>NW_027131500.1:10257500-11507500 GCF_026122565.2 Emydura macquarii macquarii | reverse complement strand
ACGTAAAAACCTTGGGCAACAATAGGTGAATAGACCCTTAAGAATTAAACTCCAATACTTTATTGCCATGCAGTGCAGTACAATAATTTGCACACCCCACACTCAGAAGTCTATACATCCAAATATGCTGGCTTTTGAATAAAACAGATTAACTTTATGACCAATAATGTTATATAGACTCAGAATCCAATCTTATTCTATATGGCATAATGAGCAGAAGGAGGGTGGTCTTGTGGTTGAAGCACGGGAATCTGGGTTTTATTCTGGCTCTCCTCCCAAATTACCTGTGTGATTGTAGATGATTTGCTTAACCTCTCAGCTTCTCTATTGGTAAAATGGGATTAACTACCTCACAAACAAATGTTGAAGTTTAACATTTGTAAAGTACTTCAAGATGCACTGACAAACTTGATATATAAGCACAGATTACTTATTTTAATTATATGTATAAAATATTTTAAAAGAGCACTTTATTACTCAGGTTACCTGAGGAACTAGGAAGTAATCGCTCCCCTTCCCCCCACCAAACAGTATTGCACAACTGGCCAGGAAACACAGTGGATGGGAAGGATGTATTCCTCTGAAACATTAGGTTGAGAGCTGTAACTAGGCATTTTGGAGCTTGGGGCGAGCAAACATATTTGCGGTTCCCCCCCTCCCAGACTTGAGGGGGAGGGGAAGCACGCACCATCCATCAATCCTGCACCATCCATCAATATGCACATCAATATTCACCATCCATCAATCCTGACAGGTTGAGTGGCCCCCTGAGTTCAGTTGGGCTGGAGGTGGCTGGCCCATAGGAGGAGTTTGACTTTTGTATTTGGGGGCATAGGTCTTAATAAAAATGTTTGTGGATAGAGAATATGGAAGTTACACACACTAGTATGTGTACATGGTGAAGTGGTTGCATATTTACCCAATCACAGAACAGACACAATGTGGTGTGATTATCTGACCATTCATTAGTAAATAATGCATCTTAATTTTTGAATATTGGGCAATTCAGAATACAAGCATTATGACAAGATATCTGTTGAATAAATTTGAGGAAATTATGATCTGCCTGTCAGTATCCCACAAACAGAAAAATATGGCTCCACTGCCTGAATAAGTTATTCACTCAACTCTATTTTATAATCACAAGTGAGAAGTGGAATAGACAGACTGAGTTATCATGCTTATCCTCTACCAACCCAGGAGCCATGACCTTGTTCCAGTGCATTCTTGTGTACCTTATTTAGTCCAATTTCATGAGGGGGTAGGCCTTTTATCATTGCCTTTTGGACGTTATTCAACAGTATAATAGGCACTCCATTCACCCCCCAATTTTCCTTTGATGTTTTACCCCATAACTCTTAGCTGTAGTCCACTAGCATTACCCTCAACCAGCCAATCTCAGAATTGATCCATTGACTTTCCTGGTGGCTCTCAGAATGAAGCATTTGAAGAAGCAGACAATGGGGGGATTGAGTATTTATGAGAGAAGAGGAGGGAATCCATGAAGAGATCTATCTTGTATGAAATTCTCCAGCTGGAAAATCACTGCTGTAAATGTTAGGGTTGGGACAAACCTTAGACATTTCAGTTCAGATATTATCCAAAACTCTTTGTTTTGCAGAATCACACTAGAAATTCCATAACAAGATTTGTGGTGCTTCTGACCTGGTCAGAAATACTGCAAGAACAATATCTGTCCCACTATTATTTTGTCACTTCTGTTTCTGTTTCCAACCACAGCCTGGAACTCTCAGAAAAACAAAAATGAGAAATAGAGGGAAATAGACTAATATTGTCTGTTTTGTTTTCAAACATCAGAAAGTTCTGTAGTAGTAGAGCTTAGCAAATAATTGATTTTTTGTTTGTTTGTTTGTTTTTGTCTAAAAGCCATTTCATTTCATGTCCAATCAAAGGAAACATTTTCTTTCAATTTTGGATGGTGTTTTTAAATCTAGCTAAATTTCTAAACATTTTAGAAACAAAAAAGCTGTGGGGAGGGGTGGCCCTGAGGATGGGATTTTCTGAGCCTCTAGCAGCAGGGGCTGTTCTCCCAGCACCTGATCCTGCCCCAAGTAGTCCCCCAAGCTGTCTGACCACAGCTTATCGTCCAGGAACGTCCCCTCCTTTTTCTGAGCGATGGTCTCCCCACTCAGGGCACCCATCCTGGAGCAACCTGGGCCATGCTTTCCCCTCACTCCTCCTGGTCCCAGGCTGCAGAAGCTGCTCCCCTGGGAGCCCCTGGTTTCCTGTCCAGAGTTCTCAGGGAGGCTCTAGCTGCCCGGCCCTTGCAGGGAAGTTTTATTCACCGTTTGGATGCCCTCTCCCCCCCGGTTCCCCAGGAGTTGGCCTGGCTGCGCTCCAAGCAGTGCTTGGTGATGCGGGGGGCAGGGCCCAAGCATAATTTTTTCGGGCCCAGTACCAACTTGTAACACTGGCCCCCTCACACACACATACTACAATCCCTCATCCCATACATACAATCTCATGAGCCATGAAAAAAGCTTGAATTCTGAAATTACTATTACATATTCTACATTTCTGAAAAATGCCCCCCCCCGCCCCCTTGGCTATTTTTGTTTGACGTAACACCCAGCCTGAGAGTCCTACAAGTTTGCTGACTATTTTGTAACTTTTTGGTCATTATAAAGGTATTATACCAATGTGACTGCAAACATTTTGTAATTAGGCCAATTAACTTAAGCTTTATTTTTCCGGCCTTTTCCATTGCAAAATCATGAATGAGCCCCCTCCCCCCTCCCCCCCAAGTCAATTTTTCTTGCAAGTTCACACTCAGTAGACAAGAGAGCTAGGTGGCTTAACCGTTCTTGCCCCATTGTAGAACACCTGCAGTTTTTGATGAGTGCTAGCTTGCTGAAACTTCTTTCAGCTTCTGCCCCAGTCACTGGCAGTGTGCAAAAAATCTGTAGTACTATGCACACTTCATTGAAAATGAGTTGCAGTTGTTTGTTTTTTGTCAATCTAGTTTAATAAGATAAGTGGGGGTAGTTCATATTCTTTTCCAAAAGTAGGCTTTGAAGATTTTTTTCAGGTGTAACATTTCACAAGGAAAATTCTCAGAAAGATCTGTAGGACACTTGTAGGATCTTCTTCCACTTCCCTGGCTCTAGTGTCACACATTTTAGGACTGAACAGAATGCCAAACAAATGTTGTTTGGTTGCTTTGAATCTGCTCTAATTCACCAATGACATTGTCCAAAGTTGCATCGAAAACATTCCTTCTGAATAAAGACTGGTTCATTTTCAGAGATGGTAGAACATGATTCCTCAGGCTCAGATGTCTCATCATGAAATCTTTTCCACTTCATTCCTCTCTTCTTTGGCAATTGTGCCAAAATTCCCATGCCTTCTGCTACAAGACATGCTTCCTGTAGAATTTTGGGCCACTGATCTCTAAGTTGTTTTATTTCTTCAATAATATCAGCAATGAGAGCTACCTCTGATTCAAGAGAGATTCCTCTGGCTTGTAAAATCTTGTTTCTGTCCTCAATACTTGAAAGAACTTTGTACCAGAAGCTCACCATCAAAAGGCATAAAAATGAGCTGAAGTACCTTTTCAGTGCTTCTACTTGTGATTGAGCTTCATGTGTCAAGTTTAATTCAAGAGCACATTCCAGTGCTTCCAGAATACCTGGAAGATGCTTTGTAAGTGGACGGACAGCATCAACACGTTCTACAAATATCCTCAGGCATGATCTACAATTTAGCGTCAATTTTTTCCTCTTAGTAATGGGGGTTGAGGCCTGGGCCAGACCCTGGTAAAGTGTACCCTTTCTCTCCCCTCTGGCCCCCCGTATGGGGGCCCTGATAGGAGGAGGGAAATATGGCTGCCTCCCACTCTGCACTGAGGGAACTTGGGTGTGGTGGACAGAGCCGGTACACATTGCTGCCGAGGGAGGAGTGAGTGACCCTGGCAGTGGCAGGCTCTGGAGCACCAGGACTGGTACAGTTGGGGTGGGCAATTCCCTTGCATGGCCTCTTGCTGCACCCCCCCCCCAACCCCTGTGAGGCCCCATTTTTCTGCCCCCACGGCTTTGCACCCTGGGCTGCTGCCCTGATCTGGTTATGGCCTTGATTAGGTTGTTACCAGAACTAGGAGACCATATTTGATGGACCAATGGTGAGGTTCAATGTGGTAAATGCTGTGTGCTGAGCTTTTTGGACACAATTTCTTTGCTGGAAGAGGGCATAAGTGACCTTTGTGTTTTCCCTTTTCTACAAAGCGGATAAGAGGAATGTAAAATTAAACTAGATATAATTCCTAGCAAGAATGCTGCTGGTTTTGCTAGACAGTAATCTAACTTTGCTGTTTCCATTATTGCCAATTGTTAATGGGATGGCTTGCCTGTGGGCTGGAGAGCACAGGGTTAAGCCAAGCTTGATTACAGAATGAGAGCCCCACCTGACAGGAATCAGGTAATTCCCCATAAGGAGCAGAAGTGGGTTCCTTAAAGAGGGAAGACCAGGAAATGGCAGCTTGGTCTGTAGAGACACTGCAGGGAGCAAGAAGGCTCCTTCAGGGCCCTGAGACTGCAGGGGAAAAGCTCAGAGCAGAAAAAGAAGATGCAGGGAAGAGAGTGAAGAAGAAAAGCTCTCCGGGCAGGGAGGCCTGGGATGGAGCCTGACTAAGCAGTGAAGGCACTGGGACACTCAGAGATGAGCTTGAGAAGAAACATAGGAAATGGCCAAGGGAGAATTGCAGCAAAGTAAAGGAGCAGATCTAACTGTTTGGGACAAGGCCCCAGGCTAGATCCCAGAGTAGAAGGTGGGACTGGGTTCCCCTGCCAGCCTCAGCTAGGGGTCCAAGCCTATTGTAAGGGTCACGTTGAGCCCCTCAAGGGAGCAGCAGCCTGAGCTGAACATTGGCTGAGGAAGAGCCACAGAGAGGGTAGAAGGATTTTTGTCTCTGTTAAAGAGACTTTTGGACTTTTACTTTTGAACAGGTGGGACCCTGGAAGGGGTGGACTAAAGATGGTGACCCAGCCAGAGGGTTGAGTTGACAGGCAAAGAAACTGCCACAGCATCAGAGCAACTGCCATCGCAGGGCTCTAGCCCACGGAGAGCTGCGATGTCATGCCTGGCCACGAGGGGGTGCATAGCAGTGAGTGAAAGCATATACGCCAATCCTAAAACTTAACGAGTGGCCAAAAACTGAGATTAATAACCCTCCACATTTTTGGTCTGATCTTATTTTCTATGCCTCCAGCCAGTGTGTGTGTGTGAGATAGATACAATGGTGCCAGCTTTGAGAAATGTATAGAAATGTATAGTTATCTTGCATCACATTGCAGGAGCTCTTGCTAGGACACCCAAGTGAGAGCATGGTTCCTTTGTGCTAGGCATCGTACAGATATCTATTAGGAGACCATCCTTGCCTTGCGGATCTTAAAGTTTGGGGAAGGTATGTGGCAAGCATGTGATATGGAAGCGGTAACTCTCTTCATGTAGCAGTGACCAAACATCCTTTAGATAGGAACAATTTTTAACCCTTGTAAGATGAGTTGGATTCAAACCAGTGATCTACATGTTTTCCGAACGTGCTATTTGGAAAGATAAGTTCATTACATTGTTTTGATCTCTTTGGAGCATACACAGGCCAGATCCCCAGCTCTGCACATAAAGGGAAAGATCTCCCACATGTTCTGCCTCCAACACGTTCTGTCTGCTACCCCCTTGTTCTTAAAGGACATCTTTTTAACCAAAATACAATAAAAATGGAATAGTAACACAAATTAATACAAGTTACATTTTAAAATTTAATTTTAAAGTTAAAATCATTCCAAAGTTAAATCACGGTGCTCACACTGACTTTTATACCTATTACACCAACCTCCCTTAAAAGAATGTTAAGATGGTAAAGTGAAGCATTTATATGTTTGAAAATGCCAGTGCAGCCCTAATTTGACACCATCTCAGCTTCCATTGATTTCATTTGCAGCTATGAGTGCTCAGTAATCAGCAAATCAGACCCAAGGGTCTCAAGTCAGGTGTTCAACTGCTTAACTGTAAGTCCATCCTTTCTCTTCTGCAATCTCCTGCCTCATTCACTACACAGCTCCCAATTTCTGCACAAATGGGAGCAGGGGTCCTGCAGATAGGTCTCCTTTGCTATAAAATCCTGATTTATCCCCAGAGCAAGTCCATCCTGGGTTGATGGAGTCAGGGGTCTGTTGAAAAATAGTTTGTATTCATGCAACTAAAGACTATCACAATGTATATGCACAGGTGATATTATTCTGGTATTTCCTAACTGTTGAGTGCTTTTTTTAGCAACCTTAATAATCCTCGATTGGTTGGTGGGTGGGTGGTTTTGCTATGTAATTTCCTATATTCTTAAAGCAAATTGGGAAAACAAATTCCATCATGTAGCTTATTGACATTCACATGAGCCACCAGCGGGGTTGGACCCTTTAGATCCACTGCACAGACTTGAGCTAATGGAGCAACTGATATTAGATGTAGGTTGTCCTCTACTTGAGCACTAGTATGAAACGGGGAGGTGAGACCCACTTTGCCAGTGGGTTTCACAGGTATCTGCTGACAACAAAGGAAGAGTGAGTTTTGGGAGTCTTGGGTTCATTCTAACCTCTGAAGGGGAGTGTTTTCTAGTGGACACAGTCTCTTCTGCCTGTCATCCCATCCACACGCCCCTGAGCTTGGCCCCTTATGACCTGTCCCCATGCCAGTCCTGTCTCCCCCCCCCCCTTCCACCCATTGGCTCATCATCCCAGTCTCAATGCCTCAAGTGGCTCATCCCATTCATCTTGCTCAACCAATCCCAGCTCCCCTCTTCCCAACTCCTCATCTGATCTCTCTCCACTCCACCCACTTCCACTGGCTCTCACCCTAGTCTCCCTCACTGGACTCCTCATTCAATCTCAATGTCTGTCTGTCCCAACACCTCTCCAACTCTGTGCCCCAGTCTGTCCCTGTTCCCTAGCTCCTTGTCCCCTGCCTTTTTTGTCAGTCCCATGTCTCCCCAGCTCCTCATCCACTCTGTCTCCCTCTGCCCTCTTAGCCAACTGGCTTCAATCCCCCCATCACACTCTTAGCTGGCTTCCAGTCCCAGTCTACCCATCCAGCTTCTGTCCCCTCTGCATTCCAATCTGACTGCTGCCTCCTCTATGTGGCCTGGGTGCCAAAAAAGGAGTCACTGAGAGCACGGGAGAGGCAGTCTTCCTGCTCTCAGTGCTAGTGCCTGATCCCCAGAACGTTTGGGAGCAGCCATTAAAGGGAAGTTTGGCTTTGTTCCTGTAGTCTTGGTTTGGAGGAAGGTATGCTCCGTTGCTTTGTGGGAGACAAATATGTGCAGTCACAGCACAGGAAGAAGCCTCAAACATGCTCAGTGAGAATGGAATCTTTGGACTTTTTTGCATCTCTACTGAGCAACTTTTCAAAGGCATATAACTTGGCCAAATTTGAGCAGATATTTACAGAGAATGGAAAGGCACGTCTCTGAGACAAAGGCCACTCTGACCAAATTTCAAGTCCCAGCACCAAAGCACTGGGGTGATAGAGGTGTTCAAACAAAAAGTTACCCATGTTAAATTTTGGCAAGACAACACATTTTTTCATAGCTTTGTACTTGGAAAAGGTTGAACTGTGTTAGCTGAAATCGTTCCCCAGCCGCATACTCAAAACAAAAATCTGCCTGAGCCAAACACTCAACATTGAAAATTTAAGCCCAAATAGTTTGTTTGGTGAAGTTATAAGCAACTGAAAACAGGATCTTCTACTAGGTCGTGTCTGACAACCTTAATAGGCAGCAGTCCAGCCCTCCCTATAATTAGGCGTGGAAGGATTAGATTTTTATCAGCAAATTACTGGTAAATATTGATTTTACTGTAAACACACAAACACATGAAAAACATTTCTATTCATAACTGAAATGTATTGATAGGCAAAGTAAGACAAATGCTGCTTAAGAACTTATTAGAGTTTGATTTAAAGGTAGTTACATTATATATTTTGAGATATTGATGGTTTGTATTTTAACTGTTTTATAAAGCTTTAACTTTTTTTAATTCCAATGTCTACCATTATATACTCTCCCTCAGTAATCTTCTGCAACTCTGAACATTGAAATTGATAAAAATGGTGGGGAGGGGGTGTGTGGAATCTATATTAGCTATCACAATTATTTTTTTAAAAAACCTGAATTTTGCCAAGCCTGCCTATAATATGTTTTCACTTTCACATGAGGTCAGCAGCAGTGTTTGAACAGGCAATCTTCAAAACCACAGTATAAGATGCTTCCACTTTAGGCATAAGAAAACTGGTGGAGAAAAGGAAGCATGCTGTTCTTTTATGTGGACCAGCCCATAGAGACCATACACATTGCCAGTGGTTTACACAGGTATTTGTGAGACAGCATTGGAACATTGAGCACCAGGATTCTTGAGTCCTATTGTGGTCTAGTGATTCCAGACCACATAGCCAAATGTGACAACGCTTCTGTGGGTAATCTATGGGGAATGAATTTGGAACCTCTGGAAATAAAAACGTGAACCTCTAGTACTTGAATTAATGAACCAAATATAGAATCCAAGCTGCTAGACGGTGACATAGAGCCTCAGTGTTAGTGTGGGTTACAGAAGCACCTAATTTGGCATGGTTTCTTCTGAACACTGTGCAAAGTGGATGACTTTGTCTCTGATATATTAAAAACCTAGTTTCTCTGGTCCCAGAATTTCCTAAGTGGCCTTGTGCCTCTCTAGTATCTCTTGCTATAAAGAAACTCTATAGCCAGTCTTTATCTGGTACAAAAGTATGGCCTGCTAGTAGCAGCCCTGCAATCTACCTGTACAAGAAGTATGTGATACGGTGTCAGAAGTAAAAGTAGCCTAATTGGTGCTAGAGGTGAGCAGAAACAGAAGGAAAATAGTAACAAAGGTTACAAATAGAAGGAACAAAGTAAAAAAGGTTGCAGGATCAAATCTCATCAACATGCCACTCTTCAATGCTCCAGAGAACTTCATCTTTGGGCTTTCAGGATGAACAGTCTAGAAGCACTATTTTGCAATATTTTTTCATTGCTAAAAAAACTCCACCAAGAAACTGGAGATATTCAGGTATCTTCTTGAATTTATGCTACAGGTAGCAAGGCAGAGCATATCTTTAACTCTTTTGCCTTTGCTGAAGACAGTCACAAAGATAACCAAGAAAAGGTTCTGGTTATGTTTGATACATACTTCATACCTAAGAGAAATGTGGTTTATGAAAGAATGTTTACATCAGAGAATTCAGGAACTAAGAGGAACAAATTCCAAGTTACCTGCAAAATATTTTATACTTTAATGTACAATTCAGAAATTCATATCCCAACAGATGTCCAGCCATGAGCATAAGATACAAAAAATGCACAAAATATGGATATTTTATGGCTGTTTGCCCAAAATAAGGGAGTGAGCATACTAATTATGCTTACTGACAGTCAAAAGCCATTGTTTCTGGGATCTATCAGTGTGTCTGCCTGGAGTATGAAACTGATAATCGTGGAAAGATTATTGACTTTAAAATTGACTCACGGCTAGATGTGACAGTGATTATCATAGGGACTTGCAATCACTTAAACCCTTCCCACAGTTGAAACCACCTGACATAGTTCTGACTAGCCCTGGAGGTATTCTGAACTGCACAAACAATTTAGAAAGACAAAACTTTGCATTCAGAGTATATGTGATCAAAGACCAACAACCTTCTCAGCTTCAGTTTGGCAGCCATGATGGGCCTAGTGAGAGAGGTGGAGGAACTCGATGGAGTATTTGTTGATACTGAACTTTTGAAAGGAGATGCAGTACAAATGACCTTAAGAGACTATGCTGTACATACATACATTTCACAGGATTTCTCTCCTGTTTCATAAAATGGAAATAGAACTAGAGAAAATGTAACAGATTGGCATTATTGAGAAAATCTCTAAGCCAGTACATCAGTGATGCCAGTTATAAAGTAAAATGGAAAAATACAAATCCATGTGGATTTTAAGACTTACATTTTTCTTTCACAGCTGCTTCAGTATCTTCCCAATACTGGAGGATTTCCTCCCCAAAATGAAAGAAGCTACAGCATTCTCCAAAGCTGGATACCTTGAACAGTTTCTGGCAAATTGCCTTAGCCAAAGAGTTATATATTGACTGCATTTATCTCACCCTTTGGGACATTTTACTTTCAAATATTACCTTTTGAGATTACCAGTGAGTCTGAAAGTTTCCAAAGAAAGTTAGCAAAACTGTTAACAAACACAAATGGAGTTATAGTTTTTATGGATGATATTTTGTTATATGGATCTTTGATGGAAGAACGCAACAAAATCCTCAATGAATTTCTAAGCCTCATGAGTCTGTCCAGATTGAAGTTAAGGAAAAAATGCATTTTCTGCCTACCCAAAATTGAATCTTGGGACAGACAATAAACAAAGATGGAATTAGTTCTGGGACATAGAAAGTAAAAGCAATTCAAGAATTCAGTGCTTCAACAAATGTACCAGAACTGAGAGGTGTATTGGGGATGGTAAATTACCTTAATTGATACCTATGAAATCTCTCTACAGTGACATAACCACTAAATGTACTATTAATGTTCAATATATTGTGGCTATAGGGGCCATATCAAGAAATTGCCTTCAAAAAGGTAAAAAAAACCTTTTCCACAGCTCCACTTCTCAAGTAAAATTATGTGAATACAAACCCCCACTGATCAGTGAGGATGCTAACAGCTGTGGCCTCGGTGGTGTATTGTTCCATCAATATGCAGCTGATTCAATGCCAGTTGCATTTTGTTTTTGCACATTCACCAAAGCAGAAAAATTATATGCACAGATTGAAAAGGAATGGCTACCAAGTGTATGGTCATAAGAACTTTTACAGATATCTGTGAGGATTTAATGCTTTTGCACTGATAACAGACCATAAGCCATTTATAACCCTCATCAACAGAAAAGAACTGGATCAAGCACCACTTAGTTGCCAACATCTTTGATAAAGTTATTGTGACTTAACCCAATTACTTAATATGTTCCTAGAAAAAATCTGGTAGTAGCGGACACTCTCACAGAGCACAGCATTGAACTCAATTACTTTTGAGCTAGAAAATGACACAGATGTATATGGATGCTTGGACGCATACAGACCAGTGTCAGAAAAGAGACTACATCAAGCAACCTTAATAGATACACAACTTCAAGTTTAATTTATATTCGGGCCAGCTGGCCCAACAATGAAGAAGATACTAAAGAAGTGACAAGGTACTACTTGGATGTGGAAAGTTTGAGTCAAATAGACTCATGATTAAAGGCGATTGCATCATAAGTCCAAACAAAATGAAAGGAGAAATCCTGTTCCTTGATGATTTTCATCAATGAGGACTAACTAAATGCTGTGAATGGGCCAACCAGTCAATGTGGTGGCTGGATATCAGCAAAAACACAAAGAATCAAGAATCTGCATGTGAACTTTGCAGAATAATAGAACACCAAGAACTTTTAAAAACAACACCTCTACCAGACAGAGCTAGGAATAGACTAGCTGCAGATTTTTGAGTATTCAGGGGACATTATTACTGTGTTTCCAGGTATATAGAAGTAATATACTTGAAAGACCTAATATGTCACAGTGTTATCGAGAAACAGAAGTGCACTTTTGCTCGTTTTGGTATTCCAGAACAACTAGTGATAGACAACAGACCACAATTCATTGCAGCAGAATTTAAGTAATTCCAAACAAAGTATGATTTTGATCGTATTACTAGCAGCCAACATTACCCACATTACTGTCAGCCACATTAGAGAGGCTGAGAAGCTGTATAGACAGCCAAGAAAATCCTGCACCAGGAAGATGCGTTCCTTCTTCTTCTGAACTACAGATCAACACAATATCAGCTGCTGAATATAGTTTTAGCACAGCTCCTGATTGGAAGACAACTCAGAACTACTATTCTTTCCAATCTCCAAAGTGGCCAGATACGAAGAGAGTGGCCACATTTGGATAAAAAAAAAAGCAAAGAAAATCTTACAGATGAGTCATCACTCAGAGAACTGCCAGATCTAGGACTTGGTGACCATGTTTGTATCAAATAGAAGGAGAAAAAGGATGGAGAACTCCAGCTGTCATAATAATAATTAATAATAAAAATACATCGTCCAGATCATACGTGATTGAGACCATCAGTGAGACTTCAACAGAAACCATTGACATCTACAATTTGTTCCTCAGAAAGAGCAGCCAATAGGGCAAACTCTACAGCTGGTGAATGCAGAACAAGAAGATTATTTCCAAAATAACTAGTCAATTGTTGCGACTAATGGACAACCAGATGACCAAGTTGTACTGGTTTTCTGGTTACACAACCTAAACTCATAACAATTTGGAGACACTTAACAGACTGATAGACACTGAACTTTAAAGATAGCAGGATAGTGTACATATCTGTAAAATTTTGTAATTGATAGGAATGTTAAATATAAAGGGTAGATGTAATGTAATGCTAAACTGTATTATATTGTATAGTCATTAAGTGGTGCTGTATGTACCTTACCTTATCTGAGGCTTAGTACACACTTACTGGAAATTCGGCGGCCGTCAATGGGAGTTACACAAGCTATGCAGAGTAGCTTGCATAACTCCCGTTGATTCCTAACTTCCTTTAGGACACTGTTTCCACTGCACTGCACCAACGGGAAATGTGTTCCCGTTGACGCAGCACTATGCCTTTTGAGGAGCTAGTTTAATTGAATCAAATTCTGGATCGATTGAGCAAGTCTTCACTGCCGCTCATTTGATCCAGATAGATCGATCCTGACGGTGGCGAATTTGCTGCCATCAGTGTGTACATACCCTGAGACTAGATCAGCATTCATGGCAGTGCATTAAAGCTTCTGATTGAAGACACCTCTTTAGAGTATCTCTGTAAAAGAAGTGCTGTAGCCAGTTCATATCTGGTACAAGAGTCAGACCTGCTTGTAGCAGCCCTGCAACCTACATGTACAAGAAGTACATGTGATAGTCGTGAATGATGATTACCCTTTCTTCTCCCCAAAGCTTCAGTATAAGACTTTGGATCATAATAAAGACTGTGAAGCACACAGAATTGCTAACACCAGTGGCTGCAAGAGCTGTGACTAGAACTCTATGGTCTCTGGGCTCATAGTTTAGTGCACCTTTCCTTAGGCCACAGGGCAGGATGTAATTGGTCTAGCTCATATTATACTTACCCAAATTGCTTGAAGACTTTGAAGTTGCACATCATCATGAAGCTGCAAACTGTATTAGTTGTAATAAATTCATGATGATTGGTGGCACTGAGTTTCTGCATTAATAGAGGGAGATGTAGGACTAAAGAAGTCTAATGGTTTTGTGTTTACAAATAATTAAGTCAGGAATTACATCCAAATGATGTTAATTTGTGTAGATTTGTGTAGATGTGAAAAGTTATTGTGCAGGAAACAGTAACCTTTTATGAATCGAAGTACAGTGTTGTAGATGCAAGAATGTTTTATCTTAGGATATGCAAGCTATAATTACATCACTATACTCAAGGGTATTGGTTAGACTCTTACAGTTTGCAACTTCAGATGCAATAAATGCCCAGGAAAGGGAGAGATCCCACACTCATTTGCCAAAATCAGTGGTTAACACTGTAAAGCTGGCTATAAAATTGGACATGAAAGTATAAAAGTAGTGTGCATGCCTGTCTTTAATGAGGGAGTTGATCTGAGAATTGCTGAGATTTACAAAGGCGTCTATTCTGAAAGAAAATTTGTAAAACAGAGTCTTCCATAAACAAGACCGTGTTGGTGGATCCACTGTAAAAGAACATGGCTTTATAAAAAAAAAAATAACAGCTAGGATAACATCCAAATTATTGTGTGTGCTGCAGAATCTCTTTGCTTAATAGCTTATCCGTTATATCAATGTGAAATCATCATTATAAAATTATTTTCTGTTAGTCCATTAGTTGAATACCGCATGTGTTTTATATGTACCTAGTTGGTATACAGTTCATCAATGGTTGCTGACAATAAATGATAATAGGGTAATTTGAAGTCTTTTCCTATGAATTATTTATAAGAGCTAAGTATATTTGTGGCGGGGGCTGGGAAATGTAGGACCTCAAGATAGGACTGAAATCAAGAGCGTGTGTGTAATATTACATGAATTGCTTTATTGTCTTTAGGACTGAATAAGCGCATCCTGCTGCTCATTTAATTCCCCTGCACCCATTGAGAATAACTGTAAATGTTGTTGAAAATAAGGATTGAACCTGGTCTTCCAGAAATGAAAGTATTAGTCTTTGCATCTTAAACTAAAGAGCTAGACCTACACGCATGAACCAGTAGGTTGCATATTGACTCCAGCAAAGTTAGAAAAACGTTATTTCTTTTAAATAAGATCAGAACTTATGGGAAATTCAAGGCCAGGATGCAACCACAAGTCTTAGAAAGCCTCATTTTTGTAGAACTATTAATATTATTCATATCAGTCTTAGACATACAACTTCACAGTGCCCACAAGAGTCAAAACAACTATAGTATTAATAATAAATAAATAAATTTCCTAGCCATTCATTTCTCTGGGCTTCCTAATGCATCCTGTCTACCATAGGTCTTGTTTAGATTACAAATTCTTTGAAGTAGGAATTTGTTGTACTTTTGGTTTGTGGTGGGTTGATCTTTCTTTTTTTTTTTAAAGAACGGGATGCTTTGTCAACTTTTAACAAAGAGTAAATAGTAATAAAAACATCTGTTCAAGTTCATTTTGATATGCATGATATTTTGGTGAAATATATTCATTTGTTCAAACAAAGGGGCTTGTGTCTGTGTAGGCATATACTTCTGTGGTGTTACATTGGTGTACAATTGAAGTCATGCAGCCATGAGCTAGGCTTATAGTGTTCTACAGCTGTAGAGCCTGGTTCATGACTGCATAGTTTTACACCAATGTAAGTCCATTGAAATCTTAACTCCTAATTAAATCCATGATTATTTCAGTGGAGTTACATGGGCATAAAGCTTGGACTAATACAGCTGTGAATCAGGCCCATTGGATTTTGTATTTATACATACATTCGTACATACAAAATTAATTTGTCCTCTCAGCACTCTCCCAGAAATCAAGCATATAGTACATTTAGTAGTGGGAAAACCACTTCCCAGACAACTTACTCATGTGCTGGTTCTGCTCTACCTAACTGGCAGATCTGTTTGAGATGCATTTTTTTATGTTTCTCAGAAGACAGAGCTGACTGCATTTGAATGCTATTATTTAAAAAGTAGGGAAATTTTATCTTGCCTTCCATTATAGGAGTGCTTTAACGGAGACTCGGGCAGTGAAGTGAGCTATTCTTACTGGGTTGTCTTTATTATCGACCCGGAAAATAAAGCCTGATGTGCTGATCATGTTTCTTGTAGTTGCACAAGTAATGCTGTGGCTGGCAAACTGAGAGACTGTGCAGCCAGTTCCATGTAGTGTGAATAAGATAGAGTGAATAATGAATGAAGAAGTATCTCTAGTTTAGGAATCTAACAATCATTCTTTAAAGAGAGAGTTAATCCTTTTATGTGGCAAAACAGCAAATAAATCACGTGCTGCTGATGGAACAACCCAGACGGACAGAGAAGGGGGCTGCTTGACATACTGACAAATGAATTAGTGAAACAATTTGAGATGTAGATAATGTCTACCACACTTTGAATTCAGGGTAAGATGTTCCAGCCCTCAGGAGGAAGTTGTACAAAAACATTCAGTTTAATTACCTGTCAAAAGGAAAAAAATTACTGCTCAGTTTCTGGAAGTGCACATACTTGAAACTACAGGGGGGTTCCACATGCAATAACTTTAGTTAGTTGAAAATGCTGTATGTGGCAGCTGCCCCTGTTTTCCGTATGTCAGAAGTTGGTACTACAACCACCTGTTTACAGTTCTGTAATAATCATTACATAGAAACATAAACACCCGGTGTGGAAGAGTGAAGGAATAGTTCAATAAAATACACCATATTCATTCTTTCTTGTATGTAATCCCAGTTTAAACAATGAGTAATATAACTACCTACGATAACTTTAGCACCTCAGCCCACTTTTTACTGCAGTTTTTCATTCTCAACATTTATAAACCATTCTTTTCGTTACGCTTTTATGACTTGAAAATGGCCAGCACAACTATTAACATTAGTAGAGGCAACTATGAAACATGATTTTATTTCTATTGCAATAGTGGCCAAAATGTGCTAGGCACTTGTCAAAAAGAAGGAGAGACCTGCGCCAAAGACCACGCAGTCTACAAAGACAGATGTAGGGTGGTAAAAGGGACAGAGCAGACTGCACAAATAAAGTGATCAAGGTAATGATAGACCTCTTATTAGCTATACTTCTTGCTTTTTTAAAACTTAAACATTATATTTCACTCCATTCAATCACTTATCTTCTGCCCATAGCAGGTAGACACAACATCAAATATTCTGCAGTCTAGTTCAAAGTTGTACCCAGAGAAATAACACATAACGGTTAATGGTCTTTTTCCTTATGTATTCCAAGCTTATTTTTTACTAACCAGTCGTCATGAACCATGTTCAGAACTGCATGTTCAGAACTGCGTGAGGTCTAAAGAAGTCTGCAACTTTTTGCTGTGACTGAGTGATACTTGGGAGTATACCTAGTTTTCAATAATTGTTTCCTTGAGGCCAAAATGGGTGAAACAATATTGCTTTGTGGGTATATGTATGGATCATGCCTTTTTTCCTCCCATATAAATAATTGATGCACTTACAGAAGTTCTTGGTGGGTGGCTGGGTGGGTGTGTATTTTGGGAGAGAAAGGGATCCAGTTGTTCCAACTGGATTATTTCTTAAATAAAGATTCTTTTCCAGTATTAGGAGAATGTTATGAGAAAATGGAGGGGGGGGGGGGATGGTTTTATGGCCATGAGATATAATTGCAGCCCATTACTGTTAAGTTTTCTTAATTGTTCCATTTTAATCCCTTTTCAGTCATTTGCAACTTCATGAAACTTTCAGCTTTTGGGCTGTGGTAATTTGTTTTGGGTTTTTTATTATTTTTAAGTTTCAAAAAAGTAAGTTCACCTGCTTTTGTAGAGGAGGAAAGATAGAAAAATATTTCTAAAAATTTTGACCTTTTAAACAGCTTCACAGCTTGAAGTTCTGAAAGTTTTAAATCCTCACTGGGTCTGTGACAGGTGTGCCTGGCCTTTGCAACTGCCTACAGGAGTCCCCATGGTCCTACTACAGCCTGCCCCAGGAAGTAGCGATGTGGGAGGAACTGAGTAGTGAAGATGAGTCCTCCAGGCCTGCCTAAAGAGGTCTCACCACAGCAACCTGGTCCTCCGAGGGCTAGATGGGCTAGCAACAGTCAAACAGGGCCCTGCTGGCCCAGATAAAAGGATCTGGAGGGGCTAACAATGCAGTTCTTGCCTGGGACCAGACAAGTGGACAAGGTGCTCCTCTCTGGCTAAAGGAGCCCACCGATCAGACCGATTCATAAGTAGTTTGGGAGTGCAGAGATAGAAGGACCTGAGGATGTTGACCATGAGGTAGGGCTGAAGAAAAAAGAGCCCAGTAGGAAGAGGCCCAGAGAAACAGCAGCAGAAGAATGAAGTTGAGCAGCACATGGCTGCTGTTATTGAGTCTCGGAGTTGGAACCAAGAGCAGTGGGTAGGCCAGGGTTCCCCCCACCAGCCATCGTTAAAGTGGTGTAAGCCCCAAAAGGGGACAGAGCTTAGTTGGGAGCCTGATAAAAGGGCTGAGTTTAAAAGGCTCAGAGCCAGGGCTGAAGACCTTAGCAAGGACAGAGCCTGTTTATTTGCTGGACTCCTGAATACTCCAAAAGAGTTCATTAGGGCTTTGGGACTTGGCTGAGAGGGCCAAGCCACTGAAGACGAATTGAAATCAGCTGGGAGCCTGCAGAAAGCTTGAGGTGAGAAAATGACTCTGGTATCACACCCAGACACTCTGAGATGCTCAACAGGTGAATGCCCCTTTACAGAATCACTAAGGGTCTGTCTACACTGCAGCTGGGAGTGAGCCTCCTAGCTTGGGTTGTCAGACTCTCACTAGCAGGACTTGAGATAGCATGCTAAAAATAGCTGTGTGGATGTTGCGGCTCAGGAAGAAACTTGGGTTGTCAAGCCCACTCAGTCCCCTGCATCTGAGCTCTGGTGGCTAGCCTAAGTCTTTGCTGGGCCGCAACATCCATGCTATTTTTAGCATGCCAGCTCAAGTCCTGCTAGTGCAAGTCTTGCTCCCAGCTGCTGTATACACATACCCTGCATCACCTGGTAATGTTCCTATTCCCTGTTCTTATCCCTGTCCAAACCCACAAAGAGCTCTGAAGATGCCCACGCAAACACTTCTCTTATAAATATTCAGGTAAATATATATTAATGTATGAACACACATTTGCATGAGAATTTGACACTTTCTCTTCCCAAAGTCCAGTCTTGTGAACAAAACTTCACTCAGTGATTTTATGTAAATAAAAGGGGTTACAAATACTGAAAAACAGAACTTGCTTTGTAATTTTAATTAATATTTGCAAATATTACTTATTTAAAATATTTACTCAATCCTACTTGTGAGTTATGTTATGCTTATAAAAGTGAAGGATTTAGACTGCTGACTTGAACCAAATACAGAGCAGAAAACACTGTACAAGGCTCCCCATGCAGCTCTTCCAAATGTATGCTTTAATCCACATCTACAATTCTTCAGTACAGGAGCAGACCATGCCGATTGGGATAATTTTTAGTAAACTGTGTAGTAGTTTTGAGATATGGACAAATAAAAGCAGGAGCAGACAGTTATCTTGTGACATAAGGTAGGGTTTAAACTTTTGGTCTTTAGAGGTGAAAGACTCTTATCCACCGTGCCATCCAGCACTCCCTTCTCTCTTACTTGGAAGGTTTATGCTTTAGGTGATCTGAGATAAAGCTCCTGCATAGTCTACTCTTAGGCCACTCTTCAGTCTAAGAAATTGAATAGTCTTCCAAGCAGAGGATTGGACTGAAGGAAAGAATCCTCACTCTTACTTTTACTTTTTCTCAGTGTGAGGAGACCAGACTCTTTTCTCTGCCAGTGAGAAAAGGATGCTCTTCTCACCCCGCTCTTTCCTTCTCTCTCCCCCTGGCCCCCCGCCCATTCTTACTGAAAGAATAACAACTGCAGCCTCCTGTTCTGCATGATGACTATTAAAACTGGCTTACTTAAAGTATGATACCTTAAACATTTGCCACTGTGCTGTGGAAAGATCAGCTTTCACAATGAGTCATGTCTTTGTTATCTCTAATCTTCTCATGTTATAAATGCACCCATGAGACCTGGAGCCAGATTCGCCAAAGAGAAAATTGGCAGATTTTTCACTTTTAAAGCATATGCCCTCCTGTTAAACTCTTCAAGTAAGCAAATATATATTTTAATAATGGTAAAGGTCTAGAAAAACACAAACAGTCAAGGTTATCTGAAAATATTAATGCCCTCCAAAGGGAACTGGTCAGCAGGGAACATTACCTTGAGCTCTTGCAACAGACATCAGTCCCTGCATGACAGTAATATTTCTCAATAACCTTGACTCTGCATCCCAATCATTCTTTATTTACCAAAGGCCATTTTTCTATATGAAAAATAATCTGATCTAATGTTAATTTCTTTTTGGTATTAGCATATGGGAATGCAATTAACTTGTTACAGTTTGAAAAGGAAAACCTATTTTCTCATTCTGTCTTCCATCAATTTGGGCCATAATGAACTGAATTCACAGATACCCTATCACTCAGTGAGATCACACATTTCTCCTAGATTTTTATTTTATGTGCACGTGGACAAATGCACAAACCACCTGGTATATGATTCATTGCGTCTTGGAATGCCCGTTTACATATGAAATTTTACTAAAATAGAATGATCTCCGTTTATCAGAGACTTCTAATACTGGCTCTTATCTATATGGTAGGTTTCTATAAATATACAGAGTCAAACTTTGCTCTGTTATAAAACCAATGCAAAAAGATACTAGTTAATTCCACTTTTGTTTTTAGTCAATTACACACCTCAAATGACCACATCACAATCACCACAATGATACAGGGTTAAGTTTGTAAACCACATAGAGAAACGCTTAAATCCAAACAAAAGTTTATCCATTGCATTATTTTTAGTTTCATTAAATTTGAATGATGATGTTCTGGGCCATATCTGTTGCTGTGTCTCTAACTTTAACTTAATGGGGTAGATTTCAGATAGGCATAGTTCCAAATGTTTTTTCTGAAAAGGTTTGGATTAGTCATATGTTTCAGTGCTTTGATTCAGGCCTGTGTCTCTCAGAATAATATTTTATAATTATAACTAGAAGTTGAAACAGTTTAGAAAATCTTTAAGAAAGATGAGGTGGGCACATGAATGAATGAATGTTTTAGGGCAGTAGTGAATTTGAAATTCAGGGCTACCATTTTGTGACATGCATTCTGATGCATTATAGAGGTATAAATGATTAGTAACTCAGTTGAAGCCAGTGGAATTTCATGATCTAAGATGAGCTAAGTGGAAACAAAGATAAGTATATTTTAAAAGCTCTCTTAATCTAAGTAAAACATTTTTTGGGAAACAAATTTCTTTGCCAGTTTTAACCTTAACGTACAATATGTTTAACATTGGGTTTGACTAGTAAGCTAAAGAAGGTGAAATTTTGACCATCTGTCCTTAACTCCCTTACCAACTCCCCTGATTTCATTTCTTGTCATGTTTGGTGTTTTTCTGATAGCTACAGCTCCTGCAATCATGCTATATGATCTCTGTTGGGGTTTGTTTGTTTAAAGGAAGCTTGTATGTGTCAAGCTTAAGGAGAAAAGTCTAGAAATATGAATCCTGAAAGACTCAAACTAGAGGCAAATAAAGCCCCAATTTTAATATCTTAATTCTTGGGTGCTTTAAGTCAATCCCGCAATCTTTAGGGTAGACACATGATTTTTGAATGTTCAAGGTTGGCAAAACTGTTCATGTATGATACCTATCTATTATAGTGCATTTAGTGTATAGTACTCTACAAGGCTATGAACATACATATACATGTCTCTGCAACGCCCGGACAGAATGAAATGAGCTAAAGACAATCTCAGCTACAACTTCAAATGCCTTGTCTGGAGTGATCAATGCCTAAAACCATTTTAGCAGTTCTTTTCCTTAGGTTTACAGTATCTCTTCAGTGTGTTTATCAACTTCAAGGGAACAGTTAGTCTTCTTGTGCAAATAACTAATTGTTATTGTTCAAAAACAAAGCTAGCACAAAAAGACTGTTATAGGATGAGCATATTTCCCTATGCTGAATATAGGACATCTGGTAAAATTACTTGTGGGGTGGGGTGCCAGAGCTGGCCAGGGGACAGACATGGAGGGGGGCGTGATACACACAAACACAAACAAACTAGTGCCTAAAGTTAGCTCCTTTAGGGTGTAGTTTTCAACAGTGCCTAAGTGATTTAGGAGTAAAAGGTCCACTGAAATTCAGTGGGTGCAATGATTGAAGTAATGATACTCAGGCTTGTCAAACTTGCGTCTTCTTGATTTAGTCAGATTGTGGAAAATTTAAATCTTTGTTAGCCTTTATGATTGTGAAGAAAACTGAATCAAGTGTACTTGATACGTTGTCTTTCCGAATCTGCAAATATACTTAAGCAATAATTCAGAGTGGATAAACTCCCCGGAATCCTATTAATCTCCTTGCAGTATCAACTCTGACCAGTGATGATGCTTCAGTGTCACTTTAACTATTTAATTGCTATCATTTTCACAAAGAAAGAGGAGTGAAACACAGAGTGGGTGGCAATTGGGAATTGTTGCACAGAAGGAAATAGAGAGGGATGTGCAGAGCAGATACACAAAGACAGGGAGGAAAAACAGAAAAAGGAGGATGAGGAAAAAAGAGAGAGGACAGAATATTTTCTGATTGAGTGCTATTGAATATGACAATTAGGTAACTAACTTTGTTTTTTACTGTATAAAATATTTTGTCTACCTTTTGAACATTGTGCAAACCACCTATTGATATCAATAGGAAATTTGAAGTTCTCTGGAAGGAGCAGGGGCCATGCATCTTTGTACATAATTGGCTTGGTCTAAAGAAAAGAGCATAGGGTGAGAGTTAGAACATCTGTGTTCTAACCCTAAACTGCCACAGACTCGCTGTATTATCTTAGGCAAACCATTTCACCCCTCTGTCTCTGTACTCCCCTCTCCCCAACACACACACACACACACACACACACACACACACACACTATATATACATGTGAGATAATATATACCTACAATAGAGAGGTGGTGTGGGAACTAATTAATTGTTTGCACAGTGCTTTGAATCCAGAAAGTACAAAGTTTTGTTACACCCTGAGATCCAATGAGAAATTCTCCTTCTCTCAGAATATCTGGACAGTGGGTGGGACCATTCTTCCATTCTACTCTTCAGGGTTTACTTTTCTGGTAGAATGCCTCGCTTAGGAGCAAAACTGCCCTTGCCTTCCATATCCACACCTGAGTCGTAATCACACACCCCCCCCTCCCCCCCACCCCCGGGTAAATAGCATGGAATGGACTGTAAAGGGGGAAAAGCTGCGCTAGCAAGTGCAAACTCACAAACTAATTTTCCCATAAGTTTCATGTGGATGTTCTTCTCTGACCAGCCATAATTCCAGTGCTTAAAAAAGAAATGATACCAGAAGGCCCCCTTTGCCTTTCCTCCTTTAGTCTTTAGGGCCATTTGAGCGTGAATTCCTCTTCTCTCAACCTTTCCACACTAAACAGCAGTAAGGATGACAAAGCTCATAGAGCAGAAGTGTCTTCTATTGATGCTCATTCTGCTCCATGGAATATCCTATGCTATATAAAAGCTAGTTTGCTTTAAACGTAAATTCCATCTCTAATTGCATGCAGGTCTTAACATTTCATCCAATTTTATAAGCTGCAAAACATCTTTTTCATACTTCTAGAGGGCTAATGGATCCATTACACTAGTGCTGCTTCATGTGAGCTATACTGGCACCTAACAAGTTCACTGCAAGAAAAACAAACATTTTAGTGAGGCATTCATTCAGCAGACTTAATCTTCACTTCTTCCTTGAGGAATTCACAGTCACCTTGAATTTCCTGTAAGCAAACTGATAGTTGAAAATGTAATCAAGTAAACATTCATAGCTAATGTAACCAAAGTCTCCAACATTGTCTCTGTATTTCATAAAACAGCAATAATCTAGGTTGCAACTGCAATCAGAAATGGGGGAATGAATTGTTCTTGATACAGTGATGAGTGCAGTCAAAGATCAGGCTTGTTTTCTGTTCATCAAGCATCACAATAAAGATGGTTGAGGTAATTTTATATGGAATTGCATAGTAGTATGTTTTGATCTTCTGGTTTCAGCTACTGAAATGAGGCAGTGTCTGATGTGGCCAGTTGGGATTCATATTCTTCTTTCTAAGGGTCGTTGATGGTGACTCCCAACCTCAACAAGAAGTCACAGGATACATAAAGATTTACTTGTAATAACTCTCATTGAGGTCACTAGTTGCTAGTCACATAAATCTCTCACACATCAGGGGAAGAAAATAAAACTGACCCTCCTAAGAAAATAACTTAGTTTAAACCTCACCAGATAAATCTCACCAGTACAAACTATATTACCAGACATTTTTATGACCATACAAATCATAGTACCATAAATATTTGGGGTAGAAGGAACTTTGGGGATAATAGAGACTTATTAGAAGTTTAAACTTGCACAAATCTAAAACTGAACCCAATCTGAGAAAGTAATTAGGCTGTGAATGGAGTCTTTGTCTTGAAAGATGTTTCTGGAAAGAAGAAAAGGAAGTGGAAAGAGGAATAGGATGGCTAATTAGGTTTCTGATTCCCCATTTTATAGGGTTTTCGCTACAGTTATCACTCCAGAAATTCTGGGTCAGCCTTTCCTTCATCTATATTACCAAACTCATAGCCTATAGAAAAGTGACCAAAGTCTAGGACTCTGGAAGTCTAAATGGTAGATGTAGTAGTTGAAGTTCCTCACATAGAATAGAGGGGTTGGGGGTGGGAAGAGAAATGTTAATACTGGCAGCAGAAATGACAGGATAAATTTGTCCCCAAACCAAATAATTATAATAGGCTAAATGGGGCTACTGAGTAAACAAAAGGAAGTTTATTTTTCCTTGCTGAAGCAATACAGTCTCTGTGTGTAGAGCTCTGGGCACAATAGGACACACAAAAGGAGCTTGTTAGTCTTCAGTTACAGAAGAGAATGGTATAGGATTTTAGTTCCATTATCAACATTTCCTAGCCTTGAGGAATATCTTGTCTATTCTTCAGCTGCACAGGGTACTTGTGTGCACAGTTCTCATTAGTGTTAATGGGAGTTACCTCATGTGTAAAGCTATTAGACACTGAGTGGAGAAGACGCCATTTTTACTCTGTGTAAAATAAAAATGAACCTAGTCATTCAGATTTAATATTTTTAGAGGCAAATTGTCCAAATATCTTCTTCTTTTGCTAATCATAGATGAAAAGGAAACAAAACTCATTCCAGCCAAATGGATAGAATAAAATTACATAGGAACAGGCCAGACCATTTGTAAAGGCTTCTGAATGACCTTTATTACTTGACATTTCTAGCACTGCATGAAGCATTACAAACTGTTCTTAAATAGGAATGGAAAGATACTCTCACCCTGGATTGCATATTTTTTATTTTTATTTTATTTTATTTTATTTTATTTTATTTTATTTTTAGTTTAGGAAAAGCAACATACACAGTTTCTAATGTTTTTGTTTCAGGACAAGATGCCAACAGAGTGAAATGTTTCAAATTGAAGCATTTAGTGGAAGATTAGAATTGCAGAAAATCACTAAGTGGTTAAGAACTAAGGAAACAATCTCATCAAAGGAATTTTGAACCTTTTGTTGGTCTGAAGTAGCAAATTCCCTACATGTTTCTCTTTTTAATTAAAGTAAATCAGGCTTTCTATTCATTTGCATAGTTGTATAATAAAAAAAAAATCTATTCATAAGGGTGAAGATTGGGAGGGAGAGAGTGCACACACTGGTATTGATAAACAAATCATTTTTGGAGCCTGTCACACCAGACTTCAGTGTGTTTGGGAAAGGAATAGAGCTAACTGTCATGAGTGAATTGTACCATTTGTATCAGAATTGGAATCTCTAAGGTCATATGCTAATAGGAACCTTAAAAACATTAATGATCTGGAAGGCATAAGACATGGCTTTGCTATGCTGCGTGCAAATTTAAGAACAAAAATCAACTATTCTAGATGTAGGATCTTTAACAAACACAAAGGAGTTTGCTTGCTTCCCCATGCTGCCTTAGACTCACAAAAATTATTAATAGTAATTCATAAGTACGTACATTCATTAAGCATTCTTGGGTGTCTCATTGCCAGTTTGAGATACAGCTTATGTTAGCAACTTGTATTTCTTTGTAGGTTCTATGAAATATAAAGAAAAAGCACTATGTTTTCCTATGTATATAGCTGTTTAGTGTTTGCAACAAATTTTCATACCATTTGTCAGTGATGGATGTGAATCAACACTTTGTTTCCTCTTTGTGTTCTATCCCTGTTCATCTGTGAACTGCAGATGGTTCTGTGAAGGGAAAGAGTTGCAGAATTCCCCTGATATTCAGATCCATTGTGAAAGTGGAGGTCTCCATTCACTAGTCATAGCAGAAGCCTTTGAAGACGATACGGGACGTTACACTTGTCTGGCATCAAATTCTGTTGGCTCTGATAGTACTTCAGCAGAAGTATTCATTGAAGGTAAGAAAAAGGGTAAAATGAAAAGATTTAAGCTCCTAAATCAGTTAAGCATTGCAATTCTGAACTTGGCAATACCTAAATACCTTTACAAATCTGGGCCTAAGTCTCCTTTTCAAAAGGGACTTGGGCATCGAAGAGCTAAAATCCCATTGACAGTCAGTGAGATTTAGATTACTAAGTGCCTAAATCATTTCTGAAAATGTGTTTTAGGCTCCTAAATCATATAGGTGCTGCAATACTGAGCATAGCTGGTCTTACATACCTTAAAAATCCAGGCCTTAGTAATTTTGCACACATCACATACTGAAAAAATAAATTCATAAAAATGGAGCTGACTTTAGATACTGCACATTAGGTACTGCTTATGATTTTGTTGCTTCAAGATTTTTGGCTGAAGCAAGGCCTTACGCTCAACTCAATAGCATTTCTGTCTTCAAAAATTCAGGGAATGTTCTAGATATCAGTGAGGAGAACCATACTGATTTTGGCAAAAATTGGTTGGAGAAATGGGAGACACAGCGGCACTCTGCCATCTGCTTAGCAGATCTAAGGGTTTCAGCCACCTCACTAATAATCTATAGCTCAATGAACCAGTTGATGCCACCCATTAACACCTTCTGGCGTAACAATTGTGGCATCTCAGCTCTGCCCATCCTCCCAGTATAGTTTCAAAACATTGACACCCTGAATGAAGTATATTCCAAAGAAAAATTAAATACAAATAATGGGAGGAAGAGTGGAATGGAGAGATGCTGGCATGCGAGGAGGATGGATTGTGGATGCTGGCATGGGGAGGAGAGAGGGAATGCGTGGGCAAAGGGTGGGAGGGAATGGAGAAATTTGTTATGGAGGGGAATGTGAACGGGGTTGCAAGGAGTCCCTGGAATAGAATGGGATGGGAAGGTGCCACAGACAGTGCTTGGAGGGGAGAGAAATAAAAGTAGTCTCTACCTAAAAAAGCAACAAATTGTGTGACCCTCCACTTATGATTAGTTTGATATGACAGTCATTTTGACACTGTAACCTTTTGCAGTGTCATGGTTCAAACTTAAGACTACAAACAGAATAAACTTGGGGGAATACTCACATATGTAAAGTGCCTCATTTGTTTGTGATGTTGAGGCCTTATTTCCAATTGAATGTACTAAATCAAAGAAACAAAACTTCTGATAATCACTAATGAATACACTGAGAATCTGGCCTGCATGATTTAAATATTTGCTTCCCTAAAGCTTTTAAGTGAGATTAAAATACAGGCATGCCCAGAATTGAATGCCAATAATTCTTCTCATCTTTTTTTGGATTCAAGATTACTCATAGTTCAAGTACCATATTAATCACTTGATGTTAAACTATTGTGGAAAAACATTCAAAAAGAGTTTTTAATCATGGTATATTTAAAGCAGTAGCTGAGTTAATTCTAATTTTTTCCTTTGAGCAACTATTATTCTTCCATTTTTGGCATTGTTTATTTCTTTAGGGGTTTCAGTTCATACATGCAGACTGTTAAATTTGATTTATTAATAGCTAAATATATAAAAATAGATAGATACAGCAAACACTTGGAACAAATCTGTGTGGATATCAACATATTAGAAGAATCAGTTCTTGACCAACAAAAAATCCACTTTGCATTGGTAATTAGCAACTAAAATGTGATGAATAATTTAGTGTTAGTACTATTTTTTTATTGTTCTATAAATATTATATTACAATACACAGTACTTAAATACAAAGGAAAATCTCCATCCCAATGAACATATAGTCTCCACTAGATCTGAAGTATTGACTGTGTAGAATACCATTGACTTCAATGGGATTTTGGTAAAGCTTGTTTTTTGTTTTCTTTTTTCACATTACACATATAAAGAGTGCTTTATAAATGTTAAGATGTGGTACAAATATAATACTGCATCAGATATGATAATATACCAAATGTTAAATAGAAAATAAGTAGAAAAAAGGAGAGACAACCTCTTTCTAAATATAGCAATAAATATCAGAGATCTTGCAAACAAAATTAAATAGAATTTTCACTATAATAAGTTTTAAGTTGATGCATCTCTGGTAATGTCCTTTGCATATAACTTGAGAAAAATACGCTTGCAAAAGTTTCTGTTAGGATCATGTGTTGTGTTCCTTGTGGAAACCAGGCTTCCATATAGATATACTGTTGTACATTAGTGTCCTGCTGACATCCATTCCTCAAACACTCTTCTCTCTAAAGCCACACACAAAAGACCATTTTCTCCTTCATTCATGGGTAACCAACCATGAGAAACTTTCACATAGACTCAATTTTTGTGGGTGGCAGCTATGATGATGACGTTCAAAGTAACGGTTGTCAGACAGCTACTACTTCTGCTAACTTCTCCCCAAAGTCTTTCCTTTTAAAGAACCCCAAAAGAGAATCATGCAGAATAGCCTCTCCCCACACTGTTTTGTTCGCCATTTTAGGCCTAATTTCTGATGCATTGATTTTTGGTTTATTAATTTCCGATCCTATACTTTTCATGTTTACCAGGCATAATGTCTTAACACTGTCCTAGAATTGTGTCAGTGGGCCTTTTTGTTTGTATTATTCAGTCTTTTATTTCCCTTTTGCACCTTTCCCCGTCAACATTTATTGTTATAGGTTATTGTGACATTTTATAAACTTTTATTCACTTTTCACAGCCCAGTTCACAATTAGGGTAAATTTGTAGGCCCAATTATTCCAACACACCTAGCAACTTTTAATATAGACTGAATATTTAGGTATCTGCATGATTCTTCTTTTCACCAGAAGTCCGTCCTTGTGATGAACTAATAACTAGTTGCTTATGATTATATCTAACACAAGTTTTTGACTTTAGGTGCAGAATAAGCAACAACAATTTCTCATTTTCACATGTTTTTAAGGAAGAAATCCACCACATCCCACTGTGTACATCAGGGGTGGCTAAACTTACTGACCCCCTAAGATCTCCCTTTCCATTGGGCAGAATCCTCTAGCCACACCACCCTGCTGCAGGGCAGAAGTTCTGAGCTCCCCACCCCAGTCTGGTTGGCAGAGAATGGCGGGGAGGGGCAGAGGGTGCTAAACTTGTTTTTGAGTTCATATTAATTGGTTAAGAAGAGATGAACTGGAGACAATGGAAATCCCAGATGAATTACATTAGGAAAATATCTAGCTAGCAGATTACAGTTTTCAGTCTGCACTTTTGACTCACAAAGACATTGAAAAGTCACACACATTACTTTTTTTTTTTTTTTTTAACATACCTTAGTAGCACAGCAAGTGATTCCTTCAGAGATCTTGTTTAACATGCATATTGATTTTTTTAAAGTAGCATACAGTACAGCTTCCTTAAATTTGTTCACTGCCTTCCCCTGTCCTAGAATGGGTTTTTAAAAATGCATCCTCTTAAAGAACTAATCTGACTGTGCCAAGTTCATCCTAGGTATATTTCCAAAGACTTCCATGCTGTTAAACCAGTTAGGAATGAATATGGCCATTACCTCATCTTTTAAGTAAAAATAGTGTGCATGTATGTAACTAGAGGTTTTTTGCTTAATTTGCATTAATATGAAGGAGTTAAAAATCCAGAAAAAAACAATTTGTGATTAAATTGGTAATTAACCTCCAATAATGTATATCAGCACAGTTATGACTCCCAAACTGTTTTAAGATCATAAAGACATGTCAGGAAAAAGAAAAGCTACAATATTTTCTGAAAAAAGAATTTTCAGCTCTGCATTGAAATTTTACTTATGCTACACAATGTAAATCAATTCAGTGTAATGCTTTCGGAATAATACTAAAGCAGTAGAGTATTTTCTTTTGAAATTAAGCATAGTGGAAATCAGGGAGATGGTACAACAGCACTGAATATACTTTTTACTTTTTTTTTTTTTCCCCAGGTGTCAGCTCAACAGATTCTGAGAGTGAAAGTTTAGTTTTCAAATCAAAATCTGGAGCTATGCCACAGTAAGTGTGCTCAGTAACACCAATGACATACACATTTCCTATATAACTGTATAAGAATGGTAGCAAAATTGTTCTGCTACATCTGTCCTCATTGATGTTATTCCAAAAGAAGAAGCTAACTAGTGTTAATCAGTAATCAAGTTATGTTAAAATACAATACTGGACCTTGCTACATGCAGATTTTATTGTAGGGTCAGAGCTAACCAAACAGAAAACAACTTTAGACTAATGGACATCTGTCTAATAGAAAACAAGTAGATTTATAATGTATGCAGAAAATAGCTATAGCAAAATCAACTTGGCTCTACTCACAGAACATCTAGAGAAGATGATCGTTTTAAGGAATAAAGTCAATTTAACTTGCTTGTGGAAGAAAGTGTAATTTTCCAACCTATATTAAAATCTGTATATGTCATGTATACATCTGTGACAAAGGGGTAAATTTCCCAGTAGTTTAGCTGAGCCAAATTCATATTTGGAAATACTTTGGCAATACTAGATTTGAATAAGCATTTGGGAGTGGGAGAAGGCACTCACGTAGCTGTATTTATACCATTGTTCCATTAAGCTTGTCTCTTTCACCAACAGAAGTTGGTCCAATAAAAAATATTACTTCACCCACCTTGTTTGTTTAACATCCTGGGACCCACACGGCTACAACACCACTGCAAATAAAATACAGTGTCATCCTTTTTGGTTTACCCCAAATCCTGTAAGAGTTTTGAGTTTACGTTGGTACCAGAATAACACATTCAATAACGCTATTATATGATCTGAAAAAAATGTTTGTTTTTCCCTTTTATCCCAGGGCCCAGAAGAAAACCACTTCTGTTTCCTTAACAATAGGATCTTCTACTCCAAAGGTTGGAGTCACCACAGCTGTAATTCAGCCTATCTCTGTGCCTGTTCAGCAGGTATTCAGACATCATATTGTTAAGTCAGTCAAATCTACTCTATATATATCAAAATTAAATACTGGGGGGGGGGAACCCTGCTATTTTGGGGGTGAGGGATGGTTCTTCATATTATTGGACTTGAAATCTTTAAATTGCCATTTGCAATCTGAAGTATAACTTAGTAAAAAAATGATCTTCTGAAGTTATTTACTTTATTTACCCACAGTCAGTGTATATGAACATGTGTATATATGTTCTACGTAGTGTTTTTTACACCACAGTCATAATCATAATATCTGAGCACTTGATAATGTACTGAACACTGCACAGTATGGCACATTAATATGATTTATGGTATTTCTTAGCAGTATAAAAAGAATACACATAAGAGCTCCCTATGCATATGATGTTTAATTACATAATTTTACCACAAAATGACTCTTTAATTTTTATTTTCTGTGGTTAACTTAAATCACATAGTTGTGGTTTCAGTTATACTTTGCTGTTTTGTACATCAGCTGTTGGAAATAAGTTTGCCTAAAGTGATTGTAAGTTATGAAGTATCTATGTGGTGTCTAGACAATCACATTTTCTCTCTATTAACTTATTTGAAACAAACTCTTCTCCCTCTCCTCCTCTCCTTTTGTTGCATTGGTTCAAGTCCTCCTAGTCCTTAGTTTTTTTGTTAATAAACTACTATATTATTATATGGTATGTAATAACAGGAGATGCAGAAGTACTTAGTTTTGGGAAGATATTTTAAAGATGTTCAGACATTAAATAAACACAGCTCATTAAGGTAATGACCATTGAACACAATTCTCATGGGAAGCCTAGAAACTTTTAAATCTTGCATTTTGATTGCAGAAGTACAACAGATGTGAAATAGTAAAGTCACACAACGTTTGTACCATAATAAAAACACCTTTACAGGATTGTGCACTTTGATTTGCATTTAGATCTATATTGATTATATTGTCATAGCATATTGAAACTTTACGGTAATAATACATTTAGCATTTCAAGTGATTGTCATTGTGTTTTCTAGGTCCAAAGTCCTACTTCATATCTGTACCAACTAGATGGTTCCAAGCCTATCTACTCCACACCCATTTTTACAAAGGTCTGTTTTCTCTATCGTTATATTCATTCTACATTTTACTTTCCCATCTCTAATAATGCATGACTCCTTTACTCATATTAAAGCATGTACTGTATATAGTTTTTATGGGTCCTTTTCCTTGTGGGTACCAGTGGCCACTTAAGAAAAACAGCTTTACATTGTAATAGTGTATTTTCTGTTCTTCTGCTCTGTTGAAAAGCTTTAAAGAATATGTGCATTTTTATGTATTTGTAGCATACACTGTTATAGTTGGCCATGGCTAGAAAAACTAAAAACAAAATATTCGGCAACACATGCTAATGAGAGACCATTCCCATGATTGCATCCTGTATAATACTGCGTCATGTATAATATTGTTATTCCAACATTGACATATTATCCATCCTGATCCTGAGGATCTTTTTTAAAAAAGAAAAACATAAATCACCTTATTTGTCACTGAGGAAACATTGGTGAAAAGTCCATTAAGGGTTGTTGAAACTCTGCAATTATTTACAGATAAATCAATATTTAACCCAACATTCACCTTAAATTATTCTTGAAGGTTCAGAACAAATATCATTGGAATAAAAAGATCAACATATCACCTATCGAGGAAGATAGCCCCCTTGAAACATGGCATTCAGCAATAAGTAACATATAGAGTCAATCCATCCTTAACATAGCATGAGTTTGCAAAAAAACCCTTTTTATACTAACTACAGGGAAAAATCACCAACTCGTAGTTTTTAGGCTATAATCCAGCAAAGCGCCTGAGTGTGTTTAGCTTTCAGTATGTGAGTAGTCAATGGGAATACGTCTGTGCTTAAATTAAGTATATGCTTAAATGCTTTGTTGGATCAGGGCTTGAAAGTGCAGTTTTTACAAACAAAATAGAGAAGCACTGAAATAGCTTTGTGCCAGACATCAACAAATGTCTCTTCTTTTGCTTCATACTTTTAATATGGATAATAGAGAACCTACTCGAAATAGTCATAATCATCCTGCTCACCCCTTTTTCAAATATGATGCCTCACCCCTGCTATAGCAGTTCTTCATCAAAGCTCTACAGATTTCTTCAAGTGCATGCAACATTTCATTATAAGCTTGTAGGCCAAAACTCTGTTCACTTGCATGTGGCTGCATAGAGACATTCAACAAACTCATTTGTATTATTTTACTCTACTTTTGATGGCTTCAGATGTTTCAGGAAAACATCTTGTAAACATCTTTCACATTCTAAATGTCAGTTTGAAAATAGTGTGTTGATAAATGGAATAGTCAGTTGCTTGCCCACACCTTGGTTCATTATGAAATGTATTCCAGAGACCAAATAACTAATATCAGTCTAAGCCAATAATAATATAATACAGGAAAATGGTTCAATATGATACTAGTCTCTGGGAAGCCATCCTGTGCAGTGTTGTTACATAGAAGAATGTGTTCCCCAAGTTTCACATTTTAGCTAGGAGTATTTATAGGATGATTTTAGAAGTTACAAAACTCTTTACATATCACTAAAATCCAAACCACCAGTTTGTCCAATTTTCCTTAACTTGTTGTTCTGTTCCTTTCCTTTTCTTTGTCTTGGATACTAGCCTTTCAGGTCCTGGTTCATGAAGGGTATCTCCTAAGTTTGTACCATGATAGAACATTCATTTTTTCTTTGGGACATTCCTGTATTAACCTGTGACAGTAGCTCCCTACCTGTTGCTATGGTAACACACTCATGTCCTGATGCTGACAGTTTTCCTATCTACTTAAGCCAAAGTTTACTTCAGCTAATGCATGGTGTAATGGTGTACTTGAGATGGTTAGACTGAATTGTGGGGAGGGTATAATACATTGTTAGCATAACTTCCCAACTTATATTAATACTAAGCTTAACATACATGTAGGGTTGCCAGGGATCCAGTTTTTGACTGGAAAGTCAAGTCGAAAACGGGACCTGACAGTGTCCAGTTAGTACTGCTGACCAGACATCAAAAGTCCAGTTACCTAAGTAACCATCTGCGGTCAGCTTCCATTCTGCCACTGGGAGGGCGGGAGCTGGGAAGAGCAGCTGGAGCTGAAGGAGCTTTCAGGAACTGCCTGACTCTGGCAAAGAGAGATGCTGGCACCTGGAGGGAGGGATCCTGAAGCATGTGGCATTTGAGGAGTGGGACCAGGGGCCTGGCTTGCTGCCTGGGCCCTCTTCTCAGACTCCTTTGTGCCCCATCCTGGGGTGCTGTCCCCCATCCTGCCCTAGGTACCCCCCCACACATACCCGAAGCGCAGCTTTCCCTTTGCCATCCTGCTCCAGTCACACACACCCAGAGCGCAGTTCCCTCTCCCCCATTCTGCCCCAGTCACCCCATCCTCACCCCTAGAGCCCTGCTCAGCTGGTGGGGGAGGGAGGTGGAGAGAGCAGCAAGCAATGGCGGGAGGGAAAGGAGTGGAGGGGCAGGCAGGACCTCGTGGGAAGAGACTGAGTAAGGGGTGGGGGAGATTCTGGCATTCAGTGTCTGGTTTTCACAAATTAGGAAGTTGGCCACCCTAAATATATGTATTGGCTAACAAGAACAATTACTCTCTCATGTCCAGATTAGCCAATATGTAGTTAACAAAACCCACATCTTAAAAGATGCGTGCTGGCTGAAAATTCTTCATTTCACACCATGGAGTAAAAAATAGAGAAGACCATCCATTGACATCCACATCTTGAGCGGTGTGAAGAGTTAACCATTTTCCACTTCCTCCTTGACGATGTTGCTTTGAGAAAATCAGCCTCCTACAGAATCAGCCATGCAGTACTTCTTCTGTAGCCATGATAAGAGTGTATTTGAAAAATACACCATATTAAACATATTCCAAGTGAATACACTGTTCTTTGAAAAGAAAATCAGCAGTAATGACACAATGAAATAAATTGAGGATTGGTGAGGAAGGGAAGCTTGATTTGACTGTTTTAAAGTGTGTGATTTTTTTATTGGTGTTTTTTGTTCATTTAAAGCATGTTTGTCATATTTCAGGAGCTGCAAAACTCCACAGCTTCTGAGGGACAGGTGGTTGTACTAGAGTGCAGAGTCAGGGGAGCTCCTCCCTTGCATGTCAAATGGTTTCGACAGGGCGTTGAAATCCAAGATTCTCCAGATTTCAGAATTCTCCAGAAAAGTAAGAAATTGCTTCCTGGCTAGCCCAAAACTAATATTCAGGTGTTCTTAAAAAAATACCATGGAATTAGCCTCAGTCAGGCTACGCAGTCACTTTTCACCATAAGGATAGAGTTCTGGATAAAGGGAAAACCTCTTATCCACTTGTTTGGGTAATAGTAATAAAGACCAAGCAAAATAATTCCAGAACTGTTATAGGCGGTCAATATGAATGTCATCCTTGATTTTTCCTGCCAGTATCATCTGCATAGATACTGTACTTGCCTATAGTATTTCTATAAAGAACTTCTATTCTTGTTATTAGTGTAACCTCTTTATAATGCATTTTCTCTTGTTTATTTTCTCCCTGGATAATGTGATATACAGAACCCCGGTCTGCAGCTGAACCTGGTAAGAATCATATGAAAAAGTAATCTTTTGATTCACTAGCTCTTTGTGTTTGCATTGAAGCCATAAATAGAACAATGTTTCTGGAGCACATTGGTAATATGAACCCCCCTTAAAGACAATCTATTCTTTTATCACAGGCTTCATATTCTGTGCTGTGCTTTACATAAATGCCTTTATTAGTTAAACAGTAAATTCCATTTAGACCAATGTGGAGGGCCCCACTGACTAAACCTTTAAGCAATCTCTATTCTCAGAAAATGAGCAACTTGCAAGCTAATGAGGAAAAACAATCCCCACAAAATTCCATCACTCAAATTCTACTTGCATAGTTTTGTAACACCAGACCACTAAATGCTGGTTTCCTCAGTCTAGCTTCCCAGATGTAAGCTGTCCTAAATGTAAGCAGAGCTGGCTCAAAAAAAAAGCGCCGTTTAATTCCAGTGAGCCTTTCCAGTGAATTCACAAGGTACAACTCCTGGAGCTCAGCAGGCATAAAAATGATCCTTCCATTTGCCGTTTACTCTTTACCTTCTTATTCCACCTCTTTACACAATTGTGTTATTGGATTTTCTGGGCTATCAGCTGGAAGTTGTAGGAATTAGAATGTATGTTCTCCCTTGCCATACCATTTTTATGTTTGTGATGCATGAAATCACTATCATGGCACCTTTTTAGCTGCTGTTCTGAGAGAGTGAAAGAAAATGGCTTCTTTTGAAGCAATTGTCTAGGCTTCTGCATAGACTACTTCGCAAATGTCCTTGAAGGGTACAGCAGCCAGCCCTCCTCCTCTCCCTTCCTCCTGAAATTAAGTCAAGGGAAAAACTGGTTAGTAGGAGCTATTGAGACTAAATATTACCAATACTGTCCCAGCTTTGTAGTCTGGCTCAAACTACAGAATGCAGCACTGTTTTCTGCCAGTGAGAGCTCTTGCTACGACTAGAGCTGCTCAAGCCACTTGGCTGCCTGGCAGGGAACTCCTGGCCCTCCAGCACATGATTTGCAGATGGCAGAGAGGAGACACAGAGCAGGGTTTTTTCTGTTCAGCATAACACAGGCAGAGTACAGGGCTGTTTTCACATGCTGCCTGCTGTCTCTGCTCCTACTTTCCCAGATCAAACAATGAATGTGGGAGAGGATGCTTCTTAGCTGATGGTAGTGGGTGATAGGTAATTACGTGAAGGACTCTGAGCCTGGGGCTGGGTTTTCTGTGCATGGAGGGTTTTACGTGTGACTGGGGTGTTCTGAGCCTTGGGGTATCAGACAGGAGATGGTTAAACATATGTTTAGTTTTGGAGAAGTTAGGTCAGAAGAGAAGAATTCTCTACCTGAGACATAGGTGTTGTGTAGGGTGTTCTGAGCTGATAGGACTTGGGTAGAGGAGTCTATGGGCTTTGAGATTCTGCACTGGAGGGCATGAGGTGAATTGGTGGGATTGAATGCAGGGGGAATGGAGTCAGCTAGTGATTTGGGTGTGAGAATTGTAGTGTGCATGTGAAGGATCAAAGATAAAAGTGAGGTGGAAGAGGTTGGGACTATGAAAAAACCAATGAAAGGCTAAATATGGTCTTCCACCCTGCCTTTTATGAAATTGGGATGGGAGAGGATGCCCCCCCCCCCCCCCACACACACACACACACACACACACACACACACTTCTCCACCAACATCTCTTATCTCCCCAGCAAAACACTTCTCTGTCATGCCCCCAAACACAGTGCCTCGGTTTTTTACCTTGAAAATATTGACTAGCAAAGGAGGCGGAGAGGTGGGTGTGTGGATAGTTGCATGCAACCCCGTTGCTTATTTTGGGCATCAGTTACCATGGGAATAAGTACAAAACTTGCATCTGCACTTTTTTTTTTTTTTATTGACACTGCCCTCACATGGTTTTCTGAGGCCTGAAATGTGAGACATGCTAGGTAACAACCTTAAAAGGAAGTAGAGAGCAGCATATTTGCTCAAACTGGCCTCTCACGAGGATTAACAGTGAGTCCAGGTATTAACTATGGGGTTTGGGTTATAATTATACACTAAACTATATTTGTTAGGAATGTCAAATTACAGTATAATCCAATTTTCTGAAGGGTTTCAGAAACCTCTGAAGCCTTTAGATATGCAGGAGAATAACATATGGTATGCATTGCTATTGTGGGATGTGACTGACTGGTTAACTAGGAGTTCAGTTTTATGGTGGTCAGGTACATAGGGCTAAAGGAGGAGATATTCAAAAGTGACTAAGGGATTTAATATTAATGCTGTACAAATAACTGACTATTTGGTTTGGATGCAAGTCCAAAAAATTGAAAATGAAAATTGCTTCTGGTTGACCCAATATGAAAATCTTTAGTAATATTTGGACCAATATGAAAATCTTTAGTAATATTTGGACCAATATGGACCAATAGAAAAAAGTTTCATTTTGTGTCAACAAAAATGCCTGTCAGTTCCAAACAAAACATTTTATTTTGGTTCTGTATTTTTTTAAAACATTTTTAAAAAATTTAAATAAAATTGAGGGAAATTCCAAAATAAAATGTTTTTTCCAAAACAAAAAGTGGAAATATTTAGTTTCAGAAATGCTGAAACTGTTTTGACATTTCCAAAATTTTTAACCAAAATTTGCCAAAATCTACCCGAATTTGAGAACTGTTTTAGCCAATCAAAAACTTCATTCTGAGGTGAAAAAAGATTTTGCATAAAAAATTTCTCCTTGATGTATTTAGGAACCCAAATCCCATTGAAAGACAGAGGGACCTGTGCTCCTAAATGTCTATGGTACTCCTGAAAACTTCCCCCATAATATATCTTGTTCTAGCAAAATGTCTCTGTTCAAATTATTATTTTTAGATGTTATGAAACAAAGCAGATCAGTGTGATAAGTTCCTTTGAAAAAATACAAATTACTTTTCTTTGAAAATAAGGACAGTTTAAAATTCTGTGTTTCTAGATTTAACACACCTGGTGTTGTGAAAAAAGCACTTGGAATATCTATATCAATAGTATCAGCAGTGCTCCTTCAAGTCACTGTCCATATACACATTCCACTGACGGTGTACAAGTGTTTCATCTACTAGAGATGGAGGTCTTTTTGGCCAGCAGTATCCATAAGACATGAATGTGCTCCTCGGTCCTTGTGCTCCACTGCAAGGGTATGTAAGGGTATTTAAGGCATGTAACACTTGCTGACATTCAGGTCTGGTCATAGTTTAGAGATGGAGCCCAACAATCCAAGAGACTGCCAGCCCCTCCTTGTAGTTTTAGCTAATAGTTTTATAGTTAGTTTTATATTATAATTTGGTTGCCTCTTACAATCTTTAGCTTTTAGAACTCACCTGTTCAGTATGGTGTCATCTGATTTGCTGGGTTTAAACTGCTCTTCATGGGGAGGAGCTATCCCAGCTTGAGACAGACAGACTTAAAGTCCCTCTGTTGTCTGAGAGAATCACATGTTCCCAGTAAATGTGCAATATGCAAGTCCCTTCAACCTCATTAGCTCCCAAAGTGCTCCACAAACTGGAACTAATCTTGGCTAAACTAATCCTCATAGCTCCAGCATGGCCCAGACACTTCTTGTTTACAGACCTAGTGAATCAGTTTACAGTCCTAACTCAACCAAGGACCTTACCTCTGCAACTCAGATCCTACACCAAAATGAACCACCCCTGCACCTCACATGGAGGCTGGATGGATGTTATCAGTAGAGCAGGTTTGCTCCTTTCCAGTCAGTGAAGCTCTGATAAGCTGTACAAAAGAATGGACAACATTCTTGACTACTTACTTGAACTCAAAAGGAAGTACTTGTCCTTCAGCTCTGTCAAGGTACATTCAGTGGCAACATCAACCCACCATCTACCAGTAGAGGACTATAAAATCTTCTCTCCCATGACAATGATGAGATTTCTGAAAGGCCTAGTTAAAGAATTGCCATCTGTCAAAGAACCAATTCCCCGTGGGACTTGAGCTTAGGGCTTGCAGCCCTCATGGGCCCACCTCCAAGCCAATGGCCTCCTCTTCTCTGCTGTACTTGTGAATGAAAATGGCATTTTGGTAGTGATGATTTCAGCTGGAAGAGAAGAGATTCAAGTGCTAATGACTGACCCACTGTATGCGGTATACCACCTGGATAAAGTATCAATGAGGACACACAATGAGTTTCTTCACAAAATAGTGATAGTTTTCCATCTCAATCAGCCAATACACCTACCAGTATTCTTTCCAAAATCTCACACATCCAAATCAGAGGCAACATTACATAGGTTGGATGTGAGGAGACCCATGGCCTAGTACTGAAATACAATGAAACTTTTCAGAACATCTCCAGGACTGTTTGTCTCTATTGTGGAAAGGATGAAAGGATCTGTAATTTCATCTCAGAGACTATCTGACTGGATTTCTGATTGCATTAAAGCATGCTATGATGTGGTCGACTCACCATCCATGATCAGAACTCTACTCCATCAGAGTGCAAGCTGTGTCAGCAGCATCACTGTGAAACTTAACAATATTAGACATTTGAAAGGCTACTACTTGGGTGTCAATCCACATGTTCATGACGTTATGCCTTTAACAGAAGTCTCTAGATCCAATGCTGCATTTGGCAAAGCTAAATCATTGTTTTGTTAACTACTTCAAGCTTCTACCTCCATAATGTGATCACTGCTTGGCAGTCACCATCAGTGGAATGTGCACATTGACAATCACTCAAAGAAGAAAAGGAAGCTACTTACCATGTACAGTAACCTGGAGTTCTTCAAGATGTGTTGTCTGTATGCACGTTCCACATTCCATCCTTGCATTCCCTCTATTTCAGAGCCCTATCATAAGAGATCCTGCAGTGAGAAGGAACCGAATGGTGGTGGCTGCCCTTGCCCTTATATGTCCCCACAGCAGAACACAAGAACTGAAAAGTGAATGCACACCCTACAGGTACTGCTGGCCAAAAAGACTTCAATTTCTAGCCCATGAGGTGCATGCCACACCATCACTGGAATGTGCATACTATAACACATCTCGAAGAACTGCAGTTACTGTACATGGTAAGTAACTTCCCTTTTCTCTACTCCCATGTCACCTGGTTTGTATTTTCTAAATATAGCTTTTATTCCCTCACTCCATCAGCAGGTCTCAAGGTTTCTAAAGCAAGTGAAACTAAGAGAGAGAAATTTTCTAGGAAGTCTACAGTTCACCAACAAATCTCCATTTTGCTTTTTTCATATCCAGTTAAAATTATTCTGTCAGAATTAACTCTCATTGATGTGATAAAGTCTCTGCATATTTTACTAATTTTAGCCACTCTTTGAAGATGAATAGTGCTACATGAACTAATTTATATTTAGGAGACTGTGGTCTACTGGATAAGACAGATATTGGTCTGGGACTCGAGAATTGGTCCAGCTTCTGGCTCTGCCTTAAGTTGCTGGGTGAACTTGAGAAAGTCGCTTCCCTTCCCTGTTCTTCAGTATCACTATCTGTAAAATGGAGATAATGATACTAACTTCCTTTGTAAAATGCTCTAAAGCAGTGGTTCTTAACCTTTCCAAACTACTGTACCCCTGAAGCCTGAGTCCCACCCCCACGGGGCTGAGGCATGTAACTTAGTTTCATGGCACCCCTGTGGCTCCAGGCAATTACCTTTCTTGCCACCCCCAATACCAGCTCTGCACTTGCGACCCCTCTAAAACTCCAAGTTAAGAAACACTGCTCTAAAGAGCTAGATGGTGATCGCATTATTAATAGCTAAAATATAAGTAGAGTACAACTGAAGGAAAGATAATATTGTAATAAATAAAATAATACTGACAGGCAATAAGTATTGATAACTACTGCCTGTACAAAGGTGGGAAAACAGTGGGAGGAATTTCTGACTCAGGAGACAGTCTCTTCCCTAGCTCTCTGGAATGCACAACTTTGAAGGTGCAGAATGCCCTCATTTCCGTGTCTGGTCAGCTATATTCATGGAGTTCCAATTAGCGTCCCTTGAGATTCTGTGCATGTACCATTGTTGAACTTGCTTTTTCTGGTTCTACTAGTCCCAGAACTATTCTACATAATGAGCCTGATTCTGCACCCAATGAAGTCAGTGATAAAGCTTCCACTGATTTCAGTAGTGCAGGATCAAGCACTATCTGTGTATAGGGAATAGGACTCAAATTAGCAAAATCTGTCCAAACAGGAAGAACTTTAATTAGACCTGTTTTGTGAGGAATTTCAGAGCTGAGATAACTCTTAGAATGGCATTAGGGGCCTTACAGCATTTTTTTACAATGAGTAGTTGAATTGACTCCAGAAAGATAGTGGATACATCTTCTTGCTTTGTGTTGCAGTGCAGATGCTAGGAAACCAGATAAAACAATATCTGTAAAAGAAATGGCTCATAAGCAAACACATTTCAAGTGCTGCCAAATGCAGACAGTGAGAACATGCACAAGAATTGAGTAAAATGCAAGAAAGCTGACAAACTATGAAAACCTGTGCTAGACTTGGTCTACACTTACCCGAAGATTCGGCGGCAGTCGACGGGAGTTACGCAAGCTACGTGTTCCCGTCAACGCAGTGCTATGCCACTTGAGGAGGTGGTTTTAGTACGTTGACTCCCTGATCGATTGAGCGGGTCTACAATGACCGCTCAGTTGATCAAGATAAGTCAATCTGATGGCAGAGACTTTGCCACCATCAGTGTAGACATACTCCTAGTATGTGGTGCACTCGTAAATTTGAGGTGGATGTAGTTTCAGCAATTTATTGAAATATTTTCCACTGAGATGCTGAATGTATCCTAATGTATTTTTGTATAGTTAGTACTCAACTGTCACTAAAAACCTTACCATACAAATTCAGTGAGCCCTAGATGTTTATAGGTCAATAATAATGAAATAGAAGCAGAGATCACCATAAATTCACACAGCTGAGAGATTGTGAAACAGTTTTACTTGTCACTGTTTTGTTCTATCTGCTTAATGTGTTTTACATTCCTCTCTCTGTCTAGACGGAAATCACAAATCTCTTCAGCCTGTTCTGTGAATTAATAGCTAGTCAGATTACTTAAGGCCAACATCACAGTTTGTCAAATTACCTGCTCTGTACTTCTTTCTTTGACATTTTGACTTTATGCTGATTGAATCCTTCAAAGAACAGTCTGCTTGGGAATGAAAAAAAAGTCTACAGAGTCATTTGCCAGCTGTTGATGCTTTGGCCATTACTCAGCTGTCTGGAAGCAACCACAAAGTGTATTGAGTTACTGTAAGACAATTGTCTAAAAGCATGTAAGAAGAAAACTATATAAAATTATTTTTCTTACATTTTCAGAAAATTGCTGCATATAAAATCTTTCAAAGCACAATGCTGCATAATTTAACCAAAAACCTCTGAGAAGATAGACATCACTTATCTTGGATCATGCATTCTAGGTTTCATATTTTGCTATGGGAACCCAAGCAGAACAGGAAATAGTCCTGTACAAAATTCCCAATGTGGCTGCATGAAGTTTGAAACTGAAAATTTCATGATGAAACTGAAAAAATAATGCAAACGTAACAGAACTGCCCCAAAATTCAGTCTTTTCATTCTGATAATTGGTGAAACTGAAAATACAACCAATTCTCAATCAATGAGCATACATGCTATAGGGCAGACCCCAGCTGATGTAGCTTCATCCAAGTTGAAGGAGTTGTGCCAATTTACACCCACTAAGGATCTGGCTCTTCACTAATTTAAAAGCAAAGAGAACATGAAGCTAGCAGCATTTAAATTCAGAGGGGTAACTCAACATTCAGAAATGAGAGGTAAATGTAAAATAAACTAAAGCTATTACTAGACTATAAGAAACTATAATTAGAGATAATAAAAGCCGTGCTTTTCCTGCTGCTCTAATCCACCTCCCTACTAATGCTACCTCACTTTTCTTCTGTCAGCTGTCCTCTGCTACCCCAGTATATCTGCAGTATTTTGTATTCTGTCATTGTCCTTGTCTTTTGTCAGTCTGCTCATGCTGTGCTTTCTTGTTGGTGCTTCCCAGTCCAAGGTGAACCCACTAAATCGTTATATTCTTAAGGACTTTATAATTGGACAATAACAGCAATTACTGTAAAGTATTTATAACACATTAGTATGTTTTAATAGTCAATCCTTACCTACCAGTTATGTTGCATATAGGCTCTAACACTTACATATGTAGTGTATGACAAATGGATAGCTTTATATTTTCACAATACTTTGTTAAATTAAAAAATTTAAGATTCTTCCATCCCCATGGACATTTGACATAATGGAGATATCCTCTGCATAGGTTGAGACAGTGGCAAAGTAGGAGAGAGAAATCTTGCAATAAGCCAGTTTCTCCTCACCACAAAACTGATCATTGCAAGAGCATTGGTAGTTGATTCCAGGGGGTGACTCTTTTCTATGCTGCCACCAAAAAAAATTTATTTTGTCTTGATTAAAATGTTCATGAATTAGGGGTTGGCCTAGGATGCTTGGGATGGTGAAAACTCCTTGGCCTACCTGGTAAAGAGCCTGCATTTTTGCATGCTATACCCCAACACCTAATGAGCAGCAGTTTTCTCATTCTGGTGCTCATAAGGTATTGGCCCCTAAATTGTACCGTTTTGCTAACCATTACACATCCCCTCAGTTAAGTTCTGACCAAATATTTCATTACTCCTATCTCATGAGCTATTTCCAGAGTTAGTCAGTGCTGCACGTCTTCTGAAATCTTGACACTGCATCTTTCAGATGATAAAAACGTTAATCTCTAATTTTAGAGCTCATGACAATATATGCTGAAATCACTCTGGAACTGCTGTGTAGGTGGGAGGAGAGGAGGGATGTGCAACAATGGTGATTGGAATTGCCTAAATAAAAGAGTAGGCGTCAACTAACTTTTTCATTATTTTTGTTACCCAATGTTAAGAGTTTTCACAAGACTGAGCTGATATTATCTATTGTTTTTATTTGAGACTCCTCTATATCTTTGTTGTAATTGTGGTTTCTCATCACACTCAATTTTTTTCTGTTTTACACTTGCTTGTTCCTCCCAATCCCCAAGACAGATTCCCGATTTACTAGAGGGGACCTGGTGAGTGCCTTGCTTTCTCAACCCATTGTGGCTCAGGGAGTAAAGAACCAAGACTAAAAATAGGGCCCAGGTTTACACCTGACAATTTTTTCACAGTGCGGAAAATGTCCACTGTGCTTACCCACTATTACTTGTATGGCAGAAACTCTGTTGTGGCTTTGGAAATGTGAAATACATAGAGCTTTTACTCTATACAGTGCATCATGGCCAAAAACTATTTGTTTCCCAGGGTTATATGTGCATCCCAATGAAGGAAGCTGAAGATCAAAGTTAAAAATCAAAGCTGCAGATGAAAGAAGAGTGTCACCTTTCATGTGATGCACACACACATTCTGGGAAGTTAACATGCATCACTGAAAAACAGTGCAACAGGGAGAAATTAGTAAAAATGCTCCAGAACAAGAACACTGAAAACAGAAATACCAATATGGACATGAGTAAAGCTTTGTTCCCTAAAGATTTAATAGAAAATATACTATTTGCAAGCATAGGGGTCAGGGATTTCTTAGCTACATTTAGTTCTCCCTTATGACGGTTCTGACTCACAAGCAATACATGAAAAAGATCAACCTGTAAAACATAACCCTTCTTGTTATCCAACTGACAAAATAATCAAGTGCTTGCTTGTCTCAGCATTTTACATGTTTCAGTGAACAGAATGCTTTTGTACTCATTTAGTCAAGTGTTAAATATGTTCAAGGCCTTGAGAACTGCATTTCAGAACTGCTGTCTGGAACACATTTCTGTGATGAAATTATTTGTCAGCTGATGATTGCTGGAAATAGAACAGACATTATTTACTTCAAATTACCAGATTTTATTTAACACAGCAACAGGGCAAGAAATAATTGCATAAAATCAGTTTTTAAAACTTAACTAAATACACAGAATTAGTCATCTAGTTCCTATTATAGGAATTATTTGCCTAATTCCTACACACAATTAACCTATATGTTACTCCAGTGCTTTATATAAATATTTGCTAATAAATCCTTTTACAAGGATTTTGGGTGGGATAAAAACAGTCTTGGTTTTGGGGAAAAAATCCAATGAAGCCAATGGCACAGAGTTGGCTTACCTGCAAATACCTTTTGATTAGTTAGATGCACTTTGACGTTTCTGTAACATAGCTTTAGCCAGTTTTCTCATGATTTTGTCATAATAGAACATCAAAAATATACAATTCTATTTTGCCTGTCCAACCACCCTGCCCAGAAATAGCCAGTTTGTAAAATATAGTAATTACGTTTACTTTGTACAAGATTTATTTTAATGCAATGTAGTATTTGCAGATATTTTACTTAAATAGACAAAAAGTATCATGCTAGAATACAAAGTAAACTAAATCAATCCATTATTGAGAAGTAAATTCTCATTGCTTCCCCTGTTAATAATTCTAAGAAACTGAAATATATCTTAAAGGACATCTTGTCTTGTTATAGAAACACTTACAGAAATAAGATATTTCTGCTTAATGGCTACTATCTTTGTATCCAGTAACACAACATGAGTGATAAATATGGTGTTTTCAATTTTCATTTGTTAGCCCGAAATACTCAGTACTTGGAATTCTTCTGTTCTTTAACAGGAAACTAAGTAGCATGGTTTCCATATCAAATTCCATTCCAAGGGATTGTTACATCCTCCTGGATTCATGTGTAGTTAACAATGTAGCATAAAGTTACTTAAGACTGTCCACTTCCTAAAACACACCAGGCTTGGAAAAGTCTGACCTCAGTAGTTCAAAATTAAGCTTGTGTTACTTATTACTTACCTGATAAGACCTTTCATGAGTCATTAATCTTCATCTGGGTAAAATAAAATCCATCATATTACAGTATACCAAACACCTTTTCTGCAATTACACAGAACAACTGCTCTGTGCTCCCAAAAAAAGTGTTCTATTGTCTGGGAAAAAATTCTATGCCAAGTTTTTAATTAGTCATTCATTTTCAGCCTGTCTCCAACATAGGAAGTCTTTAGGTACATGATTATTTCAAAAAGGAAAAGTCATTTAACTTCAATTGAGACATTGGTTTGCTGCCCTTCAGTGCAACTTTTAAGAATGACTCCCAAAGTTTCACTATTTAACCTAAGAGAAGGCATTAGTTATGACCCAGCTTTACTGTACTCTTTTTCCACATAATGATTCCCACGTGAAATTCAATGAGGTCTCAAATATTCTGTTGCTTTTTCTAACTCTGCTGGTTGCCAGTTGTAGTATTTGGTAATGAGATGAATATACAGAGCTTTATGTGAGAGCACAAAATTGTTTCCTTTGAAACAGGGTCTTTTTAAACTGTGGTATGTGTTTAGTAATAAATGATCTGTGTGTATGAATGGAGAGGTGTTATAAAATGGTAGTTATGAAAGGAAGCTTCTAAGGCTAGGTCTACACTACAGACTTACGTTGGTATAACTACATCACTCGGGTGCTGAGTTGACGTAGTTATACCAACCTAATCCCCATCATAGACAGCACTATGTCAACAGGAGAGCTTTTCCCATCAACATAGCTACCACCTCTCATGGAGGGGGATTAACTGTGCTGACAGGAGAAGCTGTCACATCGGCATAGAGGTATCTTCAGTGGAGTGCTGCAGCATTTTAAGTGTAGAACTGCCCCAATTGTCTAGTGCAACCTTCAACTGAAACTATTGATAACTATACAAAATTGGGATTATTTAAATCTGCTTCCAGAAACTATTGTAGAATTATTAATATTGTGTCTCAGCCTTTCATTTATACCCTACCAAAGACAGTTGCAGTAGGAGATAAAATAGACTGATTTCTTGGGAGAGACTGAAAATATAGCTCATTTAATAAAAAACATTACCATTACAATGAATAAAGTGATGAAAATAAGGAGATTTTATCCATAGTAAAATAATACTTGCAGCTACACTCAAACTGAGACTTGAACAGTCCCAAATTTAAGATAGATTTGGACTTCGATGCAAGCTTTCCAACTTGGGTCCTGTTGAAGTTAGGCAGCGCAGGGCCAAATTTTGGTCTCCTGGACATTGATGACAAAACTCCTGTTGACTTCAGTGTGACCAGATCTTAACTATGGTATTCTTGTTAAGGGTCATAAGAGATGTGCAAGTGTATGAAAAAAGCAGGGAGCAATAGAAGGAGCTAAATATTCATCACAAACTGACTTTCTTCAAATGAAAGACTTCTGTATTTTTTAATGTTTTATTTAATTTTTTAAAAATGTATACACTTTATAATGGTTTGTTCTATCTCAAAGAATTTTGCTGTTTCTTACTTTTTTTTATCCATATTGTAATCTGCAAATAACAGCAACATAAATCTTAGATCTGACTTGTATTAAAGTGTGCAAGCTGTATTTGCACATGGAAACTGAATAGCTAGATTATTTGCATGTGCAAAGGCAGTCTGTGGACAAAAATCAGCTTTTGAGTACACAAATATGGGTGTGAAAAAACTTGGGTATGAAAAATGGTCAGATTTAAGCCCCTTTTGAAAACATAGCTCAATAAATCTATCTGTTTAGGATGTTAAACCATTTTAAAGCAATATCTTTGAGTGATTATATGGGTGTTCCTACACTCCTCTGGTTTAAGAGCATTTCACCCTTAGCCTTCTGTCTCACAATGCATTAAGATATCCAAATGCACAATACCATGTACAGCACCTTAAGTAGCTGATCATTGGTTTGTTCCTCTCTATTCATTTCTAGAGGAGATATGTACTTTAGTAATTGCAGAAACTTTTCCTGAAGATGCAGGAACCTTCACATGCACAGCAAGAAATGAGTATGGATCCATGACAAGCAGTGCACAGCTAACGGTCTGCTCAGGTATGTGTCAAAAGGAGAGAACTGTACATTGCAGTTCTTAGATAATTTAATGTATATGACACCTATGCAATTATCTGGCTACTTCCCTTGTAGAAAACAGCTGCTGTGAGAGAGATTTTGTCTGGGCAACTTCTTGCTGCATCTCCTGCTTAGCCTATGTGTGGGTCTTCCCACATCTCCCAGTACTGACTGATTACATTCTAAGTCTGAAAGCTATTTCTAAGGGAGATATGGGATGACTATTGCATTTATCCTCAAGACATTTAAAAAGGAGCCATATAGACCCGTATAAATCGTTTCCAGCTGCTAATTGATAGGGTCAAGTACTATCAAGCAGATGCAGCTTAATCAGAGTTTCATCTTCCTGCAGCAATGCAGACAGACATGTGAAAACTGTTTTAATGTAGTTACTGAGCCTAAAAAAACAAGGGGGAATAAAATAAACAAAAAAGATATTATCTAAGCAGCTAAAGTGTTAATGAAAGGTCTGATTATAAAGCACTACGAACATGAAAAAGTAACGTCACGAGGGAATTGTGGAGAAATTATCAAGTAGAAATGGGATCGAATAAATAGAACCCTGGAATGAAATGTGTGAAAGCCAGAAGTCAAACAAGTCAGAAGTACTTTATTTAGGTGAAATGTTTAAAAACAAAACCAAAAAACTTGCTAACTATAAGAATAGTTAAGATCTGGAATAAGATTCCAAGAGAAGTGGTGGAATCCCCATCACTGGAGGTTTTAAAAACAGGTTAGATAAATACCTGTCAGGGATTACTTGGTCCTGCCTCAGCACAGGGGGCTGTACTGGATGACCTCTCATCATTTCTATGATTGTGTGATTTATGCTCATTTAAAATGACACCAGAAATAGGTGGGTTTTTTTAAGAACGCTAAACCATTGACCAGTTCTCAATACTAAAACCAGCATCCCACAGAAATAAATCCAATCTATACCATCTTTATTGCTCCCTGTTAGAGCACAGCTTTTAGTTGTTCACATAGAGAATTTTTTCTTGTAACTAAGTCAGACGATTGACATGCCAGGAAACCTCAGTTCTATTTCCAGTCCTATCACTGGTATCCAGTATGATCTTGGGCCAGTTGCCCACATTTGTGAATCTTTCTTATCTCATCCATAAAGTGGGGAAAATATCTACCTACCTGATGGATGAAACTACATTACAAAGTGTGTTGCCCTCCTCAGATGGAACAAACACATTGAGTGCCAAAATTAAATTTGTTCATTTCTTAATAATAATTTTTATTTATACAAAAAAAGTTTAGGAAAAATAATGTAACCAAGCTAGGACAGATTCTTTAACATCAGGACTCTGGGGCTAGATGGCAGCAGAATCAAAAAGAAAATAGATGAAGTTATGGTGACAAAAGTGAAAATAAAATCCTTATGTTTTTTGTAAAATTTAAAACAGAAATGCAGGCAGTTAAGTTTTGGAGTCTACAAATGCTCATATATATGTTGTTGAAAATGTGCAGTGAATGCTAACAAAATTCCATCTCGGACAAGTTCAATCTGGTGGTTCTCCTTGAATAGTTGTAAATCATTCATTCTTAACTGGCAACTAGTTCCACCTGCATCATGGGTAGTTGGGAAATGAATAGTCAGTAGCTTATTAAATTTGGCATGAATATTTGTGAGAGCTCCAGAAAGAATATCCAGCTGATGTAGCTACTATATATAACAAAAGTGCAGTGATCTCACCTTTAATGAGCTAAAAGCACATTGTGCATATGTGTTGAAGTATCTGTTATGTAGTTTGAATGACTTGTTGGACAGGGATTATCTTTTTTTATTTTAGCTAGTTCTGAAAGTTCTGGCCATGAGCTGTCAACAAGAGAATCCAACAGTGATGATTTCCAACATTTCCCACCTCCCCCTTCAATTCTTGAGATTAGTTCTCTTGAGCTTCCTCCAAAGATGCATACAGAGAGCCAACAGGTGAACAACACTGAATTTAGACCCAACATAGCAGCCGTTCAGTTACAGTTCAACTCTGCTGAGAAGAAAACCAATGGCATCCATCCCAGTCATGGAGCAAATGGAGTGATTAACAGCAAAGCTAACAGTGATAAATCTGCCTCAGTTCCAGCTGTCCTCCTTTCACCCACGAAGGAACCACCACCAGTCCTTGCCAAACCAAAGCTGTGAGTATTTCTGCATGATTTTTATTCTCCCTTTCTAAATTTGCTGGCTGTTGAAATCAAACATTCTGCCCTAGAACCATTGTGTTTTAGACAAGTAATGGCCAGAATCTTGATTGTGTCTGTGTCTTTCTCACTAGTATGGATTAAATCCCAAGCAGCTGAGTACAAGAAAGACCCATGTACTTTTATTTTAAAATCATACCAAATGAAAATACATTAAAATGTTGTTGTTCTTGTTATATTAAGTTAAAGCCACAAAACAAAAGAAATTCAGGTTAATGGCTGGTATTCTGCCCTTTATTCAACCACTTGTACCTAAATGTTGTACTGCTCTGAGAATCTTACATATCACCACTTCTCCAATAACTGAATATCATTTGACTAACCATTTTTATGCTGAAAGTTCTTGATTTTGTGCAATTGCTAAATCTCCATGTATGTAGGTTTTTGTATGTTATTTTTCTTATGATCATATGATGATAAAACACAGACAAGCTATTTCTACTGACATCCTATTGATGATGGTTCTGGGCTATTATAATATGATAGAAACTGCACAAGATGGGAAAGATGGGTTTAAAAAACTTACAGCAGATGTCAATGACATTACAATTTGCACTGCATAGCAAAGATCAGTTTGGCTTTTGTCTACACTTAAAACTTATAATTGCATAACATATCTTTTGGGTATGATTTTTTGTTTTGTTTTGATTTTGTTTTTAATTAATGTTGCTATGTCAGTGTAAGCCATAGTATGGAGACACTTACACCAGCATAAAAGATCTTTTGACAGTATAGTTAACGCCGATTCCCCAGGAGACATAAGGAAAAACATTTTTATGCTGATATATGGCGCATCTACACTCAGAAGTTTGTCAGTATATGTACCAGTATAGCTATGCCACCAAAACTTTTCTAGTGTAGACAAGGCTTTAAGACTACACAAGAATTCTGCCTTCTGTCTCCTTCAAAGACTTTTGCAACATGGAAGATGGAATTTTATGTTGTCTGTGTCCTGGATCAGTACTGCCAGGAATTGCTGTACCCAGAAGGGCTGATTGAAAATGTTTAGAAAGAGGAGAGAGTGGTACATTTCTAAGAGAGAGTTGTTTTTTTCTTTAATTTTTTTTTAAAATAGGGCAGAAGAAAGGCAAAGAAAGGATCATTTCTCAGTCTCCCAAAAGACTGGACATATTGATTCATTATCCAGAAAACTAGTCACTTTATCTTTTAACTGTTTTCATATTCAACTTATTTCCAGATTTTGTAATTGAGTGTAAGTTTATTTAGCTGACAAAGGACCAAAACCTTAATCCCCAATTCAGGGAAAATTTCCATTGACTTCAGGACTTACCCTGAAAAATTCACGTTTGATTTCTACTGAAGTCCAAATTTTTTTCAGTTGTGTCTATGCTTCCATCAGCCATGCTAAACCTTGTGTCTACTGGGTTCTATGCTTCATGTTTTGTCTCCATAATGGGTATGGTGACTTGCGATTTTACAACTGGCCAAAATCAAAAGAACCATTCTGATCAATGGCCTATAATAAGATGCTAAAGAGGGCAAATAATGCATTGAGAACCAATGGTAGAATCAAGTGAGATATTTAGTTTCTGCTTGTGTTCAGTAGTCCATAAAACCAGTCAATTTATATTTAACTATAAAAATGATACAGCTAAAAAGAAGTAGCAAAGATAGGGTTCAAACTTACAGCTGCAATGAATGCGGAGGACACTTACTGTTGCAATGAAATATTGATGGTCATTATTTGTAGTGGCTTGTCCAAAATAATGTGTGCTAACTGTATTCAGGTGAGTACAAGTAAGAGAAGCTCAAGCACCAGTGATTAACAGGCTACAACAGCTATTCTTACCTTAATTAAGTTTAAAAAGTTTAGTTCATGGTCAGAACTATTGCTGGTATATTAAAAATATAATCTTCCTAATTATTTTCTGCACATCTGTGAAAAGCAGACAAAACAGTTTTGTGGTCATTAAAAGGATGATGAGTAGCTTAGGCACAAGTTTTTAGACTGACATCATGATTCCTTTTTGAGTCAGAATTTCAGCAGACAGTTCAGGTGCAGAAGAACTTGGCTTTTTGTTTTTACAGTGTGTGTATTTGGAGGAGGGAGAAGGCTATACTGAAATTCAGGAGAGATCATGTTCTACCTGCAGCACTTCTAACTGAATACTCAAATTATGGAAACAATACAAAATCCAGGAATTTAAAGTAATGTTAAGGAAAACTTTTGTTAAATCTAAAACTTTTGTAAGCCTAGTGAAATAATGCCTCCATCTTGTCAAATACTTTCCCAGCATACATCTCCTCATATGTTTACAGTGTAGTTTGCATTGTTCCAGTCTGTTTCCCTTCCTTTGGGAGTGGCAGGGTCCAGTGAGGACAGAGATAAGCATTAGAGGATTCTGTCCTAGCTGAAATGAAATGTGAAAAAGAGCAGAGTTGAACTGCTCCCCCATACCTTCTCATGCTCAAACCCAGAACATGCTAAAGTGACCCAGGCTTAAACATCCTGTTTAAACCCAAGATCCTAACAGACCTTGTTATTCCAAAGCCTACAGCCGAAGCTGGCTACTGAAAGAAGAAATCACTGCGTCTAGCCATCGGAGCTTGGGATTCCTTCTGAATCCAGCCCTCTTTTTCACGATAGGTAAGTTAGTGTCTGATTTGTGGAGGAAAAAGTATTGCCCTTAACTTTGGATTTGTGCCATCCCCCAATAATTCTTTCCTTCTGAGAGGAACCTTACTTCTTCTGCCAATGCCAAGTGACTAAATTTGTGACTCTGAGAAAGAAACATCAAGTCAGTGAACCATGAAACACATGCATATTGAGCAAATAGGCTGTACCCGTGAAAGAGGAAACCTGCACAGTTGCTTCAAAGTCCAAATGTGCCTGTACAGTGCAAAAGTGTGTAGCTGTTTTTAAATCCTGGGGTGAGATGCTATGCTGTACTAAGAGAGGAGCATAGACCTAGAAGCCTATGAGGAGAGGAAGGGCTAAAGTGGCTGTAAGCCATCTTTACACCCTACTGATTCTGCAGTGCTCTGGGGACCAGAGTGGTTCCCAGAATAATTTAGAAAGCCTTGGGGAAGGTAAGTTACATCAGCCAAACTGTGGCTGGCTGTGGAAGCAGAGCATCCCAGAATCTGTGCAGCACTAAATTCTGCAGCTCCAGTCCTCATGCCCCTACTGCCCACCTGGACCCCTTCACTAGGGTTTGCAAGAAGGTCCTCTAAAAGCAGCATGCAGCTGGCTACATTGCTTCCTGCACAGGAGGAATTCACCACCAGTCCAATTCAAGGCTTTTAGAGCCCTTTACCCAGCACTTTTACCCAACATGCAAGGGTCAGAGTGGGAGTGAGAAGGTACCCATGCAAACAGATGATTGCACTGATGACACCCTACAATAACCATGATGTACAATGGGCAACCACATACAAACAGAGGAATGAGGCAATAGATATCAGCAAGCAATAACCCAAAAGAAAAGGGGAGAGAGGTGGTATTTTCATGGCCAGGGAAGGAGAGCATAGCAGGAAAAGGCCTGTTTCCAGCTGGTGCCCCCTTTTACAAGCAGCCCCATTCCTGCACAACTTAGAGGTACTGTGATTGATCAGTAGTAGCCCCTATACAAAGAGGGCTGCCTATAACTGGCCTCCAGGAGCTGTGACACTACCCAAAGGAATTTGGCCCACCTTCCTGGACCCTGCCCTGTTCACTAAAGATTAATATTTCCTAAGATACAGGACTCTCCTTAGCATTTATGCACCCATCCTTCTTCACCTCCATTAAATACAAAATTAAGGTTTAGAATAGAGAGAGACCATAATTAAAATCCAGACCAACAAAAGCCTGTGGCTAATTAGTAACTTGATACTGAAAAGTATGGTTGATTGTTTAGACCTGAAATAATTATATCCAAATGACTGCTTTGGGCAGATTGTGCTTTTTTTTTATCTGTATTCAACATCAGTGCCACTGGAGAGGAACTTACCACCACAGAAATATGAGAAATGCAGGAGATTGGGCCTTAATACTTGTTTTTTATTAGTTTATTGGCAGTTAGCTAAGGGCCATTTTGCAATAAAATGTCAGTTATTTATTACTAAAGTTGCTGATTTTGCTGCTAAAACTGCTAATTTTCTGCTGACCCTATGGTCATCTGGCTTTTATATTTATTTTAAGGGTATTTTTAGACCCGGAGACAGTTTCTTTAATTCCTTACAAGTTTGGCTTTTGAGAGGCCTAACTCTTGCTCATAAGCCTGCTGTTATCTCTAGGGCCTAGCTCTTGCTGTACTAAGCTGACCTTTCATTACAATAATTTTGCATGCCCTGCACCAGTTTTTAAATTAATGCTAACTCATAAAAGATTTACTTGTAGAATATCAGGAAAACCTTCAAAGTAAGTGCAGAACATTTGGGAAAGATACATTGCATTTTTCATAGAAAATCATGAGGCTGAATTTCTGCTTTAGGTACTAAAGAAGAACTCATCATTAATTATGAAGGTGTGACTAGTTCTTCTACAATTTGTGTATGAAAAGAGGCATATAAGTGTATAATACTAATTTATCCAAACTGAGTCCAAAGCAACAATTGTTTTGTCAAAGAGAGCCATTGTAGGTGTCTTCTGTATAGAAAAGTGTTTTAAAAGCTGCTACAACATGCTTGCTTTCATGTTAACTGAGTCTAAGGAATGTAATCCTAAAGAGTGATAATGGTAGCAATTGCATCAGTCTGGTGTCAGGTGTATTTAGAACGGAGCTTAATGCAATAAAATATACATCACCAATTAGGTGCTGCTGGGAAAACTCACAATGCAGGATAAGTTTCACATCTAGAGTGTTGCAGAAGCTATTACTAAACACATGTAGTATTCTATCAGGTAGGGAGCAAGACGTCAGAAGAATGTTCATAGAGAGATGGTAGTGCCTAGTGATTCTAATCTCTGACACGCCCACTGATTTTTGTGACTTTGGGAAATTTGTTGTCAGCATTTTCTAGCTAGGATGAATACAGATGGGCATGTAACTAAATAGCTTGACTTTCAAAGGTGCTGATAACCCACAACTCCGTGGGAGCTGCAAGTGCTCAGCACCTCTGAAAAATCAGGCCACTTACTTAGGTGTCTAAATATTGATTTAGGCAGCTAACCTTAAGAATCCTAGTGTGGAAGTTTTGGTCTTAACATCTGTATTCAATATACATGCCTGTAAAAGGAGCATAACACCTACCTACAATGAAGATTTAATTAATGTATATATTAAAATTTCTTGGAAGAAATGTACATTGAAGATATTGGTCCAAGTTCTCCCCCCAGTTACACCCTTGTAGCTGAAAAGAGAATTGTAACATACACTGTGTAGGTACTGAATATTGCCATTATTGTTAACTCAAAGAATAACATCACTGCACAGTTTCTAGTTAATCACTAAATAGTGTCCCTGTATGGGTCGAGAGAGGTATGTCACCCTGTGTACGACTGGTCTACAGAGTGAGTGCTGCTGTGTGTGTATATATTTTCCAAGGTTTGCTAGGTGGCTTTTAACCAACCAAACAAATTGAGCAGTACATCACTACTCATGCCTCTCTCTATGGTGTAAATAGAGCTGTGTGACAGTATGTCCATAATTTTAAAGGGTGTGAATGCAGTTGACAAATTCACTATAAATTTACTTTTAGGGGCTAAGTCCCACCACTAGCTAGCTAGCTATCTTTCTTGCTCATGTAGGAGCAATAGAAAGGAGTCTGACATTTATATGGACATTAGTTGCTTCTGATGGATATTTGCAATGTCAGTTGGCTTCAATATAACCAAACTCGCAGCCTGAGGTGCAAATACTTGACATGTTAACACTTTCACATGCTGCCAGAACTTCCTGATGATGGGCTAAGAGCTCCTTTTCAAAGTATTACTCCCTTTGTGTCTTGTTTGTTTTGGAACACTACTCCAGTCTGTCATAGTCAGTGGTCAGAAATTGTATCTACTTAGCGGTTTTTGTGCTTTCCCACCTTTCTCACTTGCAGAGGGTCCAATTTTCAGAGGTCCAATTTTCAGAATTAGTGAGCAACCACAACTCCAATAGAAGTCAGTGGGAGGTGCAACTTCTCATTGCATCTAAAAATCAAGTTTTCAATAAAAATGTTTCACATCCATTTCTTTCCTTGATGATATTACCAGTCCAATGACTCCTGCAAACTGCCTTCTTGCTAGCAAAGTGGACAAGTATGTAAGCAACTATAGGGGTTATGTGTGCAGGCCAAGATTCAGTGACCTGCCTCATCAGTTCTACTTTTGTTGCATCTCTGATTGGAGGTCTTTGGTAATTTGGTCAGGTATTTGATGCTATTCGTTGTATAAAAATATGTATACACTGCCCAAAAGATAAATATCAGATATATCATATATATATGCCTATGGCACAGAATAATTTAGTATCCTGTGGCCTATAATATTTTGATCTAATTTTGGTTCCTGGAATTTGTGTGCAAGTGCTGAGTGGTGGTGGTCTATGATATACAAGAGATCAGACCGTCCCTTCTGTCCTTAAATTCAGTTATTCTGACTCTAACTTCTGTATCTCCCCATCTCCTCCTGTCCTCCAGAACTTCATTTAAATTCCACAGGATTTAACTTTACACCTGGGAGTTAATCCCATTGAAATCAGAGGGACTACTAACACACACTAAAATAAGGATATGTGTAAGTGATTTCTCCCCCTCCCCCACCACCAGCCTGCAGGCTTTGCCCTTCGCCTTTCCACATGGAGTGATTTGTGTTATGTAGGGATTGTAGATTTTTGGTTTAAACCTAAAGCTGCTGGTAAAATGCTAATCTTAACTTTTTAATTTTTTAACAAAATAAACTCTGATTTAAAAGAATGAAAAGTGATGATGTTTCTTTAACAGATTTTAGATTGTAATTCATAGCCAAACCATGCAGTCTGCTGTCAATGGTTTCCAGGTCATGCACAACAGTAGTGTACTACAAATATACCAAATGCCCAGAAATTGAAATCAGCTCCTGACTCATTAGTCTTAATCCCTGTTTTTTGTAGTGGAGATGGAAAGGTAGTTTGTAAATTCCATAATATGACCACCTGTTATAACTGAAAAGCAGCAGAATAAAATTTCTGACCACCTGGCTTCACAAATTGGTGATAACTGAGATTCCCTCCAGCAGATGTGGGCATACCTGGATTTTTAAGAGTATTTATGGTTTAAAACTTTTAACAAGTCTTTCTTTGTTAATTAAGTGACTACTTCATTTTAATATTGTGCAGAAGCAATTGATATCAATCAATTTTTCTCAGTTGAAAAGACCTCAGATTAGACAAACACATACTAGCATCAGAAAGGATAGACTGTGAAAATCGGAATCCATAAAGTTGCTTAAAGGCAGGAGAAATCTGGTCACAGTGTATGGGCCATATTCACTGTAAGTAGGTAGAACTCCTTTCACTAAGGAAGTTTGCACCCTCACTAGTTGTGGGAGTGACTTTTTTAATAGGATGTCTCGTCACACACAGATGCAGAATTTCTACCTCAGTATCAATTGATTTTTGTCTCTGATGGTTTCTCTACTTACTCTGTTATTCCATAAACAATGGCTAAGACGCTTTTGCAGTTGGATGTTTGTTTGAACCATTTCTGGTGTATCTTGTGCTAACTTTCCTAAGATATAGTTAGTGTCCACTTAAACTCTCACTTAATTATAAATCCTGGTTTACTGATCATGAATATCTGTCTTATAGCACTAATAATACTTTCATACTATTGACCTATCTCACCCTCTGAGCTATCAGATTTTAGAGATAAAGTAATAAATTCTCTGTTTCCTCCCTTTTAATTGTATATTGGATCTACATTACTAATGAGCCACTAAATTCACTGAATGAATTTTCCTTTTATTATGGAAGCCTTATTATTACTGATGGTAGCAATGTTAGGTTTAACAAACTTTCAGCATTGATTTGTGAAAAATTTTCATTTAAATTAATGTTTTCCTCAGAAGATATATTAATACAAGTCTTCTTGTCATATGTTTCTACAGCACCTAGCACATGGGACTAGGGCCCTTATTTGTATGATACAAATATCTGAAGGATTCTTAACTATTACAAAGATGTCATTCTCAGACCTCTTGTATGATACTGTTTGAAACAAATCCATGTCCTTGAAGCTTGTTCTATATGTGGCAATCCATGTACTTTGTACATAGTTTGATCTAAGATTTATTTGGTGTGGCAAAAAGTGGAGGAAATGGTGGCTTTTTCTTGAGCAGAAAACACTAAAATCATATTTTTGTTTAATTTAAAATGTATGCTATACAATGTTTTAATTCAAACTAAAATTAATAGTTTAAAAGCCAATAAACACAGCAGTGTACACATGGCAAATAGGACTAGTATTTTGGCTAGTATGTCCTGTTTTGATAAAACATGAAACACTTTGATATTATGTGGTCTAAAGCAGTATGTAACCCAGGTCCTATATTCCACTGCACTGGACAGGAGTCAAATTTGTAAATATTTATGGAATTTTTGTTCAATAGTGGACCAACCATGAGGACAAAAACATGATTTTTTTATGGGGAAAATGCTAAATCATTTTTATTACATGGAAATAATGACCATGATAAACAGATAATGTTACATACAAAACTAATGTTCTACCCTGGTCTGCTTGTTTGTCTCATCTATCTGTTGTTTTGCCTTTTTAGACTGCAAGCTCTTTGAAGCAGGGTCTCTGACTATATGTTGGTACAATCTTAATGTAGTTGGGGTTCTGACCCAATTGGTCTCTCATGCTACTGCCATATAAATGTTCAATAACAATAGTAATGATCCAAAACTTGAGGGGGTTCAAATGAAATGGAAAACAATTTGAATACTAATCAGATCACTTGATCTGTTTACAATACAAATTCCTTTCATTTAAATACCTTTTACTGATTAACACAAATGTTTTGTTTTTGCCTTTCCTCTTCTCTCCTTTCCACGTTAATGATAATTTTAAACAAAACTAGAAACACAAAGTATGCTGCAGTACTTGATTAAGTATGTAGAATTCTGTTACACTGGTTACTAATCAACATACAGCCATTGTACAAGTACTAGGTTATGTTTTACAAGGAATACTTAACTGATAATAGTCAGCTAACAGAACTATCAAGAAAACGATTGTTTGTTACAGGTCATTTTATAGAGTTTCTTGAACTAAAATTATGATTCTTCAGAGTTGTGTTTCAGGAAATGTAACATTGATCAATGGCACACCTTGCAGTAGACGTGCAACTGATCAGAGTTAATTTATGTTAGCTGACTTTATCGGTGACATTAGATCATTATGAAAATCTGTGTTGGAATGTCACTGTCAAAAGGGGTAATTTGTGATATGTAATACATGTTCACATAAGTGTCTGAAAATTCATACTTACTTAATGGGGTCCATATTTTGCTATGAAGGTATGTTAATACATTTTATCAGAAAAATATTTATTGGAACAAGGTTGCTGAATATGTTGGGATATTTTATCATGAGATGGAAAAAATGACTTAAGAGCGGGTTATCCATTTAGGTCATTGAGTCTCGAAAGCTCTAAAGCAGTGGTTCTTAACCTTTCCAAACTACTGTACCCCTGAAGCCTGAGTCCCACCCCCATGGGGCTGAGGCATGTAACTTAATTTCATGGCACCCCTGTGGCTCCAGGCAATTGCCTTTCTTGCCACCCCCAATACCAGCTCTGCACTTGCGACCCCTCTAAAACCCCAGGTTAAGAAACACTGCTCTAAAGTCTGTTAGCTATACAAAGAAATCTGTTATCTAATGAATCACCAGATAACTTTAGGCACCTTCTTTCTTGTAGGTTCCCATTATTCTGTTGGGATAATTTGATGACATGGACTGATATATATAAAATCTAAATATGATTTCAACATGCTTATGTAGGACAATGTAGTATAGTGGAACAGGTTCCCTCCCCTATCAGAAAGGGATTAAAGAGCTCCTCTGGGCACAATCAGCTCCATTCCGGTGCACCTATGAGGTCTGTCAGACCTGGAGAGGGGCAGCTCCTCAAAAAGGAAGATCCAAGCACAGCACAGAGTGGTACTTAGAGATGAGTAGAGCTAGAGAGCTGAGCTCCAAAGCCCCACAGAGCAGGGGCTGTTTACCAAAAGAACAACTGAAGAGCCTCTGCCACTTGGATCCTCTGAAGAAGTAGAGGGACTTTACTTTGTTTTCCCCTTTTTGTTTAGAACCCAGGGCACTCCGCCTGGGTCCTTGGGACTCATGGGGCTGAGGGGATCAGATCCCTTCTACAGAGACTACTGACCTCTTACCTTATGGGGAACTGCTGAGTAAGCCCAGACTGTTTTGTGGGTACAATGTTATTTGGGTTGCCCTTACCATTTTTTGGAGTGCATTATGCCTAGAATGGAAGCTGCCACGTCTCTAAGACTTAAGGCCAGATGACCACACTCGACTTGCTAAATGGGCTCTACAGCAACGTCTACAGCCAAAGAAGGATGGTCTGTGATGAGAGAGGTGTCCATTCTCACTCCATGGGGCACTGTAGAGGTACAACTCATGACAATAGTTTTAGTTCAGAAATGCTAACCTTGAAAAGATAAGAGCTCTTCCGAAACTATTCCATTTTATCTCAGAAATGGCCTTAATCCTGATTCGTTTTAGTCTCTCCATTCTGTAGCAATGCCAGATGTGGACAGATGAATCTGATACTACATATTGAGAACTTATTTTAGCATACTCTTTTAAAATCAATCCTTTGTTTTTAATCCCTTTCAACAAGATGCCTAAACCATACATTATTTTCACAGATCTCTCAATAGTTTCTTTCACATTTTCTCATACAACTCTAAATAATTAATATTAAAGTGAGCATCTCTCATTTTAACATAATGAGTTGTTGCAGGGTGGACTAGTCAAATGAAAAGACTGATGGGTTGTTTCCCATTTCTCCAAAAACTGACTTTAAAGAAAATCTAAGAGCAGACGTTAGTATTTTAAACTTTCAACTATAATCCAAAATACTACTTCGGTTTCTGTGAATAGTGCAGCTATGCATTGACTTTAATTACCCACTCACTACTGAAGAATAGCATAACTCCAAAAAGTACTAACAGTAATACTAAGAGAATTTCTCTTACCTGCACCCCTATAAATAGTGTTACAGTTCTTAACATTACTGAACTTTAACCTTTTTAAATCTGCAACTGCAGAATTCTATATAAATTTTTAAAACAATGGATATCTACAAATGTAAAGAGCTCAGGTTAAATGTAGGAAAGAGCTGTGTTTCTAGGAGTTTGGTTTCTCTTTTGGCAATGAATGTTGTCTATGTTCTGACCTTTAATAGGTAGAGGGAACTAACTGTACGTCCTGCTTACATAAGAGCTAATCGATAATCTGACAGGCAATGTCAAACATCCGCTTCCATTATCTGTCATAAAACACACATGTGCAGTATGCTTACCATATGTTTCTGAAATTTCAGTGGGGTGTACACTTTGAACTTATGGAAGTAGACTTTTAGTGTCACTTAAGTCCATGATGCCCAACTTTCTGATTCACTTCCATCAAAATATTCACAGAAAGAGACATTGGATTTTTTTTTAATCATACACTGAAAGCTTTCAGTGTAATACAAGATAGGGAGGGGTGACAGATGAGAAATGGAGAAAGTTCCTTATCTTGAATATACTTAGGCACAGTATGAGTTACTGTACATCAGAATAGTGATTTTTCCCTGAACTCTCTGTTCCCCCAATAAATATTCATTAGGAGGCCAATCCTTTACAGTGCTGAAAGTCCTCATTAATTTCAGTGAGTGACAAAGGCGCCCAGCACTTTGTAGGTTTAAGGTCAAAGATCACCAACCACAATATTATACTAGGCCATATACGTATACTGAGAGTCCAAGTCCATTTTCTCTTATTAGGGTTAGTGACACACTATACTGAAGCACAGACAGTACAGCTCTTAAATAGAAAACATTTCCTGAGAGAAGTGTGTGAGTGTGTGTGCGCCTCCACATCTATTTCTATTTATCAGCCTTTCCTTCTGCATCATTGAGATGGGGCCTGACACTGTGAGCTACTGTTTCCCTCATTCCTATTGAAACCCATAGGATTTTGTTGGTTCTCAGCACATCTCAGGATTGATTTTTGTGAAATTAGTAACAGATTTCCTTAATATGTAAGAAAAAATTATTCTACCTAAAGGGTTTAATAGCTTTACAAACTTCCAAGTATTGAAATAGATTTCAATATATTTCATACCATTAGATTTGCCATAGTATTGTTCTATTCCTAACCCTCCATGATCATCCAACATGCATGTCATTTAGACTATGCAAGCTACCACTATTTCTGGAGAAATGAGGGAGTTATTTATGTTTCCCAGCTGCTGCTGGACCCAAAACAGGAAATAAATCTCCTGCTATGGCATGACAGGCAAACGTTTTGGGCTCGTTTTGGCAGCAGCAAGGGGTATGGATATATGAGAGAGCCCAGCTGCTGAAGTTTTGGAGCAGGAGCAGCCATTCAGGAGCTCCCTACAGTTCATAGTGTCATATTTTAAGACCAGAAAGAACCATTGTGATCATCTAGTTTTGACTTCCTGTATAACACAGGCCAGAGAACTTACCCAAAATAATTCCTGTTTGAACTACAGCCTATCTCTTAGACAAACATCCAATCTTGATTTAAAAATTGTCAGTGATGGAGATTCCACTATGAGGCTTGGCAAATTGTTCCAATGGTTAATTACTCTTACTGTTAAAAATGTATGCCTTATTTTGAGTCTGAATTTCTCTAGCTTCAATTTCTAGACATTGGATCTTGTAGTTATACTTTTTTCTGCTAGATTGAAGAGCCCATTATCAAATATTTGTTCTCCATGTAGATACTTATAAACTGTGATCGTCACCTCTTAACCTTCCCATTGTTAAGTAGAAGAGATTGATCTCCTGGCGCACACATGTGTATATATCCCTCTCTCTCTCCCTCTCTGTGAGAGACATGTTTTCTAATCCTTGAATCATTCTTGTGACTCTTCCCTGAACCCTCTCCAGTTTATCAACATCCTTCCTGAACTGTGGATGCCAGAACTGGAGACAGCATTCCAGGGGCAGTCACACTAGTGCCAAATACAGAGGTAATATAACCACCCTATTTATGCATCCAAGAATCACATTCACTCTTTTGGCCTCAGTGCCGCACTAGAAGCTCGTGTTCAGCTGATTATCCACCAACTCTTTTTCAGAGACCCTGCTTCTGAGAATAGAGACAGTATTGTTTTCCTATATAGCAATGCTCAGTGTATCAGTTTAAAATAGTTTTGGGTTGCTCAGATTTTTTTTTTTTTAAGTGTTCATATTTTTTAAAATAGGCATACATAAAACAGGGATCTGTGTTTATCAGAAAAATTGCAGTGATCAGAGATAATACAGCATTAGCCATTACTACAATTAGCTCATCTGATATTTATTTCCACTTTCCAAAAACCTTTGCTTTTATTCTCTAATTTATTGTGGGCTCTATATAAACAAACGTGATACTGAATGCTGCCACTTGTTAGTATGAATTGATTTACTTGCTGTATTTGAATGATGAATACTCTTCCATTTTCACAGATTGAAGCAAGCTTCTTGTATCTTTTGTATAGAGTCCATGGCAGATAGGTAGGCCACTTCTGACAGGACCTTATTCTTAAATGTAAAATGGATCAAAAATTCATCCAGATGAAAGGCTAATCAAACTAAACTTCATTTTAAGAGGCCAAGGCAGAAACTGACCAACCCTTCAAAGCACGTGATGACCTATCATGCCAAAACAGAGACCAATTATATTCAGCAAAGCCACATCTGACAGAAGCAGAAGTATGCTCCAAAACTTGGCACCTTCGTCCAAGTATTGCCAGCTATGACCTCTGTGTAGTAAAATGTGCTGACTTGCAGGGAAAGAAAAAGGGATTAATTTAAGATGAAATGACAGTTTTTAAAAAATCAAATGCACAAATACAAAATGAGGAATAACTCGCTAGGCAGCAATACTAAAGAAAAGGATCTGGGGGTTATAGTGGATCACAAATTGAATACGCTATGACAAAAAAAACAAATGTCATTCTGGAATGTATTAACAGGAGTTTCGTATGTAAGACGTAGAAGTTAATTGTTCCACTCCACTCAGCATTATGAATACATTTCATTAGATTTTAGCCCTTTTTGTGAATCATTTGCAAACATTATATTTTTATGAAGTTATTTACAGTTTGTGTTTTTTTCAAGCAGTTTCTGCTCACAAGTGGTGTCTGAATTCCTGTCAATGAGTTAATCAAGTCTGTCATTTCCTCCAATAGTTCCAGAGGGTTAGCCGTGTTAGTCTGTATACAGCAAAAACAATGAGAGTTCTGTTAGTCTTTAAAGTGCCACAGAACTCTCGTTGTTTTTGCTATTTCCTCCAATGTTGTTCCTTCAACTTAGAAGTATCATCTCAGTCTTCTCTCGGTTGAGGTTCAGTCAAGCTACCATTTCTTGAAGCCATTGAACCATTTAGACATTGGTGCAGTCAGGCAACTTTATCAGCTAGGTCAGTTACGATGGAGACAGAACTATGTCATCATAGCCCACATCTATTCACTAACCTTCCTATAAGCCTCATATGGATGTCAAACAGTAGAGGTTATATACTGGAACCCCTGTGGCATGCCACAGGAAAGCACCCTTGGGACCAATGAGCCAATACTACCTTCTAGATCTCTCAGAAAGAAAGAAACCTACTTTTAATCAGTATTGGTTAATATTTTATTTTATTTTGGTTTTATTATAGGTTTTGTATGTTTAAATTTTTGTACAAACATGAAGAGTCTTGGATGATAAGAGCCTTTAAAGATAATTTTAAATATCTAAAATAAATTGCATTGTCTGTCACTATCCATCTCTACAGTTGATAGAAATAAATAGTGTGCTTACGTAGCAAAATTATTTAAAAATATCTATTGTATGCACTATTGCAATGGTTCCCAACCTGGGGTGCGGGACCCCCTTAGGGGGGTGCCAAAGATTACAGGAGGTCCATGAGGCTTCAATAATGTTGAGGTCATTTAGCCCCTCAATCCCTGCGCTGGCCAGAGTAGAGGAGCAGCCACCTCAAGGGAGCAACTGTCCCAGAGAAGCTGTGGGCAGTTGGAGCCCAGCTCCCGCAGCCAGGACCAGGGAAACTTGGTTTGGCTGGAGCCTGCTTCCAGCGGGGAGGGGAGAAGCCTTGGGCAGCTTCTCCGCCCATTCCCAGGTGGGAGCTGGGCAACCTTGTCAATTTCACGGTGGGGAGTTGGGGGGGAGAAGCTGGGGCAGCTGGACCACACTCCTCAGGGATGAGACACCCCCGGCTGCTTCCCTCTGAGAAAGGGGAGGAGGGAAGCCCCTGGTGGCTTCCCCTGTCTCCTGGTGGAGAATGGGGATGAGAGAAGCCCGGGGCTGGCTCCTGATGGGGAACAGGGAGGAGGCCCAGCACCCCTAGGAGTCAGTCTGCGGGGCTCCCCAGACTGCCCCTCTTAAGTCAGTGGAAGTGCTCCTGATGAGGACGCACTCCACCGAGCCAAGGAGGGTAAGACAACATATATTTTGTCGATTCCGTTTTTGAGTGTAAACAAGGCCATAGTGGTATTATCATCATCATTATATGAGTTTTAGGGGTATGTGTTTGTGGCTGGGTGGAGGGGTGGGGGGGACGTGTGTTTTACCTAGTGTTAACTAGTGGGGCTTTCACTCAAAAAGGTTGGGAACCACTGCTCTATTGTATAATGTGTACTATATGGCATGGTAAAAATATAGAATCAGGGGATTTCAGGTTATCTGTTTTGCCTGAGCACTCTCTTCAGAATCATGATGCCTGTTGTTAGTTTTATGTCTCTATCTAATAAACATACTGGGAAAGTTCAGCTTCTTGCAGGAATAGAAAATATCAGATAAGCCAACCTGCAGTTCACCCCACCCATACGTCTTCTAGCATAGCTCTGCAAATTTAGAGGTCAACTTTGGTCAGGAGGAATTGCTAGGCAGGACATTATCATCTATGAAAGTTAATCAGAATCTTACATAATAATAAAACTTCTGGGGTTTATATTCTTTTTTTCCCCTGTGATATCCCAGTATCCTGTTTTTATTGAAGCCATATAATTGGCTGATGGCTTCCAGGCTTTTTCCACAGTCAGTATACTACAAGACATTTTCCATTTATGTAGTCCAGAGTTTGGTTCATTGCCCACAGGCTTATCGTTCATTATCTTTCACATTTCTCTACATTAAGCTGTATTTTCCATTTTCTGTCCCATATTATGGAATGTTTTTTAGCATTTAAAACAAGGGTTTGGGAGTCAAAAGTGCTCAGTTCTTTTTCTGGCTCTCTTTACTTTCTATGTAACTCTGGGCAAGATATGTCTCGGTGCTTCATTTTTCTCACTCTAGAATGGGTATAATAGCGATTCAATAGATGTTCCAAGGTTTACATAAATCTGAGTTTTTCAGTCACTTAGAGTCAAATCTGCAATGTGTTTAATTCAGGCAAACTCCTAATGTAATTAATGGGAGTTTTTCTGGGAAAGGATTGAGTAAAAATGGAGACCCTGATTCTGCTAAGTTAATCATACTAAGTAGTACCTCTCTCCCTGTTGATATCAATGGGACTATTTAGGGAGCAAGATACTGCAGGGAACCTGCTCTTAGAGGCCACTCTAGGCATAAATAAACTAGGCAGCTGCCTAGGGTGGCAGATTTCGGGACTTGCTCCACCTGTTTTCTTACACAGGCGGCGGGGGATGAGGCTGGCAGAACAGCCTATTTGAAGGGGCAGCTGCTGGCTGGGGCTCAAAGAAGAGGAAAAGGCCCTCAGCCAGGCTGATGGGGAAGCAGTCCCACCTTCTCCCCAGGGGCTCAAAGAAGCAGGAAGCACCTCACTGCTAGGGAAACACTCTTGCCTAGGAGCTGTGGGAACGTGGAATGCCAGAGGTATGGGCTGGAGATGTTAGAGTATGGGGACTGGGCAGGGAGTGTGTGGGTCCCACTGTGGTTGAGCTGAGCAGCTCCAGAGGAAGGATTGCGGGAACAGGAGTCCTTAGCCCCAGAGTAGACTGAGGGTGGGCTATGGGGAGGCAGATGGGGAGTGGGTCCCTGCTGCTGCAAATGTCTAAGAAAATAGGAGTGGGGCAGCACGTGGAAATTTTGCATTGGATGGCAGATTGACTTGAGCATCCTCTGCCTGCTGGCTCATTACTAGGTACATTCCCCCCAGCCCAACTGAGCTGGAGGGAAATGCTTAAGTCTAGTAGTTCTTAACCTATTTACCATTGTGGGCCACATCCAATACTACCTGTATGGCCCTGAGACTGTCACATGGGCCGCAGCTGATGATTGGGTCGCAAGTGGCCCACAGGCCATGGTTGAAAACCACTGCTCTAGTCAGTGGAGTCACTGTATTATGCAGTTCAGTCCTCAGCCTGTAGAGGGCTCCATAATCTCTAAAGTACCAGAAAAAGAACATCATGAGATCAGAGAGGACCAGGAGAGAATCAGAGACTCTGTGAGAGCAGTCAAAACTCAAGGTTTCTGGTTCATGAGAGATTTTGGCTTTGGAAAAAAAACCAATTTTCTGAAAAATTTCTCATGAACCGGAAATTAAAAAAAAAATCTGAATCACCCAACTCAGGGTGTGTCCAAAACAAAATTCCTCTCTGTGACTGGCAGCTGCTGAGTGAAATTGACAAGAATGTGAATGTGACATTCTTGACAATTTCACTCAGCAGCTGCTCTGGAGCAGCTTCCCCATGCCTGCTGCCCTGAGGTTTAGGACCCCAGAGCTTCCAGACTCTTAAGGAGCCATATTGCGTGGGAGTCTGGAAGCACTGGAGTCTCAGATCCAGGCACAGCCTGCATGGCAGAGCTGCCTTGGAATCACAAGCCCTGGGAGTCCATCCCAGGATTTCCAGGCTCCCAACTCCATGGCAGTAAGCCTAGAGAGCCCCCAGGACTTCTAAGGGTATGTCTACATTGACGGCGGCACTGTCAGCGCTGCCGGATTGATTCTGCAGGATCAGTTGAGCAGCAGTGGATACCTGCTCAATCAATCCAGAAGTTGAAGCTGTTAATCCACCCGCACAAAAAGATTAATACTGCGTCGACGGGAGGGCATTTCCCATGGGTGCAGTATAGCAGGGACGCCGTAGCTTGTGTATCTCCCATATCTCTATGTAGCTTGCATATCTCCCGTCGACTGCTGCCGAATTTTGCTGGCAGTGTAGGCCAGGCGTAAGTGTCCTGCTGCAGAGCTGGGAGCTGAGCCCTAGTTTGAGTTGGGGCTTCCAGGCTCTATGCCAAGGAGGTAGGATTCTGGAAGCCCTGAAAGCCCAGGATCCTGCTGAAGGGCAGTATCATTATCCCCATTTTATAGATGGGGAAACTGAGGCACAGAGAGGGGTAGTGAAGTGACAAAGGTCATCCAGCAAACAAGGGCAGAGACAGAATTAGAACCCAGGTCTCCTGCATCCCAGTTCAGTGTTCTAACCATTAGGTCACACTTTATTGCCTGCATAGTGAAATAAAGCAGAGAAACATAATGCTGAGCATTATGTATATTAGTTCCTCTATTCACTCTATGATCAAGAAAACAATAAGTAAACTTTGACACAGCATCCATTAAAGAAATCTGTTCCCTTATTCTTTCTCCAGTTATCCACTATCACTTTTCTTGGAACAAATTGTTTTACCCGTATATTTCTTTCTCCAATTTGGTTTTCATACATAACCATCACTGTGACATTGGAGTTCCTTGTTTGTCTACTAGGAATCTATTTAAAGAAACTATTTTTTTTTTTTTAGAAAAATAGACTCCAAAATCAGCATTTATCATTTTTCTCCTTCTTTTTCCTTTGTTTCTGTTCTGGCTTTTTAGATATCTTCCTAGCCACCCTTACTGCTGTTATGAATTGTTTATATTTTTTTTAAAAATCACTTTTCTCATTGCTTATACTACACTTTGCATCCTTATTCAAGCAACACAGGGTGGTCCAGGTTGCATTTTCCTTGTTTAGATTTATGGAATTAGTTAAAATTCATCCACTGAGGGCTTTTTTATTCCTTCTCACATCTCTGTTGTAGTTCTTATACAGAAAAGAAGTACAGTTGTCTGTGGCTATTTTACATTCCCTCAGCTTTTCTTTTGCAATTAAATTAATAAATATAAGGAATGAATACACAGTATTATAGGAGAGTTTTAGATCATATTACAAAAGCATTTTTGTAGTATTATAATTACCCCATATGCTTACCAAAGATCTTTTTTCAGAGCATCATATTATTGTGTATTTATAAAAGCTTCCTGGGAGAGAAGAGGTGCCAGGAGAACACAGAGGCAACAAAGGTGAATTTAATGAAAATAAGAGGTTTGGCAAAAAGGCATATTTATGAATATGTAACTGTAGAATATCGAGATTCTTAGCTTTTCCATGTGATCCATATAGTTTTCTCTAGTTACTTCTCCTGGATAGTGTTAACTTATATATTTTTTGCTGTGACTGAATTCTCATCCAATCCATCTATATACACAGAGCAGCCTTACAAAATTCTATTCATCCACTTCCCTCAGGCTGGTAACTTGTTTCTGTTTCTGGTTTTTTTTTTTCATTGGTGAGTTAAATAATAAATACATTATTGGTTAGTGATGATTATAACCACTTGTTCTTATATTTGCAATTATGATTATAATTATTGGCATTGTGATTATTAGATTAGTATGTCTAATACAGAATACAAATAGTTATCTGTGACCATTTTACATTCCCCCAACTTTTTTGCAATTATTTTTCAATACATTTATAATCTCTTTGATTCATTCCCAGTGACATCAAGTCTCTGAAAACTCTGGGCACCACTCTTCCTTCATCTATTTATTGCTTTTCCCCTTACTCCATTCCACCTCTCTCTGCATTTATCCATCACTGCCTTTTGCATCCCTTTTCCACCCCTACTCAGTGCCTTCAGCTTTCATTCTGAGACTCATACAGTTGGTTCTTTTATTGTCATTCATTCTTGAATCTGCAGCTAGCCTCTTGTCAACAGCAAGACTCATATGCTCGTTTAAGTCATGCTTAGCTGATTTGGAATACACATCTTAAATCGTGGAGTCATATGTTAGTTGAAGTTGGGATTTGGTTACAGCTCTGATTTTCCTTCTCTGAACTGAATTTCTTCTCTCCATAGACAATAACCTGCGCATACACTTGTATTAACTGCTAACAGAATCAGAATGCTATCAGCTATTTTGAGGTCTCACAAGCCCACTGCTTGACAATAATGGGCAAGAAAAAAGCTGCACCTGTGCTAGCAGAAAATGAATTTGGGAAAACTTGCTTAATAAAGTTAATCCTGCAGGGCTGACTTCTATTCAGAGTTGAGGGCACTTAGTTCCTTGCAAGACACATTCAGCACCAGGCAGGATTAGACCAGTAGTAAGTACATTTTTTTTTAAATGCACCAGACCTGCAGAACTGGTTTAATGTTACTTTTAAAGAAAAAAGTGTCTATACATCATTCTGGAGCTCACAAATGGAGTTTGTTTTGAGATTACTTGTTTATTTACTCCAGTATGCTGACGCAAGGAGGACTTACGTGTATAAATCTTAAGAAAATCATACACTGAAAAAGTAGTATGGGAGATTTCTGATATTGAGTTCTAGATATATGGCTTCACAATAGTTTTTAAATAAATTATTAAGATTTTGTCACTGTTAATTTTAATCAAAACCAAGGACAGGTCACGGGCAATAAACAAAAATTAACAGAAGCTGGTCATGACCTGTCCCTGTCTTTTGCTAAAAATAACTGACAAAATAGGGCTGACGGAGACTGAGAGTTCAAGTCCAACTGGTGAGGTGGGGATCCAGCATCCACCTCTGCTTCAGCTGACAGCTCTAGGACCCCCACTGCTGCAGCAGCTAGGAGCTTCGGGTCTGTGAGATGCCCCTGTCCCCTTGGGACTGGGAGCTGCAGGAGCCGGCTGGAAGTTGCGGGAGCTGTCAGCAGTGGCTTGGAGCTCTGGGTCTGCAAGGGCCACCCACGGTGACAGGGTCACCCATGGCAGCTGACCACTCCGGTCCCGCCGCCCCAGGACTGAAGCAGAAAATGTCACAGAGGTCTCTGGAAGTCATGGAATCCGTGACCTCCATGACACAATTTTATCCTTAAAAAAAATATATTGAGAAAAGAAAAACAGCCTCACTTTTTCCCCCTACATAACTCTGAGCTCACTGGATCTTACTTCTACCCTTTTCATTAAGTACTTTCAGTACTGCATTATTGTAACAATCTCTGCTATAGTAAATGACATCTTTGGCAAAACTGAAGACAAAGTTTGCTCAATACATTTTGATTTGGGTTTCTCAATTGGTAAGAGTGTAAAACGTGCAATAAATATACAGTGTAGCACCTTGCTTTTTTGAAGGCACTTGAACCTTAGTTCATGAACACTAATACCCCAGGAAATGAGACTGGAAGTGGGTACATTTTTCTAGATAACTGAGAAAGGAAAAAAAGAACGGTAGGCACTCCACAAGGAACCCTTCTAAAGTAGGTTTTTTTAACTCTATTTTCTCTGGACCTCACATACTCTTTGTTTATGATAATTATTTGGATAGATACTGTCACAGACTCCATGTTTATTGGCTAATACCTTGAACATTAATTAAAAGTACTTGTTAGAGGCTCAGGCACAAGCGAGAGAAAGGAAGGGAAAAAAGTGTGCTCGCAGGTCTGCCTCTCACCCACTGAGAAATAATGATGTCCAGAATTAGATCATATAACACCATTGTTTCATTCTAAATGGTTTTTGCATCTCTAATAATTGGCGCTTTGTATATTTCCTGTTGCTCTGGTGGTGCAAAGCTACCAGTAAATTTACAGCTTGAATACTTTAGTGCAAGCAGGGGAAAGGAGGTTAACAAGAAACAGAGAAGGAAAAGACTGGTTGCAAGTACCTGATAATATATTCAAGATCTCCTTTGTTGTTGCAGTTCTACAATTAAGAGTCCGGTTTTGCATATTGTATTGAGTGGCCATCCCTTTGAGTTTCATACAGCTGATGTAAATCATCCCATTGTAACAACTCATTAATTTAAGTGCAAAGGACAATAGCGACTGAAAATGGGCTGAATTCCATTAAAATCTTGTTAACGTTTTCAGTTACATCTGTTTTCCATCTTGGAGTGTGCTTTAATTAACATCAGTCTTACAGAATTGCACAAATCAGTATGCAAAAAATAATATCTTGAAAGAAGTGACCTTGGTTTAAATTTTTAAAAAGGGTAATGTGGGCTTGATTAACTTTACCCTACATTGTCTGATTTCATGTCAATTTCAGTGCTTAACTTCCATGATAGTTCAGGTCAACAAAGCCAAATCAAGCTCCAGATCAGTTTATTCTGATTTGTTGTAGCTGTTGACATATTTCTTGAGGACCAAAAATGGAAGAAATACCAACTGTATCAGTGATAATAAGGAAAAACAAATACTTTTGTTTATCTTATTGAATGAAAAGTACCTTGTTTAGCTTATGAACAAGTCAGAAAGTCAAATTACTAGAAAGGTTCCTACCAATGTCTTTTTAAAAGATTTTTGTTAAAAACAGTTTCTTCTAACAGTCTTAGTTTGATAAATACTTAAAATAACTGGAATATGAGGCAGCTTTTTTGCCTCTCTGTTCTCCCTTATTGGAGCATGTTCAAACAAATGAATCTCTTGAGCAATGGAGGACCATTTGGAGGAAAGGAGAAAAGTCTGGAGAAATTGTGTTGACAATGAGCTATACTTATTTTCCATGTCAATGAGGCGCACGTATACATAGCATTACATTTCAGTAAAGGGAATTTATTTTATTGTTGAATCCTAACTAAAGAAACCAGCCAGAGTTGAGACATTCATTTGTGTATAAAAGCCTTTCAACAAGCCATTAATTGTGTTCCTCTCAACAAGTCAGAACACAATAATTGCATACAGTATCAGGACTGTTTTGTGTTAATTGTGCTGGTATATGCAAGAATTCACTTTCTCCTGAGATCCCAAAATTTTCATAGTACAGTCCAACAAATAGTGGCAGTTTATTTTCCATTTTAAATGAAATAGTGTTGTAGGTCCTTAAGGAACCCTATTTTTGCTCATGATTTCTGGTTTACAGTCCAGCCACAGATTTTGATTTTCCAATTTAGGGAAATCAAATGTTTGGGTGTTACTCACAGATGTGTAAAATGGAGACAAATTTTTAAATTCCCAGGGCATGGGATTTAGATTAGGAATTGCTAAACCACTAACAGAGATCCATCAAATGCCTCATCCTTTGTTAGTAGCTTTGCAATTCCTAATCTTAAAAAAGATTGCTTAAAAGACCAGCAACTTTTGTTGCCAATAAAGATGCATGTCCCACTTGCCCTCATAGAGCCCCAGTGAAGTCAATCGAGTTTGGATAAGTGCAGGGGTTTTACCCTTGCAGTTCTTTGTGCAGGACTGGAGCTAATTCCTTATGCATCACCACAAAAATGCTCCAATAATTGTGATGTCATTGGACGCAAAAAGGATAATAAACCAGCTATTTCATATGACTGATATAACCAATGGGGAACTATTGTACAAAGAGTGGGCTGAACCAGTGTTGGCTTTAATTAATATGTCAACTTTGTTTTGAGAGAAGGTGGGTGAAGTAGTATCTTTTACTGAACCACTGAGACCAACATGGCTAGAACACCACTGCATAAAACTTTGTTCTGATATACTTAGCCCTGTGTAAGTTCTGCATGTAAGTAAAGATTTTAGGAAGGATTGCAAAATCAGCTTTGCTGATTTATTATCCTGATCCTACACAGGGCTATCAAATAATGTACTGGAATTCTTAGACTGTCCTCAGTAGCATACTTTCTTTAGCTTCTTTTGATTATCTTTTGTTTATTCTGTGTGCTCAAGACTGGCCAGGAGCCTGAAAGGAAAGACTGATTTATAATCTGATATGTGTGTACTGTGCTTGGCAAAGATTAACAGACAGCACTCGGGTGGTAACACATCTGTGTCTATCACATGGACTTCACCATAAATGTGTTGTGTGGCTTCCTTTGTAATTTTTTTTTCACTCAAATATGTATCAATTTTCTTAATCTAAGAATCATTTTGCTTTTCCTTTTTATAGAACAGGGAAGAACAATGAGAAAAATAATGAACATTCTTTCCCTCCTGAATGTTGGCAGTTATAGTCCCAACACATAGAGGATGGACAAGTAAGCAAAATGAAACTAGTACAACTTTCTTTTATGGCTAATAAAGGTCTATAGTGCTCATCAGTGAGAGTTACTTTATAACTGCAATAGAATTTGAATGGGAAGATTCCCACACCCATGCAGAATCCATTAACTGCGAAGGAATAGGGATCTGCTTATGCTGGGATCTGATTGCAGAATCAGGGATTAATTGGTTCAGGACCAGTGTGTGTGGCATTTGATAGGGTCAATGAGCTAGAGCATCAACAACATTACCAACCCTAAGAAACAAAGCAGCATGGACTTCCATTGGTATAGCACTGTCAGTGCTTAAATACTTAGCTGGGTCATTGAAATTGTTTTGATTTTTTATTATCACCAATACTTAAATTTTAGACTTGGATTTTCACTATCGGCTGCTTTCCAGGATTCAGTTATCCACTTTGTTATTGCTTTTTAAAAAAATATTTGATACTTGTTATTAAATAGTCAGTGCCTGCACTATTGAAAGGCAGCACATGGTATACGTCTAGTTTTATTTTCTGTAGATTGACTAGTCCAAAGAATTCTTTTTATCATTATAATTTTCATAAAAGCTTACAGTGTAAAAATTTATATTCAGAAATTATATCCAAGTGAAATGTTCCAAAAATGCTTCATCTTAAAATATACTTATGTGGTGAAAACTTTTGGCAATTCGGAATTCAGTCATTTAAAAAAAAAAAAAAACCCAACTCCACAGAGGTAAGGGTTAGATGAGCCTTGTTCATGGTGAATTGGTGAGCTTTCTCATTAGTTAATTTTGTTTAGGTCGGAATTTGAGTTGAGTGCATAAGCATAGTATGTTTACTTTTATTGTGCTCATTTGGGAACTAAACTCATCGGTTATTAACTGATTCAAGATAAACACTATCCACAATAAATGGAGATACACAGTAGCATGGCTGTTTTTTCCCTTCAGAATCATATTTACTTGCCTCCCTACAGTGTCTGAAATGGACCCTAAGGGTATGTCTACATGGCAATTAAAAACCCACAGCTGGCCCCTGCCAGCTGACTTGTGCTGCAGCCCCTTAGCCTGAGCCCCATGAGCCCAAGTCAGACGGAATGGGCCAGCCACAGCTCTCTAATTGCAGTGTAGACATACTCTAAGTGACATTTACGGACTTTGTTATAATGTGAATGCTTGTGTGAGTAACACTTAGCCAGATCAACCTCTGAGACTACAAGTGAATGTTGTAGACATGGAACAATAATCTTAGCATTCTGTCATAAATTGTAGGCACACAAATAGGCGTCAATACACCAAACTTCCCAGGTCATATATAGTATAGAATGCTCAATTTAATACATTTAAATATTTCACTTTGGCATTGGTTTCCATAGCTCTGCATGCCATAAAATAGTCCTTAAAAGACCTAAATCCTACCCCCATTGAAATCAATGAAGGTTTTGACTCCACTGATAGCAGGATTGGGCCAATAGCACATTATCCATGGATCTCAAATCACTTTAAAAACATAAAGCCTCACAACATTCCTGTGAAGTAGGTAAATTTAATATACCCTTTCAATAGATAAGTAAACAGGTTCAGAGAGGTTGACTTCATAAAAGATCACACAGCTGATTGGGTGTCAGAGATAGCAATAGGATCTAGGAGTCTTAACTCTGAATACCAGTCTCTTGGTCTAACCAAATCATTTCTCGATTGGCATTCATGTTACTGATATAATAAAGGCAACAGAAGCAAATAATAAAAAAGGACTGCACGTTTTTAAATCACTAAACCACAAGATTTTTACATATGGCTGCAATCTCAGTAAGGTATATATCATGCGGAGCCACCATAGCAGCATACGCAGCATTTAAGGTTGAAACTAGTTTCCCATTATAATCCCTATTTCCAAGATACACTTCATATACACCACAAATAAATAGGTCTTACTGAAATACTGCATGCCTGAAGGACAGGTTTTCTGGGAAGTTGGAAAAATCAGAAAAGGAGGTGGTGTGGGTTGTTTTGGGTTGTCTGGTTTTTGTGTTTAGTTTGTTGTTCTGTTTAAATAGAGTTTTTTGAAAATTTACCAGAAAGGCACTTTCAAAAATATTCCCAACATTTTTATCTCATAGTATCTCCAAAATGGCTTGAACTTTGGTATTAGGTGCTGGGTATAAAAATGTTTCCCATAGTATATATTCTGTAGACAAACACATGGAGAATGGTAAAATTCATTATAGCTGAGTGTTGTTATGGACTTTATTTTTGATTGGACTATCAATGGCTAGCACTTTGTGGTGCATATATTGTTTCATACAGCAATATTGAAGAACATGCTGAATCAATTTTGTGCTTCAGTCAGGCCTGAATCATTCTCTTCTTAACTTCTGTTCTAGGTATCAGTAGCAACTAGCGAACTATTTGTACTTCAAACACATTGTCATCAATTAATTAAATGAGAATTTGACTTGATGTCCCACTGTGTTATTTCACACTATGGTTAATCCTTAAATTCTAATGGTTCCTGTATTTTAAAAAGCAAAAAAATCCAGCTACTGGTACTTAAAAGAATATGTTGCTTTAACTCTGGAAGTTGTGATGCTATCTATCAATGCTTTTATAAACAGCAATGTTTAAACGTTGAGGAGTCCATTTTGTTTAATTACCTCATTCGTTGTTGGTGATCTCCATGACAATATGTAGCAACATATCCCACCACAGAGAAAGTTAGGAACATTGCATGGGAATGGAGGGTTGAGAAGGTTTCTCTTCTGTTGAGTTTTATTGCCAACACCTGTCCAGGAAGTATCTGAACAAAGATTTTGTTCATGCATTCTAGCCTTACCATAACACTTATGTACTCTCAAGATACAAGTTATTTGCCTATTTAAAGGAGGTGTATGGCATAAAGTCTGTTGAATGTTATTAGTAGAAAATGAAGTGTTTGTAAAGTCTTCTGAAGGGTCAGAATAACTGAAGAGGTAAGAATGAATCACTTGGGCTGAGGTGGATACTGGAGCAGCAGAAGAGAGATGAGTATAATACTAAAATAAGACATTTATCTCACAGTAAAATGACTGAATGTAGATATGAGACCCCTTTTTGATAGTACAGCCTAAGCAGACACTCAACAGCAAATGTTCTAATGTAGGCTAATGTCTCATTACAGTAGAGCCTCTTATAGCAGAGCTATTAACACCTCATTTAAGACTTCCTGTTATAAGCTATGTAGGGAAGACAGTCATCATGAAATTGTTGGAGCATTTTGGGAGTTCTGCGTTCTTCCAAGATGCATTCTAAAAAACTATCAGGACGCAGACTGCTCCATGCTACCTCAAGTCCTGGTTTCTTGAGAAGCCTAATCCCAATCTTCAGTATGAAAAATAATTATTTTACTTCAGCTTCAGTTGTCTAGAGAAACTGTGCCACCAGCAATTTTTTTTTAAGTTCTCAGCAGCAGCGGCACAGGAGGAAATGAACTGCCAATTCTCACTTGCTAATACCAGAAAGGGGAACATGGATGGAGAGGTTATTGACAGCCTGACACCTTTGTTCTTCAGTCGGAGAGAAAAGTAAATAGTGGGTTTTTGACCCATTGACATGGATGCCAAAATTCTACAACCTTCATCCCTTGGGCATCTTGCTGCTTTTTTCAAAATTGTCAAGCTGACTTCATGCGTGCACCAACTCAGCCTGTTTAAAACTTGAAATTAAATGAGACATGTTTTCCAAAATTAGCATGGGGACTATATTAAAAAAAAAAAAAAATACTGATGCGTAGAGGTTTTGCTCGTATATTGCATAGGGTCTGTAAGTATTGTTATGGACGTGTGGTGTACTGCATTACTTCATCAAGCATAGCCAAAAGGCATAGAAGAAGTTTAAAAAAAAAAAAGAAGGGATAAAACTTCACAGCCTTTGATGTGGCAGGCTTTAAATTTTTGGTTTGCCCTGCCAATTCTGATCAGGGGAGAGCGTGTATGTAAAATCCTTTTCCAAACAAGCCTCTCTGTTTTCTGCCAGAGAACCAATCTTGCTGAAGCAAGCCAATGTTAACCCTTATTTTAAAAAACAGCTTTATGCAACCAGTATAATCTTGTAACTCTCTACAAATGAAACTCCTAACATGCCTACATTGGCTCAAGACCTTAAGTAAATGATTCCATTGTTCTCAAATTGAGATAAGATGACCATTCACTGCTCTGAGGTAATTTTCTAGTCATCAGGATGTATTTTACATGTCAAAACATCAGTTAACCTCCAAGAAAAAACGTTGAAATTTTCTGTGATCTTGAAATTATATACTAGAAAAACTGAAGGTATTGATAAAAATGAGACGTACATGCAAATGTTTTTTTTAAATCCTTTTGCTATATCAATATAAATTATACTTGTGTGAATAATAGAGTGAATACTAAAACCTTAGGTTTGGAAAACGTTATCACATTCCTGTAAATAGCTTCAGGTGTAGACTCTTGTCCAGTCTGCTAGCATCTCTCCTTTCTAGCAAGCTAACTAAGTTCAAGAGAGAGAAGCCTACAACTTTGAAAGATTCAGGTCATTACTTCCTGGCTGAGCTATATGTGTATGCATTTAAGAACCTGCTCCTTCTCCTTCTGAAGTCAATAGACAAACTTCCATTGAACTAAATAAATAGTGCAGTAACAGGCCTTAAATTACCATGTTTCCTGTTTTAATAAGAAAAGTGTGACTTTTTTCATATCAGAGGATATTTAAAAATCAGTGGTTTTGGCCAAACAGTTCTGCAAAGGATTGTTAGAGTCTTCCAGTGATGCTGAGATTGAAGTGTAATAAGGGATCAATACTCTGGTGTATGCATTATTTCAGTGTCTTGTTGAATCTATGACTACACATTGGGTCATAACTTAAATCTAACTCTCCTTAAGAAAATACTGAACAACTGCTTCACTTTCTGTGTATTCAGTTTTAAAGCCCATGTTTATACAATCATCAGAAAAAAATATCAGGCAACTGCTGCAGCAAAATTTAGTGTAACATTTAAAAAAAATGTTATGCTGTCCCTAAAATGCATAGTTTCAAAAAATAAGTGAAACAAGTCTTTTTGTGTTTACCATTGATTTTAGCTGTTGACTGTGAAGAAAATATGTACCAACTTCTTTTTATAGTTCACTGGACCCTTTGTTCTTTCTTACAGCATTAAAATCCATATGCTTTTAAATTTTGTATCTAGTTTTTATTTATTGCTTTCAGACCACTTAATGCTTGGCATAAATCAGAACCTATTTTTAGTGATTGTCAAAGGACTTAGCTTAAGTCCTTTAGCTATCAAAATAATTGTTTGTTGATAGCATAAGTATCTAACTGCCCTAAACTGTGATTGGAAGCAAGATTATTTTTCTTTTGCAATAACCAAAGCACATTTAATGAACTTCAGAGTGTTGTGTAACAGAGCTTTACTTCAGAGAAAAACATTATAAGCATAAAATACCAAGAGTGAGTACTGTAGCTTTGCTGAAAGTGCAGAAATAAGTCTGAGAAAATGAAGAATATTTTTAGATAAGACTTCGTTATTAAGTGTCACTTTAATAATCAATTTTGAATTTTAAAAATATCTGAGGCTAGGCCCTCCAAATCTCCATGTTCAATTGCAATATCCTGAGCATCCATTTTCTAGCTTTATACTCAGATATCCAGTTAATTCCCTCTACGTATGTGGCTTCTTGGAAGCACATTATAAGAACCTGCAGCGTCCTAGTTTATGTTAGCCAGAAACACAGATAGCTTTTGTTCTTATTTAGAAACCACTAAATCCCTTCCATTCTCTCATTAAAAAGAGAGACAGTTGCACGAGGGTCTTTGAAAAGAGCTACAAATGATAGCCGAAAAGAGAGGTTTATTTCAACAAAGTAATCATTTCATCTCTTCTGCACATTTGCAGACCACAATAATTATCTTTGTCTGTCTGAGTTCAGGAAAGTTACTTTACTGTATTCCTCTTGTGCTAGTTGGAGTAGAACCCAGATGCATTCCTCTGCGGTCCTTGACACTGTGATATTTCACAGACCTTTTAACATAAGGAAATAGTAGGAGTGATTTTTGTTAAAAAAAAAATAATTTTTTATCAACACTTAAAAAATTCTCATAAATCTAAAATGCTTAGGTCTACAGTAGGATACTGAGAAAAAACAAATCAGCTTAAAAAAATAAAAAAGACAAATAAACCTAAAAATCTCATCTCATTTTAAAAACATTGTCTAGTAGGCTTGGAAAACATTCACTGTTCCCATCTTAAAAGTGCCATATCATAGTGACTGTCCTGTGTGTGTGTGGTACTATAGCATCAGTTTTTGAAGTCAAGTTTGCTGTTTTGTGGTATTTATTTGAAAAGGATGAATTGTTCAGAAATTACCCTAGTGTTTGATAGAAGTGTTGAATGCACAGTCCTGAAAACTGAGGACCCTTATTTATTCATAAAACAGATACTGTCAAGGCTGGAATAATGCATAGGCAAACTAGGCACATGTCTAGGGCCCAGATTTGTGGAGGGAGGGCCCCAAGCGGTTTGGGTTTGGGTTTGGGGTAAGTTTTTGTTCTTTTTCCTGACGCAGATTTGTGTGCAAACTGGAAGAACTTCACTCACTTGAGTGAATGGTGGTGTGAGCTGGCAGAGGGTTGCAATGCCATTCAAGTGAAGTTCTGCTAGTTCACATGCTCTGCGTCAGTGGATGAGTGGACAGAGAGACTTTTGCCATTCCCAACAGAGCTATGGAGACAGGAGAGCTCTGGGCAGAGAAACTGCTTTTCCAACAGCAGTAAGTAAACAGGCTGTGATGGGAATTTACTGCAGTGACATGTACAGGAGGGAACATCATTGTATTTTTTCCCCATTTTTTTGTTTTTGTTATTCAGCTGTTTGTTGTTATTCATATTAGAAAGTAGGGGCCCAGAAGTGTATTTGCCTAGGGCCAACTGATGGGTTAATCCAGCCCTGAATTCAGCACTGGCAACTTCAGTACAAATTTCCTTGCACTACTCTAGCAGTGTGCCTCTAGAGTCTGACCTGGAGGGATTTCCTCACAGGGCTAGTGTACTGTATTTCTGACTCATTGGTCTTGTCTGTCTCTTCTCTTGTGGCTGACTGCCAATGACTAATGACTACTGATTTTGATGGTGGGTTTTGTCATGCGCATAAGTCTACTAGGAAATGGATTTCACCAACTCTTTCACATGGAAGAACAACTAGTACTCTGTGCAAAGTGTATTGACTTGGTCTCTATTGACCCTACTGCAAGCTGAGTTTGAACTAATGACCTAGAGCTAAAGTCTGCATATTCTGTTATTAATCTCCTCCTAAATCTTCTAGCACCCCTAAAATCAGGCTACAACTATAATTCCCTTTAATTTTCTATAAAGGTTTCAAAGGGAGAAAGCATTGTTGTGTGCCTTATTTTTTGAATTATTTCTACTTCAGGAGCTGTCAGACAAAAATAATGTGATTACCATTCTACGTATGAAGGTGGCAAGTAGTCCTTAGAACAGAACCAGCTGTTTGAGCTTAATTTGGAGTTAAATGGTACTTTTAATACTTTCTGTTCGTGGTCTTTTATCACTTTCATACAGTGTATCCTATACTTCAGTAGTTTCTTACATTCATGTGAATATACACTTTTTTTTAACTGAATGCAATCTTTGTGTTTTCACATCAGTCACAACAAAGTAAGGTTGCTATAGCACTGCAAAAAGCTAGAACTAGAAGATTGCATTTGTAGTTTTCCAGAGGGGAATTATGCTGATGTTTAGTTTCTATTTGGATGCCTCCCAAATCTTTTTGTGGCAGTCACTTTCATATGGAAATATTCCTAATCAAAACAGTTAGGTTGCATCTAAATCCACACATAAGTTCAATATACTTTCTTTTTACCAAACTATCTGTAAATGTTTCAGATAAAGTTTTCTTTAAAACTGATTTGTTCAGTTTAGACAATCAGTGAAACAACCTGCCAAAGTGAAGCAAAATATCAGTAAACATAGTTGGAGAAAAAGCTGAAGATGGTAGCTCTTTCTTGACCCATTGCATACACACTTGCTGCCAGCGTTATTAGTGGGTGGTTGTAATAACCTAATGACCCACTGATTTGATACCTCATGAAAAGTTTAAAAAAACATTCTGTTTAGAAACAGTTCTATCTATACATTTTATACAAAAATATATTTTGTTCTTCCCTGGGATATTTAGTACTGAAAGTACTCTGAGAGCAGAAGATCCTGCTCTTGGCAAAGGGACAAGAGAAGGAAAAAAGTGGTTTGAAGCCACTTTTAGTTCTCCTTTACTCTGGTGCTGCTGGGGACCTATCAGGGAACTTCAGGACTTTTCTACTTCAGGACTTTGTACTCTGCTACTTCCATTTCATTACGGGCCCTCAAAAGCAAATAACTTTAGCAGTGTGTGCTCCAGGTCTTATCTCCCTTCTCAGACTTTGTCTGCTCTCAACAGGTCCCCAAAACTAGACTGTGAGCAAGGTTGGCATGGAACCCTTACAGCTACTTTAAGCCAGGCAGGGAGGTCCATGGCTCAAGGACTACTCTGGTAAGGCTGCTTCTGCCCCGTAAGGCCTTTTTGCCCTGCCAGAATGGCATAAAGGGGCCTTGGTGTAACAGAATTGGGCCCAAAAACATTATCCATTCGTTTATTTGCTCTTTCTTCTTGTTTACTTCTTCCTCATCTTGAAGTTACAATCTCTTGCGTCTGATAAACGAAGAGACCAGTCTGATTGGGACAAAAGTTACTATAAAATCAAACTCCAAAGAAGCAACAGCTTGCAACCAGCTTATGCTCATACAGTGAATTTCACCTTTTTCCCCCCAAACAAAACTTAAGTAGATATTTAGATGTTTGTGGGGAGGGAGGGATGTAGAAGACTCCACTGGGATTGAGTGATGGAATTAATCTCCAAAACCTGCTTACAGGTCAGTCCAGCCCCTTTGGGCATGTCTACACTTCCATTAAAAAACTGCGGCTGGCCCATGCCAGCTGATTCAGGCTCAGGCTAAGGGGCTGTTTAATTGCATTGTAGACATTTGGGCTCAAGCTGGACCCTGGGCTCTAAGGCCCTGTGAGGAGGGAGGGTCTCAGAGCTCAGGCTGCAGTCTGAGTCCAAATGTCTACACACCACAATTAAACAGCCCCTTTGCCTTTGAGTCTACTAGACCAGTCCCTCACTTGCCTGCCGCATGCACACTTACGATACATATGAGTAACCAGACCCGAGAGCTATGTAAAGTTACAGACTCCCCTGGCCCTTCCCTAGCGCTCCACTCTGTGCCAGTTTATTCAGAGACAGAAATAAACACAAAAAAGACAGGCCTCCTTCAGGGCTACTTTACTTTTCCCCCTTTTTGTTAGACTACCACAGGTGTTCAGTGGCACAGGGGGCCTTGCGTGGTTTGATTTCACCCCCAACAAGCCACTCCAATCACAGTGCTATTGGACACCCTTAGAATATTATATTGTAAGAAGCTCTTATTTTGTGTGGATCAGCTCTCTCTGGTATCATATCAAGGTTTTTCATAGATTTACTCTGGCCATCTTAACTAAGAAAGAATATAGGCCCAACACTAGACACCTACCACATGCAAAATTTATCATAGATTTTCTGTTAGAGCAAATCTACCCTATAGGACAAAACCTATAATGTAAACAGGAATTTACTGTGATGATACTAGATGTGCCAAAGTACTGGGGTATTATAGAGAATCTTACAGGAGTGGCATTTTCCCCAGTAACAGTGAATTTGACAGCCTACTAATTATGAATATAACTGATTGCTAGTTTTGTAGTCCTTGTTCTAAATTTTGTATTGACACTTAGATGTCTGTCTCACAATTAGAAAAAGGTGGTCAGCTGGTTCAAATAAAACATGAGCAAAATCAACTCAAATGTTGAACAAAGGCCTCTTGAACATAGGCAAAAATATTAGGATATTTATTTTTTTAGTTTTCATTTTCACATGTCAAGGGATTTCCTAGTTTAGGCTGGCCTCATAAATACTATGAAACACCCTGTCTTCATGATCCAGTATTCCAGTCACAAACTTGTCATCATTTGTTCTCCCTCATCATTAAATCTGGTCATTAAGGGCCAGATTTTCAGAAATACGTGTGCAGCTCTGCCTTGTTTACACATGCAGTTGCTCTAAATGTCCATACAAATGGTACTGGGCATACCAGCTAGGTATTTGTGGGTAGTTACAGCATCCAATGCAATGGTGGTAACTGTACATGGTAACTGTTTTTGCACATTTCTAAGGATTTTTATCCTGTAACTGTTGTTCACACATAAATTAAAGCATTAAAAATATGACCGCATGCTTATTGTAATAAATCTAGTCAATCTTTCACAAGAGCTGCCTTTTAAAAAAATGATAGAGTAAAGAAAGGACTATTCCATGGTATATGTAGAAGGTGCATTATTCTGTCTGGAGCACTTAAGCAGTTCAGAATGAATCATACAAACATGCTGAACCAGAATCATTTGCCTGTGGGCGTTTATCTGTTTGCATTTATTTACCAGTCTGCTTAGAAACAGAATGAGAAACATTTAAGCATTGCCTTTTAGAGAGGAGTCTGAATGATATTTTTTATATACAAAGAAAATATATTACGTATCCTAGAGAAGCTTGTAACCACTTACAGTAAACTGAAAAGATTTCAAAGTTTTCTCTTCCTACTCATTTGCACACACTGTAAATCATTAGCTCCTCTCTCCTTAGATAAAATTCCATGCTTCTGTTTAATGGTGAAGAATGTTATAATTCCTTGTCTCCCATTTTAATCCTCCAAGGAGAAGTAATCCAGGAAGCCCATGCTTTGTTGTAATTTCTTGATTGTCAAGCTATTCTACTCCCACATAGTCATGTATATTATGTTCATGGCCACCCATGCAGCATTTTAAATTTAATCAGATTATAAAAATGCTAGTGATAGGTCTACAAGGATAAGTACTTCCAAAATTAACACATAAGCTTTTCTAATAGTGGGGGGAGAGAAGAAGTTTAAAGTAGCCAAAGCTACATTAAAAATGTACTGTTTTTAAAAGATCCTGGCCTGATCTCTTCAAAATCAAATGAGTTTTGCCATTGACCTAAATGGCAGATTTTACAGGTCTACAGTTCTCAGTTAATAGGCATCACATCAGAAATTTTCTGTGAGTGATACTTTCTTACCCACAGAGATGATAATATGTAAAGCTCATGCTTTTTTCAAAAGTACAGGGAAGGTTTGCACTGTTGATCTGAAAACAGTTTGGTTGGTTGTTGCATTTTTGTTGTATAGTACCGCAAACATTGTGGTTCCATGTGGAAATTAAATTGGAATTGCGCACACATTTGCTTCAATTTAGCAAGCATGGGTAACAATACGTGAAGGTGTGGCAGCCCAGGCTTGTACTCAATCTGTGCCTGAGTACAAGCCTGCTGGGGATGTGCTTGGGTTAATGGACTGTGCTTAACTCTGTCCCATCACATCTTCACAACTCTCATTACTCATGCTAGCTAGGTAACAGCTAGTGTGGATATGCCTAACAGTGCTACTATCACACCTTTATCTGCAGTATAGACATACCTTACATTAATGCCAACAGTATAACTTTGTTAGCAGACACCAGAGGGCAGAATTACAGATAGTGTTGCATGTTTACCAGAACATACTCTCAACTAATAAGTATTATAAGATATTCTTTCAAATGCTGATCATATTACCAACAAAGCTTGTTCCATTCTGACTCTCTAAGAGCAGTCAATAGGCACAACTGCCACTGGCAAACAAACAAAATATGGTATAAAACATTACATGGAGTCAGAAGTAACCTAAGAAAAAAATTAAATGATTTGGATTCTGGAGTTTGCTAAAGTCCAGTTGCCCAAAATGTGTGAATCCTTTTGAGGAGTGGAAGAAATTCAAGCAACATGCAGGACTCATTTTTGAGGGTCTCCTGAAATCTACATATGTGGAGAAAAAATGTTAACTGCTAAATTGGGTAAAAAGAGATCTGTCACTTGTATAGAAAGCAGAGTCGAGGAACTGTTAGAACAGGTTTGAATGTCACTCCAAAATGATTATCAGATTTATAGCATGCAAGGTGCAGATAGATAAACAAAACACTGAGACAGAGTAAAAGTTAATTTATTTATCTGTTTGTTTATCATTTTAATTAATTTATTTTATTTCATCATTTATTTATGTATCAGAAAAGAAATTGACTGACTTAAGGAATGCAACTAAGAAAGATTCTCTCTTACCAGGATTGCTAAAAATAACATTGCTGATTGGTCTAAAGAAAAATGATGTGATCTTCCACAAGTGGAAGATTTCTGAATATTAATATATCATAAAACTAATGTTTATAGCTATGTTTTTATATTCAGCATTCTGATCACCAATCACTGTGGAAGAGTTGGTAAAATAATGACCACTAGCCCACTACATGTATATATCTTTCATTATGCAGTATAGAAAGCTGACTCATCATTCACTGGGGGGAAGATGGTATGTTGTGAAAGATCATAGGCTCCCAGGAGTTTGACTGTTGACAGGAGTATAATGCTGGACATTTAGAATCAATTTTAAGATTAGAGGTTGGCTCTTTTGGCCTGATGTGAATGCACAATTGGAAAGCTTCTAATATATTCAGTGGTTGTAATAAAGTAAATTATATCTAAGTATTTTCATACCAGTTAAGTCTAAAATTCACATGTACAGACATGGCAGTTCTGATTTCAATTAATAATAAGCTTAAATTTCATGAAATGTAAGGGCTTGCAGGAAGGAAAAAATGAAAAGATATAATGGGGAAAAATCTAGGAACTATGTTTTTCTATAGAAATTTTATAATTAAATTTTTCGCCAGCTTCCAAAAAACACCATTAGCTTGTTTCTTTTAATCTTGTTCAAATATTCACTAACTAAAGTGGTTTTAACTTTAAACAGTAAAATACTTTCTCCACAAAGGCTACGTTGATCCCAAAGTAAGGCTACATTTATTTCATGCACCTTTTGCCTCCAAATTATATACCATAATCCATCATATGTAGGATAAAGTGATGGAAGATTTTTGGATAGCCCAGACAAACAGCTTGCATGTTCCTCTGCAATCCCTCTAAAAAATCTGATACACAGGTTAATAGAGACAGCTAGGAGGTCTTGGGTAGCAGTTCTTGTCTTGTGCCTATGCTTTACTACCATTTCACTGTCTTAAACTCTTCACAACAGCACATTGTATAGAACAAGATGCAGTCAGCTTTTAGTGTGGCTGTGATGGTGGCTGCCATCTTGGCTGACAGCAGGAATTGAACAAGGGACATCCAGAGCTAAAAGCATGAATCTGTATGGCTTGTGCTAATGGGCCAGGTTCTCAGGCTAAGAGCTCTAATAAACCCATATTCTCTATGGATAAAGGACACCAGGAGACTCATAACACACACTAACCAGTGGGTTACAGTAGCACCCTAAAATAGGCATGTATGTATGCAAGTCAATGGAAGTTGCTCTTGTTTATGCCAGGTTTGAATTTCTCATTTATTATTTGTAATTGATTGCAGGATTGAGCTTGTCATCACTGAAAATCTAGCCCAATTGATTAGTAAGAATTTAAAGTTATCATACAAATACTAGAAAAATTCAGAATAAAAGCTGAAAATCCTATATTAACTAAATACTCTGTTTATTGCAACTCTAAACTCATGGGATTCTCTCAGGAATGTGGGAGACAATGCATGTTGTCTGAGTTTCGTTACAATGGTGTTTTAGTTAGGAAGTTTTATAAAGCTAACGTCTCAACCATACCTGAATTTTTGGCTTGTGGGTCTTAACCCAGATCTCTGTTACAATGAAGTAGCAAACTTTTGTAAGTGAAATTTTCAAAATTCTAAACCATCAAATAGGTATTGTATGAATAACCTCTCCAGTTGGACTAAAATCCAAATGTATCAGGAAACTAAGAATATCTATTTCATCCTCATCTTCCACCTTACTGTGTGTTGCAGTTTGAGAGAGCGCTTACTTTTCTAAGTGTCATATCAGCTGCAAAACTTTACAATATCAATCAATGGAGTTCTGCCTTAATACTGAATTATTTTGCTATAAGAGGATGTATTGTATAGTAAGTGAAAGCCTTAATGTCACATTAAATAAAAACTGCATTGAGATACATATAGCAGGGGTACACGTTTAGTGTCAGTAGAAAATGACTGTCCACCTACACAGAGAACTATATCTGTTAACATCAGCAAAGTGAGTTAAGTGAAATTAGTAATTTACAGGCGTATCTTGATCTTTCCAAATTGTTTGTGATATTGGCATCATCATTGCTATGGTCTTGCTTAAGTATCTACACATGTGACAGTTTGCAAAAGACAGAAAGCAAGTACAAATCAGGAACATCTGGATAAACTATTAAACCATAATAGGGTGGTGCCCAAAAATCTAAAAATGAAACAACATTGAAGTATTTTCAAATTTGTTCAATAATATAATTTTAAAATAAGACAAAAATATAGAAATTCTTAGATTCCAATTAATGTAGAAACAAATTTGTCTGTATGTAGCCTCATTGACACAGTAGGTTTAGTCCAGAGATTAATTTGCTCTGTGGTATCTGACACTGATGAATTAATACTAAATCAAATCAAATTTTCTTCTTGCTTCAGTCTCCTATTTTTTTGGGGGGGGATTGTTTTGTTTTTTTAAGCCCCCTGAAGATTGATGTTCACAGTTTTTGGAAAGTTTTTAGCTAGGCCAGTCACAACCCCAACTGCATGCAAAAGCTCCATGCTGAAAATCAAAATTCCAGCACTACTCCTTACACCATAGGTCTGAATCCTTCTTCCAAAAACAATCATATCAAGAGCCAGAAAACTTCTTGTAATTAACTAATTTATCATTCCACAACCCATGGGTAATGAGGGAAATCCTGTACTGCACATTCTTTCAAGTGCAGATTCAGGGTCTAGAAATATATCCTGTTCATGCACCAATCAATCCCTTTTCCTGTGATTGTAAGAAGCAGAACAAATAGCTAAACTGGCAATTTCACAACTCTCTTGTTTTTCTATACTTCAAGATTTACTTTCTAATTATCTGGCTTAACTTGAAAGAGTAAAATGAGACTGGTGCTCTCATTCCTAGTCCGTAGTGAATGTTTGTCTACATCCCAAAAGCACAGAGACTTACTACTGGCATAGCAGCAATATCTCCTGCCAGGATTGAAGGATATTGACATTGAAGGATATTGATATTGAGTGTGGGGAGGCTTGCAAGGAGCCTGATCCCGGCTATATCCATCTTTACCCAGCTTAATCCTTCATTTTCATCCACACCAAATACAGCCACAGAAGTTGATAAAAAATGAAAAGGAGGAGACATTTGGTAACATGAGGTGGTAAGAAGATGGAGAATAAAAATGGTTCTCTGGAACCTGCAGGTTACAGTTTGCATTTGCAGACACTTCACAAATGGAAACCCTCAGATTAAGTTTACTAAAGGTGGTCACTTTTCTTTAAAACAGCAGTTCTCAGCAACTATTTTACCATTTTCTCCTGCCTCAATTTTCCCACTCACCTTTATAGCTTTCTAAAGGTGACCCAGTGGCTTCCAATAGCATAAATAATGTTTTGCTGGATTCATTAATATAGTCATCAAGTACTCCTCATTTAAACATTTCCCCCCCCCCCTCCCCCGTGATCTCTACGTTGTGCCTACAAATTGGCTCCAACTCCAAAATTTAGATCTAATTCCCTCAAAGTTGAGGACTATAAAGAGCTGTGCTTTTGGCTCAGACGCATTTCCCCTTGTGAATTATGATGGTGATTAAAATCTCCTTGAATCTTTTCCATTCTAAAATAAGCCAGTGAACTTGTACCAGTATGGTTCATCCTTGGGTGTATAGGTTCAAGCTGCCTCACACAGGCAAGTGTTGAAATACATGGTTCAGAGCACTTAGTAGAAGACCCTAAAGAAAGTAAAAAGAAAATTAAGGGGTCTAAAATGTTTGACAGCATCCTTCTGGAGTATTTGAGGTTGACATCACATAGATTTAGGCTCTGGATTAAGTACAAAGCACTATCTCTGAAATTTGTGGGCAGCTTTACTCTCTTGAACTTGCTCAGTTTGATAGTTTAGTCTAAAATTGTCATGGAGAGGTTTCTTTGCCAAGTGGCTGGAAAAACTTGAGAGGCTCTTGAAAGTCTTTTAAGTTCACTTTTCATGAGGACAGAAAACCTGTAAAACTCAGCCAAACAGGCTGCTTCCCAGCTCTCTTGCTCTAGTGACTCAAAGTTTGAGTGTGGTTTAGCTTTTAGTCAGCTGCACCCTAGTGAGAAGAAAAATTATATATGTTGTGAGTAATATTTTTGTATCATGATGAGCACTTCCAAAGCATCTGAAAACATATTAACTAAGTAATGGATACAATAATACAGAAACAAAAACACCTAGGACTGCATGCTCATGCAGAACTGTGGGGGGGCATAAGGAGACCCCTTATGCCTCTGGCAAGTTACTTGCATTGTTGGAGCCTTGCCAGAGCCGTAAGTAGAGAACAAATGCAGCCAGGCTGCTATTCACCTCCTATGCAAGTGAGCCAGCCGAGGCATGGAATGGGCAGAGCCTTGGTTCCACCATCCCCCCAGCATGCTGGCCCATGCCCTAGAGCAAATGGGGATGTAATCTGTATAGTAAAAGCAGTGCTGTAGATTACTTTCCCTTGGAGTAGAGGGAAGGTAGGTTGTTGCAGAGTCGCAGTCTGGCTCCTGCCCTGCTCATGGGGCTCTGTGGCTACATTCTGCCCCTCCCTAGGGCTGAACTGAAGAATTACAATCCATCCTTAGGAATTACTATAAGAATGTCTATAAAGAATATTGATCCCTTAGGTTCGTATCTTCAAAGCTTTTTACAGATGTTAAGATATCATAATTTTAAAGTGCCATATTCTCCTCTCAATCTTCGTTTACTTCCCACTAACAGTATCATTTTTGTTCACATAATAAAAAGATATACCTCTTTGCTTTAATTTGTGTACTATATGTGTTGGTAATCCTTAGTGTTTTTTAAGTAACTCCAGTTGCTAGACTACTTGCAGTGGGAGAGGGAGAGAGAGACGGTTTGACCAGTGAACTAAAGCTTGGTGCTGGAAGCTAATATCTTCTGTAACTGACAACGTTTTGATACCATTGTAAAGTAAAAATGGAGAGAATATATATACCTATAAAGACGAAAGAGGGGAGAAATAGGAATTGGTATGTGTATTTTAATGTAATTACTTTCTATTTTTATTCTCCATTTCCAGCAATAATAAAAATGATTTAGCTCTTGACCAATGAGCTATAACTTCCATCTGTATACCCCAGTATGCCACTTGAACAATTCTGCTTGTACAATAGTTACATTAGTTGTTTCTAAGGGCTACTACCCATTTTATAGGTGAATTTTATTGCTCACGAGAGGTGCCAGATTGATTCCCTGAAAAGTGAATTCATATATAGAGCCACAGAAGTGTTACCACATAGGCAATGCAAGCTTCCTTACGCTGATTGAACCCTGGCTGTCTTGGAAGAACATTTCCTTAGGGGTGAGAGGTGGTTGCCCATTCAATTCTTGGCACTTCTAATGAGAATGGCAGCAAGGTTGTTAAAAAGTGTCTCATTGTGATGGTAATTTTTTTTTTTTTTTTTTTTTTTTTTTTTTGGTAATTTGGGTGGGCAACTGACTTCTAGGAAGACCAAGACAGTCTATTCACTTCACAATGTGGCACTGGGTAACTATTGCACGGTAACCATTTTCTATCACTTAGGATATGTTTACTCTGCAATTTAGACCCTCAACTGGCCCGTGCTAGCAGACTTGGACTCACGGGGCTCAGGCTCAGGGGCTATTGTTGTGTAGACATTCGGGCTTGAGTGGAAGCCCAGACTCTGTGATGCTGCAGGAGGGAGGATCCTAGAGCTCTGGCTGGGAAAAAGGGGTAAACAGTGAGGTAAGTTTGCAAGCGATACAAAATTACCCAAGATGGTTAAGTCCACAACTGACTGCAGAAATTTACAAAGGAATTTCACAAAATTCATATACTCTAAGGTCAGAGGGGACCAATATGATTATCTAGTCTGACCTCCTGCACAATGCAGGCAACAGAACCTCACCCACCCACTCCTGTAATAAACCTCTAACCTGTAACTGAGTTACTGAAGTCCTCAAATAATGATTTAAAGACTTCAAGGTACAGAGAATCAGCAAATGAGCAAATGAGCTGTGCCCCATGTTACAGGGGAAGGAGAAAACCCCCAGAGCCTTTGCCAATCTGCCTTGGAGGAAAATTCCTTCCCAATCCCAAATATGGCAATCAGTTAAACCCTGAGCATGTGGGCAAGACTTACCAGCCAGACACCCCAGAAAGAATTCTCGGTAACAACTCAGAACCCACCCCATCTAATATCCCTTCACAGGCCATTGGCATATCTACCACCAGTAGTCAAAGATCAGTCAATTGCCAAACTACACTGTCCCATCAAACCAGTACCTCCATAATTTATCAAGCTCAGTTTTGAAGCCAGCTAGGTTTTTTGCTCCCACTGCTCCCCTTGGAAGGCTATTCCAGAACGTCACTCCTCTGAGGATTAGAAACCAGCATCAAATTGCAAGTCCCAATTTCCTGATGGCCAGTTTATATTCATTAGTTCTTGTGTCTCCATTGCACTGAACTTAAATAATTCCTCTCCTTCCCTGGTATGTATCCCTCTGATGTATTTATAGAGAGCAACATATCTCCCCTCAACCTTCTTTTGGTTAGGCTAAACAAGCCAAGCTCTTTGAGTCTCCTCTCATAAGGCAGGTTTTCCATTCCGTGGATCATTCTACTAGCCCATCTCTGTACCTGTTCCAGTTTGAATTCATCTTTCTTAAACATGGGGGATCAGAACTGCATACAGTATTCCAGATGAGGTCTCACCAGTGCCTTGTTATAATGGTACTAACACCTCCCTATCTCTACTGGAAATACCTCATCTGATGCATCCAAAGACCGCATTAGCTTTTTGCATGGCCACATCACATTAGCAGCTCATAGTCATCCTGTGATCAACCAAATCACCCAGGTCCTTCTCCTCTATCACTTCCAACTGATGCATCCCCAGCTTATAGCAGAAATTCTTGTTGTTAGTCCTTTGTTGTTGCATGACCTTGCACTTTCCACTATTAAATTTCATCCTATTTCTGTTACTCCAGTTTACCAGGTCATCCAGATCTTCCTGTATGATATCCCGGTCCTTCTCTGTATTGGCAATATCTCCCAACTTTGTGTCATCCGCAAACTTTATTAGCCCACTTTTTGTGCCAAGGCCAGTAATAAAAAGGTTAAATAAGATTGATCCCTGAGAAACTCCACTAATAAACTCCCTGCAGCCTGACAGTTCACCTTGTAGCATGACACGCTGTAGTTTCTACTTTAACCAGTTCCTTATCTACCTTTCAATTTTCATATTAATCCCCATCTTTCCCAATTTAACTAATAATTCCCCATGTGGAACTGTATCAAATGCCTTACTGAAATCTAGGTAAATTAAATCCACTGCATTCCCTTTGTCTAAAAAAACCTGTTATCTTCTCAAAAAAGGAGATCAGGTTGGTCTGGCACGGTCTACCTTTTATAAAGCCATTCTGTATTTTATCCCAATTACCGTTAACCCTGATGTCCTAAACTACTTTCTCTTTCAAAAAATTTTCCAAGACCTTGCATACTACTGAGGTCAAACTAACAGGCCTGTAGTTACCTGGATCATTTTTTTTTCTTTCTTAAAAATAGGAAATATGTTAGCAATTCTCCAGTCATATATTACAGTCCTTGAGTTTACAGATTCATTAAAAATCCTTACTAATGGGCTTGCATTTTTGTGTGCTAGTTCCTTTAATATTCTTGGATGGAAATTATCCGGGCCCCCAATTTAGTCTCATTAAGTTCTTTGAGTTTGGCTTCTACCTCAGATGTGGTCATTTCTACCCCATATCCTCATTCCCATTAGCCACCCTACCACTATCCCCAAGCTCATCATTAGCCTCATTAAAAACAGAGGCAAAGTATTTGTTTAGATATTCGGCCATGCCTAGATTATCCTTAACCTCCACCCCATCCTCAGTGCTTAGTGGTCCCATTTCTTTCTTTGTTTTCTTCCCATTTATATGGCTATAGAACCTTTTACTATTGGCTTTAATTCCCTTTGCAAAGTACAACTCTACTAGGCTTTTGGCCTTTCTCACTTTATCTCTACATGTTCTGACATTCAAGAGGTAACTTTCCTTGCTGATCCCTTCCATCTTCCATTCCTTGTAGGCTTTCTTTTAATCACCTGTCTGAGATGCTTATTCATCCAGCTTGATCTACAACTCTTGTCTATGAATTTTTTCCCCTTTCTTGGGATGCAGGCTTCAGATAGTTCCTCCAACTTTGATCTGAAGTAATTCCAAGCTTCCTCCACCTCTAGATCCATGAGTTCTTCAGTCCATTCCACTTCCCAAACTAATTCCCTTAATTTTTTAAAGTTGGCCCTTTTGAAATCAAAGACCCTAGTCACAGATCTATTTTTGTTTCTCCTTTCATTTAGTTTGAACTGAATTAGCTCATGGTGGCTCAAACCAAGGTTGTCCCCTACAACCAGTTCTTCTGTGAGGTCCTCGCTACTGACAAATACCAAATCTAAAACAACATCCCCTCTTGTTGGTTTGGTAACTATGTGATGAAGGAATTTGTTAGCTATCACATCCAGGAAAATCTGGGCCCTATTATTACTACTAGCACTTGTCCTCCAGTCTATATCTGGGAAGTTAATCTCCCATAATCACACAGTTCCCAATAGTATTTACTTCATTAAAAGCCTTAAAGAGGTCTCTATCCATGTCCAGATCAGATCCTGGTGGTCTGTAGCACACCCCAAGCACTATCCCAGGGGAAACTCTAGTAGTTTTCTTCCCCAATATGATTTTTACCCAGATAGACTCTGTCTTATCAATTCCATCACTTCTAATTTCTTTACAGTCTACCTCATCATTGATATACAATGCTACTCCATCACCTTTTGCCTTTATATCTGTCTTTCCTAAACAGCACATGCCCTTCAATACTTGTACACCAGTCATGGCTAGATTTGACCTGGTCTTCAGTCAGCTAATGACCTAGCAATGAAAGGTGTATGTTCTAGTAGCCAGCTGCTGTGCCATACAGTCCTAGCCTACCCCTTTGTTCAGAGCATGTTTAAATGTTCTCATGACTCTTCATTTATTCAGTGTTTCTGTGTAAGAAACTGTATAATACCTGACACTTCTCAACAGGAACTTCATGTATCATATATGTCTTAATCAGATATATAGTAGCTTCAAATCCCTTCCCATTCTACTCAGTGTGGTTAGTCCTGTCACCACCCCTTTAACAAAATAAATTGAAATGTTTCCAGTGTGTAAGTTATTTTAGAAATAAGGATGAAGTAAAACACTTCTGAGATTTAGCTAACTCCCCTATAGTATTTTCACAAAAACGTTATTTGTAAGAGAAGATAATAGCTATGAGTACTTTAATATCACCTTTATTGTGACCCTGACTTCTTTTGGCATTGGTGAGTTTATCAAAAGCTTTGCAGGAATTCTTTTAACTATCACACAGTACACATAAATGATAACCTTATCTGAAAATTTATCCCAAAATATATAAGGGGAGGGATGCCTGGAAGAGAGAAACAATTTAGATCTTCCTGTTCGGTTTAGGATGGCAGACTTCCTTCATCCAGTTTTGGATATGGTCATAGATGTAAGAAGCAATGAAAGTTTAGAGAGGTGGTTATATAAGGAAATGGATATTTCTGTTTATCAATTTGTGTGGGAAATAAGTCCAAACAGGGCTCTAGCATTAATAAACTAACTTCTAAATCTATGGGAAATATTACTCCATCCTCAGTTTAGCACAATTGTGTTTTATTTAGCATACATCAATCTGACTTTATTTTCTTTAAATAGTCAATTTTCTAAAACACTTCCATGCTCAAGAAAAATTTCCAAAGTTATAACAGCAGTATGGGCCCCCATGCTTTTATTCTTTGCCTTCCTAACTGTGCTATAAGAAATCCCTTGTGTGCTCTGCCTATATTTTTTATTGATTTTCAGCTATTCCAGTCGATGTTTGTCCTTTGCCTCATTGAGCCACAACCCAACTAAAGTTATGGGCATGCAGCCAGTATCAGATAGCATTTGGTTAGTGTACTCCCTTTCAAAGTAGTTTAGGAAATGTTCCTTAAATATTTCAGCTATTTGACGACGCTATTTAACTTTTTCCAATTTCACCCTGTTAGCATCATGTTTCCTCCTCCTTAATGCCTTCCAGTTCTGGGAAAAGGGATTAGAAATATGTTTCATGTTCAGCCACATTCAATCAGACTTTTCTTTTTAAGTAACTTGCTTTGTTTCTGTATTAATTGCCATGTGTATTTGTTTTGCCTTATCTAAGTGTGTGTATATATTCTTACTCAGTGCAACCGTGGGTTGATCATTTAGACAGAAGCCTAGTTCTGCAATCCTTGCATGTACACTAAACTCCCAGTGATTTTAAGGCAAACTTGAGGTGTGCAAGGAATGTAAAATCAGGCCCCTGGAAAACTGTTCAGTAGAGTTTGCTCTTTTTGTACAACATATATTTATCTTTCAGGATTTCCATGACTGTTGGTAACTTGTTCCATTTCTCCTCAGTTAATATACATTCCATTAACATTGCGTGGCCTGGGGCCATTTGGTTCTTCCAGGCTTTAAGAGGTTTTGTTTTATTTTGAAGTTTGCTGTTTGAAATCATTCATCTTTGATTTAGTGACTATTGGGAGGGGTTTCCCCCTCCTTCTCAGCCCAGTAAATATAATTAATTGCTTGATTCAAGAAGTGGAATCTTTATTTGTATCTTATTTATATTCTGTGGTTTAGTATGTAAGGCTGCATCCAGACAGTATTTGGTAAAAGTAGTGTGTCTGGGATGCTATAGGGCAAGAAGGATGTATTTGTAATGATCAGATTTCTCTGCCTTGTCCCATTCTTTCTAGAGGCATCCCAATTTGACATCAGTTTGTCAGTCACACTGCTTTCATACTGTGGCATGCTTTCTTTGCTGTTCAGAAGTGTATTTGTTTTGTTGGGGCTGAGATCACAATTGGACAGAAGTTAGTCTACCTTTGTACACACTTGAACATAAATTGATGCCAGTTGGCCCAATTTTTCAAGATGCTGGCTGTCTTCCTTCAAAGCACTGAGGCCCAAATCCACCAAAGGACATAAGCTCTTAGATCGCTGTTTTAGGCTTCACAACAATTCACGAAACTGACACACAACCTTGCAAGCACCTAAACTCATTCGGTGCCTACGTTTCTGCCCTTGGATATGTGTACTGCTGCCTCACTTTTGGTGTCCAGGCACCTACCTCCTGCTAAGTGTCAGACCAATCCATGAACCAGGGGAAAACAGGCATTCACCCACATATCTCGTGTGTGGAGCCCTCCAATCTGGTTGGAGTTCTTGGAGGCCACCTACTGGATCAGGTGCCATTCAAAACATAGCTGGAGGAGAAGCAATGATGCTGGTGCACACCTTATAACTTTTAGCTCAGTGGTTGAGCATTCATCTCAGATGTGGGAGATGGAGGTTCAATTCCACCTGCTGTCTGGCAGGGAGAGGGGAAGATTTGAAGAAGAGTGCTCTAACCCCTGAGCTGTGGGATATTTTGATGTGGGACTTCCTCAATCTCTGCTGCTGAAAATGTTCCACTTTGGATAAGTAATGAGTCATTGAAGTAGAGGGACTAGAACCTGGGTCTCCAGTCAGGTGGTCTAACCGTCAGGCTACAAAGTCATTCTCACTCACATTGTTTCTCTCTGGTCCAAGGACTTTAAGCATTTATATGCAGTGGAACAGCTTCAACAGAGAGACTGAGGGAGCTCCACATCTGAATTTAAGCACTGAATTCAGTGACGGGGTGGGTCTTAGGACACATCTCTCCTGTCAGCATCTCCCATTGGCTATCGTAGGCAGCTCCCTGCTTGACATGCTGGCTATTGTGGACCACGTTCTAAGGCACCTCTCTCTCCCCATGAATTGTATAGGGAGCCTTAGCATCTAACTTGAGTTTTGTGGATATCAGAGGTGTTCCAAGGGTTTTCTAGGTACCTTAAAGTTAGGCATTGCAACTCTCAGCATCACAGCACCTAAATGTCATTGTGGGTCTGGGCCTGAGGGTCCCCATCTGTCTAGAAAGCCAGAGAGGGTGTTTTGAGGGCATCTTTTGAGATCAGACCCTTAGTCACATTGTAGCTGGTTTGCTGTTCTTGATGATTTTACAACTAAATGTTCTCTTGTGAAGCAGGCTGCATTTAGTCAGCACAGACCTGCAATTCCAATTCATTCCCTATGTTCTGTGTTTGTAGACCATCAAATGCTGTTCTGTAGTTTAATTCTTCCAAAACTTTCCAATCCAAACAGATTTTATGTTCCTAACACAAAGTATTTGTTTACTCTTTCATTGCTTTTACATTTTAATCCCTTCCTTTTGATTTTTGTGCTTTCACCTTCACTTCAAGCCTCGTTTGATTTCTTAATATGGCTTTGTTAGTGTTATTTGCCAAAGCATCCTCTTCTGGGTTCTGGCTTCTATGCAGTTCTGCATACCAAGTCTTTCTTTCCTGCAAAAGTCACTGAGTACTCCTTGAAATGAACCTCTTTTTCTCATACCTCTCAAATGATCTTTTCACCTCATAGGCCAAACTCCACCTTAGTGTAACTCCACTGACTTACACGCCCCCAAAAAAACTGTCCTTTCACAGGGAAGGCTTATCATGTTAAATATTCATATTAAGAACCTATAATAGTCTGCCCTCAATTCATAGCTGCACCCAGAATGAGCTGGGTGAGGCAGAAGGGGAGCAGTTTGTCACTCCCTGCACCCGGAGGACTATCTCTTCAGCATGATCTGCCAAGCTAAACTACACTAGCTGAACCTGGTCCCAGAGTACACTGGCTAGGCAGGGATTGCTAGAATGCAGTGTGCTAAACTTCATTCTCTCCCTCCCTAGAAATCACCGGATGTGCCCCTGTGTTTAGGAGTAGCAGCAGGTTGGCATAAGAACCACCCCCATCTTGGAAGAGTCTATAGCTAAGTGAATTTGCTTCCCTCTGGCCTATTGTGAGGCAGCAGCAGCATTGAGGGGACAGGAGTCGAGGGATTAAGTCCTCTTTGTAAAGTATGTCTCTATGTACCTATGTGAATTAATATGGCTACTCTTCCTAGTGCTACTACACTCCCGCTCCCACAACTTTTTAAGGCTGCTGTCAATGGTAAAAGAACTTGCATGAGAACACATTTTACTACAGTCAGAAGTTTGAGTGAGGATCTATGGTAATTTTACATTTAAAGCATTCTCATTAAATTTAATGTGAGAATAAAAGGTCAAATATTATATAAAGTCCTCACACTGCAGTTATAAATGTCTTTTTCTCTGCAACTTTGTCAAATACAATTAATATTGTTAACTTTGTTGATTACTTTGAAGTGAGAGCCACTGTATGGACCTGTTAGACTGGAAGTCTGAATGAAGTATCATAACAGTCTGTTCTGACTTCTAAATCTATGAATGATGAAGACTAATTTCATTTAGAGGCAATATAACACTCTCCCAAGCACAGACATTTTCAGGTATTGGTCTTGACAGTATGTTTGTATCTTATGTCTCTGTCTTTCCTCTAGGTGTAACTGTTGATTTAAGTATATTAAAAAATGTCTTTTCTAATACAAACTATTTAAAACCTGATAGCCAGTGCTATCAGGTGGGGATGGGAGGAGAGGATTGGAGCTTTCTCACTCACTGTAAATAAGAGCAAGTATGGGTTTTACAGCATGACAATATGTGAAGTTGTAAAATGAACACAATAGTCTTTCAGAACAGATTTTCCATGTGCTGAAGGAGCCTTGCAGAGCAGTTGCCTTATAATGTTTGGTCACAGGATACCTGTGGGGATTTCTTTTTTTGCCCAGGCCAAAAAGAGGCTCCCTTTGGATTTGGCAAATAAATTAACAAGAAATCTTTTTGGCTCTGGGTAGATATCAGCACAGAACACTCTCTATATGTATGGGGGTTTTGTTTTTTTTTCTGTTTTATGAAACCCTGAGCTGTTTTCATTCATTATTTTTAAAGGATACATTGTATCTATGGCTATGTTTTGTACGTTTTTCATGTAGTAATAATAATATGGCATTAGTTAGCAGACATGTGAATCAGTATGCTATGCTTTTGGGATTATATTTTAATAAGGGGTGTTGTGTCCCTCCAAATATGAACCGTATGTGTTAGTACTGTGGAAGAGGCTTGATGCACATTTTTTTCAGTTTAATCAAAGTAAAAGAATTCTAAAGGAAAATATACAGTTGTCAGTCATTCTTTACTAGAAAATGTCTAACTTGTTCTTAAAAGTCTACACTAACACAAACTGTGTGTCTGCAATGCTATTCCTTGCCAGCCAGAAACAGACTCAGTTCTGATCTTCGAAAACACTCAGTTTTGTCCGACTGCATGTACTAGACATAGCTAAATTATTTTTAAAGTACTTCTGCCAGATAAGAGCATTTTTAGGAACTGTAGCATAAACTATCATCAATTGCATAGAGAAACCAAAAAAATTCCAAGCCAGAACAATTTCCCATTTTCTAAAATATGGTTCCTAAAACAATCTTCTCCTGTTCCTATCCAGTTGATGAGGGAAGGGGGGGGTACTGTATATGTCTGGGAACTAGTCTCTGTAGAGGGCACATCAAGTAACATTTTAGCTAAACAGTTTTCTTCATATGGAACTGTACTTTTTTTGAAGGGGGCATCATAATGGGTAATCTTGTATTAGAATCACCTTCCTTTATATAACATGGTGGTTTCTAAACATGACCTTCAGTGAAATAGTTGCAATAAATTCTATATGCACAAAGATGTATCAAATAGAGCATTTTAATATGCAATTTTCCTGATGGCTAATCAAAGCTATCTTAAAAAATGCATTCTTGCTGTGCAATGCAATTCTACGCTACCAGGCGCCTTGGCATTGTATTTTTGTCCCATTTGAATAGCTGTTTGCCAAACTTTATACTTCTCCAGAACCTTGATAAATATCCTACAGAGAGATGTATGGTTCAAACTCTGTAAGTATATCTGTGTATCAGATGTTTGCATTGCTGTTAAAGACAACATTTGGTCAAAGAGCAAAAGCCTTGGTATGATTGTCAGATACAGTAAGCATTGTAATTTTGAGGGGAGGGTGTTTACCATTATCTATATTACATTATATATATTAAGGTTGCAAAGCCAAGCATTCAAAAGTTAAGAAATGCCAGGCTGCTCCTCTTCTACCACCTTGCTGCCTGAGCAAAAGCAGAGGGAGCATGACAGAATAGAGGAGAGAGTCTCTCAGTTCAAGTGCCTGTCACCATAGCAGCCTGGAGCAACAATTGCAGGGAAATCCTGCTCAGTCCTTACAGACTTGAGCTGTAGTTTGTCCACTACAGATGAAACCTTCAGAAAATTTAGCTGCCAAACTCTATCTCTATTTTATAACTTAGCCAAATGTGGGCAAATATTCCTGGAGATAGCAAAAGGCCCTTCCCTGACCCCAGGGGGAACACCCTGCCAAATTTTAAGTAAGCAGCACGGCACTATCATTTCTGTACAGAACAGTTGTTTAAAAGTAAAATTAACATGGACAAAACAACACATTCTCTTTAATCTTGTTCTCAGAATCAACTTAAACCATTTTTGCTGAACCTTTCCAAAAAAAAATTCAGCCTGAGACAGACACCTGGGATGCAGAATTACAGTACAAACAGTTAAAAATTGGAAAGGTTATAAGCAACTGATAACAGGGTCTTGATAATGGAAACTGTTGGGTAACCATAACTATAGGCGTGCAATATCTTAGAATTTTATACTGCTACCCATCAGCGTACTATCTGAGCACCTACCACATAATTAAATTGCAAAAATGTAAGTGTAACAGAATCACTGTCCACCAGTTCCATCTGTTTTGGATAGTTCTAAAATCCCATTGTGCTATCATAGCAATAAGACTAGCTGCAGAAAATTACTGTTTGAAGCTGCTGCCAACCACTGAAGTTAACATATTACTAGTCTTAGATGAAGGAACCTGGGCCCAGATTCTCAAAGGTATTTAGGCTCCTAACTCTCATGGATTGAAAGAAGGTTAGAAGCCTAAATACTTTTGAGGATCTGAGCCGTGGTTCCAGAGGGCTTTACAAATCATTACTGCAACTTGCTGACCCCTGACAGCCTAGCACTCTACATAGGACATGGAACTTAGTTTTCTGGCATCCATCATATCAGTTTTTGATCTGTCAAGAGGAAAGTGCCAATCAAATGCTGTACTCTGACCCTCAGCAACCGAGGTACAAATCCTTACCCGTTCAGAGGAACAAAATCTCACTAGCATAGCTGAAACTATAAGACAGCTATGGAAAAAGTATGTTAGATCATTCAGTCAATATTCTTACAAATGCCAGATTATTCTCTATTTTTTTCTAATATTCTTTGCATTTTAGCTTTAAATGGCCCAATCCATACAGCTCCCAATACGTTCTTTGGCAGATTATTCCACAACCTAATACATTCTAATGTTAGAAAGTTTCTGCTGATATTCAGCCTTAATTTATCACTTCTTATTTTCATCTCATCACTCCTAGCTACAGTCCTTTTTACTAGCATATATAATGTTTCTTCTTGCTTACATCTCTCAAACAATAATGGATGGTTCTCAGGCCTTCCTTTCCCTAGTCGTTGCTTAGCTAAATTGTGCAGTACATATTTATATCTTAATTTGTCTTACCAGTAAATCTTTCCTATCCCCTGTGGATGATGGTTTGTGTTGCTTTTCTGTGAACACCTTCCATTTTTGTCAACATCTTTGGTTAATGGGTTTCCAGAATTGAATACAATACTACAAGAGTAATTTGTATTATATAGATGGGAATAGGAGATAATATTCTCCATGATGTGATGTCTGTGTGCACAGCCCAATAATGCATTGGCATTTGTTTTGGCTGTCGTAAATTTGTCAGAGTTATGGATCACTACCACCTATAACAGCACTGTATTTCAGAATTACTTCTTTCCAGGTTTTCCTTAGGTACCATTTTTGGATTTTTTTAAGCCCTTCTGTGCTTAAATGCTAACAGAACTATTTTTGTTATAAAAGCACACAGTTTTCATTCAATCACATAAGAATAGTGTTGCTCATGCAGTTTTGTACTCAGAAAGACATAGCTTAAGATTAAATGAGAATTCTTTTTAAAAAAATAAATTGATCATAACACTGCAATGCTATTGACCAAACAGAGAGCATATATTAATTAAAAAGTATCATCATACAAATATAGATATTCCTCGGTAACCAGAGGATATTAAGAAAGCATCTTTTTGTTTAAACAGCAAATGATGTTTCGTTTGCACTCCAGTTATGTGCCATAATTGGCTTCAAATGAATAGTGTGGGGGGGGGGGGGGAGGAAATCATTTTAAAAAATGGCATGACAATTATTTGGCACTAAAATTCTTTTCCCCACTCTCATATCTACTCATTCAATACTGGACTGTAAGATGCAGACATATGAATGTAACAATGTAAAGTCAATAGTGACCTTTTCTTGTCCACAGCCAACTCTTTTTTTTTTTTTTGCCTCCTTTTCCTTTTCCCCCCTTCAAGCAACCCATGCTTTGTGCCTATGTGTTGATCCAGACAGATATGCTTTACCTTATAAAGTTAAATTTGGAGCTATTAAGTTGGTATCATTTAACCTTCCCAACTAAAATATCCAGGAGCCATCCAGATTGTACAGTTAAGCCAAGTACAGGGCCGTGCATGGGGGGAAGGAGGGAATCACAGGTGTCCCCCCTCCCCCAATAATCATCAGGGGCACAGAATTCCAGCCAAGCTGAGGGAAGAGCGAGCTCCTCCTGGGGCCAGGGTGGGGAGGCACAGCACATACCCCTCCAAAAGGGGTCAGATTTCAGCATTTAAACTGTAACTATGAATATAGCATTCTCAGGCTGTCACCTCCCATTTGATTGCTCACCTGGCACATTCACTCCATGGATAGTAAGGCATTTTGATGTCTATGGCTCATAACCTCCCATGAAACCCTTGGGACATAGCTGAGGTAGGCATCAACTAACTTTTCTTGGTTACAATGTGGAAATGTCCACATTCATTCTTGCTCTAAATAGACATTTTCACAGCCTGCACAGCACATCAGGGCTAATGCAATGTGTGGAATGCTATCTGGGAGGACAAAGATGTATTTTTGGCTAATATAGGTTCTGCTCTTGTGTGGAAAAGGCTGTAAAATGATGACGTGATGGTTGATATATTGCTGTTCTATGTACAATGGAGTTAAAAATTTAGTGTTCAGTGAAGTTTTAAGGGCTGTTTTGTAACAATTCACATGGATTATGGGTATCACCATTTTCCTTATAATGAACCATTCTTGACCAATAGATGCCAAAAGCAACTGGAAGCTAATCAGATTTTATGTGAACCACCGAGGGTCATATATTGCCATAGTATATGCAATGCAGGGGTATATGCAAAGGAGATAGAGTTGGATTATGTGGCATTGCACTCAGTCTTGTCCTGTGGAGCAATCCCTATGGAACTGCTCCTTCCAGTGCAAGTTGAGCAGCCCCCAGCTACCCAGAAAAATCAGTTGGGGGAGGTGGAAAAATGACTTAAACCCAGTTTCCCCCACTGCTCCTCTTTTGTGCCCTGTACGTTGTGCTGAGCATAAATTCAGTACAACTGTGGATCTCTTCCTATGATTATGGAAACAGTAAGACTCATCCTTCTACACTCTCTTGCTTGCTGTTGCCCTATTGTACATTTTCATGTTAGGTTATCATGTCAATTCTTATAATGTTTTCATATTAATCTTCTGAGTACTTTTGCATGCTGGTAGCACTATTTCAATAATAAACAATAATACATAGGAAATATTCTGATGGATCTATTCCAACAGCAAAGGATTATTCCTTACAGTACACTTTCTAGGGCTTTGTCCAGTCTTATGTGTCACTGGTCTAATAGAACAGCTTAGCCACTACATTTTCTTTCTGAGATAGATAACATTATTAGTAGGAGATGGGTTTTTGCTCAGACAAGCAGTGAAATCCTAAAATGATTCACTGTCAACTTAAATGCCTGATTTGTTTCAGTTCCAGAGTATAGTGAAAAAGTTCACAAAATGTTTATTTTGAAGGGTTATTTAAACAGACATACAGACCATAATTTCCCTTTATCTTGTCTGTATTTCTCACTCAGTGCTACAGGATATTAAAAACGCTTACTATTTACTGGTTAGTCTATTCACTATGTGTTTTTGCACATTTAAAAAAGTACAAGGCTAAGCTGCAGCTTGCAAACAACTGAAGAATAAAAAGTGATTTCAACTGAGTTGCAATGAGGCTTTTTTTTAAAAAAAAAAAATCGAACATGTTTTATAGCAATCTCTAGTTTCTGAGCAAATAAAATAATTGTGTGAAATCCCTGTTTTGTGCTGACTTCAGTGTCTGCCAACAGAGCAAAGTTTCCAAACAGCTGAAAACTCCCTCTTGCCTTGATGATTTCCAAAAGGAAAGGTACTCCTTAAATGGGCATAACCAATGTGTGATTGGTTAGTGAATTACAAAGGAGGCTGAGTCAGGGTGACCTGCTGAAGTCAGACTATGTCTATAGAACTGGGGGAGGGCATGGGGATAGAGGGAGGCGTGCAGTTTTACCAGAATGTTTGAACAAGACAAAGAACAGCTCCAGCAACCAAATAAGGAAGTCAGAGTTGGAGTATTTCAGAATACAAGCGTATCAGGGATTTTAGGAAAGCTGGGAGAAGGAATAAGAACTCGTGCAGCAATCCACTTTCTTTTTTAATGGCAGGGATGGTAAATATAGAGAGCCACACACTCAATAATGTTTTTATCGTTCTTTAATTCTCTGTTGAAAAGCTCAGACTGGATTTGTCCCTTTTTCTTATTTTTCTGAAACCTTTTTGTGGATCTCTGTTTAAAAAGAACAGTCATATAGACACCATTGTCTAACAGCCTGAAGACAAAGTATTTCTTCCTTTGCTGTCAGAAAGGCCATAGTTAAATCGTACGCATTATGCAAATTTGTGGAGCACCCTACAAAAAAGTCCCTATGAAAAGAAAAAGTCAAACTGAATTAATAGAAAAAGGATACAGATACTATTGAGAAACTGAATCTTCTTTTGGGAGGAAGGGAAGTATTGCAGTGTGGGGAGAATAGGACTGTCGGCCTCAGTACGTTTTAAGAATTCTATCCAAACGCCTGAAAAATCCTGGTACAAAACTTTTATTTAGTATAATCAAGTTGGTGGGAGAATGTTCCTTGATATCAGAAACTGGCTTTAGCTACAAAATTTGGCCTCAGATCTATATTTCAGTGGCATCCCAACCCAATTCCAAAGGTCATTTGGATCCAAGGTTTGGATTTGGGCTTACTATATCTATGAGAAACTATAAAAAAGGAAACTGATTTGAGAAATATGGACTACCAGTGACAGATACAGAACCCCCTCCTGCACCTCTGTAGGCCTGCTAAGACAACATAAAGCTTTATTCAGATGGAGGAGGAGCTGCAATACAGAGTGAGGCCTGGAAGCTGAAACACAGAAAACTAAATGGTTGCGGACACAAACATCAGCAATAACATTTAAATTAACACATCACCTTGCAGTTTTGTTCTAGTTCTGAAACATTTACAATAGGATGTTTGTTAAAATCTCATCCTCCTTTATCATAAACGCTTAAAGGCACTCTGGGCTTGGCATTCTGAGGAAAGATAAGAAATTATTCCTTTATCTTTAAAATATTGTAAATAGATCAGCTCTGGAACTGCTACTGGGAGGCATTTTCAAGTCTGAGGGAGAAAAGGAGGGTGAAGCTTGACTCAGAAGAAAACAACTTCTGTGTGGTTCCTGACAGGTCTCATTCCGGCAGCTGTAATTTACTAAAAGGTGATTAATTGAAGGATCTAAAATGCACAGCATGACAATACCAATGGTGTCGGGGGAGGGGGAAATATGGGCAGGATTTAGAGCCAGGAACTGGGAATCAGGATTTAGAGGCTACCCTCCTGGCTCTGTCACCATCTTAGGCAAGTCATCTAATAGTTTACCCATATAAAACTTGGGTACGTCGGTGCTGGAACTAGAGGTGCTGCGGCTGCTGCTGCATCCCCTGGCTTGAAGTGGTTTCCATTATATACAGGGTTTACGGTTTGATTAAAGGGCTCACAGCACCCCCTATAAAAATTGTTCCACCACCCCTGCTTAGGTATGCTTGTCTGGTTTATAGTGGTTCTGGGAAGCTATATCAGTGTTTCTTAATGTGCTTTGAGTTCCACTGATGAAGATCACTACGCAAAATGTATTATTACAAATCAACATGAATGAAGGGACAGTATAAAGGATGCTCTTGAAGTCATTCAGTGTAAGCCATAACAAGACATTTACAATTCCATTTTCTTCTTCTCACAAGTATCCTTCTCTTTAGCTTTAAAGCCCTATAGGGCCCTCCAAAATCTACATTAGGTGAATTTAAGCTCTATTAAGAGTAAATTTGAAACATCATTAAAAGATGTCCTCTGAATAGGTGAATTAGAACAAAAGACAAAGACGATTATGGCAAGATATTGCTTATGAGGAAGTAGGATAGGAGATAAGTGCAAGATTTTTTTTCTTTCACTAATAAGGAAATGCAGATTGTTAAACAAAATAAGGGCAAGCATCAGTGTTCTGATCTGCTGAGTGGAGCAGAAGTAGACAACACAGTTGCCTTTCTAACTAATCTCACACAGTCATAAAAAATAAATATAGAGGGATTGGTAACAGTGATGGAGTTTGAATAAATGCAAATCAATGAGAAACGGAATAAGAAGACAAAAGGAAGAAGGACCCTCAAACAGGATAGAAGCACAGTTGGAGAGAGAAAAGAACAACGTAGAGGAACACATAAGTAATAATCCTACTGTGAGTTATTAGTGAGGTTTGAAATTCAGATCTTTAGCACCAAAACATAGGCCTCTGCCCCTGAGCTACGGGAGAAATTTATTTTCCTGGTAACTATAGTGGACTCCTCTCCTCTATTTAAATTAGTCATGGGCAGAGGATATTCTATTCTTAACTATCATCTTACCCATTGAGCCCAGGGACAGTGAACTAACAACTGGGAGAAGGACGTAATTGGGGGAAGCCACAAACCAGCAGATAGCAAGGAATACCCAGTATTCAAACTGTTAAATGCAGTTTGTCTACTGACAACACTGGCATCCATGGGCTTTAAAGGGGATGGGTGGGAAAAGAGGGAGAGTAGCTGTTACTGGGCAAGCCTGACTGGGCCTCACCCCTGTTACTCCATCACTGCTGTTCCTAGTTCTGTCAGGGATCACCTCTTCCCCTGGCCCTCCTGTCATTCTTTGAGAGATCCATTGGTTATGTGAGTAGGCTCAGTGGGAAGGCACTAACATCTCCTTTTCTCCTCCCACTTGGAACACTTTGGGTGAAATCTTCATGAGGAAAACGTCAGATTTTCTCTCTTTTAGTTCACCTCCTATTATCTGCCTCCTCTACTCTCTTGCCCCCAAATGGGTTGAATCAAAAGGTTTTAAAAACCTGTACTTATGCCTCAGTACACCAGTGTTTTAGTTGCCTTCTCTTCCATGGTCTCCTTATCAACACAATGGCAATGTAATAGCAAGTCAGATTATATCATTTAATAGCTACATGACCAAAAGGCTTTCCTGTTGTCAAAAAAAGTGAAGCAATTAACATTGTGTAGAAAGCGTAAATGTCCAGTCACTTAAACAATGCTTCACATGCTGTAAATACTTCCTTTAGTATGGTTGTTTAATCCTAGGCAATTTACTTTAAGGGTGGCTACCTGTCTATTTTTCTAAAGCTATGACTGTGGCCTTCTAAAAAGAGCTCTAACTCCAATGTATTTCACTGTTAAATGTGTCCTGTTCCTCTCCTCAGTTGTCCCTATTCAGAGCTCTCAAATGTTGGCAAGTGTGATATGGGAGGGGAATCAATGTTATGGATTGTAATTAGTTGGGGGAAAGCTTAAAGTTCTGCCATTGCTGACATTGCAGGCCTCATTCTGAGCATTTAATGCTGTAAATAGGGTTTATTTCCAAATGACATAACTGAATCGAGCACTTGATACCATTATGACTCTAGCTAGTTGTTGTGTGAACCAGCTTGAACGCTAGCAAACTGTTGAAATTCCCACTTCTTCTCCATTATGGTTTCTTCCTAATAGCAGTTCCAATTGAGCTTAATCCTGTTGGAACTATGACATGATGCAATTTCCATTGTTGTCAGTTTAAACAGGCTGGACCAATTTAAAACAGATTTTATAATCCTGAACTGACCTTCAGTTTTGAATTGAAGATTCATACATTTTTAAGGCCAGAAGGTACCATTATGATCATCCATATGTACCTATCTAGTGTGACACCCCCTCCACCAACATGACAGATCATAGAATCTCATCCAGTGATTTCTACAGCAAATTCATAGCTCTTTGTTTGACTATAGTATATGTTTAGAAAGACATCCAGTATCGATTAAAAGACTTCAAGAAAGAAATCCAGTCTTAATCAGCTTAATCAGAAACTGCACATAGTAATAAAGCATGTAATAATGCCTTCAATTTATTAGAGCAATTGTCATTGCCAAGGATCTCAGAATGTTGTATTTCACAATACAGGAAAGCCAGCTATCTCCAGTATTTGAAGGAATTTCAAGTTCCTGCTGTAGTAATACTTAAATAAACATTTATTTGGAGCTTCTTGGTGCTATTGTAATACAATCAGCGTCAAGACACTATTGTGAAGGGCATTGTACAGACACATTAAAATCCAGTCTCTGCCCTCAAGATGAAATATAAATTTAAAGGACTATATTTAGACACTGAAAACTATTCTGTAGTAGTTCCAGTGCTTTAAGAGTATTTTTTTTAATTTTACAGACTCAATCATTCATTTGTACTGTTTTCCAGTCATTTGTTTTCTATCAGATTGTTACAGATCTTACTGTTCTATATCAGATCTTTCCTCCAGCATTTACAAGTTCATGATCTCTTCTTATATGCTGTAGACCTTGTGGTGGTTTATATTCCTGATTATGCAGGATTCAATTTAACTACTTGGTAGTTTTATCACTTTCTTTATTTTATAAAAAGTACAAATTGTGTGCACTTTAACGTCCCTTCCAAAAATGTAAAAATCAACAAGCTGAATCCTAGCAAATGGATATTTTCATAAGACTTTTCTAGAGCTAGAATATACTGCAAGTCAAACCCTAATCTCCCTTCCACAGTACACTTTGATTATCTGCTCTTCATTTTCTTGGAATAGCTACTCTAAAACTGGCTTTTTAAAATAATTTTTCTTTTTTTTCAAAGGAGATTATATTTTAAAGGGCCATGTAAAATTGATCAATACTGGCAATTACATAATTATTGTAATTAATCTAATCTAATCTGCAAGTGTCAATTTAGAGTTTGCATTTACACATCAGTTAATTTTTGTTAATCTGAGCTCAGTTTTTCCCAAAATTGTGTCAAATCAAGTCTTCATTTGCTAGAGTTTCACAGTGGCATTCAAAATACTAATCCATACCAACTAAAAAGAATGGCTTTTTAACTTTCATCAGCATCCAAGAGTTATCTGTTCTATTAATGGCACCTATCATCAACATCCCAACAGTCGATACAGATTACTTACTGATTCCTTCCTGCTCTCTTCTATGTCCTTCCAAGGTTTGTCCTATTATAGCTGCCAGTATATTGATCTGTCTCTGTTTATTGGTTTAATGTGAACGAGTTACTTGATTCACTTTCATATCTTTAAATCTCCAAATTACCCATTTTCCTCACAAATAGGGTGTCTCCTTGCTTTTATTACTGAAAACGATTTACATCAGAAATAAAAATAAGGGAACTGGGGTTATAGAAAGAGTCATTTACACTAATGGAAGAAACCGACAGCATTTGAAGTTTCCTAGATAAATAATTCTGAATCCTCCTTTTTTGGGGTCTTTTTTTGTCTTGATACTCTGGTTCCGAGCCCTGGGTTAGCACAATTTCTGAGTACACGAAAGGGGGGTTAGGCTTGATCCTGGGTTCTAGTCTTCAAGTGTCAATTTAGAGATCTGCATTTACACATCAGTTAACTTTTGTTAATCTGAGCTCAATTTTTCCTAAAATTATGTCATTGCAGTGTAGACATACCCTGGGTATGTACTCCAGCAGCTAACCTGTGCTGCCACCCATACTACTGTGGCTTCGCTGCTATTGTTACTGGAATTTGGAGCTAGTTAGATCAAAGCTATCTTGGGGATGTCTACACATCCTGCAGTCACACCTCCCATTGCAGTGTATGCATATCGTAGGGTGACTAGATGTCCCGATTTTATAGGGGCAGTCCCAATATTGGAGGCTTCTTTTTATACAGGTGCCTATTCCTCCCCTCCCCCCAACATCCCGTGTCCCAGTTTTTAACACTTGCTGTCTGGTCACCCTAACATATCCTGAGTCCTCATTCATTTTGAGTTTGTCTGCTGATGTGTTGCTGATAATGCAACTTTGCTCTGAATTGACTTGCAAAGTTAAGCCAGCTTCCATGTCAGCAGCTTGAAAGCTTTTGGTCCACAAGCATCAGCATCCCACTGATGTTTTCAGTGGAACATGTAATAGCAATAACATTTTCAGAACATGTTTGTCACTCTGGGAATATTTATATTTTGAAAGTAGGATTAAATAACAAAATAACATATCGCTTGCAACACACAGCATCAGTAGAAGTTTCATGAACTCTGACACCATCTTCCAATAGGTCAATAAGGCACAGCAGGATGTTTATGAAACATATGGCAGAGGCATCTGATAGAATGGTATGAATTTTCCAAATTTAGTTCTAATCTGAAAAGTCAGGAACACTGAAGGTTGGAATGCTGCTCAACTCCAATGGATAAGTATAAATATTATTTATAGCAACAAAAGAATCAACTGAAACATAACTCTCACCATTGTAGATTTTTATTCAAATATGTGGATGTGCTACCTATACTCTGCCATTGTGCACTATGGGTGAAAGTGATGTGGCAGGCTAAGAAGTGTAAACAACCTGTGTGTGTTTGCAGGAAGATTAATCCCAGTTGGGGATAAACGTCTAACTGCTGCTGTTTCAGGAACATGTTAATTCCAGAGGATCCAGACTATTTCCTTTCCTCTGACATGCAGCTTGTGCTTGATTTATTAGAAGAAATGTCTGCAAAGTTTGTAATGGAAATGGACACAGAGACATTGGAAAAAGAGGGTATTGCTGCACCATGGTAACGTTCAGCTAAAGATTTTTTGGGCAAAAGTTTAAAAAAATAAATCCAGATCCTTGAAGCTCTAAGGAGGGAGTAACTTAAAACTTAGCAGACTGTACTGATTCAGAAGGCTATGCTGAAAAGCAAAGGTGACAAAACATAGGAAAAGACCAACTTAACTGCAGCTTTCAAAAATGTGGCAACAACCCTTTTATTAAGCACACTGAGGAATTCAGTAACTCTGGAGGACTCTTATTATGAAGTTGCTAGAGCTAGAAAACTTTAGTGAAGAATCACTGAGTCATGAAGTTGGTGTTCTCTCCTCTGACTAATCTGTACAGTATATATTATTGAGAACCTGCTGTAGACTCCACTTCAGTCCTAAAGTGCTGGCTTTACTGCTACGACATATCTGCCTATCTCTTACCTGAAAAAGTTGTACTGTGGCATTGTGATAATAGATAAAGTAGACATTGAAAAGGTAAGGTGAAACGACGCTGTTTGTGCGTGCTGTGTGCTTTTTTGATCAGGTAAACCCATGACTAAAACACAGTGATGGAGAATGAAAGGTCAGGGCATCTGAAGACTTTTTGTAATATGATCTTGATGACTGTAGAGCTCTTGCAAGTAGTTTTTTGTATTAATATCTATTTATTTTACAGTGTTAATCACTATTACTGTAATTGCAGCCAACGTCAGATAATGCACTTTATTTGCAGTCTTTGGCATAACATTGGTTTTTTTAAGTGCGTTTGGGATGCTAGTGTGGCAGCATCAGCAGAGGGTGTGTGTGTGTGTGTGTGTGTGAGAGAGAGAGAGAGAGAGAGAGAGAGAGAGAGAGAAAACGGCTGAACTGGTTGTATATAAGATAGAGCTGTAAAATAGCGAGGTCCTTTGCAGCCTTCTTTTGTAGGAGACTTCTCCCAATGAAAGAACTCATGGATTAAAACAGAGTTAGTCACAAGCAGAAGTCTCCAGATATTTTAGAAAGCTTAGCACTCAATGTTATGGTTTGTTACAAAATCATAAACTTTGTATGCTTCTTGGAGTTTGGGATATATGCAAAATGCATGTGGGTTCCCATAATTTATATTAGTTTATTGCTGTTAGTTTATTTTATTTTAAATCTTTATAATTTGAGCATTGAAAGGAATGTCACAGTGTTACCTAATAACTTTGTAATTTGCCCAGCAACTGCTTTTGGTGCTGCTTCAATTTTTTTAATAATGTGTAGCAGACATTTGTTCAATTTTGATAGCGAAGACAAAAATATGTGAAAGTTTCCTGGTGGCAGGCAAGTAATTAGAAAGTACACTGGGAAAAGTAAGACTTGCCTTCCTTATAATGATTGTTTACAAAAACTTTGAAAGCAGAGAGATGCATTGATTATCAAAGAGAAACCAGAGTCTGCTGTTGGAACATTTGGATCAATGTTATATCAAGGAATATGGTGCTGCAGAGTTCATGTCTTAAAAAAAGGAATGGACACATCTCATATTTTATTAGGCACTGAGGTCAAAGAGCCATTCTCAATATTCTTCTTGTTATTTTTTCTGTTGTACTGAACTCTTGAGCCACACACTGTCCTTAACCCAATGTGAACAACTTGAGTCAGAATTCTGTTCTGTCAAGTTTTTAGCCCAGTTTTTCGAAGTAAGATTTTGTCACTTCCTACTTTTGTGTTGGGCAAGGAATACTGCAAGAATTGCCTTTGATGTGGTATTTCAACACTTGTCCTCATGGCTGGAACCAAAAGCTCAAGGGATGAACTGATAAAAGGGACCAGAGTAGGGTAGCTGTGGTATGTACAATGCTCATTTTAAGTTTGGTTGGGACATTAGGGTCTTGTTATTTTGTCCAACCAATTTCATCTGTCCCTAAGTATGATAGTGGAAACCATGAACCAGCAGTGTTTTAAAATGGATTTCACTAGAACTAGATATTGAGGTAGTCTTAGGGACCAATTTATAATAAAAAGCTTTGTTATGAAGATACATTGTGTATTCACTTACCTGGTTACAAGCAAAATACTGATTGCATCAGTAAGGTAAGAACTAATCATCAATACAACTACATATTTCAACACACAGTGTGAACTCATACAAGATTCCCCATTTGTTCTTTTTGTTCTTGTTCTAATTTGTAGAAATGGCATTTTAAAAATCTTACTGTAAAGAACTGCAGACAAGTGGAGCTGCTTTTTCAGGTCCATGATAAAGCATTTGCTTTGGAAGCTGTCGCTAAAAGTTTTGGTCCAGCACTGGCATCTTCCCACCACAAATTCCTTGCATGCAAGTCTGTGGCCCATTAGGGTGGTATGCAAAAACCTCTAGATGTAAATTTTTGGGTATGTGGGCCAAAAAAAATAGTTTAATGTTCTGACAGTGACTAAGCTGATACAGGTTTGCATCCTGTATGAACCTGTGACCATCTGAAGAAGTAACAGAGAAAGCAGAGGATAAGGTGTTTGATATTTAAGCAGTTAATTTTACACCTTGCTCATACAGGGCATGCAATTAAATGAACAAAATAAAGTACATTATTTTGGAAGAAATCACAGACAGCAATAATTGTATTTCAGCTGAGCAAAATCATAACTGCAAGGATGGTGTTGGATCAAGCACTCCATAAGTGTGTGTGGTTTATTGATGCAACAGTAGATACCCACCTCATTAAACATTAGAGCTGATGGAATAGTAGAAAAGTGAAATAGCATTCAATCAGCTCTACTCTTCAGTAGCTCTGAATATGACAGCTCATGCATTCCTTGTGAATTTTATCCACACCAAAAATGTTCAAACACCAAGCATAGTGTAGCATCAGTCTACATATGGTTACTTGTGTAGAGTGCATCTAAATTATTTATAGAACATAAATTGTGTGCTGGGCACTATGTAGAAAGATATGGAGACAAAAACCTGGCTCCCAAAATATTAATATCTAAGATAAAAATGTACAAAATGGGAATGGGAGCAATGAAAAGCTATATAATTGAATGGTGAAGTATGCATCTTATTAGTTCCATATATTTTCAATGGAATATCTTATGCTTTGAGGGATTTAAACTTTGCAGTTTATTTTTTAAGCTTGAGAAGAGTAATCTGAGATTTATTGGCCTTTTGGGATCTGTTTTCAAGGGTTTATGGAGAAAGGGTGGAAGCATGGGAGACTGGGGAAGGACAGGAGTTCCAGGCATACTGGTTTAAAAGAAGGCCCAGAAATGAATGAGGGAGAGACCTGAAGGAAACAATAAGCTGTACAACTTGGGAAGATCAGAGGGCCAAAAGGAGAAAGAATCAAGAGTATAGAAATAGGCAGAAGTTAGGTGTTTGAGATTATTTTCCAAAAGGTGAATTTGATGCTGTAGTTATTGTTTTAAATTTGTACTTTTTTAATTTTAGCAAACTATTAAGTTTCAAAGATTTGCTCATCAAGAACGTAATACCTCTTGTAGTTATTCTTCACTCTTTTATCTAATTTTGATGGGGAAATTTTTATGGTGGGTTTCCTGTTTAATAGTTTTAAATAAGCAATAAAAGACTGAGTTGCGGGAAGTATCAAGGGGGTAGAACAGTAAAGAAGGGTTGATGGGCCAAAGACATTCATTTTTATTATAAAGTGACAAAAACTTCGAGGTGTCACAAGTGCAGCACATTGGGTAGTCTTGGTCATCTGTGGTAATCTAATAAATGGCCATACACAATTGTTTCATTACAAGACTAATCTCCAATCACAATATGTTTATGTACCTTTATATTCATAAATAACCTTCCACCTTGAAACATTCCACATATAGACAGCATTTCTGTGATAGATCAGTCACACCCATTGCAATGCAGCTACTTTTGGAATGGTATGGGGCTACCACTCCTTAATGGCAACACTAAACAATTATTTTTATGTCTGGGAAATGAATAATACTATATTCATTTAGAAACAGGAAGAATTTGGGTATACATGTTATTACCCAAGTAAGAACTTGTCCAGGATACTCAGACTAACACCTTTACTGTGCAGAAAATGTGATGGGCTCTTTTATGACCCTAAGTGTCAGGATCTCATCCAATATTTTGGGATTTTATGGGATGTAAAAATTATTTATATTTTTTGTCACCATAACCATCAGTGTAATAGCAAAGCAACAGAGAAATAAGATAATTCATTGCTGAGCATCCAAAATGTAATTTCTGGATTACCACAAGAATCACATTTTCTGGGAAATATTTTCTTCTATTTTGCTGTCTAGATGCTTTGTACAGTCACTCCTCCACCCACTTAAGGCGCTCCAACCTGTGCCAAGAGAGGAAGTCTACATTTCCTTTATTGGATCATAGTGTGAATGTAGAGAATAGCTAATGCTAGAGCTTACTTTTGCTACAAAAGGAAGAAAGTTGAAGAATCTTTACATTTTTCTAAAGCACAATGGTCTCAATCCACTGTTGCATCTAGTCTCTGCCTGGTGCTGCAAAATTAAGGAACCACAAAGCAGCTGGCTGTGCCACCCTCCGGGGAGGCAGGTGTGACCCTCGGCATTGTTTAGATTAGTTTTAAGGCTTCTCTAAACTACCCCCTGGCTGCAATGGCCCAAATGAGGCCATTCCATTTCTTCCAAATCCCTTCCCCTAAGGAAGAGGGGGTTAGGTAGTACTAGATTTATGCCACCTGGAAATTCCTCCTACACTGGGGTGAGGAAGCCCAGTTAGTTGTTTTTAAAATGCACTCTTTTCTACACAGTGTGATCAGGAGTAGGGAAGCCAAACCTCTCTTCTTACTGGTTCCTTTCAGAAGATTTTAGCCAAGAAAAGGCAACGTAAACTTTTCAGTACACACTCCAGTCTTGAGAATGTGAAAGAGGTAATTAAGCCGAGACTTGAGTCTGTCTACAAAGGGCTACTGTACCATGTTGCCTGTGTGCTGCCTCACTGGTAACTTAGTTTTGGCAAATGTTCACAATGTGGCACATGTTTCATTAGTCCTAGAGGTTTTGTTCGATGAAAAGAATTTCTAGAGGGAGGCACTCCTTTGCAGACATGATGTGTCAGCTTGCAGAAATGTACAGGAAAGGTTTTTGGTTTTCATTGGCAAAATCCTTGCATTTTTTTTTCCAGACTGAAGTGTAAAAAAATATATTAACTCACAAAAAAAGTTTAAGTAATGTTAACATTGATACTGACCAACAAAAGCCATCAAATTCAAAGTGAAAGCTGATACCTTAAGGTCTGTACCAAGTTGTGCCTAATATTACAGCATAGGATCTGAGATCCCTATAAATAATAAGATACCATGGGAGAGTTAAGGATAGAGCATCTATATTTACTTTGAATTTTCATGCTTTTTTTGGTGTGTGATATAACCAGTTGAAACAGGATGTATTTTACTGAAACATAGTTGCTGGAATTGTTTTAATTCTTTGACTTAAATCTGAATAGCTAAACCTGTCATTAAAAGGGATGTTGAATGAAATATTTAGATTCCACTAGATGGATTTAATTTTTAAATTGGGTTTTAAAAATTAGTTATCTCTTGTTATGGAGAAGTGTCCATTTCAAATAGCAGGAGGTGCATGCAGGCTATATCCAGTGATCTGAGGAAATTTATTTTGAGTTCTTGCACAACCTCTAATCAATATTCAGGGAATGAGTTGTTACTTGCATGAAATTCTTGGATTACAGAATCATTAATATGGTCCTTGTTCTTCAACCACTCTGTCTGCATATATCCCATTTAAATCAATGGGAGAGCTGCATGTGGTACAGTGACTTCTCAAGAGAACCAACCTTCTGTTTTGAGTCCAGGTTATTTAAATCAGGCCTTCCCCTCAAAGTAATCTCGCTTAATCAAATTAAAGTAATCAAATTAATCATAGCCTGGGATAATTCATTTCTAAAGTACATATTTTGATCTATTGTCCCTATTGAGCTAAATATTACAGTTATGATGAACATTAACTGTATGAAAACAGTCACTGCCAATACACATCTTTTTAGATTTCAAAGTCAATTTATATTATATATATGTAACACATTTACATACAGATACAGTGTAACACAAAGGAAAAGGAAAATGCATATGACTTTTTTTCTCTTTAGAGAGGAAAAAGAGAAGATAGCATAAAAGTGTGTGTATAAATGTACATTCATCTAAACATATACATACATATCAGTAAAATCTGTCCCTAATTTATGGGGATGAATTGTTTAAAGCAGTTCATCTTTCATTATTTACATACAAAACTTTTAATGAGTCCAACTTTGGCTAACAGAGTAGATTCACCAAGGCAACACAAAGTTTTGAACAAATTGAAGGAGTGCTTCCTGACACACAAACCCAGTGGTACTGTGCTTTTTCCAGCCCACCTCGCTGTACTTATTTTGGCACTAAAATATAAAGCCTTTGTTTGCAATGTCTGAAAGTTTCAGAAAGGCACCCTGATTTATGATTGTAGTACACAGCTACCAAAGAGCTAGTGAATTTTCCAGCACAAGTGAAACTTTGAAAACCTCAGGGTTGGTTGTCATTTTTTGTGGATGAGATTTTTCCATGCAATCTTTATATATGTGTTCGTGACATGTGCTTCCTGTACTTGTTTTCAGAGGGTTAAATGAGAACATCGGTTTCTTGATAGTTCAGTTACTGGAGACCAAAAAAATCTATAAACTGCAAAAGGATGCCATGGCGCTGCTTTTCTTCAGTGCAACTCTGATGTGTTTAAAAGCAATAGTTTAAACAAAATTTAATAAGGCGATAGGTATTCCCAGTGGTTGCCAGAGGTCTTAGTACATTAGACTACAAATCTCTCTGACATCCAACTGAAAGAAAAGCCTGGGTCTCTCAACTGCCCCATGAAGAAGCTGGTGGACTATCAAGCAGGCATGCTATATTTTTTCTTTATAAAACATTTCTTACATAGTTTATTTTCAGGAGGCAGTCATGGATTCACTTCTGTGTCTCAGTTTTCACAAAGTTGTATGTTTTCTGGAGGGAAAAAACAATGAAATTTAATTGTGGGCCAGATTGAACCTTTGTATTAAGCTGTTCTAAGCTACAAGAAAATTGAGGTGAGGGAAAGCTTAGTTTAGTTTCCAAAACCATCCATTCGTTGGCCTTGTTTTGTAGACTGACAAGCAAGAGGCCAATTTCTGTCAGTTGTGATGCTTTAAAAGTGATGCTGTTAAACACTTGTTTATAGCAGTAGTCATATTATTGACAGAGAGAATCCTCTGGGGGAATTGCCATGCCATGGGTTGCTTAAAACTACTTCTTGTTTTGGGATATCTGTCTGCAGTATAATATCATGTAGTTTTCCTTAATTTTCCTTTAATTTATTTTATTCCTTATTCCTTATTATTGTATTCCTTATTTATTTTATTATTTATTTACAAAGTAAAATTATCCTCTCTTTAGGTGAGATTATGGCAATCTCAATTCAATATAAATATTAAAATAATAGTCTTGTCTAGTATGCTGATCATTATAGCACCTCAGATACTAGTTATTGCAATACCCTGTGATGTGGCCATGTGTTACTATCTCCATTTTACAGATGAGGAAACTGAAGGCACAGAGATAAGGGTCAAAACTTCCAGTGGAACTGCAGGTATGCAATACCTCTGAAAGTCAGTCCTACGGTGTCTCGAGTTGGGCATCCAAAGACAGAGATGTCCAAAACTAAAAGACACATTGATAAAATATTCAAGTGACATATCCAAGTTCTGGCCATTCCATAGACTTCTTAAGTCCCTGTCCAGTCCTTAACCAAATACCATGCTTCCTCTCTCAAATGTAATATTTGTACTCTGAATTTTTCAAAAGAATTTAGCCTTACTCTGGCCCCATTGAGAGAGATCAAATGATATGCTCTAAAAGATTTTTATTTCCTTGGGGGGATGGAAGTCATGACTTTTAAATCTGTACAAAAACTGGAAATCAGTATGTAATATAAAGATAAAGGTGCACCTTTTCTATCCATTTGAAAAGAATTATTGAATCCAACTATAAAATGAGACCATAGAAGTTCAAAATATATTGAAAGAAAGTTTTGTTATGCTGTGAGTCTCCAATATGTATGTTGCATGTGCGTCCCATTCCTTTATCTTTAATGGCTTTTGGAATTTCAGCTAGAGCTTTTGAGGTTATTAGTGTAACCTTGTCTTAATAGTTCATCTGGAATTGCAGGAAAATGATTTACTTCCATTTTCTGCTACTTATAACATTTTTATTTCTAAAATCAAAAGAAAAGATACATTTTAATTTAAGTTGTATTCAAGGAAAGTTTGAACTTATCCTTGTGGGAGGGGAAGGGGTTTACAAGAAAAGAGACATACAGCTAGGTCCTCCTTTCACATATGTGCAAATACTGAGTTCTATAGGACTTGGCATGCATATTTACCTATGTAAATTGAAAGACCAAAACTATGAAAATAAAACGACAGTTAAGTATAATATAAAACTGAACTGCCATGTTAAAGGCTTTATGAAACAAAGAGTTTTAAACCTACTATTTATTGGGTTCATTCTGTGATTATGCATAGATCACGAGAGAACATTCCATAGTATGCCTCGGTCATCAGAAACAAAGTTACAAATAATACTCCTACCTCTAAAAGTTCTTGGTTCCTTTAATCCCATGCCGTTAGACATTCGGGGTAATGGTGATACAAGGGTAGAGAGAAAGCAGGAAGTCACAAAGTAACAGGAACGTAGAATACTTTGAAAAGTTAATACCAACATTTTACATTGAATCCCTTTGAAACAGAAATCCAGAAAAATGAGCACAACAGTCAGAAAGCAGGATCTGTGCACACTGTCCATCCACCACCATCCTCCCAATTGTATCGTGACTTTTTGCACCAGCTGCAGGCAACAGAGAAGCTTTAAAGTAGCCCACAGTAAACACATTGCAATAATCCAGTCTTGATGTCAAAAAGGCCTGTCTTACAGTGATCAGATCATTATATAAGAAACCTGGCCTCAATGTGGAGACATTCTCAAGATGGCGAAACTCAGCTCTACCCACATGGCATCACAGTTAATCCTAAATTAGACTCTGAGCAAATCTCTTTAAAAAAGAAATAAACACTTTCTAGGATATGAGATGTCATTTTAAAACATCTACATTTTTCTACTGATCCCCTACTCTGTTTTTCAGTGTACTCCGATAGTGTGTAACACTTCACGGGATTTACTGTGATCAATGAGAAATGAGCTGGGTGGAAAAAGTCTCAAGAAGTTTTAAAGACTTAAGTAAAGAAACCTATATAGATAGTGGATCTTTCTGTTCATTACAGATTGAAACAGTAAGCCGCAGTGCAAGTGAATCTATTGTAAGGTGGTCTTATGTTGCCTTATGAGGACTGAAACATAACTGAGATGAATTGGAGTCCTCTCAGTTGTCTTTTTCATGAAAATTTAATTGTTATAATCTATGGGCATAGCTTGTTTGTAGTAAGAGGGAAAATTTTTATTGTGCTAAATATTTTGGTTCAGAAAAAAATGTTGATGGTTTGGGGCATAGATGCTGGAACTAGAGGTGCTGGGGCTGCTACAGCACCCCATGGCTGGAAGTGGTTTCCATCATATACAGAGTTTACAGTTTGGTTCAGTGGCTCTCAGCACCCCCACTATACAAATTGTTCCAGCACCCCCGGTTTGGGGGGCAGGGAGGTGAGTTTATGTTACCTGAGCTATTATCCTATGCTGATGCATGTTACCTTTACAACAGACATACGTAATTGGTATCTGACAAAGCATATGAACATTGCCTAATTTAAGTGGAAGTAAGAAATAGCTCGAGGAACTAGAGTTGCAGTTACTGTACTTTCTCACTGAAAGAAGAAGAAATGAGTGGACACAGATCAAGATACTCTTTCCTAGTCTCTTTCTATTTACACTATGCACATAACTCCCGTCATTGCCTTGAAAAAGGATAGTTACCTCTGCAACGCAGCAGCAAATCTTATATAGATTTAGCATCACTTTCAGAGTTGTATCAAAACAGTTCTGCTTTCTTGTTTCCCACTCACACTTCTTCATGTTTGTTGCTGCTTCTCAAGAAACTGCCACAGGTGACTGCCTCAACATAAGTTTATTTATTTATTTAGAAAGACTACATGCTTAAATTGTTACTCAAAATCACCATCTTTGCATATCTTTCACTGTGGAATTCTGACTACTGGGCAAGTGGCTGGTTCATATTCTCTGTACCTCGAGGGTCTTGTCTACCCACACAGTACTTGAAGCTGATCAAGGTTTTTATAGATCCTGTCAAAATTTTTCAGTTATTCACTGAAAAATGCAATTTAGTGGTCAACTGAAACAATTTGCAAATGTATTGAATAGTTTTCACCAAAATTTTTTTTTTCTTTGCTAGATTCATCACAGGACTTAAGCACCATTTTTGGTGGCTACTGGCTATTCTGGGATTGGTCTGTCTGTTTTTTCTATGAATGTTATTTGACTTTGTGTAAAATACTTTCATTGGGCCAGAGAGAGAGAATGACTCTTAGCCTAGAGGTTAGGGCACTGTGCTGGGAGGGGGACACCAGTGCTGCAGTGACTATTTATATAAACTGGAACAGTTTCAACTTAAGTCATTGGAAAAGGGACTGGAAACTGGGGACCCTCCTCCAGGTGAGTGCCCTAACCACTAAGCTATAGAGCCATTCTCTCTCTGCAGAGAGAGCCACTCCAGAATAGCCAATAGCCTGGAGGCTAAGGCACTCATCTGGGAGGTGGAGATCTGGATTAAGTCCAGAATGGGGATTTGATCATGGGTGTCCCACTTCCCATGGGGAGTGCCTTAACCACTGTGATAGAATGGCAGGGGTGGTGGTAACACTACCTACCACCTCCTCGTCCAGATTTGAGAATTTAGCTCTTCATTTCCTCCACTTTTATATTTAAAATAGTTAATTCACAAAGTCTAAATGATATTTTAACAACTTTTTCACTTTGCGAAAAATTCTGGTTTCAGTTTGACCCGAACCAATTTTTTTTTTTTTTTTAATTTTCAGAAGTGTCTAAACCAAAAACTCCATTATTAGCACAGCTCTAGTTACCAAGCATTTATAATGAAGATGAACATCTTTCCTCTTTCTTTTGAATATCACTGGATTTCATAGTACTGCTACAATGTTGTGTAATTAACATTCTTGCTGGGTACAAACTTTGGAGTTTTCTTTGGTGATTGATTATACCTAAGAATGTGAGGAGCCCCTTAGGGACAGCTGAGTTATAATGGATTACCAAAGAGCTCCATCTGCCAGCTGGGTGGAAGACCAGTTTGCAAATAAGACTTACTGGTTACAGCAATTCTTTTTTAGAATTAATCAAGTAGCTGCTGATATTCTGAGCACTAGTGCCAACAGAGGGAAAAGATAACACCCTGTTTACTGAATTGGGGATATTACATATTTGCACATGGTAATAGTTAAAGTAACACATTCATTGATAAACAGCAGAGAAGAATAGAAGTGTAATTCCTTTATGCAAAAAGCTGCCTGATCTGGGTCAGACAAAAGTTATGTCCTTTTTAAAAAAATAAATCAAATGATATGAAATATTCTTACAGGGCATCTCTCACTCTTCAAAACATATCTGTCCCTCTGAAGTTCAGTGGTGAGGGTGCGAAATTGATGATAAGAGTCAGTTAATTAGGCTCATAATACAGGTTGTGTTTGAAATAGATTTGTAAAACGTGAATAAAATTGTTTCAGAAATGAAAACTGGGTGTTTTAAAAAGGTTGCTTACAGTATTAGAAACCAAATACAACAGCATTGTGCTAGTGCAGTGATATTCAGCATTTTTGATACCAGACTTCCTTTTCCATACTGGGACTCTCATCCCATAGAGCAGTAATACAGCTGGGACACTCTTCCCATTTACCAGTATGGGACCATGAAATGTGATGCCCTTCTTGATGCAGAATGTCCATGCTTTTGGGTGGAAATTAAAGTACCTTTGTCATGAGTTTCTGGAAAAGGATGAGGATAAAGGTATCTTCAACATCTCAATAAACAGCCTGGTGTTGTAGAACGGTGAGCCTTCGGTAAGGAAAACTTTAAGGCTTTTCTGTTTCTTTTGGTAGTTGGTAAAGGTTTCTTTAGTATCCTGTGTAAAGGGACATGGAAGAGTGCTGGATTTGATTTGGGGTTTGGGATGGTGGACGCACACAAACACTAGCTTCCTATCTCAGGCTGAGAAACACAGCTTGTGCTGCAGTGTTAGCACATGGATACTGTCTAAATCCTGGCCTAGATAAAGCAGATTTGGACTGGAGTACTTACTGCACTCCATCTTCCTTATCCATTATCAAATGTTACAGTATACCTTTTCCTGTCATTTAGGTGATGATGCAAGTTGGTGTCCAGAAGTTTAACTGGTGAAACCAGATCAATGTATCTTCAGAAAAGAAATTTTGCTTTAATTCCATGTAGGGCTTTTTATCAACAACGTAAGTCCAGGCAGGTGCTAACTGATGGCTGTGAACCAATAAGTCTAAAAATATAGTTGTAAATGGGAATCATCATCAAGCACCTGTGTTTCCAGTGGAGTCCCACTGGGACCAGTTCTTGGCACTATCCTATTTAATATTTTTATTAATGATCTGAAAGAAAACATAAAATCATCACTGTTACAGTTTGTAAATAACACACACAAACTGGGGGACAGTAAATATTGAAGAGGATAAGCCAGTGATACAGAGCAATCTGGATCACTAGGTAAACCGTACAAACAAACAATATGTGTTTTAATATGGCCAAATGAAAATTTATACATCTAGAAACAAAGAATGTAGGCCATACTTACAGGACGGGGGACTCTGAAAGAGATTTGGGGATAACGCTGGATAATCGCTGAATATAAGCTCCTAAAACTGTGGCCAAAAGTGCTAATGCAATCGTTGGATGCATAAACAGGGGAATCACAAATGTGTGTAGTAGGGTTATTTTATCACTATTTGGCACTGGTGCAACCGCTGCTGGAATACAGTGTCCCGTTCTGGTGTCCACAATTCAAGAAGGAGGTTGATAAACTGGAGAGGGTTTGAAGAAGAGCCACAAGAATGAATAAAGGATTAGAAAATATGCCTTATATTGATAGACTCAAAGAGCTCAATCTATTTATCTTAACAAAGAGAAAGTTAAGCGGTGAATTGATTATAGTCTATAAGTACTTACATGGGGTTCTTCAAACTAGCAGACAAAGGCTAGTGGAGACAAGGCCTGTCTAGTATCATAAATAAACATCTTGTTCTCTGACTATTAATCAAATTAGAGTTATTTTCAGTACTGCTTTGCCAAATGCATTGAACTAAAAAAACTAAGAAACATGGAATCAATTGAAGTGTGGGTGTGTTGTGCATGGTGTTCTGTTGGTTTAACCTATGTCTGATGTCTGTTTACTTTAAACTAGATTATGTTGCTGGAAATGATGACAGAAACTATCTAAAAATGTTAAAAATAGCGGAAGAAATTTCTAGACTGGCAGTATTGAGGCAGTGTTTAAAATTAACATTGATAAGTCTTCAGCCACAGCTAATTAAACTGTATTTGGTAGTATTAATTTGAGAGAAATTATGTTGGTGATTTTTTTTAACTGCCTTGAATATATTCCATACATATATATGTTCCTTGAACTATTCCATATATAGGCCTTTACATTTAAGGTGTATTCTTTGTCTTTTTACAGTGGCTGAAAAGGGGTGAAATCCTAGCCCTAATGAACTCTCTGGGAGTTTTGCCATTGACCACAGTGGGGCCAGGATTTCACCAAAAATCTTCAGTATTTCTGTTTAATAATGACAGCACTATATGGTGACATTTTCTAACCATTTTTCACCGTTTGGTGACAACATTTCTGTCACGGTTTCATTTATTTTGGCCTTCACTCTGTCTTAAGCTATGGTGCAAAGCAGGATTGACATCTAAAACTAAAAACTCAGTTTACTATACATCTCTAGTCCTATGTACTTTGCAGAAATTTTTATCTCTTCACTTTTTTCCCCCCTTAAAGATAGGCAATCAAATGGTTGAACAGTAAAATGAGAAGTTAAAAATGTGTGAACTATGAAGTGAGCAGAAGGTGTTTGAAAGTTACAGTGAAATTAAAGTATTGTTATTGTAAACATACACTGGTCCCAGAATGTTCCAGTGAAGGAAACATGAAAAGGCCTTTGTGGCATTTAGCTAAAGCATGTGATTTTTTGTTTTTTTACTATCCAATGGGAATTAATTACTACCCTGGTTATTTTTTAAACAAAGGAACTGAAGATCATAGAGCCTTCTCATTTCAAGGAGTCAAAAGAAATCTGGAGACTTTAGGACAATGTCCTGTAATGAGGACTATAAATGAAGATCAAAATGAGATTATGATGAACAAGCTGGGCTGTATTCCAACATTTTCACTGGATGGTAGCCCAGTGAGCTGTATCTACTGACACTCAAAGGATCTATATATTATCCTATAACTATAGTATCTATGTAAAGACCCTGTGTTTGGAGCTATTGTACCAATGTTAACCCTTTGCCCTTAGATAATGAAACAATACTTTCAAACAGTTGAGAGGGTTTGCATGGCTGACTTTGCTTTTGAAAAATTAGAATTATTTCTTATAATAGCAAAAATGCAAATAGTTGTCACTAATTAGAAAAAATATATTTACATCTACAATAATAAACATAGTGATGTTTATACTTTCAGAATTAAGATAGAGGTACCTTGTTAGGGATGAAGAGTGCTGATGCTGTATTTTGCCCATATAAATAACTGAAAGCTCATTCTTGCTCCCACTGAAATCAATAGTAGTCCTGCCATTTCCTTCAACAGGAGCTAAATTAATTCCTTTCTCTTTCATATTTTTGAGACTTAAGCAAGAGATCCGTCATTCATCTCCATTATTTGTTCTGTTACTGTACACAACTGCAAGCAGTCCTTCAGATATGCATAGGAAGTTAATGCTTGTGAAAGATGCCAAAGTAACGCCTCTGAAACCAAAATAACATATTCACAGAGCAGATAGTGGCAATGTAAGACTTCCCACACTGCCTTGCTCTTGTGCCTCAATTTTCACGTGGAGAGACCGCTTCCAGGGATGACAGTTTGACTTCTCTGCTAAGTCTGCAAAGGCAGGTGCAGGTATGTACGCCAGGGTGGTGGTATTTTTAGCTGTTGAGGCCGCTCTTCTGGGAACTGAAATGAGAGTGCCTCAGTTCACATAGGGTACCAAACACTCAAGAGAGGTTTGCCACTTCTGTCATTACTGACTAGATTTAAACTGGTGATTTAGAGTTAAACAATTCACATCCCATTAGCAAAATTATGTGCCATCCTTACCATTTGAGTAATCTCAAGTTAACAAAATACTTTAATTCAACTAAGTAAAATGTGAAAAGTATTCTTAAAATGAATAATTGCATTTTTAGGTCCAAATTTTCAAACTTGCTTGAATAAAGATAGGGCACCTATATAAGCAGCCTGATTTTAAGAAATGCAGATCACCTATTGCTCCCACAAACTTCAGTGGCAGATGCATGTGCTCTGAAAATCAAGCTACTGATGTAGGTATCTAACTGCATTTGTACAAGCTTGGAAAACATTGGCATTTCCCTTTTATATGATACTCTAAACTGATGATAGATGTGACACAACTCCATATCCAGCTAGAGTGTATAGGTCAAATGACAATTCCTTTTCTGGCTGCTATATATAGTAAACTAACTTGTGTAATACACTCTTAACTTAGATGAGAGAATGTCAGTCGAATTTTTTCCATTAAAGCTCATTTTAACAGATGTTTTCTCTGTTTCCACAATGACAACGTACCACATGACAATACTCAAAACTTAAAAAGGAACTAAAACAACAATTTACTAAACAGCAATTGCGTCATCCAGTGATCATCAACTATTTATGTCAAGTTTTATTATAATTTTCATTTGATTTATGTTTGAAATGAACACAATTGCATTGTTATTTAAATCTATGTTTTGAGGTTAAAACTATTCTCCTTTCTGTCTCCTGGAAAGGAGGTCCGGGTATTGATTGGAAACAATCCAAAAATAGTCTTTTAAAAAGTGATCATTGGCTGTGGCCTATGGCTGTCTGTGAAGAAAACAAATTTTTCAATACTGAGCCAATTTCATTCATCCATGGAGTTATACCAAGGATGAAGTTGACCTTGTGAATGTTGTTCCTTATGTGTATTTTACTCTGACAGTTAAGCCACAAATTAAGTCAAACATCTTCATTTTCAATTAAACTTGTTAATCAGCCACAAAGATTCTTCATCAGATGCCTTCAGGGAGGACCAATAATACAGAGGAAACTAACTTGAACTGTCACTGTGCATTGCAAACTATTTAAAATCATTTCTCTTTATTATGACTTCAGTTCCTGTAAATTTTCAAATCACTCTGTGGCTTTCCGGGAACTCCATGGCTTCTGAGGCAGGGCTGGAGCAGCTGTCAGCCCCCGGATTGCCGCCGAATAGCTGATCGGCTGGCCAGTCCCTGAGCAGCTCTGGTTTTCCCCCCTCCCTCAGAGTATTTTTAGTAAAAGTCAGGGACAGGTTGCAGCTTCTGTGATTTTTTTTTTGGTTGGTTTTTTTGTTTATTGCCTGCAACCTGTCCCTGATTTTTACTAAAAATACCTATAACAGAATTGTAACCTTAATAATGACCTACTTTGACTTTTTATATGTCAGTGGGTAAATGTTCTGCATGGCAATGGCAAGATAAATAGTCACTCTGGATGAAATAGTATGCAAACTAAATAAATTAGTACATGCAGACTTGAAGCAAGATTTTGTTTTGCAATACAATGAACGTACATTTTAAATATAACTGGAATTCCACTTTTATATTGTTTAAAGTATGGACATAAATTTCTGTGCAGGATTTAGACTAGATGTACTCTGTGTGGCATATGCTAAGAAATAGCAAGCAATGAAGATACACTAGACTGAGTCAGAGAACATAACTGTTCTCATCAAAAGACAAATAAGGATTCTTGAGATGAATATTAGTTTTTCCCCTTCTCATTTGAATTATCACTTCAATAATGTTCAGATTCGGCCACACTTTGAAGCACATATAGTGCTTCTGACCAACCTTATTGCTTCCTATGATGAGATGACTGGCTCTGTGGATGTGGGGGAAAGCAATGGACATGATATAAAACTTGACTTTAGCAAAACTTTTGATGCTGTCTCCCGCAGTATTCTTGCCAGCAAGTTAAAGAAGTATGGGTTGGATGAATGAACTACAAGGTGGATAGAGAACTGGCTATATCATCATACTCAACATGTAGTGATCAACAGCTCGATGTCTAGTTGGCAGCTGTTATTGAGCAGAGTGCCACAGGGATCGGTCCTGGGGCTGGTTTTGTTCAACATCTTCATTAATGATCTGGATGTTGGGGTGGATTGCACCCTCAGCAAGTTTGTGGATAACATTAAGCTGAGGGGAGTGTTAGATATGCTGGAGAGTAGGGATAGGATTCAGAGTGACCTAAACAAATTGGAGGAGTGGGCCAAAAGAAATCTGATGAGGTTCAACAAGGGCAAGTGCAGAGCCCTGAATTTAGGATGGAAGAATCCCATGCACAGCTATAGACTGGGGACCGACTGACTAAGTAGTAGTTCTGCAGAAAAGGACCTGGGAGTTACAGTGGACAAAGAAGCTGGATATGAGTCAACAGTGTGCCCTTGTTGCTGAGAAGGGTAATGGCATATTGGGCTGCATTAGTAGGAGCATTGCCAGCAGATCGAGGGAAGTGATTATTCCCCTGTATTTGGCACTGGTGAGGCCACATCTGGAGTATTGTGTCCAGTTTTGCATCCCACACTACAGAAAGGATGTGGAAAAATTGGAGAGAGCCCATCAGAGGGCAACGAAAATGATTAGGGGGCTGGGCACATGACTTCTGAGGAGAGGCTGAGGGAACTGGGCTTGTTTAGTCTGCAGAAGAGAAGAATGAGTGGACATTTGATAGCAGCCTTAAATTACCTGAAGGGGGGTTCCAAAGAGGATGGAGCTAGGCTGTTCTCAGTGGTGGCAGATGACAGAACAAGGAGCAATGGTCTCAAGATGCAGTAGGGGAGGTCTAGGTTGGATATTAGGAAAAACGTTTTCACTAGGAGGGTGGTGAAGCACTGGAATGGGTTACCTAGAGAGGTGGTGGAATCTCCATCCTTATAGGTTTTTAAGATGCAGCTTGACAAAGCCCTGGCTGGGATGATTTAGTTGGGGTTGGTCCTGCTTTGAGCAGGACAGGACTGGATGAGCCTCCTGAGGTCCCTTCTAACCCTAATCTTCTATGATTCTATTGATTTTGAGAGAACTACTCAACAAGAGTAAGAATGGCAGCATCTGTCCTTAGTAAAAATAATTAATAATGCCACTTACATAGCACTTTACAAGCATTAACTATTTATCTTCATTAGGTGGTGGTGGTGAATTGATTCAGAAACTGAAGCATAAAGGTTTGTCCTTGCTAAGACCCCAGAGAATCAGTATCAAACCCGGGATAAGAGTAATCAGTATCAAACCCGGGATAAGAGTATAATGTTTCTGGCTCCAACTCCTGTGTTCAGATCCCTAGATCATGACTCTCTCTACTCTGATTAAACACTCTAGCGGGAAAAATCCGGACTCCATTGAATTAAATCCTTTACCGAGTTAGGGTTTTCACTCTGTCTTTTATTGGAGTTATACATATCTTTATCAGAGTAAGGAATGAGGCTCATGTAGCTCTCTTGTTCTGCTGAAATTTGTGCAAAGTCAAAAGTGATTTTCCAATGATGTACCAGTGCTCCAGCATTGAGAAAGTAATAAGAACAAGTTTGCCTGGCCTCTGCTGCATTCCATTGCTCTTTTAATTAAAACATCACCCTTATATGATGATTCTCACTGAGAACGAAGTGGACACCTTTGTGTGTTTAAAGCAAGATGTTAATTCGCAGGGAGGCTTCCTATTAAGGAAGAGTGATGTAATGTCAGTGGAACACTGCCAGCTTCTCTCCACTCATTTTATTTATATTAGCTGCATACTGGAGAAAAATGCCCCACAAAACATGAGTGCTGCTTGCTATATTTAGCCCGGCTAGCTTAGAAGTACCAGGAGATTATGTTTCTATGCAATGGAAATAATCATTTTAAAAAAAAGACTTTTGGGGCATCTTATTTCAATAAAACATGTTTGAACTAGTGAGGAAGTGAAAACACTACATTACAAGACAAGCTCGTGATACACAGAAGAACTCTGGGGTGTCTTCTACTATTTGTTTTTTTGGAACAGAAGTTTTGCTTGTACTCCTGTACTGAAAAACAATGTTTAAGATTAACATTTTAACTCAACGGTTGTATATAGTTTTAGCTGGCAGTAATAGAAACAACATGAATTAATATGAAGCATTGTAGACTTAAAATACTATAGATAGAATATAAATGCCGTAACATTTAGCTTAAGTGGCTAAAACTGAAACCTCAGCTATATACCTAAACACAGTAATCTAATCTAAAGAGTTTATATGTCCCTAATACTGTGCATCTTTTAGTGATATATAAAATTAACTTATCATTAACCTAGATCCCTCAAGTATATTGTGCTGATTACCTTCTCCATGGTTTTGTTAGAACTGATGAAGTCCTCCATTTAATGAGCTGTAGGGGGAAAAAAAAAAAAAAAAAAAAGCCAGTTTCTGGCTTTTTGTTTACTTGTACTCTGATGGCCTTGATAGATAATCACAAAATTTCTTCCCTACTATAACAATGTTGCTGCATGCTGCTGTTAACTAGTTTTCTATTCATTTCACACCCATATGGTGACCTTAGCTGCGTGGATTGTGTATGAAAACCATGGATCCTCCCTGCCGCTCATTCTGCCCAAAGGAATATTTCTCATCTAAAGTAGCTGGAAATACATTTGTTTGTGACAGTGCAGAAACTGCATTCACATGTTAGTTAATTATGTATTCAGTGCTGTTGTTTCTGTGTCGGTCCCAGGATATTAGAGAGAGTGAGGTAATATATTTTATTGGACCAACTTCTGTTGGTGAGAGGGACAAGCTTTCGAGCAGTCAGAGAGCTGAAGAATAGCTCTGTGTAAACTCAAAAGCTGGTCTCTCAGTTAATTATATGATGCATAACAGCATTTACATCAGTTACTTACATGGTATATAAGATAGATTTTAATAATACATCTAAATGAACCCATTATTTGTATAACTGAGAGTCACCCCAATGTGATTGTGAAGCAATGTGATATATTGCCAAGAGACAAAGAATTGGTTCAAGAGCTACCAGTTAATTTCTCAGATCTGAGTCCATGAGGTTTGGATATGTCTGAGATTTAGGTTCCAAGGAAAGGGTGAACAGCTGTGTGAACATCTTCCTCTTAATCATTTTAGAGTGCATCATTGGTGGTGGTGGTTTCTGAGAAAGTTACATTGTGTTCCATTCTTCTGGTCAGAAGTAAGGCAAAATGGCAGACCCTTGTGGGACAGAGAAAATAAGACAAAGACAAAGAGATCAGTTAGGACTATTGCAAATCAAGCATCATGTTTCTCTTCACATCTGGAAAGTGTTTTAGAACTGTGGAACTGCTTAATATACATAGGAGGTGTTCCAAGTGTGATAGCAAGATACTGTAGCACATTTCCAAGTGTGCTGAAGATCTTTTCCCACTCAGTCATTCTGAGTAATTCATTAGGGAAGTGGATCATGCTGCTAAATAATGATGAGAGAATATTTTAGGTCAACTGGAGGTCAAAAACATTTCCTCTAATTATAAGTATGGTAATCAATCTGGACTTTCCTTTTGGTAGAATTCTTATTGATTTCAAATACCACAATTAAATTGTAAGAGAAAGTGGGGATAAAAATGTTCCCATGTTCTTTAGATGGAGGACCAAATACCTCCCCCAGGATAAAACAGCAGACATAACTAATGTATGAAGTATTGCCTGGACAGTGTACAGTGAGGATGGTGTGCTAACACTTCTCATTTAGCAAAGATTATTTCTGAATTTAACTAGAGACCAAAAAAAAGGGATTTTTTTTTGGCATTTTAATATTCTTGAATCAGTCTTTAAATCAATCCAGAAATATTCAGCCTCTGGTGTTTTCAAAAATGATGGCCTCCAACAGGACTGTCTTTAGTGAGTGAGAACACAACTAATGTGACAAGCCTCAGTGTATGTATCCTGGAGTGTGGAGAAATAAATGTAGTTGCAACTGAACAAAAATACTTATTAGTGCATATCAGCAAAGTTGGGTATCCAAACACATTTCAGGATGTACAACTGAACTAATTATGGAGGACAACTACTTCTTTGCTTTTCCTTATTTTTTCCTCCCTAATGAAAGAACTATAGTTAATGATCTGTTGTACACAGCTGAAAGCATTAGATCAGCTGTCAACAGCACCCTTACTCTTAAAGGCTTACCCTTCCCCCATTTCTCTGTGATTTTTCTTGTGTTTTTTGTCTTGATTATTTTTTTCCTATTCCATATAAAATCACTGTATGGAGGAAAGGACAAACCAGTTTTGAACTGCTCTGAATTTTAGTTTAGCTCAAACCAAACCAACTCTGAAATTTATTTTAAGTTAAAATAAAGTTCAACTAACTTTTAAAGTTTTCAGAGTACCACTGGAAAGGGATGAAGGTGATTTGGTGCTTCTCCATTGGCACACAGAGAGGAAGGAAGTTCTCATCCATGCTAGCCCTACCTCTGGTATGGCACCAGAACTCTTTTAGTATGGTCTTCTGTACCCCGCAAACCTAAAATTCCATTTTCATTGTAGACTTGTGGGCTGGTTATCAAAGTGCAGTTTAGTAAGATTCTTCTGTTCTATGTCTCAGCTATTTATAAGGTGACAGGCAACTGCTGAGAGTAAGTGTTGTGGCATCTAAAGAGAGAGGAATAGAAGACCATGACTTCACTACAAAAAGGTATATTTTTACATCAAGTTAGTTCTCTTGCTGTAAAGTCCTAGTGGACACAAGACACAGTTAGTTTTTACTTTGATTTAGGTAGTCAAGGTCAGGCCAGCACCAACTAGGGTTTACCTCACCTAGCTAAACTAAGGTAAAAACTAGCTTTGCTTTGTCTCCACTAGGACTTACATCAAGAAATCATGCTTTTTGAAGTAAAGACAAAGTTCAATGTATTGTCTCTTAGAGCAATACCAGATGCTTCAGAGGGAAGTGCAAGAAATTCAGGAATAGTCAGAATAACCCATGTCTAGGGAGCCTTTCTTCATAATCCCTGTCAGATCATGGTTGGAATATGCCTTGAAGCATGAATTTCATAACTTATCATATTTTTTAAAATAAGCTTCTTAGCAAACACCCATCCACTTAGTCAAGCTCAAGACTAATGACACGGGGCGGGGAGGAGGACAGCTTGCAGGTTTTTTTGCTGAGTTTAATAGAATTATAGAAGTCAGTTGTCTTCATACTCGATCATAAAGTCCATTCCTTGCAAGATTGTTCCATATAGCATCTTAGAATAAAGGGAGGAGAATGCTATTCATTATTTTTTCCTATTTTTATAGTTTTTTTTCTTTTAAAGAAACCTGCAAAAGTTAATTTCTCTAGCACTGAAAAAGAGGGAGAATGTAATTTAACACAAATGTGTAGCCTGTCCCTCTTGTGCTAAAATAAACACTTCTGATGTGTTTGCACTTTGTCTAGTCCATTTTTAAGGTGTTTCCAGATCATGTGGCTTAGCTGAGTGCTTTACACCAGCTGGATAGCTCCAGGGGATAAGTAGTAATCCTTTGAACCGAATCAGCCCAGCCAATGTCTATTCAAGTTCCACCTTGGACAAAAATTTGGAAAAGGTTAGATGGCATATTGCTAGAATCTGTCTGTCAGGTTTTTTGTGGATTCTCCATCACTGGCAATTTTTAAATCAAGATTGGTTGTTTTTCTAAAAGATCTGCTCTGGAAATTATTTTAGTAAAGTTCTATGGCCTGTGCTATACAGAAGGTCAAATTAGAGACCACAGTGGTCCCTTCTGGCCTGGGAATCGATGAAGCTATTTGATACAAGTTTATTGTCTCTTGCTGCTCCTTAGGAGAAATTTCAGTCTCTGTTGTGTCTGGTTCTTCATTTTAGACCAGTCATCTTGTTATATTTGCCACTGCATTGGGGGGGGGGGGGAAGAAATTAACTTGCTTCTACTACTTCCTCCAGACCACAAGCTGCTTTGTTTCATTTACATCTAAATAGATTCCAGAAAGGTTTGCCACAGAAGAAAAGCCGATCAGTTTCACTAATGTATTATCTGAACACAATGAATGTTTGAGTTTTTCATCATAAGCTTGTTTGTGCCAACAAAATAAACAAAACAAGCCCCCACACCTTAAATACACTGTTTACAGAATTACAGATTCCTTACTGTGCAGTTTACTCCAGTGCAGATGTAACACTGACAGACCCTGGTCGTCGGCAGGTGGGACGGAACCTAGGACTTCTGCATTGGCCCTTTGATGAGTCTGCTTCAGCCTTAGCTATCTCTAGCTGGGCTAGGTGCCTCTAGTAGAGGACAGAATGCCACACCAAGCAGGCATAGATTATACAGAGCACATGTAATAGGGCCTCTGCACCAAATTAGTTGTATATTAAAAGCTTGACTAATGACTTAAATGGTAAGTAATATTTTAGATTGACCATCTACAATGGAATGGGTTTTACCGTTAATTCTAAGTAACTTTTTCTGCATCTTGCTATCCCACATGATCATCAGAGGTCTTTTTAACAAGATAATGAGAGGTCATGTAATTAGTAACTAGCGGGGGAAGGGAGGGGAATGAATTTAAATTCTCACAGCAAGACTTTCACTTATCTGCCATGACAATCCTGCTTTAAATTATTTATTGCAGATGTTAAAGGGAAAATGAATAATTGAGTGCAATGAATAATATCCAAGTGCATATTCATTCAGTATATAGTATTTACTTTTCTGATAATAGATTATGCAGAACATCCTATTCAGAAGAAGAGCTTATTCTGGGCGTAAAAAGTGTTATGACTACAATGAAGCTAATTGGCCATTTGTGTTACTGTTTGTGTGTGCCCAGAAATTCTGCTGGTATAAGTTTTTATTTTGTTTTGTTTTGTTTTTTATAGCTATCAGGACACAAAGTTAATTGGAGTGTAGGTTTCTGTCAGGCTTTAAGGCTAAAGATATCTACTCAGTCCAGGGGGGAATCACATACACATATCTGGTAATCCAGCCCCTGTTTCAGATACTGAGAAGGATGCTAGGGAAGCAATTGGAGTGTGCAGTGTTTCCACAGCTCCACGCAGAAGGCAGCTTCCACCTTAGATAACTGAAAACTAGGGGAGCCAATGGGCTGCACTTCCAAAGGACTTCAAAATGGAATCTGGGAGGAAAAAAGCCTCCCCTGTGGATCTTCAAAAACCACAGCAAGAAAGCTCCAGTCCCTAATGCTGCAGTAGCGTGTGTGGCCCAGATGAGAGGTTTAGGATCTGCAAAGGACTGCATGATCTCCTGTCTCCTCCCTTTCCACCAAGTATACACTCAAAGAGCAAGCTGATTCCTTCTGTGCAAACTAGGGTGACCAGATAGCAAGTGTGAAAAATCAGGTTAGGGTACAGGGGGGTAACAGGTGCTATATAAGAAAAAGCCCCGAATATTGGGACTGTTCCTATCAAATCAGGACATCTGGTCACTCGAGTGCAAACCCAACTATACTGGGGATCTGCTGGGCCCAGTGCAGAGCCAGGTTACAACAGGAAGAGAATATAAGACTTGTCCCTGACACATAACACAGACACAAGATTTGGTTGAGTTAAAATTAAAAGTTGTTACAATTTTTAATAGTATTTTATTTTCTTAAATAAATGTTAAGTAGGACAATAGAGTTAACATCAGTACTAGGAATGTTCTGGGGACTGAAGTGGAGAACTTGTTAGACTCTTGGAAGTTCATTGTTATTTCTTGCTTTCCCACTCTTCTTTCCTTCTCTCCTAGATGTACCTACATGCTTTTAATGGGGTCATTCTTATGCTTATAAAAGGGATCTCTTAAGAGTGGTATGATTGATTGGAACCACATGGCATTATTCTAAAACTGTTCTGGCATCCAGCATGAATAAGCTGACATTCTCATAACAAGAGAACCTCAACAGCACATAATTGTTTGTTAGAAATTATTCCTTTTTTTACTTTAATGTCATTTTCAATGGTTTGTTTACATAAATTATTTTAAGGAGAGAATACTCCTGCAGTTACAAAATGTTCCAGAAAAAATTAAACTAACCAGTCAGCCGATCAAAATTCCCCAAATATTTGATGATGTTTGCAGTGTTGTGGTAGCCATGTTGGTCCCAAGAAATAAGAAAGGCAAAGTGGGTGAGGTGCTATCTTTTATTAGACCAACTTCTGTTCGTAAAAGAGACAAGCTTTTGAGCTATACAGAGCTCTTCTTTAGGTCTGGGAAAGATAAGACCAGCCTGGGAGCTTTAATTCATAACTTTGCTAGGCACTTAAAATCATGGATTCAGTAGCGACACTGGCTTTGTCTCTTTACAAAAGTCTGTAACTCACTGACCTTCCTTTGTCATATCACTGCAGAGATGTTAATTGTCCATGTCATCTTGAATTGTCTCTACGCTTAACAATCTGTTTCACCTCATATTTAGCAGTGACACTCTAATTACCTTTCCGAGATCTGAAGAAGAGGCCAGGCTTAAAAGCTTCTCATTCGCCAACAGAAGTTGGTCCATTAAAAGATATTATCTCACCCACCTTGTCTCTACGAAATATCTGAGACTTACATGAGGCAATGATCCTCATCAAACAAGGGTGCATCAGAACTGCTCTGATTTCTGGGTGCTGGCAGGCTGGGGAGGAGGTAATAAATTGTTGTGCTTTCTCACATAGGTCTGGAACTAGAGGCTTAACCATTAGATTAATCTCTGATATTTGTTTTCATTATGTTATCTTATCAACTAGCTGACACAAATTTATAGCTAAAGTGTATATATTCCATTGATCAGAAGCTGCTTAAATCTCTACAGAGATATTCATTCCATTTCTTCTTTTTAAAAATAAAGACATTATCTCCATTCTAATCAATCAACTAACTTCATTAATTAGCTCATCTCTAAATTAAAACTGATAAATTCTGTGTGTCCTATTACTCAGCCAAGCACTATATAATTTTAATGAATTACATGTTCATCATAGTGAAAATATACCCCACTAAATCTATAGAAATTGGATGGCACTACAGCATTAGATCATTTGTTTACTGTATACAGATATTAGATTATCATTTTAATTAGGAAAAACAGTAGCCATCTTTTGCCTCTTTTCTCATTTTTATATGTGTATGGTTTTATGCTATTACAGATTTTTTTTAATTCAGAATTAAGGTTTTTAAAAAGAAAGAAGTCCTATCTCTTGGTTTTGCTTACTATACATGAAAATGAAATCCAACAGACATACCACTAGGCACAGTCTTTAGTTGTCCTTGTACTATAGTATATGTTAAATATGCAGAAGACCTATGGGTCCATTTCTGTGCTAATGTAGGATTCAGTGATGTTTTGTCCAGGATAGCTATAAGTTCAAGCAATGGTACTTTTACCAATAACAGTGCCTCACCTATCTATAACTTAAGCTTTTCTCCGCTTAACATTATCACTTAATACCGCCTGCTCAATTCTTCATCTTATATGTCAGTGATAAGGGACTCATAGCAATGAATATATGACACTTTTGAATTACAAGTCCATACTGCAATGCAGGGTGCCTGACTCCATCTTCTGATTGTAGCCCCAATAGGGGAATTAAGTTCAGTCTTACTAGTAAAGCTGGATTGTGTCTTTGACTTGTTAAACAATGAATGCACACAAAAGCACAATTTCCTCTCAGTACCCAGGCTGAATTTGTTATCTTACTGGTACATGTTTTGAAAAATGTCCTTATAGTGTTAGAGAGATATGAAAAGCAGTTCCGTCTGTGAAAGAATTGTGTGGTGACGTCTTGTGTCTCAACAAATATTGGCAATATCACTACTGCTGGTTTCCTTAGGATAGAAATTAACTTGATGTCTTTTCACAGATAACCAAATGAAAATGGAAAATGGGCACAAGTACAACTGCCACTTTTTAGGATAAGTTGGGAAAGTCCTTAATAGTCAAACTAGAGCAGAATTTCCTTGAGAGAGTTCACAAACAATGCAGCTACAGTGCAGATGTTTTACCTTTGTTGTCTTGTCTGAGGTTTTGTCTAATGAAGAATCAAGCTTATTTTTATAGTATCCGTTGTATTAATAGTAGAACATTCTGGGTTTCTTTTGAGTAGATTACATAAATAAGTCCTCTCTGTTTCTCTGTCTTTTTTGACTGAATTAGTTGTTTATAAACGATCATCCAATTAATAAACAAAGTATCCATGTGAAGTATTGTTTGCATCCAATTGCATTTGAAAATATTTGCTAGCAAATGTTGTGTGGTGAAGAGATGGGTTAGTGTGGCAAAATACATCTGGAAAGTTGCAGTTGTGGGGATTGTTCCTAGTTGTCCAGAATGAGGACCAAATTTGACCCTCAGTTATACCCATGCATCCTCATTGAAGTCTGGGTAAGTAAGGACAAAATTTAGCCCTGAATATTTTTATTTTAGCATATACATTGGTATTGATCTTTCACTGATAATTCAAAGCCTACATGAATAGGAACCTTTCTGGGAAAATGAAACAGTCTGTGATTCTTTCTTGCAAGACAGGGTATCATTCAGCATCAAGAGGCGGTTGCTTCAGTACAAAAATATTTACACTAACTTAGCCTGAGGGCTCTTTCTACATTGAGCATAGTCCAGTTTTGGAAATATTGTACCTTGTCATATGTCATCTTCAATGGTGTTTTAAATCTTCCCCTTTCTTTGTCAAGCTTCCTTGTCATGTATCCATTTTCCATTTGTACATATCTTTTTCAAAATATGAAAATATTCATTTTCCATCCATGGTGTAATTGTCGGCAATCCTGCTCACTACAGCTGTTAACTCAAGCAACCTCAGCAGAAGGGTAGTTTTTCTGTTTTAAAAAGGAAGTAATCGCATCATTGACAAAACTCATGAAAAACTTTAAAAGTTTAATTACACATAATGTTGTAAATATTACAGATGTAACAGCAGACTTTCAGATAAGTGAGACCACTATAAAATTTTATATGAATTCCTAAGTGTATATAAAATCCTAACATTTTAAAAGCATTTTTAATTGTTAGACAAAGTTTTGAAAATTATTTGCTTCCATTTTCACTGGTGCCATTTGCACCAGCAAAACACAACTTTATATAATAGTAGAAGAAGGTAAAGTTTCCACCCTGCTTAAAACAAAATATCCGCACACCATATCTGGCCCAAACTTACCACTTTCTTTATCAGTAATCCAAAAAATACAAAATAAACCTGCCAAAGCTCTTTCCCCAAACTTGGCTCAGCCTAGGATTTTCTCTGGAGGACCTCTTCTAACTCAGTCTCAAGATCTCATTTTTTCAGGAAGACAATCCATTCTCTTTTATACTCATAGATAAGCGTTAATTAGACCCACATGATCTAACAGAATCACTTGGCAAAAATTATTTTTCTCTTTATTCAGGGTTCAAGCTCCCGACACAAGAATGACAACAGAAGAGCTCTGTGTCCCTAGGCAGGATCCAAAAATCTGTGTCCGTTCTAGGTGGCAAAATGGAAATAATATGGGTAATTTCATTTTGTGGAGGATTTCAAAATCCTTCACAAAGAGGAATGGATTCGCCACTCCAGGGCACTCTGCATGATGGGCTGGCCCAGAGCAGAGTCTTGGTAGTCCATGCTGCCAAGGAACTGTGAGCTTGGGAGCCAAGGGCTTCCAGGTTCCTGACTTTCCATCAGCCCTTCAGGCTGCTGAGAAACCAGGTACATAGGAGTTGGGGCTGCCAGACTCTAGGCCTCTTATCACGCCCAATGGAAATCTCCCTGGTGGAAGTTCATGAAAATTGAAGAGTCTCTGCAAAATTTTGACAGACAAATTCTGACATTTATTCATCAGAATATTTTGACTAGCTCTAAATGTTTGCTTAGGTATTTGCTGAGGTCAAAGGTAATTTTTAGCTGCAAAAATCTGCCTTTCAATAAAACAGAAAATGCGTAAAATATAGAGGCAAAGACAGTGACTTTCACTTTTTGTAATTTTTATCAATATGATTTACAAAGTATTTACCAGTACTGGAGGTGGAAGTTAGTGAAAGAGGATTTCAATGAAAATGACATCACACTGCTCCCTTGAATGAACAAATGTTACCCCAAAATGCAAATCCATTTATTTGGCATTGATCTCAGCAGTTAATCTAGAAAACTAGCTGAGCATCTTTGACTAAGTGGTGATTAATTCTAGACATTTTTTTCATTCAGTCCCTCCCCACACCTCTGACCATTGTTATATTTAACACAGATCGGTGAATCTACGTTAGGTGCATTTCAAAAAGGAATCTTAGGAAGACTGTGATAAGTATGTTTTCACTTTGCAGAACAACTCCAAATGCAGTATCTGTCTGTATGAAGGCAGAAATGACCTATTGAAGTACTTGAAGTGAATTAGACTCTTTCCACTAAACAAAGACTACTGTCCTTTCTCTTTAAAATGGATTCTTGCACTAGGTAAATTCAGATCAGTTTTTCATTTGCCCCTTGTGTCCAATAATATTTTCTTGTTCAAAATGATTTGCAAGGGAATTGAAGACTAGTGAGCAGAGGGGAGGTAAGGAAGGGCAGAGAAAAGAAAAATGAATTATAAGTGTGCAATACAGCAAATACACATTTAAATAAACTCAGGGCACTTAACTGTGGTGGCTGTTTATAATTTACTTCATATTGCACTTGTTATATATACAGTATTGTAAAATATTCAGTAAACTTTAGTGCAGTTATTTAGTTAAATAAATATATTGAGAGACAAAGGCTAGACTGTTTTCCAATCTTTAGAGCAGCGGTTCCAAATCTGTGTTCCGCGGACCCCCCTGGTGGTCCATGAGTCAACTACAGGGGGTCTGCAGAAGAGAAAAATAATAGCATCCTCACCAAGGAAATGTACAATTTCAAATAAAGCTAGTAGCACATAGTGGTCTATGAAATGTCTGGAGGTTGAAAAGGGGTCCGCACACTTGAAAAGGTTGGGAACTGCTGCTCTAAAGTATTTCTATTTACTGAATCTTTAACTTCATGTCATGTCAGTCTGGATCCCATGGTTGGCGTCCATCAGACTCATGTATAAGATGGGAGTCTTTTGAATAGTAGCGTCCATCGGGGCTGCACATTCACCCTGTGCTTCCTTGTGCTCCCATAAGAGGGCATTAAAGCTGAGGCAGCTGCAACTCTTCCTCAGTTCCTTCTCAGCAGCAAGCTGGAACTTAACAAGTATAATCTTGGTAGAGACTTCAGCTCTGTTTTTCAACTAATTTTTTTGAAGAAACTTCATCTTGAGACTCCTTCTCCACAAATTGGACATTTAAAGAAAAGAAAAAGAAAATCATCATACACTCCCCTACACTCTCTGTACAGCAGGATGCAATACTTCATATCAACTGCCACACCTCATGGCGGGTGCTACACCATCAGAGTTCAAACCCTGCCTGTCCTATGATAGACAGATTCCCATCAACCTTGGAAAGACCCATGTCTCAGATAGGTTCCAGCTTGCTGCTGAGAAAGAACTGAGGGGAATGACTTGCACACAGAGCACCTAACAAGTATAGTCTCACACACTGAAGCAACGACTAGAACCAGAGCCAATACCATTATTGTATCAGCATACAGCACCACCACTGGAAGAGGAGATCTTCGCTTCACCATCCTACTCCTTTTTCTCCTGTGTTGAGCAGGACCCCTCTTCCCTGCCTTCAAAAAGCAATCTTAAGGAGCATACCAGCTGACTTTTCTTTAGAGATCCATCTCAGCTGGGCTGTGAGTGGCATCGAGCTAAGTGCCTCTAGCTGGCCAATGTCTCTAGAGCATGCCACCAGGACTGTAGTGGCCCTACTGAAAACCATCATTATTCAGGTCCAGGAGCAGATATCCCTCTCATACATCCAGAAAGAGGAGGAGATCCTGTTCCTTAGTGGCATCATTAGGCAGACCACTCACACAAGAGCTGGACAATTGCCTCCATGAGAAAGAGGTAATGGAAGGACATTAATAACCCCCATCTACACACAAGATGCTATGCTCATTACCAGATAAGGTGGTGATGCCAGTCCCAGAGTCAGCAATCAATCACTTTAAGGCATTCCAGGGCCTTCTGTCTCACATTGAAATGAAATTCATACAGGAAAAGTCCCACAAACTTTTTTTATATTTTAAGCACAACTCCTGTAGCCCAGGTTCTCACTCCCTGTCAGTCAGAGGGTTCCGGATCTGACCAAATCTTGGCCATTTTTCCTCCTACTTATAAATACTTCTATGCCCACCCAATTCAAGGGCTTGTGGTTGTTTTGGTGGTACCAGAGACGTTCAAGTCCAATAAAAGCCTACCAAAGGACAAAGATCCTAAGAAACTGGGTCTATTTGGATGCAAGGTATATTAATTTGCCTCACTGGATCTCCACGTTGCAAACTATTAGACCTTGTTTACTATATGTGATTTTCTCACCTGAAAGATGGTCACCCTCTTTCTGTTACAGAAAGCAGCAGAAGATGGCAGAAAGTCTAGAATATGCCCTTTCCCTGTTCTCCAGCTAGGGCTCCTGGTGAACTATGAAAAATCATCTCTTGTCCCATCACAGAAGATAGAGTTGATAGAAGCTTTTATTAACTCCAGGTCCACAAGAGCTTACCTTCTGTAGGATAGGTTCTTGTTCATCCAATCAATGGTATGCTGAAATGGAATCAAACTCTGCTTTGATGATATGGACTTGTCTGGGGCATCTAGGCCATATGTGTGCATGCACTTACGTTACATCCTTTGCCATATTTCTTCTATTGGCTCTGTGATGTAACTCTGGCTGAATTTGATCTATTCCCCAGCAAAACACCAAATGAACAAGAAAGGCCTGATCCCACCTCACATTGTCACAGAACTGAGATGGTTGCAGGAACCCAAGAAAGTACATAAAGGGGTTCCATTCACAGCTCTTTCCCTCGAGTGGTTGTTAAGAACATCCATTATAGAGCCAATATTCCTTCATTGTGGAACTCCTTTGATAGACTTGATCACCATCATCAACAATGCCAAGTGCCAGAGCTTTTGTTTCTGTGGCACAAGCCTGGAATAGGTACCAGATACTTTCACCACTGGTCTCAAGCCTTCTATATGCCTTTTCATTGATTCCCCAAGATAATATCCAAGATCAAATGAGACAAAGCAACAATTATCCTGTAGTCCTGCCAACACAGTTCTTGTTGAAAAACAGGCCACAGATGTCCAGCCAAACATCTGTCCAGCTTCCAAGCTGCCTAGATCTGATTTCACAGCACTATGGCCAGATACTCCAAACAGACCCAAAGTAACTGTCCCTGTCAGTGTGGCACTTGGCTGGCTGAGTACCGTGGACAAAGACTGCTCTAGGCAAGTCCAGGAAGTCTTGAAACAAATCAGGAAGATATTATTCAGGAATACCCATTCATCAGAATGTAAGAGATATTCAACATGGACTGTCCAACAGGGTTTGACCCAGTGCAGCCTCCAATAACATGGATCCTTGACTACCTATTGCACTTAAAACAGGCTGGCCCTTTCATTCACCTCTGCTGTGGTTACGCATTGGACTTGACTGCCAGGGCAGATGTCAAATGCAGGACGACAGTACAAAAATCACTAACTACTGCAGCTGATATTTCTCACTCCCACCATCCAGGGGGGACACTGGTTGCTACTCACCGGAGAACAGTTACTTACCATATAATAACCATGGTTCTTCAAGATGCTATATTCAGGGTGTATCTCCTGACCACCTCTCCGTTCCTTACTTTTGTAGTCTTCAGTTATCATGAACTTCAAATTATGAAGAAACTGAGGGAAGATCATGGCCACTCTGCCCTTTATGCCCTCATATAGGAGCATGATGAGGCACAAGTCATGTGCAGCCCTGTTCGAAAGAGTTCAGTCTCGCATACATGAAGCGATTTAGTTGATTGATTTAATTGGGGTTGGTCATTGTAGTATGGGCTCCTGCCCGGCCTGGTTGTTGCAGCCCTTCCTCGGGCCCAGGCTCTGAGGAAGGCCACTGCACAGTCCAAAAAAAGGGGAATGTTAAGTCGCATAAGTTAAGCCGGATAAGTCACAGTCCGGGCCCTCAGGCAGGGCGGACTTCCAGGTAGTCTATCGCCCCGGCCCTCAGGCAGGGCGGGCGAGCAAGCAGTGTCCTCTGGTCAGAGAGCAGGATACCGTAATCACTCCTGAGATGGCAAGGACAAGGGGGGAGTGGAAGGGAGGGGGACACAGGCCCACCCGATTCCACTGTGTCCCAGCCCAGGGCCCTAGCAGGTGGCAAAGGCATTGCCACTGAGTCAGCGGGGCTCCTGCCGCAACACGCCGACGGGATCTTGCCCCTGTCTCAGCCATGGCTATGGCTGTCCCTGGGCCACTTCCTCCCCATATCCCCAGATACCTATATCGGTGGGATCCTCAGTGTCACTGGGGTACATGGCCCGCGGCAGGCTCGTCAATCCCTCTGCGTCCACCGGTGGCAAGGTGGGGAGCTCCTTGATGGAGGGCAGCTCCTCTAGGTCGCAGGGCTCCTGGGGTTCCTCAGCAGAGGGCAACTCCTCCAGGTCACAGGGCTCCAGGGTTTCAGCGGCAGGCAGCTCCTCCAGGTCCGGACCGGCCTCTGTGGGTCTCCCCCAGCCCTCCAGCTCAGGGGGCTCAGCCCAGTCACTTGGACCCAGACTTCCTGTCCAATCCTGGGGGTCTGGTGGTCCAGGCCAGTCTAGGGGGCCTGGAGGCCCTATCCAACCCTTAGGGCTTAGTCATTTGGGCTGTTCCCGGGTCCTATGCTTCGGGAGGTGCTCGCTTGGGGCAGCAGCCCAGCTGGGTTCAGGCCTCAGCTGCAGCCAGTGAGACAGCACATCTGCCTCCAGCAGCAGCTGTCCCTCACTGAGCTGTGGGGCCTGCTCTTTATACTCCCAGGCCCGGATGAGGCTCCACCCCTCTGATGCCAGATTGGTCAGCCAGCAGGGCCTATCATTAGCTGGCTTCCCGGTTGCCGGGCAGACTGGGCTGTTGGCCCTTTCAGTATCTGCTCTGGGCATTGCAGCCCTTCCTCAGGCCCAGACTCTGTGGAAAGCCACTGCACCTTCCTACAGTCCTGCTTTGAGCAGAGAGTTGGACTAGATGATCTCTTGAGGTCTCTTCCAACCCTAATATTCTATGATTGAGGCAGATGTGCACTCCCACCAATTACAACATCTCAAAGAATCACAGCAACTGTTCTTTTTCTGAGAGGGAGAAGGCAAAACAAAATTCCTTGCTGTGCTACAGCTAAAGTACTGTCCTATCATTTGTGCACAGTTCATTTACATGATGTAATAATAATACCTAGTTCTTATATCACACTTTTCATCAGTAGATCTTAAAGCTGTGTATAATAGAAGTCAATATCACTGTTCCCATTTTTTCCCATATGTGGAAACTGAGGCACATGGAGGGAAGTGACTTGTCCAAGGTCACGCAGCAGGCTAGTGGCAGAACTGAGAATTGAACCCAGCTGTCATGAGTCCTCCTACAGTGTCCTATCCACTAGGCTATACTGCCTCCCTACTGTTCGTGTTAGTCACAAGTTTAAACTTGGCCTCTAGTGAATGTATGTCTCCTGGACCAATGATTCTATACATAAAGCTCATTTTTTATGTCTGATGCTCTTTGTCATATTGTGCTCAACCAGTTACTACCTGTATACATGAAAGTGCACATGTAGAGAGCCGACTATACATAATTATACAGAACCTCCACCTAAATAGTTGAAATCCGTATTGAGTCACTTATGTAGTAGTTAGTGCACATTGGTATGTTTATTGTGGTTGTCGATATGTTGTTAGAAGAAGCCCAGGTTTTGATGGTGGCGTGAGGGATTCACTGACTTTTCATAATGGACAATAGTGCTCCTAGGCAGTTAGAGTAGTCAGCTTCCAACTCCAATAAGCTTTGCAGTTACAAATTTTCATGAAGCAAGGCAATAAAATAATTATACTTACTTACAAGTTAGATGCCTCTTTCATTTGAGTAATTTGACTTAAAGGAAATTTAAGAGAGGAAAACAAGTTTGTAGAAACATCTGAGATGTAGTAATCTCTTCTTGATACTCAGTATATGTACATTAAATAAAGCATTGCTTAGTTACAGAGTGCATAAGAATTCCCACAGTTAATTATAACTCATCAGTTCTCAGCGGTATAAAAGAAAACAGTGACTTCTTGCAGCACACACAGCGCTCCCAGAAACAAGCATATTTCCAGCCTCAAGATGATCACAACCTCTAACATTAGAAACTACTAGTATATAAATCCTAATTGTTAACGACAATACAAGTTGAGTTTCTTCCTCCCCCGTCTCCCTTTCAAGTCAGAGTTGCATGGCAGGTGAAAGACAACCCAGGAGAGAGATAGTAATGCTGTCATTTTAGTGTCAGTTATTAAGAGTGGATCCCTCTTCTCCAAATGTGTCTATATTCAGCAAAACTTAGTTTTTGTAGAACAGAGCAGTAGTTTGTACTTTTTACATAGACAAGTTATAATGTTGATGCACTACGTCTATAGTAAATTGGTAAAAATTAAATATTATGGGCAGGGTAGTAATATGCACATTCACATTAAGGAATGAATAACCTTTATAATGTATTACAGATTTCCCCTATTCCGTGCCCTTGTTCGTATTAAAATATTATTACTTCTCACTTTTACATTCAGGGTTTGTAAGTGGATGTAAATAAGTGTGTTTTTTCAATGGCCTATAGGTTTTATCTTTTCATGTTGTCTTTAATTCTGTTACCATAGCTGTTGGAGATAGATACAGAGTAGCAAGAATTTCCAACATTAGTCAGGAAATAACTCACATATATCAGAGTAAAGCTGTTAAAATCCCTTTTTAAATGGTCATGTCTGAGTTCAAATGATTTTCTAGATCTCCATTTCCCCTCCACCTCGAATGTGGTTATTTTATAGTTGATTTGGCCTTTTCACAGAGTGAATTTTAAAGAGAAGTTACTCTTGATTTTTCAGTTTCTGTAATTAATTGTTAGATAAAATTGTAACTAAGCCTCAACTAAGAAATCAAAAATAAGTATATGAAAATGTTATGATTTTTTTTCACTGATGTTTGAAGAAGTAGACATAAAATAAATTTGACCGGTTCTGTGAAAGTGTGCCTGTCTATAACTCTAGGTTATTAAAGACATCTCAGGTGGCTGAAAAAGGATCATGTTGCTATTATAACTAAATTAGTTTTGCTTGTATGTCCTTCTAGCCCCTGAAGTTTTTCTTTATCTCCACAGTTGCTGCACTATTGTGCTAATAATGGAAGAAGCATTGGTACAAATTGGCCATGGGTGGAGTATTTTTAACTTCTTTGGGTACATCTTCACTGACGGCAGCAAATTTGCTGCCGTCAGATCAATCTATCTGGATCAATTGAGCGGTCAGTGAAGACCCACTCAATTGATCTGGAAGTCGACTTGCTAAAACCACCCCCTCAAGTGGCGTAGTGCTGCGTTGATGGGAACATAGTTCCCATCGGCGCAGCACAGTGAAGATGCCACGTAAAAGAGAAGTTACGAAGTTGACAGGAGTTACGCAAGCTACTCTGCATAGCTCGTGTAATTCCCATGGACTGCCGTCGAATTTGAAGGTAAGTGTAAACCAGGCCTGTGTCTAGACTTGGCTCTGAGCAAGGTCAGTTCATGTAGTGCAACAATGTTAAACACCAGTGCCCCTCTCTACCCTAATGCTCCCAACATTATTAGCATCAGTGCAACAGCAACAATGGGATTTTTTTTTTAAATGCTGAATGACATAACCTTAGGGTGATGCATCTACACTAGAAACGTTAGTAACTGTCTTACAGCAATGGAATGGCTGCAAAGATGCCTAAGACAGGGATCATGCATTTTTAGCACTGTCATGAAAACCTCCTCAGACAATGGTCTTTCCTTTAGTCAACATGTAGATTTCCATGACACCCTGGATTTAAAGCCTGATTCTGGTCTATACTTGCACTTCTGCCTTTACTAACATTGGTATAGCTGCATCATTTAGCAACAGTTGCTGTAGAAAGGTAGTAATTAGCATCAACAAGGTGCTAGATGATCACTGCCATTGCTTGAAACATGAACACATGACTGTAATTTAAAATAGAAAAGTCTCAACACAGCACAGGATACCTTTTGTTAAAGCACATGATAGCTAAAAAGTCTTGGTGTCTGAGAGTGTTAAACTTCTTCCATATCTGGCACAGCATATATAGTAGGTATATTTCCCTTTACCTTTTTGGCCTTAGTCTCACTATAATACATTAAAATGATGGGGAAAATTAAGTAAAATTGGCATGAAAATTTAAGTAAAAATATGTTTAAATACTTCCATGACCAAATGCCCAATATGCCCAAGAATAGTAAAAATAAAGGCACAATTTTAAAGTGAGCTGGAAGGGACAAACTTAAAAAGAAAAACCCAAAATTAAAAAAATATATATTTTTTTAAACTTATCTGTCCAAGATGGTTCTGGTATTACTAAGAGGATCAGATGACCATATAGGCTAAAAAGAAAGCCTCAATGCAAAGTAGCTCAAACAATAGCCCTTTCATGGTAAAGGACATTTAAAAGTATAATAAAAATGAAACATCAGCCTTAACCCAAACCTCACATCAGAACAACCTGAACTCAAGAGGGTTTGGAAACTATATGGTCAACATTCAAAAAATGAATAAAAGATTCAGAAATCTGTAGTGAATAACTCCAAAATGATTCACCCAACTGTATACAAAATAGTCTGGTATAGAAGAGCTAATCTGCTACTAACAAAGTATGTACTGGAGGTGGGGTGACTCACATTTCTAGACCAAGCTATCTTTGCGATGCAGTTTTACAAAATAGTCAGACCCTTCAAAAAGTAAACACTGATTCTTATTCAGTATTGTATCTCAAAATACCTTGTATGATTAATCTTAAACTTCTGGTCCCCCTCTTTATAGCCAGACAATCTCCTTTGCTAGAGACCACAAATGAAATTTCAGGCAGCAAATACTTTGTGTAATTTGGATGTGCAGGAGTATCAAAATGAATTTTAGAATGGAAAGTAGGTTACAAATATAACTATAACATCATGACCATTTCTGATGCCAAAACTACATGTCCATTATGGTGTCAAACATACATACATATTCCATGCACTCAGTAGACTCTGTACTAAAATCTCCAGTAAAATAGTGATCTAAATTATATGATAAATGACACACTGTATATAATATTATAAAGTATTTATATGTCAAATATACTGAAAAGGTGCATGTGCACATAAAAGACATCTGGAGCATTGAGGCAAAGTTACAATTCCAGCTGGGACAAGACAAATGTTAAGCAAATAAGACAGATGAGTTTTAGGATTAAGACCACACACAGCAAAGTTTGATCTCCATTTTGATAGGGATCTTACTGAGGTTGTAGTGCTGCTAAAGCAGAAGGGCTGTTAAAGCAGATTGATAAACTACCTTAATGGTTCTTTAATCTCAAGATTTTTTTATAAAAGTGCATATTGAAGGAGCAATTAATAGGAACACAGCAATGTAAACAGTCATTCAAGCAATTGTACAATAAGCAAAAATATGCACAGGAGCTGGCTGTCATCAATGCTGAGCATCTATAATTCCTATTGACTTCATTTGGTGTTCTGAGTGCTATGCAGTTCTGAATGTCAAATGTATGGTCTTTGCAGTTATATGAATGTGAAGAAGTTCTGTATTTTTATTGCAAATAAGCCTATCTCTCATTGGTATGCTGCTATGTGTCCAGTTAGCAGAATCCAAGAGCTGTATTCAGTTCCTCAGCTGCCTCCCGTTATGGTAAGGTTATGAGGCTTGGTTAAGAATGAAAGTTATAAGGAGTACAGATACATTAACAGCTGTCAGTGGAAAAGCTGGGACGGAAACTCATGGTTTCCTGGCATGCGGTTTAGTTCACCTTTTCCTAGGTTGCAGAAAATTATGGGGGAAGTTTCATTCACTCCCCCACAAATGTGTGGGCAGGCTTGACAGAGCTGTCAGGTGTGAGACACCAAGGAAATGACACATGATTAACAGCAGGCACGAGTTAGGGAATTTAGAGTTCTAGCAACCTGATTGTGGCTGCAGTTGCATAGATATTGAATGCCATAATCAGGGGAGAACAAAACTGAGACCCTTTTTTAAAAAAGGAACCATTAATACTAGCACTCTTGCAATTAATATATTAAGTTCAAATAAAATTAACAAATTATCCACTGTGCATCCAAATTAAAATCAAACTTTTTTTAAGATTCAAAAAGAACTGTTAACGTCTACCATGGCATCACCTGAAAACAAGAGTATGGAGAAGATCACCAAAAGGACTTTGCTAGCAATATATTTAGGTCTGATGAAACAGAAAACTACTGGAAATTTGCCATCCCAATCTCCAGACCAAAAAGGTTTGAATCAGTTGGGAAAAGCTTTAAATAAGTATCCAAACTGAATCTCCCAACTTCATTGAGGTTTTTCCATCCCAGCAATGATTCATGGCCTTATTAATTAGAGAGCTTACAAACTGTCCTTTACCTACAGTTAAGTGTTGTAGCAGTTTAATATCTGATATGTGTTCCGTCAGGGACTTTGCTGGCTAGGGGATAGACTTACAGATCAGATATACACATAGCTCTGACTTCCATTGGCTTCTAAAAATCCAAGTGACAAAATAGAGCTTGGGGTCTAACATAATGAGGTTGTCTCTCTTTATTTTAATCCTCTCCTCTCCTGGCACCACCCCTCTGATTAACTTTCTTCTCATGCAGGGACCCATTCAAACTACAGCAGCTGCAGAATCAAATTCGTCTGGAACAAGAAGGTGGCCAGCGGTATCATCACCAACAGCAACGTCAAAACCCTCCCTCATCTCCTCCTTTTCCTCCTCCCCCTTCTTTCCAGGAGCTGGTGTCCAGCCAGTCTGTCACTTCTCCTGTGCAAATGAGCGTTCTCAACTCCCACACTTCCCCCAACATGCAGTCATCCAGCACCTTCAACTATGCCCGTCCTAAACAGTTCATTGCTGCTCAGAACATCAGCCCTGCTTCAGGCTATGTGACTCCTTCATCGGGGTCTTCCACGTCCAGCCTTCCATCCCCTATGTCTCCAACTGCCTCCCAGAAACAATTTGGCAGAGCACCTGGTCCCCCATTTGCTCCAGAAGGGGAGTTTCTATGGTATCCGTCTCCCTCTTCTCCCCCTCCCCCTCCCCCACCAGTCTTTAGTCCAACTGCCACATTTTCAGTTTCTGATTCCTTCCCACTTCCCCCTCCCCCTCCCCCTCCTCTCCCTTCCTCAGTTTCCTCACCTTCCCATAGTCTCTCTCCAACTGCTAGACTCTCTAACTCCAGCCAATCTCCAGCAGCATTCCTCAGCTCCATGTTACCATCCCAGCCACCGCCGGCGTCCGTCAATGCACTAGGACTTCCAAAGGGTGTTATGCCTCCGTGAGTATAAATAGCTAATGAACGTCTTACGTTTAATGTTATTGTTTATTAAGTTTGTTTTCTCAATTTTGTAGTTTCTTGGGCTTTCTGCACTCTGGTTGGTTATCCTGCTCACTGAGGAGGGTGTAGGGATGGCTGATTCATAAATCAGTGGAAGGAATTGCAAGAAAATCTCTCTTCTGGCCAGAGGTATTGCAATGATTTTCATAAGGTGATACTTGGCCTCTGACTCCATTGATTTCTGTGCATGGAGGAGTGTCAGGGAAGTAGGCACTGATCAGAAATTGCACGCTGTATTCTGCTAGGGAACAAAGTTGCAGACATGGAAAATAAAGTGGCCGCAATGGTCTACTGATCTTCTGTTATCTTTTTTCCTGAGGGTGTGTGGCAAGAGAGGATGTGGTGCTGGGGATTTGGAAGAACTGTTTTAAAAAAAAAACAAAACACACACACATCTCCACCACATATTTGCTCTCCCCTTTTGTCTCCCCTCACGGCTAAAATATTGCTTTGGAGCTTGCCAAAAGCCCAGTGTAATGCAGTTTGTCTTTCCATTGGCACTAGATTCTCATTCCATTGTTGGAGAACAAAGAAAAATGCTAAAGAACAAAAATGAGAATAGCTGGATACAAGGCTTATTTATTACTTTGTTTAAGGACTTTCTAAACATGTTTAAACATCAAGATTACTGGCTCAGCTATAGATTTGGTGCAGTAGGAACTTCTGTTATTTCACTCCAAGGTATGTGATGGAAGAGAAGGGAGAGATAAGATGGATACCAGAACAGTAATTCAGGTATATGGGGTTTTTTTAAAAGTGTTTCATCGAGATTTACATCCTATGGCTCGTTTTGATATTTGGCCACAAAATGAACAGAGTTAAGGAGAAAATGAATAGTTTCATTCACTATTGCATTCACTCTAACTTTGGGTTTTTGCCTTCCTGTCTTCTCGTTTCCATTGGCTCAATTCCTTTAATGATACCAAGTTCTAGTATTGGTTCAGGGACAGGTTTTTTGTGCAGCCCACAAAGGTCCCAAGCTGCCCCTTGTGTTTACCAAAACTCAGTGTTGCTGTTCGTGTGAGATCTCCTATGGCACTTTTGGAAACATTCCGTCAGTTACTCAAAGATATTACTGAATTTGTCTGCAATGTAAACAAAGCATCTGTAATTTTCATTATAACGTTTGGTGATGTTAAAAGATCTATTACATATTCAAAAATTAACTTATGTCTCCTTAATTTTTAGTTTTGTTTTTCACTTTTCCTACCACATTTCTTCTTTTATGCTACTAATGTTATCATATCCTTCCTTAATCTTTTTCAGCGATTGTTTCCCCTTTGTCCTGTTTAACAGTATTATCATTCCCATCATCCTCTATCTACCCTGCCACTCTTTCCTGTGTTGTTTCCCGTCTTTCTGTCCCCAAGTTCTTTCAGTTTCTCCTTACTTAGTCTTTCAATTTCCATTTTTCTGTCTTCCCAAAATTTCTAGTTTCTTGTCCCATCCCTTCTCTCCATCTCTGTTTTCCCTTCACTCCTCCCTCTTCTTCTTTTTCATCTCTATTTTTCTATGATTCCCATTACTGTAGTACATGAGCGCCTTATGGTCTTTAATGTATTTATCCTCACAACACCCCGTCAGAATAATCTCCCATTTTACAGATGGAGAACTGAGGCATTAGAGAGGCTAGATGACTTACCCATCGTCACACCGTAAATTGGTGATGGAGAAAGGAACTGAACTCAGGTCTACCAAGTTCCAGGCTAACACCACAACAATTGGACCATCTCCCCTATCCCTTTCCTTCACGTCACTCACTTTTTATCTCAGCTGTCCTCCTCCACTCACTCTAGTACATGGCTGTTGCCTGCCTCCACACACAGAGCCTGTTAGTAGTACAAATGAGACTGGATTGTGCAAAATTAACTGAATGCTAATCAGTTCCAGGGCTATAGGAGGAGTAGAAGCTGGTTAGCTCTGCAGCCTGTAAAAGGGAAAAAGCCTGGATTAGCAGCAACCCAATCTAGGTCTGTACTCATCCTATTGCCCTGCTATTGTCCATTGATTCAGAAAGGAAGACACTATTTCCTTGGTAAAATAATGTAGTGTAGTCATCTGGGTGCTGAACTCGGATTTAGGATTGGACACTTCTAATTTCAACTCTGACATGCATCGTGAGCAAGTAATTTAATTTCTCTGTCTCCATTTCCCAATCTATTAAATGGGATTACAAATTATATGTTACTTGGTTGCAGAAAATGAATTAGTGAAAGTGTGGAATGCATTCTGTAGATGAAAATAAATGAGCGGTACCTTTATCAACACTGGAGAGTTCAGTATAAAGCTGAATTCTAAAGTAAGGGAATTTCAGATTTAAAACAGAATTTTACTACCATTGATTTCAGTGGGAGTAGGATTGGATTCTTGATTCTTTTTTAAATACTTTACATTAGCTACCTTTCTTACCAACTGCCTTTCTTAAGAGATCGAGCATTCCTACAGCAAACTTCATGGTCACTTTCAATGCCTTCCTCTCTCTCTTGTCTTTTTTATTTTTTTGCCACCTTCCTAGCATACTTGAGGTTCAGAAATTCACAGCTCATGTTTTGTGTGTATGGTCTTCACATGATGAAGGTCTTCTGCCCCTATGCTGGCTTCATGGCCACAGTTCAGTCTTCAGCCTTCACTCCATTTCCCCCAAATAAATTTGCTATGCCAATTGGATACAAATATGGGCTAGGGAATAAGTAATGTGTCTGGAGTTGGTGGGTGTGGGGGTGCGTGTGGGGGTGTGTGGGTAGGGTTACAGACAAAAAGGATAGAAGTTTCCTGTAAAACAGAAGGCAGGAGGAACATGTGAAATGAAGTAGCCCACATAAGGTCAAGGAGCCAAAGGAAACATCCTGATTTCTCATGAGTCAGACATCAGCATGCAACAACTCTTATTCTACACCACAATTCCTGTTTGCTCTTGTTCAAACAGGAATTAATTCACGGAAGTCCTATGGCCTGTGTTATGCCGGAAGTCAGACAAGATGATCACAGTAGGTCACTTCTGGCCATATAAAATATGAATCTAGGAATGAACTATATGGCATGGAAAGATGAGCAATAAATAACACACTGGCTGAAATGACAATGGAATGGGATTCCCATGACTTAGGGAGCCCCTAGAGGCTGTGGGGTTGGCAGCATTATTTGAATTGTTCAAATGAATAGGGTTTCTAGTTGGATGGTTATGATGTGCTAGTTTGCTGCCAGTATATAGTCTGGCTGTCTAGAACTGCGAGAGACAACAAAAACCTAATTTAGTAGATTTCTACATCTTCCTCATTGTATCTGATCATCAGACACTTGTGAAGAACAGCTCGGGATACTTGATATAATAATTCAAGGTGACCCAACCTTTTCAATGCTGTGGGCATGATGCTAGTTTAGGGGAACCTTTATGGGCCACATACAGAAATATCATTCCAGATACTAGAATCAAATTTTTTTTTTTTAACGATTTGGGATTTAGCCATTAAAGCATTAGTAGGGTTAAGAAGTAATAACTTTAAAAATAAAAATAAGAGACTAGCTCACCTTATCAAGATAAGGGTGCACCCAGGATATTTCAAATGGTACACTTGTCCCTCCCAACTCAGGGAGTAGACTCTGGCTGCAGCTTCTTTGTAGTCAGTGCACAGTCTGTGCAGAGGTAAAGGTTCATTGTCCTTGCTGCATAGGGGAAGGGGTGGGGTGCCAGCTGCACTGACCATAGAGAAGGCAGGAACAGGGAGCCATGAAGTGGGGGAGCAGGGGGTCCAACCTCCCCCACCCAGCTGGCACCCAACAGCTGCCGCCTTCCTTCTTGACCATACCTGAGACAGCAGTGCAGGCAGCCCCTTGACCTGCTGCCCTCAATAGGAATGATGGGTGATGCCCGCATCCCTGCCCAACAGGTGAGCCCCTGCTGGAGTCCTGGTGCTGTGGGCTGGAAGGGGAGGGGACTAGACTTCCCTGAGCTGTTAGCCCCAGGTGGGACAGCTGTGGGGATGGGGACTACAGCTGGATATTGGGGCTTCCCATGGGGAGTGGGGTTGCAGTAGGCTGCATGATGCTGGTTCTCCTGAACAGCCAATGGCACTAGAAGGACTGAAAGAGTGGGTGGGGGCAAGCTTGGTCTGGTCGACCCTGGAACAAATTTGAGTGAGTGGCATTGCAATTTACCATGCATTGGCATTCTGCGTGGTAGAAATTTTTTTATATTTTTTTTTGACAAAGGTATTAAACAAGGGCAGTCTTGAAGTAACAAAAGTCAAATTTTCATCAGCAGTTGAGCAATAATATTTTCATATTTGATTTCCCTCCCCCCCATCATTAGCCTGACCATCCCAGAGCCCTCAAGAAAGCCTCTCCCACTCCCCCAGTTCTACTCCCCATTTCACACAGTCTTTGCTCCCAATTCTATACTTCTCCCTCCCTCAGCTTGGCTCCCTTTTCACACCTTTCCTCCTCCCAGTTTGAGTCCCCTTCCCTCAGGCCACCAGTAGAACTAGTCCCAGGTGGTCCCTAATTAAATATTTATTTGCAAGATTTTTATTGGAAAAAAATGTCAATTGAATAAAATACTTAGTACTGCCAACATGATCAAGTCGCTTTGCAGTCGCTAACACTTTCACCTCACGAAGTTAGTAAGGGATATAGGGGTCACTTTACCCATCCATCAAATGAAGCCACGTTTGGGATGGAATGCAGTAGTTTTTAATCACCATACAATAACATATAGGGAGGAAGCGAAGAATGCTGGAGTCAATTAAAACTTCAGAGAGGAATTATAGGGGCCAAATAGTGTTTATTTTTCAGTTGGAATTTGGCCAATACACTATTGCGCTTTCCTTGTTCTTGGGGTCTCTATTTTTCCTATTTAATCTACAAACTCTACATATTAGTAGATTTATTGGTCCAGCTCAGCCTTCAGCTACATGGAGGGTAACCCCTATTAACTTCAAAGGGACAGAATCCAGAATTGTGCCCCTTTTGTTTACTGACCTAAATATATAGAGGCTGGAACTGAAATTTCATCAGTCATCTAAAAAAAAGTTAGCTACAGAGCCAAATTTTTCTCTCATTTGCACCCATGCAAGTCAGTAAGTTTGGATGGGTGTAACTGATAGCAAAATTTTGACCCAGAGAGTGATTCTATAAATGCAAAGTGTAAATCACTAGAAAGCATGGAATTAGACATCCGACAGTGACTGATGGCACACCTTCCAAGGTTAGAATAAACATGCATTTTTAGTTATGAGTGTGTCAGTTTGAAAGGATCTTGACTGTAAGACATATCTAATTCTTTCCTTCAAGCAGTTGCATTCTTCAGTAGTCTTGATCACTAATAGAGGAAAATATCATCATACACAGTTTTTTTAAAAGGACATGACTCTTGAATAGGAACAGCAAGTACCAAGTTAACTAAACCTTTTAAACAGAAATGAAAACATCAGTTTGGAATGAAGACTGTTTACACTTTTGTAAAATTAACATAAACTGTGTTTTTCATCATTGCTGATGCTAAATTTAATTGCTGTTTCTATGCTCTTCAAAACTGTAAATCAAAGATTTGTGGGAATTATGGGGATGAGGAACAATGAGGGAGAATGGTGCAGTGTTTTTGCCTTTACTTGAGCCAGAGCAGCTGGTCTGCTCTTTCAGACATTGAACTTTGTCTCAATTGATATGCCAAATATTTTACTAACCTTCAGGTTCCCCACATCTGTCAGTGATGATGAAGAGCATCACAAAGGAAAGCCACCTATCTCCATGTTGTCACCATATAACTCTCAGTCCCTCACTACAAAGTACATCCCTCACTTTAGAGCACAATTTATTGCTGTCCTATATAAATCTGGCATTTATTTTCCTGTTGCTGTGAATTATTTCTGTCAATTTGTTCAAACTGAGTTTATAGGCAGTGTGCTTTATGCCAAAACACTGATGTGTTGGATGGGGCTTCTGGGAACCCATTACTTAAAAATTCCACCACCAAATTGAGGATAAAGGTTAAGGTGGTTTTCCTGCCTCTGAGGGAGCTCATCCCATCTCTGTAATGTTCATTCATCCCTGCCAAACTTACCTCTGGGGCTCATGAAAATACCTCTGACGTGAAAGTTTTCTGCCATTGAATTGAACTGAATTTCAGCAAATGTTAAGATTGGCTATTCTTGTTTTTCAGTTTTCCAGATTGTACTCATAGGATTTATCACAGGCCAAGGGAGAGAACTTTTAGGGGAGCCCTTTGTTAAGATGACAGTTCATCATTCTGCTAAACTAATGATCCCTATTGTTCATGTTGTTGTTTTGCATTACAGTAACACCTAGAGGCCGCAGCAGAGATTGGAACCCCATTGAGCTAGGCATTGAACAAACACAGAGTGACAGCTCCTTTCCCAAAGACCTTGCAAACTAAATAGACAAGATGGAGGGTGGGGGGAAGTGAGGTAATTGGCCCATGGTCACACAGCAATTCAATGGCAGAATCAGTATTAGATAGGACCAGGCTCTCCTGTCTCCCAGCCCAGTCACTTTCCCAGTAGACCACACTTATTTCTGTTGTTAAAAGCTTCCTGCCCTATTGTTCTCCCTGTGTCCTTCATCTTGGGCTTTTCACAGGTAACTCTCTAGGAAGCTAAGTCCTGTTTGACTGTCAAGGACATGAACAGATTCTCCTCAGTTGTGCTATGAAATATCCATATTGTTTTGTTACACTTAACTTTTAAATTAATGAAACATGCACACGCGAGTTCCCACAAAACATATATTCTTTTCATCCTTCTTAAAATAAAATGACTAAATACAACCACCACATATCCCTACTGTAAGGGATTGAGGGATAGGTGGTCTGGCCTAGCAGTCACAGGTGATCTAGAGTCCACACTTCAGGGACAGTAGTCTTAGAGCAGGGGTCAAAGGAATCTCTATAACTGGGTTCAATAAGCAAGAGTCAGGATCAAAGTCAGGCTGGCATTGGAGACTGGAAGCACCAGACTAGAGTCAGGAGGCAAGAGTCAGGTTCAGGATCAGGCAGGGATCACAGTCCAGGAGAGGTAGTGAGGTCTGGAGTTGCAGCAGGTCCAAGGTCTGTTTTGTTGTCCAGACAACTTCTGGGACTCCCTCCAAAGTTAAATAGGGTAGCTGGCCAATCAGAGGGCTGCAGGGTAATGTCACTCTAGGTCTTTGGGCACTGCTTCCTGCGGTGCTTATTTTCTACTGTGTGCCCTGGCTGTGGCTCTGTATTATTTCCTGGTGTCACTGTGGGATTGTCAGCTGTCCCAGGCTCTGCCAAACCTAGGTTCCCACCCCCATCCTTACCCATGCATTTGAACTTTGAATGCCAAGTTGTACCCCTGAGTCACAATTATAAACGAAATGCTTGTGTGAATAATGCTATACAAAAAAATTTTGACCAAAACTTTTTTGGCAAAAAATGCATGATTCAGTGACACTGAAATGTTTTGTGAATTTGTGTTTTGATTTTGCCAAATTGTTCATGTAAAAAACAAAATCCAAAAATGTCAAAACAAACCATTTTGAATTTTTGGTTTGAGATAATTTTTTATTGTGAAAATTCCTTTAATTTTATTGAACAAAAAAAAAGGGGGCAAAAGCCTTTAAAAATGGTCAAAGTTGAAATAAAATGTTTTGTTTTGGACTGAACAAAATGTTTCATTATACCCAAAAGTAAATGTATTTTTTTAAACTTTCTGATACTCTGAGAATTCAAAAAAAATTCATTTTCGGTTTGACCCAAATGAAATGCGGTGTTGGTTTGGGGGTTTTTGTATTTGTTTTTTGTTTTATTTTTAATTTCTGGTGAACTAAAACATCCATTATTCTCACAGTGAGAGTTACTTAAGGGTAAGTAAAGTACAGACCAAGAATTTTACATGATGGAGAAAGACACTCAGAATTGGTTCAGTAACCAAAAAAGCTAACCTATTATATCTTGACGCTGGTTGCATCTGGAAGGCTTTATTTTCCAGATGCTTTTTATCTGTTTCTTTTTCCAAATGATTGCAGCAGATGCATGCAAAACATTTTAAAATGACAAGTGACTTGCTGTCAGCCTAATCTAAACAAACTGGTGATGCACATGCATTCTGTTGGAGAGAGGGAGTGTTTACTGATTTATTTACCTTGTTCTGAGCCTGGTTGTGTCCTATACACATTTGTCCCTGTTTGCCAAAGCACAGAACTTGATTTCATACAAATCATTTATGAAGGGCTGTCACAGTTAGAGGAGCATTTTTCTTCAGAGGTTAATTGATTTTGTATATAAAAACAAGTTATGGAGTGTTGGTGGCAAGGGTGTGCTTAATACACTAGCCTTTCAGCAACTGGAGACCAAGATTGATTTTGGATAAATCACAAATAAGTCTGAGTTTGGCCTCCTCTCAATCCCTAGTGGATGTTTGTTCACATCACATATAGTTGGCACATTTGTCAGTCACTGATCAGGAGAGACCCAGGACTGCAATAACTAGAATGTTTCAGACCAGGACTAAAATCCATTGGCTGTGTTGAGCAGGAAAATTTGTGTGTGTCATCTTTCTCTACGTTTGGCTCCAATCCATGCTATACTAATTTATTCATTTTCATGATTATCCATTCCAAACACAACCTTTACAATAATAGTAGTAGGGGATAAGATTTCTTTTGCCTACATTACCAGAATTTCAGAAAGAACTAGATTTTTTTTTTTTTTTTTAAAACTGAAATCAAACGCATGCCCATCCTTGGAAAAATATTTCACAATGGATCTGACACACTCTCAACTAAAACAGTAAGCATGCAGTGAGGCCCAGATTTTCAAAGATATTTAGGCACCTTCCCATTGAAATCAATGGAAGTTAGGTGCCTAAATATCTTTGCTGACTGGGGCCTCAGGTACTTATAGTGATGAATGCCGAAATGAAAACCTAAATAAACTGATAATTTGCACAAGTGGAGTGGACTTGATAGTGGAACTGAAAAAAAGATGGTTCTGTTATTTTATTGGGTGAAAATGCATTTTAATTGCATGCCTTGGAGAAATGAAATTCTTGGGCGACCTGAACCCGGGTTTTAGGTGAATGTCTTTATTGTCAAAACTCTGAAAAAGGATCAAACATGCTGGGAAATATGTATTGTACATACCAGCTTTCATCCTAGCTGATACATGGGCAAGACTGATTTTTAATCAGTCTCTTGCCTTTTTCTTGTTAAGATACTTTCCTCGGGGAAGTAGGTGAACTTTGTTACCTTTGCTTCGCTTAGAGGGTAGCATTGCTTAGTCAAGACTCTGCCGGAGGCAGTCCTTCATTAATCCAAGTGCATTTAATTAGCATTACTGAGCAGAGCTGAATTTTGGGGTTTTAAGACCTCATAGTATGTATGACAAGACCAAACTAAAAACATTTGTTCTTTGTGTGCAGCTGCAGCTTCAAAGCTTGTGACCTATGCTTACCATAATTCTGCATTTTAAAGTAATTGAAAATACTTTAAATGGATGGGAATTCGCTGTGTGCTGAAAGTCAGAACAGACTTTTGTAAGGCTTTGGTTATAAAAGGAGAATCAAATTAATGTACATTTGGATTTCTGTGAAACTGAGCCACATTGACGGCAAAAAAGAACACGTCTTTGGAAGTTTAACAACCACCAGCCTGTTGCCCTTGTTTATTCAGTCAGAACAGCGGGAAGGAGGAGTGGAAAGAATCCTGTCCAATGCATACTGTGTAATCAAAGCATGAAAAGTGTTGCTGGTTTGGCCTGCTTTCTAAATAAATGTTACAGTGAGTATTCAAAACAGGCTGGACTAGAACCAAGGTTCCAAAATTCTCTGCTGTCAAGAATTTCTGAATGTGAAATAATTAAAAGTAAAATATGTGGAGTGTCTATGGGTAGTTTCCCTGTGTCCTCTCCAGCCCAAAGTATTCAAATGTATATGCTTGAAGGTTATACATCTAAATCCATATCTGATTCATGTTTTGTAAATCAAAGCGATTGATCAAAGTTCGGGGCCGTGGAGATTTCTGTTAGGAGGAGAAATTGATGAGTGAGACAGATATCTTTGAGGCAATCTTGTTTATTTACAAAGAACGTACATAGCCCTGTTTCCTGAACACAGGAGAAATCAAGCAGGAGATTAGCTTCTTTGCTCACTGCTCTAAACCCCTTTCAACCAGCATTGACCCAAAATCTCTCTCTCTAAGCCTTTCTCAGGGCTACGTTCTCAGTGCTCGTTCAGGCTGTCACTGCTTTCTGCTCCTTCTCTGTGGCCTGGTCTACTCTTAAAAGTTAGGTCAAATTAGCTACAGCACTCAGGAGTGTGAAAAATCCACATCCCTCAGCATCACTATTACCAGTTTTGCCCGTCACCTTGGGGTACGCTCGTTTATTAGGATTACTTTCCTGGGTGGGGGGACGGGGATGTTTGTAATTCTATTAATGTACTGCTTGTGTCACTTGTGTTTTCATATGAAGCTTTACTTCTCCCTTCTGCAATTCCCCTCCCAATGAAGCTATCCTGCAGGACCTAAGTTTTCCAGGGCTGGGTTCCTCCAGCCCCAGACTCAAATAAACCCTCACATTTACAGATTAACAGAGCACATGTGAGCAGGCTGGGTCAAAACATCACTTTCCAGCTGCCACCCTTATATGCCACAGGTTTAGCACGTCGCTATCCCCACTCTTACTCTACAATTGTTCTAGTAGTAACCCCCTTAATGAGCAAACTCCAAAGGATTTTTGGGCACTACAGGGATCTTTGGTTTAGGTAAAAGAAGCGTTGCTGCAGAGCAAGATAGGGAAGCCAAGAACTCGAAGGAGTAAATGAAGTTTTGAGAGAGTTTGGCAACCAGCTTGATTATAAAAGTTACTTTATTGCCAGGTATATAAAACTTACGATACTAATAATATAAGGAGAGAAAAACAACCAAACAGTTACAATATTACACGATTTCAGTTGGGGTATTGAGGAAATCTAGCCCAAGTTTGATTACAAAAGTCAGGTTTAGAAAGTTATATCTGGAGTGAGAAAGAGAGACATCAAATTAGGTCTGAGGGGAAAAGTGGGCTTAACTAGAGAAGAGAGAGAGTGAGTGTTGGGGTCTCACGACTCAGCGCAGCTTGAACTGGTTAAAGGTTCCCAGGAGACAGGCTGTTCAGCTTAGGGTCCGGAGTGCTTGAGACAGGCAGAGCCCCCAGCACGATCAGTCAGGAAAAGGTGACGTCCCAGTGGAACTGATGTAGCTTTTGGATCCAGGCACTAGAAGAGAATTTTGAACTTGGGTAGGGGTTTTTGTAGAGAAAAAACAATGGTTCAAAGGAGAACACTAGATTTGTTTATGGATAAACAATGACTCAAGGGAGTATAACACAATTGTTTATTTAGGCTGGACAACAGGAACTGATCATTCCTGGCTATGGGAAGTGTTCCTTGTAGGGAGCTCACAATGCAATCAGACAGACTCAGTATTTTGGATATCAGTAAGGATTTATGACTAGAATTGGTCTGATAACTGCTGATCTGAGTGTGTGCAAGTGTGGGTTCATTAACACCTGAAGCAGAGATCTCCCATCATGCCATGCTTCCCTGCTTCTCTGATCCCAGAGTTCAGTGCGGTTCTTGCCTTGCAGCTTAGTTCTCCATTCGGTATGCTAATAAAGAGGTTTCCTTGTTCCATCTTTGATGCAAATGAGGCTCCATTCAGTGTGCTAATGGAGATGTCTCCTTTTTACATCTTCAATGTAGATGAAGCTAGGGGAGTTGCCTTAATCCTGTCAGCCTTGTTCGGAGGGGTTTAGGTGGGTCTCCCACTGCCTTTTCATTGCTTTTGTTAAGTCCGTCTCTGATTGGTTTTGGTTCAAGCAGAGGCTGGGGTGGGGGAAGAGGTTTCAGGTGAGTCAGATAGTAGGGGTTTTGCACCTTGGTTCCCCAAGAACATAGAGCTGACAGGTAACACCACAGCTGTGTCAACCTAATCCCCAGAGCAAACACAGCTAGGTAGAGGGAAGATTGCTTCTGTCCCCTAGCTGCCATTGATCGCAGAAGTAGAGTTCCTACATCACTATTGGAAAAATCTACACTATGGCTGTACAGCGACATAGCTTTGGTGCCATAGCTGTGCCGCTGTAGTGCCTGTAGCGTAGACGGGATCTGTGTCTATCTGTGGTGTTTTTGTTTTTCTCGCAGGCACGCACGCACGCACACACATACACACACACAAATGTTTCTCTCCCACATAGTTCAAATTCCTGTGCCTTTGTTTTGGGCAGTGAAATGCACCTGTTTATTTTGAGAAGTGTGCCTGTCTTTTGGGTGGAGCTGCTATTGTTTCAAAAAGGAGCTGTAGTGTTTTACAGCTATCTTAAATGAAAGACAGCAGTTACAGCTGCCACTTTCAATGCCATTTTACCCAACTCACAACAATATGCAGACTTGCCTAGACCAATATTATCTTGCCTTGATGTCACCAAGCCTAAACCTTGGGTGACCACACTTCTTCCATACTAGTTCCCCATGTGCTGTGCAAAGCTGAAACAGTGCTGGCACAGGGGCAGCAAAACACCCCTCTTTTCATGTAACCTGCATAACTTTCTGGGGCTTATTGTAGGTTATACTTTTTTGGACATCTGTGTGCCAGGTAGTACATGGGATGATCAGGACCTAGATGTATTTTGCTAAACTGCTTCTTGAATTTAGTGATTAAAATATGAAACTGTAGAATGTGATCTGAAAGCTTTGTTTCTTAATGTATGCTGCATATTAGTCACTTAATTCACTGTTCAAAATAGGATATATGTCAGGATAGGATATGGAAAAATGCTATCTTTTTTTTTAAAACAATAACCTATCCATTTTCCCACTCCATTAACAGTAACAGAATATAAAATGTTCCAAGCACATAAAATCCAATTATAGTCTTCTGCATCACTTCACTTGATTCCTTACTGGTTTCTGATATTTCATTTGTAGTATATTAGCTTAACAAACACTAAAATTATAGTGCAAGACAATATAAAAGAAATGATTCCTGTCCCCATCCTGGAAACACGACTGTAGTTGATAAGAGAAATATTTTCAGGTAATCACCTGATACTTGGTATCTCCTCCTTATTATTAATTTTAAAAGACCCAACACCAGCGGTTGAATAGTCATTTACGTACTGACAGGGAGATGAACTGAAATGCTATAACCCGGGCTTAATCTTTTCCATCTTTATCATCTATGAATCTTAAATTCCAAATAATTTTACATGTTCCTTCGAACAGAAAAATAAAATCATGCTTTCCTGGCTTGTACTATCATTCCATTAGCATTAGGAGAAAAGTTTCACTTTTAAATAAAAGTAGGTCTGGACCAAAACCTTAGGTCTAAACACCGCAAAGTGTGTGAGTATTTGGAATCTGACCTGGACCCAGTTTCATATTTTGCAAAGGGTCTGTCTCTCTTTTTAATGGGCTAAACCAAAATCAGAGATCCAAAAACCCACAAAAATTGTAGTGTTGAAAATCCAGCACTGAGCCAGTATCAGAGATTACAATGGCATTATGTTTTCTTCATCAGGCCATAGATGGGGACCCTGGTGTGCTACAGTTTTAAAAATGCAGAGACTGACCAAAGTGTTCAGCTCCACATTGCTTGAACTAATTTGTCTACACTAGAAAATGTAACCATTGTTTTCAGCAGTGAATCTCCTTGTTTCAATACTGAAAATGGTTTTGTTGTTAGTGCAGACTGGACAAAACCATTTTCAATCACTTCAGATGGTGGGATTGAGACTTCCTGAAAGTGTGATCATGCTTTCTGCAGTAGTACAGAGAATGGCTTTCTCCTTTGTACACCAGCATTTCAGCAGTTGTTTTCCTGTCATGAGGCCACACTGTTGAAAAGTGCTTTCAGCGCTGGTTCAGTTTCCCAGTGTAAACCGGGCTCTGTGACTGACTAGTCTTTCAAAAACAGTATTGCCATGTTGTTTTCCAGCTGTGCTAGGAAGAGAAAACTTGCACACTATGTATTCAAAAACAGTAGCATAGGTTAATTATAGTGGTGAGGCTACACCATTCTAGTTAAGACTGCCTCATAACTTCTCTTTAAATGTTGACCTTTCTAAGGGTATGTCTACACTGCAATTAGACATCTGCAACCGGCCTGTGCCAGCTGACTCGGGCTCATGGGGCTTGGGCTAAAGGTCTCTTTAATTGTGGTGTCGACGTTTGGGCTTAGGCTGCAACCTGAGCTCTGGGACCGTCCCACCTCACAGGATCCTAGAGCCTGGGCTCCAGCCCAAGTCCATACGTCTACACTGCAACTAAATAGCCCCTTAGTCTGAGTCAGCTGGCAAGGGCCATCCATGGTTTTTAATTGCAGTCTAAACATACCCTAAATCCTCTCAAATCAACATGCTTAGTCAAATTCTTTTGGTATTTGGTGTGTTTCAGGAGACTGCAAGATATGTAATAGTTAGTGACCCAAATTTGGGGATCATTTGAGCTAGGAGTTGAAGAGACATAAGGCCCTCCAAAAAAATAAGCCATTTTCCAAAAAATATCTAGATTTCTTTTTTGCAGAGCAAGGGATCAAACTATTGATGTGGTGTAGGTCAAAATGGGTAATGTGTGGGACCCACTAAACCTTTGGGGGATCCAAACTGAGCATGGTATTTAAGAACATGTTTGCACAGATGTGCAGTTTGGAAGAATCACAGTGTGCATGTACCAAGAAAAAAACTACGAGAGCATTTCTATGCAGCTGTTTTATAGTTGTCAGGGTAATTTGAGGGAATGTGCTGATGCCATTGCCCCATGAACATCGCACCATTGACATCTGGTCCAAACCTTTGTCCACTTATGCAATAAAGGGTTAATAACTCATCTTGCTTGATACAAGTGCTGTGTTTTTAATTTATGGGGAGGCTTACTGGAACGCAGCAGAAGAGTCAGCAGGCAGTCTAACCACATTTTTTGTTATATCAGAAGGGGAGGAGCCAGAGGACTTTTGAGGGGAAGTGGGGACAGGGAAAGGGAGAAGGGTTGCAGAAGGGGTGGGAGATGGGAACAGATGGTAGGCAAGTCTTGGATAGATTGTTTGAGAAAATCTGTATTTTACTAGTCACTGCTTCCAGTGAGGGAGGTTGGGTATCGTAGTGGGCAGGGGGTTAGGTTGGAGCAGGGAACACAGTGAATCGGTCGGGACAGGCTGGGGGGGACCGCTGAAGCAGGGCTGGTGGTGTCCAGCTGATGAGTGGGTGGGTGCTGACTCATTCAGTATGCAAATTGGGGGACATAATATGTACAATTTCCTAAATGACTGCTAACTCCTACCAATAACATATCTTTTCCTAGGCAATTCAATGGCAAAACTGTACATTAACACAAGGTTAATGCAGCACAAGTTGCTTGGTGGAATGTCATCATCTTGCAGAATGCTGAGTTAAGCAAAACTCAAACATCTGAAAACCATACACCTTTAACTCTTCTCTCTTTCAGCAGTGCCCCAATATGTCCTGTTAAATACATATCTTTATTCTGCCAACCCCACAGGTGCTGAAATGTACAAGCTATTCACCTACTTTATTATGCCATCATGTGTTCTAACATGGAGGTGAAGACTATAGTAAACAAAAATAAGAATATCAAGATCACAGCTTGAATTTCATGAGTTTGGACAGGGTTGGTGAGATTCTGACCCTACTGAAATCAATGTTAAAACACTCATTGACTTCAATAAGGGCAGGATTTTACCCAGATGTTTTAAAATGCTCATGGTTTCATCAAAAACATTACTTTCTTGTATTGTGTTGCAGGGGATTTCCAAAGAAAACAGGCAGAACTGCTAGGATAGCATCTGATGAAGAGATTCAAGGGACAAAAGATGCTGTCATACAAGACCTGGAAAGAAAACTTCGTTTCAAGGAAGATCTTTTGAACAATGGCCAGCCGGTATTTAAACATAATATGTAACAGGGGTATTTGGCATAGTTTCTCAGATAACGTATTATTTGTATTACACTACTGCCTAGACTCAGAGGCTCCATCAGGATTAGCGCCCATTGTGCTAACCAGTATAAAAACAGTCCCTGCCTCAAAGAGCTTACAGTCTAATTTTAAGAGAAGACAAAACAAGTGAATGTAACAAACAATTGGAAGAAATGCTGATAGGAAACATGTGATTACAGATTAGCCATGTGCATGTCTACAAGATTTTGAGACAGTTATTTTTAAATGCATTGTAAGACATAAATAAGACAGAAGTTTCTATTTTACCTTGGAGAAAGTTCACCAGTTATTCAGAAACACCAAGTCTCCCAAACCTTGTGTGAATTTTTTGGTTATGGGATCGTTTTAAGTGTCTTTGAAACTGGAGTGGTCTAAGAATCAATTGTTAACATCTTTCTTGTTGTCTATTTTAAATGATGAAGGTAATTTAAATGCCGTAGATTATTATCCCCATTTTGTAAATGTGGGGCAGAATTTTAAAAAGCATCTAAGTGATTGAAATCTCATTGATAGTCAATGGGTCTCTTAGGGCATGTCTACAGTGCAAAACAAGACCATAGCAGCAAGTCTCAGAGCCTAGGTCAATTCAGACTCGGGGGCTAAAAATAGCAGTGTAGATGTTTTCACTTGGGCTGCAGTCTGGGCTCTGAGAGCCACCTCCCATGTTAGGTATCAGAGCCCACACTCCAGCCCAAGCCTGAACATATACATATATACCGCTATTTTTAGTCTGGTAGCTCAAGCCCTGTGAGTCCAAGTCAGTTGACCCAGGCTCTGAAACTCACTGCTGAAGGTCTTTTTTTGCTGGGCAGATGTATCCTTAGTGCCTAAGAAACTTTTGAAAATGGGACTTAGGCTCCTAAATCACTGAAGAGCTTTTGAATATTTACCATAGAAAAATAAGAAACAGAGAAGATAAGTGACTAATCAGAAGTCTGTGGCAGGATTTGAACACAAGACTCTTGAATGCCAGTCTTGTACTTTGGCTGCAAGGCCATCTATTCTAAAATTAACTCGGCTTCTTAAAGCTGAAAGCATTATAGAAATCTAACTTTTCACCAAATAAAAAGTTTAACTTAGAGTCAGTTTCATTTTCATACACTGTCACAGTGCTGCAATATTTAGTCTGCAAGAAAATATTTAAATAGATGGGAACATTTTTGTTGCAATTTAGGAAGAAAAAAATGAATGGAAATTTCTATTTATGTTAGACTATGTGAAACCTTTTTTTACTAAACCTAAATTTTGCCTCTCAACTATCTTATAGTCTCTCTTTATAAACTGTCCCCTTATTCTGCAGATGGGTGGAAAGAAACAGGAACTCACAATCTCACAGGAAGATATTGTATATAAAATTGTCTTCTCTTTCATTGGCAAAATGAGAAACAGAAAGAGACAGTCTTCTTGGTATTTTTGACTGAACTTCCTGTGGTTATGATGTAGAAACTTATGGCCAATAAAGGGAAGTAGAAGCACTCAGTTACTGTGTTAATAGGAATCTGTACCGATAAACAGTAGCAAAAATATTTCATTTTAATCACATTGCAATTCTTTTTGATAACTTTATGTAAGCCTAAATTAAAGAGGCTTCACCTACTTTCAGAAATGACTCAAGATAAAGCTACTTTCTATTCTTTATACGGCATCTGTTGTATGGGTGGTTTTCTTATTTACTCAGAACACAAAACAGCCAGTAAACATCCTTTTCTAACCCCTTCATGTGTTCTGTGTGGAGAGGCACGAAGGTGGCATTTTTATGGGTGATGGATGTGGTAATGTAGAAAAGGTGAAATCATGGCTCTAGAAGGCAAGTGTTTGAAAGGTGTTAACTATTGATTGTCTGCCTTTTTTGTTATTTTGCTGGAGGTATATATACCCTGAACAACCCTAACTATTGTAGTTAAAAATATATTTATGTTTGTGGGAATAATATTAGAGCTCCTGAGGCCTAAGTGAGAATTTAAGAATATTTATTTAGAAACGGTTCTATTTGTGCTACATCTTGCATTTTCAGTATTTCTTTTATATTGTTCTCAATTATGAAGAACATTTGTGTGAAATGGGTTCTTTGTTTCTTCAAAATAGTATCTGCTCTTCCTGCTTGTTTCTCCTCAGAGGTCATAATTGTGTTTGGGAGTGTAATTGCTTTTTGTGGAAATTATTTTGATGCCACAAATAGAGTAATGACTTCAGAGGAGATGGATTTTTAAGAAATAAAGATCCTGTTTTCATTTCAGCAAAACATTTGAGCAGTACAGAAAATATTACACAGACGCTAACTTGTTTCTAAACTGAATGATTTACATATTTTCCCATGGGAACATTACTTACTTTTTTGAGTTACCTGCCGTGTGGTTTTTAAAGAGAAAAAATAACTTTCCTTCTTTACTTTCCCTTCCCCTTCTCCATTTTCCTTTCCCTCTCTCCACCCCTTTGTTTTGTTTTGTTTTGTTTTGGTTCAGAGGTTAACGTACGAGGAGAAGATGGCACGTCGACTACTGGGTGCTGACAGTGCTGCAACTGTCTTTAATATACAGGAACCAGATGAAGAGCCCACTACACAGGTGCTACATAATTCTGCACTTGCACAGTAAAACAATCATTTTCTTTCCATTGTTCCTTTCAGACAACATTCTACTACATATGGTAGGATAGATACACACAAGACAGGACAGCTTTGACTAAAGAAGTTGTGTGTTATACATAAAAGCAATCAAGTGGAGAATTGATTATTGGTCAGTTTTTCCACACTGAATAAGGTTCTCAAATGTCTGCTTCCTACTTTGAGTTTCATTTCTTTTTATCCTATCCTATCCTGACCCTTCAGTTTCTCAAAGCAAAAATACGTCCTCTGTTATCTTTATACTAACTTGTCTTTTAGGCATGTAATCTGTATTGTTGTGTGCAAACCAAAATCAGAAGTGTAGCAGAAAGTCTGTTTAAAAAACCAAGTAAACCATTCTCCATTTTCTGCTCTGATAGTGTTTGTGTTTAGAATGTCACAGCCATTCATTTGCTTATGTTACCCCATGCAGTACTTCCAACCGAAAGAACTCCCTGAAATTGTAGTGGATTCCTCTTGATTTTCTTACTGCTAGCCTTCATTTTTTTTCTGCCTTTACAGGAAGCTTGCTCTCTTGATGCTTCTATAATGAGTCCTGTGGATAATCAAAAGGTTAAATTTTCCACCTTTCTTCTTCTTTCTTGCTTTTTTGTGTCCATTGACTTTTTGTCTCCTGCACCCTTCACCTTTACCCTAATAACAAGAAACAATGCAGTGGGCAAACATTCATAACTTATTTCGGGTGCATTCACACTCATGGGATTTAATTTGATCTTTAGTAAGCAACTGCAGACAGATTAATTCTAACAACACTACCATTATATCTCTCTGTACAAATAAGATCCATTGACACTAGATGCTTTGCATCTTACATTGATTCATGTAAGTAATGTAGAATATATGCAAGATGAATAATGAGATGATTTGATAAAATTTCATGGGGAAATTTGTAAAGAAATAGGCAAACATGTTTGTTATAACAAAAATCCAACTTTTCTCTCTCTTTTTTCTTGTGTAAAGTAAAACTATAACCAAGTCAGGGGGTGGGGATGAGGGGCTTCATGTGCACCCCAGTTCAAATTAGTTGATAGAATCTGTGAAAGGAGATTTTACACGAGATACCAAAATTAATAAGAAAAAGAATTGTTAGAAATAATGTAAAACCTATAAAAGGGAGTTCTAGTTTCTGCAGCCTAAGAAAAGCAATGATCAATAAAAATGTCTGCTGCTCTGTAGTCTTCAGTTCATTTACCGAAAAACCCACCTCAAATATGTCTAGACGCGGAGTATCTTCTTATGAGAACAAATCAGTAATGCATTTAAACAAATAGTTTTATTTCATGCTAAACATTCCCTCCATTGTTCTACTCATAAAAAAAATATTTGTGTCACTGTTTTTTTAATCTAGGGCAATTCGTGGCAGCAATTGGGTTGGGTGCAGAGATATGTGAGAAAGATATGGCAGTTCTCATCATATGCAAGTAATGTGGCTCTGTCACTGCTCAGGGAGAATGTAAACAAAATCATGGCATTTTTATTGTACTGCCTGCAGAAAGGTTCTGCATAAACTCCAGCTGTTAACCATATGGTCTCCTGGCCATCTGGAGACAAACCCCACCCTAAATCTGCCTACCCCCCTCCAGGAAAAATCAGTGGGTTTTTTTCTTTATGAACTGTTTAAGAATACATGATTTTATGCTTTGTGTGTTTAAAAAAAAAGAGAGAGGAAGGAAAGCAACCAATGGCCTTTTCTCTTTCTCATGAATTAAACCCTAGGACAACAGGCATACATTGTATTTCATAGTACCAGATGTTTTCATTGTTTTGTAAGGAATTCATTATGGGCACAAATTGTTATATTTTTCTTGTACATGATACAGTTTCCTTCTGTATGTAAGATTCTAATCAATTGTCAAAGACCTAGGGAATGAAATTCATTAAAATCACATCATACTATGTAATAAATGACTACAGACACTAACATGAGCCTTCCTTGTCCGATAGGAGTATAAAGTCTCCAGCTTTGAGCAGAGACTGATCAGTGAGATTGAATACCGCCTAGAGAGGTCTGCAGTGGAAGAATCGGATGATGAGGTGCAGCATGGAGATGAGCCTATTGAGAACAGTATGGCACCATGTTTTGAGATGAAGCTGAAACATTACAAAATCTTTGAAGGAATGCCCGTCACATTTACATGCATAGTGGCTGGAAATCCAAAGCCAAAGGTGAGAGAGAGGGGAAAATCTCTTTAGAAGTGCAGAAACTTGGTTTGTTTGTTTTTTTTTTTTTGGGTTATCTCTGTAATAACAAGTGAACTGTGTATTATAAGAATAACAAATTTTCTCTCTTGGGGTCAAGTCCTCAGGTGGCATAAATTGTCATAGCTCTATTGAAGCGAGTAATACTATGATGATTTGTACCAGCTGAGGGTCTGCATCTTGGGGGTTTATCTCTAAAGATACACAGCTCACCATCTCCCAGTTACCTGAGCCCTATATAATGGGGGTAACATTTTCAAAAGCAGCTTAGGTACTAGGAGCTTACCTGTCATTGAAAGTCAATGGGACTTGGGTCACTTTTGAAAATGGAATGTAGATTCCTAGGTTCCTTAGGTGCTTACAAAAATTGTCCCATACTTTCCTGATACATTGTAAAGATGCTTCTCATGCTGCTTAATTTTTATTTTTTAATGACAGAAGCTTGTTGGTCTTCTCAAACTCTTCTCAAATGGCACTATACCTTCCAGTGAAGCTTTGTCACTGGAAACTGTTCTTGAACGGGCAAAGATTTTTTTAAAAGGAGTTTACTCCACGGCTCACCTGCCAAGCATGGTTGTTTTCTTTAAGATTTATAAAGTTAAAATATCACAATATAGTATCTCCTTGGGTGGTGCAAATGTTAAATCTCAATTGATATTAGGAAATAACAATATAGTATCTCCTAGGGTGGAGAAAATATTAAACCTCCCATTTAGTAGGCTGGGCTAGTAATTTTAATGATTAACCAGTAATCTACTGACCTACCTAGGTAACTGAAAAACAAGAGCAGCACTGGTTCCTTGTTGGCTTCATTCATAAAGCAATTACCTTCATAATTGTCCTACCAGGTAGGGGGATGATGGAAGGAAAGCAGTAATTTGTGGGCAGGATGTTACAGTGCCCTCTTGTGGCTAGATACTATTTTTCATTTAGATTATTCCAAGGAAACCCAACCTTCACAGCAGTGAAGGCCACATTGGTAAGTTGCCAGAAATGCCAGGGCCCAACATAATTTACACAATAAATGTACTTAGGATTTTAGCGTGAGGAAAATATGCATTTTTAAAATGTGTTTCTAGAGTGCTGTAACCATGGAGTTGTTACACAAAATTCTAGAAAGACAAAATGTGTTTGGAGTGTTGTGATGGAAGGACTATCATTGGGAAAACTGGCACAGCTTCTCTGAAAGCAACTTCTTCATAATCAGCTTTATTTCTGAGTTTTATTTTTGAACAGTTTGAGTCTGTTACGCAATATTGTGGTGACTTTGATTCCTGCAGAGTCCAAATAGAAGAAATGTCTGTTCACAAACATTTTACAAATAGCAGCCCTCTATGTAACCTACGAAAGCTTTCCTGGCCTGCTGCTCCTGGAACCCTTTGATCTGCTCATTTTATCTAGGCCACTCCTGTGTTTCCTACTTTTTCACCTATTCTAATTGGTAATATGCTTCTCTAGAAAGAGATTGAAATGAGTGTCCACAGGTATAGATATATTAGGTATATTATAGATATAATTAGATATAATTTCTATATTTGTGTATTCTCTCTCTTAAACTCAAATTTAATTCCACTCCATGTAACTGCTGCTGCTGCACTTTTTACTAGTGTAGATTGATTTCAGAACAGAAAAACGTAAAATCATAAAACAAAAGTTTTATGGTTATTTATGTTGAAGAAAATAATCCCCTATCCTTTTCAGTTTGTGTACTATTTTTTCTTGTACCTTGTTTCATCTTTGTCCCTCATTTGGACGTTGGGAGGCTGAGAGCAATATTTAGAGTTGGCCTTCCTCAACCTAATTTTTGTGGTCAATACTTGTGTGTGTGCGCATGCACAATGAGAAGCAACTGAAAACACAGTGATGCAAACAAGTGGGTCGTCTTGCACACACAAGAGATCAAAGAGGGAGGTTTTAATTGACCCCAGATAGTATTAAAAAACTTCATATTTACTAAACTAAAATTAACAAAGCTCAATGTGGTGTTGGACTAATCCATTAAGGAGCCAGGACTAGTAGAGCTAAGAATTGTATTTCAGGTATCAAGGACTCTTCAGGCCTGACCCAATTCCCTTTGATGGATGCTGATTAAGACAGGTAGATGAATCAGGAGAGAAGAGTTTCCAGCTACATTAGGTCACTGTAATAGGGTGTGTGGTGTGATGGAAAAGTGTGCTTTTTGCCCAAGGCTTATGAATCACAGTTTGGGTGAGCCATAGTGAAATATGGTCATTCCCTATATTTTGAGAGCGTTCAATTAGCTGTTCCCTGAAAACACTGTATTCTAAATTAGCACATTATTTGATGTATGTTGTGATTGGGATATTATGCTCCATTTCTCCATTATACTAAAAATGTATAAATTTAAAAGTGGTCTGCCACCCTCACTGCTGGAGCTATGACCTTTTATTCGGTTTGCTTGGAGATGCTTTGTATGTGATTTGCTCAGTTGGCAGGGGTGCAATAATTTCCACTGCTGTTGGGTAACTTCTTGTCAGCTGGACTTCTCTGGAATTACCAGAAGATGTTCTTTCCCAGATCTGCTTAAGTGTGCCAAGGTGGCAATTCTGAAATGTTTGATGGTTGAGGTGAGCCCTTATACTGGCATTTATTGATGCTGGGAATGTTGACACTGGATAAATTCATTGCTTTGGCAAATGAAACCCTGGAAAATATTTATTCAACTTGAAGCATCTTTTCCCCAAATATTCTGCCTAGCTATGTCAAAGAATAGATTTAGGAGAGACTGTGGTGTGTGTCTAAAATCTGGCATTCATTACAAGGAATCTTTCTAAGTAGGATTATTGGTTTGATATTTCTTTTTTCTGAACATGCCATGTAAATTGAATTCTGATGTGCAAATTCTATCTTTAGAAATGTTTCCAAAATCTGAATTTCCTTTGGTTATAACTGTCATGATAGTTGTTTTCTGGTTAAGATGGAGCTCAATGTGTGTGAGAGAAGAAATATGCTTTTTTGAGGTATATTTTGTCTTTATGAGTCTAATAATTCCATAGAGAAATTAATCTCAAAATGGGTTAAGTGAGACTTGAGTGGTGCATAGACCCTGTACCGGCCTCTCGGCACAGGGGTGAATTTCATTCACAATGATTAAAAATAACTGAATCTGCTGTACAAAGTCAAAATCACTACCATTTTTATCTTTATTTAATAAATTCACTTAGTTTTTGAAAATTTGTTAAAAATGTACAATATCCAAATGTAAGGTCAATCAATGACTACATTGGGGTAATAGTACCTTTTATTACAAGGTATCATAGGAAGAAAACTTTTTACCACATGGGTGCCCCTTGTTTCCAATAGAAATAGTGATGGTACCATTACTTATCAACCCATAACAGGTAAGGTTTACATTAAAAATTCATTCTGAATAAATAAGAAGCCATACATGGGCATATTTTTACTACCTGAGTGAACGGAATATTAAGTAACTGGTGTATCAAGTTGGGACAACAGGTACAGTTAATATGTGCCTCTGCTTAATAATTCTTGGCATGCCTCCTGATTCTCTGATGATAGAAGTGTGTTACAAAATAATTACCACTTAATGCAAGCCCAACTGATGTCAAATAAATTATGAAACATGTGAATCATGCAAGTTAAAACTCATTTTTGCAGCTATGTCCTTGTTCAGAACTATTAGCATATGCTTATAAATGATCAAATATCTTTTGTCTCCAGTGAAAGCTCTGCCAGCAAATGAGAAGACATTACCAAATCTGTTGTTAACACCATAGATTTTCTGCAAGCCTGCTGACAGACAAAATGGGAAACAAGTATAACCAGCTATTGAGGAAATGAAATCATTTATAGTGACATGTAATGCCTGTCAGTATAAGAACCAGAGATGGTAACTACTTTTTAAAGGAAATTTCCACTCAGGTCTTCCAAAACATTCTCCTGGTCTATTGTATTTCAGTGAAATTTAAAAGTGTCCTTAATTTACTCCCCCAAATGAATGAATTCATAGCTTTGAAGAGTTGGCAAGTATGAAGAACCTGGAAGATTGTATTCTAACTGAACTCTTGCTCTGCTTTGTTGCTTGACTGTTGCTGGAAAGCCTCTGAACACATTTTTCTCACTAAATCACTGAGTTCTCACGTCAGAAATAACACTCTGGACAACCTGGCTTGCCTTATGCTAATAATCTCATTGGTTTCACGACTAGGGAAAGAAAAATTTCACTCTATATGTACTGTACTGCAAGAAAGAAGTCCACATTCATTTATTGTTCTAACACGTCAGTCCATATGTTATAAGTGGATATAGCCCTTTTCCCTTCATCTCAGAGGCAATGATAACACTGTGAAGGAATATATTTTCTTCTAAGTGGGAAAGTTCTTTGAATGGAAATATGGGCTGTATGGTAAAGCTTAGAGTTCACCAGAGGTTCAGGTTGGAACACAAATCACCTTCTCCAGATAGGGTTTTATTGCAGGTTCTGTTTAACACAGATTGACACCAATTTGGTAAGTCTGTAGCTGCCTTACATCCATGCACTTTTACAAGCAGTAAACTCAAAAGAAGAAGCCATGCAGGTTAGCTTTTTTATTCTCCCTAGAGCTTTCTGTCCTGGCTTTTGGTCAGCACAGTCTTCTTTACTTCCTTGTTAAAGGTATGTGCGCAGGCTCACCTACTCCTAATTAGCTTCCAGCCACTAGTGCCTCCCTCAGCTACTTCTGATCCTCAACTGGGAATTAACCCATAAAGCCCTTTGGCTGGCTTGATGGACCTGCATCCCACAGACATCAGTGAGACTGGCTGTGGCAGGACTTTGAGGCTCCTTCCAGGGGATGTCAAAATATCCTGTACTCCTTGTACTCACTGTTGCAGCTTGTCAGGCATTAGAAAGGAAATGGAGAAAGTCAAAGCAGATAAGATGGGTGGTTTTAGACTTACTATGCCCTCGACTCTTTTCTACAGACATTAAGGTAAGGGAGTGCATAGGGAGAACTTCCCCTTCTCTCCTGTCTGGCTGATGAAGTGATGACTCTTCAGCCATGAAAGGAGCTTGTTCCTGGAGTCTTTTTCCCACCAGTAGGAAGAGCACTTAATGGCAGAATTAATGCCCCAGACACAAGTCCTCTATTTGCCTTCTCTCCAAAGGAAGATATTTCTCCAGGCTAGCTCCAAAGGAAGGAAATCTCGCCAGGAGTTCCTTCTTCCCTTAAGGAAGGAGAGGGAAGGAAACACAAATAAATGATAGATTTGACATAAAATCTTTTTTTCGTTATATATTTCAGAACTTCCTAGGAAAGAACTCTAGGCCCCCTCCTTTTTGTTTTTGAATCAGTACAGATTCTCCATCCTTGTAGACACTGGAGTAGGGAGAATCAGGGATATAGCGCATCCCAGCACACTTTTACTTAGCTTGCTACTGGCTCCTTTGGGGATAAGAACCTCCATCAGATGCATTTCTTCTCTTGACCCCATTCTCTTCTCTTTGCTGCCTCTTATCACCACAAAATTATGCAGCACCACATTCCTACTTAATGTGGAGACCTGTAATGGCAGCCATCAAAAATAATTTTCTCCTGTTCCTATCTTGGTCTGCTTTAACCACTGTTCCTCTTTGCAATCCCACAATTCCTTTATTTACCTGTACATCTTTTTTCTGAGGGAGTGTTGCATAATAGAGCTTCTCATTTTTTTAGATTCCACTGCTCAGACTCCTAATGGTAAGTCTGCTAATTGCAACCTCTTGTAATGTTTGTGCAAATGGAACACCTGCTTTCTTTTTAGTATCTACTGTTTTTACCAGCTGCTCCTGGTCTGTTATGGGTAATTGAAATTTGGTGGTGAGTGGTATTTTGTAATAAAAATAGTAGAGATATAGGAACCAACAATTTTTGGAAATAGATACCTGCAGTTATGCTCCTAAACCCATATTTAGGCACCTAAATAAAAAGCCTCTTTTTCAAAAATGTTGAGCGTTCATTTACTTCACTGGGAGCTGCTGAGTGGTCAGCATTTCTTAAAAAGAGGCCATATATTTAGGAACCTAAATATGAGCTTAGGAGTCTAACCTCAGGCAATTAGGGTAGAATATTCAAAAGTCCCTAAGGCCTATATCTTCAAAGGTGTCTAGGCAATCAATCAATGGGAGTTAGGTGCCAAAACACCTCTGAGGATCTGGGCCTCAGTGACTAATGCACTTCTGAAAGTTTTATATTTTTAAATCTTGGTCAGAATCTCCAAATCTCCTTTTTTCTTGTGCTAGAGACTTTAAAAAATGGCTTTGTGGAATGCATACAAAAATGAACATTACAGTAGTGTTTTTTCTGGTTATATCTTGTCATATATTACACTACAACCAGGTCTTACATATTAGCCTGAGAATAATATATATATAATGGTTAAAAACTCCATAGAAAGGTCCTCTATTATTAATAGAGAAGTTAACCATTCTGTAGGACTTTAAACCCTTATACAGTTGGGATATAATTCTCTAAAGTTCTATACTTTGCTTCAAAATTTTGATATTTCCTCTTAAATTTTGATTGTGTTTCTACAGAAGCCTATTAAATTTTGATAACATCCTATTGTTGTCTAAATATTATTGTAAGTCCCACACTTATACTAAGGTGGGATGTATTTATCTCTTCAGAGAATGATTAAGCATGTTCTTCAACAATTACAATTTAAAGGGAAAAGTTATGTTACATATTGAATTGGAGTGTATGAGTTTGAGTACCATGGTTACTTGGTCCAGACCAGTCAGTGTAAGGGTATGTTGAGGTTCAGGGGGCAATCCAGACTAGTGAGGAGTTGTGTCACCACTTGCTCTGAAGCTCTAGATGCCTTACAGCAGCAAAGCATTGTATATCCCATCCTAGGATGTTCACAACCAGCCTACAAACATTCACGTCACCCTGAATTATCTGTGTGCTAGACAGCTGTGGTTCAACAGCCTGGAATCTAGCAGCCTGTCTACAGCTCCCCACTCTGGCTTCCACCAGCCTTGGCTACTACTTGCAGGCTGACTCCAACACACGTGCAGTCCCAAACTTTCCCAAAACTGCATGCTCTGCAGTGTCCAGCCTTCTCCTGGATAGTTCAGAGAAATAACAACATTCGGTAGTTCCTCTAAAGACATACAAGTACATCATAGCCTATTAACTTAACTGGGGTAAGTACATCCTTCCATTTAAACCCAGCATTGAGTTGGTTTACAGTAAATATAAAACAAATTTATTAATAATAGGACATAGGTTAAGTGCTGCCAAGTAAAAGGAATAAAGTTAGAAGGGGTTAGAAGCAAATAAAAGAAAATAACACAACTAAATATCTAAAACTTAATTTTAGATTAATCTTTCTTCAAGATGATTTCTCACATATATTCAGTTCCCAGAGACTTCAATCCCCCTTTGGCTGAAGGACCTATCTTTCTCAGCTTGCAAGAGTTCTGTTTCCTTGTGTCTATCTAGTGATGGATATCAACGATGGCGTCTGTTTTTGCTCATATCTTCCAAAGTTCAGTGATTTTGTTTCAAGAGGCAGGATGAACTCATGTTGTTGTTCCCTTCCTGGGAGCTTGCCATCCCCATACATGTAAATGGGGCTTCCTTTGTTTTGATTCCACCATGTTTAATTTACATAGGAGACAGGTAAATAGCTACCTTCTCTCCTGTCTGGGAGGGAACTTGTTTCTCCCTGTTTGGCCAAAGCCTTTAAAGCATAGTATAATTAAATATCCATATTTTCTCATATAGTATTAATACCTACATTTCACAATTATATTGCTAGCATCATTAGCTTTCAGAAAAGACCTCTGTCTATACGCTTTTAAAATACAGTAATATTGTATGCCATTAATTGATTATCACTTGAGGTTCAGACTCCCCCCCCACTCCCCCGTCTTTATAGATCAGTAAACCTTTGAAATGGATTCTTCTGAGGGTTACCCCTCAAAGTAAAGTGTAGTCAAGCTGAGAAGAAGATGACAGGGAATCTGATGATGAAGGAAGCTCCATGCTCTTTCTTCCCTTGCTGTCTTAATAGTTCCTGTTTAATGCTTAAATGTAAATATGGACCTGCATTGTCCTTGCCTGAAGATTGGGCTGGTCAGAGAATCAAAGATATATTTCTTTGTCTAAGACAGACCTGTCCACCAACTCCCCTTGACATGCCTGGTTTAAACACGTTAGTCATAATTCTAGTGTGTATCCCTAACTCTTAAACATCATCCAAGAATATTAATGATCAGTCAGTTATTAGTTTTCAAATGATACCTCACAAGGCATATTTTGTACAAAGTTTATTACAGTAGTGTGCAGGGTGTGAATATGGGGTGTTCAGGGTCACAAATGGGTATCTAGTAAAAGTGTCACTTATCATTATCACTTGTTTTCATCAGAATAATCATTCTTTTAACCATCATGTTTTTTCCACTAGGAAAAAAAGCATTTATATTCTTAAATTACTTTTCCAACTTCAGATTTAAATAAAATAAAGGAACCTTATTTGATCTGGAATATTTCTATAAATGCTTAATTGTCACTTGTTTTTTGGAAACTGAATACTATCCTCATATCTATCTTTCTCTATAAATGTTTGTCCTTTCCCATCTGAAGATTAGAATTCTGTAACAAAAAAATTTCTTACATCCAGTTCATGGATTCAGGACCCAGCCAAGTTCTATACTTCTTTTAGGAGTGGATAGGAAGTGGTTTTCTTTCAATTCACACTAGTGAGGTTTTCAACAGTTGAGATTTGCTACCATTGTTAAATGAGAAATGATGACGATACCCACTTCTGATCATCTATGCTTTGTTTTCTGCTACAGATTTATTGGTTCAAAGATGGGAAGCAAATCTCTAAAAGGAGTGATCACTACAGAATTGAAAGAGAACCTGATGGAACCTGCTCTCTCCACGCTACAGCCTCCACCCTGGATGATGATGGCAATTACACTATCATGGCTGCCAACCCACAGGTAAATGAAGGTTTAGCTCCATAACAAGCATGCTTCTGGATAGAAACATTTCTAAACTCTCTCATCTAACAGTTGTGCAATTTAATTAGAGATGAAGTCATCTTAAAGTATGTAATACTTAGACTTCATCAGTAGGGTGGGACCACTGTGTCCAAGCTTAGAAAAAGTGCTATGGAATAGTTTTCTTTGTTTTTCATTGTCATTTCTTTGCCTTCAGCTGACGCTGTCTTGACAGAGCATGCTTTAAGTAGATACTACGCAAGGCAAGATAGGCAAGTAACCCAACACAACTAAGCTGTTGGTTACACTTTCGCTGATGGCCCTTACTGACACAGTCAGCCCTATTGAAACCAATGGGACTATGTGGATCAGTTGTGCTCCTCAATATGAGTAAGACTAAAACTAAATGAAAATAATACTAAGGCTGAAATGCAATCCCACAAAAGCAAAGGATTATAGCACATAGTGTGTAATGTGGCAGCCTGATGTGTAGAAAACATCTCATGATCTTCACTGTATCTTCTTCCGAAAGCCACAACATGATATTGCTTTGTAATCTAGGTGGTTCTTTACATATGCAATTGCTAATGGACTAGAGCTGTGGTGTATAACAGAAATCTATTGTCCCACATATTGAAAAAGTAACACAGTGGCCATAGTACCTGAAGTCACAGGCTAAGAACACGGGAAGTCACTTTTTCAACCCACTTTTCCTACAGTTTAGCAAGTTGAAGGCAGCACTGCTTGAATTCAATTAATGAGACCAAAGCATTACCATTGCTTAGAGAAATAATGAATAATTTTAATTGTATTCTGTAGCACTAAAGACCTTGGCAAGATCAGAATCACAAATAGTTACATTGTAAAATAACAAACTCTATCATTAAGACACAACTTAATCTAAACAGGAGTGTTGTGCACTGTTATGCACGTTGCTAGGCTACTTAGCACGACACTTCCATTTTTGCATCGGTTTTTAGCTGTCAATCCCTCCTAAAGTTGCAACATATATACAAAGGGTAGCTTTAAACTAGGTCTTGATACCACAAACTGTATTGGATAAAACTCTCAAATGTAAATGTTATTTTCACATTATATAAATAGCAGTTGTTCCACAAGTCCCTGGATAAACTTTACAAGCTGGAAACTTCATTCATACAGAAAGCATTGTATAATAACTAAGTAATACACTTACCTATTTGTGTGATAAATAATGCAAATGCATAGCAGATTTGTTTGGAATTTTAAAAAAAGTAACACACTGCTGCACTAAGGTAGAAAGTTCATCTTGAAAATTCTTAGGTTCAGCATTTGTGGCTTAATCCAAAACCCAGTGAAGTCAATGGAAACACTCCCATTAACTTAGGGGGTTTTGGATCAGTCCCTAGATGAGATTTACAGGTTCATTTATTATCTACTTTTGTTTTTCTCTATCAACAAGAGGCTACTGACCAATTTGATGACAGAGACGTGACCCAGACAATCATCAGTGGCAACTGATGGCATTTAATAATGCTACTTTTTTTAATACAGTAAAAAAGTTTCTGCTTTATTCCCTATTTTGGAGTTTGAGAAAACAGCTATGTGAACTGATGAGAAAATCTTGTGCTCATGTTTGTTTTGACTTTGGACAAGAACCAGAAGCATCCTCCTCTGGATCCCCTTGATCAAAACTTGGAAGTTTATATTATTACGCAATATAGAAAAACATTTAAATGGTTCACCCAGCCCTTTATGTTCTTTCTTCACTATGTAATTCCCAAGTAAATATAATTATGTCTCCTAGCATTAGCTTATTTCTACTATGCATTTAGCAGTGCAGTGGAAGCAAAGAGCAGCAGTGGATTAATGCACTAGCCTTTCACACCAAAAGACTTGGATTCCAGTCCGGTTAAGTCATCATGTGGAAATAAATTTGGCTTGTCCTCCTAGATGCTAATGGAAACTTGTCCACATCTCAAAACTACCACAAACATAGGCAAAATTGGCAGCTTCTCCCCAGGAAAAGCATACTATGTGAATATGTATTAGAGCATCGAACAGAGAGATCTCAAGTCAGAATTCTAGTAGATTGGGAGAACTGTGTTAGTACAGGTTACACAGGGCTGCTGCATTTGCTGGTCTCCGGTAAGTGCTATTAGCCCCTCATTTTATGAACACCAAATTCATCTAAAAATAAAAGGCAATGATGGTGTAAACAGATATAATTCATTGATATATGCCAGATGAGGATCCAGACTGATATTGTGAAATTTACACATGGGATTTACCGGCTTATTTTGAGAGACGAGAGAAGAAATACTTAATTATTGCATATATATAGTCTGTAGTTAATATTGTGTAAGCATCTGCAATATAGAAACCTGAAAACTGGAATTTATAATCTGACAATAGAAACTTGGTTCACTGTAAAACCTGGCATAGAATATTTTAACCGAGGAACAAACTTTTTTTTTTTTTTTTTGGGTGCAAATTCTCCAGTAATTCAACTCTGTTTTAACCCATTCAACATTGCTTTACACATAGTGGTAACGTCCCTATGGCTAACCTCCTACCAATGCCAGTAAGTGAGAGTGTGGATCCTTACCTTCTCACTCCTTCCTGTTTTTCTTCCTCCTTTTACCATCTCTCTCTCCCCTGTTTTGTAATGTAGAATAGCCATCATGTGCCCCCTCGCTATCTGACTGACCATCCCCAACCCTTCCTCTGCCGCTGCCTCCTTCCCTCCATTTCCTAGGCCATCTAGTCCTAGATCATGCCTCACCTACTGTGTCTTCCTTTCCTAATTCCATAAACTGTCCAGTTGCCTCGCCCTCCTGTTGGTGTTTTCCATTCTAGATTCTTTCCAATCCTTTACGTTTCCCTTTCTGGATGCTCTCTTGAATCTGCATCCCCGTAAATTTATCTAGAAAGTAGTTCTTTACTCACAAGCAAAAGGTTAATGTACAGAAGTGCCTAAAATAGAGGCTTACTTGTTCCAGATGTTTTAACTCAGTTTTCACATAACAAATAGTTTGCAGGCCACGTGCAATAACTTATTGTAACACGGATATTTGTCTGGTGGACTGAATGGGTCAGGGGATTGGCAATGGGATACAGAGACTTTCACCTCTAGCTCTCCAATTCTAATCTCTGTTAAGGTCTGCAGTAAGCAAAAGTTCATTACCTTTGAGAGTTCTTTACTGACCTATGTGAAATTTTGTTAGGGGTGTCAGTCCAGTTCCTAGTGAGTGGATTACTGCAGCAAAGTTGGCACCTTTTATTACCAATGTTACCAGAACTATGAGTGCAGAGCCCAGAGTTCAGGTGCAGCCACAAGCTGGCGCAGGGATGGTTGGCAATACTGCTGCCCATGTGCTAGTTATTCAATAGATAAAGATAACTTCACTCATTAGGGTACTTAATCCATGATTTTTCAGGAGCACTAAATTTGCACTAACATTTTAAAAAAAATACATTTGTTTTATCAAGTTAGTAACACACTTTAAAAATCAAATAGAAAATAGTTACTCTCTACAAATCCATGATCTGTTCCCATTTCTTGAGCAAATACAGCCCATGATATTAAAAATAATTACAAAACAGTTAATATTATCATTGCACCACAAAGCACCAACAGCTGATCACTACAGTTAAAACAAATTTTCTATCCTTACCGTCTTCCATGATGTCTTTTCTTCTCAAAACAACATGCACAAAGACTCACAGCCACTAAGGTCAGAAGGGACCAATATGATCATCTAGTCTTACCCCCTGCCCAATGCAGGCCACAAAACCTCACCCACCAACTCCTGTAATAAACCTCTAACTTATGACTGAGTTATTAAAGTCCTCAAATCATGGCTTAAAGATTTTAAGGTACAGAGAATCCACCAGCAAGTGAGCTGTGCCCCATGCTACAGAGGCAGGCGAAAAACCCCAGAGCCTTTGCCAAGCTGCCCTGGGGGAAAATTCCTTCCTGACCCCAAATATGATGATCAGTTAAACCCTGAGCAGGTGGGCAAGACTCACCAGTCAGACACCCATGAAAGAATTCTCTGTAATAACTCAGAACCCACCCCATCAAATATCCCATCACGGGCCATTGGCATATCTACCACCAGTAGTCAAAGATCAGTCAGTTGCCAAACTAGTCCGTCCCATCCTACCATACCCTCCATAACTTATCAAGCTCAGTTTTGAAGCCAGCTTGGTTTTTTTTGCCCACATTGCTCCCCTTGGAAGGCTATTCCAGAACTTCACTTCTCTGAAAGTTGAAATTAGACTCAGGTTTCTAAGTCTAAACTTCCTGATGGCCAGTTTATATCCATTAGTTCTTGTGTCCACATTGGCACTGAACTAAAATAATTCCTCTCCCTCCCTGGTATTTATCCCTCTGATGCATTTATAGAGAGCAATCATATCTCCCTTCAACCTTCTTTTGGTTAGGCTAAACAAGTCAAGCTCTTTGAGTCTCGTCTCATAAGGCAGGTTTTCCGTTTCGCAGATCATCGTACTAGCCGATCTCTGAACCTGTTCCAATTTGAATTCATCTTTCTTAAATATGGGGGACCATAACTGCACACAATATTCCAGATGTCTCACCAGTGCATTGTATAATGGTACTAACACTTGCCTATCTCTACTGGAAATACCTAATCTGATGCATCCAAAGACCGTGTTAGCTTTTTTCACAGCCACATCACATTGGCGACTCAGTCATCCTGTGATCAACAAATACGCCCAGGTCCTTCTCCTCCTCTGTCACTTCCAACTGATGTGTTCCCAGTTTATAGCAGAAATTCTTCTTAGTCCCTAAATACATGACCTTGCACTTTCCACTATTAAATTTCATTCTATTTCTATTACTCCAGTTTACAAGGTCATCCAGATCTTCCTGTATGATATCCCGATCCTTCTCTGTATTGGTAATACTTCCCAACATTGTGTCATCCACAAACTTTATTAGCACATTCCCACTTTTTGTGCCCAGGTTAGTAATAAAAAGGTTAAATAAGATTATCCTGGTTGGGATGATATAGCTGAGGTTAGTCCTGCTTTGAGCAGGGGGTTGGACTAGATGACCTCCTGAGGTCCCTTCCAACTCTAAGATTCTATGATTCTATGGTCCCAAGACCGATCCCTGAGGAACTCCACTAGTAACCTCCCTCCAGCCTGGCCAGTATGACCTGTTGTAGTCTCCCCTTTAAGCAGTTCCTTATCTACCTTTCAATTTTCCTATTTTAATCCCCATCTTTTCCAACTTAAATAATAATTCCCCATGTAGAATCGTATCAAATGTCTTACTGAAATCTAAGTAAATTAGATCCACTGTATTCCCTTTGTCTAAAAAAAATCTGTTATCTTCTCAGAAAAGGAGATCAGGTTGGTCTGACACGATTTACCTTTTGTAAAGCCTTGTTGTATTTTATCCCAATTATCGTTAACCTTGATGACCTTAACGATTTTGTCTTTCAAAATTTTTTCCAAGACCTTGCATGCTACTGTGGTCAAATTAACAGGCCTGTAGTTACCTGGATCACTTGGAGTGAGAGTCTGAATTATTATTTTATTGTCTTTATTAGCTGCTCAGTATGTTATGTATTATACATGCTCTAGTTACCTTAGAGCTGGTAGAAAATTGTCATAAATTTTCTTTAACAAAAAATTACTTTTAAAAAGAAATTTTCACCAAAAAAATAAATTGTTTCCTTCAGAATGTTTTAATTTTTCAACAAATAAGATCTAAATGAACATTTTCATTTTGTTTTTATTTGAATCTACTTTAGTTTATTTTTTGTTTCCCCCCTTTTGTCCCATTTTTCACTGAAAAACAGTAGGGAAGAAAAAAGGAAGAGAAACGGGAAGGGGAAGAAAACTGAAAAAATTAAAAATTCTCAGTTTGTGTTATTTTGTTGAAAATTTTTTGAATGAAACCATTTTTTTTTCTGTTCAAAATGTTTCATGGAAAATATATACTGTTTTTCAAGGAGCTCTAATTTAGAACAGACCCAAAAAGTGCAAACACCGCAATTTTAGAACAATCTAAATGCCTTTTAAAACTACAGATATATTCTGTGCAATAAAAATGAGCTGGATCTGATACAACTCAACCATTCTGCCACACACACAGTTCATATCTCAACCATGGAATGAACCAAAATCCTGTACCTAAACATGGCCACGTTTTCATGGATTCAAAGGTCAGAAGGAACTATTATGAACTGGTCGAACCTGCATAATTTTGATTTGGTGTCGCTAGGTTTGAGATCTGGACTCTGTTACTCAGGTCCAATATGCTAAAGAAATCAATTCATTTACAATTAATACACAATACCAAAACCAACATTGGGTTATTTTGCAAATTTACTTTTAAAGACCACATTGTACATGCTAGCTTCATTGTGGCCTTTGTACTGGAGCCTTCTGAACATAGGAACTCACTGCTTGTTTGGGTTAAATCAAATGTTCTAATAAAATAGAAGCTCTTTGCCAGGTATTTCAGGCACTCAAGATGACAAAACAAGTTCTACAATTATTACATTACCAAATGTTTACCAACAGGGCAAAACAAGAAAAATTATCAGTGAGCTTTCTCTGTATATAATACAAATGAAATTACAATCACAAGAATGGAGCTGGTTTGCATTAGTAACATTACACTTTGTGTTTTATAACTGTGCACATTGAAAGGCAGAATCTTTTGTTTGTGGTTATGACAGGAAAAATACATGCTTATATCATGGTTGCAAGGCTAGCTGCACCTCTGTCTCCTTTCTGGTCTCTGAGTGGACCCCCTCATGTTGCAGGCTGTGTACTTTTGCCTTTCCTGGGCTGAATAATTCAATTTTCCCACTCTTACACTGGCTTCTGTGCAACCATGCCCTTTGTATCCACCATTCTCATCCTGCAGGTCCATGTGCCTGCAGTTCTTCCCTGTGGGAGTCTGTGACTGGTGGTTTATATAGAGATCAGCTTCCTTAAAACAAAAGCATTGTTTATTTTGGCAATAGGAATAAAGCATAAGAAGTGTTGGGTTTTTTTATCTACATATAATGTCTGTAGGTATGTTATCTAAATATTTGCCATCCCTTGATGGTAGCTTAGACAGGTCTAACTTGTTCAGATGCCCCCATCGGTGTCCTGTGTCTTGGTCTCCTTCTCCCAAACCACTACAGCCCCTCTCTTGAGAGGGGTTCCCTTTTAAACTGTGCTATAGTTCTTTTGTTCTTCCGTGTCCCAGGGCTTTGACCCTTCTTGTTAAAATCAGGAGGAGTACTCAGATCCAGCCAGGGGTTCTGATATTGTCCCTTAACAACTCTCAAGTGTTTGTTGAAAGGGTGGCTTATCCTGAGGTGATTTCTCCTTCCTGTCATTTTTCTAGACAGACTCCTGTGGAGTTAAACCAAAGTCATACATAAAACATCCCAATAATCAGGCCAACATATGGTATTCATAAATTATCACAGGTTACCTCCAAATCCATCACAGCTTATACAACTCTTAGACGTGTAAAAGGAATATCACACATTTTTTACATCATAATGGGTGCTATGTTTGCTGCACAGGACAGATGTTGGAATAGCACTGAAATTCCCAACTGTATGATTTCTAGAACTCCATGTGGGTGTCCCCAGTAGCAGTGTCCTGAGAAAAAGTCCAGGAAGCAGGAGGTCTAGGCCTTTGAAGCCTCACAGCAGGAACTATCCCTTCTAAGGTATATTAAATCTGGCCCTTCTGTCCAGAAGAACTTGTGATTTCTCCCCTGGCCTCTATTCCTTTATAACTCGCAGTTCTACAGACATTTTAGGGGGAAAGGAGTAAGTTAAGTATCAGCTAGCTTATTGCCTCAGTGATAATCCTACTCTTATCCTAGCCAGATACTAGTATCTACTGGAACATCAGTAGTCACCTGTTTAGCAGGTGAGAACGTTACTTATTTACCAACTGGACCAAACTTAAATAAATGTATGTGAAATCTATGAGAAATTTCAATTTCTGTTAACTTGGACAAGCAGGTACTGAGCGCTTAGGAGTCTTGTTGTAGATGATGGAGAATCGGCTTCTAATACAGTCAACAAAAAAGCACCTGAAATGTACACTTATGTATTGTTTTTTAGTGAACTAAAATCTTTGAAGCTTTTTGGTTACTTTGAAATCGTTTTCATCCCATCTTCTGCTTTGAGTCCAAACAGCTATTTACCTCTCTTTGGCAAAGTTGAATGGGCACTCCAAAACCCAGATTTCCCACTGTGCTGTGTAATGTGCAGACAGCTGGCCAGAAACCCATATTTTTTACTGGTAACAACCTTCCTCAGAGACGCTGCTTCATACGAACTGGAAATTAAATTTTTTGTGTGGTACATGTTATCTGTCATTAATAATTATATTTCAAGGTGACTGCTTTTTTTCTCCTGCCTTTTATGCAATACAACTTTTTTGTGTGTGAAGCCATCAATGATGCAAACAGTACAGTGGCTGACCTACCGCAAGCTCTTGGCTCTGTGTGTAAAGCTTAAGTATATTTCAGGTGTAACTTACCTCTGGTGGAGGAACAGATGCATATTAATGGATAATTTTGCTACGGGATAACAAAGACTCAATGGGAATGTTATGGTGACAGCGAACGGAGTCAGCAGCATTACTCTATGGTCTATCAGCAAGAGCAGAGTCAGCAGCTGGAACATTTAGCCCCATAAAAGAAAATGACAATATGTCTAACTATTCTACAGGCAATAGCTACCTCAATGCTATCTGTGCTAGCTGTGCTCCAGGTAGTGCAGCAATTATCCCCTTTTGAAAAAGTAAGCTTTTAGGATATACAATAAAGTAGACCTCATAACTTTTTATTGATGATTTTTTGTAATCAGAGAGTTGCTTCAGTATGTTCAGTGTTGGATTGCTAGCTGTAAAAGCAGGGAAAGTACTGTCGGCAGTTGGTACATTAACTAATTCTGATGGAAACTTCCTTTTTGTGGAAGAAAAGATTTCGTAAGATAGGGAATCAGTAAAAACTGGCACCAACAAGTGAACTTTGGGCTCTGGGCATTTATTAACATGTTTGTTTAGTGTTTTGGGAAAAAATCTATTCTGTTAAAATTGTTTATTTTTTTAGTAGAATAATTTCTTTTCTTTTCTTTTTTTTTTTCCCCCACACCCCAATGATTGTAACAGGGCAAAATAAGCTGTACTGGAAGGCTGATGGTCCAGGCTGTTAATCAGAGAGGACGTAGTCCTCGGACACCCCCCAGCCAGCCTCATATCAGAAGGTACCATAGATGTTTTCATTACACATTCGTCACTGCAGCTGCTATACATATTTTGCACAAAGGTGTTGGCAAGATTAGAGAATTGGGAAGAAAGTATATGTGCCAATATGGCACACAAGAAGAAACCTAATCTTCTGTTGTATCCAAAAATCCCTATAATTCTTGGAGCCATCAGATGTACAATAGGCAATTTATACAATTATGTGTTCTTGGTTTTTTAACCCTTGTCCTCCCTTGTTTGTCACATTCACTTCCTGCATCTTGTCTCGAGCCTGGTTTACACCTAAAACTTAGGTCAACCTAGCTACATCATTCAGGGCTATGAAAAATTTCATGCCCTGTGTGATGTAGTTAGATCAACCTAACCACCATCTTTCCATTGACCTAGCTACCGCCTTTCGAAAGGGTGGATTTACTACAGCAATGGAAAGACCTGTTCCTTCACTGGAGCAAGTGTCTACACTATAGTGGCATAGCTGCAGCAGCGCAGGTGTGACCATGCAGTGCTTATGTTGTAGACATGTCCTCAGTTTACACTGTAAGCTCTTTGGGGGAGGAATTGTACAAACACATAGGGAGTCACATCACCTAGTGCGATGGGGCTCTAATTGTCATTGGGGCCTTTAGATGCTATGTCAGTACGTAATATGTAATAATACAAAATGTGATAGACATGATTCCATGCCACAAAATTTGGATCCAGATCTGAAATGCTCTAACAGGATAGGATGTTTGGTGTTTATAAAGTTAGAAACCAGAAATAGTTTACAATATAGTTTAAAATATAGATCTGAAATGTTCTTAAGTTTGTGGGCTTTCAGATACAAGGTTTTGTTTTTTGTCCATCTCTAGTCTATGGCCTGTTTAAGAAATTTTCCCTCAAACATTTTTTTTCAGCTATTAGACAAGGCTCACATGACTCTGATCTAAGGCCTAGCACAGGTCCTAGATATTCAACCAACCAAAAAAGTTAACCCTTTTGGTTAACTAAGTAGAGGGTCCCAGTTCAGGTGTCTGCTGAAGTGGCATGTATTTGTTCTGTTCATTGGTTATGCCCACAGCAGTATCTTGCCATCATCTGCCAGTTACAACAGAGAGTAGATACGACTGCACTAAATACTACATTCAGAATGAAATTAATGGATTTTGTTGCTCACCATGAAGTGTTAGCAACTGAGCAAGTGTATATGGTATAAATACTGCATGGAGAACAGAGCCCTGCTAAATATGAAATACTAGAAAGTCCTGATAAAACTGTGGTCAGTTGGTTAAGAGGATTCTCAGTTCTCTCACCCTATTTCTCCACTTTATACCCTCCTTTCTAAGCATTCTTCATGTTAACCTGATCCTTATATCTGGCCAAGGAGGCTTTGGATGAATTTCTCCCTGGATCTCATAAGCCTTAATCCTGAGTTGGCCAAAAGGCAGTCACTCAAGTTTGAGAAGTATTTCTCACCCACCCTCACCTAGTGCTATGCAAACTGCCTCCATAAACTTCCAGGCCCAGGAACAAGGAGCTGATATCAAGGCCTAAATTCAAATCCTTTCCACAGCAGTGTGTTGCACTATCACTGGACCACTAAGACTGCACATAAAGGCTAGTTTTATGTTCATTTTTCATAGTAAGTGCAGTGGAAGAGCTATTCCAGGACTGCACAGCCACTGATCCCTCAGTAGGTCAATATCCAATGTCCCCTTTGCAACTAAAAGCCTCTTACTAATCTGTGACAGGAAGAGCTGCCACTAGGAATTGTGGTTCAGATCTGCAAGTAGCCCGCAGCTCACTAACTGTTAGAGACGACAGTGTAAAAAGCCTTCTGGTGAAGATAAGGGGCACAAAAAATTTGGGGAGAGGGGAAAATGCAGATGTGAGAGAGGGATAGAAGAAACAAGGAAAACACTAAGCAACTGATACTTCTGCACCTCCCTGACAGTGTAGATCTTCCTCTTGTGGCTGTAAACAGAGAGCTGTCTGTGTGTGTTCTTTAAAAGAGCCCTATTTGGTTTTTGAGCCTGTCCAAAAATATTTGTACTTCTCCAAGACACAAAGAAATGGACAGTCAGATATGAAAGTTGATATGCAAAAGAAACTTCTAGCACATTCTAATTGAAGGCAGACTTTAATTTGGCCAATAATGTTTGCATGGCTCTAAAAATGAATCTTCAGATACAGCTGAGCAGCTCCCGTTTGCTGCAGAAGGCTGTCACTGTGGGCAGAGTTTGGCCTAAAATGAATTCACTGGAGCTGCATGAGTTTAGCAGAGGACAGAATTTGGCCTTAAAATCTCATTTTTAATTACATGTTTTTAAATTTGCTTCATAAAATAGAAATTTACAAAGATTGCAAAAAGACCTTTTTGCAAAATAAGTTACATATACAATGGAAACAGTATTACTTTCAATTGAAAAGGAACTGGTTAGCCACAGGGAAGGGTACAATAAATTAATGGGCAAAAATTGCTGATCATAGAAATTACAATCGTATTTCGGGTGGAGGAAATCTGCTGATTGGTCATATTTTCTGGATTTTTCTTCCCATGTTCTTTTATTTTTACTAAGAACAGTTTAATGCCATAAGATCTTTTGTTCTCTTATTTCTGTTGCTTATGAGCTAAATTTTCATTTTTCTCACACCACAACTGAGTTGTTTTGGAAATGATTATAAATATCACAAACAGATAACTATTTAGTGAAGAATAATCCTCCAGAGCAGATGAACTAAATTTAATCCACAGATGTTTTCTATTAATGTAAATGTCTTTAACTGGTAACAAATAAGAGAAGATAATAATGGAAAATCTTATGTGGAACCTAATAAAGGTAAATATATATTATTCAGGTTATTTTCTGGCTTAATCAGTATTACAGAGGGCTTCAGTTGTACAAAAGACTAAAGCAGAGTTGTGGTTGTATATATTAAGTATTGTCAAAATTCTTGTACATTTTCTTTCACTGATTTAAACTACAGAATAAATGCAAACTACAAAAATACTACTATATATATATATATATATATATATATATATATATATATAAACAAACAACCATTTTAGGTAAGTCATTCAGTCTGAATGAGGTAATTTTTACTGCATGTCTTTGCTACAAAATATAGACTGAATCAAAGTAATAAATATATACAGAAAAGTCATATTTAGTTTATTTTAAGCCAAATTCTGCTTTGTTATGCTGATATAAATATGGCATGATTACAATGGGGGCTAAAGGAATTAATCTAGATTTATACCAGTCTGACAAATGAAATTGGCTCTTCAGCTTTGAGAAAATTTGGGGAAATGCTTAATAAACAAGTTTATTTCCTATATTATTTTAAGACCTCGATCTCGATCAAGGGACAGTGGTGATGAAAATGAACCAATTCAGGAACGATTCTTCCGACCTCATTTCCTGCAGGCTCCTGGAGACTTGATTGTTCAAGAAGGAAAACTCTGCCGAATGGACTGCAAGGCAAGTAAAATGTTTGTTTATGTTGAGAGAATTCTGTTCAAACTCAGTTGTATCCTATAATACTCATGCACCTAAAATTTTCAGATTTCAATAGGACTTCTAGGTACACAAAGAATGCAGAATTAAACCCCAGTGTTCAGACTTGGCCTTTTGCAAATCCTCCAATTGAGGCCTCACCCCTGTGGGAGGCAGGGTCTAAAATAAAGGATAATCTCAGTATTTCTTTCCGTAGAATACAGACAGCTTAAAAGTTTTTAAGTGAGACTTTAATACAAGTTTGAAATTTTGTCATTGATTTATCTGAAAGGTGAAGGTGATTCCTAGGATTTCCTACAGCACACAGCTGACCTTTGAGGTCCATGAAAACCATGACTAAGGCCTTGTCTACACTACAAGTTATAAGCATACATCCCCTGCTGTAATTAAACCGCTGTTGCATGTATCCTATGCTCCTTTTGTCAGTGGAGTGCATTCACACTATCAGCTCTTGCATCAACACAGGGAGCAGTGCACTGTGCGTAGCTGTGCCACTGCATGCAGGATGCTTCAGGAAGGGCTTGCAATGCCTCATGGGGCAGCCGCGTCACATGATGGTTTCGTTCCATGTGTATCCTACTAGATTGACAGCTGCTTTTCAACTGTCCTACCAGCCAAACTGACATTGAACATAAGAAGCTCACAGGTGTGTGTGTGTGTGTGTGTTTTGGGGAACAATGAGTGTGTTCGCATGCTGTCTCTAAGTTCAGACAGCAGCTGGAAGCAACTAATCTTGAGGCAGAAGCTGGTGCACAGACAGCTGATGTCCCCCACCCCCACCCAGTGGAGACCTGTACATTGTCAGGGTGTCCGCCTCCATCAGTCCCCACCTCCCTCCCTGCTTCTGTACAGCACATCAGGAATCTCTCTCACCTCCTCCCACAGCAGCCCATGTTGCCTACGTCTGTCATAGGCGAGCAGGATTGATTCCTTGGGACTTCTCCCACAGTCTCATTTCCCACACAGACCCAGAATGATCCACCTCCTCCTCCTCTGTAGTCCAGGCAGGAGTCGGCATGCTCAGCTGGGCAGTAGCTGTGTGAGCTCTCCACGCTGAGCAATTTCAAAATTTCCTACGGCTTTGAAAGGGGATGGGTGGCATGCCTGTGTAGCTGGAATGCAGGCCAGTGCAGCAGAGTTCAAGACAGTAAGCAGAGCGGTCAGGATGGGCATTGTGGGATAGCTCCTGGAGCCCAGTTACAGCACACAGCATCTACACTGATGCTTTGTTGCTCTAAGTTTGCTGCAAAAAGCTCTATGCCTCTCATTGAGGTGTTTTATCTGGTCGCCAAAGCAGCGAGAGCACGTGTAGTGTGTACACCACCAGTGTGTTATCACCAAAAGCTGACTTTTGTCATCAAAACTCTGTATTGTGAACAGCCCTAAAGGTACTTTAGTTTATTGGAAGGAATCCATGTCCCTTAATGACTACAAGGTAGTGCCATCTTGCTGCGCTCATGGCACAAGCTCCTTCCTGGCCAGTGGACTGCAATTAAATCCACTCCTATGAGGAGCAGCCAGTGAGACCTTTGGTGCCAGGGAGGAACAGCTCACTAATAGGACTCCTCTCTTTTTTTTTCTTCCTGGTTTTACCCAAGAAGTCAGTAAGCACAGCCCTGAGATATTGCCTGCCAGTGTGTCCTCCTCCACTGGCTCAGCAGTAACTAAGACCCAAAAGTTGTAAACCTACATAGCAATGAGTGTGACTTTGACAGAGATGGTGAACTAGAAACAGCACACTGCTCCCAGGAACATTCTTCCCCACATACTACATTTTATATGACAAATATTACCCTAAACTACTTTAGCGGCCCTTGTAAATTGAAAGAGACACAGCAGGTTTTAGTGCTCTTTTCTCTAGTAAGCATTAAAGCATTCAACAACATCCCTTTTTAACAAACACTTAATTTTAACCTACTGCACTGTGTATGTGCGTATGTATATATAGAAAAAGAGAGATTTTCTACATAGAAAGGCACCTGCTGTTAAGAAAAAAAATAGATGAAGAGAAGGACTAGTGGACAGAACTGGTACTAGACAGCATATATCCTGTTTTTATTTTTCTGATTCATCCTGTCTGTAGTGGCTTTCATTCTGAAGGTCCCAGAGATTTAAAAACTTACATTAATGGCAGTGTAAAGAATTCCTTTTTTAATTACAAATTTCAATCACTTTTTCCTTTTTAAGGAAGTTTCTTGTCCAACTGCAAACATTTCACTGAACCCATTCACCTTAATTTGGTGAATTATGAAATGAAGGGAGGTAACTTTTTCCCCCTCCAATAATAGTAGTACCATATTGTTCCCCTCCCATCCCCTTCTCATGTATTAGACTTGAGAATATTGCCTCCCTACATTCTGTTTGGAAAGAACTTTTGACCCTTAAATTTATCCTGCATACAGCTTAAGTGTGAGTTCTCTGTTGTACTCGTGTGAGGTGACTGCCAGTAACGCTCTGGAAGAGATCTAATGAGGGCTAACCAGTGTGAGTGGAAAGAAGCACTTTCGGCCACCTTCCTAGCTCAGAGAGAACAACCTCCCCAACTCAGTTGTGTAAACTGGACATACACGTCCATGTGAATCTAACACACACACAATGCCTTTTTAGTCACCCATACTTTTAGCCCATTTGGTTTGTTTGAAACCTTAGAGGTGGGACTGAAACTCCAAAACATCTGAATAAAAAGTTCTGTAGATGGCACTATCTGCAATGACCAATACATAATTCGACTTGGAATTCAATAACAGATTGTTCTTTAAAGGAAGAATTGCTTTACAAGCCAGTTGTCATCCTTTGTAAATTTCCCACAAGAAAAAGTCTGAAAAACTTCTTCTCAGTCAGAATTTTGCAAAACTGCAAAAAGATGACATTCAATTTTTTGTTCTGTAATGTATTACTTTGTTAGGTATATTCAAGATATATTTCGATGCTGGTCTTGAGTCAGTCATACTTATGCACCTATGGCGTTGCAGAAGGTGTAAGTTACCCCAGTTGAGCTAGTGTGTGTAAGTGAGGGCGGCCTTTGGTCCATTATATTTTGTCATACACATGAATTCTCCCATGGAAACATTCTTCTTATTTCTCTGTAGTACCAAGTAAAAATTTCCCTGCTGTTTTTCTTTTGCTAAGGCTCTGTCCCATTCTGTTTCTATTTAAGGTCAGTGGATTACCAACTCCAGATTTAAGCTGGCAACTCAATGGAAGACCAATTCGTCCTGATAGTTCTCACAAAATGCTGGTGCGTGAAAACGGTGTACACTCCCTAATCATAGAGCCAGTCATGGCTAGAGATTCTGGAATCTACACATGCGTTGCCACCAATCGAGCTGGTCAAAACACATTCAGCCTGGAGCTTATTGTTGCAGGTAACATCTTCATGCTAAGACTACATATTGAAAATAGTTTGAGGTCTCCGTGAAATACTGAAAAAAAAAGTTAAAGTTCTCTACAAAGACTATGGAATTATTACCCACTAAAATTAGTATCACATGCATTCTAGGAGGTGAGTGTTTGACTTATCATATAGTCAAATAAATGCATATAGTGCATGGATACAAATGTACAAAGAGAAGCGTAATTGCATTTTATTACTTTGAACCAGATTCTTGCCTATGCTCTGACCCTTTTGTGCCTCTCCAGAAACACAAAGAGGCTGTAAAACTGCCCTTAGACTGAGAGATGAAGATGCCTCTACAAGGAAGAAAATTCTGGGTTTATTCCACATGCCACCCCAAAATAGGGGGCATGTGGGGAAGAGAGAGGGCCAGAAGGCATGGCAGCCAGCAGAATAGTCATTACAAGTTGATGTTGAGGAAGCAATGCAGCCCAAAGCATTTACTCATATTTGCCTGCTCCCTTGAGTTCTGTGCTAAACACGGCTAAGCCAGACCCTTGCAAGAGCTCCAGTGTCTATATCTTGAGTGTCTCCCCTCAGTGGTTTTACACTGTTGCAGCATATAGCAAGTTCTTGGGGATCTGATAGGTATGTAGCAGCCTATCAGGCCCCTAATCAGTGCTCAGAGCTTCAAGCACTCCTGCTCTTGACAGAAGAGCAAAGAAACTAAAAGGCAACATTTAAAAAGGAAAAAATGAAGTACTTCCTTCAGGATGAGAGAACAAATCAGGGGACAGATGTTAATCATGTCACTTAATGCACTAATGAAAGGCATTCAGCTACTATGGTGATGAGCACAGCTTCAGCGCCTATACAGAACAGGAGGGGGGGAAGGGAATGTGTGCAGTGGACTGTCTTGTTTTGAGGGGGTGTTCTTGTTTTGCATGGGAGGGATGATCAGCTTCTAGAGCTCATGCTCACAGGATATTCAAAAGAATGAATAGAATAGGAATAACTGTTGAAAGGACACTAATGTTAAAATATTTTATTGGTGATTGATCATCATTATGCAAGGCATATGCTGATGCTCCGTGGGGCCAAGAAGAACTACTCCCCTCAACTGCGTGCATAATTGCTCACAAGACAGGATAGGTGTACTACATTTGTCTGAATTACAATTGGGGCAATAATGGAGATCACATACTAGATTAGATAGCTCCCAGAATCCTCAAAATGAAGCCAATTCAGTTTAATGATTTTGTGTGTCTTGTTCTCCTAAAGTGAGAATTTAAACTTTTCACCCTGCTCTATTAGAACTCATCTTTCTCCCATTAGTCATACACAGGACAAGTTTTACTTCGCTGAAGCAGGTTTAAACCACTTATTTTAAAAGTTTCCTGCCACTAAGTAATGGTTTCAAATCTTCTATTTAACTGCAGAAGAGGCTGCATGGTAATAAAATACTGTCACTGTAAACATTGCTGCCATTTCTACATTGTTTTCACAGCTAAGGAAGCACACAAGCCGCCGGTGTTTATAGAGAAGCTACAGAACACAGGAGTGGCTGATGGATACCCAGTGAGACTGGAGTGCCGAGTTTCTGGGGTGCCACACCCTCAGATATTTTGGAAGAAAGAAAATGAGTCGCTTACTTACAACACTGAAAGAGTGAGGTTAGAGCATTTTAGTATTATATAGTTAATGTCACTGATGAAGATCAAGGTAAATCATGCCAAATAACCTAACATCCAAGCAATAGAAAGTAAAAATATCTAAGACAAGGTTCACAGAGGGACCAAGGTGCCTAACTGGCACTTTAGCTACCTATGTTCCAGAATCAGACCCCACTGCGAATCACAAAACTGCCCTTCCAAGCCCTGTAGGCACCTAACCTCACTCTGTGTCTAAATTTTTGCAGTAAAAGTTCCCTATGTTCTTGCCTCTGAGCATAAGCACCTCTGCCCCAAACCAGACATTCAAACACTTAAGATCCAGGGATTCACAAATGAGGGGAAGATGAACAGACTGGTAGGTGAGCGCTGAGCCCACTTAGCAGACGAGCTATCTGCTGAGGTCCTTGCTCCAAATGAGTAAGGGAGGAGGACCCCTTCCCTTATAAATTCTAGCTCAGGCATGAGTTCTCAACTGTGATGTGAGACAGCCAGAAGCCTGCTTCAATGAATTTTTTATCCACAGCAGAAAGAATTCAATAGCAAAGCCTGAGGGAGTCCCATATCAGAATAGCCTCGTGGTTAGAGCACTCTCTTGGGAGGCAGCAGATACCAGTTCAAATCCCTTCTCTTCCTCAAGTAGAGGGGGACTTGAACCAGAAGTGTGTCTCAGGTGAGTGCGCTAACCTCCCACCCCTAAAAATCCCAGTATGGGAGCTAATGCTAAGAGAAGGTTTGCAGCTGAGGATTTGAGCAGTGGGAGGTGCCTATGTCAGAGAGGGGCATGACTTCACACACATCTCTAGGTGAGGGGACTCCTAGCATGCTGGCTTCTGTGAATTCCATTTTAAGGTATCTGTCTCCCACCTTCATTGAATAAATGTAAACATATACATGTGGGAACTTTACCTTGGGAAACTGTGACGGATAATCAGATGAACATGAGCTCTCCATTTGATGCTGTGGCCAAAAGAGCTAATGTTACCCTGGGATGCATAAACAGGGGAATCTCAAGTAGGAGCAGAGAGGTTATTTTACCTGTATATTTTACACTGCTGTCCCCATTCACAAAGGATACTGATAAATTGGAGAGGGTTTGGAGATAAGCTACAAGAATCATAAAAAGATTAGAAAACATGCCTTATAGTGACAGACTGAAGGAGCTCACGCTATTTAGCTTAGTCAGGAGAAGGTAAAGGGATGATTTGTGTACTGTCTGTAAGTATTGCTAGGGAACAAATATTTAATAATGAGCTCCTTTATCTAACAGAAAGGAAACATGCAATCCGATGGCTAGAAGTTGAAACTAGACAAAATCGGATTGAATTTTTAAAAGAGTAATTAGTCATTGGAGCAATAAAAAGGGTTCTAGTGGATTCTCTATCCCTGACAATTTTTAAATCAAGATCAGCTGTTTTTCTGAAAGATAGCTCTTCCCTACAATAACCCCTGGAGCTTATGTGCTATATAGCAGATCATACCAAATAAGCACATTGGTCACTTGTGAGCTTGGATTCTACAAATCCCTGAATAGAAGCCTAGGCACTGAACTCAGGCTTTCTGAATCCCAGTAACTTTTTAGGGGCTTAAGTTTCATTCTGAATCTAGCCCTTAGTGTTTATTAGTTGCTCTACGCACAAAGTAATCCTCACAAAGGGCCTGTGAAGTATTAATGTCTTCCCCTTTTATAAAATGAATTTCATGAGGCACATGACTTTCTCAAGTTCACACCCAACCCAGGATTACAACACAGTAATTCCTGCCATCTCATCCTCTGTTCAAACTACTACCCGATGCTACTGCAATTTTTCTACTAAGCCATTAGACCCTTTTTTTTTTTTTTTTTTTTTTAAAGGGAAGGTGTGTCATTAAGCTGGGGGGGAAAATATCAATCATTCCACTGCTTAGTATTAAAAAAAAAAAAAATTCTCTACCTTAACCACTTGTGAAAAATGTTATCAATGCCATTGCAGAAAGCAGACTGCTATCAATAATAAATTTGTTTTCTTATAGTAATGAAACAATAGGTCTAATATTCTAACTGACTTCCCTCACTACATAACTATTATATAACTAAGAATATTTATTATCCTTCCCCAAGTTTCTTTTTTGAAGTTTTGACTTGGAAATACAATTGAAACCCGCTATCTAAAGTAGTATCTTGAATTGTAGACATGCAAGAGATCGGTTACTGAGATGTTAGCCGGATGTTACTTATGCATCTTAACTTGTTTTGAAATTTAGTGTAAAAACAAATGTTTTAAAAAATTGACAGACTTAAAAATTATGCTCAGCTTTATTGTTCACTTGCTCTGCCCATATCTCTCATTACTTTTAATGGGAGTTGCATGCTCATCAAGCAGAAATAACCTATTATCTGTAATTTACTGCTTTAAAATTGTGCTTGTACAGTAATATAAAAACCATACACTACATCCACACTGGCTGCTGTGTAATTTGAGTATTAATAATCTTTTATTCTCCCCCATATAGCATGCACCAGGATAACCATGGCTACATTTGCCTGCTTATTCAGGGAGCTACAAAAGAAGATGCTGGTTGGTATACTGTGTCAGCTAAGAATGAGGCTGGGATTGTGTCCTGCACTGCCAGGCTTGATGTTTACAGTAAGTGCCTTCTATTCTCATACATGCCATTAAAGTCAACCAATCTACCCAAAAACCAGCCGTTCTAAAAACCTTAGTTTAGAACACAAAGGCTTACATTGATCTCTCTCTCTCTTTTGTTCATAGTTTCTCCATAATAATGATCCTCATCAAGACAGCAAATACCCTGTCAAAGTATATTTCATCACCTTTCAAATATTTATTGCAAACCAAGCATGCTGGTTTTTTTACTTGCTTAGTATATTACATCTAGCTTATTTACACGTGCATCCTTATCAGTAACACTAGAGAGCAGCATGACATTTTCTGTTGGTCCTTGTTATAGTGCTCTACTACTATCAGCTTTTAATCTTTCGTAGTACCTAAAACACACTTGAGACAAGTACCAATGGTCCAGAACTACAGCTCCTGTTTTCTTTTAGAACTTAATTAGCCCGATACAGTTCCTCTATTGTGAATTCATCTTCAACCAAAATTAGGTAAATTGGTCAGATTAGTGTCCAACACTATCACTTTGAGCAAAATGTTTATTCTTATTCAATTCACATAATAATGGGGGAGTGATGGTGTAATTTGTTACAAAGCAGCAGGTCTGAACAGAACTCTGCCTAGGTTTATCACACCACAGTTCAAATAGGGAGACTGGATAACCAGTGGCTGCCCAATTGAACAAAATCAGGAATAATTCCATTAAAGATTAGTTACCAGGCCAGATTCTAATCTCCCACTAGTGTATTTTCACCCACACAGTGAAGATAAATGTTTTGCACTGTTCTACAGGTATTCTTCTGGCTATCTTTGTACATGGCCAGTGGGAATGTAATCACAGTGCATGGCTTTCAGAAGGAAGTGTGGGAAGGAGGCGACAAGGCTTAGCGTGTGAGCTAGACAGCAAAATAGTGGCTAATGGGAGGCAAACAATTTACAATCTTAACCTGTGTTATGCACAAGAAAAGTGAGGGCAGTGGCTGTTAAGTAAATCAGTACATAAAGTAAGAAAGCTAGAGTTGTTAATTCCCTACCATTCAAGTGGAAAGAGTTCATCAATCCTTTATAAATGGGAGTTTATGAAGGACTGAACAATACAGGAGTATATCTATCTATAGTACTTTTGATATCTGAGTTAAGGTGGTTGAACTAACTTTTTTTTTTTTTTTTTTTTAAATCTATAGCTCAGTGGCAACAACAACCTCAAACCATCAAGCCAAAGAAGGTGCGACCCTCAGCCAGTCGATATGCAGCACTTTCTGACCAAGGACTAGACATCAAGGCAGCGTTCCAGCCTGAAGCAAACCCAGTTCATCTGACATTGCAGTCTGGCTTGGTAGAGAGTGATGACCTGTAGACCTGAGCTGCCAGATGCATCATTTTATTTCAAAGCAGAAACACTGAATGCTATTGCCTTGACCAATGATACTTCTATGTCACTTTATGTAAAGCCAGACACCTTCAAGTACAAAAATCCCCACCTTAACCATATTATTTCTTACTCATACCAAATTAGGATAGGTAGCTGATTATTAATAGAAATGTTCACATTGCACAGAAAAAAATCATTCACCATTCAGTTCCTTATGCCTTTATTGCTAGAGCTCTTATGAATAACCTTTTTCATAAAGGCCAAAATACTGAAGTGAACCAGATTTTTCAGAAGTAAACAGTGTAATATTTATCACCAAGTGCCTTTCTAAGCAAGATGTAGATGCTACACGATACTAAGGGTGTGAAGTTTCATTTGAGGCCATTAGACAACCAAGGAAATTGAAACCATATGGTTATTTTTACAGTTAAAAAATGGCAATGCATCGTGATAGCTACAGTGAACAAGTGCAATACTGTTAGAATAAAAAAGGAAGGGAGAAGGAAAAACTGAAGCAAATGCCTTGTCTCTACAAATTGCTTTCTTTTCTACAATGAGAAAGGAACTACTTGCCTTAAGTGTTAGAACTGCCAATACTATATAGCAAGGCTGACACCTTAGTCTAATTTTTTTTTCTTTTTTGCCAGCTAGGAGGCTTATTTACAAACATACTGCAAAGCTAATTTATGCATAAATAATTTAACCTAGTCAAGATAATGAAGAATGAGAGCTGAGGCATAATACTCTACTACAGACTGTAAATCCTAGCACTCAAGTGAGCAATATTTTTGGGGGAGAGAAAAATGCCAATCCCATATTTTTACTGCGTAAGGTTAGCAAAAAGAGGTCAGAGGGGTAAAAAATCTGGATGTTTTTTAGTGTTAGGATCTGTTTTTAAAGTGAAATCAGAACACTGCCATTCACACATTTGAAATTCTAAGGTCAGCAGAAAACTATGGAGTTTATGTACTGGACATTTCTGATTGTTTAGAGCTTGTGAGTATGTTTTAGGAATGTAGAGAAAGTGAAAAATGGAGTGAGTCTGCAATAGGAATTTAAATGACAAGCACATATCATAGCTGGTAGGATAGTAGATACGAGGGAAGTAGAATGAAGATGGAGAAAAACCTTGTGCCATTATAATTATTTTCTTAACATAAGATGTGTAGTGGTCGATGATAAACATTTGTTCTCTTCTCTAGTTTATGATACCACAACAACAATGCTGTGGCTAGGGGCTGTGTGCAGTAGGTGAAGACTTGAGAACAAAGGTTTCTTTCAGAATGCAAAGCAATTCCACATCAAACTGGACTCTACCTAGTCTACTGTACTAGGCAGTTTTGACTCACAACCCCTGCATTTTAGTTGAGGAGGCAGAAGAATTTGAATTGGGCCTGATGGGGGGAAAAAAACTGAGGTATTGATGGTACGAGCATACTTTGATATAAAAGGAACACCCTGTATTCCTTATATGAAGCACATATATGGTATCTTTCATTATTTATAATAAAAAGTGTTGAACTCTTATCTCAGCTCAGTTATTCAAGTCCAGTTAGTTTTTTTTATTGTTTGTGTACTACCCTATATTTTGCATTACTGCTATACATATATTGCTTCATACCTCTTTGTAAGTACACAAACCAAGCTTTTCTTAGTGACTAATAAACTTTAGCACAGAAGATAGTACTATTCTATGCAGACTGGTGAAGGTTGACCACGGTTACTTACAGGCAATGCTTATCTAAATTAATGTCACACAGTCTGTCATATGGAAATATTTTACTTATATTTTAGAGAAAAGTATGTCTTATTTGCCAAGTTTTTCCTGACTGTGACATGTTAATTTACTGTTTGTTTAGCTTCACTAGCATTATTTTGACACCTTTTATTTGTATTTATAAAAAAAGTACTATCATTACTTTGGATTGTTGTGTTGACAATGTGGGTTTAGCATCAATAAATATTACACAAATAGAAAATTGTCATTTTCTGGGGAAAAGTAGTCAGTGATTTCTATGAAGGGATCCAAATATGAAATTTAAACACTAGACATTCACAGAAGTGTAGGGTTGTGATCTGGGAATAAAGAGAGATTCTTTGAAGTTTCTAAGGCTTAGTATGCATTTACCGGGAAATTTGGTGGCAGTCGACAGAAGTTGTGCAAGCTACTCAGCGTACCTTGTGTAACTCTTGTCGACTTTCCCTTTAGCGCGCCATCTCTGCTGTGCCAACTGGAAATGTGCTCACATCAACACAGCGCTACACCTTTTGAGGTGGTTTAATTTAATCGACTTCCAGATCGACTGAGCAGGTTGTTACTGCCGCTCAATCGATCCAGATAGATCAATCTGACAGCAGCAAATTTGCTGCCATCAGTGTGTACGTACTTTAAGAAGAGTCAGAGGGAATCTACTTAGCTGATTTAAACCTGAGTGGGGGAAAATGATTATTATAGTGCAATAGTTATAGCAGGGGTGGCCAAACCATGGCTCATGAGCTGCATGTGGCTCTTTTACAATTGAAGTGCAGCTGGCAGAGCCCTCCTCATTCTCCACCTATCACAGTGGGGTGGGGAGCTTGGAGCTTCTGCCCCACTGCAGGGTGGAGGGCTAGAGGATTCTGCGCAGTGGGGTGTCAGTAAGTTTGGCCACCCCTGAGTTCTAGTTTTCAAAAAGGTTCATATTCAATGCACATCTCCATCCATCCTGCAAACACTGTTGCACTTGAACTAGCTACAGTACCCCAACCATGGTACTTACCTAGCAGAAGACAAACTGGAAGTGTTTCATGGAAGCCAGCTTGTGATTAAGATCAGTTCCTGAATAAGTTTTTTTTTTGTTTTAAATAATAGAAAAATACTGTTTAGTAGGTACACAGAATTGTTTGGCAAATAGCCACACTTTCTAACACTTATCACACAGAATACTTGTTACTGTCAGCCTTAAATTACCATTATCTTAGTGTAAACACAGGCTTTACCCAAAGAAAGACCATCCTCACTCTATGTTGCAGAACACTAAATCCAAGAAGAAAAAAAAAAAGTTGTACTCCATATGTTGTAAACTCTGCCCTTTACCCTCCATGAAGAGAATCAATCTATTCAGTAAAGCTCTAATTAGCTATTTGGTTCTGATTCATATCTTTAGGAACAATTCCCTACAATTAACCCCCTAGCAACTGACTCAGCAAACAAAATGAGAGATTCAGTCTAGTTGTAATGCCATTTGATACCAATGGTGTTGTACTGCTTACACTAGATCAGTATTTGGCACAGTAAATTAAGTCTATGACTTTTGAGTACTGAAGTACTTGTTTCAGAGAACAGCCTGTCCCTAGTTTCTTGTGCCATTGGTAGCTCCCATCAAATAGTTTATGTAAACGTTTTGCTCCTCAAAAGAGAAGAACAGACAAAATGTCTGTCATTGACTTTCTTTATGCATACCCACATACAAATAGTAAATCAGAACTTAAACTAAATTGTAAGACTGTTTTAAAAGAAAACTTGGCTGTGCTGTAACATTGAGGATGTTGTGGGTTTACCAATGGGGGAAGGGGGAAATCAGTGTAGCATAAGCATGGAGAGAAGTGTGCTCACCAAAAGGCTATAAACCTATGTGACGTTAACTGAAATCAACGTCATTTTCTGAAGGCAAATTAAATTTTGTAGCCAACTATGCTCAACTGAGACCACAGAATGTGGTGGTGGATATAATTGATGATACAACTAGTCACTCTAGAGTCTCGACTAACGGGTTCTCCACTGTCTCAAAGTCCTCTGCAACTAAATTTTTGAAGTGAGATGGGAAACCCTCCCCCTTCAAACACATTTACAATGCAATTCAAGACTAGATGCAGCCCTTCTCTGTTGCAAAATTTCAAAGAGCTGTTGGAGCAGGAGGAAGACTCCCCTTAATAGCAATAGGAATGATGTGGCTGAATCCACCTACTTTACATAAAATATGTTTTCAGGTTTGTTTGGGTGTTTTTATAGCCTATGGACCATATCTTAACACACTGTTTTTTTGCAAATCCACTCCCTTCACTTCCTTGATTACAAAAACCTAGTAGCACCTATAGCAATTGCTTACTTGAGTTATATCTACTTTTAACAGCTGGAAACAAAGAGCCAGCACCTCCTGATGTGTCACAGCTATGTGGATCAAAGGCAAGTGAATAATAGCGCAGTTTAGGCTTTGAAAAGTTTAACTTTTCCAGACACACTACCTTTTAAAAAATCATTTTTCTTCACATCAAGCAACTGAAGTGTTCATTACCATACCAACATCTATTCTTATCTCTGCCTCCAGCCCAGGTTTTGTGCTCAAAACTTCTTTCATGGGGGCTTAAACCTTCCCCTGCATCATTAGGTCATGAAGCAGTAGAGGATCTGCTCCACTGCTAGCAATGCAGCCTCCAAATTCCAGTAGGCTATGCCGCTTATGTGTGTATCCCCTCCCCTCCCCTCCCTAGGTGAAGTAATCATCTAGATGAACCATCCATCATTTCCCCACTCAATCCAATCCCACCTTTTATGGTGCAGGAGGAATTCTGCATGCTGGGATTGAGAACTGCTGCACCAACTCCCCAGACTCACTGATTATTGATTTTTCTGCACCTGTGATTGGTAGGATTTGCCCAGATTAATCTAGTTCTCAAGTAGCAACAAACATTTCCCTTCAGCACGTTTCTACTATTTATCATGCATCTTAAATAGCCATGGTTCAATACAAACAGAGAAGGGGATTTGCTCCTTTACCCAAGGAGTTCACAATCTATACCACACAGTTTGCCCCATTCTTTGGGCTGCCTGAGAAAGTGTGGGTTTGTAATGTGGAATTTGGATAAGGCAAGCATCACTTAAAAGGTGAGATGAAAAGACAAAATACATTGATTAAATTCCATGCTGCACTATGTTCCTGCTAATAGATTTGGGGGTTGTAGAATAAATCACTCATAGGGAGAAAAATCAAGACTAAGAAGCATCAGTACCTGCAGGGAAATGACCACATACATGCCTAAAGAAGAGTACAGACTAACTTGGATCCAGTGACTCTAGGAAATAAAGTGACTACAGTGCCATATAAAAAACCAGACTTTACTACTGACCTCACTTTCTCCTTCTGTAATAGTATAATTAAGACAGAAACAGCTCCACTGCAAGAGAGATTGCGGGAGGAGGGGAGAGATAGTAAATGACCACTGCTCAGACTGATTAGATCATTTACAGCAGAAGCTATAAAATCTCATCATACTGAATGGGCTAGATTTTGCCAGACTACATTTTTTTTTAATTGTTTAGCTAAACATGCTGTTAAAATTGTTTGGGACAACTCTTGGCCTAAAGTTAGCAAAAAACAACTCTCTCAAAGTACAGCTACAAATAGGGTGACCAGCTAGCAAGTGTGAAAAATCAGGCTGGGGGGAGAGGGGGAATAAGGCGCCTATATAAGAAAAAAACCCAAATATCAGGATTGTCCATACAAAATTGGGACATCTGGTCACCCTAGCTACAAGTGGGAATTGTATTACCTTATTTCTATTATGCAACTGCTCAACTTAAAGCCCTATGCAATTGTTCTAAACACTACGTACAGTGGTTTGAAATGGAACTATGCTTGGCAACTCTTTTCCACTTTTGAACCTAAGATATCTCTTCCCACATGATGAACAGCACAGTTGCTTATTCTTTGTCAGTTTCTAAGGGACTATTTAAATATTTTAAAAAAAGAATCAGGTTTTTATCTGCAGTACCTTCCTTAGCTCCCAACAAAGGATCATCATTTTGTATGAAACAGATGGGCAGAAACACAGCATTGTAATATTTCACCACTACTCACTATGGCTTCCTTACAGATACATTTCCTCTTCCACAAGCCTTCAGAATCCAACACTTACCTACACAAACCACTAAGTGAATTTGAGAGACTACACATAAAGTAACTTCCATTAATTCTATATTTCCTTTTGCTATTCAGTCTCTTGTCAGCTATTAATTTATATATTTCAGTCTGACCAAAAAAGTAGTTTAATTTCCCTTCACAGATAGAATCCTAGAATGAAATTCACAAACCTGTCAGTAATATTTTCACTGGAGTAACCTATCTAATAACAAAGTAGCAAATTCTATACAGAGCACAGGAATGGTAATCACAATAATGATCATCACCACAAGGGAATTCCCTTCTGAATCAGAGAATGAAAGATTCTAAGACGAAACTAAGCCTCTCTCTCTCTACAATGTTCCACCCAGAATAATCAGTTATATAGCTTGCATAGTATGTGGAATTCTAACTAAAATAACGACATATGTAGTACTACACTATTCTCTGATGTCACTTGTTTCCCTCAAAAGTAATGTATGTCCTGTAGATGAACATAAAAGGAAAACTTGATGAACAAAAATAGAGTTGTCTTCGTGAATCTTAAACACATCGTGAGGGACCTGGAACGCCATATGCAGTAATTTTGTCTCAGCACAAACATCAACAAAACTGATTTTTAAATTTAAAAATAATTTCAAGGGTAACAAGTCTGGTTACCTACCTACCAGGAGTATGATTGATTACTAACAGAAAATAAATTTTCTTGCTTGTGAAATAAGATGGCAAAATCCTCAATGTAATTTCACTTTCAGTTAATTATGCAACATTTCCTAAAAAGCCCACAACTGAGACTTGGAGGAACACACACACTCTCACTCCACTCCCCGCACTCCCACTCCCCCCCCCCCACACACACACAGCTACTTACCTTACTGTAACTGCGGTTCTTTAAGATGTTTGGTCTATGTGGATCTCACTTATGGTTCACATGCATCCAAGATCAGAATCTTTTCACTCGCAGCATCTGTTTCAAACATGCCTACAACCTGCATTTCCCCTTCCCCCTTAAGGGCGTACAGAACAGAGGGGCCTCAACCACCTCTCAACTCCCTTCCTAATTCAGAGTCCCAGTAAGAATGGGAGATGGGTTAAAGGGATCTACACAGACAAGATTTCTAAGTAATGGTAAATTTCTTACTAATTTTCTTCCTGTTAGGAGCTTCTCTCCTCATTCATCACTAATGGTTACATACCCACCACCCATGTAAGTCAGAGGTAAAAGACTGTTACTTACCTGTAACTGGTGTTCTTCGAGATGTGTTGTTCATGTCTATTCCAAGTAGGTGTGTGCGAGCCACATGCACAGTCCACCAGAAACTTTTCTCTCAGAAGTACCCGCAGGCTCTGGTGCCCCATGGAGTCACGCCGCTATGGTGTTCTATATAGGGGCCTGCCGACCCTCTGTCATGGTCAGTAAGAAGGAACTGAGGAGGCAGTCACTGGAACTTGGCTGCCCTTGCTTGTCAAGTGCTTCCCTCGTGTTTGTTCTTTAAGTAACGGTAAATAGCTTCAATAGTTCTTTAGACAGTGTTAGTTAGTTAGTATTGTGTAGATAGGTTAAATATCCCACTTAGCGGGTATTTAGCTCCCCTTCCTTCTGGGGATGGGGCATGCCTGGCTTTAAGTCCTGTGGGTCCTGCTTGAAGCCTATGCCCAGGGACGACCCGCACTTGGCCTATCTGAGGTGCCTTGGGGAGTCTCATCAGAAAGAAAAAAAAAAAAGTGTAAAATCTGCAGAAATTTCAAGTCCAGGACCCAGGAGCGCAGCCAGCGCTGGAAGTTCCTGCTAATGGAGGCTGCCCTTCGATCTACAGAGCAGGATCATCAACATCTGTAAGGAGTGCCCCAGCTGCTACAAAAGAGTGGCGGACAGGAAGGAAACAGTGCAGAGAGCCTTGGTACTGGCAAGTGTCCCCAGCACCAAAGGAGCCCAAGCACCGGCAATCTCCGGCACCGAAGCCAACACATGCGGAGAAGCGGCACTGTTCCCGTTCTCCGGTGTTGCAGAAGAGCAGGGACAAAGGGTGCTCCTTGACCCCTAAGTCCAAGCCTGCGGAGGCTACTAGAGTGTGACCCGTGCCGGGACAACTGAGCCCCTGGCATTCAATCTTGGCACGGTTAACTCCAGGCCAGAGAAGAGCCTTGTTGAATCCGGTACCGGTACTCTCCCCACAGGGGGAGAGGGAGGAGGAGGAGGGGGAGATCCAGCTTCCCTCCACTCCAGACACTTTTGAGATGGCCAGGGACCTTATTGAAGAGATGGCTGCGCTGCCGTCCAGCCGCCCTCCGGAGCAAAATCCGGCACCAAAGAGACCCGTGGTCCTGTCCAGGGGCAAACCAGACATGATGACTAGATCACAATCCTCCCAGCACCCTTCACTGGCACCACCCCTCCATGGTCACCGAGGAGCAAGCAGCTCTCATCTGACTCCGAGGCAGAGTCATATGCCTTGCAGAGGAACTGGCACTATAGTAGACAGTGCGGTCGGGACACTCAGCCCTTTGCGGTATCATGGGCACCGCAGTGGTAGATGCCGTCACAGGGGCCGTTTTGGACACCCTGGGCATACCACCACTCAGGGGTCCCTCTCGGTGAGATCCAATTCAATGGCTTCGGGACTAAGAGATTGGCCATCCCACTCAGCGGCAAGTGCCTCGTGCAGCGCTGCAGATAGCTCGGACCTCAGCACTGGTGCCGACATCGTGCATGATCTCGGCACCAAGGATGAAGAACCAGCACAGGATCTGTCAGGAGCCCAGGACCCACATATCAGGGCATCATCATCCTCAATCACCAGATGAGGCGGTGGCTGCGGCCCTACCTGCACCAGTTCCAGATGACAGCAGGGCGCATCAGGAACTGCTCCACAGGGTCACGAGGAATATGGGCCTACAGGTGGAGGAGACTGTCGAGAGAGTGGACCCTATGGTGGACATTTTAATACCTTTCTAGAAGGCCTTTCTAGGGTGGCGCTCCCCCTTATTAAGATCATAAAACACCATGATTCTGTGGCAGACACCCACCTCTCTGGCCCGAACAGCCAAAAGAGTAGAGAGAAAATACTTTGTCACTTCAAAGGGGAATGAACATTTTTACAGACACACCCCTCCCGGGTTGCTTTGGTGGCATTGGCCAATGAGAGGGAGTGCCAGGGGCAGCAGGGTCCCACCCCTAAGGCAAAGGATGCTAAGAAGTTGAACCTCTTCAGGGAAAAAAATATATTCCACCAGAGGGCTCCAACATCGGATAGCTGCAGGTACTTCTGAGGGAAAACTTTCCGGCAGACTGTGTATGCAGCACACGCACACCTGCTTGGAATTGACATGAGCAAGCACTTGAAGAATCCAGTGTTGCAGGAGGCTTCAGGATTAACCCCCAGCCTTCAGATCAGGCCACCAGAAGAATGCTCCAATTATTAGCACTAAGGCAACTTCTTCTAATGCAGTGGCTTTCTAGCATCACCATTCTGAATCTCTGACCTCTTATGAATTCATTTAGTTGTCTCAGGTACAGAACAGAAGACATTCCTCTTTTCTTTTGGAGAAAAGGAAGTCACAGGAGTAGAAACCCCTCCTTCTGAACTCCTAAAGTACTTTTATGGCTCCTAGATTAAATAACTAGCCCACTTCTTCCCTCAGTTGCCTCTTGAGATGAGTACCTGAAGAGAGACAAGAGAAGGGCAAGTGGTGGAAGAGACAAGGCCTAAAATAGTATGGAGTAGCCTTTGATAGCTCCAGTATCCACTGTCTGAAAGTAATCCTGGTCCATGCCTGAGAAATATGGTAAAGGCAGGAAGGAAAAATGGTGCGAGGGGGAGGAGAAGGAAACTTAGGTGGGATTGGTACATGGATCTCAACTTGAACATCAAACCTGTTTGGAAGAGGATATAAAATGGGTGGTAGAAGAAGAGAAAGGAGTCCTGGGAGAGATTTAATCCGATGATCTCTTTATGTAATTTTATCCTTCTTAATAAAATGCTTCTGCAGTATTTGGTGTATGCTAGAATCAGCATGGCTTTGTTCCCTGCTATCACTGCGCACTCGTTAGAAGTGGTTTTTTTTATCAAGAGATAAAAGGAATTGATCACAATTTCAAATAATGACAAGTGACTACAAAAATACAAGTAATACTAACATAAACATAGATACTGAGTCACAAATATCTCCAGTTGCTTTCTATGGGCCTGATCCTCAACCATGACTATCCATAACGGGAGTCTCACATGCTCAATGTCACTCAATCCCAAAGTGAGCATAAATGACACATCTATATGACACCAACCAAGACTGGCTCTCATTTAGCATCTCCAAGCACACATGGTGGTACCCTCATACCAACCACTGGCAATCTATAGGGGTATATTAAGTCTCTAAAAATATTGATATCAAAGGTTTCATAATCTTATCGTCTACCCTAGTCACTAGCTAAAGTTGTTAAAACCTTAGAAAAGTTTGAGGACAAAAGCAGTCAAGAAAAGGTAATTTATTTGACCTGATCTGATGTATACACATGAATATGATAAAACAGAGTGGGCAGAATCAGATTATTGCAGTCCAGATAGACTTCTTCCATGGAACCAGGAGAAATGGCATTAAGGGACCTCAGAACCTTAACCCCTATAATGCTAGTAAAGCTAAAAGCAAATGCCCTCAATACTTCCAAGCTTCAGCAGAGTTGTGCCTACTTACATAAGCATTGAATATAACCTTCAGCCCTTGTAGGTTAAAAGGTATCTTCTTCCTGCCTCACGTTTTTTCACATGCTTTTTTGCTTGGCTGATTTCATCTTGATTTTGTATCTACAATTAATTATTTGCATTTGGTTTTGGGAAGGTCAGCTTTAATTAATTTCCCTTAACTGAACTGCATTATTAGGCACTTTTTTTCCTTTCTTGAAAGAAAGTGTACCAGGTGCTATCTAAGTAACAGGTAATATACAATCATCTCAACCTCCTGGAACATCTCTCATTCTGTGTTAAAGGAACAAGTGAGGAGAATAGGCTATGAGCCATAGGTACTCACCTTACTCTGTAATTTAGAAAATATAAAGAGGTAAACTAAATTGCTTTTGTTCTGAGTTAGACAAACACTATTAACAATGGACAGCAAAAATGCCAAGGAGATGAGCTTGAAGGGTTGGTGGTTTAAAAAAAAAAAAATCTATAGGACTTAGGTATTGAACTCCCATTGGATTTTAATGGAAATAGGATGCCTAGTTGCCTTCAACCTTTTTAAAAATCCCAGTATAAATCTCAAGAGAACACAGTCTACATGGATTCAGGAATACCGGTAGCAACATTACAGGTATTAACCTTTTAACCAAAGCATTCAACTCCACCTTCCTGGAATTATACAAATGTCTTCATCCGAACCATTCAATTTCCCATATGATTATACCTTTGGTTATACTGCCCTCAAGCGGCAAAAAAAATCCCACTGAATATAATTTATTGTATTGTATAATTTATCTATCAGCTGCCTAACATATGTCCTGTATATTTTCCACCCCCCCAGTGTGGAAGCAAGTCTGTCTACTGCTCTCCTGCTGCAGTTCCTGGAGGAGGAATATATGCTAGTCTGAAAGGTACAGTGCTTACCTGAACCTCTTGTTGATGGAACATGAACTGCACTATGCTTCCAAAACCTACTATAAGTCCATAGCACTGCAGTTACCTGTTTTTATGAGTCAGATAAGGAGGTAAGAGTAAATACTGGATAAACTCTGCGATTGCAAGAATCAGGGTGAACTTGTAGTTAAGGAAAAAGGAACCTATACAACATAGCCTGTCTCACTGAGTCTCACGTTAACGACATCCCCAAGAGCCAACTATGGGTAAGCAAGGATTCCACTGACAACTCTGTCCTAATAAAGAACCAGAGAGTAGAAATAGCACACTAGTTCCTCTGTTGCTGGAGAACATGCAGTAAGAAGATGCAGAAGGAACCTAAGTTTGAGGACTGAGACATGCAAGTGTGCGGAATTGGAAGATGAAGGGGAAATTTACAACTGACTGGAACAGTCAATAAAACTATTACTAATCATATTACCTAAGAAAAAGCAGTTCAGCTGTATCACCTACCTAGCAGGAAAAAGAGGGATGTCTCTAGATTTCCAAACAGGGCAGGAGTAAGGTGAAATCATCATGCTCAGGCATGTAAACAAGTAAATACAACAATGGAAACACACAATAACTATAAGAATTGGAGAAAGATAAATTCCATTTTTTTTATATTCAGTTTTAAGGCTCTGAGTTGCCACTAAAATGTTATAGAAAAATATTTTTAAATGCGATTTTAAGGTGCCCTGCATCTTAATCAGGTTTCATAGAATAACTAGCAGGTACTTTGGTACAGTGAAAACTATATATAATTAGACATTTTTATGTATGTAAGAGCACCACTGCATCCACCAATAGCAAAAATATAACTTCAAACTGTGTTCACAAAAGTAATCCAAAACACCACCCTATTGCTAATAAACTACCTAACTGGAAAAAGGTCTCATACTTTCCTGAAACAATTATTAATAATTAGGTCTGTAGAGCTCATGCAAAACAAGTTATTTCAAGTCAATGGAAGAAAGTGGTAGATGGGCTGACAGTCACATAAACCTACTTGCTTGCAAGATACTAAGGATAAGGTATAAATAGCAACCAGTTTACTGACACTGACTGGTAAAAAGGCAGCTATGTAACAACATGCTTTGGTTTCATATTTTGGAAATATTTGGTTTTTAAGTATCAGTCACTGATAGGACATAGTACCATTTACACACTTTTCTGTCACAAATCCTGGTTTGTAAATGAAGCCCCTGTTTTAAAAAACGTGAAAAAGGTCACAGTTAAAGGTAATTGCTAATTTCAGTTCGGACTCCAGATACTGTCATAGGATAACCATACAGATATTGCACCTCTCACTTCAAGGGCCTCAACATGCATTCAAAACTTCAATGGGAGCTGAATACATATTTGAGAACAAGATTCAAAACCTTTGTTTTACACTAGATTAATACTTTTGACTGCACATTACTTCAATACCCTGAAGGTAGTTCAGCTATTCTGGAGAGCTATGAAACTTTCAGCTCCATGGCCTTAGGGGCACACAAGAAATAAAAGAAGCCATTTACATTTATTAGAAAGCACTACAAAATATATTGCTTATTAGGAAGTATTTGGTAGGAGAATAAAAACAAAAGGTGAGGGCTTTCCCCCCTACAGTGGAACTTACCATTTCATTACACATGATGCCATTTCTTCTGAAAAGAAACATTTGAAATATTTGGTCAATTGAGCAACTGCAACCACAGACCAACGAACAGGCCTAGAAATGTTAGAAGGCTGTTGTGCTATAGGAAACTTCAGAGTGATGCTCCCATTGTACTCCAAATCATAAAATGTGAATGACATTTAGAAAAAATGTATTATTTAACTTCATTGTGTGATTTAGTATAATTATTTCCCCAGGTACTCAGAGAAGTAATCAGAAAAAACTTCTATGGTGCACCCCCATGCATTTCCTTATTTGAGGTCATATATGCAGTCTTCAGTTAACTGACCAATGTACATATAATATTATAATCATACATTCTAGAGTTTACTTCACTTATGAGTATTTTATTGTTTTGATTAAAAAATACCAACTGATGAAAGCATTTTGATTACACACCTCAGAATCTTCATGAGCCAAGTTTATTTTTCCCTCCATTCAAGCCATTTTATAAGTACTGTGTGGCATTTACATTAGAAGCTGCAAGCCTCCATCTACAACTAGAATATGCCCTGTAACATAGGGAGACTCAAGAAGAAAGACAACAGCTTGTGCAACTTCATGAGGTTCTCCAAATCTTCCAAGAGGAATAGTTTTCTTCAACTGATCTTCTTTCATATGTGCAGTCATCTCTGTGTGAACAAAACCTAAGACAGAAAAAATGTTTGTGACATAAAATGTATGCAGAATTTGATGACAGTAGCTGTAGAAGTCTGTAAGAAATCCTGATATGATATAGTGGCTCTATAAACTCCTTGAGTCCATTCTTTATCGAATGTAAGGATATGAAAAAACACAGCACAGTTATTTCACTGAGAGTCAATCCAATCTCAGTGCAAATACATTTTGCATGTGTGCGTGCGCACACACACGCACACGCACACACACAGTATTTGCATGCTTATGCACATATACATGCCCTCTACTGCAACAACGATCATCAGCATACATAGGCTGGTTTGAGGTCAATGGAAACATGTGATAACTTAACCATATCAGGCTTTTCACAATGAAGAGTGACAGATTTCAGAAGCAGATCCAATCAAACACACATATGTATAGGACACCTAGATTTCTTATCTCAGTAAAATGCTGTCCTTACATTTAAATAGGTTATATTTGAAATACAAAAGCTTTGTAAAGCAAGAGTTCTCTCAGGATTTCAAAGAAGCTCTTCTTATTATTTACAAAAGAAAAGGTGAAACGGCTGTCTGCGATAATCATCGTGGTATAGCTTTTATCTGCCGGAAAGATCCTGACTAAAATTCTTTTAAAACGATTAAAAAAATATATCACAAAGTGTTCTTTCTGAAAGTCAATGCAGTTTTCATGTGAAGAAATCAAATCGATGACATGATTTTCTCCATGAGGCAATTACAAGAAAAGGCGCTTGAGCGACGTCAAGACCTCTGTTGTATTTGTTGACTTTTCCAAGGCCTTTGACACAGTGGCTAGAGAAACCCTACGGAGGCTGCTTAAACTATATGGCTGCAGAGAACCCTCTATTCAAATAATACAAGAATTTCATGATGGAATGACTGGTAGACTCTCTGTGGCAGGAAATGTTACTGACTTGTTTGATATATGCCATGGTATGGAACAAGGCTGTGTCCTTGCTCCCACATTGTTTACTATGTTACTAGCTGGCATCCTCACTACAACGTCAAGAAACCTCAAGGAGTCTATATTCACACTAGAATCGATAGGAAGCTATTTAACTTGGCTAGATTACGTGTCAGCTCCAAAGTGCGTGAAGAATGCATTAGAGAACTTCTCTTTGCAGATGATTCAGCACTAGTTGCTTAGAGACATCCAAGAGATAACTACTCACTTTGTGTCAGAAACAAAATGATTCTGATTAAAGATAAATACCAGTAAAACTAAACTTCTTTAACAATCATCCAATAGACAAAATGTAGGCAGTGATGCTGTACCTGAAGTTCTTGTCAATGGGGAAACCCTTAAAGGTGTCAACACCTTTATATGCTTAGAAAGCACAATCGCTAGCAACAACACCCCTGATGCGGAAGTTGCATATTTCATTCAGTCAGTCTCCAAAATGTTTGGAAAACTATCTAAACATCTCTGGTATCAGCACAGCATCACTACAGCAACTAAGATGAAGGTCTACTGTGCTGTGGTGCTGACTTCACTTCTGCATTCTATAGAAAAAATAACTGTATATAGGCGACACATCAAAAAGCTTACAAATTTGCAACTGACATCTGTGGCAGCTTCTAGGAACTAAATGGCAAGATTGAGTTCCAAACACCAAGATATTTGGAAGAGCTGGCATGTCCAGTGTTGAGGCACTTACAGCAGCTGCGCAACTGAAATGGACATGTCATTTTGTCTGCACGCTGGATCATTGGCTCCCAAAGATTCTCCTCTATGGTGAAATCAAGGAAGGGAAACGCGATAGAGGAGGGCTGCACTATAAGAACATTTTGAAAAGAAATTTGAAAAAAGCAAATATTAACAGAGAAATGGGAAGAAGCTGGCAAAGATAGATGTAAATGGAGATCTGTAGTGTATGATTCTATCTAGGCAGTTGACGAGCACAGAGAGGCAGCGTATCAACAGCACCATTTTCAACAGCATAATATCAAGCAGCTTTCCAATTTCTCCTGCCAAAACTGTCTCAGAGGCTTTATTTCAAACGCTGGACTCTTCTCATCATCGAGCTAACAAGTACTAAATTTCCCTCCTCCACAGTCATCATCAAGTATGATGGACAGCTGAAGAGATTTGAAATACAGAAGTTTTATTTTCAATTGAAAAAAAACAATATTCATTTTTCAGGATTCATCTTTAAACTGATTCTGTAGTGAAGAACATTAACACTAGACATATGGAAAGAAAAGCAGAATTCAAAGTTTCTGCGAAGAGAAACACACCAGAATTTACTAGACACTGAATGGAAAATGAGCCCCATGCTGATAAAATCTAACAACGGATTGTTTTTTCCTTTTCCATTCATGGATTAACTAGGAAAGATCATGGGGTATCAGAACTGAATGTACATAAGCTATGTCAGGATAACAATCAGAGGTACTCTGTTTTTATCAGAAGCTTTGATCTTAGATTTGAACATAAACAAGTCCTGATATTCAGTTTTGACTCTGAAGTGCTGCAGTATTTGAGATGTAAGAGAAATTTTTAAACCAAAAGACCTTTCTGCCCATCTCTTATTGTAGTCAGTGGAAGGAAGTGTGTTATGGAAATTTTGCAAAACAGTAGAGCAAAGAGTTTCCTTGTCAATATTGTCCATCTATAAAAAAAAATTTCAACAATCATGTCTGTGTACAAGCTTTGCTGAGACCACAATGGCGGCCAAAACTGCCTACATAATCATTGTATTACCAGTGTCTTACTGCTTTTTAAACACACTTTCGGATACCTATAATACCAAAGGCTCTTTCCCATTGTAAGCTATTATAAATGCAAACAAACATATGATACATAACATACAAAGCATTACATTACATTTTAATTAGCAAACAAGAACAGTCAACTAGCACATGAATTATGCCAAGGGGTGTCAAGCTTTTAGTAAAACATGGCGTAGGCCTTTTCCCTCCATTGGTTTAGCACTGGTGGCAACAAAAGCGCTAGCATAGACATGCTAGACAAGTGTAATGATCTACCAGGTAGTTACTGATACAGTAGATTCTGCTTATTAGCAACCTCGGTTGTGAGCAAAAAGTGGCTATTATCTGGCAGCTGCTAATAAGAGAAAGCAGGTTTTCAGGGCTGTAGCCAGGGATGGCATGTCCCAGCACTTCCCTCCCTGGCTGCAGCCTTGCAAATCTGCCTGCAGGTGGGACCTTTCTTCCAAAAAGTTGCTAATAAGCAGTATGCTATTGCCAAAACCCAAATCCCATTAACAATGACGTTAACGGTATGGGACTGGTTCCCAGCACTATGTTGCCATTAACCAGAAGTTGCTAATATCATGATTGCTATTAAGTGGAATCTACTGTATTAATCCATATAGCACTTGTCTATGATCAAACAGTACTGTGAAAAACACTTTTGAGCCAAGAGGTTTTATCCTCAGGAGCCACCGTGAGAAACACATGAGCATCTTAAAATCAATCTCAGACAAGAAAAAAGGGGATGCGATTTTAGCAACAGTGGGGACAGACCTCAATATTGATTCAAAAATATTAATAAAATTATAACTTATTTTAATATTAGATTCACAAACTTGTTTGCACCTTTAATGAATATAATGAATTTAATGAATACAGCTACAAATATCTTATAGCCAAGATGCTTGAAAATACAACATCTGTGTATATTTTTGTTATTGATGTTATAAAACGTTCAGAATAGTTAAAGGAATTGCAGGACGTTTCTGCTTTCTGTCTCCCAGGATAAGAAATTTCAGGAAGGTAACTCCTCTTTGGCTATAAAATTACATTTATCACCTCTAACAATGTCTAGTCTGGACCAGGACATCTCCTTATGTATAAGATACCCATTTTGTAGAAGCGTAATCCTTATCTGAGGACAAGCCATGTAAAATATGAATGTTTTAGGAAAAGACGGACAGTGAAGAGGACTGCAGGGTTGTGTTATGAAACCTATAAAAGTAGAGGTAAAGTGGGCTATTTTGCCCTCCCTTGAAAACCTATAAGTTTCCCACACAAAGAATTCTAGAAATATCCTAACTGAAATGAATTTTATAATTACTATTAAAACTTCATTCAGAAGAGCTTCTAGGAAAAATGTGTGGAGCTGGAAATGTTTTAAACCTTTTATTTATTTATTTCTTAAATGTTGCAATGGCAAATCCCTTTGTAAAATGCATACTGGCAAATACATTAGCTAAATGCAAAGCTCTCATATCACTACTGTGTAAATGTTAAAATGTTTCATGTATCAACATGGAATCTAATGACTTTGCTAAACTAATTACTATTCATAGAATCATAGAGTTAGAAGGGACCTCAGGAGGTCCTCTAGTCCAACCCCCTGCTCAAAGCAGGAGTAACCTCAGCTAAATAATCCCAGCCAGGGTTTTGTCAAGCTGCAGCGTAAAAACCTCTAAAGATGGAGATTCCACCACCTCCCTAGGTAACCCATTCCAGTGCTTCACCACCCTCCTAGTAAAAAACTTTTTCCTAATGTCCAACCTAGACCTCCCCCCATGCAATTTGAGACCGTTGCTCCTTGTTCTGTCATCTGCCACCGCTGAGAACAGCCTAGCTCCATCCTCCCTGGAACCCCCTTTCAGGCAGTTAAAGGCTGCTATCAAATCCTCCCTCATTCTTCTCTTCTGCAGATTAAACAAGCCTAGTTCCCTCAGCCTCTCCTCATAAGTCTCGTGCTCCAGCCCCCTAATCATTTTTGTTGCCCTCCACTGGACTCTCTCCAACTTCTCCACATCCTTTTTGTAGTGGGGGGCCCAAAACTGGACACAATACTCCAAATGCGGCCTCACCAATGCCGAATAGAGGGGAATAATCACTTCCCGCGATCTGCTGGCAATGCTCCTACTAATGCAGCCCAATATGCTATTGCCTTCTTGGCAACCAGGACACACTGCTGACTCATATCCAGCTTCTTATCCACTGTTACCCCCAGGTCCTTTTCTGCAGAACTGCTGCCTCGCTCATCGTTCCGCAGTCTATTGTAAGAAGCCATTTAAAAGTTAAGCCATTCCCATAGTAATGGGAAAAAATAAATAAATTATTGGCAGAGCTCAAGCAACTCTCTCATCCATCTCAGGAAGACTAGAAGAATCATCTTTCTTACACGATATTTTGGGGGAAAAAACTTATTTAATAATCATTTAAGATTAAGACTAAGAATTATTTAATATTAAAAACTTTTAAAATCTGAAAACATATATAAAGAACAGGAATGTTTGGACTTTTTGAAAACCATTTCATTTCCTGTCAAACTAATAAAACTGGAAAGTCTCAGAAAATGGACTGAATAAAAAAAGTTATCTGATACTTTCTCAATTCAAGAAGAACAAAGGCAATTAAAGAAATGTTGCATATTCATTAGGCAGACTGCATTTTTCAGAGCTAAAAGTGTCAAATAATTTAATCCTGAAAGCAGGGACCCATGAAAGAGTGACGGCAACCAACTTTTAATGTAAGTCTGAAAGAAGTGTGCTTTCCTATAATTTAATGGAAATAAGGAGCATAAAAAACCCCTCTGAAGTGAACATCCCTCACACACACCTTGTCTACTCTGATTAAAACAGCAACTCATCCAGTCCAGCTCTACAAGCAAGCTGCCACAGCAGCTAGGAAACAAAAACTATTTTAAAAACAAAACAAAACACACAACCCAAGAAAACCTCCTGAAGATTTCAACATGGTGAGAAAGTTAATTAAGATGCTGCCAAGAGATTAGATTTAAAACTCAAATGATTTTATTGGAATGGTGAAATGAAATAGTAACTTAAAATATTGATAGTTTCTTTAGTTATTCACCAAAAGGTTAAACTGTGTATTCTTGGAAAAGAAACGGGGCTAAATACTGGCAAACAAAGAAACTGCAGGATTTAATTGGATTTAAGATTCTTAACTGGCCAGTCTCAAGACAGTTCCTTAAATGGCTTCTTCTAAATTACTGATTTAAATATTTTCTTGGATTTCAAAGAATTTAATGAAGATTGCTTACTCCGCTTAATTATAGCATGTTTAGGTTATCAATAATATAAGAAACAGGATCCATCTGCCCTTTAAATTATTTTGCCCATATATAAATATTCTTTGTTCTCTAAAGACAGATTAAGTCTGGTTTCACAATTATTTTGGGGCCTTGGTTTCAATTTACAAAGAGAAAAGTGCCACACCAAAGGCAGGTTCACTCTCAGACATGTAATCTCTGCTAAAAGCTCTCCAGAGAGAGCCATACAGAACAGACTGCAACAGAAGTAGCCAGTGTACTTGCACTGCTTTGTGTAATGTTTTCTTTTCCTTTCTTTAACAAAATAGCCACGGTCAATAACTGATTACATTCTTGGGGGGACACCATCATTGAGACCACGCAAAATAAAGAACCCCTGACTAAAATAGTTGGAATCCCACCCTGGAATTGACAGTAAGAGAAACAATTAGAAAGAGCTGGCTTACCATTTCTGGTTTCTCTAAACTAAACATTTTTAGCAATTTATAATACGACTTGGCATCCAACAATCTAAAATTGCCCCTTTCTACCCTCACACAGCTATATGGCCCTATAAGAAATTGAAAGATTGGTACCATTAGGAAATAGTATAATATGTACTCTCATCCATTTCCTTTTGTCTACTACTAAGAGTTTGAAACATTAGGGACAACTAGCAATAAAACCCCAGGAGCATCTGCGACAATGCAGACATAGAAAGGAATCTTCTATAAAAAGAGAAATTTCTCCTCACTCAGCATTTCTTAAATTCCCTTTTCAATACAGAGTTAGTTTACAGAAACAAAAATAAGCAAAGTTAAATTAGATATTCAAGAAGGAACAAACATTTATTCCCTTAAATCCATTTATATGTAAAAGTAAACTGAGTAATAAAAGATGGAGACAAAAATGTGTTTTAAGAAAACAATTTTTTAAAATAAAAAATTACAATTCTGTTTGAAAACTACCCTAAAACGTGCTACTTAGCAGTGTTTTCCATCAGTGTACTTTTATAAACAGTTTCTTACTTTCAGAGTAAAATAAGCAAATAGTAAGCGCTTCTCTTTGTTCCAACCTTGCTGATCTCTAACTGAAGTAATCACAAATGATGTACAGAGATTTAGTATTTTAAATCATGAACTAACCTGGACAAACCACGTTGACTCGAATTTTCCTTCTTGCTACTTCTTTAGCAAGAGAGCGTGAAAACCCAACTAACCCTGCTTTGCTGGCACTGTACACACTCTGACCAGAATTGCCCTTGAGTCCAATAATACTTCCTAAAACAAACCAAAAGGAGACCAAATAACAGACTTATCTTTTACAACAATGATAGTGGCTTTACTGAATTCAGAAATTTTAATCACCATCCTTTTAAATAACAGCAATCAGAGCTTGATATGCATGCAGAGTTCCCATTTGCAAGTCAGTCATGTATTCGAGGGAAGATTTTGGTTCTAACTATTGGAGAGGCAGTTAAGATTACAAATATAGTAATGAAAATAAGATTGCTATCTGTATATTAACTTATCACCAACAGCAGCAAACATGTCTGCTATCTATTTATGTATAGTTCAAACAAATATGCATCAGAAAATTGTATTACAATCTGTGGCAAAGCTCTCTGAATAATAACCTCCTAGATGGAAAAAAAGAAGTTATGCATTTCTCCATTTTTATTTTAATTAAGAACAACACTTGCAATAATTTGAAGAAGTTACAGGAGGATTATAAAGCATGATGAAATTCAGATGAAAGGTTTTATAAGAACTTTATTTACCACTGATATCAGACGTGTTTACATTCAGAAGTTGCTAAAAAAGTTTAAAAAGGAACAATATGTTTACAAAAGAAAGAAAATAGCGACCCAATGAATTTAACAAGAAAACACATGTGCATAAAGTTACTTGAAAGTATAAGGGTTTGCAGGACTTGGGCTTCTGACTAGGAATAAAAAACTATAACCACAAAAAAAAAAAAGTGACCCTAAATGAAAGAACATAAAGAGTGTCACTTCTGGATTGCTTTAAAGGGACATTGTAAACCTGTAATCTAGTCTTTTTAAAAAAGTAATTAAAAATATTACACCAGCTTTTGAGTCCTCATGCCAAGTGTTGTGATTTTGAAAATCACATTTTCCTAATGCTTTGAAGATTTTCTGTTTGTGAAAGACAGGAATATCTAACAAATTCTCCAGAGGAAACAATCAAACTAACTTTACACCAAATGCTGTCCAAAGTGACAGATAAATATACTGGGGGAAAACAGAGGGTGGCAGGGGGAAATCTTACTTTTAGTTGTATGCATCTTTGGGTCTCATCTTGCAATGAGTTCCAAACAGGCACAGAGATCCAATTATCTGAAGCTCATTACAGGCTTGGAGTGTAACAATAACGGACAATATTTTCAAAACAAAGTGTGAGGAATTTTTTAAATATTTGATTATGTCCCTTTACAAGTAACTAGACACTACCCAATGATACAATATTAATTCCAGTACATTATATATTTCATACAAATTTTTCAATTTTGGATTCTTACTATATGTTTTTATAGGTATACCTTTTAACATGACGTTTATAGACTAAGACTGTTTCTATGAAAAAGTCATTTGAATATAATTAACCATCTTCAACTTACCTAAGGTGGAGACTCACCTATGTTAACAATAGCACCTCCCTGCTGTTGAAGCATACTCTTTACAGCAGCTTTGCATGTAAACATTGTTCCCAGAAGATTAGTGTGAATTTGGGATACCATATCTTCAGATGTGGTTCTCAGCAACAAGCCATCCCTGCAAAACAAAAACCAAACACCCCGAAAAATTGGTTTAAGTCATCCCTGGTCAAATTCCATTGACCAGAATGAAGCTGCACCAAGAATTATTTTGACCCTACATGTTCTAGCACTATTCTTGATAACTGAAAATTTAATAAAATTTAATTTAAGGCCTGTGACAGCCATTTTGCTGAAGGCGTATTACAAGTGGTCAAATGTATTAACTCTCACAAATTTCTAGTGGATTGATTTATTTTTTGGGCCATGAAGAAAAGAGCTTGGGGAGGGAGGCAGGGGGAAGGGAGATGTTATTTTACTGGAGTTTCACTTCCACTGAAAATATTGTATCTGTGAGTACAATAAAGACAAGGAGGGTAAAGTAATATTTTTATTGGACCAAGAAACAAGCTTTCAAGCTTACACAGAGCTCCTCTTCAAGTCTGGGAAATGGATTCAGAGGTAGGTCTTCACCGCATTTGGAAACCCGCAGGAGGCCCTGTCGGCTGACTCAGGCTCCCAGGGACATAAAATTGTGTACACATTCAGGCTCAGTCTGGGCCCAAGCTCTGGGACCCCATAAGGAGGGAGGGTCCTAGAGCTCAGGCTCCAGCCCAAGCCCTAACATTTACACTGCAATTTTACAGACTTGCAACCAGAGTACAGTGAGCTGAAGTCAGCTGACACAGGCCAGCTGTGGTTGTTTGACTGCAATATAGACATACCTTTAGTGTCGCCGCTAAACACAAGGCATAATACAGATTGTCTATCATAAATAGTTAACACATATTTCAAGGGACCCATTCAAAGTGAAGTAGCCCATATGCACCTCTCCAGTCATTTGGGAGGGGTAGGGGGGGAGGAGATTACAGATTGCCGTAATAACTATAAACCATAAATTCAGTGTCTTTATTCAATCCATGTTTTTTAGTGTCTAGCAAAGTTATGAATTTATGCTCGCAGGCTTGTCTTTTGAAAATGTTGCACGTTTCCTTTGCAAATGAGAACTGAGAGGTCACATATAGAGTGATGGCCTCAAGAAAAGTGTTCACCCCGAGGTAATATGCTGGTTTTGTCTTGTATCATTTTTCTGAGAGAGTTCATAGGGATTGTCTCGTTTCACCACCAAAGTTATAAAGGGGGCATTTAAGGCACTGGATGAGGTACACCACATGTGATAGATATGTGCAGGACTCATGGATCTTGAAAGATGTGTTGTGGGGGATGTTGATCATAACAGCAGTGGAGTTAAGTCAACCGTTTTGCTACAACAATATGAGTACAATACACAGACTTCACATACATTTCAATTTATTCTAGAGCCATTAACAATGTGTTTAATTGTGCAGTTACTCTCTTACTATATTTAATACCCTTCAATAAGAATACATGGCCTACTGTTACTTACAACATAAGACTAACCTGTTGACTCCAGCAGCATTAACCAAGTAATTAACATGACCTAAATTCTTCTTCACCTCATCAAATGTATTTTGGACATCTTGTTCCTTGGCTACATCACAGCTGAGTGCCAGATGACCTGCTGTACTGAAATGAAGTTGCATGTATCATGGTAATGCTAAGAGATCTTGTACCATTCATAAACCTGCCTTAGAATTTCAAGACCCCAATTAATAGTAAAAGCAAATGTTGAACTAGTTATAACTTAAGAAATCTGTTCCACCTCAAAGGAGAGTTAAATGAGGAAATGTTTCAAGAAGTTTATTAGTTACAACACTAATGTTGTGTTTTGTATTTTTTGTCCCTTTTGAAGTTTGGAATCAATGTGGTCTATCTAGAGTGACATGAAACCTGGGCTGGCTGGAAGCCAAGAACTGTCAAGTTATAATGCTATTTCTGTCACCAATTCATGTGACCATGGACAACTACCTTAAACTCAGTTACCCAGTCTGTAAAAGGGATCTGTAACAATTACTTACCTTCCCTGCAGGAGTGCTGTGAAGATTATAAGTTTGAAAAAAAAGTAAAGTGCTGTACAAACTGCTCTTAAATGCAGAATATCAGAACTATAAAATATCAGAACTATAAAATCCCAGAAAGAACAGATAGTTCTTATATGCAGTTTGGAATTTACACACTTTTCCTACCTGCAAATACCTTTTATTCAGTTGACACAAACCCTGCCAGTGTCAGGCCCTAAACTTCATGGCCTATGTTTCAAAACAGCAATGCACACAATTATGCCCAAAGTAGTTTAAATTAACTTCACATACAAAATTCACGGGGCATTCATTTCAAAAGAACTACACAAATTTAAAAACAAAATGGACTATATTGCGCGCAGTAAAGTTCCCATTGACAACCATGAGAGCACGCTCAGGTCATTATTCACACTATTTCAAATTGTAAATCCCCCATCTGCTTTGCTATGGATGGCTTAATTCTCAAGTAGATGCTCTGCCTTTTATTTTCACCTGCATTTGAGAAAAAGCTAAATTTAGATATATTAATGTATTACTCCTACCAGTTACCTAAACACTGGACAGTGCATGAAGAAACAACAAAGCAAGATACATACCGCCAAGGTGATTCACAGTAGTTTGAGCTACTTCCAGATTTCTAGCAATAATAGCCAAGTGGTATCCTTTCTGTGCCAGCAGCTGTGCAACAGCTTTTCCAATTCCTCGAGATCCTCCAAAAACAGCACAAACTTTGGCCATCTTCAAAGAATAATCCAAACAGCAAATAAGTCTATAATCAACAGTGACTGGCACCAGATATTTTTGAGCCTGATCCTCTACTATGCCAATTATCATTCCCACTGAAGTCAATGAGAATACAGCACTCCACTGTATCAGGTTGTTTCAATGTTACTGCATTACTAGTTTATTGTTTATATTTAAACAATTTGAACAAACAGCTGAACCGAACCAAACACTATTAGCTACACTTTCTCAAAGCCGAATATATTCAGGTGAGAAATAGTTGTACTAACATTTCTGAATTACAGATAATCATCGATCTTGCAGTCAGATCATCACTAACTACAAATTAACTACTATTTTAAGAGGTTAACAAAGTTTGCAAGCAATATAATTATAAAGGTCATTATATACCTGCTCAAATCAGTGCTTATAATTCAAGCAACAGTCTTTTCAAAGCCAACTTAAGAATGAGATGTGATTACACTGTATTTGTACTTCTGATACTAAAGCCACCTAATCTTTGATCTTGATCTCAAAACTCATCCCGAGCATCTCTATAGGAGACCCTAACATAAACAATAGTGTATGTATCTCCTATCGCCTCTCCCCCGACCTCCAGTCTCACCCCTACACAGGGACTCACTCGCCCTCCCTAGCAAACGCCTCCCAGGGATCCCCGCTCGCGGGGACACGCCACTGTACCCCCAGACCTCCACCCCCACACATGGACCCACTTGCCTTCCCTGGCAAATGCCCCCCAGGGACCCTCCCTCCTCAACCTCCCAGGGATCCCCTCCACCATGGATAGCGTCCCCCAACCCACATATCCCCCCATACGCCACTATACTCCCCAGACCTCCACCCCCACGCATGGACTCACTCGTCTCCCCTGGCAATGCCTCCCAGAGACGCTCCCTCCACGCTGGATAGCGTTCCCCCCCATACCCTCCTGCAACCCTCAAGCCCCACACCTCCAGCCCCTCCCACGGGCCACAGCTCATCCTCGAATACCTCCCATTCCCCCCCACTGCGTGTCATCCCTGGATGCTGTATTGCTATGCTTTTTTAACCTTGACTATTGCTTTATTGTTTTGTGCTTAAACATTTCCTAATAAAACGTTTTAACACTTACTGTGTTTATATTGCATTAACCCAACAGTATTTTATAATTTATTCTGCTTTTAAATGATAAAAAGGTTATATAATTAGTTGAAAAGATGCTTGAGCAGGTATGTACCTAACTTCAGGCCAAAAACCTTGTGCAGGCAAAACTCCCATAGGACTTTTGCCTAAGTAAAGACAGAATAAGGGCTCAAGAATTTGTTACTTTACCATTATAACATTGCTTTCTGTGGGAGGGGCCGGGGAAGAAAAGAGACCTAGTTTCTTTTCTGCCAGTTATGGAAATAATGCCAAAGTTATCTTTTCAGTTAACTGCCATGTTACCTCAGAGGGAAATTATAATATAAACATATGTTTTTTAACATGAAAATATTCTGGCTCTACATAGATTCCTTTTAGTAGTTTTATATAATCTGTTGGAAGATAACTAAATACCTGAAAATACTCTCTTTTTAAAAAAAATGAATAGTCAGTATAAATCATCAATCCACAAAATGACCAACACAACCAGCAGTTGCAACAGTGAGTAGCCCAGAAGTGAATAGATACGAATGTATATGGTCATTCCCCTTACAGAATCACTGCACTGACTTTCTGTCTCTTACCTCAAGGTCCATAGTCTCACCTTTGAGACTCTACAGAACCCCCATCTTTACCGACATGTGTTTTGTTCCACAGCACCTTTTATGAAAGGATTTCAAAGTGCTTTACCAAATGTGGCCATTATGGAACTACTCACATGAAAAAGGTCTGTAGGGCTGGCACTGGATCCTAAGGAGAACAATCTCTCTCTATGGAGACTACTGATTTTAGGGGCAGGGTCTTGAACATCCTCTAATACCTGAGGCTACTGGGGCCATTTTGGATTCTGGTCCCAAGTTTGAGCCGCTCCAAGATCTGCTCAGACGCGGATATTGATGCAGCAGCCCCGCTACCCCTATTTCTCTACCAGGCCACAGCAACCTCCTAGCCGTGCCTTCTCCTTCCAATACCGCTGCCACGTGTGGCCGCCTATGCTCAGGCGGCGGCAGACTGGCTTGGATACCCACCTATCTGAACGGGGCTGTGTAAACCCTCGGCCTGCAAGGCGGCACACGGTTTGGCTGGGCTCCAGGCACACATCCGCCCGGCGGCGGGCCAGGCCGCACCAGCGAACACCCAGAGGCGCTCGGACGGCTCCCGGTCCCAGGAGTCGCTCTCGGCCTCGGCTCCGTACATCCGGGTAAACCCCGGCCACCAAGTCACCCCCCGCGGCAACGGAACCAGCCCAAACGCTGCGGCGGTGACGGGCCGCAGCCTCCCCGACCCGACGGGTGGCAGAGAGCGGCCAGGCCAGCAGGCGGCGCCGCAGCGCCCCGCTCCCGCAGCGCCGGCCTCGGCTGAGGGAACCGGCTCCCGGGAGCCGCGCCAACAGCCGCTGGGAGTGAGCCTGGCGCAGCGCTACTCGAGGCGCAGCTGCCTTCGGGAGTCAGCGGTAGCCGGTTACCATGGAGACCACGCCGAGCTCTATGGCACCCGTCCGCGTCACGACACTCCCCCCACCTCGCTCGCGCTGTCACGGGGAGAAGCGCGCACACGCCACTAGCCCTTCTTCCTGCGGTCCTGGCTGGGGCCCACCGCTCGCGCAAGACGCCGTGCAGCGACTTCTGCGTGCCAGAGTGAGACTACCGCTACCGCCATGCACCGCGGCCGGGCTGCTCGTCGAAGACAGAGCGTCAGGGCCTGTAGCTGCGCGGGTCTCTCTGGAGCAGTGCATGCCGGGAGGTGTAGTATCGGCAGGCTGCTGCAGGAGGGGTGCCCCTGCTGACGCTCTGGTGGCTGCGGCCCTAGGCTCAGAGACCTGACCTGAGACAGCCCCTGCCTGGCCACCTCTTCTTTGCGCTTTAGGAGGAATTGCCGTGCTTAGCTTACGGCTGAGCCCCTGCACCGCTAGGCCTGCCAGCGTCCCCAGGGCTAGATTAACTCTCCTGGGGGCCCGTGGATACAAGTCTTTTCCCTAGTTTAAAACAAAATGATCACAATTATGGCATTGAGGCTCTTAAAGCTATATTAAACGTGCCTTGTAATTAACAAAGCCGTTCTGTGGTTATATTTCAGTCTTAAAACATGTAGGTGGGGTCTGCTACCTGTGGCAGGTGAGGTGGTTGTTAGTGACACTCAGGCTGGGCCCACATTATGAGGGAGAAGAGGCAGGGCTTTAATTGTTGCGGTGCACCCTTAGCCTGAGGCCCTGCGCTAATCCAGCCCTGGCTAGCACCTCTGAGATTGCCACCTCAATTATGAAAGTGAAAAAAATTATTTCATCGCTAGCACCACTCTCATTACAAATTAAGCACTGAAGAATTGTTTCAGTAATTAAATTAATAAATTACCCAAAGGTTTGAACATAGATGTACCTCACCTCAGCTGCCCCTCCCCAAGCACCATAGATGGGACCCCCATCTGTAATCTCACACACCCCCATCTGTCACTTTGATCACTTGGTGTTTTCTTAAAGCTCTAGCTCCTGGAGTCACAGCAGAGTGGATCACAAACTGAGAGACTACTGTGATGCAGTTGCAAAAGGAGCAGATTCTGGGGTGTACTAACTGCTCTACTCAGCACTGCAGATGCTTCAGTTGCAGTATTGTGTGCCACACTTTAGGAAAGATGTAGACAACCTAGAGTGAGTTCAGAGAGCAGCAACAAAAATTATAACCTGATCCATGAGGAAAGACTAAAAGTTTAGTCTTGAGAAAAAGAGGGGGACCTACAAAGTCTTATAAGTTGTTGAAAGGGCTATTATAAAAAGGACTGTGATCAACTGTCTTATGTGTCCACTGAAAGCAGAACAAGTAGTAATGGGCTTAATCTGCAGCCCTGGAGACTTAGGAAAAAAATTCTATCTATCCACCCTAACAGTTGTTAAGTGCTAGAATAGGCTGCCAAAGGGGGTTGTGGAATCATTGTTTGAGGTTTTTTAGAACAGGTTGGACTAACACCTGACAGAGATGGTCTAGGTTTACTTGGTCTTGCTTCTGCACAAGGGTCTGGATTCGATCACCTCTCAACATCTCTTCAAGCCCTACCCTTCTATGATTATTTCATGAAAATCTGTTTCATTTAAAACAAGCAGTAATGCCAACCTCAAGCACTAAATGATGATTCAGGCTCCTCAAAATCATGAGTTTCTTCAACATTATGTGGTGTTTTTTTTTAATTCTACATGTTGGGTGATTTTTATTTGTCTTCTGATTTCTGAGCCTTTAGGGAGCACTCAGATCATGTTTTCAGGCTTTTCTGTACAACTTTGAGGACTAGAAATGCATTTTGAAACAAAAGCTGAGGGTCTCACCTAGTCACTTCCCTCTAGGAGCCAGACTTTTAAGACAGACAACAAGTATCAGGAGATGATAAAACCACAAGCACTGCCAAAATTGAGTAAATCAATAACACAGTTGCTGAAAAAAAACAATAAAAGCATCAACAATTTATTTTTAAGTCGCATGATTTTTTAGATAGTCAATTTTGGGAGGACCCTATTCATGATTTGTTAATGCTTTGCATTGACAATGCTGCACACACACATTCCAATCACCCTTGCATGCCCCACCCCCGGTCACGTAGCTATTACCTCTGTGTCATGCAGCATATACCTCTCTCGCATCTCCAGCACATAAACAATTTTCCTTTCTTTCTTATGTCACATTTCATACATAGTTCTTATTTAGGATTTTGAAATGAAAGCTCTATTTTACACTCAAACAGTAATTTGCAATGAAACCATTGACTTGTCTAACGCTGTACATTTTTACCTAACTCGGCTCCTGTCCCCAAGAATCTGTTGCCAGAAATGATTTGGCATGCAGCTATACTGAGAACTTGTCTCACATCACATTTGTATTGAAAATTGCTGCACTGTATTTTCTTTTTATCATATCGCTATCGGATACCTAAGAATTTTCTTTTTCTTCCTCATAGTATATTCTCCCTTTCCACATGGACCTATCAGCTTGTTTCTACACTTAACTTTTTTCTGCTTTAAGTATGCTGGCATAATTAAAGTGGCATTCTCTCCATCCCAATGTACACTAGGATAAGGTACTTTTATAGCAGTATAACTGCATCTAAACTAGGACTTTTACTAGCATTATTTATTTTTATTTATGCACAATTATGATATCTTAAGGGTGTAGAATATTTTGTAAGTGATAAGCATATCCCATAAATGTCTTGGTACCAAAATATTCTAGAGTTCTACAGAAGCATTTTGCATGTATGCCTTTAAAAAAAATATTGCAACTAGATGGACTGCTGTTTTCCAGTGATTTGGTTTGTATATTGGCTTTCAAATACCTTCCTCTTCTCAAGGCAGCTACAGCCGTTAGACAGCAAAGGACAGATTGAGATACTGGAGACTTGAAGGCAGCTTTAGAAAGGCTGAGGACTTAAAACACAAAAGAACTCTTGGTTGTTTTTGCTCAGGTTATTAAAGATAAATCATGGTTTTAGTTATCAGCAGGTACTTTACTGGCACCACCAAGAGTATAGTTTGGGTAATCATAGAAGAGCAGCATAATCCTATCCTCCTGGATGTGAACAGATGATGATTTTTAAGATCTAGGATATACTCACAATACAGAAGATTACCAGCCTCAGTAACAACACTCATAAAATAGTCAGCTACCCTTCATCACATACCTAGAAAACTCAGGTTGCCCAGAGAGATCATCAGCACTTTTGAACTACTAGATATTTATAAAATAATTCTGTCCACCTGTCTTCTACTGCTTCAGTTCATGTATCATTGCAATCCAACTATCACACAGGGGTCCAATCCTGCTATCCACACACACACAAACAGTGATTACACGTGAAGAACAGTTGCAAGATCAGGGCCTATATACAGTGACAACAAGGACAAATGTAGGCCATATTATATATGATTGATATTATTATGATTTTCAATAAGAAATAATTTTTAAAATAGATTGACAATAGAGCAGTAAGCATTACAAAATAATATTGTTGCTTTGTGCAGAGTGCCCATACAGAACATAAAGTTCTTACTATTTAGACACAGAAAAACAAAGCTGTGAATAGCCTAACATTAGCCCCATCTCCTTCTTTCCTGTTCTAAAGTAATGACAGCAAGTGTCAGCAGACTCCTAACATACTATGTCACTAATCTCAGTCTTAAACACTGGATCTTCGCAGATGCTATAGACATCTCTGGAGTGTGGCTCTTATGTGCCCTATGACCCAGCCTACTGGAGATTTACACCTTCAAGTGCACAACTGTATTTTTAATCTATCAACAAAGTAGATTACTGAAACCAGAATTGGCATGATTTAGCATAACCGTTCACCACTCTGCTTTTTACTTCAGTCAGAGCTAATTGTGACTTTATACACAGATGCTTTAAAAATCAAAACAAAACCCACACTACTAACTATGCACTATTGCCTGCTTAAAGCACATTAGTTTTTACTTCACTTATGATAGACATGATTAATTGTGCTGAATTAATCTTGTCCATAATTTGATATTCTTTCCTGTAGTGATCTGATTAGCAGAACTTAATTTTATGAACTATGAATATATTCTTAATCATAAAAAGGAAAATATATTACAGTAATGGCACAAAAAATACTTGTAACCATTTTTTTTTTATTATTTTGCCTTTGACCTGATCTAGGCTGGATAGTATCCAGTATTATGTCAAGTTCACTTTTGAATGAAATATAGTAGAAGAATTTATGTTTAACAACATACATGGGCCTGATCCTGCATCTCCTACTCATGTGAGCAAGAGCTGTCTCTTAATGTACGTGATCAGCCAGGATGAAATTCAGTAGATTTAATTTAAAATATGTAGAAAGGTAGTATTGTGTATTTGTTTCCTTCTATTATTTAGTCCGATATAAAATAAATGAATAATGAAATGAGCAAAGGAATTATTAAAAGGTTTGTTTTTGTTTTTTTGGGGGGGGTGGGGGGGAGGTTTGGAAAGAGACAGTATGAGGCTCTGATCCCACAAACTCATTCTAATTGTCTCATTGACTTCAGCATAACTGCTCAATTAAGTATTTGCAAGATTGGGCCCTAACTTATCTGTTGAGCACTTTTTACTCTGGCAAAATGTCAGTGTGTGATTTGCCTGAGTAATAAGTGCTGAACAGAATCTATAATAAAGAGTAACTGTGGCAGGGGGAATAGAGACAATCACACATATCTCACAGACCACTCACCTCCCTTATCTTTACCAGTGCTTTAGGAAATGTCAAATGCAATTTTTTTTTAAGCAGCTGTTAACCATTTTGCAGACTGAGTAACACACAGTAACACTTGGATGGCTTTCAGGGAATTCAATTCCCAGGATTCAGTTTTCTCTATCAGATTGTCCCAAACAAATCGAGTTTTATATCTCATCTCCTAACAGCTGCAGAAATACTTGGCTGTCTTTTTCACTCTGCTGTTGTATGTAACTGATCAACTGAGGACTTCATCTCCCTGTGAGAAACAGAAACCTTTATTGTTGTTTTTCTCCTAATGACTGAGCATTAGAGCAGTAAATCATGATAATAATGGTCTAAAAATACCCAGTCAACTGGCTTAATGAGGTAGGAAGTAGGTTGCTAAAGATGAGAAGTGACATTTGAAGAAGATTGCTTGGATCAGTTTTTAATTTATCTATTATAATGAATATTCTCTCTTCAGGGACTTTGAAAAATGTTATCACTTTTGATAAGAAGTTAATCTGAAAGAATCTAGACAGGGCAATAGTTTAAGACATAACTGATTATATACAAACACATCTTACATTGGTGGAAATTTCAATAATGGGCCAAATTAATTCCTGTTGTACACCTACTGTGGTCAAATGAATTGCATCAGGGATAAATATTAATCTCGTAAATAATAAATTAATTTGATTTCTGGCAGATTGGGGTATTTTAATTTTTTATTGCTAACCATCCCTTTGCCAGGAAATCTGTTCTGGTTCCCAGGTTTCTGGTTCTGGTTTTATGAATTTCCCTGTTAGACAACTTGACTGATTTAAATGTCACCAGAAGTGCAAAACCACTGTCTCTAGATATGGGTCACTGACAGTCTGTACCCTCATGTTCATCCTTTTTACAAAACTATGATAAATCTTGTACAAAGTATGCCTTGTGACATATCATTGGAAAACACAATCTGCTAAACATTATTGTCTTGGTAAAATATGTGTGGCAACACTGTAAGTAAAATTATAAGATTCTATTGTATGACATTGTTGAGATGTGCTCCAAGTTTGGAAAAGCAGACACAGACGAGTTCCTCAGAGACAAAAAGCAAACTGATGGCTCAGCCAGGAGTCAACAAAATCAAATGGACTATCATGTGGTTTAGCTGCCATTCTTGGCAGGAAGAAGGGTGTGAGCAAGAAATTTACATCTTGGCAAAGGGCCCAAACCCCAGCTGGAGAAGATTCTCAAACAGAACAAAAAGATATAAAAATGAGGAAGAGAGACTCCAAATCACCTCTCCCCCCTCATCTCAATTCACAGCATCAACACCGTTTGAAAGACAAAGGAAGGAAGCATCACTGAACTGGGGAAGTGGTCCTGCTTGAAGGAATCCAGCCAGACTTCTGTAAGCATATAGTAAGAAACTTTTTGCTTTAAATTCACTTAAATTAGGTATTAGTTTGCATTTTACCTTTTATTTCTTTGTAACCAATTCTTACTTTTATGCCTCATTACCTGTAATCACTAAAATCTATTGTTCTATAGTTAATACATTTGTTTTATTGTTTATTTGAAGTTAGGGTGTTTGAATTGAAATGTTTGGGAAACTCCATTTGAGATAATAGAAAATATGCACAAATCCTCTTAAGGAAATAGCAGGCTTTCTATGAGCTTGTATTGTCCAAGAGAGAACTGGGCAGTACACGATGCACATTTCTGGGGACAAGTCTGGTACCAGGAATTTGCTGTTGTCACTCTGCAATATAATTCGGGAATGACTGGCTAAAAGCACTCATCATATAACTCATCTGAGAGTAATTTACATGCTAGAGCAGTGGTCCCCAAACTTTGTCACTTACACCACCCCTTACCTGTAATGGGCTCTATCTGTGCACCCATCCCCTGGCAGCTGGGGCTGTGATCAGGGACATGAGCCGAGGCTGAGGCCAGAGCTGCAGCTGGGAGTGGGGCCGGGAGCAGAGCTGCAGTCATGACCGGAAGCGGAGCTAAGCCTGGGGCTGGAGCTGGGGTTGTGGCTGGAGTCAGGTCCGGGAGCTGCAGCTGAGGGTAGAGTTGGACTGGGTGGCACTGTCTAGTTACCCCCCATGTGTGAGCAAGGCCAGGAGTGGTTGCTCTCACAGTGAAGCAGTGTAAAGACCCCCCAGGTTGGAGAACTGAGGGGACATAGTGGTTCAACAATTCAGATTGTGCCCTGGATAGTGTCACAGTCACATGTAAGTCCCTTTATTCATTTTATTTAAATGAGATATTCAAAATTTGCACCCCCCAAAAATGACCAGTTTAGAGCATCATACTAAGGCACATCCATGATGCCATCTACAGTACTTACTAAAATCTCACCATCAATTTGTTTGGCACTTCCATAGCCAATTGTGCTAAAGGGAGAGCTAGAAAACAAGAATTCTGTTTTGCAAACATATAATTGAAATGAATATTTCCGCAAAAAGCTTTTTGACAAATCAATGTTTTCCAACAACAAAATACTTCGTCAAAAAAATTCCTGACCAGCTTTGCTGAAGGCTATGTTTAAAATCACGACACACCCACTTTACATGTGCTCCAGTAGAAGCAGTGTCCTATGGAACATCAAGCTAAACAAACAGACTATTGCTCAGGGTGTTGCATATTTGGCAGCACACTGCAAGTTCCTGTTTTGAGGTGGCTTCCTCAAGGATACAGATATGGGTGAATGTGTACTGTAACACGTGGTTTCCTTTTTATTCTTTACCTGTCCATGTATAACACCGGTTGCTAAAGGCTTTACATCATTTGTATTCCACAGTATTTCCTAAAGCGCATTTATGAACATACCAACAATCCATCTTCTGAACTGCAAATATCTTTCATCCAAACCAAAATTAAATGCTCCACTTTTCCAACAATGCTAGATTATCCCCTTCAGTCCACAATCAGGTTCACTGTGTCCCTCCTCTTATAAATCAGTCTCCTGTCAGAACCTGATTTCCCCCTCATCCGAAATCAAGATTCCCCATGTCCCTGATCTTCTGTATCAGGCATGAGCACAGTCTGACTTCTACTGTCCAGTTCCCCTTGAAAGACTGCAACCTTCCTCCATCAACTCTCTCTGAGCTCTAAAATTTCCACACACTCAGTGCAGTCACCCAGTCTCACCTCAAACTTAGCTGGCTGCTGCTCCTGAAAGCTCCCAGCACGTCCTGCATGTGCCTGTGATGGTTGGTTCATTGGGCATGATTTTTCCTGAGGTGCAAAGCATGTAAAGCTCCCACAGCTCCTATCGACTCACTTGGAATTATAGATCCATTGTTTTTAATTGTGCTGCTCCTTCTTCTCTGGAGTGGTGTGGTTTCTCCACTCTTTCCTCTCTGGCTGCTGGCAAAAAGAATCTCTCTTTCTCTCTCTCTTTCACCATTTCATGTGTGAAGGGTGGAGATGGGGAAAAACTAAGCATCACCCCATTGAAAATACCCCCAAAAAAGTTCTGAGAGAGTCAGACTCTCCTGTGAGCACTGCCTAAATTTCATCATAAAATAGAGATTTGAGTTTATTAGAATGATAGTAATTTGAGATGTCAAAGATATTTGACATTTGTGTCCATTTCGCTGATAGACATGATCCTATGATGTAGGACATAGCAAATATTAAGAATTATATTACACTCAATCTTAGCCAAAAGGCATTTTGAGTTTTGTTCTACACAGAGCCCCAACATCAATGTGTCAGCAGCAAGCACCCTGAGGAAGAGCTAGTGGAAAAACTATATCACTTCTTAATAGGTGATTTGCTCTTGCTGAACTGGTCTATTTCGATGCTGCTTTATATGCATCACAACTAACTTCTTAATTTACCAGTTCTTCCACAGTGCAAAGGGCCCAGTGACTTCTATTTTTTTAAATTATATTTCATCCAGAGCAGTCAATGAACACAATTCCATTGTTGTCCTTTTCCAGTATTTTTCTGAAGCGCTGAATCTACTCAGTCCCACTGACTTCTTCAGTAATGAATCAGTTGATATGCACACTCTCCACACTAAGGGCTAGTAAACGAGAAGCAGTGCAAATTAGTTTCTGTAAGTTAGGGCTGTACTAGTGGAGAACATGAGTTGGGCTTCCTAATACTGTGCAACAGTTTAAGTACTATTCTGATAAGCCTCTATGAAAGATGTTAAATTGGAGGGAATGTTTATTTTCACAAAATTGTCATGAACCTGTGAGTAACTCTCTAATCTTTGAGCCATAGTCTAGTTCCCAGTTACCCCAAGGTTGCTTTATAATTAATCCATTACTGACAGAGTGCCTGATGCTCCCATTTAATTTGACAGAACAGTTCTCATTGATTTCAAAAGGAGCAGGAGAAAGTTAGGAAAGAATACTTTAGATTTTTTTGTTTTTGCTTTTCTTGTGAATTTTAGAACATATGCAATATGCCAGATGGAGAGCCCTGGAGACGACATTCTTTATCTAGTCATGGAACAGGCATGAAATGAGAAGCAATGGTGCAAGATTTCCCATACTGCTCTGCCTTTGTGTCTCAACCTTGACGCAAAGAGGCCATCTCTATGGAGAAGAGGGTAGTTCAATCTTCAGGGTCCCTTTCAGTGTTAGAAATGATGCCTGAGATTGCAAATTTACAAGTTACCACTTGTGGTGATGCATGGAGGCCGGTCCACCAGGCCAGAATGAGGCCACTAGATTAATTTCAGAGAGGCTACGTAACAGACATCAGATGGCAATGATTCCTGCTCTCCACCGTCTAGGCCGGTATTTGTACTGGCAAACTAAATCCACTTCCAGTCTCTTGAGCCACCCGTTGCCCTAGCTTTTTCTGTAACACTGTTCACACACTGAAGGAAATTGCTGAACAATCTGCAATGGGTTTCAGTGAGTACTACAGCATCACATACGTCATGCACACAGCTCCAGCTCACTCCTGCAGAATTTGCTGACCATCTCCACTATGCCTATGGCAGGTGCAGTGTTTATATACACAAAACTCATTCGTTTGCTTGATCAATTGCTATTCAGAGTTACAGGCACTCTTTCATAAACAACTATTTTGCTCTTATAGAAAGAAGCAACACATTTGCTTTACAGTCACGTTGGTGAGGAGCTCCTCTCAGCATGAGACAGTTGTCTGTCATGGCCTTTAACTGTTTTGGAAAAAAATATGGCATGCCATCTGGATCCCAAACTCTCATTAGATCTATCGAAACATACAGATGGCTAATGGGCTAACAGTACACCACACATTTTAAAAAATGAAATTTGTTTATAGATACAGACGAGGAAATAAATAAGTGCTTAAAATTAGATTTTTTTTTTAAATTAATAGCATTTAATTTCTACTGCCAAAACTGTGTTAGGCACTTCACAGAGGACAGACAAAGACACAAACCCTTTTCCCAAGAGTATGCGTTTTCTATTCGATATGAATGAAGATGAGAAAGCAGTAGGCAGAGAATAGAAGGAGGAAGGTCAAAGATAAGAGCAATAGAATATGAAGAGAACAGAGTTAACAAATGGTCTCGTGGTTAAGACCTGGGACTCAGGAGATCTGGGTTGAATCCCAACCTTTGCTAGAGACTTCCTGTATTACTTGGCAAGTTACAATCTCTCTGCACATCAGTTTTCCATGTTTAATTGTGGATAATGCTTCTTTTGTCTGACTTGTCCTTTGATCCCTCACTTCACTATGTGAGTGGTTACAGTGCTGTGACCCCATGGCACATCACTGAAGTCACTGAGGTTCTGTAGGGGTGCAGCAGTTCTCTCACATAAGGTGAACTGCAGGTCAGGGCCCTAAACTGTAAGATCTTTGGAGCACGGACTGTCTTTTACTACTAGAGCTGGTCAAAGAGAGCCAAAAATATTTTTCATGGGCTCTTTGGAGAAAATGGGTTTTTGTTGTTTGTTTTTTCTAAATTTCTTGTGGAAAGTCCCTTCCTTGCCCAACAAAAAACCCACTAAAACAAAAAAATAATTCAGTGTCCAAAAAAGGTTTGGTAATAATTTTAGGTTTTCTGTAATAACTTTCAGAAACCAAAAACCAATTTTTTAAACCAAAACATGAATTTTTTTTTACTTAAAAAATTCAATTTCTGCTTTTCACAGAAAAACAGGAAAGCTTGACAAAAATGAACATTTTTTGCAATAATTTGCATGTAGGTCAGAAAAGCATTTTCTCTTTAAAAATATTTGACAAAAACATGTCAGACAACTCTACTTATTATGTATCTGTACTGTACAGTGACGGGTGCTGTCCTAGTACAAATATTAACAAGAGTGGAGTATGAGCTGCAAGCATACAGAAACCATGCCCAGAGAATAACAAAGTACAATAAATAGGAGTAAACAGGTAAACAAACCAGGTTGGGGAAGAACCATATTATGGTCCCAGTTCCGCTCCCATTAAGTCAATAGCAGGACTCCCACTCTGACTACTAAGGTGCAAGGCATGTAGGAGGGAATATTGTCTTTGGGAGGATGATTGCAGGGAGGGAGGGTTCTTTTACTTGACTGATCTTACAGGAGTCCAGCCTCTGTCTGTTTCCCTCATACTGACTGTGTAGCTATTTTTAGCTATTCTACATAACTTATTTAGAGCCCATTTGCACAGTAATGCTTACCTCCAGAAGCATCATCCTCTCAAGTTCCAGCTAGTTTAGGTTCTTTATGTTTGTTAGGGAGAAATGGAAATCCTGCCTTTGAAATAATTAAGGCACTAAATGCAGCACTTAAGACATTCAAAGGAAGCCTTTCTACTCTAAACCTTCAGTATCTGGAACGTGCATATACAATGATTAAAAAAACCAACCAATCAATAAGTGGGATTTGTAAACAAATATAAATGCTACAGTGCACTTGTCTTTTGACATCTGGAACTTTGCATCTCAGCAGGAGGTTCCAAAACAAGATTCTTATGCATTTACAAATCTGTTACACTGACAGACAAGGGGGTCATTCTGTTTCTGATAAAAGAGACTGCTCCCTGAGGGATGAGAGAACCCGTGCACATGAAGTCATTGTGCACTGTCTATGCTGGCGCATTTATTTGAACCAGAGACAAGTTATTGCTTGGTAATTGTTCTTAATGAACATCAGTTGCCATGTGCAAGGCAGCCATGTAGAGATTCATTTGATGATAAAATCAATAAGTTATAAAGAGCAGGATGTAGTACATGGTTCACCAATGATAATTCAAGAAGAAGAAGCATAAATCTAAAGCTCCTTGTATAAGCACAGAAACCACAGCTGTTGCAAATACTAACCATTACTATATACTGTATCAAACCACCAAGTAAATTGCTAGTTCATTTGTTCTGTCAAAAACAAAAATCATTAAGTTATAAAGATCAGGATATAGTTCACCGATGGTAATTCAAAAAGAATAAAATCTAAAGATCCTTATATAAGCACAGAAACTATTGCTATATATTGTACCAAACTGGCAAGTAAATTCTTAGTTCATGTGTCCTGTCAAAGCAAAACACAGGACAGTTCTCTCTTTATTAGTCCTAACATTTTGACACTGGTCCACAAGTCTGCTTCAGTGTATAACAAAGAATGTTATGATACATGAGTCATATTCCACTATGAGATTGAATAAAAACATGTATAGGAATATTCCCACTTATGCTTGTCTTTATTCTTCATGGATCTTTAATAAAGATCAGTAGGTTCTTTATTTTCCAAATCTTCATGAAAGATTTTTAAACAAATAAAACAGCAAACTGCAAGGCGTGGAAACATCATGCAAAAACAATAGAAACTCAAAACTAATATACTATACACCTGGCCCACTACTCCATCCTTTCCCCCAAGTTATTAGAATTTCAGATGTAGTTGTATTTTATTTCATGTAGCTATAACAGGGTGGCTTGTCCCTAAGGGCTGGAAGGCCTCAGCTCAAAGCCACCCACCCTGCGGAGTCCTGTGGCCAGAGTCAGACAGAATTGTTTGTAGACAGAAGGGGGATTTAGGATCCAGCCTGAGTATTTTTATTGGAAGGCAAGCATTCTTTTGCTCCTCATAACTGGCTTTTTGGCTGCGACATTAGCCCAGGGGAACCAAGCTGAGATAACTTAAACAGGGCAGACTGCAAAGAATGAGGCAGGCAAAGACCTAAATACTGGTGGTTTTTCTTCCATAAGATATACTTAGCCAGCAACAAACAGGTTCTGATGACCTCACTGGTCATTCAGTAGACAAAACACAGTTCCCTTAAAACTATCCAGCCCTTTGGTTAGCACCCAGGCAGCCAAGTCAAATATGATGGGGATTACTGAAAATCTTTATCCATCACATGTAAAAAAGTTCAACCAATCCCAAAGGATCGGACACATTACCAAGCATGTCAATGTTCAGATCTTACCCAAATACACGCTTTTAGCCAATGCTTATTAACTAAACTAACATTTATTTTTTTAAAAAGGAAAGAGTAATGATTAAAAGGTCAGTACACATACACAAATGAAAATAAAGCTCTTAGGTCAGTTTCAAAGTAGAGATGATAACTGAATTGCAAAATTCTTAAATTGCAAAGTCTCTGAAATTACCCAAACAGCTTGGAAGTCATCAGTCCTTGTTTAGAGTTTTTTTTTTTTTTTTTTTTTTTTTTTTTTAGAAATCCAGTTCAGAGAAATGAAGACTAAATAGTCCATGTGCAGACTTTGTTCAAGTTCTCCAATGAGAATTAGCAGGGTGATTCCAGGCTTTTTAACAAAATTGGGATTAGGTTTCCCCTTAAACCCAACATCTCTCAAATTGTGATGCAGAGTGACTGCTTTTCCCCAGGGACTTATTTCTCTCATGATTCTGATTCTGCACATATTCTTCTGCAATTTCTGCAGCATGCAAAACAGAATCAGGCTTTTGGGCACACACCGCAGCCCAGACCTCATCTCGAACTAATTTCAATAACTGTTCAAGAGTAATGAATTCCATTAATTTCCCCAAATCATCCCAAACGTTTTCACTAGTAATCCATTTCTTAGCAAAACCTAAACATTTATGAGCACATTCCAGATAGGTAACATCATTAGACATCTTAAAATTTCTAAATCTTAACCTGTAAGTTTCAGAAGTAACTTTGAATAGTTTTAACACAGTATCCTTATATGTTTCATAATTTAAAGCGTAATCCATACCCATTTCATTGAACACCTCACTGGCCTTTCCAGTCAACCTGGTTAGCAGGACAGGCATACGCTGTTCATCTCTGATCTTGTGGAGACTGCACAGGCGCTCAAAGGTAGATAGAAATTCCTCAATATCTTTAATATCTTTGTAAATGGGACAGATCCTTTCCCAGTTTCTGTTATCCAGAGGAGACAGATATCCAGGTGGTGGTATCCTCCTTTGTTCATCCAGAACCTGGCACCAAAGTGCAGCAGCTTCTTTTTCAGCTATGAGGCGTTCCATCTGCCTTTGATGGGCAGATTTTTCTATTTCAGCAGCTTCTTTCTTTTCTCTTATATGAAGTTCTGCCAGTTTCTCTTCATGTTCAAATTGCTGCTTATCTTTTACTGCTAACATTCTCACTATTTCTTCTTCAGTCCCTGTATCAAGGGCAGGTGATGACAAATCTTTTGTCCTCTGATCTCTGCTATCAATAGGTTTTTGAGTTCTTGATCTGCGTTTTTCTTCTTAAAAAAAGATAATGCCCTTTGCAAGCACAAGTCTTCCAGCGCTTTTCTATCAAGATTTCCATATGCTCTTGTTTCATGCATTTTAGCTGATTTTTAATCCTTAAACTCTTGAATGTCAAAATCAATTTTGACAAGCGTGGGGTTATGATCCAAAACTCAATTAATCTGTGGTAATGTGTATGCTGCTGACTATGCCACTGTGATGGTTGTCCTCCAGGGGAGCCATACTGAGATAGCTTAAACAGCAAAGAAAGGGGCAGGCAAAGCCCTAAATACTGGTGGTTTTTCTTCCATAAGATATATCAAGCCAGCAACAAACAGTTTCTGATTACCTCACTAGTCGTTCAGTAGACAAAATACAGTTCCCTTAAAACTATCCAGCCCTTTGGTTAGCACCCAGACAGCCAAGTCATATATGATGGGGATTACTGAAAATCTTTATCCATCATATGTAAAAAAGCTCTACCAATCCCAAAGGATCGGACACATTACCAAACATGTCAATGAATAGTTCAGATCTTACCCAAATACACATTTAAAGCCAATGCTTATTAACTAAACTAACATTTATTTTTTTTAAAAAGGAAAGAGTAAGGATTAAAAGGTCAGTATACATACACAACTGAAAATAAAGCTCTTAGGTCAGTTTCAAAGTGGAGATGATAACTGAACTGCAAAGTTCTTAAATTGCGAAGTCTCTGAAATTACCCAAACAGCTTGGAGGTCGTCATCAGTCCTTGTTTAGAGCTTCTTTGTCAAAAAGCCAGTCCAGAGAAATTAAGACTAAATAGTCCATGTGCAGAGTTTGTTCAAGTTCTTCCATGAGAATTGGCAGGGTGATTCCAGGCTGGCACTGGGATCTCAATCTTGCGATCCAAACTTTCCCTGACAAGCTTGGACAGATTTGAGATAAAAAGGGTCAGTCCACTAGAGTCTTTTATAGATCCATGCAGGCTGACCGATATTTTCTTGACAGCAGGTGTCTCCTTGAACAATTAATAGATGATTAGTTGGGACTCTGAAGTACCATTTCCTATGTCCTGTGCACACCGGTAATTAGTTACATTAGCACAAGGTAATTGGTCATTTACAACCATTTACAGGTATTTACTACTTAAACTTCAAAGAAATAAAAACAATAGTATTGTTACATTCAAAGTTCCATTTCAATGTTCATATGTTCCTTTTGAACTCTTAATTAATAGAACAGTGATAGACAGGAAAGCAGTTTATCTACCTTGCTAACCTCTAACAAGAGATACATAAACAACATCAAATAACTACCAACAATACACATGCATATCAAAGCTCTAGTCTACTTATGAGGAATGACCCTCACTACCACTGTATTTTCCAATAATATAACTTTAAAGGTCAGATTTGGACCATGCAATTTGTAAAGTTGCTCGGCTTTTTCACAGCATCACAGCCTAGTGTCACATTGGCACAAAAGTCATAGGAATTCCTGTCTAGAAATCTTTGTTTTATCTGTGTATTACAAGAAAACATGTTCAATATATTTAATTGAAGCAGCGATGGCAATGTATGGACCTAACCCTGGAAACAGAACAGTGCACCTGGACCCTCATGCTGTCACAGAGCTTTGTTGAAATCAATGGGTGCAGGCATTTGTCCTTTGCAGGATCCAGGCCAATAATTCCATACGTTCTCAAATTTTTTATAGTATCATTCCACAGGTTTTTAACATTATCAAATCCAACTTCGATTTTTGCTGCCTTAGTCATCACATCTCTAGCATTGTCCAGGAAACTCCATTTTGTTTGACATATTCGGAGTCCACGCAACATGGGAGGAGACAGAGCTTATTGATGTGCTTGTACTATATAATAAATATTTGACCAAACAAATTCACTCAGATTATTTCCAGTTGTCCAATCTGCTGATATGATTTAGGGCAGTGATAGTTAGGCCTCAGAGGTTCAGGAGCCAAATTAGCCATCAATATTACCCAAAAGAGCCACAGTAGTGTGAATTCATGGTTTCATTTGCTATAGTATTCTATTCCAGGGCATGCACAGGAATAAAAATGTGACCCCTTCCTTGCCTGCCTCACCACCAGAAGCCTGGCTCACTGCCCTGCTATTATTGGTTTGGAGGATTATTACTCCGTATCACCTCAGCTGCTGATTGGTGGAGGCAGATATGGGGGCAAAGTGGGTGAGCTCGGGAGAATGCCAGCTCCTGGAGAAGGGGATCTGGCTGCCCAGCAGTTCAGCTAAGAGCTTTGTCAGCTCCCATTCTGGCACCGGAGTTCTGTGTCCCTGCCAATTGGGGGGCTGTACCCCTGCTTGCTGCCCCTTGTGCATGCTCCAGACTATATAATATTTAGTTATATACACACACACTCCCAGAAAATAAGTTAATAACTTAGTGCAAATTGATAACTTAACTGGTTAATAACATAGTAAAAGCATCTGAGTAGTTAATAAATCACAGTGTTTTCATATGCGCTGCAAAGAGCTGCAGGAGACACATGAAAGAGCCACTTGTGGTTCATGAGTCTCAGTCTGAGTATCATTGATCTAGGAGTTTATCAGCAGCTTTATCTATTCCAGTCTTAGGTTAGGCTGAGCTAAAAGAGTGCTGATGTACTCCTAGCTCTTCCATGCATGCAGCCTCCCTCTGCAGTCTCATCCCGTCGCAAAAACACTGTGAGAAGAGAGAGGAGAGGAACATGCACCCCTGACTACCTCAATTTCTACCCCACCCCCATATGACGAGAAGAGAAGAGGAACAACCCTTTTTCCCTCCATTACTGAAGGCCAACCCCCCTTCTTTGTCCCCCAGGAGGAAAGGAGGAAGAGGAATACACTCTGCAGTGCTCAGACTCTGATCACTCTGGTAAGGGCAGAGAAGCCATGTGCATGCGCACACATGTATCCAGGATCCCCAGGGAGGGTAAGAGGGAGGAAAGGAACATGTGGATCTATGGTGCCCCACCCTAGTAAGGAAGATGTCCCCACATAGTTGCTTCCTTTGGCTAGCCTTCCTAAATCCTTCTTGACAAGTTATTCCACTTCAGTATTTGGATGATTTACATTGGAGATCCATTATTTCGAATAGAAGTACATGAAAACCTTCAAGTTTTGGCACCATGGTCCAAATTTTACTTGTACCATATCCCTTTTGGGGGCCATCTGTTTTTGTTGCACAGGTGGCTCTCTTGATATGTACTTTGGAGGATGGCAACAAATGGTTATTTCAGTCCAGGGTCCAACGACCAACTTACCTCACTTTGCAAATATGGGCACGGGTGGTTCTGACAGCCTTTAGCTTTATTTAAGGGAAATCACAAATTACAGAAAAATGCCCCGTGTCCCCTGCGCCTGAACACAAATCCTAATCCTCCTAGACAAAGTCCTTCTCAACACACTATGGTAAGTCCTAAACTGTGGGTAAGTCCAATCAATATAATTTTTAGTGATATAAATCACACTTCATTTAGCTTGGAATAAAAGCCTTCCCCTTTCTGGTTTAGACAAACTTCTCCTTGCTTGAGAAAGGCACACTTATAAATAATGGTTCTTCATCCTCTCTGGGAGGCGCAGTGTGCTCACACATTATTATATCAGATTTGGTGGTCCAGCATCCAGCTTATACCCAAAGTATTTTCTTTTCTTTCCCCACACTGCTAGCAACTGCTGTGTTTTTCCTCAGTTTTTACCATCTGTGTCTATAAATTTCTCACTACAGATTCCAGCAGATTTCCTGCCCTACTGACACGAGTCTCCACATGATTAACCTCAGGCAGGCATATGATGTTGCCAGATTTCCTGGAACCAGTCACATTTAGTATTCATCTCACTATGCATGCTGAGCTCCAGCAGGCATGCTAGAGTAACCAAAGGGCTTGGCCCTGAGTTTCTCTCAGAGAAGGTAAATGAGTCATACTTTCTGCTCTCACTCTTTGTATCAGCAGTCTTTTAAAAGTCCTGCTAAGCCCGTTTGTGTTCTCTCTTGGTCAGAGGCACAGTTGTCAGTCCTCATACAGCAAAGCACTTAGCATGTCAGTTGACCTTAAGCATGTATTAAAGCATTTGCTGGAACCACAGAGTTCTCTACTCACCACTAGGGTGCCTCCTTGTAGCTGCATCTGGGAAATAGCTCTGCCCAGTCTGACACCCCCTTCCATATCTTCCTTGTGCTGCAGCCCTTCTCACATTCCAAGAGTTGTGGTGTTTCTTCTTTGTGAGTTGGGATGCTCCCTTTTCATGGCTTGGCCCTCTGGCCAAGTCACTAAGTGGTTCTCCCTTCCATGGTCTCAAAGTCTCACCAGACTGACTGTTTGAGTAGCATTCCTAGAAGTCTTCTAAGTCAAAGTTATGTCACATCCCCCAGTGGCTGGTAGGCAAATGCAGGCCCACTCACTACTCTGGGTTCCAATCCAGGGACCATACAATCAGCAGCCAAGGTCTGCTCTGTTTCAGACCTTGCTGTTATTTCCCTGCGCTGCTTCCTACTCCATCACTATCAGGCTTCCTCATCCACTGCCCTTCTGAGTAAACCATTCCTTCAGAGCCAGGAACTCAGAGCTTAATACTCTCCCCCTAGGCTTCCTCCTTTCACTTTCTAAACCCAAAATGTGACTGCAGGCTTCCACACTGCAATTCTTCCTAACTTTCCTGCCCAGCCCACTGCTGCTCAGCTGGGGCTGCAGCCTCCATTAGGGATTGCTTATCAAGCCTAACTCTCCCTCAGGCATGGCCTATCAGGTTAATTTATCTTTTCTGGGCCACATTAACACTTTACAGACTATTGTGAGGTAAACACTCCTTCACACAGAGGGCCTCAATGATGAACATAAAGATTTTATTTTTTTTTTAGGTGAGTTCAGTGAGCCACAACCATTAACACTGAAGCTAGAAAATGGAAAATAGTTGCTGAGCTCCCCGCTGTACTGCACATCCTCTCACTTCCATAGCCAGATCGCAGTCTCAGCTGAATAGGTTTTAAACACCTCTTGCTATTTGTTAATAATATTTTATGTTTGCATAGCACCTTTCACCCCAGGTGTTTCACAAACTGCACTAGAGACAGCATCTGTCAAACAACCCACTGTCTTGACAACCGTTTACATGTTATCTCCAAAGTTTGTAATACAATGTTGCTTGGCCTCTATTTAACAATCACCTCTACTGGATGACTGGTTTTTACTGGCACTCGGGTAGTAATTTCAGACAGTTTTCACTGTACATACACACAGCTCTACAGATTTGGTATCCATCTCTGGGATGGAGTGTGTAACCAATCAGTAGTATGACACGGAAGTGGCACCGAATAACTGAAGGGTACTATATTCAGGTTAATTATAAAAAGGGACAGAAATTTTAGTTCAGAGTTTGTTTGGCTTTTGAATTCAGGTTGGAAAACTTGTGAAAACACTGTAATAGCGACCTGGGGACTCGGCATGTGAAATATCAAACTTATTGGTTTTGTTTGTTTAATTAGAGAAAAAGGGAAATTTATTTTCCCATTTAATGTACCTAATACTGATTGCTGGACTAGCCTATACACATCACTAGGTGCATTTTCAGGGAATGGCTTGTCGTGTGGCTTTGTTCCGAGGACCAGGTCCATTGACTTCAAAAGGAATGAAGACTCTGACTTTTAAGCACATGCTTAGTTTTCTAAACATGTTTAAGTTCATTCCAATTCAATAAAACACTTAAGAATGTGTTCAAGGGTTTTGCTGAATCGGGGCACAAGCACACTCAGTTTCTTGCAGTATCAAGGCCTAAAAGATTTACATTTCTGGCAGGAGAGGGCTGATGTCAGGTTTTATCAGAATTAATCTTGAACATGCTGTCACTAATATTAAAAGTAAAGTAATTGAATGTTTTAATCAAGATGTTAAATACATTGGTTAGAGACTCCTTTTAGTTATGGGCTCACTATCAAAGCATCTAAAGTTCACATTTTCTTCCAAAAATATTTTTTAGCATTACTAAAATAAAATGGGAAAATTAGTATATGCCAGTTAAAGCTATAAACTGTTGGAAGTCTTGTAAATGGTACAATGTAAAACACATTTATCGGTGAGCTTTTCGGACAGGTTTTTTGGGTTTTTTAAAATTTGAGTCTTGTATAGTGCCAAGCACATTGGTGGCATCAAATGATGAATAAATAATAAAACAATTAAAGGTGCTTGGAAATTTTCCATCAGAAAATGTGGATTCATTAAAATGAAATGTTTCATGGGAACACATTGATTTTGACATTTTGTTTTGAAACAAATGGAAATGGCTCATTCTGATAAAGTCAAAGCACATGCAAATAGCAGATTTTCTCTCTCACACACACAAGCAGATTTTCTATCTGCAAACCTCTGCCAGCATTAACTAATGATAAAATACAGTAGGTGTGTAAGATCAAGAGTGCAGGGTTGCTCAAAGTTTCAAGTTGTTCTGTGCATATTAAGATCTCAGAACTGTTTAAAAGTAGGTTTGGCTACTATTCAAGAAAAATAGAAGCAATATCATTATTTATCACTGATGTACCAGTATATCCCAAACTGTTCATTGTAGGAGCATGCCTTTCTACATTCAAAAATTGAATCTCATGCAGTCACTACTGGAGGAAAGGAAAGATGGTTGGAAAAATTCTAACTTCATCACTGCTAGTCAGGAATATACTAGGGCTCATGAACACTTACTGAGTAGGTCCTTCTGTGGTCCCCTCACCAGAATATCTGGAGTGCTTCACAATCGCTAGTGAATTTATCCTCCCATCACTCCTGCGAGGTACTATTGTCAGGAAGTACTATTATTCCCATTTTACAAACGGGGTACTGAGTCTCGAGCTCAGGCTCTGAAGCCAGGTGAGGGGGAAGGTTTTCATAGTCCAAGCTCTAGCCTGAGTAGCAATGTCTGCACAGCTATTTTTAGCCCTGTGCATGAGCCTGTGTCTATAGACCCAGGCTCTGAGACTTGCTGCTGTGGTTTTGGGTTTTTTTTTGTTTGTTTGGGTTTTTTTGTTTTTTTGCAGTGTAGACGTACCCTTAGGCACAAATACCATCCCTCATTGTCTAGAGCACCAGATGTTTACCTAGGATGTTAACTCTTCTCCCTTTTGTTGTGCTTTTAAATTATTTATCTTTTTGTGCATAGGAGAAAGGCTCCCACTGAGTGTTGGTCTCCAAATAGCCTGAAGAAAGACTACTTATATTGTCTCACTGAAGAAGACTTACTTATGCCACCCTTAAAAGGAAGTTACACTGCATGTTGTCTATGGGACTCTAATGATTCATGAATGATTGAAGTCAGCTGCTTTGAATGACCTACAGGGAGTAGAGGTTCTTTATGTTCCACAGTAATAGAGATTAAAAACTGAATATAGTCACACACTACCACCTTTGATAAGGAGTAATAAATTGCCAGCTTTTCCTGTTCCAATTATATTTAAGAGAGAGCAGATTGCCTGGTACCAATGAGGGGAGTGGGGCTTATATTTAAACATTTTAGAGCTAGAGTTCTTCAGTTTTTCTGACAACCTCATCCAGCTGAAATAAGAAATCTGACCTAGGGCATGTCCCTCATTGTGGAATACATTGAAGGTCACCACTTTAAAGTGATTCAGCTGCTGACTCATCTCCTCTCCCATGTGTGCACAGATATACCATGAGAAACTAGTGCAGTAACTAACCACAAGACAGCTTTGGGTTAGCAGCAGTTAGCAAACCAGATGCCATTCTGCAATTTTGGACTTGCAAATATATGGTTTTGATTGAAACATGACCAAGTATCCCATGTGTCACTGGATACTGCTAAATGCCATTACCTTTGATCTACAGCCTTCCCCATGCTAGTAGAGAAAATATGACCCTTAAGAAAAGGATAACACAGCCCTAACCAATGCCTTTATTTTTCAAATGATATGAAAAGCTATCAGGTCTTTTTTCAGATGTCTAGAAAATGTTTTTTGAGCTATGGTTAAGCATGGACGCTTATTACCTTAGTGGTTCCTCTAGTTCAAAGATGAGGGACAGTAGTGGAATAGGGCAGGGAAGCCTGAACTCTCCCTGTGAATGCTGCCATTGCTCTAAGTTAGCACACGCACCCACGCTGACCAGTCAAACTCAGTTAAAACCTTTTGAGGGGCATCCATGCTTAACCATAGTTCAACAAACTTTTCCTAGACATCTTTTCACAGGGACTGAAACTGACAGCAATGGTGTAAAGCAGGAGGTGCAAGTTGGTGGTCGTACTCTCAATCCCATTGAACAAATGGCTTTGTGATGTGGGTACCATCATAAGCAATGAAATTGGCAGCACTGTTGACAACCTCAGCAGAGGGACTGAGTTAGAAAATTAGCCTCACTCTCCTGGAGGTGATTATTTCAGAGCTGATGCACCATGCCCATGATGTTCCTATTTTGCAGAGAGAGGAATTCATGTAGTGAGAACTGAATTCATTAAACAAGGTTCAGCAATTCCAACAGTGAACGTGAAAGAGCGAAAAATTAGGGTTTGGATGAGGATGGGATTTGGTTTAAGTTTGGTGGCTTGAGCTGATTAAACATTTATTTAAATGGCTTTTAGATGAGCATTCCTGTGGTAATAGCATTTTTAAAGCCAAATCTCTAAAGTAGCTTCAAAAGTAATGTACCAATTGCAAACTTTTAGTGTGTAAAAGATTCACATAAAGCAAGGAGCTCAGTTCATATTCTGTCAACTAAATCTAGATTAGTGCTGGTTTTTCAGAGCTGTAGTGACCATACTAATTTTTTATCTTGTATTTGCTATTAGATAAACTTCTAACTCCTGCTTAAAGTTGTATTTTAACACCATCTCAGATGAATATCATAAATGATTGTGTAATGGACCAAGTGCACCTGAAGTGGCACATGCTCTGCTGCAGTGGAGAACATCAGAGAGGGAGCAGCAGCCTCTCAGCCTGACCCCATTCTCACATTCACAGATGTCTGAGATAGGACAGGCTCTCAGTCCCAACTCCCCCCAACAGAGTAGAGATTTGAAAGGAAGGGGACAGGCTCTCAGGCCTGTTTGTCATTTCTCATTCACAAGAGCATTGGGTGAAGGACATCTATAAGATTGAGGGTAGCAATAAAAATAAACAGTTCCATCAGTTTGCAGTTAGGGCTCCCAGTTAACATTACTGCAGCTTGTTGACTTAATGATTCTGAAGGCTGGAACAAGACAAAACATTTTTAGCAAGTATTTATACAGCTTGAGGTAGTTAATGAGAATGTTTTAAACATTTACTACACTTCAAATCTTAAAAAGTATTTGTGGCCTTCTGAGCCACTCAGGCTAATAAAGTCCATGGATGCTAATACTGTAGCAGGATGAACAATGTTGAAGGGAGATCTTATGTAAGTGGATTCCCTCACCATTATCTATGAATTCCCATATGCAATAAATAGGCTGGGAAGAATCTTTGTTTCTACTTCTCAGAGGTTGCTTTTAGAAATATTTCCAATAAATAAAAGTAACAAAATAAAGAAAATATGTGAACAGATGGAGAGGTAGATTTGAGACTCACTAACAGAGAAGTACTAATGGACTCTAAGAAGAGACGACGTCACCTGGTGAGGAAGGAGTGGTCTTAGGTGACTTTGGAACACATTGTGTTGGGCAAAATTTGGAACTGTGGCTCATAGATGGCTATGGAATCCTGCAACAGCTAGAGAAAACGAAGTTACTCACCTTGTGCAGTAATGACAATTCTTTGAGATGTGTCCCCCTATGGGAGCTCCACTTTAGGTGTGTTTGCATTCCTGCACAGCTGATCAGAGATCTTTGGTAGCAGTATCCATTCAGTCAACGCTGCTCACCACATGCCACGAGGCTAGTTAGTGGGTGAATCGTCCTCAGTTCCTTCTCTACTGCAGAGTCAATGACAAGAACTCCAAAGTAGAGGAGAGGAGAGGAGCGTGGATTTTGGGGCACCACCAGGGACACACATCTCAAAGAACCATCATTAGAGCATAAGGTGAGTAACTTCATCTTCTTCTTCGAATAGTGTCCCTATGGGTGCTCCACTGTAGGTGACTCCCAAGCAGTGCCCACCACTGGAGGCTGGGGTTTCAGAGCTGAGTCTGTTATAGATGATGGTGCCGTGGCACCGAATCTGGTGTCTGCAGCAGAGTCCTCCAGGACAGCATAGTGTTCTGCAAAGGTGTGTGCAGACGTCCAGATAGCTGCTCTGCAGATTTCTGATATAGGGATACCCTTGGAAAAGGTGACAGAAAAGGAGTCCAATCTTGTAGAGTGTGTGCGTATTGAAGATGGGAGTGTTACATTATGCATCTAGTAACAGAGCTTGATACAGTTTGAAACACATTTGGAGAATCTTTGAGCTGAAATCGCTGTACCTTTTGATCTATCTGCAATTGAGAGGAACAGTCTCAGAGGTTTTCTAAAAGCTCTTATCCTGTCCAGATAGAAGACCAAGGCTCCCCTCATGTCGAGTGTATGGAGGATGGCTTCCCTATTATCCTGATGAGGTTTGGGATAAAAGGTTGGAAGCTGGATATGCTGGTTCATATGAAATGTGGAAGTGACCTTGGGAGTGAACTTCAGATGTGGCCTGAGGGTGACTTTGTCAGGAAAGAACACAGTGAAGGGGGATGTGTCATCACAATTGCTATCTCCCCTATCCTTCTTGCCAAGGTGATGCTGATCAGACATGCCGTCTTCATGGAAAGGAAGATTAAGGAACAACTGGCCATGGGTTCAAATGGCGGTCTAGTCAGTCCTTTTAACAGTAGATTGAAATCCCATTGTGGGGTGGGAAGTCTGGGCTGGGGAAAGTGTCCGCTATGCCTTTGAGAAACCTCTTCATAGTTGGGTGAGAGAAAAGTGAGTAACCTTCTATTTGCTGATAGAAGGTTGCAATTGCTGCTAAGTGGACCTTTAGTGAGCTAATAGAGTCCTGATTTCTTGAAAGAAACAAACAAGACGAGAGATGTTAAATAGTCAAGGCAATCAGATAAATACAAATGAGTTCAAAGTCCATATATATCAGATTCTTAACAGTATTTGGAATGTGCAGACTTGTACAGTTCCTCTGGTATACATCCAGTATCTGGATGGGTCTCAGTCCTTTGTTTCACAGCTTCAGATGTAAAGTAGTTGATCCAGAGGTAGGAAGGAAGCAGGAATGAAGACAAGATGGAGATGAAAAGAGATCCAATTGACCAAACTAGGGAAGCTGTGGATCAGGAGGAGGTCTGATGTCCATAGTGAAACTGGGTCCCATATGGTGGGTGAGAAGAGCGATGAGAAACTATGTCCTCTTGCTCACTTTCTGACTCCAATGATGAAAAGGGCAGTGAGTGTCAGGAAGTCATCGGCAAATCGATGGTCGTGTGTGAACTCAGTACTGGTACTGAGTAGAGGCAAGTCCAGTGTGTCGGACACCGAAAGATCCATCACACATTGGAAGTCTGGTGGAACAGAAGGCGTCGGTACCAGCGGTGGTTGATTGTCAGTACCGAGAGGCCTGTACTGATGGATTGGGAGATGTGGACCCGACAGCAATGCCTGTCGGTATATGGCGTACCACAGGCAGTATGGATGTTGACATCCGTACCGATAGAGCCTTCCCTGAGGGCAGATCTGTGGTTTTTGAACCCCAGCGGTACCAGTGCTTCCTTGCCTGCGTTCATTGGGTCCTGAGGCAACCTGACTTGCTCTGTTGGTCCAGTAACACGCATACTCTGGGTATCAGATTTAGATGGCTTCAGTGCCCTCAGTATCAATGATACTGATTGAGCTGGAGACCATTTTCGGCTTGATCAGGGCTTGCTATGAGGATTCTCGGCTTTTTCTTCAAGGCCATACATGAGTGCCTCACAGGCATATCCCTGGGCTCACCTCCCTTCGGAGGGTTGTGGTGAGGGCTTCGTAGGGACTCAAGCGGTTGAAGGCCTGACTCTATGAGTAGGATTCTGAGCCTCAGTTCTGTCTCTCCTGGATTTGGGCTTCAGTTGCTGACACAAGCCACACTTTTGTGGAATGTGTTTCTTCCAGGCAATGAATGCACTGCAAGTGTCCATCAGTCACTGGGATAGATTCCTTGCAACTGAGGCACTTTTTGAAGTCTGGAGATCTGGGCCTACCCTTGTCTGGGAGAAGTCTTCCATTCTTCTTTTTCTTCTCTTCTTTTTAAGGCAACGGCCAAAATAAAATGAAAACAAAGTGAAGAAAAGAAAAAGAGGTTTCAATGGAAGCTGAAAATCAGCAATTCTAAACGAGTTAATGATCCACAAAAGGACAGCTATAGCTCTGTCTCTAGCAAGGGGCGGTTGAGAAGGAATGAGGAAGGTTCGCCTGCGCACACTGCCTAGCCTCATGCATGTGGGCAGCAGCGCATGTGCAGGCTACACTGACAATGCTACCAAAGTTCTCCAATCAGCAGCACAGGGACGCAGACACACCTACAGTAGGGCATCCATAGGGACAGTATCAAAGAAGGAGGAAAGCTTCAGATATTATTTACTCTAGCTTGAGCCAAAAGATATACAGTCCATCTCACATAGCCTATGACTATTACATAAATAACTACTATAGTCACCTATTTTAAAAATCCTCATGAAAATGAACAAAAGAAATCACACACAAAAAATCACATTCACAAGTAATGTTAAGGGTTTAACTAACCACAAAAGCTGGAAAACTCAGTGCTGAGATTTTCATTCCATCCTCAATCTGACATGTTGTGCCTAGGGAGTGCAGGAAGTTCTCCAAACAGCATGCGATCTTCTGTTAATCAAGTGTTGCATTATCGTGTCTACAAAAGAAAGCTAAAGCAGCATTCTTATTTCTGACTCTCCTACTTTAGGGAGATTATTGAATGTACATTAAATCAGAAAACTAAATTCATCTGTAAAACTGGATCTGTTCTACTAGGATATTTATGTAAAGTTTCACCCTCTCATAACATCCTGACATGCCATGTATAAAGGAAATAATTTTAAGGTTTGAATTTTCATTTGTACAAGAAATTAAATTAGAGATTTATTTAAGCACTAATGAGCCAGATGTGTTCCCAATGCAATATTACACAGCAGGGGCTTGCTTTTGGTCCGTCTGCAACAGGAAAGAAAAATTTAACATGTATTTTACATCCACTGTAAGGTCTAATTCCATATTCTGTTTGGTGATAAAAAAAAAATAGAGGCTGTGAGCTGGAGTCAATTAAAACACATAAACCAAATGAACCCCTAGTCTGTGCCCACTTATTGCATGCCACAATTAGTTGCCCTTATTCTTAGTTTGAACTAATGTGATATAATGTGCCTCTCATGGTCAAATTATGCAAATATGATGGAAATTCAGAGTAATTTATCAAATGCACCAGAAGGGAAGGGGGGGGGTGAGGAGGAGAGAAATGAACTCGTTTTTCTAAACATACCCCTTTTCCCTCTATCCTCAATATAAAACAATCTCTTTTCATTGGCCTAGTGTACATTACATTTTAAGACCTGTATGACTATTAAGTCATGTAAACACAATTAGCAGTAGCTATTAAATATGGGTTGAAATTCCGTCCCATGTCGGTAATTACCTGTACATTTTCAATTGTCCAAAGAGCAGAATAGCATGCAAACCAAAAAAATATGCTACAAAAATCAAAATAGCCAAGCAACTAAAGCTATGCTAAGCCTATAAAACAGTGGTCAGGTAACTCAAATTATACTGGGCCTCCAACAGTAAGCACTTGTCAAGTAAGGTGGGGGGATATTTACAGACAAAATTAACAAATGCATGGTCAGATTAAGACACTTAGAGCTGAATTCATTATTGGTGAAGAGTAGGCATCGATTTCAATAGAGTTGCACCTATTTACACTGGTCATAAATATTGTCCTGACTGTAAATAATATTCAATCCTCTGTAACAATATTATGGTGATAAATTCATTACAAAGCAGACAAATCACATTATTTTGTCAGTATGATTTAGGTATATAATTTCTTTAAATGCTTCTTAAAACGGAGAGATATGCTGGTCTCATCTCCTTCATTCATATATACACAAAAAAATGTTAACTTCCTCTTTTCTAGCGGTTTTGGTCACTGAATTTTGCAATAAAGTCCAAAAGAATTCTTGCTGTTGTAATCTGAAAGCAACCATCCAAATGCATCAAACACTTATCACCCAGGAAACACTTTACAACTCATATGTACCTGATGATACACTGCCAGCCCTAAACTGCAGCCACAATCTGCTTGGCATGGAAATCTTTTTGTGGTGAGATTATTCACAAAAGCATTGATATGAAAAAGATCAGTCAGATCATCTAGTCTTCCCTTCTGCTACATTATATTTTTCTGAACTTTTCTGTGAAATGCATCTTACAGTATTTGAACAATTGTTTTCTTTATAAACACACACATCCTCCTATGAATTATGAAATTAAGTCTTGTTAGTTTTATTTGTAAACATGTTCTAAGTAATTTCTTATTAATTTGTTCATACGCTTTCTGCTTAAGCTGTTTGCTAAGAAAATATTTATTAGGAATAGGAGCTTAACATAGTAAATCAATACTTAACATTTACTGGACCACAAAGATAGACATAAAATATTTTACAAAAATTCTTTATGGAATTTCACAAAACAAATGCACAGGATTTGTCTGTTTTTTACACTGAATGAATCCCAAGCCAAAAACCAAACCTAAAAAGATCACAAGAAAGGCATGACAAACTGCATTTTTTAATCATTGTTGCACTGCTGTGTAACAAGCCCTTGTTACAAAACATTAGTGTCTTAAAAAAGTCAATAGAAAATGTATTTAATCTAACAGAACTATTGTATTAACAGCTGATATTTTAACTGACTTTACATCTTGAAACTTTATGAATAGAGGTACTTTAGTCACATAGTTTAAAGTATGGAGAGTAAACAACTAGGAAAAAAGATTTTTTTAACCTTTAGTAGTCTTTTTTTATATATAAAATGCACTAGTCTCACAAAATAAGAATATTATGACACATTAATGTCAATCTATGCTGATGAAAGCTGATCCAGCTTCTTTCTAACTAAAGTTCATTTCACAAAACCTTTATATATTACGTGAATATTCAAGTAAACTATTTAAAAAAATATTTAAAAATCAAAAGAACTGAATTGTACAGTGTTTCATATAAATGGTTAACTTAGGAATGATGTCATTTCCAGCTATATATATTTATAGATATTTATTTTTAAGACCATCATAACATTACCTGATATTGCAAGAAATCCTTACAGTTAATGTTTGTTATTTTTCCATTTCTAATTCTTAAAAATAAAAATTTCAGTTGCATTTTAATCAGTGAGATCAGTGAAACCATTATAATTAAGCAACAGTATAGAAAGACAAGCTCAGCTGGATTCTGTCACAGCTGTATGCAGTGGGATCACCAGCATCAAACCTCAAAAAAAACCTCAAAAAAAACCCATAGTGTTCTCCTTGCAGGACTTCATCTTTACACCTATCAGCTGGGGGGATGTAGAAATGTTTTATTATTGACTCAAACACTGAACACCTACTGTGTTAAGAGTGAGTCACTCACTAGTCTTGGTCAGTGGATTTTAGACTACAACAGAATTCTGGTTTACTTAATATCCCCTGCAATGGGCAAATTTCAGAGCAATGTAACCCACAACAGGAAATTGGAATGAAAAATACAAACCATGCACAATTTATATTACTGAGAGACTTCAGTAATACATGCAAGACAATGAAAAAGTCAGAACGTTTCAAAGTAGCAACGGTTAAAAAATTAGCCAAGTTTTCACAGTGTCTCTTTACAGCCTTTTACTTTAACACAAGTGCATCACTTACCATCACTATTGCTCAAACATTTTAAAACGTCTCTTGGCCATGCAGATCACTTTGAAAAGAAAACAAAGCAAATTACATTTCTTAGGCATTTTTAGACATTGAATACAACTTGAATTTTATTCAAATTTTCAACCTTAGGAAATAAGTTGCTGTTATCAAACTAAAAGTGTTTCCCAAATATAATTTGTTCTTTCTATTTCCATTATATCCCGAGAGTATTAAATGCCCAAAGAACTAGCCAAATATGCAAAGTTAAGCTTTGTTCAGCTATCCAAATTCTTGAACAAATGGAAGCTATAGGGAATTTCTTATTGGCATCCTCTCAAGTTCTTCCTTCCCATCCTTGAGATTGTTGAGGTTTATTCAGTTGCACTGTTATGCCTTTGCCTTCCAGAAATGTTACACTGCTTGGGCAACTATGAAGGAGCAGAATTAGACTCAAGAACAACTGATATATTCTGTCCTAAGAACAAAACACACAATTCCATTTTTTCCCCAGTTTGCAATTCCAATTTGACACCACACTATCACCACAACTCAACATTAACTTATAAAACAAAGACTCGCTGTCATACACAGTGGGGAAAAAGGTGAAGAGGAAAAATGGAAGTCTCTCTGCTGAAATAATCATTCGCTCATAAGGAGAGAATCCAGCTTCCCCTTAACTACCATTTATTAAATTAATAATGTGTTAAAATCATAATCACAAGAATTTAGCTATTACACAAAATTCAAGTTTTAAAGAAACAAGAATAAATTAGTTACAGCCATGTAAACAATTGTTCATTTGTGTAATATCTTTGAAGGAAAAAAAGTTTCCCTGTATAATAAATCAGACAATACAAGGCACACATTACACTTAAGAATCCAAAGTGATAAAACTAGCAGATGCCTTCATCATCTTTGTTCGCTGGTGCAATTGTGCTATAGGACACTGGAGAAATATATATAATTTTGTTTATATTACAGTCATTTGAAAGTCTTCCATGACTGCACTCTTTCTGCTAATATGTTGTGCTATTTTATAGTATAGTGTGATTTGCATCTGTTGAAAAGAATCTTCTCAGATGTTTTCTACAAAGCTGCCAGGGAAAAGGCCAGTTTTTCCATTTCGTTGCAGTGTGCCCTTGAACCAGCCATCCTCACGTTTTTTGTGTACAAAAACAATGTCCCCTTCCTTAAGTTCAAGTTCTGCTTCACTCTGAGGAGGATAGGAGACCACAACCCTGTATCTGTACAATAAAAAGGTGTTTTAGTTTAGGATTTTTACAAAACTTTATACTGTTTATAAAAAAGTTCCTATACATGTTACAACTTATCAGAACAGCAAGCTGCCGGGAACTATTTATAGAACTGAAAAATAAATGTATCCTGGACAGAAAATAACAGAATGTTAACATAAGGAATCCAAATCAAATGTACATAAAATACTTCTTATGGTTTTTCATTAAGATCCCTGTAAAAAAATGTCAGAGGGTTATGACAGACAAAGGGAAAAAAATGTAAACATATTTGTGAATATAAGTGTGCTGTCTTCTTCCAGCTACAGTGCCTTACCAATAATCAGATATAAATATTGCACAACAGTAACTGTACTTAATTTCCCAATTGCATGATTATTTGGTGGTATATTTTAAAAAAGGAAAGTAACAAGACATGTACTTTTATGTACCGCTAGAATGTTTATTATTTTTGTCTTTCTAGATAAGTGTAGGAAGGTGCTACTTGTTTCGACAGTGCGTTCCATGTTTGGCGGCTACTGTAACGCAAATAATAAATAATATACTGTACATAACATGTAGAGCAGCATTTTCCTTTGGCACCTGGAATGTTGAACATAAAAAAAAAATTTTCAAATACCATAAGAAAAAGCTCTCTCTAGTTATCTCACTGTAACATAAAATGAATCCTCCTACATTTACAAGTAAAATACCAGATAAAAACAGTTCCTAAAACTCACTTTCTTCCAAATCTGTTTTAAGCGCGTTTTGGACCACTCAGTCGTCTTGGGCTATGTCTACACTACACACCACTAGTGGCGGTGTGTCATGAATGTGTAGCTACATGCTGCAGTGAAAAGCAGGCTGCATCCACACTGTGGAGTGTAGCTAGTCAGTTAAAGGCTCTGGCAGAAGGGAGGCAGCAGGGAAAGACTTCAGCAGTTTCCCTTTGCCAGAGCCTTTCTCCACTGTGCAGAAAGTCTCCAGCAATGGGGAGCTGCAGGAGTCTTTCCTTGCAGTTGGGGAGGGTTCCAGCAGAGTAAAGGCAGCAGAACACTACACTGCTAAAAACAGCAATGAAGACAGGGAGGCATGACTTGTGCAAGTAGAGAACCGTGTAAAGTATGTTATCAGGTACTTACCTACACCCTTCTTACTCTACTTGCCTAAGCTGTGTGTGCCCCATGGCCTACACTGGTATTTATACGTGTGCAAAGGGGACTACATGTGTACGTACACTACATGCTGCTGAAAGAGGCATGCAGCACAGACATACCCTTACAGTAGTTTCAGTTCAAAAAGGTCTACAATGTAGAACTGTTACAACTTTGCAGACAGCTGTGCTTTTTATCTTTCAGTCAGTTTCACAGGATTGTTGTTTTGTACCCCAACGCTATCTATACAATTCATGTCCTCGTGTTAAAATCAGATATAACTACAGCCCATTGCTTAATGCAGAACTCTCAGTTTAAAAATATCTAAGTGCACTATTAGGCCATATGTTTGGCAAAAAGCAATCTGGAATTTTCAGTGAAAATAAACAGAATTTGCAACCATAAAGACTATTAAATAGAAATATAATAATATGGTAAAAGTTTGACAAACAGAAAATGCCAGGAAAATCAGAGTAAAGATGAAATTGCTTGCTTAACTCACCTTGTTATGTTTAGTAGCCACAGCATAAGAGCTAATTTTACAAGCAATATATGCTACATTACTGTAATAGAGAGACTCATGTTACCTGTATGCTATTTGTTTGAGTATATTTTATTTTTTTTAAAAAAAAGCTAAACAAAAAAAAAACTATTTAAGAAGCTTTATTATCTATGAGCTAAATATATGCATACAGTCAAAATCTTTAGGAACATTTTTTAAAGTCTCTTGGCAAAGTTTTACTGCTTTAAACAAAAACTTCTATGTGGTGAAGATCATATTAGGAATTAATCACTTCTCAGATTTTATTTATATACTGATTTAAAAAACCAAAGCCATCTTTGAATTATAACAACCCAAAAAGATTTCGTAGAACACTGCATTTTTATTGCATTAGTACTTCGATTATATAAAATTTGCCAAACCAATTTTGTGGTATAGCTTGGGAAAACAATTGCTTTGGCTCTGACCAAACATGCCACATTTGTAACTGAAGCACATTTTCATAGTTAAGTTATAACCTGCTCGCAAAATATGCATATAATGGAAACTCTGATAAAGTTTTAACCAGAGCCATATTACCAGGTGCAGCTAAGAGAAAATGTCATAAAGAACAGTATTTACCTAGCCTAAAATGCACTGCAAGTTTATGTATTACCTTTCTTTCATTTTTGTCAACTTGGGTTAAAATCCTGGCTTACAACACCATGACCCAGGAACCTCTTGGTGCCAACTGGCAGAGAGCACAGGGGTGTGCACAGAGTTTTACTGGGATCCTCTGGGTCGGATGTATGCATAATAATTCACTAACGTGTGTCATGAGAGCCAGTAGCCCACTCGTCATCATAATAATTGAAAAATGTACATACGGTAATATTTAAGTAGTTGTGTCTATACCAAAAATTATGTTCTTATGGTAGGTAACCAGGAGATCATCTTCCTGTCTGGCCATCGTGTATTACGTCCCACAGTGAATGCCCTATTTGTATACTTGAGCCAGGTGCTGATTAAGAGATTGCAAAATCTGCAAGAAAGGAGTATACAGGAAAAAAACAACCTGCAGGGGGCGGCCTGCTTATGAATAAGGATAATGGATTGTTTGGATATATCTGGGATGCAAACAGGCACCCTGGATCTTTCACCAAAGAAGCAAGCTAAGTGGGAGATGTATCTCATGAACAGAAGATCACAGCCACGCCTGGCTGTAAAACTCTGGAAAGACCTTGGGAGTGCACTGCTCTATAAAACAAGAAAGTATCTAGTTAAGGAAGTCTAGGTTCTATGATTTTATTTTATATGTACCCATTTGTTTTCAATACATCTACTTGCTATCACTTGAATCTCTATACCTTGTTAAATAAACTTTTATTTGTTTTCACTATAAACACATCTAAGTGTTGTGTGTTAAGCAGACTGGCGATCTGAGATGTAAGTGCTATGCTGGGAAGCATAGCTTCTTGGCAGCAGCAAATCTGTTACTATTGTACAGCTTGATCTACACTAGCAATTTGTGTCAGTCTAACTACGTCACTTGGGAAGTGGAAAATCCACACCCCTGAGCAACACAGTTATACTAACCTAACTCCTGCTGTAGGTAGCACTATGCTGATGGGAGGGCTTCTTATATTGACATAGCTACTGCCTCTTGGGGAGGTGGATTACATATGCCAACAGGAGATTCCCTCCTGTCAGCGTACATAGTATCTCCAGCTGCACCACTACAGCCTTTTAAGTGTACACAAGCTGTGAGTGTCAAGTGAAACAGGGGCTTGATACTCCAGGAAGACACTCAAAGGGCTCAGTGGTTGGATGTGCCTATCGCTAATCTGTAGAGAGACAGCAGGGCCTGCGTAGGCCGAGGGAGGGGTGGGGGTGCTTGTGTTGCCTATGGCCGGTGAAGCTGGGTGGCTGACCCTCAGCAGGCACAGACAAGGCTTCCTCACGCTAAGAGCAGATGGTAGTGAGGTACTTTCTCAACCCTGGGTATGCCCTGGAAGCATCACAGACATAACAAGAGACCATTTGTTTATGGGCACATTTCCACTAGGGACGATGATAACCTATAAACTACTTGGCATGTATGTCAGGCTCTGCTCAAGACAGGCCAAGGAATTTAATAGGAAGGGTTTTTGGCAGTGAAGAATCAAGTTCAATGATAACGCTTCAGGGGAGATATAGCATTATCCTGGCCATATCAGACTTGTTCTAATAAATCCTTTCATTTTCACGAGTATTGATCTAATTGTCAGATAACTTTGGTTGGTTGAAACTCAACCAGCATATTATGCATGCACACACTTCTACTGGTGGAGTTTTATCCAGAAGAAAGCTATTTAAAAATGAATTTCAGTCTAGCCCCTCTGTGTCTGGCCTTTGTACCTTGTAATATATTTCCCCTACAAATGTTTGGAATGTTCTTGGCTTCAGCTTCCAATAATACTGGTCTTGACAATGTTCTCAACAATATCAACTGCATAAAGAAGTTTCTACTGATTGCATAGGTGTCTGTCCTTTGCCTAGCTTCAATTTATGGTTAATGGTTCTTAAGCCTGTTACCCTACAATTTTGCAATATCCACCTTCTGTGTATCTCTCCAAATTGTTCATAAAGATAATTTTCCGAAGCTGTCTTTATAGTTATAAATTCTCTCATTCTTGAGTGAGTATCATCATCATTGCCCTGTATTATTCCCATTACTTTGCTAGCCATCTTGTCATTTGGTGTCAAAACCAGTGCACAATCTTGTTTTTAAAATGCTATCTGTATTACCGTGCACCTCTCCATACTAAACTGAACAACACACCTATCTCCCGCTGTACCCTGGAATCAAGTCTCCCTCCTCTTTCATAATGACCAGGGTTCCCAAATTCATACCACCTTTTGCATATCTCCCCCTTCAAGCCTATTTTGTGGGATCATAGTCTCAAATCTACAGGTCCCTCCTCTTCTGACTACCTTCCCCTCAGCTATGTAACAAAAGCAATTTTGTATTAAGTTAAATATTTAATCACCTATAAAATACTTGTTAACTTTTAAGACTTCTTGATGTCCAATTATACTATGTTGGTTGGTTCAGTCCATCAGTTCATTGTCAACTCCTTGAAGAAATTAATTACATTTGTTAAACGTGATTTCCCCTTTGGAAAAGTATGTCTACTTTAACCGTTAGAACATTTCCAAGCACTGTCCTAATGTCTGTCCCTGTTCAATAACTCTAAAATCTTTCCCTGTCTAAAGGCCAGAGTTATAGGTCTGTGGTACCCTGAGTCTTCCTTGGTCCCTTTTTAAATTATGGTTGTTACATTAGTTTCTTTCCAGCCTATGAGTATCTCTTCTGTTGTGACAAAGCTCTGATGTCTTTTAGCTCATTCTCTACTATCATTAGAATTTTGGAATATGGGCAATCTGGTCCTGGGACCTGACTTAAATTTGCCCTTTAAACACCGTCCCTTGCCCCCCTGCCAACCCAACCCATTTCTTTGTTACATTTCCTGTCCTTTTTTTTTTTTTTTAAAAAAAAGCCCCCTTAGTGAAACATATCTATTTCTGGCAGGTCTTCATCATTCTCTGTAATCAGTCAATAATGAAAAATCTTTTAAACTGTATAGAAATATGCAACTTGTCATCCACATTTCCCCTCAACATTCCTAAAAGAGCTTGTTGCATCTCTCAGTCTTCATGGCACTTCATATATGTGAAAAAAATTTTGTCTTCACAATTTTTTCAGTCCTCTTTTCATTTCCAATATTGACATTCCTGATCATTTTCTAAATCTCTAAGGTCAGCATCATAACATTTCTTGTATCTTTTCTCTCCACCATCCAATTTATTGCTGCCTCTATTTCATTAATCATAAAACATGGGTTTACCTCCTAGCTAACTGTAACAGATTTTTTGGCAATATTATCTGTACCCCTGTTTTATGAGCCAGTAATCTTATCTCCAAATAGATGAAGGCCTCACTTTCTCACATGCAGGAAAACAGGACAAAGATGATATTGGTATTATAAGTTATCATCATACAAATGTATTAAGTTATTTTTAATTCCCACCAACAGAGGCTGAAATCTTGGTTCTGTTCATTATTTGACCCTCTTCACAGTTCAAGCCAACTGTCTTGAAAAACCTTTTCCCAATCTGTCTTCAAATGGGGTTCTTGACTTCCTCCACGGATATCAACTCCCCTTAGGAGCTGACTAATTCCCCAACAGTTTTCTCCATTGTCAGACCTGCTCTTACTTCCCCAGTGAAAACTGTTGCCAGCTAAAGTCACTTTGTATGCTCAGGAAGTTGATGTCACACCAGTCATTTTGTGGTGGATAAAATGACTGGAGCCACTTTAATCACAGAACAAAATTACTGCTGTCCTGCACTGTGTCTGGATGAAAGAGTTTGCTTGTATTGTAATTTAGGATATGCAGTGACGTGTATTTGAGTTCAAGATCAGGCCTTTATCACCACTGTGGGGGCTGCAAGTTTGTAATTATAGTACTCTAAAACTTACTCAGCCGATCCTTCCCATAAAAAATTGGACACAGGCTTCCACTAAAATTCCCCTTTAACTCTTGTAGAAAACATTGCCAAGCAATTTAAAAAAAACCTGCTGATTAAATTGCACTCTTTGTATTTGTACAAGGGTACAGCATGGCTTCCCTTAAAATACCATAGTTCTCTGAAATGAGCCTTGCTAAAACAGCAGGAAAACTATTTTGGGGATTCTGTTTTTTTTTTTTTTTTTAAATAAGAGGAAAAGAATGTTGCACCTGAATGGACTATGTTAGTCTGAGAGAAACATTAGTGTACGGCAGTGGTGAGGTACTTGTGCCTCAGTCCCTGCTTTAAAGCGCAGCTGAGTGGGAAGAAGGGATTTAATACCCACAGTAAAGCCTGTGGACAGGACACAGAATGGTCTAAAGCACTTCACTGGGAGACAGGAACTCCTGAATTCTGTTCCAAGCTCTGTCACAAACTTGCACCAAGCCTTGGCCAAGGCACTTAACCTCCTGTGTTCCAGGGTTGGTCTAAAAAGTTAGGTCTAACTAACTAAAAAGTTAGGTCAGTTTAACTACATCCTCAGGGCTGTGAAAAATTTCACACTCGGGGTGATGCAATTAAGCGGACAAAAACCCCAGTGTAGATTCTGTTAGGTCGACAGAAGCATTCTTCCGTTGACCTAGTTACTGCTTTCTGAAAGAGGTGAATTTACTATAGCAACTAAAGAATCCCTTCTGTCACCATAGTGTCTACACTGCAGCAGCGCAGCTGTGCCACTGTAGCATTTCTAGTATAGACATACCTTCAATTCCTTCCAGATTTGAATTAAAGATACAGGAAGGTGCATGTACCACTCAGCTAATTAAGTGGGAGGAAGCAAGCCTAAACCAAATTGTCATTTTGAGGATTCATATGTGGACCGTCTGCAAAAGGGCTGGATGGAAGTTTCATTTCTGTCACCTCCTTTCCAGTGACAGTTACGGCTGCCAAAGCAAGAAGGGTTGTTTGCAAGCCCTAACCATAGAGGTTTGATTTGGTTTGATGCCAAGTGTGCTGATCCACTTACTCTGAATGAATATGATCTTTAATTTCTCTAATTGTACAGGCTTTTCCCTCCTCTGTTTGTTTCTGTAGAGTGGATGGGAAAAGTCTTCTGGTGTAATGAAAGTGCATAGTCTTAGTATATGTAAAAGTGCTGGGTTTATAGTGGGAGTTTATTACTGTGCCTTTAAGCAAATCAGGTCTATTGGGAAACCTGATTAAAACATAAATGGTAACATTTTCAAAAGGAGTTTAAGTCCCATTTATCAAAAGTGACCATGGCTATGTCTACACTACAGATGATACCGCAGCACAGCTACATCACTGCAGCTGTGCCACTGTAGATATTTGCTACAGCGACAGAAGGGGTTTTTCCATCGCTGTAGTTAATCCACCACCTCAAGAGGCAGTAGCTAGGTTGATGGAAGCATTCTTCCATTGACCTAGAGACATCTACATTAGGATTTAGAAGGGCTTAACTATGTCTCTCCAGGGAGTGAATTTTTCACACCCTCTGAGCTATGTAGCTAGGTTGACCTAAGTTTTAGTCATAGACCTGGCCTGAGGCCTTTAGTAGCATGACTTTGTAGAGTAGATCAGGCCTAAGTCTCACTGAAAGTCTTGGGCACTTTTCATAATTTTACCCCAAAGTGTGGGTCAGAGGAGGAAGAAATTTTTCTTCTTTTTAAAACAGCTTGGGACCTGGGATTTTGTACCAGGAGAAAGTATGATTTTGCTGGATATTTTACTGTTTATTACATTTTGGTTTTGTTTGTTTTATCTTCAAGAATATATTTTCTTCCTTTTTCATTAAACATGTTATTGTATCAACAATTTAGTTTTTTCCAGTCATCCAGTTCTCCTCACAAGACAACTATTTACTTACTTCACAGGGGGTTTAGGAAGCTTATTAAAGCTTGTCAAGTATTCTGAACGCTTCAAGTGCAATGTAAGCGATGTATTCTTATGAAACAGTGAACAAGTGCCCTGGCCTAGAGAAATTGAAACATGTGACAAGAGCAGCCTAGAGAGGGAGGAATTAACCCTTCACAAGAAGGGACAATGAGAATCCAGAGTAAAGGCTGAAACTTCATTCAAAATACATTTGATGGAAGATAATAAATGTATGATAGGGAGGGGCATGGTTTTGGGATAGCAATTTATTCTGGTATCAATTACAGAATGAGAGTACATAAAATTAGACAGGATCTTTCTAAAATGTGTTATTTTATGTACAGGTTAATAAAAAAATTCAGCATTGTTTCCCATTACTTAGTTTTGAGAACAGGAGACACATCATCTAAGTGATGTTTCTGGAAAGCCTGCTTTGTGCAGAACCACTTAGGCCCATGAAAAATACCCACTTGAAACATCAAATGAGTTTGGTGTGGTTTTCAAATTAAGTGCTTTAAAAATACCTTACTGTTCCAAGTAGACTTAGAAGAAATTAGAATTAAAGGATGTGATTTAAAAAAACATTTCACATTTTATTTATTTATTTATTTTCTAACAGCAAAATGGAAATTTACCTTTGAATTTTGTATGAAATAGACATTTTTATGGACATAAGTTACACAGAAATAATAATTACCTGTTTACAAATTTAACTGGATGATGAAGACAGAAGCCAGACAAAAGAAGAAATGGGAACTTATAGATCATCATGTGATGTGTATTGTTTTTAGTAGCCTGCAATCAATAGGGCTCTTTGTAGACACAGGAGCATATCCACATGTAGTGAATTACAGGATCAGGTCAAGGACTAAACATGAATTATTCCCCCCCAACACTGGCTAACAGCACTGGAGTTTTCATTAAGACAAGTGTTCATTCTTAGCACTATTAATTAAACATTGCAACTATACTATATATTTTTTGGATGTTATAGAAATAAGCAGGTACTGGTGTCTCAAAGCAGAAGATACGCTATGTCACTAGCACAATAATAGTACAAATAGGGTGGGGACAATAAAAATGGATAGTATTCTAGTACTTTAAAAACCTCTATTCACTTCATAGCCATTGGGTAATATTGAGACCCCAGAAGTGTGAAGCTATGGCGGTATATTGTGGTAAAGTGAAGAAAGAATGCAGGGCTTCAAAGTAACTGACGATTTTCAGATTTTCAGAATCTAGATAGCTATGTGCATTTTTTGGAGCTACTGCCCAAGGAAGAGATTCAGAGTAAGGAATACAGTAATAGGACATTAGGGCAATGACAATACCTTGCGACAGCTTATTAAAAAGTTTCCTGTTAAAGTCTATTCACAGATCTGATCCTGCAAAGACTTATTCTGAACTTTACGCACTATTAATAATTCACAGTGATAAAGTTAAACATATGCATAAATTATCTGTTAAGGTTTTTATTGCCCTCTACTATAGCATCTGAGTACCTGTTGGTCCCAGAATGTTTAAATAATGTAAAGGAAATAAATAAATAAATAAATAAATAAATATAAGTATTAGAGCTGGTTGATAAATCAAGAAAAAAATGTCAAGAACTTTTTTGAAAATTTTTTTACCCTTTTTTTAAACATCATTGGAATTTTTTTTTTAAGAAATCCAAACATTATGAGCAGCTTTATAGTTTGTTAAAAATCCAGAAAAAACATGAAAATTGTCGATTTTTTTGGTTAAAATTTTCAAAATTTAGTCAAAATTGTGAAAAAAATGCTGCCAGCTCTAATAAATATTGTTGAATGGTGCCAGTTAGTCTCAGTGTAGCTGCATGCAGAGTTTTTACCTTTCACAAACTACAGGCCTGGATTCATTCTGGACTGGGCCCAATGAAGAGCATGGCTGCCGAGGAGGAGGTGCTATAGGAACACTGGAATCCAAAGAACTTGTTTTCCGATGAAGCGTCTCCTGTGCTAGTGCTGCTGCAGAGACTTCACTGTCCACAGGACAGGATCCAGCTCTGCCATGGCTGACAGCTGATGGAACCTCAGGCCCTACAGCCCCCTGCATGGCCATATCTGCAGCTGTTTGCTCAACCTCCAGAGTTGGTGATGATGGAGGTGACATGCGGGTCTTGCGTTTGGTAGATGCTCCAGAAAGCAACTTCAGCAAACCTTTCTTTTCTTTCTGTTAAGCAAAAATAAAAAGTCATTTTAATTAAATTAATCAATTAATCAATTTAAATTAAAGTCATTTTAAAACAAAAGATATTTGGCAGACAATGAAGAGCTGAAATGCATTTTTTTAAAATACATGGTCATTTTCATCTCAGAGGACTGAGTTAACAAGAATGGATATTTTGAGACCTCCATAAAGTCACCATTTTGATTAAATGCAGCTAACTAAGAATTTAATGGGAATAGTTTATAACACTAGACACCTTTGACTGCAAAAATTGCTAGGGAAAGAATTTTTTTTTCTAATTTCTGCTGTAAGACAACAGTACATATTTTTTTAGTAATGAAAGAAAAACAGTTGTGCTGCAAAGGAATGTATGTATCTTCACTCAGCAGGACCAGAAATGGGCCAAACTACTTCACTTCACTAAGACAAAGAACCCAGCCAAAGGATTACCTTAAATGACAACCACTGTGGTCCAAAATGGAGGTTAGAGCGTGAAGAAGGCAGATGAGAATTCTTTAAGAGACAGTCATTAGAGGCTTAGAGTTTTGATTAGAGAGAGGATTCTGTGAAAGAAGAGAGTAGGGAGGATAATCTGCACCACAGCCAGTGGTTTGGATGAGTGGTCTCATATTTTTCCTTCATTGCTTTTCACAAAGGAGATCTTGAATGGCTTAGGAGAACTTTGCCAGGAGAATTCTGTGTGTTTTGTTTCCTTGCTACAGCGGAGAATTGTAAACATTCTTTTTGCCTGCTCAGACCCTGAAGACTATAGAATCATAGAAATGTATAGCTGGAAAGGACCTCAAGAAGTCATCAAGTGCAGCCTCCTGCACTGAGGCAGGACCAAGTAAACCTAGACCATCCGTGACAGGTGTTTGTCCAACCTGTTCTTACAGAATCTCCAATGATTGGGATTCCACAACCTCCCTTGACAGTGTATTCCAGATTTAACTATCCTCATAGCTAGAAATTTTTTCCCAATACCTAACCTAAATCTCCCTTGCTATAGATTTAAGACCATTACTTCTTGTCCTATGTTCAGTGGACATGGAAAACAATCGATCACTGTCCTCTTTATAACAGCCTTTACCATATTTGAAGACTATCAGCTCCCCCCTCAGTCTTCTTTTCTCCAAAAATAAACAAGCTAATTTTTTAAAACCTTTCTTTATTGGTCAGGTTTTCTAATCTTTAACCTTTCTTCACTGTCAAGGTTTTTACACTCAGCCCTCCACTATAACATCTGAATGTTTATAATCATTTTGTTGCTCTCCTCGGGACTTCCTCCAATTTGTCCACATCTTTCCTAAATGTGCTGCTCAGAACTAGATACAGTACTCCAGCTGCAGCCTCACCAGGGCTGAGCAGTTACCTCCCATGTAGAGGTGCCGGAACTGGGGTCAGGAGAGCCATGGCCCGACTTTTAAAAGTGGACAGGCCATGCCCACTCACTTTTTAACAAAGGTGTAGTTTGGGGGACAGGAAGCTGTGTTGCCCCAAACTAAGTCGTGGGCAGGTGTGGAGTGGCACCAGCAGGGGATGAGCTTTGTGGCGGGGAAGCTGATAAGGTGATCAGCTCCTCTGTTTCAAAGTGCAGCCACTGCTGGCAGCACAAGCCTCTTTGTGGTGGGGAGGGCTGAGACGGACCTTAGCCCTCCCCATCACCACAAGGCCCCATCCCTCTCAGTGGCCCCACCCCTGCTTCTCTTCTTCCCCCTGAGGCTGTGCCCCTTGGCCAGGCCAAAAGCAGGAGCCAGGTCATGGTAAGAGCCATCCAGGGAACCTTGGCTGCCATGGGGAGCCCTGGATCCTCCGCTGCTTTGGGTGGGGGCAGGGCTGGATTAATGTAGGGGCTTTAGGGGCTGCAGTCCAGGGCCTTGGGCTAAGGGGGGCCCTGCAAAAATAAATCAGGGCAGCTAGTGAACCGCCCGTTTGAGGAGGCCACGCCCCCAGCCCTGCCCCTTCCACTCAAAGCCACATCTCTTCTACCCCTCTCCCATCAGAGCCCCGCCCTGGGTGACCCAAACACACCAGCCAGGCTGGCTGGGTGGCCCCAGTGCTGGAGCGCCCCAAGTGCCCCCAGAGCCCTTGCCCCAGTGCTGCCCGGCTCCAACCCACCGTGGCTGTCCCATGTCCCAGTGGCTCCCCTCCCCCACTGCCAGAGTGTCCCAGCACCAGGCGCGGACCAAACCCAGCTCCAGGCTGGCCAGTCCGACCCAGCCCCTGGAGTGCCGCCAGCACATGCCTCGCCACACCACACCACAGCACCGGCCCGCCCCTCTCTGCCCCTGGGCTGGCTGGTCTGCCCCAGGTTTCGGAGCACCTCCAGCCCAAGCAGTCCCAGCCCCTGGAGCAGCGCTGGCCCGTGCCACAGTGCTGGCCCACCTCACTCCCACCTCACTCCTAGGCTGGCTGGTCTGCCCCAAGTCTGGCCCCAAGCACTTCCCCCCAGATCCCGGAGCACTGCCAGCCCATGCTGCGCCACAGTGCCAGCCTGTGCAGCCCACGGAGCGCCTCCGGCCTGAGCGCTTCCAGCCCCTGGAGTGATGTGGGAATGCACCACGCCACAGCACTGGCCCGCCTCGCCCCCAGGCTGGCCAGTCTGCCCCAGGCTGGCCCGAGTGCTCCCAGCCCCTGGAGCACTGCTGCGCCGGCCCGTAAGGGGCCCTACAAAATCTAATAGCCCTGGGCCCATAGGAGAGAGAATCCGGCATTGGGGGAATCTGGGGAGCCTAAGAGCAGCCCTGGCCTGTATCCCTATGCCCCAGGGCGCACTATCCAGGGCAGGTGGCAGGTCTGGGACTCCCCACAGTGGTCAGGGATCCCTGGGCGGCTCTTACCATGGCCTGGCTCCAGCTTCTGGCCTGGCTAGGGAGCGAGGCCTCAGGTGGAAGAGGAGCAGAGGGCAGGGCCACAGAAAGGGGCGGTGGCTCAGGGAAGAGGAAAAGCAGGGACAAGGCCTTGGGGGGAAGAGGAGCAGGGGCAGGGCCACAGAGAGGGGCAGGGCCTTGAAGGGAAGAGGAAGAGCAGAGGTGGAGCCTCATGGCCCCCCCATTTCTACCGAGGTTCCGGTGCTGTTGCTCCCATGTCTTACGTATGACACTCCTGTTATTGGACTAATTTCTGCTGGTGAGAGAGACAAGCTTTCAAGCTTACATAGAGCTCTTCTTCAGGTCTGGGAAACTAAATACAAGGTTTGAACAGACTTTTTAGCATAAGTAGTTAACACAACATGGCTACACCACCACCACATATGACACTCCTCTTAATACACCCCAGAATAAAATTAGCCATTTTTGGAACTGCATGGCATTGTTGACTCATTCAATTTGTGATCCACTATAACCCCCAGAGCCTTTTCAGCAAAGACATTGATTTATTTAAACAGCTTTTGTATTTCTTACCTTTTCAAAGGGTCTGTCAGTGATCTTTTTACACAAACCTTTTGATCGAATAAGTTTAGGTATGTATGAGAGAACACAAAACCAGCAGATGCTCAAAAAAAATCAGCCTAAAAGACATTTCAATCTAAGTTCAGTTGGCTGCAAATGAAGTCATTACATGAATGCACAGAACTGGGTACCTCAATTTAAAGGTGAACAACAAAAATGATTAAGGGTAGGAGAGATTAGCCTATCAGGAAATATTACAATAACTACTTATGTATAGTTTGATTAAGCAGTGACTGTGAGGGAAAATTTATAAGATAAATATCTATAAGTATTTAACCTCGGAGTTAAAGGAAGTGGTCAAAAGAGGAATAAACTACAAATAATATACTGCAATTAAAAACCAAAGGAAAATTTAGGATATTTTGCTTCAAATGTAGCCTAATGACAGGATTAACCACCTCTATGGAGAAAGGTGAAAACTTGAGTTTAAAACTGATGGTGGTACTGGAGAACACTGCAGGGAACAATTCTGCACGGGGAAAAAAATGGATTAACTTGAGAATCTACTAAACTCAGAAACTGGAAGAGACCCAGGCTTCTATGACTAACATTTTAATTCATTATCTTTTTCTTGTTCAATGAAAGTGGTCTGAAATTAAACTTTTCATAAACTTAATTTTTCTCATTTAAAATATTAACATAATGAGAAAAATTACCATCACTATTTTACAGCAAATAAAATAAACTCTTTCTTACCTAACCTTTTGTAGGAAATTGTACACACTCAACAGATACTGATTTTCATTAAATATTAACTTTATTTTATTAGACTGAGCAATTTATGTTCCTATAAACTTGTGTTTACAATCTCACCTATCAACTTAAAGAGGTCCACTGATTAGAGTTGCTGACCATGCAAGAGTCCCCTGAAGCATCCAGGAATCAGGTTACAGCTTCAAAAGGAAACCCATGAAACAAAAATAAGTCCAACAACAGAGCAACTGATCCCTCTGAGTTGCAGCAATTCACACTTTCCTAATCCTGCTGGATACAATCCTTTTTATCCTGATCTTTATCCCATTGCACCTCTGCTCCAATATGCACCTACCACCCGAAATTATTCTCACAAGTATTGACTCACCCTAAAATAGAGCCATGCAAGTAAATCCCTAACTTGCTGAATCTTCTATAAAAGCCCACTGTATGTTACTCTTAAATCATACAAAAACATGAATATAAGTCTATCTGAAAAGTACACAAGTGAGAAGTGAGAGGCCTGGGATGCAAATATAATGCAACACCCACCTTGTTATCCTTGTCTGGTTTACTGACTGCAGTATTCCCACCAGTTGCTAAAGCATTCTCAGGAGAAACAGGAGCCCCAGGGTGAACAGTCACAGCTCTCCCACTCATGTCTCCATCCAAAGATGCAGAAATGATGCTGGAAGAATTTAAAGAAGCTGCTGCACAAGCCAGTGGAACATTTGCTCGGTTGATATTCACAGCAGTGACGTAAGCAGCAGCATTTGAAAGCTGAGGCTGGAGCTGCTGGGAAGCAACAGAATGGTGGGGGATGATCACAGCTGCAGGCATAAGGCATGTTGAACTTTGAGCCTGTATTGGCATTACTGCTGCTGTAGGTCTTTCTTGGCTGTGTACTGCAACTAAAAAAAGGGGAGGAAATGTGAGAGGAAGTATCATTACCAAAGACATATACAAATTGAGACATTAGTCATTGTGATATAACAACTGATTAAAAAAAGTTTCCCTCCCACCATCACCCCACCAGTCTAGGAAATTTTATAGTATATGTGGGAGTTATGACACAGCATCTTAACATAAGATTTACCATGCCAGAACAGAGAAAAAAGTTATCTGTATTGCGACTGTTATTCTTAAAGACGTGGGTGCAGATGTGTATTCTACTCATGTGTGCACGTGCCCAGCATGCCGAAGCCAGAAAGCTTTGCCTAGAAGTAACCACTGGACAGCACACATGCCTTCTGGTCTCTTGTAGCCCCTTACATGGCTATTTAAGGGCAGTACCACCTGGACCCCCTCAGTTTCTTTGCACCAAAATCCCAGACAGGAGACTCTGACATAGAAGTGACAGAGGATGGGTCACGGAATATGTTTGCACCCACATCTCAAAGAACAACAGTTATAGTAAAGGTAAGTAACTGCTTTTTCTCCTTTGAGTGGCTACTGATGTGTATTCCACTCAGATGACTCTGATGCAGAAACACCAGGAGGTGGAGTTTGGAGTCTACTTAAAGAATGACTGTAGAACTGACTTTCCAAACCTTGCATCTGATCTAGACGCAGTTGTAATAGCATAGTGTTTGGTGAAAGTATGCAGTGAAGACCAGGTGGTAGCCCTGCAAATGTCCAATATAGAAGTGTCTTTGAGAAATGCGTCCAAAGTTGCTTGGGCCCTGCTCCAATGAGCCACTGGTTTCTGTGGAGGTGTGGCCTAAGCTATCCCATATGCCATTGTAATGCAAGAAATAATCCATTTGGAGATCGTTTGTGCTGAAACCACCTGACCCCTCATCCAATCCATATAGTACACAAAAAGTTGAGGTGATGCACTGAATGATTTAAACCTCTACAGACAGTACGCCAAGGATCATCTCATATCCAACGAATGAAGATGCTGCTCTTCTGCATTTGAATGAGGCTTAAGAAAAATATAGATAAGTATATTGTTTGGTTAATAAGGTAAAACAGTGAAACCACTTTAGACAAAAATTTTGGGTGTAGTCTTAAAGTGCAACTTATCTTTGAAAACCTGTGTTTAGAGCAGCCCTGCCATTAGAGCCTGCTGTTCACTTGCTCTCCTTGTGGATGTCATGGCAATAAAAAAAGCTGTCTTTTGAAAAAGGAAAGAGAGAGAACAAGTTGCTAAGGGCTCATGTGGAGGTCCCACGAGGGCAGCCCTCACAGCCTTAAGCTCCCACAAGGGAACCATTTCTTTTACAGGTGGGAAAAGATGGACAACACCTTTTAGAAATCTTACTGCCATGGAAAGAGAAAAAATTTAATTCCTTTGGATCAGAGGGTGGAATGCCGAGATCAGCGCTAAGTAGACCCTTAATGAGCTGAGAGACAGAATTGAGGACTTAACATGTAACAGGTAATCCAAAAAAGAATGTAAGCTAGCATAGGCTAAACTCCTTGAGCTAGTGCTCAAACTGAAAAATGCTTCCACTTGGAAAATAGGCAGATCTAGTAGAGGGTTTTCTACTATTAAGTAGGACTCAATGAACTGATTCTAAACATCTTCCTTCCTTCTCATCTAACCATGCAGAATCCATGATGATGTGTCAGTAGATCAGGAAGAAGGGGAAGAGATCTGGGAAACTTAAAAGATAGACTTTTAAGGTCAGAGAACCAACATTGTCTTCGCCAAGCTAGTACAAGAAGAATCAAGTTGGCCTGATCTAGCTTCTGTTTGAGAACAACCTGAGAGATGAGTGGGATTGGGAGGGAAACATATATCAGGGCTGTTCCCCAATTCAAATGACAGGTGTTAGTTAAAGACCTTGCACTGAGACCTGCTCAGGAGCAAAACTGATGGCACTTCTTGTTGTCCCTTGTTGCAAACAGGTCAAAAGTCAGAGTGCCCCATTCTCTGAAGACGCAGCTCCAGATACTGCTCTTTAGAGACCACTTGTGGTTCTGGGAGAAATTTCTGCTGAGGTGATCATCCAACTGATTCTGAGTCCTCAATAAGTGTGTGGCTGTACTAGTGATGCCTTCCTTGATGCAAAAGTGTCAAAACTGTATTGCTTCCTGACAGAGTTGGCTGGAGTGGGCTTGTTCACATAATACATTGTGGTGGTATTGTCAGTAAGCATGTGAACTACTGTGCCTTTGATCTGAGCTTGAAAGGTCCAGCAGGCACTGAAAACTGCTTAAAGCTCCAGGACATTGATATGAAGGAAGGCTTCCTAATCTTCCACAAACCCTATCCTTTCAAAGACTCTAGATGTACCCCCCAAACTATTGTGAGGAGAGGCAAAGGCAAACTTTAAATTTTTAAACTTCACAAAGGAAAGCCCAGAAATTCCTCAAGAACATAAATAATATGAAGTAACATAAAACATGCAGGAGAATAATAAACTGTAAATTACCATCACAATAAAATAAATTTGTCAACACCACGCTGTGTCCCTCAAAAGGGAATCAGCTCCTTCTCTCCCTAGCTGCAAAGTCTGGATTCCCCCCCGGTGTCCTGACTTTGCCTCTTTGGCCTGGCAACACTACTTCAATTCAACACTGCAAAGAGTCAGACCTCTATCCAACAGGTTCACCAGATCCTCACCCGGAGAGCCACACCTGTTGACCTAGGTGCCAAAACTGCATTCCGTTTGTTAGTGTGCCAATGGTCAATCTCACTGTTCATACATACTATGCCCCTTGCGGCCTAACTCCTTGTCCTTCGAGATCCAGCTTTCTCTACACAGCTTCCCCTGGCAAATCCCCTTTTTACCCAGCAATGCCCTCTTTTAAACTCCTTCTTCTTTAACTGCCTTCCAACTGCCTCTTTGGCAGTTTTTGAGCCCCCTCCCCAGCTATCTCACTCACCAAGACAGCATTCTACGCTGCTGCATCACAGCTGCAGGTCCTAAAACTACCCATCTTGGTTGAAACTGAAGCAGGTACTAATGCTAGAGCCAGGGTTACTACACTTGTTCTTTGGACTTATGCCTCAGTAAACCAATCATCTAGGTAAGGAAAGACATGAATTCCCATCCTTTGGAGATAGGCTGCCACTACTGTCATGCAGTCATGTGAGGCTGATGACAGGCCAAAGGTTAAAACTGTGTATTGATAATATCAACCTGCCATTATAAATCTCAGAAACTTCCTGTAGCTTAGAAAATTACCACATGAAAGTAGGTATCCTAAAGACTGAGGGCAGCAAACCAGTCATGCACTAATGTGGGGGGAATTATAGCCAAGTTTACCATATGGAATCTGATATTTCATGTATCTGTTGAAGCCTCGAAGGTCCAGAATGGGTCTCACCTCTCCCTTTGACTTGAGGATCAGGAAGTAATGAGAGTAGAAGCCCTTTCCCTGATGCTGAAGGGGAACTTCCACTATAGCTCCTGAAATGCAAAGAGTCTGGATCTGCAGAAGGAACAATGACTTGTGAGAGGGGTCTCTGAAAGGGGGTGAGGCAGGGTGGTGGGAAGCAAGGACACACAGAAATTGGATGGCATAACCCAATCCCAGAGTGTTTAAGACCCACTTGTCCATGGCTATTGCTTCCCAAGCACTGTAGAAATGGGAGAGCCTGTCCCCAAATGGAGGAGATATGAAGATAATCACAACTGGAATGCCGTCCTGGATAGGAGAGTCAAATTGACTGTATGCCCAAGCTGATTGGTTGAAATTTGAACCAGAACACCCTCTCCTTTGTGACTTTTTTTGTTCCTAGAGAAGTCCTGCTGTCTAGCCAGATAAGCTGACTGCCAGAAATACTTCTACTATTGTTGCTGACCTCCATAATGGCATGTCTGTCATTGGGTATAAACCCCTTCTGAACATTAAGTAGCCTTAGAATGCAAATGTATGCAAGTAACTTACTCGTAACTGCAAGTTCTTTAAGATGCGTGGTCCCTATCTGTATTCCACATGTGGGTATGCATGCACAACCATGTGCTCAAGTCCAGAAATTCTAACAAGACATGTCCGTTGGCCTGCAAACACACAGTAGATTTTGTGTTCCTGACCCAGGGAATAAGAGGCAGTGTGGGCCAGTGCTTCTCCAGTTCTTCTTCTGACCATGAATCCAACAGGATCCGAAGCCAAGGGGATGGAGGGAGAGTAGGGGAATACAGACAGACCACAAATCTTGAAGAACTTCCAGTTACAGGTAAGTAACTTCCATTTCTTCTTCGAGTGCTGGTCCCTATGTGTATTCCACACACAGGTGATTGACAAGCAGTGCTCAGACTGAAGGAGTGTGTGAGGAAGCTTGCAGAACTGCAGTTCCCAATGGTGCATCTGCTGCAGAGGCCTGAACTAGCACATAATGTCTAGTGAATATGTGGATGGTGCTCCAAGTGGCAGCTCTGCATATATCTATTATTGGTATGTCCTGCAGGGATGTTGTAGAGGTGGCTTGTGCCCTTGTGGAATGCGCCCTGACTCCGTTAGGAGGAGGTATGTGTGTTAACCTGTAGCACTTGATGATGCATCCAGAAACACACTTAGAGATTCTCTGAAAAGATATTGCTTGACTTTGCAGCCTTTCTGCTATGTTGAGAAAAAGTCTTGATGATTTTCTAATAGGTTTGGTCCTTTTGATCCTTGGCAGATAGAATGCCAGGGCACCTCTGAAGTTGAGGGAAGGAAGTCTTTTCTCTTCAGCATAAATGTGGGGTTTTGGGAAAAAGGCATGTTAGTGGATACAGGAATTCAAAAAATCCTTGGGGAAGAACTTAGGATGGAGATGAAGGAATACCTTTTCCTTGTGAAAAATTGCACCAGCAGGGTCTGCATGAGGGCTCCCAACTCACCTTCCCAGCTGAAGTGACAGCAACTAAAAATGCAACTTTCATGGACAGGTGGGAGATGGAGCACGTCACCAAGTGTTCAAATGGTGTTCTGGTGAGTGTTGACAAGACGAGATTGAGGTCCCATTGAGGTGTAGGTTTGACCACTAGTGGAAAGATCCTGACAAGGCCCTTATGAACTTTACTGTTGTTGGGGAGGGGAGAGGAGAGACAGAACAGCCATCCGCTGGAGACAGCAATGCACTAATCGCTGTGAGATGAATCTGTAGTGAGCTAATGGAAAAGCCTGAGTTTTTAAGAGACAGGAAATCATCTAAAATGACAAGCATATCTGCAATACCTGGAGAAGGCTGATTATGCTGCAGCTTTGTAGAGAAACATCTTCATTTAATTAGGTAGCAGGTCCTAGTTGAATCTTTTTTACTTTGGGTAAAGATAGCCTGAACGGGTGCCAGACAAGAGCATTCTGTTTCCGATTTCCAATCAAACACCAGGCTGTGAGATAGAGCGAATCCAGATTCGGGTGTCTGACTCTGCCCCTTTCTCTCTCTCCCCACTCCCCCCCAAGTTAGGAGGTCTGGAAAGGGGCAGATTCTGATTGGGGGGGGTGAAGGTGGTCTGACATTTTTAGGCGCTCTGGGACCCAAAACTGCCTGGGCCATTTGGGTACTAGGAGAATGACAATACTGATATGCACTCTAGCCTCTCCGAGGGTCCTGGTACTTTATGCAGTGTGATCGTTCAGGTGAGCACCCCAACCCAGAAAGAAAGTGTCTGGCACAATGGTGACACTGAAACCCTGAAGTACTTGAAGCCCTGTAAAGGGACATAATACCTCTCATTAGTACACTTCGCTGTGGGCAGCAAATGAGTTAGGGTATGCCACAAAGTCTTTGCAGGTTCCAAAAGCATATCATTTACAGAGAGAGGGCTATTCTTGCTGGAGCTGATGGCTGGAAAAGGTCCACCAACTTATGGATGTTCATCTGAACAAACTCAGCCTGAATGCCCAAGCCTATAGCCATTTGCCTTAAGAGATCTTGATACAACTTAAAATCCTCTGGCACAGGAGAAGATGAATCCAGCATTGTGGAATCATTTAGAGAGAAGGAAGAGGAAGGAAGAGGAGACAATTAGATCTCCTGCAGCAACACCTGCCCCTTTAACACTAGTTCAGGCTGAAACAGTTGAGAGGGAACAACCTCAATCCATCTGCAGTGTAGGTCGTTCAAGAGGGCAGACTACTGAACTGAGCAGATCATCAGGACCTCACAGATTGAGGAACATCCGAAGGGTTCCAAGCAGGCTACTGCAGATAAGGATATGGCATTGGTGGCCAGTAGGAACTGGGCCAAAAGCCCCCATCCCTACTGCTGGACCAGTGCTAATCTCAGTACCATGATGGTCCCCAGCAAGTTTCGAAGATTCTTGAGAATGGTACCTGGAAGGGGAAAAAATGGTGGAAGATGTCCCCAAGCTGGAGAACCTTTCAAGTAGCCTGGTGGCAACGAAGAGCCACTTCAGGTGGAGCAAGCAATAATCCAACCTCACCTGAAGCCCAATATATAGGCCACACTGGTGCCAACACTAAGGTAGCTGGGTGCCTTGGATACTGGTAGAGGCATTGCACTCACACTTGGCACCAGAACAGACGTTTGTATTGAAGCTGAGGCTGGTACCAACCCTTCAGACTCGGTCTACACTGAAAACATCGTCAGTACTGAAGACAGCATCTGTGCCGATGAGCCCATAAGTACCAAACAAGAGGCCAAACTCAGCTCTGCACACTAACTTTTAAATGATGCCGAAACAGTGCTGGCACATGGAATACTTTGCAACCAGTCCAGGCAGTGCTGAGTATACAAAAAAAACCACCATAGCTGAGTGCTCCTGAATTAATGGAGAGTCAAGAACAGAAAGACAGAGCAAGTCTGATGCTGCCCAGTATGCCAGTGGAGTGGACACAATCAGAGCTGACATCAATGTCGTTGGTACCAGACTCAACAGATGTCCCACGGATGGTACCGGAGACAACTGTACAGTGTCCAATCGTATTGGTATCGGAGAGCAGCTAGATGGCCCAACTCTATCCTGTATAATGGAGGCATCCCTGTGCTGGTCTGCACTCCTTTTAGAAGAGGATGAGGAATCTCTCCAAGCTCTGGAGTGGCTCTGATCCATTTTGAGAATCCTTCTCCTTGGAGGACCACAGAAAGAAGAACAATTTCTCTTTTTCCTCAGAGAGGAATCAGAATCTGGCCATGCAACAACAATCCATGCAGGCTCCAAAGTTTTTTGAGGGGCTGGATGATCTGTGGTTGCCCCAGCCCCGATACAGGCCTCATGGCTTGCTCCATAAGATGTTGCTTCAGGTGCAAGTCTCTAGCCACCGGCATTCTTTTTTTGAATGACCTACATATGGGCAACTTTTTTTAATGTTCCTTTCTGCAAGACACAATAAACACAGAGTGTGGGAGTCACTATTAGGGATAGCCACCCTATATGATGAGCAGTGTTTAAAACCTGGTCAGAGCATCGCACCAGGCTAAATCCTACTTAACTAAATTATACTAACTAGCTAAATACTAAGGGTATCACAATAACTCACTGTATACACAAGCTCACAGAAAAGCATCATGACAATAAAGCATAAGGTGAGCTACCACACAGAGTGGTTCAATTCAATCAGCAGGCAGCGAGAAGGAACTGAGGGGGTCAGGGTGGTGCTGTCTTTAAATAGCCATGAGAGGGGCTATGAGGGGCCAGAAGGCATGTCTGCTGCCCTGAAGGGTACTGTTAGGCAAAGTTTTCTGGCTTTGGCATGCTAGAGGTATGCACGCTTGAGTGAAATACACATCTGCAACCACTTGAAGAAGAACTAGTCCAAGCCTGATACTTTACCACTTGCATTGGCCAACATCTGAAACTTCACAGGAAGACTAATAATTCTGCACGTAGCAAAGCTGTACATGAAATAGTCATCCAGTGAACAAACTGAGCTACAGTGCAGTCCTCCCCATGGAGTACAACTTTCCTTCCTCAGTGCTCTGGAACTTGAAGACCAGATGCACTCTTGAGGTTGGTTCACATTCTCCTCAAAAACCAATCTGCTCTAGTATTTCTGCTACTAGTGACATTTTCAGGCTGCTTACTGGGACCCCTCTGCAATGCCTTGGAACCACAGCCTCTAGTACTTGATTTCTCTGTTCCCCCTTCCTCACAATCTGGGCAGACTGAGCCAACATCATAGCAATTCGCTCTTACCTGGCAAAGACAGACAGGATTCACAATCTGACACAGCTCTCCATACACAGAAGAGTACCTAGGGTAGGAGCCAGAAGACTTTTCTCTCACTTAGGAAAGGAACTATGACTAAATGATATGTATATTTTAATAACTTTTCCTTTAACAGACTCCCTTCCCCTCCCTTGTCTCTTGGAGTTCTACAAAAGCTTCAATAGGGAAGTTTAGGAGAGACAGGATCTGGCCTAGACTCTGCAGCACTAAAATTTTTTATGAAATTGGATGGGTTTTTCTGCCTTGCATTCACATGAGAACAATGAGTGGTTCAGCAGTTCCAGAAAGATGTACTGGAGTTATGAAAAATATTCATTTTTCCTTTAAAAAAAAAAAAAAAAAATCAATCCACATAATCTGACTGACCACTTGCATCAGTGAATTTCACAGGCTGACTATGTTCAGAGTGAAGCAAAAGTTCTTTTTACCTGTTCTAACAGCATTGCGGGCCTGGTTGACTGTCATTTGCCCTGACATGTGCATAAGAACCTTGGTTTGTGGACTAGTCTGGATGTGTGCTGCAGAAACCACAGCAGTTGGGACCACACTGGAACTGACTGTCATGGTGTTCCCCTGAAGTTTCTGTGATGTTCCAGCAGCAGTGGAAGGGCTGACCATGGTCATCACTCGTCCTGTCTGGCCAGCAGTAGACATAGGGACTTTTGCTTGCGAAGCACTTGTCACCGTCCTGTCAAAATTAAAAAGCACTTTGATTCAATTATTTTTAAAAATCCCAAAACATAAGTAGTTACTATAATGCACTACTCTTCATATCATTATCTCATTTTAGGTTTAAGTATAACATACAGATCAATGTAAACAACTAGACACTAAGTAAACTATTCAGACACTTGTATAAAATAAATCATACCTTGTGACTGGTGCCACATAATTGCCAGGGAAAACACCAATCTTGCTTGTATGCATGGAGGTTCCTTTGAACCAGCCATCTTGACAACGTTCAAACACTAAAAACATCTCCCCCTTTCGCAGTTCCAGTTCATCCTCTTTTCGAGGAGTATAAGGATATATAGCAATATATCTGGAAGAAAGGAAAGGACGTGAATTTCTGTTTATCTAATGTTTAAACATAAAAAGGTACAAAATCATTTTCTTTCACTTTTCTGACTGGGTAAGACTTTAAAGTGAAGGGCAACGATTAAACGCTACAGCATGACAGGTGCTGGGATATCATGACCCCAAGAAGTGCTCATGCCATCCAATGACACACCACCAAGCATCTTATGGCAACTATAAAAAGAAGTCCAATTAAAGGAGAGGTAATTTGTTAATCAGTTACACTAACAAGGGACACACAGTATATTGAAATTAGTGTACATTAAAATTAATTGAAAATACTAACAGTAAATTTTGTTTATTTCATGAAGTTTCTTATTCTGGGTTTCCTAGCTGTTAAATTCTTCTCCATGCCTTCCACCACCACTTCTTTTCCTTTCTGTGGATATTTATATTTGGGAATGAAAGACCAGATTTAGAAAAAAATAAAATACTTCTGATACAACTTTTTCTTTTTTTAAATCACAGAACTGGGTCCCTCCAGTGCAACTGAAGTGCTGCAAGGAGATGTGCCACGTTGCTGGTAGCTGAAGCCTTCAAACAGAATGGCTGCTGTTTCACTTTTAAGACCCACTTTTTTTCCTCCTGTGAAGTAACAGCTTAATGTAAAAACTCTGGAATCATGGATGGCGGGGTGTGTGTGTGTGTGTGGTGTCAGTATGTCCTCTTTTTTTTCCTGTTTTATTTTTATTTTTTAAGATGTACTTTACAACTTGCAAGCTTAGCTTTTTAAGAATAAAAATAAAACAGATGCTTCTACAGTTTTATGCTGAATATTGCTAGGTATTTCCCAGTAATATAGGATTTCTTATTGTTACTTTAGAATGGGAAAAATGGTCTGGTCACCATCTTTCTTCTATACTGTGCAACAGGGCAAAATGAAGAGCAATTTTTTGTTTTTGTTTTTAACTTTAAAATATGTTTATATCAGACCCATGGGAAATAACAAAAAATAAGCTATAGCAGTTTCTCAAAAATACAAAAGCCCCCTTTTGAAAAAGGGCCCATCACTGCATACATTGGGAAGTCAACAAATCTTTCCACTCTCATTCTTGGGGATAGGCAAAAGAGGGGAAGGAGAAAAGGAGGCTTTACAAAATAGTCTCAGTGTGGGCAGAGAATTGGTCCTAGGTGCACTGACTAAGTGAAAAGGGTATTTTTGTCCCCTTCCCTCCTATATCAAACCTTCACTGCTCCCACCTGTCCAGCAATTTGTGCAGTCCCCCACCTGCACAATCTACTTTCCCAGATTGCTCATATAATGAAATTTTCAGGAAGAAAGATGTTGTCAGGAGGACGTTATATATAAAATATTTTTCACCTGTCAAGATTACTTCAATTTGCTTGTATTACAAGTGTGAGGCATAACACTAGTTAGCAGCTTTCTGTCTTCATTCCAGACTGCCACCCACTAATTAACTGAATCCTCGAATCCTCAGTCAAACTGCACTTGCAACCTGCACAGGCAGCCTGATAATGACATGCTAATGTAACATGCCAAACAAGATACAACGCTTTCTGTGTTCTGACATAAATTATTCCACATAGGGATGGTCTTTTGATTCCTTTTATAATAGATGACATTGAAGAAACTCACTCAGGACATTGGCACATGTAAATTCTGCAGTCCTCATCCCTAACTCAAGGAAAAGAAAAGTATATTCACTCTCTACATTATGAAGATTCCATATATTTGTACCTGTATTCACATAATACAATGCAGCAGCATCCTATTATATTTACCTAAGCTGTAAATAGCCCTCAGCATGAAGACTGTTAGGGGAGATCACGTAACAACTCTATTGCGTTGCTTTTGTTTACTGATTATATGTACTGCTTTCTGGGAATTTTAGCAGGACTCAGGCCAGCAGATGAGTCGTGAACATATTCCAATTTATATCTGAAATGACTTGCCTCAGGCCATGTCTACACTTATCAGCTTACACTGGCACAGCTGTACAAATACAGCTGTGCTGCTGTAAGATGGCTCATGTAGCCTTGTTATGCCAACAGGAGAGAGCTCTCCCATTGACATAATAAAACCAGCTTAATGAGCGGTGGTAGCTATGTCAGTGGAGAGTGTCTCCCACTGACATAGCACACGAGCACTTATGCCGTCAAAATTTATGTCACTCAAAAGATTTGCTGACATAAGTGTTAGTGTAGCCACAGCCTTACTCTAATTTTTAATTCTACCCTCCGTCCCCTCCCCCGCCTCCGCGACTCCCCAAACTTAACTGACTGGTAACAAGTTTCAGTTTCACTTACACGCTTGGTCGAGGCTGTGGCCGTAAGTGTGCTGTTTGGTCAGCTGATCCTGAAGCAGGTCTTTGTACTACTCCTGAAGAAGGCAGCCCTGAAGACGTTGAAGCAATGATTGTGGCAGACAAAAGAGGTGGTGGTGGAAGGGGGGGATTCATATTCTAGTATTAAAAGAATAAAAAGAGGCAAGAGAAAACACAGTGTGTTAAGATAATGAAAAAAGATCTTTAACAGTAAACTAGTTGAGCACAACATTGTACCATGCCATTTGTTGGTAAGACATAAATGGAAAAGTAGGTTTGTCTCTCTTTTTCCAGTTTAAGATCTTGATGTCACGAGAGTCAGTTAAGGAAACAGACAAGCAATTGCCCAGCACAGGGAAAGCTGAAAGTGTTGTTTCTAATTATAACAAACAAACAACATTTTTATGAGAATTCTTGACATGAATTCAGAAGCCTTGTAAGAAGTAGGTTTTACATCCTACTATTGAATAGACTTCAATCCCTGGAGCTGAGACGCAATATACGATTTAGCTGCAGTGCACCCAAAACCACTCCTTTTAGTGAAAAATTCCCTCTGATGTGTGGGCTACAAAAAGCAAGAACAATGGTAGACCACAGTCACTGTGCCTATTGTTGCCACTTTCACTTATTCTTCTATTTAGAAGTGCCAGCTTTTGAAATTCAGTATTATCAGGACCAGTAATCTTTAACAAGCACACCAGTGAAAAGCTGCAGTTCCTTTACAGGCAGATCCTAATGGGGGTTCTGCCTACAGGATTCCATTCCTTTTGAAAATCAATAGAGTAATTGTTACCTTCTGAGCTATAAAACCTCAGATAATTCTTTAGGAGCCTGTGTACTGACACTCCTGGGAAAACAAGCTCACAAAAAGGGACTACCCTTCTGAAAAACCTCTTTGAACCACAGCATGTAAGAACTGAATACAACCCCCTTTCCTCTCAGTGTATGATACAAAAAGCATAAATTATTTTTACCTATCAACTCTACTGTAAAACAATCCCTTAATTTCTAAACAAATTTCTGAACCATTCCATTGTTCATTCAGCTTTGAAGACCCCAAACTAAAAATATATATTGACAAAATGTATTGTATGCCTGTCCGTTCCAATACATCAGCACATAAATATAAATCACTACCATGACATTCAGAACTAAAATTACATGCCATCAGATTTTTTTCTCATAAGCTGATTTGTTAACTTTCTTCTTTTTTGAAATATAAGCAAATATTCATAAAAGATGTCCTAGCACTGTACACAGAGGGATTATCATCATACTGCAGTCAGTGAACGCATTAATAAAAGACAGCTTTGTAAAAGGCAATCTCATACTTTCAGTATACAGTAATGAACTGCATGCTCATAGGTTTCAAAACATAACTGATCACCCAGCCTTAAAAGCACAATATAATAAAAATGCATTTCTTCAAAACGTTTAATAATTGTCTGATCAGTAAGGTAAGCAGTGAAACAGTTGTACCTTATTTTCATTTAAATCTTCTGATTATATATACAGCCCTTGTGATTTCTAAATAAACCAACTGTAACCAAGACAGAACGTACCTGACCTCCCGGAAGAACGTAATATGTAATATGCTAGCAACAGCTATTTACATGGGCCAGATAATATCCATTTAGGATTCTAGACTGGTGAAACAAAAAACCGCAAGGTTTTAAAAATGTCTAGGTACTGAATAACAAAACTATCGTAACTACTTTATAGTTTTTTTGATGAAGTTATTTACAGTCCAGTCATATAAAGGACAGAAGATCACAGCAATTCATTTGGAATTTACAAATTCAGTTACATTCTTAGCACTTGAACTGCAACATCCATAGACGTTACTATATCACTGGCATGGAAGTGTACAGTGAGATCTCTTATTTTTGTTCTGTTAATGCACTTAATTGTACAAAGGTACCATAGTACGGGATCTCTGGTTTGTTTAGTTTTTTTTTAATAAAAACAGACCATGGAAAGTACTTTGCTGAAGAAGGTTAACAAGTATTACATGAAACTAATGGAGTTCAACACCTAGAGTAACTGGAGAACTACTCCACCAAAACTATTTATATATTCAATCCAAATGAAAACCAATTAAGTAATGACTGCAAGTATACTATGACAGAACTTCTGGTTTTGCATATCAAACCATCAGAAGATATAAGTGTACTGGAAATGGCTAAAAAAAGTAAGGTTCAGTAGTAATCTTTAGATTACAAAAGACTATGTGGCAGTGCACATTCACTGAAAGCCGTCTGCACAAAAGAGGAAAGAAGTACAATGCAATAGAACTATTGTTATGTTTGCCTATCAAAAACTTGACAACAGATAGGCAGTAGTATCAATATCCCAGCAGCTTATCACGCTGACCAGTATTGTCTCAGGCCTGGTCTATACTACAAAGTTACATCAGCATAGCTATATCAGCAAGGACTGCTGGGGAGCGGGGGACGGGAGACATAAGGAAATCACACCCTCTACTCAACATGGCTAAAAAACCCAGGTGTAGACACAACTACACTGAAGAAGGGTGCTTCTATCAGCATGGCTAATGTTATTTGCGGAGGTGGTATTACCATGTTGATAGAAAAACAACTTCTGTCAGCAGACACTTTGTCTACAATAAAGGGCTATCCGGCATAGGCTCTGGAGCATAGACTTGGCCTCATTGTCTCCTTGTATTTCCCTTTGTCTCCATCTGTTGTTTTTTGTCTTATACTTATGATACATCTACACTTATGGCAGAGTGTAGAGTACAGACATTGCATGCCCAGCTAGAATTGGTATAAACAACAGTGTAGATGCTGTGGCATGGCTAAGAGAAGAACAACGCCCTACATGCTTGAACCTTACCCAGCACAGGTCTCTACATGCCCAAGTAGTGCGTCCAACACCTACACTGTTATTTTTAGCAATGTAATGTCCCACAATATTCCCACAGTGGGAACCTTTCCCTGCTACAGTGAAAGGCTCTGGTAGTAGGGAGGCAGTGGGGAAAGGCTCCAGTCCCTGTTGCAAGGGCCTTTAACTGCTACCTATAGCTATACAATAGTCCCTGTACTCTGTAAGCATTGAAAGCCTAGGGGGCTATGTTGGGATTGGCTCTGGAGTGTATACATGGGCCTCATTGTTTCCTTGTACTCCCCTTTCTGTCTCCATCTGCTGTTTTTCATCTTATACTTCGATGGCAAGCCCTGTGAGGCAGGGACTGACTCTTTGTTCCTTGTTTGTGCAGTGCCTAGTACAATGGGACCCTGGGTCCATGAATATATAATAAATAATAATAATAATAAAATGTAAACTAGCATTTAAAAGTACAGGACTCTCTTATGTCTATTGCATATGAGAGAGGTCAACTAGAAGTCCCTGGAAACTCATCCTGAAAATATGCAGCATATATTTACACACAATACACAGGCACCACCAGATTACAGTTAGAATATTTTCAAAAATGTGTATCTTTCTTGGAGATGTACTTATATGAATATATGTCATAAAGAGGCTATTTATTTTTTAAAGTACAGTCCCCCACAACATTCTATTCTGTTCTATTCAGTTTCTTATGCTGTCCTCACCACATCTAGTTCTATAGGGATAAAACCTGCAGTGAGCTGCAGCCCAATTAAACTTCATAAGACTTGGCAAGTACTTAAAAATCTAAACAAAATACCTGATTGACTGTAGACAACAAATGCTCCATAAATTGCTCTGCTTGAACTTAATAAATTAGATCCAAATGCTTTAGCCAAGTTTTCAGAAATTCTGGCATTCAGCCATCTCTTGGAGATACTGAGAGACAAATCTGCCTCTATTTCAAGCCAAGTTTGACAGTTCCTATATTCAATATTTCACACAAAAGAGCACAAAAATAAGTGAGGTAGTAAAAACCTTTTATGCTGGTTAAAAAGGATTTTTTTTTTTTTTTTGCTTAATGAAATCCAAAAGGGAGAAAAAATAGAGCTTTCTGTGACTGCATAATCACTTTCCAGCCACAGAATACACTCCTGATTGTAGAAAACAGCATTTTAAAAAAACCTCTACCATAAATGGAAGGGTTTTGAATTTTAAAAAGTACCACACACCTTGCTCTGTTGCAAAAAGGCAAAACGATGTGCTATTTTATTAATGCACGTTAAAAATTCCTTATAGGCATCCCTCTATGCTCAAGGCACTCTTAAATAATATTAAAATTCAGATATAAGAAACCTGCTTCTCCACCTCTATCAGATGAAGACCAATAATCAGCTTAAACATCAAAAAATTACAAAAAAGACATAATAGTGCAATAATAACAATATGTCTTATCATCCTTTGATTATCACCTCCCACAACGTCTGGAAAAACATGTGCCTTGCATCGTGCCCAGAAGGTTAATTAACTTAGTTTAGGAATTTTGTTAGACCTGAGCCTATGAACCTGAACTATTAACAAAAGCCACACTGATATAATCCCTCATCACTTCTTGAGCAGGTCCTCAAGGAATCCATTTTGAAGCACTTGGAAGAGAGGATAGTGATCAGGAACAGTCAGCATGGATTCACCAAGATCATCGGGCTCAACGGGTAGTGATCAATTTCTCAGTGTCTAGTTGGCTACTGATAACAAGCTAAGTGCCCCAGGGGACAGTGCTGGGGTCAGTTTTGTTCAACATCTTCATTAATGATCTGGAGGGTGGGGTGGATTGCACCCTCAGTAAGTTTGCAGATGACACTAACTTGGGAGGAGTGGTAGATACCCTGGAGGATAGGGATAGAATACAGAGTGACCTAGACAAATTGGAGGATTGGGCCAAAAAAATCTGATGAGATTCAACAAGGACAAGTGCAGAGACCTGCACTTAGGATGAAAGAATCCCATGCACTGCTACAGACTGGGGACTGATTGGCTAGACAGCAGTTCTGTAGAGAAGGACCTGGAGGTTACAGTGGACAAGAAGTTAGATATGAGTCAACAGTGCCAGGGTTAGTCTCACATTGCCAAGAAGGCTAATGGCTTATTGGGCTGCATTAGTAAGAATGTTGCCAGCAGATCAATGGAAGTGATTATTCCCCTCTATTCGGCACTGATGAGACCACATTTGGAGTATTGTGTCCCACTACAGAAAGGACGTGGACAAATTGGAAAGAGTCCAGCGGAGGGCAACAAAAATGATTAGGAGGTTGGAGCACATAACTTATGAGGAGAGGCTGAGGGAACTAGGCTTGTTTAGTTTGCAGAAGAGAAGAGTGAGGGGAGGATTTGATAGCAGCCTTTAACTACCTGAAAGGGGGTTCCAGTGAGGATGGAGCTAGGCTGTTCTCAGTGGTAGTAGGTGACAGAACTAGGAGCAATGGTGTCAAGTTGCGGTAGGGAAGGTCTAGGTTGGATATTAGGAAAAACCTTTTCACTAGGAGGGTGGTGAAGCACTGTAATGGGTTACCTAGGGAGCTGGTGGAATCTCCATACTTAGAAGTTTTTAAGGCCAGACTTGACAAAGCCCTAGCTGGGATGATTTAGTTGGGCTTCGTCCTGCTTTGAGCAGGGGTTGGACTAGATGACTTCCTGAGGTCCCTTCAACCCTAATCTTCTATGATTCTGAATGTTTCCCCCAGCCTACCAAAATTATCTTCTTTTTATGAAGACTAAATATCAGACAGCTAGCCTCTTATTTATGCAGATTTATTTCTACCATTGAATCAGCTGGTTTGACCACCCACTAACCCAAAAAAGAAAAAAAGAAAAAAAAAAAGAAGGGAGTTGTGTCCATGACCAGGATGGAATCCTGCAGTACCTCCTTTGGGCTGACAAATAACCCCTGACTTTCCTCGGAATCCTCCTACTATTTACTGCAAACTTGTTAACATCACTTCATGTTCAGCAGTATCAAAAGGCATCAGCATAGACACTGTTGGATAGGAGATCATTGCTCAAAACCTCCACTGTAGTTTCAGTCTTATACCAGAATCTAAAGGCAGAATGATCATGAGGCAACCAATCTGATGGTGTTACATTACATTTCTCTTCCTCTGCTACTTCTGAATGCAATTATCTTACTCTACTAGAGCAAATTACCTCCTCCTTCAGAACCCCTTTTAACCATCTGCATTTTCCATGAAATCTTTCAGTGAAAATCATGCCTAGTATCTTTCTACCATTAGAACTTATATCATACAAATTATACCTAAATTATTATTATTATTTTGTTGCTGTTAGTATGAAGAGAGAGAACTCCTGTTGAATTATCATCTGATGTACAACTATTTTTAAATCATATTCTGAATTTCTTTAAGAAGCAGTGAAATTATAGGTCTTGTAAATATAAAATTAAATTTTGTCCATGGAATACAAGATTTCAGCCCTAAGTCCATAAATTTCACATCTCACAGAACTTTTGGCTTTGGTCAAAACAGCATCCACAACTGAAGTATTACAAAAGAAATAAGAATATCAGTCCTGACATTCTTTGGATCATCATACGTGTGTATTACCTTCCAAGACAGGAGAATGCAACCACTCAATCATAGCATGGCTTTAAATATAAGCACAACTACAAGATCCACAGGATCCTTAGCTCCAGGAACTCTCTCAGATTTGTCCTGGAGCCAGTGCTCTCCTGTTCAAGCAAGAGGGCTCATTATACCATCCCTAGAAAATAAGAGTGGCTCTTATCTTGTAGGGGGATGGAACAAGACAGTAACTTTTTCTCCATTACTCCCCACAGATAGATACATTGGACACAGATAGGTACATAGGACAGATACATTGTTTCAGAGATTCTTTAGAGATAGACACTCTTGTTACTTAGAGGGGTTGGTTGGGACTTCCTGTTCTGACTCTTCAGTTCCGCTTTCTTTTTCTCTTCAGCTCAGTTTGTTGTAACATAAAAAGAGCTGTGCTACATGAACTAAACCTTGTGCCATCTTTGGGTTAGTCCATAGATAAAATAATAGCCACCACCTTTAAGTAACATAGCAGAGCTGCGGAAACACCATTCTGAAATTACTGGGTTTTTTACGGTCATCACATACGATAAGCAGAAACACCAATCAAAATGTAGCAAAAGTTTTGGTATTAAATACTGGTGTGTCCAGATTCCCAAGCAATTTCCATAGTATTCAGAATCAAAGAGGAAAGTTAAAGTGAGAGCCTTAAAAACTGAATAATCAATGAGATAGTTCCCACTTCTAAATATAAAGAAAGAAATTAAGCCAGCAATGGTTAACAGGTATGTATGTCAAGAACCAACTATACCTATTATTGATGTTAATACTATCCAAGATACCAGGGAGGGTACTTCCAGACTCATCATTCCAGAGATGCATAAACATTTACAGATTCAAAATTCTACCTTATGCCACTCCAATACAGCCATCTGGAACTGTTAGGGTGTGTTTAGCATACATTACAAATAAGACAGGAGGATACGAGGCAGGAGAGAAAGGGGAATTTTAAAAGAACTATTTTGCACTCCGTGACCGAAGGCTGCTTCGTCTGAAGAAGTATCTAACATCATCTACAGTAAAAGAAAATAAGGACCACAAGATTGCAGTTTGTGTACACAGAGAAACAAAACTGCCAGCTCACAGTTTCTTCTTACTGAAAATAAGGCAACAAGAAAAAGTACATTAAGAGTCAACAGACTTTGGTACATAAAGCCCAAGGGTTCAAAGGCAGATGGCAGAGAATAAATTCAGATTCCCTGCAGGAATTATATGCCTAATCAGAGGCCTAATCAGGAACCTGGTCAAAAATAACTAGAGGTGTGAACCAATGATGTTTAACCCCTCCTGGGTTACATTTACTGCTGTCGTTTAATTCTTATGGGTATTGATGGAAGAGCCTTTGTGAAGGCTTTTTGAAGAAACTTCAATGCAACCAAAGAAACAGGGTAGTTTTAATGGCTTTCACCAACAGCGAAATAAAGTGACTTGCATGTTTGGCAACAAACATGGAGCTACTGGATCTCATAGAATAAAGAAGAGTACTAGTTACCACAAAGGAAAAAACCTTAGGAAAGAACTCTTACAAGTTTCTTGAAATCACAGTGTTGAATCACAGACTTTTTTGAGATTGGGTACCCAAGCCGGAAACAAGACCTTCTAGTGGACATCTGCAACTCCTCATCTTGCATGGCACAGATTATGATATTGACTGCCTGTCCAGTTCTTATAGATACCATTGTGAAGGAGAGACAGAGAAGAACAAGAAGCCCAAATATTAGGCATGTGCAGGAGTAGCTTGCAAGGAGTGCAAACAGGTGCAATAGTAAGGACAGCTTGGAATTAAAAAAGATGCTAACATCTAAGAAGAGATACCAATATCTGGATCTGGAATTCTCTCCTGGCAGAATTGCTCTGCAGCACTGACTGCACAGTGATTTAAATTCTTTGTTAAATATTTTGCCTCAGAAGATATTTTTTTTTTCTTTTGATAAGAGAGAAAGCTAGAAATAATGTGCAAATTTTTAACAGAGAGGGTAATTAACCATTGGAGCAATTTACAATGGGGCTGATGGATTCACCATCACTGGAAATTTTAAAATCAAGATTGGATGTTTTTCTAAGAGATATACTCCAGTTCAACCACACCTATTGGATTTGAAAAAGGAATTAATTTAGGAAAGTTCTATAGCCTGTGTTATGTAGGAGCTCAGACTAAATGATTAGAATTGTCCCTTTCGGCCTTAAAAACTATGTATCTGTGAAAACAGAAGAGCCAATAGACTTTCCTGCAAATAAGACTGTAGTATTTGATATTCAGGGAGGGCAGACAGGATAATCAAAATAAGCTCATCTGATTTATAAATGGAAGACACAGTTTCAGCAGATGGTTCAGGGACTCTTCCTTGATTGTTCTGAGTACTGAATGCAGGAGGGACAAAAATCAAGAAGCTAAGGATTGGAGGAAGTTGCTCTTCGAGAAACATTTCTTGCCCCCTTTTCTTAATTTACCTGTTTTCTGACTCATGTTCAGTAAAAATTTTGTTCTCTTGGAAAGGAGCAGGAGTGTACTTCTTGTACTTACTCCACCGAAAGGCAGAGCAAGACTGGGGAATGAAAGGCATAGGATGCTGCACAGGGTCTTTAGTGCCAAATTTTTGCCATAGTTCAATGTGTGCTATTAACTATTACAGATGTAATCACATCAAACAACCCAAAAGTTTCAAACTAATTTACCAGAATCGCAGAAAGGAAAATGACAATGGAGACAAAAAGAGATGCACAAGGAGCCTAAGTTTTGTCAAATGCTACTTACGCCAAGAGCAGCTTGGTAGGTGACTTCTGATGGGAAGGTAAATGAAGGCCCAGTTGTAACTGGGCTGCTAGGGGGTGGGGTCACAATTAGCCCTGCGGTACTGATATGAACCTGTCAAAAGAAGATTGATGTCAATTTTAGGTAGTTCCTGAAAGAATATATTGTCATGGTAGATTGGTGCACTTTATGATTAATGTACTACCAGCACTCTACTGGGAATACCACCATCAGCAACTTTAGCGTGTTACTTTGACTTTCTTATAGTAATTTACATAAAATATTTGTATTAGATGAGACTGCTCATTTTTCAGGCAGCATAGACAGAAACGATCTTTCAGAAACATTGGGAGATATACATGCAACTAACTGGGTGAAAAACACTATGCTTATGTTTATTTTTCTCTAAATATTAGAGAACAAATGAGTTTAAATATAAAACATTTAATTAGTCTGTCAAATTTATGTGAAATCCTCTCAGTATTTTATAGCTTTCATTAATATCCCCCCACAACTGTCAACTTTACAAGTCCTATAATACAAAAGAGTCTTCATCAAACACAGTAGTGTAATTAAAATGTTAGATGAACACTCAAGGTTTTTAAAAAATAAAATCAGATATAATCTAAGGCTCTTCCTTACCAGTGTCAGAAATGACACCAGAGATTATTCAATGTCCTGGAGTTTCTGAAGTCAAATTATTTTTTACCATGTATGCTGTTTGTTAATTTTCAGTATTTTATTCAATTTAGACAACAAATATTAAACTGACTAGTCTAGTTTCTGATTTCCATATATGATAATAAATCTGTTGAGGGTTTTCTTTTAACTTTTTAAAATTTTATTTAAAGCACTTCAAAATAATGCTTAAACTGAAAAATCTTTAAATGAACTCAAAATCACTTATATCACAGTAGATTTTCTAAAATTCCTCCCCTCCCACCCCCAACCTTAAATTTGGGACTTAAACAAGTGGAAAACGCTCCTTTACATTTAATTTATTACATATGTTTATTCTGAAAGGATCAGGAGCCTTAATTATGACGAAATGCTTTAGAATATTCAACATAATGCAGAAAATGCTTTGTATTTAATTTCATGTTATAGTTATTTCAAGTAGCTTACCTGAGAAGGTGCACTGCAGGAGAGGCCTGTCAGTTCACTTATACGGGCGGCTGCCGTAGGGTTACTGGAGCTGATAAGGACAGGAGGACTAATTTCCATCGAGTGGCGGTTCTGAGAAGACTGTGAGGACTTGTTGGACATGGTAAGGGAGGTAAAGGAGTGCCGTTTTTTGGTGTTCTTCTTTGTATCAGTGTGCTTTTGGAGTGAATTGTTGTGAGCTGCCCCAGAGGAACCTTCTCCAGAGTCTATGGAAGAACCTGAGGGCTTATCCAACTCCAGCAGCTGCTTGGCTGCCATGTTAAACTGCAAAACAACCAACACATTAAGAAATGATTTTAGAAATCTTTAAAGGTAAGAAAAGAATTAGTAGTTGGTTGGATAGAGGAAACACTTCAAGATTGAAACCTATGGAATTCAGAACTCTGTGATGTACTGACTCACTCTGTAACTATTCCAGAGGGGTAGCCGTGTTAGTCTGTATACAGCAAAAACAACGAGAGTCCTGTAGCACCGTAAAGACGAACAAATTTCTATGGGAGTAAGCTTTTGTGGGCTGCAACCCACTTCGTCAGATGCATCAGACAAAGTTGGTTGCAGCCCACGAAAGCTTATGCCCGCAGAAACTTGTTCGTCTTTAAGGTGCCACAGGACTCTCGTTGTTTTTACTCTGTAACTAGATGCCCTATAGGTATCTCTCACTATAACCTAAGTAAGTCTGAAACCTAAGTGAAGTTTGACATGATTCTGGTGAATGTTCATTCCACAGTAAGTCTTTTGAGCTTTTCCACTGAAGTGCCTGACACAGCCTGAAGACCCAATGCACTTGTGGTCACTTCTGCTAATGCACTTCAGAACTCTTGCATGCTTGACTAGTAGCAGCAGTAATAAAAGTAACAGACTGTTTTAACTTATACATAATGAGCTTTTCATAAATATTTTATCCATGATGACAAATTACACTATATTAAGTAGGCAACTAAATCCGGTCTCTGAAATAAAGAAATAAAGAATCCTAGGCATTACCACTAGATGTAAGGAAAAAAAATTGGGAGGGCAAGAGTTTATTCTTCATAAAACCATGTTATTAATTTCCAGGAAATTCTATTTATAGCTTAAAACTGTTGTAAGAAACAGTGTAGAGAGTCACATTCATTCGTGAGCTGAAGTACATCACTGCAAGTAGACTGCAAGTGCTTCTTTAAACATATTAATCCACATTAATAATAAGCATTATTATTATGGAAAATTCTTTGTAATACATTACAGGGGAGAAAACATTTTTTCATGACAAACTATCAAGAGGAAAGTATGGTATTACTTACTGTGGAGTCACTGCTTTTGCACCTCAGAATAGTCTTTTACCTTAGCCAGTTTCCTTGGAGTTATAAGACTTCTGCTATGTTCAGGGGAAGTTTAAAAAATTCTTTATTGTACCGAAATCTCACTATATAACTATTGTATTATTTGTATTCTGGCAGTCCCCACACTGAGCTAGCCACCAAAAGAAGCTATCCCATGCCCTGAACAGTTTACAATCCAAGAAGGTAAGTAGTATACAAAAGGTGGGAAACCGGGATAAAACATAGTCAAAATAGTGTGTGCATGCACATGTGTATACAAACATGCCTCCATGCATACATATACAGACTTCATTTAAAAAAAATTAACTGTCCCCAACTGCTTTCTATTTTAGCCAGTGATAGTTGGCAAATTTCACGTAGACTTCACAGTACAAATGGGTCTTCAACTGAAATTTGAGGGATCGGTTCAGGGAGGAAACTCCACGCCAGTGGGAGTGTGTAGAAGAAAGCACGTGTGTGGGAGAAACAGACAAATGGGGGTAAAGGCTGCAGTAGTGGAGGATCAACATAAAATCAGACAAAAGCAGATAGGCAGGAAAGGGCAGAATTGTGGAATGCCTGGAAGGCAAGGACAAAAGGTTTGAACTTAATGTAGTAGAAAGGAGGAGTGTCAGTGGAGGCATTCAAAGGATGGGATGACACAGTCAGAGCAATGGTCCCAAAGATGATTTTAGCATTGGTGGAGAATGGAATAAAGAAGAGCAATATGGGTGTCAGAGAAGGCATGTGATTAAACAACATAGTGGTAAATATTGCCAAGACCTGTGTTTACTACAACTTCCCGTTGCTACCACTGGCAGTGAGTTATATCTTTCAAAGACTGTTAGGCCAAAAATAATCCAGTGCAGTTCTTGTTCCATTTCAGAAAGAGCCTAACCATAATGGTTATACATACAACTCTACCAATGAATTTGCAAAACCTGCTACTTATTTAGTATTGAGATTCAACATTTTATAAAAAGACTAAAAACATGCTTTTAAGAAGCTAAGGGAAACATTTTATACTCATTTATTACAGAGCTTTAAGTTGATACTACCAGATATGACGGCTGGAGGACACAAAGCAAGCAAAATAATGTTATGAAGTAGCGGAGGAAAATTGCTCTGCTACTCAAATTCTCATGGTCCTATCCATGGATAAGTAGCTGCATACTGTGAGAATTAGACACACTGAAGAATTTGTACCATATTCATTTTATTCTTCCATTTCAGATTAAAATTCTTCACACCATTCATAAGAATACGCACATCCTAGCAAAACATGTTTTACGTAATGGCAATGACAGTTTACCTTACCATCCATTTCTATTCCCGTCTGCAATTTATGTAATAAAGATTTTGTTCCCAGATGACTCAGAATACAGAAAGAAAACCAATACTTCATTTACAAATGAGTGAATGGATTATCCAAGGATCTCCAAAACCACTTCTAAAAGCAAACTCAGGTTCCATTGTTCCACTTAATTATGTTTGTTTACTTTCTAAAACTAATAGAGCCTGCAGGATCTGCTTCCGCTATATAGATGGAACCTCAATTTAGAGAAAAATTTTGGCATGTTTATGGGATTAATCCAAGATTAGTCAAGCATAAGGAATCTGCTGAACTCTCTTAGACAGGGAAACAAACACAAAAGACCGGCATATAAGCTTAACAGTGGCTGCTTATTGGCCTTTCCTTAAAAACAATCTATAGACTGCAAGTTGCGGCACGTAGCTGCTCACTTCTTCTTTGGGATAGGAAAGGGTGAACTTATCAAGTTTGCTCTCTTGTGTACCTGGGCTGCAGCCACATCACAGAATCATTGAAGCATATACCACCATTGCTAACTGTAAGGCACAAGAAAGTAAACTGTACCACATTTATGTTCCATTCATTAGTTCCCCCTTCTCAACCTCAACTACCTGCCATCTAGCAGCACCCACAGCCCAACTTCATCCTGAACTACCGATGGGCACACTTGAACTCTGACCAGAATTTACTGGTTATATGTTCATGTGTTTTCATTATTAATATAGAATTGGTATGGCTTTCCTAAATTACACTGTAGGTAGTACTGTAAGGGGTTTTGTATAAGGGTGAGTATATAAGTAAATCTGGTGTCCAATTGCAAATGATGACTACAAGATGTGGTTTTCAATAATGCTTAGGAAAGTTTTATGAATTAGTGATATACATTTGTTCTAAATTTTGTATTCATTTTAATGTAGAAATTACAGAACTGAAGACATTCAACATATAGGCTATATTGAATTTATTGCCCTTTAACCTTTTCTGGCATGAACAATTAGCCAAGCTAAATCTGATCTCAGTACTTACATTCAACATTAGGCTGGAGCGAAGTCTCTCACGGACAAGGGTCCTTGATTGTCAAATTCCCAAACAGGCTACTTTAAGGGCACACTTCAAGACCCATTTATTTCACTTGGCTTATCTATTTTGGTGGCTTTCTTTTCAATGTGAATGTAAAAGAAGGTTGTTTAAAATTAATACTTTAAATAAATTTGACATGAACCAGAGTATGATTTTTCCATGAAGAACATAAAGTGCTCTTTTTGAAAGTAATGAAAACATTCACTTTTGCATAATCTTCCATTGTAGATTCCAGGCTGACAAGACAAGTGAAGGCAAGTTTATATAAAACGTTTCATGAGACTGTTCTTGATTTATTATTACTACAAGAGACTCTGATTTTTTCCTCCAACACTATAATTAAGACTACTTTTGTCTAATGGTGATCGACAGCAAGTTTAGTCTAATAAATGCAAGATTTTGAAAGTGCTGAATCAGGAATTCAACCTCCCTAATGAAACACGTTTTGATTATTTTTTTCACGTTCTTTTTTGATTGTTTGGGGTGGGGACAGAAAGAAGAGGGCTAATAAGGAACATGACTGATTTGGTATGTAAATCTTGAGTTCTCATTGACTAAACTCACAAACTGAGGGATGGATGCAATGCTACAAACTTATACTAACTTCTTAAAATTCTACCAAAATGAACATTTTACTTGTATAGTCAATACTTGTATGTTTTGTGCATTTGGTATAGATTCACTTTCAACAAATGTATCAAACAGGTCCACTGTCGGTGTCCCGCATTGTTGGAATATGCCATAGAAAACCACCTAATCTGTTTCCCATTCTTGGTTGTGTGGGAATCTGTGGCTGAGACTGTCTGCCATCATGTTGTGTATTCCCAGCAGATAGGCCACTGATATGATGACATTGCGGGAAATACACCAGTTCCATAGTTTTAGTGCTTCCGCACACAGGGAGGGTGACCTGATGCCTCCTTGTCAATTTTTGTAATATATGCAGGTCATATTGTCCATCATGACTTTTGTGTGCATGTCTGCGGGAGGAAGTGAGCACACACATTTCTGACCACTCTGAGTTCGAGCAGGTTGATGTGAAGGCATGTCTCAGATGGTGACCATTTGCCCAGCACTGTGAAACTGTTGAGATTCATGCCTCATCCTATGAGGGATACATCGCTGGTAAGAAATAATGATGGGGAAGGCTGAACAAAGAGGATTCCTGTACAGATGTTTACTGGGTCTTTCCTCCAGTCCAAGGATTGCTTGACCTTGCTGGGCATTGACAGTAGGTTGTTTATGTTGCTGCTGTTCGGTCTATAAACCGAATCAAACCATGCTTGGAGGCATCTCATGTAGTCTGGCATAAGCCATAACCAATGTGCCAGCAGCCATATGCCCCAGGAGCTGGAGGCAGTGTCTGACCAAGATTTGGGGGCTGAAATGCACTGTCTCTAACAGTGGTGGTATGAGTTACTCGCTGGGCTTTGGCGAAGGAACATGCTCTGAGAAGGCAATTGTCAAGTTAACGATAAATCCTGATGCCCTGAAAGAGTCAGTGGGCTGTCACTATCAAGGGGATCTTGGAGAATATTCTGGAGGCCAGTAAGAGACCAAAAAGGAGTACTCGGTACTGGTATTGGTCTTGGCTTAGTGTAAAACTGAGGTAATGTCTGTGAATCGGTATAACTGAAATGTGGAAGAATGCATCTCAAAGGTCGAGAACCAAACTCCTTTCGCTAATGCTAAAATAATCAGGGATAGTGTAACCATCTTGAACTTCTGAATCTTGATAAATTAGTTGAGTGCTCTGAGGTCTAGTATGTTTCTCCAACTCTTTTTTCTTGGTATCAGGAAGTAACAAGAGTAGACGCCTTTGTCTCTCAGATGTGTGGGCACTGGCTCTATAGCGCCTATGTTGAGGAAATGGTTTATCTCCTGATGTATCAGGCTCTCTCAAGAAGGGACCCTGAAAAGGGATGGGGAAGGGTGTTTGGGAGGGGCAAGGGAGGTACCCCCAAATGGGGCTGGTGAAAAAACTAATTTTTTTTTTTTTTTAATAAGGCAATGGCCAAATAATATGTAAACGAAGTAATGAAAGATAAGGGACTTCAAAAGAAGCTAAAAATTAGCAATTCTAAAAGAGTTAAGATCTGCAAATGGACAACTAAAGCTCCTACTATAGTCAGGGGTGGTTGAGAAGGAGCAGAGGAGGGTTTGCCTGTGGGCTAGCCTCATGGCAGAGCGCAAGGGGTCAGCACATGTGTGGGCTGAATGGATACTATTACTAAATGTGCAAGGAAGTAGTTTAGTTGTTTTAAATGTGCAGTAAAAGAGGAATCTGATTTTAGTGGTCACCACATGTAGCAATTATTAAGCTACACTGTACAAATCTTACTTTTTTATTTTAATTTTTTTGGTGCAAGCTTCAGATTGGAAATGATTTCTTTGGTTTCCTTCTATATTTTTAGAAACAAGAAAGAATTTCAGTGAGATCTATCTACAGCTAAAAATGTAACAGCTTGGGTGAGAGCCAACTAAACTAATTATAACATGACTGGACACCCACAGTTCTCAGAATTAAATCACTATTTGCTTTTATATCATAAATTTAATTTTGCAAAATTACTCAGACATAAATGATCCAAAAGAGTGGAGCAGAGTGGCCCAAATTGAACCATGTAACAACCATGTCTTCTAATACAGTTACAGGTGAAACCTTGGCTCCATTATAGTCAATAGGAGCTTTGCCATTGACTTCAGTGGAGCTAGGATGTCACCCTATGTCTGTACAATACCAAACAAACCAATGGTGTTCATATAAATAAAAACAACAGAAATACCACTGTAGCACAAACTACATTCAAACACTGTTCATAAAGCTGTGTACAAATAAAACCATTCTTATTTCTCCAGAAAAGGATTTTGATTCAACGTACATCCTTTATTGTGAAAGATGTCAATGATCTGGAGGTTTTGGTATCATAATCACTAAAGCAAGTGTCCCAAAAATATGTATATATGTTACAGATATCACTGTCTTCAAAGAGGCTGTTATACTTCTAATGCTGAAGTTTAATATAATTTTGTTTGTATCAGTTACCTAAATCTTTTAAAGTGATGTGGGATTTGTTATATAATCCAAGAAAAACGATAATTCAAGGTGAAGGCTGACAGCTTTCCACACATCACACTGCTCCTCATTATACCATATATTTTGGATCAATTTATGCTGTAAATATGCCATAGGCCAAAACCTGCAAGACCCTGAACATCTTCTGTCATATGTTCAGCATCCTCAACTCCCATCTGACTTTAGTTTGCTTACTATGTAACAGTAATAATAATAAATAAAACTCTCTCACAGAGAGTATCAGAGTACTTTGCAACAGTTAAAATATAAGAAACAATTAAAACATCATAAAACAAATATTATGAAAACACAAGAGGCAACTTCTTTTTAAAAAAAAGAGGGTAGGGCAAGGGAATGGTTAATACAAGGGTCAAAAAATGCAATCAGCATAGAAAACACCTCTGAAAAAGAGAAGTTTTCAATTACTTATGTAAGTTAGATAAGGGATGGGTGGAAGTGGACACCCAGGGACAGCAAATTCCACATGCTAAAGGCTATCACAAAGATTTTGTCACCTACTGATCTGAGTGTGATGGTAGAAGTCGGCTTGTGTTAGAGAAGAGACACCCACTTTGCCAAGGCTTATGGATATCTCTTGAATACAGACAGATGGACTTCCCAATAGAGTCAGGTTAAAATACAGTCCTCTACTTTATTAGAAGCAAAGGCTGAGAACATATCAAAAGCAAATGTCGGGGAGAATACAAGTACTCAAATGTGATAAGTTTATTAGCTGTGGCCAAGATTCATACCTGTGTTTCATACAAGTATTTCATACCCAGAGCAGAAAAACTGGATGAAGGTATTGCGTGCAAGACCATTGTCTGAGACTCAGGAGACCTGGGCTCAGTTCCCAGCTGAGTCACAGACTTCCTTTGTCAACTTGGGCACATGGTTTAACCTCTCTCATTTCCCCATCTGTAATATGGGGATAACTTTTTTTTTCTCCCACCCTCTGTCTTGTCTATGTAGACTGTAAGGGCTTCACTGCAAGGAATATATTCTACCATGTGCATATACTGTGCTTAGCACAATGGGGCCTTAAAATCAGTTGAGGCCTACAGGCACTTCTGCAATACAAACAATCATAATTACACCAGTGCTCCAGAGCCTGCACTGGTTGCATGTTAATTTTTGGGTAGAATTTGCCTTATGAAGTCCTAACTGGTTTGGGCCTATGTACCCAAAAGACCACCTTTCTTATCACATTTGCAATCAAAGACAGTCAAGTTATCATTTCCCTGGTCTGAAAAAGAGATTTCAGGCTGTTTAACATAAAGGGTGCTCAACTTTGAAATTCATTCTGTTTGGTCCACAATAGCCTAAATTTGCTCACTTTCAGTGATGCTCATCTACTTTGGTGCGGTGGGCATTAGAGAGAAAGGGAAGCTTATTTTTTAACTGACTCATTCATGGTTTCTATTTTGTGGGCAAGTATTGATTGGAAAAGACCAGGCGCCTCCCAGGATACACGAGAAGGCAAAGTCCCTGCCTCAAAGGGTTTAAAATGTAATATTAAATATGATATAATGTACAAAGGCAACAAACAGTAGGGAGAGAAAAGAGTGAGGATGAATATTTTTTGCACAAGCAATTTTATAAGGTTACTCAGTTTACTCATGTACATATCTTGGATAAATTTTATATGTTTTAGAATGATTATGTTTAGGGTTGTAGAAAGACTAAATAAATTGAAATAAGTACTTCACTTATAAGGCCTATTATAGGATGGCACTACTTTACTCACCTCAACATACGAAATGGGAAATATTCCTATCTTGTCAGCCAGCATTCCTTCAGCCCAGTTTTCATCCACTCGGCGAATCACAGTCAGCACATCGTCCTGTACAAACATGCAGTAATTATGTCTCCCAGCTCTAATTAAGCTATTCATTTAATTTCCCTCCACCACACAAGCATCGTCAGACAAAGGAGTACATTAAGGAGAATTCCACAGCAGGAGTTTCACAATGTGAACCTGCAGTTTTTGGAATTAAAATAATTTCCAGTAATGCTTCCTCATCTTGGTCAAGTCCTGCAGAGCAGCCCAAGAACTAATCTCAGTTAGTTATTTGGGCATTTCCTGAGCAATAGATTGCTTGCTGTGCCAACTCTAATGTATTCCATCAGTCCTTTTTTGAGTCTCAGCATTAGAATGAATTGATTCTCAAACTCTTCTTCTCAGCTAATTTATTGTACTCTGTTTTAGCTGTTGCTTTTCTATTCATGTGAGAACATTAGCGAATTTGGAAAACATAACTCACATCATCTCAGTTAAAATACAGACTTTTAGTTTTAAGCATGGTTGAAAGGAAGGTATTTCCTTTTCATTAAACACTTCTTAAAAATCAAAGCTGCAATGAAATATAGTAACTAAGGCTGATCATCCTGAAGAACACTAACATTTTATTCAGTAAAAGCTGTTATCTGTTCACATGTAGTTGCATGGGTCTGGTAAGATGGAGAACTGAAAATTTAAGGCCTCTTGCTTTTATAATTTCAGGTGTCCTTTTCATTTTTAATAGCTGACGGCTGTAAAGAAATCTAACTTGTTCACCTGTTTGATCTTGTAACATGTTTCTGTGCAGTCTAGCAAAGTTAACATACTATAAACTTTTAGACAACTGAAAAAAACAGCTCCAAGCTATGGTTGTGTCTTTTAAGAGTACTCTTCATAATCTTAATATTCCTATTAAAACTTCACATCATTTCATGCCTTGTGAGACAGAAAATTAACTCAAATAGGAACAAAACAAAAGGAACTGACTCTTTTCCAAAAGGCAATTTTTATTCTTATGTAGTGACACAAAGCTCACAGTTGGTATTAAAAATATCCTGGATTAAATGAAAACTTGAAAATTAGTATGAACTCTGACAACTAAAAGTAAGTGAAAGTTTCCTTTGAAGATGGAATGCTTTAAATTCACAATTCAGACTTTCTCTTAAATTCAGAATGCATATTAAAGCAGTTAAGAAAACTGCACTCTCAATTTCAATGGTGAAATCCTCAGAGGGGAACAGTGTGCGTAGTTTAGGGGAGGAAAGGAAGTGGTATATATTAAAGAAATGCCCTGTGAACATATATATCCTTGGTTTGTTATACATGTCAGAGCTATAGAAGAATGTAAGGCAAGACTTTTAGAACAGCAACAATATAAGAGTCTTCTAAGTTAATAATTATTCAAAGGAAATCCTTTCTTTTTTCAAAATGTTATTTCTGCATGTTTTTACCTTTGAAAATGGTAAACAATCTTTGTCTGCTTCCTTGTCTTTCACTTCAAAGTCATAAAGTGCTTTGCACTGAGGCGGAGGTTGAGGTAAAGGTTTAATAATCTGAACAAAGTTGGTAGGAAAAAAGCCATGGACACCATTGACTTCTCCATGGTACCAATTTTCATCCACTTGCCGACGTAAGATGATGATGTCGCCCTTACTGAATTTAAGATCTCCAGGTTCTTTTCCATCATAGGTATACAATGCTTTGGCACATGGTAACTGAGGCATACCCTAAAGAAGAAAAATACTAAAATTAGTATTGCATCTGTAAATAGGTGGTCATAATGCTTTCCAAACCTTTGAAAAATATTTTGAGATTGATGGATGAAAAAATTATATAATAAAGTGCACTTTATTATTATCTACAATGAAACCAGGATCAAATTTTACACTACTGATTCTAACAGAATTTCAATATACTAAGTCAAACAGCAAATGTTTAAGCTTAATGAGTTTGAAGGAAAATATACAAATATCCTTCACCAAAAAGTGTGGTTAATATACAAATAATTTTTGTTGTTGCAAGAATTCAGCACGAAGGCAGCTTGCAGAGAAACAGTGAGTCATTAACAGCCAGCACTTTGAATAGTAGAAATAATCATAATTTTTCCAAGATTATAAGAAACATAATTTTACAAAATATATAAAGCAAGTATTTTTGTTTGCAGACAGCTAATATGGATCTGTCCAGCACTAAAGCAGAACACTTAATATTAGATTTGTTACCCTGCAGCTGGATTTTTTCTTCTTCTCATGGATGAATTCACACAACAATTACGACTTTGATATGTATTCATTTTCTCTTTGATAACACACAAAACATTCATTCTATATAACATTAAGAATTTTTAAACGTATGTTTTTATAACATGACACTTTTTTCGGTGCAAAATCCACTAGAACAGACAAAATCACAAATATAAAAGCTCAGTATAATAAATAATAATAAATAGCATAAGTCTGATATTTCTGACTTAACTGTATTTCTGCATAACTGGGATAATGCAAAAAAATGTGGAATGTCTGCATAGACTTACCTGAAAACTCCGTCATTAACTTAATAACAACCTTCCCCACTCAAGTCACTCCAAAATCTTTTTGAATTTCATAGAATCATAGAAATGCAGGGTTATAGGAGACCTTGAGAGGTCATCTAATCCATTCCACCATGCTCAGGGAGGACCACATACACCTAGACCATCCCTGACAGGTGTTTGTTAACCTTTTCTTAAAAACCTCCAATGATGGGGATACCACATCCTTTGTTGGTAACCTACTCCAGAGCTTAAAAAATTATTACTAACCTTCCGTAATTGTTGTTCCTTGAGATGGGTTGCTCATGTCCATTCCATGTCAGGTGTGTGTGTGTGTGTGCACTAAACGCACCAGTGCCAGAGATTTCACCCTCAGTGATATCCATAGGGCCGGCTTTAGTGCTCTCTGCAGTGGCACGCGTATGTGCCAGCCCCCACGCGCCTCAGTTCCTTCTTGCCAGAACTCTGACAGAGAAGAAGGAGGGTGGGTCATGGAATGGACACGAGCAACACATTTCAAAGAACAACAGTTACAGAAAGTTGGTAATAATTTTTTCTTCTTTGATTGCTTCCTCATGTCCATTCCATGTCAGGTGACTCACAAGCAGTACCTCTGGATATGGGCCAGGAGTTCACAGAGGTGCCGACTGCAATACCACTCTGCCAAAGCCTGAATCATCCTGGGCCTGTTGTGTGATGGCACAGTGGGACGTAGAGACGTGAACAGAAGACCAAGTCATGGCCCTGCAAATGTCTGGTATTGGAACCTGGCTAAGAAAACCACTGACGAAGCCTGTACTCCTGTCGAATGGGCTGTCAGAGTAGCAGGAGGTGCGACCTTTGCCTGCTCGTGACAAGTTTGGATGCAGGTGGTGATCCAGGAGGAAATCCTCTGTGATGAGACTGGGAAGCCCTTCTTTCATTCAGCGATCAAGAAGAGCTGCTTGGATTTTTGGAAGGGCTTAGTTCTTTCAATGTAGAAAGCCAGCACTCACCTGACGTCCAAGGTGTGCAGGCAACTCTCTTCATTAGAGCTGTGAGGCTTTGGAAAAAAGACTGGTAGGAAGATGTCCTGGTTGACATGAATACCTGCGATACCACCTTCGTTAAAAATGTGGGATGAGGGCACAACTGAACTTTATCTTTATAAAACACAGTATAGGGGTTTCCCATGTTAGAGCCGTGATTTCGGAGACTTGCCTTGCTGATATAATTGCCACAAGAAAGGCAACTTTCCACAACAAGAGAAGCAGCAAATAGGATGCCGTGGGCTCAAAGGGAGGCCCAGTGAGTCTGGACAAAACTAGATTGAGGTCCCATGTTGGGAGTGGGTCATTGACCTGTGGAAAGAGCCTTTCCAAGCCTTTCAGGAATCTGGCCATCATCCCATGGGAGAAGACTGATCTGCCCTGGATATGCAGAGGAAGGCTGAGATGGCCACCAGGTGTACTCTTATTGATGATAATGCTAGGCCTTGATACTTCAAGTGGAGTAAGTACTCCAGAATGGAGTGTAATGGTACCTGGGTCGGGAAGAGGTTTCATTCCACCATCCAGCAGGAGAAACATTTCCACTTCGGTTTTCTACTTTCCAGCAGGACTTTCTGAACCTGAGTGGAGCAAGCCTGCTTCTCAGGACTTAACCATGCAGCATCCAAGCCATCAGATGTAAGAAGGCAAGACCTGGATGTAACAGCTGACCATGGTCCTGTGAATTCAAGTCCAGATGATCCAAGAGTGTCTAAGGGGCTGCCACCACCAGGTCTAGCAACATGTCGAACAAGTGTTGACGGGGCTATACCGGAGTGATCATTATGACCTGCACTTTGTCCCTCTTGATTATGAGGACTTTGTGGATGAGAGGGATCAGTGGAAAGGCATACAGCAGGCCTCTCAACCACTGTAGGAGGAATGCATCAGGAAGCAAGTTGCTGTTGGGTCTTTGCAGGGAACAGAAATGGTGACATTTCCTATTCTGTTTAGTTGTGAATAGGTCCACCTGAGGATTTCCCCATCTCTGGAAGATAACCTTGACTACTCCAGGTGCAGGGACCACTCATGGCGAGAAGAGAAGGAACTGATGAGGTAATCTGCCAATGTGTTCTTGACCCCTAGGAGGAGTGAGGCTTTGAGGTGGATCACATGTTCCACACAGAAGTCCCACAGATGGAGGGCCTCTTGGCAGAGGACTGAGGATCTCGCTCTCCCTTGCTTGTTGCCATAATACATTAATGCTGTACTGTCTGTCAACACCTGTTCTACCTTTCCCGATATGGGGAAGGAACACTTCACAGGCTAGACAGACTGCCCTGAGCCATCTGATATTTATGTGTATTGTCAGCTTCTCTGCGGACCAGAGGCCTTGGCTTTTGAGGAAGCCGAGGGGGGCTCCCCACCTTAGGTCGAGGCATCTGATACCAAGGACAGTGTCAGGAAGGAGGCCGCAAAGGGAACCCCTCTTGCTATGTGGGTACCCCTCTTGCTATGTGCCCAATGAGGCAAGTACTTGAGGCGGGATCATAAAGATCATGTCCAGGCTGTGTCCTGTTAGATTGAGGGCGGCGTATCAGGATCCAGGGAGTGGATGATGGAGACCAGGAAGAACATACGGAACCTCAGCTTCTTGAGATATTTGTTGAGGTGACATGCCGACTTCATCTCCAACTCTTTAGTGCACTGGTAGTTGCAGTGCCCCGGTACTGGGGAGCAGTGCTGGGACTCTGTCGAGTGGTGCCGAGCATCTAAGGATCAACAATGGTACTCTGGCAACTGGTAGCGGTGCTCCAGAGACCGACACCATGGCTCCGAGGACTGGTGCCAGGACCTTGACAACTTACGTTGAGGCTCTGGGAATCAGTATGAAACCTCCGGTGAGCGGTACCAGGAGTCTGGCTGCCGGAAGCGGTGCTCCGGGAACCAGTGATGGAGTCCTTGTGAACGCTGCCAGGGCGTCAGTGAGCGATGAGAGGTTGAACATTGGTGTTGAGGCATCAGGAATTGGTGCAGGGACCCCTATTGTGAGCTCGTCCCTGGACCCACTCTTGGCGCCAAGGTCTATTCTTCTGTTACTGGAAGTAACAGCAAGTCCTTGGTCACTTGAAAGTCCTTGGGCATGATGGCACCAGAATCAGAGGTGGGTCTTGTGGAGGACTGGGAGCTCTAATAGGTGAGGCCATAGCCAACCCAAGTTCCAGGGAAGATGAGCAGCCCAGCGTGGGTCTCAACTCCTCCCCCACTCCGTTTGTCCTTCATAAGGAGTGTCCTTTTCCAGAGTGCAGCTTTTTGGGCACAGGGGATGGTGACTGGTCCTGGGATGAACTTGGTGCCAGTGGTCACTTTGAGTAGATGCCAATCTACTGGGCATGGAGTCTGGATGGCCAGGCTCAGAGTCTGGTCTGAGAGCAGACTCCATGAGGAGTGCTTTCAACCTGATGTCCCGGTCCCTTTTAGTGCAGGGCCTGAAGTTTCTGCAGATCCTGCATTAATCTCAAAAGTGGGTCTCACCCAGGCACTTTAAGCAACTCTGGTGAGGATCGTTTATGGGCATGGGCTTCTTACATGAAGCACATGGTTTGAAGCTCATGGACCGGGGCATGCCCCATCCCTGGAGCTATGTCCACATGGGACTAACTACAACTACATCTAACTACCAACTCTAACTAATTAAACTCATCTAACAAACTATGTACACTAAATCTACAGATGAGACCACTGATAGAAGGCTTGCTGAGGCAAGGATGTTCTGGCACCATCACTGGCGGTAAGAAGGAACTTGGAGGTGCGGGGGTGAGGAGACCAGCAGCACCCTTATACCGGCACATACGCGTGCCACTGAGAGAAAAATCTCTGGCATCGGTACATGTGGTGCACACACACATCTGACATGGAATGGTAGCACTCGAAGAAGAACTACTCTTATATATACTTCAAAAGCTTTTTCTAATATCTAACCTAAATCTCCCTTATGCAAATTAAGTCCATTACTTCTTGTCCTACTTTCAATAGAACTGGATAACTATTGATCACCATCCTCTCTATAACAGCCCTTAACATATCTGAACTCTGTTAGCAGGTTCCCCCAGTCTTCTTTTCTCAAGGTTAAACATGCCCAGTTTTTTTTTTTTTTTAATCTTTCCTTATAGGTCAGGTTTTTTCCAACTTTTCCATTGTTGTTGCTCTCCTCTGGACCCTTTCCAACTTGTCCACATCCTATTTAGAGTGTGGAGCCCAAAACTGGACACAGTATTCTAGTTGAGGCCTCACCAATGCTCAGAGTATGGAACAATTATTTTCCCATGTCTTATATATGGCAATCATGTTAATTTGCCCCAGAATTATATTAGCTTTTTTCACATTGTTGACTCATACTCAATTTGTGATTCAGTATACCCTCAGATACTTTTTTGCAGTACTACTGCTTAGCCAGTTATTCCCCATTTTGTAGTTGCACATTTGATTTTTCCTTCCTAAGTGTAGCACTTTGCACTTGTCTTTAATGAATTTCAGACAGGTTCTCCAATTTATCAAGATCATTTTTAATTCTAATCCTGTCCTCCAAAGTGCTTGCAACTCCTCCCAGCTTGCTGTCGTCTGGAAATTTTATAAAACAAGGTTACTTATCAGTAACTGATGTTCTTCGAGACGTGTTGCTCATGTCCATTCCACTATAGGTGAGTGCACGCCTCTGTTCCTGGAACTTTTTTCCCTTTAGCAGATCCTGTAGGGCCGGCTCCTGTGCCCCCTGGAGCCCCACAAACATGCCGCGGTATCTGAGGCACTGCCAGTCCTATGCCCCCTCAGTCCCGTCTTTCTGCCAAATCCGGCAGCGGGGACGGGAGGAGGGTTGTGGAATGGACATGAACAACACATCTCGAAGAACATCAGTTACTGGTAAGTAACCTTGTTTTCTTCTTCGAGTGCTTGCTCATACCCATTGTACTATAGATGACTAACAAGCAATACCTTGGAGGTGGGTAGGAGTTACCGGTAAGCTGCCCTCAGCACAGCTCTGCCGAATCCCGCATCCTCTCTCGCCTGCTGAACGATGGCGTAGTGGGAAGTGAAGGTATGCACCAATGACCAGGTGGCAGCTTTGCAGATGTCCTGCAGGGCCACTTTCTCCAGGAAGGCTGTAGACGAGGCTTGAGCTCTGGTTGAGTGCACTGTGATGGTTCCTGAATAAGCGGCACCCTTGCCTGCTTGTAGAAGAACTTGATGCAAGATGTAATCCACGAGGAGATGCGCTGGGCGGACACAGGTGAGTCTTTCATCTGGTCAGCCACTGCGAAGAAGAGCTGCATCGATTTCCGGAATAGCTTTCTACGCTTGACATAGAAGGCAGGGCTCGTCTCAGATCCAGCGAATGCCATCTCCTCTCCTCCTCCGAACCGTGAGGTTTGGGAAAAAACATGGGGAGAAAAATAACTTGATTACAATGAAATTGGGAAACCACCTTGGGTAGGAAGGCTGGATGCAGCCTCAACTGCACCTTATCCTTACAGAATACTGTATAAGGGGGCTCTGAGGTCAAGGCCCTAATCTCGGAGACCCTCCTAGCTGAGGTAATGGCCACCAGGAAGGCTACCTTCCATGAAAGCATGAGCAGAGGGCATGAAGCCATGGGTTAAAAGGGGAGGCCCCATAAGTCTCGAGAGGACAAAGTTGAGATCCCAGGGAAGCACCGGGTCACAGACCTGTGGATAAAGCCTCTCCACCCTCTTGAGGAACCTGACCGACATGGGATGGGAGAACAGGGATCTCTCCTCCAGTGACTGATGGAAGGCCGAAATGGCCGCCAGGTGAACCTTCAGTGAGGCCAGCGCCAGACACTAGAGCTTTAGCTGAAGCAGGTACACCAGGATCGCCTGTACAAGTGAAAGGCTGGGCGGGATGCCCCAGGACTCCGCCCACAAGGTAAACCATTTCCACTTAGCCCGGTACACGACCTGTGTGGAAGGTTTCCTACTACCAAACAGGAGTTGTTGGACCTGCATCGAGCAGGCTCTCTCTCCCTCCATCAGCCACAGAGCCTCCAGGCCGTGAGGTGCAGGGAGTCCAGGTCCGGGTTCAACAGGTGACCATGGTCCTGGAAGAGAAGGTCGTGTCGCTTCAGGAGTTCCAGGGGATCGATCCAGGGGCAATCGAAAGTTCCAGCAGCATGCTGAACCAGTGCTGTCTCAGCCAGGCTGGAGCGATGAATATAACGTCCGCCCTCCTGTCCCTCTTTATTTTCAGCAGGACCTTGGGCAAGAGTGGAATGGGTGGGAGCAGGTACATGAGGGTCCCCATCCAGTCGATAAAGAAGCGTCGGAAATCAACCCAGTTTTGTGACCCCGGAGCAAGCAGAACCTTGGGCACTTCATGTTCCAGGTCGACACAAATAGGTCCAGTTGGGGAACATCCCACTTCTGGAAGATCATAGCCACCACCTCTAGGTGCAATGACCAGTCGTGGTGGGGTAGAAACGACCTGCTGAGGTGATCCGCCTCGTCGTTCCTTACTCCAGGGAGGTGAGAGGCAGTTAAGTGGAAATCATGCCTCATGGCAAGGTCCCACAGACAGGTAGCTTCCTTGCAGAGGGCCAAGGAGCGCGCCCCCCCTGCCTTTTTACGTAAAACATGGCTGCGGTGTTATTCGTCAGCACCTGCACCATTCTGCCTGTCAGGAATTGGAGGAATACCTTGCATGCTAGGCAAATGACCCTCAGCATCTTCACGTTGATGTGCAGGAGCCTCTCCTCCCCCGACCAGAGCCCCTGAGTGCCTAAGTTGGCGCTGATGTGGGCTCTCCATCCTACATCCGAAGTGTCAGAAATTAGGGTGACCAATGGAACCAGCTCCCTGAACGGGACACCCTTCATCACTGCCCTGGGAGTCCACCACCAGTTTAGGGAGGCTAGGACGGGTGAGGGAACTGTGACCACTCGGTGCAATGGGTGTCTGCTCAGCACATATACTGAGGCCAACCATGCCTAGAGTGGTCTGAGCCTCAGGTGAACTAGTCTCACTATGTACATATAGGCCGCCATGTGGCCTAACAGCTGTAGGCAGTGCCTGGCTGTTGTCGTGGGGCATCGGTGCAGCTGGGAGATGATAGAGACCATCGCCTTGAAACGTGGTTGAGCCAGGAAGGCGCTGGCCTGGGAAGCGTCTAGGATGGCCCCAATGAATTCTATGCATTGCACTGGGGTTAGTGTGAACATCTGCTCGTTTATGAGCAGTCCCAGCCTGCTGTATGTGGAGCAAGTGAGGGTCACGCTCTCGTGCACTTGGGACATGGATCTGCCCCTGATCAGCCAATCGTCCAGGTACGGAAAAATTTGCACACCCTTTCGTCTCAGGTGGGCAGCCACTACCGCCATGCACTTGGTGAACACCCTTGGAGCCAAAGACAGGCCAAAGGGCAGGGCTGTGAACTGGTAGTGGGAGCCAGACACCATGAAACGGAGAAAATGCCTGTGGCAGTGGGAAGATAAACACATGAAAGTATGCATCCCTGAGGTCGAGGGCGGTATACCAGTCTCCTGGATCCAGGGAAGGGATTATGCAGGCTAGGGAGATCATGTGAAACCTGAGTCTTTTGACATATTTGTTTAGATGACGCAGGTCTAATTTGCGTCTCAGACCCCGCTTCGCCTTGGGGATGAGGAAGTACCTCAAATAGAATCCCTTCCGCCTTGCGGGACCATTTCCACTGCTCCTATGTTGAGGAAGGTGTCCACTTCCTGCAAGAGGAGTTGCTCACGAGAGGGGTCCCTGAAGAGGGATGGAGGGGGAGGGTTGTTGGGGGGGTAGATGTAAACTGTAGGGCATAGCCCCCTGAGACTATCCCAAGGACCCAACGGTCCAAAGTGACCTTTGCCCATTCAGGATAGAAGGGCCTTAACCTGTTTAGGAAGGGGCAGGGTGGATTCAGGAGAGCGCCACCCTCAGGTGCACCATCAAAACTGTCTCCTCCGGTTGCCCAACCTCCTGGGGGGCCCCTGCTTGGGGGCTGAGGACAAGCTGGGGGGCTGATTTCTCCTTCTAAACCCCCTATTCCTGTCCCTATTCCTATAGGGTTGAAAAAGCCTGGGCAGAGGCCTTGGCTGCTGCTGTGCCGGGAGCCGTGACTGACGCCTGGAAGCCTGGGGCGTGTACAGGCCCACGGAGCAAAACATGGCCCTGGAATCCTTCGCATTGGTCTGGTCGGAGAATACGGCTGACCCATCAAAGGGGAGGTCCTGAATCGATTGCTGCACCTCTTGGGACAAATCCAAGGATTGCAGCCACAAGCACCTTCTCATGCAGATGGCGGAGGCTATGGCCCTGTCTGCCAAGTCAGCAGCATCCCAGGAAATCCGGAGCACTGCCCTAGCTACCATGGTTCCTTCCTCCACGATGGTGTTAAAGTCAGCAGCCTGGTACTGGGGCAGGACCTCAGCGAAACGTCTGAGGGAGTCCCACAAGTTGAAATTATATCTACCCAGGAGGGCCTGATGGTTGGCAAACCTGAACTGCAGGCTTGCCGTGCAGTAAACCTTTCTTCCAAACAAATCCAGCTTTTTGTTGTCTTTGTTCTTGTGAGTGGACCCTGGCTGACCTTGCCTGTCACACTGATTAGCCGCATCTACCACCAGGATTCCTGGGGCAGGGTGAGTGAACAGATACTCAAACCATTTGGTCGGGACATAATACTTTCTCTCGGCCACCTTTGACGTAGGGGCGACCGAGGAAGGGGTTTGCCACAGGACCTTTACAATTTTAAGGACTCTTTTGTGGACTGGGAGGGCCACTCTCGCTGGGGCAGTCGCCGCCAGCATGCTAAAGAGGCTATCTTTGGCCTCTTCTAACTCTTCCACCTCCAGCCTAAAGTTGGAGGCCACCCTCCTGAGTAGCTCCTGGTGCGCCCTGAAATCCTCCAATGGCGCCAAGTGGTCCCGGGAGACTGCCTCGTCTGGTGAGGAGGAAGAGGACTGCTGAGGTGCGTCCTGTGGGTGCGCTCCCTCCTGGCGAAGGGTTGCACCCGTTGAGGGTCCCTCCATGGGGTTCGACTTCCTGTCCGAGGAGTGGTGTCTATGGGCCCTCTCCTGTGCTGGAGGCATGGACTGCACCCCTGATGACAGGATGGATTGGGGCCTCAGCCCCATCTGGATACCCCATGGGACCCAATAAGGCCATTGCTGCGGCCATTGACCCTGGGGCCAACCCGGGGTTGACTGCGCCACAGGCCCTGATGCTTTGTGGAGGCATTGGCTCTCCCGACGGCTGTCCCCCCGGGAGACCTCTAGTCACTGGGCTGGTGGTGCCGTGCACATCCTCGGTCTTGGCCGTCCTTCCGTGCCGGGGACCGTCCTCTCGATGCCTCCAACCTGGAGGATGATGAGGACTGCCTCCATCACCGTGAACGGTGCAGACGAACGGAGGTGCACTCCGAAGAGCTAGAGGTCCTGGAGTGTCATCTCGGTACCGATGACTTCCGGTACTGCTTGCCATGTGGCCCTGCAGACTCTTTCGGTGACCGAGGTCAGCACCGCTCCGAGCTCCACAGTGCCGAGCTGGACTCCGGCAACCGGGTTCCGCGTCGTGGACTGCGTGGTGCCAGGTTCTCCGATGGCGACGGGTTCTGCGCCATGTGGGCATGGGTGAATTCCTCGGTGCCAGGGAACTGGGACGGGAGATGTCCGAGCGCCGCCTGGCAGACCTCGACCAGTGCTGCCTCCTGGTCTGCGCTGTCTCCTGTGCTGGGGATTGACATCGGCGCCTTGAGAGAGACTCTGCGTCCTGAGTTGAAGCAGGCCAGCTCGACAACACTGACCTGGAGAGTCTCTGCTCTACCCCCCGGTGGCCGTCCGGTGGGAGATCTTCCTCCCCATACCGGGGATCTCCCCCGCCACGCGGGTTTCCCCCATGACCTCGGCTCCTTCTCCCTCGGCAGAGGCAAGATAGTGTAGGCAAGGCCAACAAGGCTCTTGCCATCTGAAAAGCCTCCGGTGTCGACGGCATCGGCAGGGGAACTCTCCCACTCCCAGGAGTTGGGGAAGACTCCCTGACTGGAGATGCAGGCACCAGGGCTGCGTCTGATGCATCTCCATGCTCGACCCTGCCCATACCTACAGTACAGGGGAGTGTCCGTGCTCCTCGTGCGCCTTCTTCCTCCTTGGTGCTGGCGATGTTGCACAGTGCCGAGTCGAGGCTGGTGCCGGCGATGTTGCGTGGTGCCGAGTCGAGGCCCGTGCTGGCGGTGCACTCTGCACCGAGATCATGCTCGGTGCCAAGGTGAAGTGGGCCAGCTCAGACGCCTGGCGGAGTGCTGCCTCCATCAGCAGGGCTTTTAACCAGATTTCTCAGTCCTTCTGAGTCCTCGGTTTAAAAGCCCTGCAGATCTTGCACTTTTCTTTCCTGTGTGCCTCCCCCAAGCACTTAAGGCAGCAGTCGTGGGGGTCACTGAGCAGGAAGGCCTTCCCGCAGGAGGCACATGGCTTGAATCCCGGCAACAGGAGCACGGCATGGCCGCTCTAAGTCCCTGCAGGGACTTGCCTTATTTAACTACACATAACACTTAACTACTTAACTAACTAAACTACTTAAAATAACAAACAAGATCAAAGAAGGGGAATAGTACTTGCTGAGAGCAAGGCTAGTTCTAGCAACCGTCACGGGTGGAAAGAAGGAACTGAGGGGGCGTAGGGCCAGCAGTGCCTCATATACCGCAGCATGTTTGCGGGGCTCCAGGGGGCACCGGAGCCAGCCCTACAGGATCTGCTAAGGGGAAAAAAGTTCCGGGAACTGTGCACGGAGGCATGCATTCACCTATAGTGGAATGGACATGAGCAAGCACTTGAAGAAGAAGCATACTTTCCACTCTATTAATTAAAATATTGACTACTACTAGAACAAGGACAGACCCCTGTGGAACCCCACTAGATATATTCTCCTAGTTTGAAAGTGAACCAATGATAACTACTCTTTAAGTATGATTTTTCAAACGCTATCAGACTTCTGTCACCTCAACTCCTGCTCTTCTCTTCTGACATAGCCTGCAACTTTTAATGATTAACAAATGTACTTCTAATATCCATTGAAGAAGCATAATGAACTGTCTTGAAACAGAATAGCAACAATAATTATAGATTATAACATTTTACATTTTACACAAGGACAAAAAATGTAGGAAATATGAACAATCAGACTATTTATACAAAAACACATTATTGCAAAATTAACTATTAGGTGTGCAACATATGTTTTCCACTACTATACCTAAGGAATTTCAGAACAAAGCTGAGTAAAACTTAGAAACGCACACTGCAAAACCCAGTTAGAAGCACAGAATAGCTTCTGTCTATTAGAGCTTTGGACCTGTTCTCACCTTATGTACGTGAACATGAAGGGTGGAAGTACATATTTAGCTTTTGTTCTCAGCTCCCTCCCATTTCTTTACATCAGTTTTCCTGCCCTTACTGAGAAACTCTTAACATAGGCAATCACTCTGTCAGTATTCCTTGGATGGTTAATGTAAAATTACCTCACCTTGAGAGCTATCCCTTGGCACACTGTGCAAAGAGGGAATATTGTCATTTAACGGAGGCATTCCCTAACAAAGAACTTCATAACATCAACCAGAATTCATAAATTGTACATGGACAGACTCCCCCAAATCATCACAACCACCATATTACAATTTAACAGAAACACAAAAAAAAAAATCATCACCACACTGCCGTGTCCAAAATACATCCCAATAAATGCACTGAGATGCAATATTTAGGAACTCAGAAAAAAAGCATTCTTTAATAGATCTTTCAAGAAATCTGAACACATCAAAATTGCAAAAAGAAAAGTTAATCTATGACAAATTAATTTACTATATTAAATTTCATGTATATTTTTGCATGCAGGTGGTCTGACCCAAGTATTAGTTTTCCCACTACTACTAATCACTGAAGAGTTTTTTCTAAAATTCAAGTGGCAAATACTCCTCTCCTGCCTCTTCCCTTCTGCCTGCCCTTCTCCCCACCCCCCAATAGTGGTTGTGCTGAAATCATGTCTTGGTAATTGCAATTGACTCATTAATTTAACATTATGTAGTTGATACCTCAGAATATTGAAACTATTCATAATATACTAGTGTATCATGAAAGCTAATGCAAACTAACCTGCAACCAAACTTCTAAGCATCTGGCTATGTTTTTGTATGATGCTCCTTTTCAATGAAACTCAAAGATTTAGTGGCCAGTTCGTATGTCAAGCTTCTCAAAAGGAGGTTTCCCACATTAGATAAAATGGATTCTACTCAATAATTTCACAAAAGAGCAAAGTTCAATGAACTAAGTTCTTATTCTCACTCAGACAGCCAGTGATTAAGGATAAATGGTTAAATGACTCGGAAGAGTAATAAAGCAAATGCCTTTTCCTTCTGTAACATCTGAAGGATAAAGTCAGAACAATTGGTTTTGATTGCACAGCACTATTCCTTTGAGTGCAATATATCAATGGCCCACCAGGGCACTATCTCCACATTCCTCTCAACTGGATGATCTGAAAGCCAAGTCACGGCGGAGGCCTTTTTGGCCTTTGCCTTTAATAACCTTTCCCAATTGCTGCCTTCCCTCTAAACTCTCAGAGGTTGTTCATCAGGCTACAGAGCTCTGAAGACCGCTGAGCCAGAGTTTACATTTCACTCTGTGTCTTTCACTTGGCTAAACATGAAAGGAGGGCTTAAGAAGAAAAATCTCTGCAGTCTACCCATAGGTTTGCAGCTGCCACTTACCCTTACCAGGAACAACAATGAAAACAGTCTTAAATGCATTTACATTTTTTTTTAAAAGATACAGTACGTGATACAGGTTTCTTATTGTTATTGCCTAGTTTTTTTAAAATAACATTATCTGAATTTTTAACCGTATAGTTTATATTATACAAACTATTTTAAGTGTTTTTAACCAAAACTGTAAAATGTACATTACATGTACTCAAGCCCTTAAAGAAAAGGAAAAAAAGTAAGCCAATACATAACAAATACAAACAGCAACTTTACAAAATCATAAAAAATCTCCTATCATATGCTACTTGCTTTACAGAAAGAGAGCGTGTTTAAGTTAAAAGCTAGAATAGTAAAACCTCCCTGGCAGAGGCTCCCCCTCCAACCTCAGAACCTACAAGTTCACATATTTTCCACTTTTATATTTACCCCATCTTTCCTTAGTCATCTGATCTCTATCTTTACATTTAGCTACCATTTTAAAATTAAAAATAGGCAACTGTATGTCTCTTTCATAAGCTTAAAACAAGCTATACTCTAGAAACTTTGTCGGTATAGTAATGTCAATTAGAGGTGTGATTTTTTATGACATTTCTATATAGTCAAAATCCCTACTGTAAGGATTTTGCAGTTGTAACAACATAGAACTAGTTTTAAAGCACTATTTTGCTGGTATAAGCTGCGTCTACATTAGAAGGGCTAGCCAATATTGCTACACCAGTACAGCTATGCCAGCAAACCTTTTCTAGCATAGACCAGACCTTAGGGACTCCCTCCTATCCACACTGTCTTGCTCAGGTAAATCCTTTTCTCTCGCTCCTTCAAAAAAATGCCTGAAAAACAGTAGTCCTTTCTTGAACATCCGTATCACACCAGTCTCTTTTATCTACTGCTGTTCTTGACTCAGATCTTCCACTGGCCTCCTCTCTCTGTAATCTTAGATTGATTGACTTTGACCTTCCCTGTTTCCTATATATGCAAGTGTGCCTATCACCATCTCAGCAACTTAGTCCTGTACACTATTAATCAATCAACACCTCTGATGACTGACTGACATAAGGTACCCTTCTCTGTGACTATTGCATCTCCTCTCTCTATGACCACCTCAAAATCCAACAATTAATTCAGCATCATGTACAGAATATTGTGGTTTGCTTTTCACATGTACAAAATTTGACCACTTTACCCACAACCTTAGACAACTTCACTGGCTGCCAATTTTATGATCTGGTTCAATGTTTCAATCCTTATAGTTAAGTCTCTCCATACATTTCCTTTAACACCTCATCTCTTGCTCCAGATTCCTTGCACTTGTCTGGCCTCCACTCTGCCCTTTATCAGGCTATTCACTCTGCATGCAAGAAACTTCTCTTTTGTAGCTGTAGCTCTTTGGAACAGCTATCATGTATCTCTTTACCTCACCAATTCTAGCATCTCATTTCAAATATCAGCTTAAAACCCACCAGATCTCCTGAATTTATCCCTCAGTTTCTCTGTCTCCATTACTGGTCTTCCTGTAACTGTATTTAACTCAAGTATTCTGCCAGACAGAGATATGAAAACATTGTAAAAATAGAGTGTTAATAAAGTTAGACTATTATGTGCCATAGGCAGAGAATAGGAGGGACTGAGATGCACCAGAGCCCAAGGTTCCCATAATGGCAGGGAAATGAATAAATGAGATATACCCATCTGACACTGGCAAGTGACCTGTACCCACACAAATCAGAGGAAGGCAAAAATACCCCAAGGCCGCTGCCAATATCATCTAGAGGAAAATTCTTTCCTGACTCCACATATTGTAATCAGTTAGACCCAGAGCACGTGAGCAAGAACCAGCCAGCCAAACAACTGAGAGACAATGCTCTGTATCACCTCAGAGTCCTGGCCCTCCCTGTGTAATGTCCCATCTGCAGCCATGGCCATCCCTAATGCCTCAGAGGAAAGAAATAACAAAATATGCAAATGTATTGCCTTTTCTGAAAGCTTCTTACTATTCTAAACAATACACGCGCTGCTGTCAACTTGATGTATTGTATTCAAACTTACAGAACACAACAACCCACAGAGCAAGGTTCTCTATGTGATGCTTGCTCGAGGTGTCCAGAACTGTAAGTCACCTTGTTACCCTTCTGCCTCAGCAAGGTTTGCTGTTGCTAAACTGTGTGTCGGTTCCTTGACATTCCAGTTTGCAGGCAACCCAACAAGCCCCTCATGATGCTGCCAGCGCTTTCTTTGCCTTGCAGGTAACTCTAGGTGGTCAGGTTTTTGAACACCCAAGAAGAGTATTCCTCTGCAGTATTCTAGTCCCTATCACTGCACACTAGCAGACATTCTCAGTCTGCTGACCCTAAAGAAACAAAATACACACCAGCCTGATGGCTCAGCTATGGAAGCACATCTCACTTTAATATAACAGCACTGATATGAATTTATAATAAAACAAGAGTAAATTTATTAATAAAGAAGAGATACTAAGCTGAAATAATAGAAACAGAAAATGGTTCCAAATAAAATAAAAATATAAACATGCTTTCTAGTGACTAAAACTTAACTCAACAGGGTTACAATCCTTGTCTAAGATACGTTTCTTATCTAAAGATAATTCTCAGTGTCACCAACCCACATAATAGGGGATCCCACCTTTCACAAATCAAAAAGCTCTCTCACTTCTTTGTTTCTTCAATGACGGATAAAAGGATGCCCTTTTGCTTCTCCTCGTATTCCCCAAAGTTCATTGTCTTTGTCTCAAGACTCAAGATAACCTCTGGGGTTCAGACTGTAGGGTATCCTCTGGTATGCTGTGCTATGCTGTTTCCTCATTTTCCTGATAACTAATGGAAATGAACTACTCATTGCCTATGTCTACAATATACATTGAGCATGGGGATGCTAGAGAGAAACAGGCAAATCAACATTCCTTTGTCTACTCTAGGACAAACCTGTTTATCAAGTCTGTTCCCCAAAACATATTTTAGGAATGTACTTCCAGCACACATACATAACTCTTTACACTCCATCTCTACATACATCACGCAATGATATTACTGACTGGTGTGTCACCAGCTTTCATTTTCATACTATACATGGCACTCTTCACAGAAATATACTATGACAAGCAATGTGTTAGGTGTAGTCAATGTGTCAGGCTTGGTAAGGTTACAGAGCCGTGTGCCATCTGCCAGCTAGTATTGATGTGCTCTTGGGGTTACACTCCATTCCTTCTTTAGAATTATAGGATGCAACTGATTCCAGCAACCCACTGATATGAAAGTTGGCTTTCTACTTTTAATTTTACATACGTAGAAAATAATTCAAAGAAATATTGCTTAACTAGGGCAATATTTGCTTCAAGCTAGCACTAAATTCTTGCCTAAATCAACTTTATGTATTTATCTGCAGTATTAGAATCTTTCTGGATGACCGTGGGGGTCATTAGAAATCCACAAGCAGGGAGTGAGAGTACAGATTTCTTGGTAGAGGGATAAAGAGACATCTGTTTTATAGAGATAAATATATTTAGGTCTAGACCTTCATCTGACGTAACTTCCGGTAGCTCTACTAACTTCCGTGAAGCTATGATGATTAACACTAGCTGAGAATGGGACTTTTTTCATCTGACAGTTTAAAAAGATGGGAAGGATATAAATTCACTCATCAAAATTAAAATTATTTCTAGGGTTAAATGAGAAATGTGCATTGTTCTGGGTACAGCTAGTCATAAAATTTCTGCCCAAATATAATTTTGACAAAGAGTGGGGAATATACATAAAAGATTTGTGATCTCCCCCCGCCCCCTTTTTAAAAATCAGTTCTAGTGAAAAGTGTAGCAGTCTTAATGAGTTCAAATTTCTTTAGGACACTACTTGGATTACAGTTATTGTATTTAACAGAAGTGACTCCATTAGCAAGCACAGAAGAAATTGACTAGAAATTGGAGACTACTTGTTGTACTGAAAAAACTGCTGCAAATCAGGTGAGACTTGGTTTGATTCTAGTTTAATCTCATCAAAACTCAGACCAGTATGGCTATTTAAATTCTCAAATGCTGCACAGCAGTCACTCATTTCTGGGGAGCCTACTTTAGAAAAAAGTATGAGGCAGCAAAGAAATAAACAAAAAAAACTAACCCTACTGGCCAATTTTCAAAGGAGCTGAGCACCTGCAGCTCTAATTAATAAGAACTGAAGGTGATCGGTATATTTGAAAAATCAGGCAAAATGTTTATTATTACCCAGTTCAGTTAAGAAAGTGTCTCAGTGACAGCTGGTTAAAATTTCTGTATGGGTCTGCTGGGTTTCTCTGAGACCAGTTAACCTTTATTCTTCAGGGTAAATTGTAACATTTCTCTATGCTTGTGTCCCTGTATACCATTGCATTTGACAATTATTCCACCAACTCTAAGGGCTAGTCTACACTCGAAGTGCCAGAGCACCACAGCTGTACCGATGCAGCTGTGCCACTGTAGCACTGCTAATGCAGATGCTTTATGCTAAAGGGAGAAAGATCTCCTGTCAGCATAATAATTCCAGATCTACATGAGACGGTAGCTATGTCGGCGGGAGAAGGCCACAGAAGGCCAGTCTCACTGGTTAGCCCACCAGAAAGCCTGAATTCTCCATTATAAAAGGATTCTGCAGTCTTGAGAGGCACAGAAAATTTTGGACACTTTCCACTAAAATCAGCCTCACAACCAACACCATACAAAGCAGAAAGGTTGAGGGGGAAGGGTGGAGGGAGTAGAAAGAAAATAAGTTACATATATCTTGTAATATTTTATTTCATTATGTTCATTTCTACCAAATATAATTACTATGGTCACTGTCCAGAAATTTGATTAGCCCTTTAAAAGAAAAAGACCACTGTACCCAAAAATCACATTTTACACATAGTAAGGACTGAGTGGGAAATTTTCAAAGGCAAAAAGGGGAGTTAGGTGCCTAACTCCAACTGATGTTTCAGTGAGAAAGCCTATGGGAGTTAGATGTCTAACTCTAATTTGTTGCTTTGAAAATCTCCCTGAATCCCTTATTACAACATTATTTTTCTCTGAAATACAACCATTTACAAGAATATAAAAGCAACCCTAAAGAGTATATTGGGTGGAGCTAAGATCCTTATACACAGTAACTTTTCAAGAGCAAAATATATTTGCTTTGGAAGTCTTTACACTGAAATTCATAACTTGAGCCTAACAGTATAGTCTAAAAATAAAAACTTCATAACAGAAAGACCTTACGGTACCGATGCAGTTTGATTCGATTGCTTGGCATTTGATGCCAGTAAAACAGCTGTTAATTGTATTTTCTTGCCACACTAATGATACCGCCTCTTAGAAAAGTACAGTAGCACTCATCTACTAACCTCTTTACACATCATCCCTTTATGTAGTAACTATTCTTCTTTGGCAGACTTACACAATTCTGTTTCTTTTAAACTCTTTCACCAGGGTCTTTGTCAAGGTAGTGCTTTCAGCAAGATCTATTGCTCCTAAAACCAGAAAATGGTGTATTCTGACAAAGAACCTATATGTCATGGCAGGTATGCATATATAGAAAGAAAGCAGTATGATCATGCAAAATTGGAGCTTAAGTTCTCACCATAAAAAGTGAAAGCCAAACACAGATATAAGCCGGAGGAGTTGTCCTCCAATACGGTCCCTTTCAGGGCCAGCATCACAAGCCCTAGCACTTAGATTAGCTCTCAAGGTGCTGCATCTCAATGAGGAAATCTCGGCAGGTTAGAGGGACATCCTCCTCCAGTTTGCTGGAGAACATGAAGCACACGTCATCTTGCTTCAGGAAACACTATCACTGACACCCAACTATCAATTCCTGGCTTTGCTGTAATGTTTCATCTCCAATTTAAGGGATGGCATCCTATGTCAGGGAAGGTATAATAGCAATTCCAGTCTCATCATTAGATCCAAACGATGTCATCAAATGACAGGCTATAAAAGTGAAGGACCTTACTCTTAGCAACATCTAGAAATCTCCATCTTCCAATTGGTGAATTCAGGTCTTACCCACTTTCTCAGGACCTTTAGGATACTGTGGTAATTCTAACTCACATCATTCTCACTGAGGATACTCTGATGATGTGTATGGAGTAAGGCTAAAGAACTGGATGTTGAGGGTCAATCTGCAGCTTCTATACATTCCTAAGAAGCCGCCTACTTTCCACAGCAACAAATTGACTGTAGTTTACTCTCCTGACCTTGCCTTTTCTACAATCAGACAACACGTTCTGGTGGTCAAATGGAGTAAAGTGCCTGATCCCAGCGTTGATTACAATGTATAAGCAAATTCCAACTACAAGTGGCCTCCAGAAATCACAGTGTTAAGAAAACAAAGTGGGGATCTGTTCCAGTCTGAGTTGGAGTCTTTTGTGGGTAAACACTTGGTGTCAGATATTTCAAAAAAACATCAGTGTCATCTATCAAGATTTCTGTGATAGAACTCTGGCTGCTGCAAAGACATCTATTCCTTGGGAGTTTTGTCAATAATTCATTTCTGAATAGTCATCTGATGCAACCAAATTATATAAGGAATTTAAATTCACCAAGAACAAACAGGTTTCTGATAAAAGTAGAGATCTTTTTCACCTTGTAGATCAAAACAAGGAAGAGCAATGGAAAGAAACTGTTTCCAAAGTGAATTTCATGCAGTCGAGTCACAAAGCCTGGCAAACTACTAAGAGACTGAGGAGAGATTCTACTGTGGGCAAGAGGGAATACCCAGTCACATCAAACTTCATTGCATCCCAGCTGGTGGCTGTGACATGCTGTACCCCATGTTAAGCACTTTTATATGATTATGATATATTTTGTACAAAGCATGCCTTGTGAGGTATCATTTGAAAACTCCATCATTGTCCTGTTAAAATGTGCGTGTATCAACACTGTATATGGAGCTATGAGATTTTACTTATAATTGTTACTGAAATATATGGTTGTTCTCGGTAATGCCCTCAGACCATTTGCTCAAAGACAAAGGCACACTGGCATGCCAGCTAGGTGCTAAAAGGCCATTACCTGTTTAATTGGAGATTCACCAGAAGAGGAGCTGTAAAGAAGAAATTTACAATTCACCTGAAGAACGGTTGGCAGCTCATGTACGCCATGGAAGTGCAAAGACTTTTCCAATAAAAAGGGTCCAATAAGAAGGGGGTAAAAAGGCTCCAGACTACCTCTCCTCCCCCATCTCTACTCATGGCAACAAAACTGTTTGAAAGACAAAGGTGCATCATTGAACTGGGGAGAGCGGTCCTGGCCTGAAGGTTTCTCCTGCCAGTATAGATTGTTGAAAATTTTGGGTGAGACAACCTATTTTGCTTTTTGAACTATTAGCCTTAATAAAATTTAGGAATTAGATTGCGGTTTTACCTTTTTATTTCTTTTGTAACCAATTCTGACTTATATGCCTTATTACTTATAATCACTTAAAATCTATTTTTCTTTAGTTAACAAACTTGTCTTATTGTTTCATCTAAACCAGTGTGTTTTTGTTGAAGTGTTTGGGGAATCTCTATTCAGGTTAACAAAGGCTGGTGCATAATCATTTTCTTTGATGACATGATGGACTTTTAATGAGCTTGCATTGTTCAATAGCACGCTGGACAGTGCAAGATGTACATTTCTGGGGTGCAAGGCTGGGGCTAAGAATTTGCTGGTGTTGCCCTATATGTAGTTTATAAGTGTCTGGGAGAGCATTCATGTAACTTAGCTAGGAATAACTTTACATGCTAATGGCTGTGTGAGAGCACAGCCTGGAGAGGCTGCTTTTCACTAGCAAAGCAGTGTAAAAGGCACCCTGGGATGGAGAGTTAAAGGGACAGAGCAGTTCAACTGTCCATACTGTACTCTGGGGATGTCACAGTGGCCAGTGACAGAACTCCTAATCCAAACAAAGCTTTCAACCATGCAATTAAAATGGTGGTTGCTGAGAGATGGCAGCCTTCAAATGTAGACATGAAACTGATGGTTCCTTTCATTGACCAAGAGCTTGACCTGGCTGTACATCAGCTGAAGCATAACAAGGCTCCTGGTCTAGGTAAGAGCTACAATGAGTTAATCTCTCACTTTCGACCAGTCCCCAAAAGCTGACTGCTTTGAATCCTGAATCATTGTACACAGGATTACAGCATCACAAAAGTCTGCAACAAATCAAAGCTTGTAGTTGTTCTCAAGCCAAGGAAACCAATGACAGACCCAGAGTTACTGACCAATTTCTCTGTTGTATGTTACCTTTAAATTGAGGGAAAGACTAATCCTGATGTCAATTAATGAGGTAGTTGAACCTCAGCTGCCTCACATTCAGGCTGGATTCAGGAGGGGAGGATGCACCCAAGATCAGGTACCTTGTCTGACTCAAGACATACAAGATGCATTTGAAAGAATGGAGGGAGTGTTTCTGAACAACAGCGTATTTCAGAAAGAATCAGTAAAGAAAGTTGGCACAGTCCTTACTGATCTGATGGCAGCCTATGACACTGTGTGGCATGTTGGACTGACTGCCAAGCTGCTGCAAGTTATTCCTTGTAGGCTAATGATCCAGTTTACCCAAGAAATGATTAGCAGGCTAAGTTTCATACTGCAAGTCAGGGAGAAAAACTGGTTGCCTTAAAGGTCTCTACAAAGGCCGTCCACAAGGGTCAGTTTTGGCTCCTCTTTTGTTCAATATATTCACCTGGCAAAAATGCAGGCCAAAAAGGATGTGTATACTGATAACATCCGTACAACTGACACTGGAAACAACTTCCACAGGATTGAAGGGAATCTCAGCCAAGACATGAATGCGTTGACTACTTACTTCCAGCAATGGAGACTAATTCTCAAAGACACCAAGACAGTGGCAACTATTTGCCATATAAACAATTGTCTTGCCAATCAACTCATCTCTACTAGTGTCCAATGACCACTGCCATTCTGTCCAGTTATCACATACTTGGAAGTAAAACTTAACCATAGTCTGACATTCCGCCTCACCTGGAACACCTGAAAATGAAGATCTCTTCCTATACTGCCTTGATATGAAAACTATCAGGAAACCTCCTGGGTATCAGACACTTCGGCCCTTTGTATATCTGTACTGGCCCTGGTGTTTGCGCCAGTTGATACTTCTCTGTGGTTTGGGGGCCCAGCCACCACACACAGCTTGTTGACACCATGTTGGATTCAGGCACGGGTATCATTAATGGCTGTCTGAACTATATACGAACCTCCAGTCTGTATGTGATAGAATATATAGCTCTGCAAAACCTTTACTGTTACATCTGCTTGGAGAGCAGCAACAGATGAAGCCAACCGGAAACATCTCCAATTAGTTGATGCCCTTTTCTCAGACTGAAAACAACAAGCTGCACCAACTCAAAGTTCTGCTAGTATTCCGGAGAGGAATCTCACTCCTGTAGCGTGGGGAGTGACACTAGAGCTGATCTGTCAACACCCCTTTGCCATGGTAGTTCACTCATTCTTGTACAAGAGTTCCACTTGCCATTTACCTTGCATGGATGATCGGTGTCGGTCATAACTGGGACATGAGTTGTCTGACCTAGTAGTCGGAACAGGAGTCTGGAGTCAGGCTGGATCAGATACCAGGAGGTCAGAGTCCAAGGCAGGCCAGAGATCAAAACCATGTCAGGAGACAGGCAGGGTCAGGTTACCAGATCAGCAGCAGGCAGTATGAGCAGTTATTGCAGAGGACACAGTCCTAAGCAGGGAGAATCCAATTGAATGAACAACTTCCTGTTCATGTGAACAATTCAGCATTCTGCCAATCAATTCCCAGGACTGGGTCCTCTGTCATAGTCCGGCTCCTAATCTAACAAGAGTTGGGAGGTCACTGAGTGGCAGGTTGGAACTTACTAGCTCTGCAGGCCTAAAGTCCAGACTTGCGGGGCCTTACACTGTCACTGGCCATCTGTGTGACCTCATGAACGTCACCTAGCCTCTCTGGGTTTTTCAAAAATTCTCAGCATTGGTCTAACTTTGCATCAAAAAGAATCAGAGGTAAAATTCCCACTGACATCTATTGGAGCAATGTTTAGGCCAAAGTTGAGTGCTTTTGAAAGTCTCATCTATCTTTCTTTCCCCATCTATAAAATGGGAATCCACATCTGAAAAATGGAAATAATACTAACTTATGTCTCAGGAGAGGTGTGGAGCCTAATTCATTAATGTTCACAAAGGACTTTGAGATACTTGGATGGAAACTTACTAAAGCTATGAGCAAAGCTATTGTGCTGCTTGCACAACCCAGAAAGACAGGGCTGCACCGGTTTTTCATTTAGCCTGCTCACTGTGATCTATCTTCACAATGAAAAGGGCAAGAAACAATTTCTGAAAGAAGTAGATCCAAGAAAGATTTGAATTTGGAGATGGAAATAGCTGTAGATAGAAGCTCAGATAATTGTTATTATACATAAAATGAATACATCTAAATCAATAGTCATAATGAATTGTCTAGCGAATCACTTGGTATGTGTTAATTTCAGTGTGTCACTGGACCTGATTTATGTAACTATTGGATCATTCCAACATCCAAGGTATCACCAATGACAAGATGCTATTTTTTTATTTTGCATATACAAACATTTTCAAAGAAATGCAGGTACACTGCAATAAACCTACAAGTGCTACTAACCGTTCTTTCCACCACAAAGATTTGGAAAGGGGGTTAAATGCATCATCACTAATTTTCTGAGGATGATAAATGCTGCTGTATATGGATCTAAACATCATTCAATTTTTTTGGACAACTTTTAGCTCCGTACTAGGATTGCAAACTTTAAAAACCTGACCATAGGAAGTGTACAAAGATTTTGAAATAATGGTTGTTGTATTGTTTCCCAAAACCACTTTTTCCTGTCCATCCCATGCTCTTTTTATTTATTTGTACATTTTTTACTTCAGTTGACACACAAACTAAAGAGAACACATACCCTTGATCTTTGGTGTGAAGACCCTTCTACTACTGCCACAGCTTTCAGTTACTCTAATATGTATTTCTGTCACTTGGTCTCCCTGCCAAAACCATCCATGCTAGCTTACAAACAGCTAAACAACTAATGAACATGTGGGATGCAAGCCACTCTTTCCCTAAAATCCAGATATAACTATATCTTGAATGTTAGTTTTCACACAAAGCCCTGGAAGTAATATTGCTGTGCCCCTTAAATCTTATGCATTTCTTTGTGATAAACCCTTCTGCTCTTTTGTCTGCTTTCAAATGCAAACTCTTGAGGTAGAGGCAGTGCCGTCTGCTGAATATACAGCCCAATGTCAGTGTTCAATAAATGAGTCAACTGTTCAGTGTCTTCTGTGAAACGTCTTTGCTAAGAGTGTAAGTTGCATTAGGAAGACTTAAAATAATTCTTTTCATATTAAAAACAAACAAAAAAGCTTTGCTCCCTGATACAAAGATCGGGTTTCAGACAGGCAGTTTTAAATGGGACTTGGAAAAGTGAAATGTCACTTTCTTGAACATGAACACTGCACTGACTGCACCTACTAGCCAGTCTAAGACAGGTGCAGAGAGTATGACGCCTATACATTCACACTTGTTTCTTGCCATGGCTCCAGTATGACATCTTCTCATGCACCATGACACCATGATTATATCTCATTAATCACAGGACTCCTGCTGGAGCATGGAACCATGCTATAAGGGTTTTACAAGTTTCCTTGTATTCCCTCCTTATATTGTAAGCCTTTTTGGTATTTAAAAAAGAGCAAATGCATTTAAATAGACAGAGGAAATAAAGGGGAACTTATCTGTCCCTATATGATAGCTCCTTGCTCCATTGAGGGTTCCCTAGTTGATGCGATCCAGTCACCACATATGTTGCAGAGATTCTCACCGGCTGTCACTTGAAATTTAAGTCTGCGCTGCTGCATATATATATTACAGCAGTATGGTGTTTTGTGAATGTCCTGTTGAATATTTTTTCTTCACTATGATGAAGGTTATAATAAGGCCCCCCAATGCAGATAGTAACCATTGAGGCTGCTTTTCAATTTATAGGGCAAATAGGCTGATAAACTTGTGCTCTGTTTATGGATATTATTTCATTCGGTCTATACTAGGAGGGTGAGTGGGGTATAGTGCTGTCTTGTCTATTTTGCCAAGGTACACCAGGGACCATGGGGTCTGTGGCTTAAAGAGGGATGACTGATGGGAAAGAAGATAGTGTTTCTGCAGCATATTTTTCATTGTCAGATTACCACTGATAAGCTTCATGAAAAATACATTTTATAAAGAGTGATTTGGAAGAGCTGGAGTTTGGTTGATACACAAAAGAAGACAGAGGAAGTTCCAGATGTAAAGAAATGTATGGAAAAAGGGCAAAGATAAGAGCAGCAGAAGGACTCAAAGGATGTGAGTAGGGAAGCTTAGGTAGATTCAAGATAAAAGAAGAGGGAGAAGGAAGAAATGAGAGGTGATACAACCAAGAGCAAACTCTCACAGAGCTTTAAAGAAAACAATCCAAAATTTGAACACGATGCAAAAAGTAAGAGGAAGCCTGTGGAGGGCTTTGAACAAGAGAGTGAATTGGTCTGAGTTGTGTGATGAAAGGTCTCTTTAGTCTCTCTAACTTGCTGCTGCTGAGAATGGGGCAAGAGGGGAGGCAGAGAGGCCTACAGAAGAGAAGATTGCAATATTCCAAGGAACATTATCAAGGATGACCGGACAAAATTTTATCCACAGTAGCTTAAGCATTATATATTTTATTTTCCATTGTCTTTGAGAGTAAATTTATTACCTTCAAAAAGCTACAACAACTAAAATTAAAGGGACCCTTTCAACTTGAAAAAAAAATCTTATTGTACTCGTCTGAATTTGTTTTTTAAAACCTAATTTTGTTAAAAATAACTCCTGAGCTTTCAATAACTTAAAGAGGAAAAGTTTCCTTCATTTCTTTACTGTGGGCAGAGTCGTTTTCACTATTTTATTAATGACCAGTTGCACTTTCTGTCTCATGCACTAATATAACAATATTATGACAGACTGACCAGACCCTGAAATATACCGAATAACCCATCGGAAACTAAGATAAGCTATTGAGTCAAGTTAAACCTTACTGCATTAAGGTTTACACCTGTGGAGTACAGTATATTAAAAATGTAATTGTGTATACATTATTGTGGAATTGTATGTACCTTCTCTAGTAGGGATGGGGGAACGCTAAAGAACTTCCTCAGTTATCAGCCTTTGAGCCCGCAAGGGGAGATATGCATATATCATTCATACTGGATTGTTCGGAGACCCACAAAGACAAGATTTCGGACAAAAACCCTGAGGTTAGGTTGATTCAGGGCCTTCTTCCTGATCCAGCCAATGGACAGGGGTATGGACAGCCACAATCCTTAGGGGAGGATAGGAAGGACATGGCCTAGTGAGGCCTCTTAAGACCGTTTGCATGTTCAAAGCTGAAGCTTTGATGAACTTGTAAACATAAAGAAACCCCTAGGGAGGAGTGATGACTGGTAAATTTATTAGAATATGTATAAGTTCTTTTATTGTTTTTTATATGTTTTCTCTGTCATGCTTTTTACCTTAAGAATAAAGGAGACTTTCATAGGAAGTGCTGCGTGGTAACTTATATCTTTAACAATCACTCGATTATCAGTCTCTGAAGAGAAAGCAAGCAGGTCTGTTTAGGCAGACTATCTTTGCTGGGAAATACACAGTGAAGGCAGCGAACTGTTCAGCCTGGAGATACTTTGGTCAGAAGAGAGAGAGATGCGTTTCTCCACCCAGGAGAGACAGCAGCTGGGGAGCTCGAAACCTGACAGCGGGTGCCATTGCTGGATCACTGAGGGGAAAATACAGGTGCAGTTACCCTTAACTGTGACAAACATCACTCATGTGCACTGATTTTTGGGGGGTGGGAGGAATATGTAAATTCTTTGCCAGGCTGCCAGATTAAGAGAGTGTTAACTAGAAACATAGAAGGAAAGCTCTTACTGATTCAAGTTTGGGACATGACAGGAGCAGGTCTTCTTTTCCTGGGACCCTTGTATGAGGCTGGGAGTAACAGGACGTCAGTGGTGATAGTTCAGGGAATCCCTGAGTTTCCACACCGGACAGCTGCATGGAGACATGGGTGTGGGGTGGGATTTTTTTCACTCCCTTGGATTCCTCTTGGAGCAAAGTTAATGTTAAAGTAATGCACAGAGCTAAAAGAACCCATTTGCCTATTGTGGAGAAGAAAGGGTGCTAATTTTAGCTGTCATTACTGTATATGTAAATGTACATACTCTACGTGCACAGAATAAATGACAAGCTCCATTTCTATTTATTATTTCTTGTTCTTTGAACTCCCTATGCTTCAAAGTGAGAGAATACTTGAAGTAAAATTTTGTTTGAACACATTTTATGGTATTCTACTTGAAGCAGCTGGTTGGTCTTCTGAGAAAAGGCAATTAATCCTAACTGAATTACATATTTTCCCTAAAATATATATTCCTATGCGCTCTTCATTATAACAAAAGTTTACGTGAACACAGAGGACTGTTATACTGGCATTTTTTTCCTTGTGCACAGAAGTTGGAATTTGCATCTTACATGTAGATCAGCCAGGCTGTAAAGCCATTACACCATTTCCAGGCTAAGATAAGCCTTCTGTGGGAAAGTGCTAATGAAGACTCAGCTCTACTGCTGTATATTGAAACAGTATACTACATTTCAGTCATTCTAATAAATCTTCCTTGCATTACTCAAAAGTGTATATTTGAGTGTGGGGATATTAATGTGTGAGAACACAACTACTTAACAGTATAGGGCTCAAAGCATGTCATGAGCTCCTCATGTCTGTAAGGATGTAATGATGACTCAGCCATCACTATCCTGTAACACTTTCAAAATGAAGCCATTTTAATAATCAGCTTTAAAAAGGAAAAGTTTTTAGCTTTGTGCAAGGCAAAAACATGACCAAAAAAAATCACAAGTTTGAATGATCAGCAAAAAAAAAAAAAAAAAATGCTTTCTTGACCTCCAGGAAGGACTGTCAAAATATTTCCAAGTTAAAAAAACCTGATTAATATCCCATTATTTTATTGAAATCCAAATAGTAATCTTGATAATAATAAATTAGTATTACAACTCTCCACTACCTCAACTGGTAGTAAAGTGCATCTGTTCACCATTCTCTCAGTAGAGTAATACTTTCTTAGAACCAGATCCTGTCCATCTTATGTTGATTAGTACTTTACTCCATGAATAGTTCCATTGATTTCAAGGACCTATCAGTAGAGTAAAGTAACACCCAAACTCATTAAGGCTGGCTGAATCTGGCCCTTATATTCTTCTTAAATGTGTTGCCTATCTCTGGTCTGTCCAATAATCTCAACTGGATCATCATGCTTATATTTTACCATAATGCTTAGTTTAAATACTTCAGTCATGTCACTTAATTTTTTTTCATCCTTGTAATGTTATAGCACAGAACTGAACAAGGGAGATGTGCACAGTGGATAGATAAAGCAGAAGTAGGTACCGCAGAACACATCTGAACAAAGGTGTGATTAAACTTTTCCTACTTCCTTCAAATTTTACTTCTTTCAAAACAAGTTTTTCAGTGTCACATTTGAACAAGGGTAAAAAGTGATGTGAAAAAGGAAGCTTACATTCAAGAAAAGGGCTTGTTCCTTCCATAGAAAAAATACCAAATCTTAGTTCCTGAGACAGCCTGCTCAGTTTGCACTGCATACTGATCCTAAAGTTCATTTCAATTGCTGACATTTTTGTAACTGGCTAATTATGTAAACAGACCAGAACTACTCTGCCACCAAAACTAGAAGCTATTTTAACTACTTAAATAAATAGTTTTTCACCAGCTATGTTTGTAGTACTCATGAAAGAAGAGGATTTTTTTTAAAAAAAACAAACAATTAGTATGCAGTTCTAACACAGATTAAACTTCTCTGTTTACAGATAATTTCATCTGGCATTTTCTTTTTTGATTAGACAGACAGCCTTATACTACACTTAAACAGTCTCAAAATAGTAGACATTAATTATAATATGGTATTTCAGTCTTTCAGCATCATATGGACAAGTGCTTCCTCCTTTACACAAACTCAAGTTCTCTCTCTGCATAATGCAGAATTCTTTTTTTTTCTTTAAATGACCAATTATTGCCATGTCTAGCATTTTGTCAGACGAGTTCTCCTAAGGGTTTTCCTTCTTCCCCCACCCTGTGCTGGCGATCAGAGAGTTTAGTGTACTCTTCAAAAAATAAATTACATCTGAAATACAGGTTACTCTTGTATTCAGAAGCTCCAAAATTATATTTATCAATCTGTGCACTCTATTCAAGAAATATGTAATATGTTTTTATTCTCATACTGTGTACATAAATAAGGCTGAAGGGGTCAACTATTTTCTGCTTGGCTGTGACCAAGGTACAAATGAGACATTTGTAGTCTGATCTAGTTCAACCAAAAGTGTCATTCTTCCTGTTGCAATACGTAGTTAAAAATATGACATCACATTTAATTTGTATAAACTTGTTCACAAAGTCAGATCTACAGATATTTTTCTTGTACTTGCTCATACAACAGGAAAAAAGTTGATAACCTAAAAAATGGCACTGGAGTGCTGTAGATTCTGGTTAAGCGCACTATGATGAAATGATTTAATCAACAGTCTGTTTTTCTTGGAAAAGATTATTTACAGCTTCTGCGTAACTATGAAACAAAGAGACAAACAAAAGAGAATCTTTCTACCCTTCCAGAAGCACTCCTTTAGCACTAAATGCCCTTTTAAGATGACACATCATTGAACATACTTTGGTTATACATTCCTGTTGCCATGATGGTTTGATCTAAGATGAACTTGCAGTGGGATTTAGAAGGGACCCTCCTCAATACTGGAGACAGATAGATCTAGGAGAGGTATTGACTGAGGAGTCAGGAAGTACACTGTCAACTACAAGGGAGACATTCTGGAGCATCCAAATTTTACATTTGATTGCCCAGCTTTGTTCCATTTGAATGATGGGCATTTATCTACATTGGTTATGGTATTTTACTTACTCATATGATTTGGTTCCAGTAATAGCAGAAGGCTGTGTGGTGGGATGCCAACCAAACAGCTCCTGGCAGGATCTTGTGGTGGATGCTGTCTTTGGAAAATGGAAATTTAATTGGCTGTTTGAGTTTGGACAGAAGGTAGGGAGAGGTATGTATCTCCCAGCATTGTGTGATTCTTTGTAGAGTGGGGATTTGGAAGACTCACTAGCAGAGATGGCCTGGAGTTTCTCTCTATGGGAATGGAACATGGCTTGTGGTTCAAACTGCATGTCACTGCCTGAGTGGCCAGACAGCATCATCATTTGGATAGCTCTTTTGATCTGGGTGTCTGCCAATCAAAAGAAAATATAGATCATCATGATAAGGTGGAACATCTACAGCCACAATTTTCTGCAAAACCTATTCTCTACTTTTATTTGTTTACATTCTTGTTGTTTGTTTAATAAAGTTATGGCCTTTGTGCCATAAGCTATTTCTAACTTGTAAGGGTGTTGTTCTCTGTTTTTGTTTTTTGAGGAGGGGGAAGAATTCCATGGGCCATACAAAGAGCTATTCTCCCTCTCCCCTGCACACTTTCCTTGCTGGAAGGATATATATAGTGAGTTCATTAGCTTTTCTAAAAGGTATGGTCCTAAAAATGTTAATATTTCAACACCCACAGAGCATATTCAATACAATTGTGCTTATATGGCTTCATTAGTAAGTCTTTACACTCTGCTGATTTACATCCTTGCATGAGCTGGAAAGTGCATTAATCTCAAAATGTATTGATAATCTGACATGATTTTAAGAAAAAATGTAATTGTGAAGTTTCAATATTACAAAGAATATGTAACATCTAAGAAATTGTTAGTTAAGCACACACCTTTCCCATCCACATGATGGCTAATTAAAATGTCTTGTAGGTCAGATATTTCATTTTACATGAGCTCCAGAAGGCTCAAAAATTGAATACCCCCAGTGCTCTCAACACTTTCTGTGAAGCAGTAAAATGGTTCTCACTACAGTAAGCAAATTCTGAAACTTTAAGAAAAGTTACCACCATTGTATTCAGACAGATTTGCTCTAAAACCTGTCCTCTCCCAATAATGAAATTCCTTGAATAAAATGACTTATCACTAGAATGGATTAAGTACTAGAACATTTTTTTGAAGGAAACCATCAGACCCTGCATTGGAAGGAAGATGCCCAAAGAGGTTTTGTGCACCTTTAATTTTTCTCACTACCCTTCATAAGTGTCTATAAATTCTCATTGACAAATGATAGCATTCGCTCCTCATGCCTTTGAATTTTCTAGGAAGCAGATTATTAATTGCCTTTCCGATATTAATAGTGAGTGGACAGAGTACATAGACCTGGAGAATTTGTCTGAGAAATCCACTTGTCTGAAGCACTTATTTCTAATTTTGGAAAAAAGAGTATTTAATTCTACCTCACTGTGATGTATGACTATGAGAGACCATTGCTCTGAAACTAAAAAGGGTTAAGGACTAATAGCTGAAAGCTTTTTATCCCTCTCTCTGAGCTACTGATTTGACCAAAGTTATTGGGATCTTCCTAAAAAACAAAATTGAGTAGTGCTATCTTAGACTCCCCTAAATCAGTTTTAAGATTTACCCATATATTGTGCCAATTCCAGCACAGACATTAACTGTACCTCATTTGAGAGTACCTATTGGACCATGCCTGTGACCAGAACTCCTGAATGGGCTTAATCTCCACACCCCATTTTAGTACCTCTCCTCAGACCAAGGTATCTTATTTACTTCGGAGTTGGCTATGTGAATTTCCTCAAAATCTTAAAAGATCAAAAAGACTAATTAAAAAAGGTTTATTAGAAAAAGAAAATTATATTAAAATAAAAATAGTTAAGATGAACTGGGTAACAGTTTTATGTAAATAAAACAAATTTATAAATCAGTACTTTAAGCAAGTATGCACTTAGATTAGCATCTGCATTCTTAGATGTAAGTCCCTCAGGTGCTTTTGCCATCTCTCATCAACCCTGCAGCCTCTCAGAAGCCCAGCTCTAGAGTCAGGAGCTCATTTTCCCCTCTTGCCGTCTCTCCCCTCCTTGTTTTACTCTGAGCACCTTTGAAGTCAAAGGTGTGACTTTGCCCATTAACATTCCAGGGATAAAAAACATCCTGTTTAATTAGCATACTGACAAAGGTATTTACACAGCTGCACTATATTGGGAGGGGATATAATCCATTTATTCATAACTACGGTCTGTTTTAATTTTATAGAGTTTAAGGCAAGAAAGGACTATTAGATCATCTAGTCTGTATATGACAAGCCACTACATTTCAGCCAGTCACCGACCAGTTTTTCAATAACTCGTTTAAAATGTGAACAACCAGATCTAAATGCAGTATTCCTGCATCAGTCTCCCCAGTGTCATATACTGAGGTTATATTAACTCCCTACTCCTACTCACAACTCCTCCGTTTATATATCCAAAATCACATTAGCACTTTTTGCCACACCACCACAATGAAAACTCATGTTCAGTTGTTTGTCCACTCAGACCCCTAACTCCTTTTGAGGGTCACTCCTTTCCAGGGTACTGTCCCCCATTCTGTTGGCATGGTCTGCATTTCTTGTCCCTATATGCCGGCTATATTCAAACACTTTCTGTTTGAAAGGACTCAGCTTCCTCTGTATGACTGCCCTGTCCTTACCATTATTTACCATTCTGCTAATCTTTGTATCATATGCAAATTTTATCAGCAGTTATATTATATTTTCTTCCAGGACACCGCAGAACATGTTGAATAGCATCAGACTTAGCATCCATCCCTGCAGAAACCTACCAGAAACATATTCATCAAATGATTCCCCACTGATAACTACTTTCTTACTTTTTGAGATCAATTCATTGTGTACTATATTGATAGTTTACAGTGCTAATAATTAGTCATGGGGTACTAGGTCAAATGCTTAACAAAAGCCTAGGTAGTATTATCTACGGAGTAACCTTTATCAATCAAACTTGTAAACTCATCAAAGAATGAAGTCAGGTTTGTTTGACAAGATCTGTTTTCCATAAAACCATACTGTCTGGCATTAATTTTATTCTTATTCTTTAATTCTTTATTAATTGAATCCCATATCAGCTTTCCCTTTATTTTGCCCAAGAACAATGTCAGGCTAACTGACTAATAGTTATGTGGGACACCCTGCTTCTCCTTTTCGAATAGCAGAACCACACATATGCTCTCCTTCAATTTTCTAGATTTTCCACAGTATTCCAAGATTTATTAAAAATGAACATCAGTGGGCTAGAGATCTCCTCAGACAGCTCCTTTAGAAATCTTGGGTGAAAATTATTTGGGCCTCCTGATTTAAAAATATTTATCCCTAAATATATGTGGGTTAGCATCCTCCTTGGTTACTACTGGACTGAGAAAGTATTCCATCATTCTCATCTACTAAGTAGTAAGTGCATTATTCTGATTCCTTCCAAACACAGAACACTTCATCATTATTATTATATTATTAACAATTTTACTGTCTCCATCTAGTAACAGGTCTATGCCATTGCTAAGATTTCTTTTATTCCTAAATACTTAAACTCCTTCTTATTGTCCTTAGCCCTGCTGGCCATGGATTTTCCCCTGATGTCTTAAGTTTTCCTCATCAATTTTCTACCCCTCATAACTTCTAATTTATTTAGATTATTATATTTCCCCCTTTTTCCCCATTTGTTATATATTCAGTTATTAACACAGGTTCTAGAATCAATATTTCACTTGTCTGTAAACTACAGCAAGAATTAAGATTATACCTGTATATGTAGGATGAGACTAAAATTGTTTCTAAAGAGTGCATCCACTTCACAGTTTCTTCAGGGACCTCAAAAACTATGAAGTTGTTATTGGTATACTATCAAGACACGTTCCTGGTAACCTGTCTCAATCCTAGTCAGACACTAGTGTACGTACCTTGCCTTTATACTATAAATACAAATCTAAACTACAAAAATACAGCATTCTTCCTTCTCAAACCACCTATGCATATAGTTCTGTACTTCTCATTAATCATCCATAAATTGCAGCTTTAATAGTACAAATACACCAAATTACTTGAAAGAAATAAAAAATGTGCCTGAAAGTTAGTCTTAGAATTTGAGTTTCCTGAAGTTTTTCAGCTAATTTAACAAATTAAACTTAGTTTAAATTTCCACAAATGAATACTAAAAGACCAGCTTTGCGCAGAAGAGGCCAGACAGGGCAAGATAATTTCTTCAATGCCTCTTGCATCCATATTTTTATGTGCTTCAAGCTTTCATCTGGGATTGTTAAACACATGCTCTTTTCTTGCCTAGTTTTTTTGGTGTCTATGTCACAAAGGAAATAGTTTATCAACATATCACTTGTAGCTGACTTTTTCAATGGAATTATTTAGGCACGCTGACATTTTAACAACTCAGATACAGTAGTACAGTTCACCCTCCCCTCCGCCATAATGGAGAGAGAAAATTTTGAGGATGCAATTAAACTGTCTTGTGCTAGTAAAAATAACTTGGGTTTAAATTGCTTTTTTGAACAGAGCAGTAACCAGTTAGAATAAAAGCTTTTCCAGATGTGTAGGATGAAGTATATTTTTGTTCCCATAATTCTGTTTACAGCCAATACAAGCTTCAAGTGCCTCTGTATAAATGTATAAACTGAACACAATTCCAAAAATATTCTTCCAGATAATTCAATCAACTTTTATAACAGTTGTTTGCAATTAGTCAAATATATGTACTAAAACCATCAGCAGCTAATGTCGACAGACTACCAGCATACCTAATCACATAAAACTCATCCATTTAGTAATGGAAAGACCTGACACGAACCTTAACTAACACTACTGCATAGAAGAAAAACATCAATCATAATAAAATGCAGCTTAATCTAAATTCTCTACATTAGCTCAGAATTTCCTTGTTTTTGGCTTTTTAAATCAGAATATTAATTTTATATTAACATAGTAAAGCTATGATAGTAATAAATTTAAAAGTAACCTATAGAAAGTGTTTCAAAAGTATTCAATTTCTTTAGTTTGTAAGTGTTATTATTAGTGTTCAAACACACTAATAGTTAACGTTTCTAAATAGTTTGGATGACAATCCCGCTGTTTGAGTATGACTTTCAAGAAAAAAAAATCCCATTTTGGGGATGAAAGCTTCCAATCCGTGGTATTTGCCAAAGGCAATTTTTTTTTTTGCTGCCTGAATTCTGCAAGAGTGAGATGTTTTTCCCATTTAAAAAAATTATAGCTGTTTCCCACACAGATAATTCAATAAACATCTCAGCTTTGAGACCTGATGTGTAGCTACTCCTCATTACAGAGTACAGTTGATCTGAGAGCTTCCTCAGGTTGTAAGACAGATCTAGATAGATATTAGACCTGCAAGGTGATGAGGGTCCTTCAGTATTCAATAGGGGTTGAGGCATTCAGTATTTCATAGAATCAGGCCCTTAAAGAGTACAAGGATTCTTGATGCACTAGCATATATTGTGTTCATCAGGTCCTTTATGGAAAAAATACACTATAACCACTCTAGCCTATCACGTTTTCTACAAGTGTATCTAGAGGCTTTTAGGTTTTCGGCTCATTTACCTGAGACTGTTCTTCTGAGCTGTTACATTCTATTAGGTCAGAGTGGTTACAGAGTCCATGTAGCAAGTCCACTTGCTAAAAACACCAGACAGACTATAATGGCCTTTTCTAAACTGTCACATACTATTATGTCAGAAAAGGTAGAGAATGTGTGTAGAAAATCCACATACATAAAATTCTTTTGAAATTTGATTACTTCCTTGCCTTCAAGATCCTCCTTTAAAAATAGCCCACACACATCACCAAACCAAAAAAAAGAACAAAACATGCAAAAAACCCAACCACTATGTGGGACCCAAACCTGCTTCTTCCACCGAGGCTAGTTGCCAAAAATCCACTGACTTCAGTGGGAAAAAGATGGGGTCTGTGGCTAACTTAATGATCAAGTTTCCATTTTCATTTTTAAAAAGGTTGTTTAGTTATAGAGACAGAATGTACTGAACTACTTGTTTTAAATTAGCCTAGAATTTTTTTGCACTTTTTTATTAAAAGAGCATGTTTTAAAATTTCATATTGTATAAACAAAGTGGCTGCCAGATTAGATCTTAAATTATACATTTTGGCCTCAAACAACATTTTTACAGCCAATTAAACCTGTAAATAAAAGCAAGAATTCAAAATTGAAATGCTGAGAGACCATTCATTATAGTGGCAGAAATGATATTGCACTAATTAATGGGTGACAATACATTTTCTAATCTCTAATCCTTTGAAATTACACTAATAAAATGCACTTTAAATAAAAAATAAGATTAAATATATCATTTTGACATATTTGGGCTAAGAAAAAAAGAAAGCAGAACTGTTAAGTTTTATCTTACCACAGCCAAAGAAATCAACATGTTGCCTTTAATCTAATTTTCTACTTATTATTTATTCATATGTATATAGTCGTATAGCTAGTTTTGCTTCCAAGCCTCAACCTGGCCATTTAAAAACAGAATTTGGTCCTTTGAAGTGAAGAATAAAAGGATTTATTTTTATGTCTTTTTTTTTTTAAATAAAAAGTTCTACAAAGACAAATTATTTCGATAAGAAGAATTTTCTCTTCTGTAGTTACTGGATATATGTTGAACTCCAAGAAAACTAATCTGCTATATAAATATTTGCATCTATAGTCATGAGGATCTCACATAATTCAGTACCTCTCATTTCTTTTCTGTAAACAGTTACACCTTTCATAGTCAAGATGACTACAGATTATACTAGTGGTTTCCAACATCATCTTCTCTCAGTTTCCTCTTTAATTACTGGCATAATTAGTACTAACATCTTCTAATAGTACTAACATCTTCTAATCTCTCTTTATACCCCTTTCTGACTTAGTTTACTGATGGGCAATAGGAAAATACTTAGGCGTCTAAAAATGCTAATTTAATCCTCAAATGCTGGCATTTTCTACACTGTCTACTAAACAGATTCTTTAGGAGGAGATGTATATGTTCAGCAGTTAATTTATTCCAACAAGAGGCAAAGATCATTCTGGATGGGTCCACCTGATTATTGGCCCTTTAAAAATATTATCTGATCCTTATTAATTTATAGTATTTGTTCTAAATTATAGTTTATTTCAATCTCTGGAAATCACTTCTACTTCCACATGACTTGGTGGATTTAATCTTAATTAGGGAAATGAAATTATCTTGAAAAGGCAAATATAACCATAACAACCAATATTCCATGTCCAATATATTAATTTCATTTAAAGTGAATGACAAATCAAATTTTTGATGATTTTAGCACATAATTATCCTTATAAAATAACTGTTAGAAATGAATATATTCAGTTTATAAATTGATCCCTTCCAAATGCTAGCCAAAACCAGATCTCTCTGTCCTAGTTTCTTGCTCTTAGCAATGAGGGATAGGATGCTGTAGAGAGACAGCAACCTGCCCTGGGGGTAGAGAGATACTTTATGTCAATCAACAGCAACCCTTCAGGTTGATTAAAGAGCTGCACTGACAGAAATGCCTATCAGATAGTGATCATAATAGAGCACCTGAACAAACCATGGAGGTGATCAGGGAAATTTAAAAATCTGACAGGATTACTGAAGACCTGATTTGGGGAGAGTTGGGGGATGGAACGAGGATAGAGAATATATATATATACACACACCCAGGAGAAGGGCTGGTGACAAGATGCATTATAACAAAAAATTTAAAAATTATCAACAGTTCTCTCCAACTTGAGTTATCAAGCCAGTATACTAATCACAGATCAGAAATTTGGCTGCAGAATCACAGATCACACAGTAATTTGTTTTACTAAGTAAAATTAGTTGGGCTGACAAGTTTCTGGATCTCTATAAGCCAGACAACTGACATGACTGTTCTTTATACTTGATGACCCTTTATAAAAAGGAAAAAAATAATCAAGAAGGAAGCCCCTAATGTAATCTCATAACATTCAGATACAGCAGCTGAATAATAGCATCAGAAGCTCCTTTGTCTGCGGAGGGGAGAAAGCAGGTACTATAGTCGTGTTGGTTCTTCACCTATTGATGTTGCTTTGGGATCTGAAGTGCAGAACCCAATAGGAAAGGAAGGAAAAAAATTCAGAAAAGCTAACCTGCAACTTTACTAGCAAGACAAATTTAAATATAACAAAACTCACAACTGTTTTTCACTTCCTTCTTTCAAGTCCAGGTCTTTCCCTGACATAAGATGATGTTAAAAGAACATTATTAAGGTTGCGAAGTCAAGCACTTAAATTAGGAAATGCCAGAATTAAGCTTGTTTGTGCAACCTTTATTCAGCCTCTTTGTCCATATGCATTGTGATAAATTTTTTAACTACATAATCACATACTATTTTTTCCATAGGACCCTGCCTGCACAGAATGGACTGGCTCATTTAACTAGCAGTTATTCAATTCAAAAGGGCTTATGAGATCCTGGGATGTATAAACAAAGCAATACTGAGGAAAAGTAGGGAGATTTGGTAGTAGTGTGACTGCTACTGGAATACCGTGTCCATTCTGATGTCTGCAATCAAGAATGTCGAAAAATTGGAGAGGGTTCAGAGAAGAGTCACAAAAATGATTGAAGGCCTGGAAAACATGCCTTATAGCGAGAGACTCAAATAGCTCAATCTATTTAACTTAACAAAGAGAAGATTGTGAGGTGACTTGACCACAGTTTGTAAGTACCTACATGGAGAACAAAAACTTGATAATTGGCTTTTCAATCTAGCAGATAAAAGTACAAGAAGATTCAATGGCTGGAAGCTGAAACTAGACAAATGCAAACTGGAAACAAGGTGCAGAGTTTTAACAGTACGGGTAATTAACCAACCTGTGGAACAATTAGCCAGTGTTGTGGTGAAGTCTCCATCACTGGAGATGTTTAAATTAAAACTGGATGTTTTTCTAAAATCAACGCTTTAGTTCAAACGAGAATTAATGCAGGGAACTTCTACCGCCTGTGTTATACAGGTGGTCAGACTACAAGAACAGCGTTTCCTTCTAGCCTTATAATTTATGAATCTATGAATATTTTATTTTCTTCTAGTTGTTCTATATGTGGCCCCAGGCCTCATTTACTGCACCTTATTCAAACCCTGCTCTGAAGAAAGAATTAATCATTTCTTCATGGGCTTTTCTCTATGATGTTCATCTGTTTACTATCAGAGCGCTTCAAAAATATCAATGAATTTATTTACACAAACCTGCAAGATGAGTGGATAGATATTATCTCCATTTTACTGACAGAGAACTAAGACACAGAGAGAGAAAGGTCAAAAGTATCCACTAAGTTTGAGTGCCCAATTTGAGACACCTAGTACCTGATTTACAGCCCAGCCTCACATAGGAAGTTCATGACAGAGGCAGGGATAAGATACAATTCTCCAGTGCAGCATTCAAATGCCTTAACTATCCTTTTTCTTTATGCAATCCTGTCTCATTCACTACACACCTTCCAACTTCTTCAACAAATGAAGCAGAGTCCTTGATAAAACAGTCACTTTCACTACATAAGCCTGATCTCTAGAGCGAGGGCTTCTATGAAAAAAATAATATGTGGTCATGTATTAAAGGCTGTATTATGAGGCATACTCATATGGGGGACGAATTAAGTTGCACGGGCAATGTTAAATCTGGCATTTCCTAACTTCTGAGTGTTCTTGATTTGTTCACTTTAATATTATTCTTTTAATATATTTTTTACGTGTGTGTGTAATATCTTAGTTTTTTTAAAATGCAAACTGAAAAAACAGAAATTCCATCTTGTGGCGTCATACTGAAAGCCACATGGTCATAAGCAGAGTTGGAATGTTTAGATCCACCGCATGGACCACTGCCACTAGAGCAAATGGAGTAACAAATAGTAGTAGTAGATTGGCATTTTCTATGTGGATCAGCTTTGTCTGGGGGGTCTCCAAAATAGTTGCTGACAACAGAGGAATCGTGAGATTCAGGAATCTTGGGTTACATTCCAGGCTCTAGAGAGGAGTGTGGGTTAGTGGGCAGACACTGCCCATTCCCCACAAGTGTGATCCCTTTTACCTTCCCCTTCCAACCTGTCCTTGTCCTAGTCCTGTCACTCCCTTACCCGTGTCTCCTCACCACAGTCCCATTTCTCTTCATCTAGCCAAGTCCCAATCTCCACCCCTGAGGCTTCTCATCCCAGTCTCTTTGCCCAGCAAGTCCTAGTCTCACCCATGCAAACTGCCAGTCTCCCCACTGAGGTCCTGTATCAGATCTTAGTTTTCCCACATCTGGTTCACTTCCTTGCTAATGCAGTCGCAGTCCCAGATCTAGTCTCCTTGCCCAGCCAGTTCCAGTCTCCCCCTACCCAGGATCCTTATCCACACTACCTGCTCTGACATCCTCTACTGAAATTAAGCAGCTTCCAAACAATCTTCCGTTCTGTGGTTGTAGAGCAGCTAGTGGGGTCTTAGTCCATGACTAGAGCTCTTAGGAGGTATGCTAATACAAAAATAAAATAAAATAAGATGACAGTCTCTCTGCTCTAAATTCCAGTGCCAGATCTGGAGCTGGCATAGTCCATAACAACCCAAAGCTGCAATTGCAGTAAAAGTTCTGCTCAGCGCTGGGCTAGAGCCCAGACAGACTCTTTGGGAAATTAGCTGCTAAAATATAAGACGTCTCTATTAAGCATATCCGAACTACAGTTTTTCAAAAACGTATAACTTGGCCAAATTTGGGTGGATTTTTATAGGGATAGCAAAAGTCACTTCCCTCATAGACATGCCAATACCATACCAAATTTCAAATCCCTGTGCTCTGACAGGGGTGCTAGAGCATTTCAAAGAAAAGGTCAATAGACTTTTTCTTTTTTTTTTTTACATAGGCAAAACAATCTACTTTTCTTAGCCTCATTCTCAGGAATAGCTTAGCTGTTTTGGCTGACGTTTATGGTTAAAGTTTGGTACAATTATAGGCAAGTGAAAAGCGTTTTATAATGGAAACCAGGAGGCAGCCTAAATAATACATGGTGCTACCAGTTCCACTTATTATAACTGCTGGCTGCTGCAAGATATTATCATTCCAGCTTGCTTTTTGTAAGCTGTCATTCCTGTTTTGAAAGCTGTTGCTTCTTTAATATGTTTGAGTTTTCCAGAATGGCTGCTGAAATGTTTTGATTTACTACTAATTAGATCTACTTCATTAAAAAAAGGAAAGAATATTTTGAAACACACACACAAAATAAAAATATGTTCATCATTATATTAGATATAACTTTAACCCTGACCAGAATTCTGAAGAGGGAGGTTCTGACTCCATATTTTCAGTACCTCAATAAAAGTGATGAAAGGAAGTGCAGATGTAAAGCCCCTTTTTTTAAAAAAAAAAAAAAAATCAGGCCATTTAATACAGTTGCCTATATATGAAATTAGAGATAAAAATTCCTAGAACTTAAGTGATTTTAGGAGCTAAAATCCCATTTTTAAATGTGACTTAGGTACAGAACCTAAATTTCACTGAAAGTCAATAGAACGTAAGAGCTTAAATCACTTTTGGAAATGGGCCTTAAACTCTTTTAGAAACTTTACCCTTGCTTTTGCAGAGAAACAGCCATATTTTAGTGTGAAACATTACTTGGATTACAAGACACTGGCTTGTAGGAAGGCTCCCAGCTTCACTCATACAGCTATATTTGTAAATAAATAAATAAGATTGAAAAATTCTGTTTTGCAAATTTATTTTCTTGTGTTGAAAGCCCACAATGATCATAATAACAAAAATTAAACACATTTAAAACATCATAAAAGGACATGGCCCCACTAAATTGACCATTCAGATCCAGTATCTTCAAATTTTGAAAGACTGTTTTGAAGTCTAACAAACACTGAGGAGTACAGTATTCCTGATGCTAGCAACTGTAAAATTGGGAAAGTTAATGCCTGTCATCCTAGCTATTTATGCATACTGTTTACATATTAGCATTTCGAAGAATCTATGAATTAGAAATCAAAATTACCACCAGATGTATAACTCACAGAAGCAAATGTGCCTGTTACTTGAAAACAGTCAGATTTCTGCCTTCAAATCTAAGAAAAACTGATAAGTGCTTTGATAAAACACCTAATGTGATAGTAAATGCATAATTTACCACCATTTGAAAACTACTACTTTAAATCATAATCTATGGTTTTAAAATACTCAATATATACACACACACACACACACACACACACACACACACACTTCCATTTTTATGTCACAGGCAATGCTATATAAAGTAGTTTAGGAGAATCCCGAGTACTGGTTTAAATAAAAACTATAGTTCAATAGTTTTTGTTCATTTAATTCCTGAGGGTGCTTATATATGCTTTTTTGAAAAAAACCAGCAACAAAAAATGGTGTCCTCATGCCATTAATTAAAATTATCCTTATTACATATTACCTCAAACAAACTATAATTTATGCCCTCATATCACCTGTTTTAAAAATGGCAGGAAGGGGACAAGGAAATACATACCATTCATTGTTTTGTTTTTAAATAAAGGCTTCTGAACATTTTTCTTGTACAACAGACCACGGTTCACAAACAGCACTATGGTTTATTAGGTAGATATAAATTCTAAAGATTGTATTGAACTCTCCAACTTCTTGCCCACTTTACATTTCTGAACGTACAAAAAAATATCAAAATAAAGTTAAACTTTAAGACTTGTCCCACAATATCAGAATCTAGACAGAACATTCACTACTACAGGCACAAATAGCAGTACTTACTTAAATCCTGACATGCAACATTCTATTAGCAGTTTGACTGGAAAACTAGAAAACGAATTATCTAGAAAGGGCTACTTCGCTAGGTGTGTATTTGGTGTCTTGTGGACACGAGAAGAATGAGTGCTCCAGTGATTGATCTGGAGAAATTATGTTCTTCACTGTTAGCCCTCAGAACAGTGGGTAGTTAATGTACTATGCGAACTGTAATATATAGGTCCAACATGGTTAGATTACAAACTTCATGTATAAATTTCTCAGGTTCTGTAGATTTAACAAATAGTTATTAACATGAATATCTATTAAGCTCATTTAGAATTTTAATGGGGTTGGTTTTTGTTTTGTTTCATCTAGATTTACTTGTTACAGGAATCTAGGCTCTTTAGAAGAAAAAGAATGGTTACTTACCTTGTAACTTTTGTTCTTCGAGATGTGTTGCTCATGTCCATTCCCAATTTATGGATGTGCACGCACCACATGCACCAGTAATGGAAAACTTTTCCCCAGTGGTACCTGTACAACTGGCTCTAGTGCCCCCTGCAGCGGCACACACATGCACCTGCACGTAGGCGCTGGCGACTCCCCTTCCCTCTCAGTTCCTTCTTGCTGGAACACCAACTGAGGGGAAGGAGGTTGGGTGTGGAATGGACATGAGCAAAACATCTTGAAGAGCAACAGTTACAAGGTAACCATTCTTTCTTCTTTGAGTGCTTGCTCACGTCCTTTCCCAATTTAGATGACTCACCAGAGTGTCTCTGGAGGCGGGCAGGAGTTCATGGATGTGACACTTGAAGCACCGCTCTATCGAAGCCAGCATCGTCCCGAGCTTGCTGCGTCAAGGCATACTGGGACGCAAAGGTAAGTACCAATGACCAGGTAGCTGCCTTGCAGACGTCCAGTATGGGGTCATGCGCTTGGAAGGCCGCAGATGATGCCTGTGCTCTCATTGAAAGAGCTATCAAGAACACCAGAGGTGCGACTCCAGCCTGCTCATAACAGGCTCAGATGCAAGCCGTGATCCATTTTGAAATATGCTGCCAGGAAATCAGTAGACCCTTCATCCTGTCCACAAAGAGCTGTGTAGAACAATGGAAGGGTTTAGTTCTGTCAATGTAAAACGCCAGGACTCTTCTCACATCGAGAGAGTACAGATGCCTCTTTTCACTGGAGCTGTGCAGTTTGGGGCAAAAGACAGGTAGGAAAATCTCCTGATTTAGGTGAAAATGGGAGACCAACTTAGGCAAAAATTCTTATTAAACACCGTGTAAGGTGGTTCTGATGTTAATGCCCTGATCTCCAACACTCGCCTAGTGAATGTGCACCCATCCATCCGACGTTACAGTAGTCCAGGCTGGGAGGAAACAGGCTAAACGACAAGAAAACAGAAGGGGGGTTGGATCATGGGTAGAACTGGTAGGTCGCTCTCGGGCGCACCTTCAAAAGGCCTGCTTTCCACCATGGTTATGGTGGCTAGAGCTCGGTCGATGGTGGCAGATGACAAATGGCCCTTGTGCCTTTTGTAACCTTTGTTCTTCTTCCTATAGGAGTCTCTGTAGGGGTGATCCCCAGACCGCTGATCATGCTGGGGCTTGAAGTGCCTCCTAGAAGAAGAAGGTGTATAAAGGCCAAGGAACCTTAAAGTAGCCCTCGAGTCCTTCATGCCATGCAGCCTGGAGTCCACCTGCTCGGCAAAGAGGGCCATGCCATTAAAAGGTGGGTCCTGAATAGACTGCTGGACCTCTGATGGGAGACCCGAATATTGTAGCCATGACGCCCACCTCATCGATATCACCAAGGCCATTGTCCTGGCTGCAGAATCTGCTGTTTGCTGTTTGCAGAGATGCCTTGGCTACTGAACTCCCCTCTTTTAAGATGGCCTCAAACTCCTGTTTGGAGGAGGGAGACAATGACTCCACCAACTTATCCAGCCACTGCCAGATATTAAAGTGGTATCTACCAAGCAGCACCTGTTGGTTCACTACTCATAGCTGCAGGCTGGCTGTGGAATAAATTTTTTGACCAAACAATTTGAGTCTCTTGGCATCTTTGTGTTTAGGGGTCAAGCTGACTTTCCCCCGTCTGTCCCTTTTGTTGGCAGCTATGATCACCTGGGATCCTGGAACGGGGTGGGTATAGAGATATTCAAACCCCTTTGCTGGTACATAATATTTTCTTTCTGCCCTTAGATATGTGGGGCAGGGAGGTTGAGGTTTGCCACAGGGCCTTGGCCAGTTTAACAACCCCCTCACGGACTGGGAAGGCCACTCTACTAAGAGACACCAAGACCAAGATTCCAAATGGTTCGTTGACCAGCTTGTCCAGCTCCTCTATTTTTAGGCCCAAGTTGGAGGCGACCCTTTTCAGTAAGTCCTGGTGCACCTTAAAATCGTCCATTGGCACTGCAGATGAGGGTTTCATGACCGCCTCGTCTGGTGACAGCAAGGAAGAGGCTGGTATCTGAGCTAGAGGAGGGGACTCTGCTCTGGGCGGGGTAGAAGCCACGGGGTCCGAGGTGCACAAAATTTGGTGGCCCGAGTCCATGTACAGGTGTGGCGCCGCGCTCTGAGGTATGCAGACCGCAGTACAGACATTCCTCTCACAGAACTGGCCTGCAGAATCCCAGAGGGAAACCCACACCAGTAGGCCATGGTCCAGGCCATTGACCTTCTGGCCACACCCCCATGGGCAGCACCGTGGGGAAATTGGGCACTGGAGGAGTAGCTTGTTTAGCCTGGACAACTTCCTTGCTGTCTGAGGATGAAGTGCTGCTATCTGATGGCCAGGGTGGTGTCATCTCCGAATACCTTGTGGTGCCATGCGAACTGCATTGTTGATGCACTGGCACCGGTGAGCAGCATGAGGAGCCAGAATGATGGGTGTGACAGGACCGGCTCTTGTCCTTGGCTTCCTGTTTGGGCTAGGTGAGCGGGGTCACGGTGCTGGGGAAGCCCACAGGTGGTCGGCAACCTGTGTTGCTCCTTGGCTGCATAACAGTGCTCCGCTCGGTGCTGGTCCTCTGGAGAATGGGGGTGGGAGCCCGATCTGGTGGTGTCCTGACTCGGAGAGTGTGGCCTCGACTCCAGGGACCATCTGTGCACCAGAGAACAGTGCCTCGGTGATGGAGATTATCAAGCAGATCTGTGCCAAATCTCGGTGTGGTGCCCTGCCATCCTTTGGCATTTGCAGTACCAGCAGCACCAGGAGGTCCCTCATCACTTGGAAGGCCTCCAGAGTCGACAGCACCATTAGGCGATGAGGACCTCTACCACTACCTGGTGACAGGTCAACGCTCGCAGACGTAAGGGACCCTTCTGAGGTGGGGAAGGCTGGCAGCCCGATGCAGGTCTCGCCAGTTCCCCCTTAGCCTTCTCCATCCGAAAGCATCCCTGTTCTTCGCAGATCTTCTTCGATCTCTTTTTCAGAAACGGGGAGGGAGATCGGTGCCAAGTGGAGGAAGAGGGCACCGGAGGGGCACTGCGCATTGAGGCCGTCATGCTCAGTGCAGAGTCCAACCTGCCAGACTCCAAAACCAGTCTAAGAACTGACTCCATCACAATGGCCCTGAGATGGATATCCTGGTTTTTCTTAGTCCACAGGAGAAAACTTTTACAGATCTTACACCTCTCATGGACATGCGCTTCCCCCAGACACTTTAGACAACTTTGATGAGGATCACTCCTCGGCAAAGGCTTTTTACATGAAGCACAGGGTTTAAACCACGAGGAACAGGGCATGCCCCGACCCTGGGATTCTAACAACTAAAAACAAGAGCTAACTGTAACCAAACAAGTAACTATATACACTAAATCAATAAATAAACCACTAAGTTTAACGAAGAAAACTTGCGAAGGCAAGAGACATTCCAGCACTGTCACTGGTGGCAAGAAAGAACTAAGAGGAAGGGAGAGCCAGCAGCGCCTATATGCAGGCACATGTGCATGTCACTGCAGAGGGCGCAAGAGCCGGCTTGTATGGGTACCACTAGGGGAAAATGTTTTCCGGCACTGGTGTATGTGGCACGCACACACACTTAAATTGGGAATGGACATGAGCAAGCACTCAAAGATTATGCTGGTTTGCTGGCCTTCATTTTTCTCCAAAACAATAGCTGCTACTGTCCAGAGTTTAAATGACCTTTCCCCTCTCTCCTACTTTGTTTCCCTTAGGAATGTCATTCCTCCTTTTGTAACATATTTCAACTTGTTATTGCCTTATTTTCTTCTGCCACTTTTGTTCTATTTTTTAAAAAAAGAAAATACTATTTCTCAAAAAGCAAAGGAAATAATTACTGTCAGAGAATAGTCAAGCCCAAATATTCATTGACTTTAAATGCCTTACTTTGTTGATTTCTTACTCCAACTCAGCCTAAAACAATTTGACCACAAACCTACAACAAATATACAAAGTGAATTGAACTAGTGATTTAATAAGCCCAGTTTAAAAATAAAAGAATATAACACACTAAAATATAAAATTATTTTTAACAGTAAGAGAAAACATTTCCTATTTTTCCTATCTCCATTAACATTTAATTATGGTTTTTGTAAGGAGGGGAAGAATATGTGAAATACTACATAGTTTCCCAATAAAATGGGTGTTTATCAGTTTGTTTAAACACTTAAGCCTTGTCTACACAAAGAAATAGTCACAATATATTTCCACCATTGCGAACACTAGTTCTTCAGCTCCACTGAGTCTGAAGAACAAGTAAGTTTTATCAGGACAGTGCTGAAAACAGCTTCCATAGTCAGAGAGCTCCTACCATCAGGGATCCCAATGTTCCTAACACTAATGTAGATGAGTCATGTTAGCAGTGATGGGCATTCCTTAATAATTCTCTAGAGTAGCCAGGCATATGAGACAGATACTTAATCTCCAGTTTCTTTGAAAATTTTACTTTAAAAGCACCTAAGTCTCATTGACTTTCAACTGCACACCGTAGTCAACACTCTGCAACCTTAATTCTATCCCGAGTGGATGCCAGATTTCTATGACCCATTTTAGCTACACTTATGTGCACAACTCTTTACACAGCCTTTTACCAAACTACCCTTTTCCAACACAATCAGCTACTACACACTGAACATCCACTATTAATGTTGGGGGATGGGAATGGGGGAATAATCTGTTAAAGCCATGCGGGCAGAACAGTTTAAAAAAAAAAAAAAAAAAAAAAAGAGGTTAAAGTTAAGCCACTTTAGTAGGCGTGAACGGGGTGTCTTGTGGATACAAGAAGAGTGAGTGCTTCAGTGTTTGATCTGGAGACCTACACAGTACCTTATTCCTTGGCCATGATCACCAGTCCAAGAGTAGTTAAGAGATTAATAAGAAAATTTAAAAATATCAAGATTAACATAGTATTTCAAAGTGCAATATTCATAATTTAAAAGATTTAAAGTTCCTGGAATTTTATATATAAAGCATAACATGGAAACATACTGAATCTGAACTCTTTAAAAATATGTTTGTGCATTGAAGTATTTAAAAATAAACATTTGGCATCCCCCTACCTACTAAAAAAATAAATACAAATTGTTATGACAAAAGCATCAAAGCTGCACAAAATATACTGCTAGCCAGACAATGCTGTCCAGATTGTTGGATGTTGCATGCTGTCAAGAGAATATAAGTATAAGATCGGTCAACCAAGATGGAATTTAAAAATCACTACAGGAAAAACATGTTTCTAGAGGATATGGATCAGGAGAAATTGAAGGGACAATCAAGAGTGCCTTTGTTTTTGTGAAGCGGTGTCCCTTGAGGGAAAAACCGGTTACTAAGCTTTCATAACTTGTTCTTCGAGATGTGTTGCTCATGTCCCTTCCATATTAGGTATGTGCGCACCACGTGCACTGGTGCAGGAGATTTTTCCCTCAGTGGTATCTGGTGGCTCTGGTGCCCTTTGGGGTCACACGCATATGCGCCGGTATTAGGGGCGCCACCAGACAGCCATCCGCTCAGCTCCTTCTTACTGCCCGTGACGGTTGCTGGAATGACTTTCTTGCATTTGCAAGCCTTCTCCAGTGGTTTTCACAGTGTTCTAGTTTATATAGTTGTACATAATTGTTAGTTATAATATAGTTGTAGTTCTAGAGTTAGTAGTCTCTAGATAGCAGTCGCACCTGAGATGTTGTCCCAGGGACGGGGCATGCCTCAATTCCTAGGCTTCAAACTGTGGGTGACTTGCAATAAATTCCTGCCTGTGACTGATCTCCATTTAAGCTGCCTAAAGCGCCTTGGGAAAGTTCACGTCTGCAACAAATGCAAAATCTGCAGGGGATTCAGGCTGTGCAAAAAAAAAAGAAAAAAGGCAGGGACAGTTGCTTGAAGCCTCTGCTAATGGATGCAGCACTTAGACCTGCCTCTGAGCTGCGCTGCTCCGATTCAGCACTGATCACCGTCTGTGTGGAGTCCCCCTTCCCAGCACCACTCACCATTGTTCGTGCTGACAAAGAGGCACAAAAACCAGCACACCAGGAGAGGGCGCTCCCCGACACACAAGAGAGGCAAGAGGGGAGCAGGGGATGAGACAAGACCTGCGCTGGGCAACTCATCTTCCCCGGAATTGAGGTCGGTGGCAGCATCGCCCCTCAGGGCTCTGAGCCCAATCTGGGACCCATCATCGACTCCCGGAGGCGGCCGGCACACCCGGTACTTGTGAAGCAGTGTCCCTTGAGGGAACAATATTTCTTCCCTACTTCCTTTAGTTCACTAGATACCTCCCCCACTGTTTCATGCTAGCAAGTAAATTCTTTGTATTCCTTTCCCTCCTATTTCCATGCCTCCAAAGGCCTGTTATTTCATGTTTCACTGCTGAAAATTGTCAGCCAGAACATTAAACATTACTATTATTTTGTCTGGGTTTTCACACACACACACTTATCTTATCTAGTGAAATTATTTCCATATTGTTCAAAGCTTTCTAGTGCAGAAAACCAGTGTCCTTCTTTTTGGACTCTTCAAAAACATTTTAAGGGAATATGATAGGTTGACAGTTGTGTTTTGCTTTTTCTTTGTCCTTTTTTTTTTCCTGCTTACTTCAATCTTGTGTAATAGGCAAAGTGCTAATCATAGCAGGCTTTGACTACTCAACTAGTTGTCTCAACCTTGCTAGCAGGTTATTGCTGTTGAGAATACCAGTGTATTTTCTGATCAGATCATAAAGTTTTTGGTTTTTAAAAAAATAAAGACAAAGATGAACTCAGATAATCGTTTAACACTTTGCATAGTGGTATTAATCCTACTTTTCTTAACATTTATCTTTTTTCCATTTAAAAAGAATCACTCTTCTCTTATGTCTTCCTGTTGATTATTCAGGGAAGCAATTTCATCTACGTTCTCACATTTTCTCATCTCCATCAGACTGCAATAAAACAAGAGAGAAAGCTAAAAAAGCACATAAGCATTGTAACTACTTTGTTTGGGGAAGGAGGGACTACTCAAGAACTTGAGATGACTTTAGATTTAACTTTTTAGTTAAAATAATTTAAAGCCAAAATCACTTTAGAGTAGAAACAATGGATGGCCTAACAGACATATATGCATCTTCTCTGCAGCTGAAGTGTCCGCAAAAAGAGTAACTGTTATTCTCCAAGTCTTTCTCCTGGAAAACTGTTGCAGCATTTTAGTACTATGATATTAAATATAATCCATTCTCTTTGAAGCCATTATTTGGTTTTTGAGACTAACAAGCACATTAAAATATCTTTAAATCATAGCAACAGGTTTTACATCATACATTTTATATTAAAATTTAAAGTTTTACCCTAGACACTTATCTGTGAGCTAATCAAGTGTGAACTATGTGTGGGTTGCATCTCCCCTTGCAACTAACAAACTAACTAAAGTCTTACTGGCTAGACAGAATAAAGCTTTAATCCTCCAGGCATGAAGATCAAGAAAAAGTGCACTTCTTTTGAATAACATTACAATTCACAAGCTCTGTTACCGATTATATGCTATGGCTGTTTTCTGCCAGAAATGAATTACTAGAACTAAATTTCTGTTTCACCTCCTCATCCAGAAAATAATTTCTTTCCTCTGGTATTTATTTTTCACAAAATTAAAGATGGAGAGGGATTGCACAATCCCAAGCAGCAACCCACTGTTTGTCATTCTATAATTTAGAAACTCACACCAAACAAATAATTAGGAGTTGTGATCACTAGTATTTGCTCTCACTACCTTCCCTCTTAATTTATTAGATTCCAAAATCTGTAAGCAATTAACATGGGTTTTTATTATCAATAAGCTATTCAGGGCAAGGACCATGCCTACCATAATTATTTCTAGCAATACAGGGTGTTTGGGTACTACTGAAATACAAAAGAACAAACAAACAATACAACTAAAACACAACATTTCTACTTATGAAGAAATTGGATTATGGAACTGACTCCAGTGTACTTTATTCACATACTGAAGTTGGTCACCTTTTTGGAGGAAGACTGTTGTGCTGGGCACATGAATAAATATAATGTATTGGGTCATTCCATAAAATTCTACTATGGTTAAAGGTTTAAAATTTAATCTGGAAAAAATTAACTAACTTCAGACCTGTCTGCTAACGGTTCCTGATAACGAGTGAACAAATTGCAGACAAGTAAGCAGGTGGGTTACCAGATAGTATTAGGAGGGCCATACATTGCAAAATGTATATTTATTAAATGCTTAAAAGCCCTTCACTCTCGATTTACTTTATGATTTTAACTGATAGGGAGTTATTAATTTTCTGACTGCTGAAGTTCATTAAATTAAAAAAAAAAAAAACCACTGATTTCAGACAAGAAATGGTTTTTATATTTTGGAGAGGGGATGGGTGGTTTTATTGGGGGGGGGGGGGGGGGATTGCACCTCGTATTGCAGGAAAGTTTAAATACAACCTGAATTTAAACAAAATCAGGGTTGCTAATTAGATGCTGAAGCTCACAGTTTACATTTTCTGTAGCAAAATTTGCCTTTGACAACTCAAAGCGTTGCTTTTTTCCCTATCTAAATAGCCATAATTCCTAATAAGATTACGGGAAATGCTAACAAATAGACCTCAAGTCAGATTACCCAAAGCTTTATAAATTTTAGCACTCTCATATGATTAAAACCAGAGAAAGGGGAGGACATTTCCTGTGTTTGGCCTTTCTTGACAGTCTTTGTGGTCAGAACTCAAAACAGCATCTCAAAACATCACATCTGGGTTTCTAAGACAAAATGGGTTTCTAAGACAAAACATGCTAGACAATCAACCTGCTGTTCTTTCATAATGCTGTCACGGATTTGGAACCACTTTCAAGACCTGGTTTCCATAGCAACTAAACCAGAAAATTCCCACAACTACTGTTTCTATCTCCAATCATAAAAATGCAGCATTGAATTCTACATTAAATAGACTGTTGATCAAAATTGTATTCAAGGTATAATAAGAAATTTTAAGAGGCATCCAAATTGAGACAGGTGCATGTAGGTGCTTTGAAAAGTTTATACAAAAGTGGAATTTTCACAACTGAAGATGACAGTGCACTTGATGCATTGTCCTGACTGCTGCTATTCTAGAGTACACGCATTTCCACATTTAACTCCACATTCTCTGTGCTTTCACCTTCTGCCTGGATTTTTTCCAGTCATCCTCTCAACATAAAGGTTTTATTTTGTTAATTTGCTTTGGTTTTGGTTTGTGGGGTATGGTGGGGGTTTTGTTTGTTTTTTTGTCAGAGCAAACACACTTTGGATGGCATTAAGTGTGGAAAAGAAATACCTTCCTTATTATAAAAATAAATCTTTATTGTGTTTTAAAAACACTTTAGTATCTAAACAACTGGAGTCAATCACTGTAATAATCCTCACTGAAGGGAAGTGTCTTAGAGTATTCTGGGGAATTAAGTTTGATTTAATTTAGTCATGAGTCACTGAAAAAAATCACACTCAGCACACACAGTATGTTCTGAAAAGAACTCTCACTAAGCTCATAAAATACTCAGCTGAGGAAGGCCACTCTGAATGTACACACAGCTAACTTAGATAAATACTAACAAAAGGCACACAGTCAACAAGGGAAAGGAATTGCCAGCTCTTCTTGTAAAGTAAAAATGAACAGCTCTTAAGATTTGCCGGCAAATTATTCTCTCCTAAAGACTTGGTGAAATACATAGGGGCTTCATCCTGAAGACCTTGTGAAGTACATGAGATGGTTTTAAAGTGGTGCTTGCCAAATATGTCCAAATTTGGGATTTTACTATTTTTTTCTTTATCTTAAAAATACTGCACAACGTAAGAAATGCCATCCAAAATTATATGAAGAAAATGTTACGGTTGTATAGCTAAATAATCAAAACTCAGAAAATGAAGTTACGGCTGCGTACACAAACTTGCCTCTGTCCCATAATTTAATAAGTACGCGATCAGATTATTTTTCAAACAATAGTAAAAATGGTTACTTACTATAACTGTGGTTCTTCGAGATGTGATACAGATGTGTATTCCACTTAGATGCATGCACGCTTAGTGCACCAGAGCTAGAGAACTTGGCATAGCAGTACCTGTAGAGGGGTGCTGCTTGCACCTTGTGGCCATAACCTCTTCCTTGGCTAAATAAAGTGGCACAACCCTGACCTCCCTCAGTTCCTTCATACTGAATGCCCAGAGACAAGACTCCGATGCAAAGGAGACAGAGGGTGGGTTTGGAATACACATCTGCATCACTGTAAGTAACTGTTTCTTCTTCTTCAAGTAGATGCAGCTGTGTATTCCACTTAGGTGACTCAAAAGCAGTACCCGCAGGAGGCGGGGTTCGGCATCTATTTAAACAAGCAGTGTAGGACTGTCTTCCCAAAGTCTGTGTCTGCTCTGGCTGCTGCAGTAATAGCATAGTGATTTGTAAAAGTATGTATCGACAACCCTGAAAATATCCAATATTGAGACACTATTTAAGAACACTATTGACATAACTTGCGCTATCGAAAAATAAGCTTTCATTCATTGAGAGGGCACAGCTGCAGCTATTTTGTATGCAGTCTGCATGCAGGAAGTTATCCACTTAGAGATCATCTGTGAGGAGACTGCCAGTCCCTTCATATGGTCTGCATATGACACAAACAGATGAGGCAAAGACCGGAAGGGTTTAGTTCTGTCAAGATAAAAGGGCAGACATTGTCTGACTTCTAATGCATGAAGACACTGCTCCTCCAGAGAGGAATGCATTTTAGGAAAAAACACAGACAAATATACCACCTGGTTTAAATGAGGTCGAGAGATCACTTTAGACACTAATTTCGGGTATGGCCGCAATGTCACTTTGTCTTTGGAGAATTGCCCTGCCATCAAAGCCTGCAATTCAGTCTCCTCTCAGATGTTATTACCACTAGGAATGCAGTTTTTTACATTGGGGAGGAAAGGGACAGGACAAACGGGCTCAAATGGATGCTCCATCAGTGCCACTAAGGTAATGTCCCACAAAGGACTTGTGTTAAGATCCCACAAGGGAACCGGGTCCCATACTGGCAGATGGAGACAAAGGATCTCACCACCATGGCATTGGAAAATACCAGTCTTCCATGAACAGGTGCATAAAAGCTGAGATCACGACTAGATGCACCCTCAATGAGCTAAGCACAAGGCCTAATGACTGAAGATGCAGCAAATACTCCATGATTTTTTAATACAGACTAGCATTGGCTGAACTCCATGGGCCAATGACCACACTGAAAAATGTTACAGGCCATACTAATAGAGGATTTTCTACTACTGAATAGGACTGTCAAACAGCCTCCAAACATCGCTCTTCCTCCTCATTCAACCATGGAGCAGTCATGCCATGAGATGCCAGGAGCTGAGTGAGGGATGCAAGGTGCGACCATGATTCTGTGAAAGTAGGTTGGAGAGGAAGGTATATGGGTGGCTGAATCAAAAGCACAAGAAGGCCACAAAACCAGCACTGCCTCAGCCATGCCAGTGACAATGAGGATAACATTGACCCATTCCACTTTCAGCTTGAGGATGATCTATAGAACAATCAGGATCACAGAGAAAGCATATAGGAGAGTCGACTGCCAGCTGAGGTGGAAGGCATCCATCAGTGAACCCATGGACTGAGCTCCTTTTCCTGTTGTCCCTCGTAGTGAGAGCCCCAAGCCACAACACTTGCAGAACACTGGACTTCAGCACATTCGTGATTCAGGGAAGAATTCCTGGTGAGATGATGCATGAGATGATTCTGGACTTCAGGGAAGAGATCAGCTATCGGAGCGATACTCTCTTCAATACAGAACTGCCACAGCCTGGTTGCGTCTTGGGAGAGGACACTGGAGTGTGTTCCCCCTTGTCTGTTCATATAACACATCGTGGTGGTATTCTTGGTAAGTATATGAACCACTGAACACTTGATGCAGTCTAGGAAAATGTGACAGGCATTGTAGATGGCCTGAAGCTCCAGGACACTGATATGCAGTGAAGCTTCCTGCTCCAACCACAGACCCTGAACCTTCAGTGATGCCAGATGCACTCCCCAACCTATCAGAGAGGTGTCAGTGACAACAGTCCTGGTTGGTAAGGGCTGGGTGAAGGGAATGCCTCGACATATATTCCCCTGTTCCATCCACCAGTGCAAGGAGTTCAGGATCAGTGGAGGGAGGAGGACCAATCTGTCCAAGGGGTGAACAGTTGAATGGTAAACTGACCTGAGCCAAATCTGAAGGCGCAACTTTTCAAATTAAACCACCTGTGTGCATGAAGACATCTGGCCCAAGAGCTTCAGACACATGCAAACTGTCATGGAAGGTTGAGACTGCAGACCGAGACAAAGGCAACAAATTGTCTGGAAATGGTCGGTCAGCAAAAACGCTCTTGAACTCACAGGGTCTATTAGGGCCCCAATGAACTTGATTTTCTGAATAGGGACCAATGTTAAACTTCCGGTGTTTAGGATGAGACCCAGGTAAATTGAATAAGCACAGCGTAATGTGTATGTGAGAAAGGATTACTTCTCTGGACCTGCCCCTTAAGTAGTCAGTCACCAGATACAGGAAGATATGGATTCCTTTCTTCCTGTGGTACGCCGTCATCACAACCACACATTTGGTAAAGACCTGGGGGGCGAAGACAGACTGAAAGGAAGGACTATGTACTGAAAATGACAGCTCGCCACAACAAACCAGAGAAATCTTCAGTGGTTCAGAAAAATCACCACATGGAAATAAGCATCCTGAAGGTCCAGTCATTCTGAGTCAATGTAAGGAGAATCATTTATAGGGTGACCATTAGGAACCTTACATATCTGATATATTTGTTGAGGTTGCAGAGGTTGAGAATAGGTCTTACCCTTCGTTTGTATTTGGGAACCAAGAAGTACTGGGAATAAAACTCCTAGCTGCGGTGCTGTGGAGCAACTTCCCCCACAGCTCCCAAAACCATTAACAAGCAGATCTGCTCAAAGAGCAGTATCTCATGAGAGAGGTCTCTGAAGAGGGACATGGAGGAATGGTGGGGTATTCCTGCTATCTCGGGGGAGGAAAAGACTGCCCAAAGATGCTTGCAGATGGTATTGTTGCTGCTATTGGCCCTCTGCACTGCCAACGTATACACGCCCAAGAAATGAAGGATGGTGTTAGAATCCTTGAAGGAGTACAGTGTTTTGTCCAAAAACAGCACCTGGCTGATGATGGATAGATCTTCTATAACTTGTTCATGTTGGAAGCAATGCCCGAATTTTGCAGCCAGGAAACCCTTTTCATGGTCACTGCAGAGCCATAACTCCGGTCGAAGTGTCCGTGATGCTCAAGGCAGACTGCAACTATGTCTTGGCCACTAAGTAGGCCTCAGTGATGAACAACCAAAATTCCTCTCTAGCGGTTTCAGGTAGCTGGTCTGCAAACTTAAACATAGCTGTCCAATTTACAAAGTCGTATCTGGACAAGCAATGCCTGCTGGTTCGCAATCTGCATTTGCAAGGAGGAGGTGTAAATCTTCTTTCCCATTAAGTCCATTCTTTTCAATTCCTTGTCCTTAGGAGTGGACTTAAACCTGCCCTACTGGGCTCTATCATTCACTGGAGTTATGACCGGGGAATTTTGAGCCAGATGGTAGTAAAACCTCTCAAAACCTGCACCAGGACAAAATAGCATTTCTCCATGAGCTTCACAGTAAATGGCACCAAAGCTGGTGTGCTCCAAAGAATTTTCACAAGCTCTAGGAGCGCATCATTAATAGGAAGGGCTGAGGAGCTGGCTCCCACTCCTGGACTGGTGGAGCTGGAAAAGGCAGCTCTATAGGCTCTGCAGTGCCTAGGGAAATCTCATTACTGCCTGACCCTGCGGTGGATACACAGTCCCCACCACTGATCTGCTTGGTGATCTGCTTTAATGGGAGCTGAGGGTTGTGATTTCCGTGACAGAGGGGCATCTCACAGATTCCATTGAGACCACTAGGCGTAAGGATAGGGCATTAGTGGCCAGTAGGCACTGGGACAGGAGCCCCTGTCCCAACTGTAAGACAAGTGCCAATCCTGGTACCCATGGTGCTCCATAAATGGCCCCTAATGTTGGTCGGATGAAGAAGAGCAGGAGGAGAAAGATCCCCACCTCGACTCCATGAAGCCTTGGGTTTCTGGGGATAATGGTGCAGCCAGCTCTAAGGGTGAGTCAGTCTGACTCATCCGTCACCCAAATAAAGAAGGGACTGGCACCAATGGTGGAAACAGTACCACTGGTATTGAGTATGCTCTGTTGACTCTGAAGTCAGTGGAGGCACCAAAATAGCTGATGGTGCCAAAATGGAGGGTTGTGAGAATCGCCACAGTAACATCAACAATGCTGAATGCAACAGTGTTGTGACAATCCCTTGCACCGATCCCCGCACCAGCCTTGCTTCCACACACTGCGGAAGGAGAACACTGAGATGCAGTTCCAATGGACCCAAAAATACAGCAGCTCATCCATCCAATGGGGCTATACATGCTGTAGCCCTGGCAAAGACTTGGATCAAGAGAAAAGCAGAGGAGGTCTGGAGCCACTTGGTACTTCGCTGGTGTGGGAACAGCCAGTCCCGGTATCACCCGCATCGGCATCAGATTAAACAGATGCCCTGGGGCCGGAACTGGAGTTGCTGGTACTTCCATGATTCACTTGTTGAATTCTCTTCCGTATAATCAGTCACTTAAGTTTTATGTTTTATAGCTAAACCCAATTTACTGATCTGTTGTTACACAAGTTTTAACAGTATAATTTACCTGCTTCATATACAAGTGGACTACTTTTACGACTTGTTTCCAGTATTTTATTCACTTTATTGATTTCCTGGTTAAACTTTCACCCTGTGAAGCACATTTCACAGTTAATAAGTGAAACATAAATGAATTCAGTAAACCTTTTCTAGGATACTATAACCTTTATGGAATCTGTTTTTCTTTACCTAAATCTAAATACATCATTTGTATTACAGTAGCAACTGGAGATGTCATCATAAAATCATATAAGTGTAGGACTGGAAGAGACCTCATCTAGCCTAGTTCCCTGCATTCAAGGTAGGTCTACATAATAACTAGACAATTACTGACAGGTGTTTATCAAACCTGTTCTTAAAAAAAACTCAAATGACAGAGATTCCACAACCTCCCAATTTGCACCAGTGCTTAACTACCTTGACAGTTAGGAAGTTTTTCCTAATGTCCAACCTAAACCTCCCTTGCTGCAATTTTAGTCTACTGCTTCTTGTCCTATCCTCAATTTTTTACCCTCCTCCCTGTAACAACCTTTTATGTACTGGAAAACTTTTATGTCTTTGCTCAGTCTTCTCTTTTCTAGACTAAGCAAACCTGACTAAGCAAAAAGATTTTTTCAATCTTTCCTCATTGGTCATGTTTTCTAGACCTTGTTTTTTTTTGTTGCTCTCCTCTAGACTTTCTCCAATTTGTCCAAATCTTTCCTGAAATGTGGCACCCAGAACTGGACACAATACTCCCTCTGTGTCCTTATCAGTGGAGAGTAGAGCGAAATAATTTCTTCTCATGTCTTGCTTACAACACTCCTGCTAATACATCCCAGAATGATGTTAGCTTTTTTTGCAACAGCATTATACTGTTGGCTTATATTTATCTAGTGATCCACTGTGACCCCAGGTCCCTTTATGCAGTACTCCTTCCTAGTCAGTCATTTCCCATTTTGTATGTGTGCAATTGATTGTTCCTTCCTCAGTGAAGTTCTTTGCATTTGTCTTTATTGAATTTCATCCTATTTACTTCAGACCATTTCCCCAGTTTGTCCAGATCATTTTGAATTTTAATCCTGTCCTCCAAAGTACTTGCAACCCCTCTATCTTGGTATCATCCGCAACATTTTAAGTGTACTCTCTATGCCATTATCTAAATAATTGATGAACATACTGAACAGAACTGGACCCAGAACTGATCCCTGTGGAACCCCATTCAATATGCCTTTCTAACTTGACTGTGAACCACTGATAACTCCTCTCTGCAAATGGTTTTCCAATCAGTTATGTATCAGTTATAGTAACTCCATCTAGGCTCCCTAGTTTGTTTATGAGAAGGTCATGTCAGACAGTATCAAAAGCCTTCCTAAAGTCAAGATATACTACATCTGCCACTTCTCCCCTATCCACATACTACATGCTGTTCATATTTATATTAAAAGAGAATCCCTGCCCAAAAGAGCTCACATTCAAAATAGATAAGATGAACAAGGGAGCATGGTAGTAAAAGGGAGAAGGAGGTATAATCCCTTTTTTACAGATGGAGAATTAAGATAAAGGGAAATTAAGTGATTTGCCTGAGGTGACACAGGGAGTCTGTGGCAGAGCTGGTAACTGAACCCAGACCCAAGTTCCAGTCATAACCACAAGACCTTCCTCTCAAATAAATTTAACTGAAGTAGAAAAGAATAACATTTCTAAGTGCATCCTATTTATACCAGAGGCTTTGTTTTTTTTTAATTTTTAGCTTATTTTCTCTTATGTTATGTATGTTTCTACTGTTCCTTTTCAGGCTACAAGGACTCAACAGTTGATCTAGAATACTCCATGTTGGCAGGCTAGGTTTCATGTGTACAATCTGGGTTAGGAAGTGACCTTGAGGTTGTTCAAAGACCTTGAGCCAATTGAAATTTAATTGAGATTATGCTTTTAGATTCATCTTGAAAAGGGGTTGCAAGTTGAGTTACTGTTAAACAGATCCTGTTGTATTTAATGACTTTCTCCAAGGAATATGTAATATGTTGGCTTTTCCTTTCTCCCCAAAGATATTATTTTATAAGCAATTATTAAAAAAAGAAACAAAAGTGAGGGATGGCAAACCATAAAAAAAGAGTTTGGAGGAAGGGGACTGCCTGACTAAGAAATAGGAGTTGATAGAAAACCAGAGATATTTTTAGCCCAAAATCAATTCTTTAAGTTTCAAACTCTCTTGTGGAGGTAGTGTAATAGCCAGCAGTTTGGTATTAATGCTGTTAAAGTACTCTGGATACAGATGAATTTTGCTCACTATTTCTCATTTCACCTGCCTTAAAAACAAAACTGCAATCATTTTGATAAATGGACTGAAAAACTGTCTAATTTCACTGTAGCTTCTGAATGACCATATTTCTCTGATGACATGCTATTTTGTAAGCTATTACAGAAATAAAAAAAACTCCATTTAATCAAAACATTCCTTTGGGCTTCCTTACAGCAATAGTTTATTATGGAGAGATGGGGATGGATCTACTCTTCTCCTCACCTTCCTCAAAATAGTGAAAAACATTAAGATAAGACTGTGCAAAATAGAAGTCTTCATTGTGTCTCCACTGATACCAACAAAACCTGACCAGAATGTGTGGTGCTTGAAAGGGAGGCAGACATACATAATCAAGTCATGGAAGAAAATTGCCTATTGTTGAAAAAAAATCAGATTTGGAACAAATTTTTTGTAATCTATGCTTTCTATACTATAAGGTCTTTATGGATAAAAATATTATTGTATTAATACAGTACCTGCATGCACATTCACACACTTAAGAAAAGTAACTTTCCAATGCAACCTAGTATTTGTCTCAAAGAGAATAACAGAGGTGAATCATAACTGTGAAAACATGTTATTTTCAGTTTCACTGTCGTCACTATTACTGATAGTACTTACTGATAGTAAGAACAACTACATCGGCAAGAACGCATTCTACAGCATCTTACAAGGTTTATGCAAAATGCACCATGATTAGAGTGAAATAACTATTTCCATGTATTTGATTTAAGCTAACTTTCTTGTGATTCCATCCTGTTTCACCACTTTAAAATTATGGACATGACACAATGCCCAATGGGGTCAGGCCTTATGTGGCAAATGCAAACTCATTAAAGTATTCTTCTGCTTTTCAGAATTTTGGATTATCCATTTTATACAAATATTTCTGCATCATAAAAGGCGGTTACTTATCTTGTAACTGCTGTTCTTCAAGATGTGTTGCTCATATCCATTCCATTCTAGGTGTATGTGCACTCCCTTGCACAGTTACTGGAAATTTTTTCCCCTTAGCAGTATCCATAGGGCTGGCTCTGGCGCCCCATGCACATGCCACGGTATATGAGACATCGCCGGCCCCAGGCCCCCTCAGTTCCTTCTTGCCGTCAACTCTGACAGTGGGAACAGGTAATGGAATGGACATTAGCAACACATCTTGAAGAACAACAGTTACAAGGTAAGTAATCATCTTTTCTTCTTCGAGTGCTTGCTCATGTCGATTCCATTCTAGGTGACTCCCAAGCAATACCTTGGAGGTGGGATCGGAGTTCATCGGTGAATGTCTGCAGCACTGTCTTGCCGAAGCTGGCGTCATCTCTAGCTTGCTGAACGATGGTGTAATGGGAGGCAAAGGTGGGCACCGTGGACCAGGTAGCAGCCTGCTATGTCGTGAATAGGCACCTGAACCAGAAAAGCCACCAATGAAGCCTGCGCCCTGGTAGAATGAGCTGTAACTGCCCCCGGGAGAAGAACCTTTGCCTGCTCGTAGCAGAACCTAATACAGGAGATTATCCACGAGGAGATTCTCTGCGCTGAAACAAGTGAGCCTTTCATCCTGTCAGTCACTGCAACGAAGAGTTGCGTGGACTTACGGAATGACTTTGTCTACTCTATGTAGAATGCTAGGGCCCTCTGTACATCAAGCATATGCCAACAACGTTCCTCGTCCAAGGCATGGAGTTTTGGAAAGAAAACAGGTAGGAAAATGTCCTGATTAAAATGAAATTGGGACACCACTTTGGGCAAGAATGCCAGGTGACAGCCACAACCAGACCTTATCCTTATAAAAAACCGTATATGGCAGTTCCAAGGTAAGCACCCTAATCTCAGATACCCTTCTAGCCGAAATGATCGCTACCAGAAAGGCCACCTTCCAGGATAGCAATAACAAGGGATAGTGGCTAAAGGCTTGAACGGGGCGTTAGCGAGCGCCAAATTTAGATCCCAGGGAAGAAGTGGATCCCTAACTTAAGGGTAGAGCCTCTCTATGCCCTTCATGAACCTGACTACCATATCATGGGAAAACACCAACTTCCCATGGATCGGGGGGGGAGGGGCGAGAGGTGAAAACTGGAAATAGCCACCAGATGCACCCTCAGCGAGGCAAAAGCTAGACCCTGCAGCTTAAGGTGTAACAGGTAGTCTAAAATCGTTTGGATCGAGACCTGCTAGGCCAAGACACCCCGGGACATGCAGAGCAGGTGAGCCGTGTCCACTTAGCTAGATATAATATTCTAGTGGAAGGTTTCCTGCTACCCATTAGAACAAACCACACTTGAGACGAACAGGCTTTTTTCCTCCAGGTTCAACCATGTAGACCCCACGCCGTCAGTTGCAGAGATTTCAGGTCTGGATATAGTAACCAACCCTGGTCCTGGGAGAGGAGATTGTGCCAGTGAGGCAGCTCTATCGGGGTGTCATTCACCATCAGTCCTAGGCGCTGACAGGCAGCTCTCGCTAGGTTGAGGTTGGCCTGGACCTGGGTAGACCTAGGACCAGGACCTGCCCTTGATTAGCCAGTCATCCAGATATGGGTATATTTGCATTCCTTGTTGCCTGAGGTGTGCGGCTACAACTGCCACACACTTTGTGAAGAAAGGCCAAATGGAAGGGCCATAAACTGGAAATGGGAACGGCCCACAAAAAAATTGGAGAAACCACCTGTGGCCAGTAAAAATTGCAATATGAAAATATGCGTCCTTCAGGTCGAGGGCGGCATACCAGTCTCCAGGAAGGGAATGATGGAGGTTAGGAAGACCATGAAGAATTTGAGCCTTCTGAGGAATTTGTTCAACTTATCTGAGGCTCCCTTTCGCCTTGGAAATGAGGAAGTACCAGAGTAAAAACCTTTCCCCCTCCTATCTGGTGGAACTTCCTCTACTGCCCTCAATCTGAGGAGGCTCTCCACCTCCTGCCCGAGAAGTTGCTCATGACAGGGATCCCTGAAGAGGGATGGGGAAGAGAGGTGAAATGGGAGGGAGAAAACTGCAGGGTATAGCCCCTTTCGACAATACCAAGGACCCAGCAGCCTTATGTAATATGGACCCACTCAGGAAGGAAGGGCACGAGACAATTCATAAACTGCAGGGAGGGAGGATCCTGATTGGAAGCTGGTAGGCCATCCTCAGGTGCACCATCAAAATGGCTGGCGCTGCCAGCCGGAGTGCCCCAAGGGGCCCTGCTGCTGGCCTGAGGAGGAGGTTGATCTGCGCCTCCTCAAGCTCCTATCTCTGTCCCTCCTCCCATAGGCACCAAAATGCGGGGCTTGGTATCTGGGCTGCTGCTGCTGTTGCTGAGAGCAGAACTGCCGTCTTGAGACCTGAGGTATGTAGAGACCCAAAGAACATAAGGTGGCCCTAGAGTCCTTCAGACCATGCAGCTTAGCATCCGTCTGGTCCGAAAAGAGTGCAGACCCACTGAACGGCAGGTCCTGGAGGATTGCTGCATTTCTTGGGACAGACCAGAGGACTGCAGCCACGAACAGCGCCACATGGTCATGGCCAAACACATAACTCTTGCCACCGAATCAGCTGCATCCGAGGCTGCCTGCATAGCCACCCTGCCACTGATCTATCTTCCTCCAGGAGCGATTAGATCCAATGCCTGGTCCTGGAATAGTGCCTCACCAAAGCACTTCAGGCAGTCCAAGAGATTATAATTATATTTCCCTAACAGTGCTTGCTGGTTAGCAGTTCTAAATTGCAGGCTGGCCATAGAATAAATCTTTTCGCCGAATAAATCCAGCTTTTTGTAGTCTTTATTCTTTGTTGTGGGGCTGGGCTGGCCCTGCCTGTCCTCTCATTTGCAGTTGCCACTACCAAAGAGCCCAGTGATGCGTGTGTGAAGAGATACTCAAACCATTTTGCAGGGATGTATTATTTCTTCTCTGCCTTTTTGGAGGTTGGTGGCAGCGATAACGGTGTTTGCAGCATGGCGGCTGGTGCGGGGCATCGAAGAACACAACCTTGAGGATCGGCGCTGGGAATGCGCTGCGCAGTACCACAGAGATTCCCACCAGGAGGTCAAAGAGCGCCCCAGTGCCAGGGAACTGCGGTGGTGCCAGCCACGTGCAGGTGAACCCGGCGCCGACGGTGACCGGCTTTTGCACCTGGCTGTCGCAGGGGAGACATTTGCTGCCGGGGAGGTGGAATGGCTCTGCTCTCGCGGGGACCTCAGCATCAGAGACCGGGATCGGCACACAGAGTCCCTCCGTGCCAGCAATCTGGATCTGCCGCTCTCCCTTTCCAGAGACCAACATGTATGGTGCCACACAGCTGTTGGCTCGACCCGGTGCCGGTGACAGGGATCAGAATCTCGGGGATCTGTGTCTCCACAGCAGGGACCTTCTCCTTGGCAACCTGCCCTCTGGGACTCAGGTGGCCAGTGCAGCCAGTGAGGGGGTCCCATCGCAGGCTTCTCCCTTGAAACTGGCACCTTGTCTCTCCCCAGCATCAGGACAGGCTTAGGAGTGGGCAGCAGGAGGAGAGTAATCATAACCCTCACTGCCTGGAGCGCCTCCAGCGTTGACAGCAGTGTGAGCTGGAGGGATCTCCTTCCGCTCCCTAGCATCCGGGGTGGCTCTCTCGGAGGGCTCGGAGTCCTAAACGGCGAGTCCTGCGCCGAATGCCCCGGCGCAGCCAGCTGGAAGGTGCCCTTGGTCGACCCTGCATCTCTGCTCTTCCTCGGTGCAGGGGAGCGATCTCTGTCCAGGCGCTGCTTCTTCTGCCTCTTTTGTGGAGGATAAGAAGGTGGGTGCCGCAATGCTTCCAGTGCTAGCAGGGCGCTCTGCACTGACGATGTGCTTGGCCCCGAGGCTGAACGTGGCGGCTCCGGGGCCGGTCTCAACGCCACCTCCATAAGAAGGGCTTTCAGGCAGATCTCCCTTTCTTTCTGAGTCTTCAGCCTGAAGCCCTTGCAAATTTTACATTTGTCCTTTCGATGTGACTCCCCCAAACACTTCAGACAGCTCTCGTGGGGGTCACTGAGCAGGAAGGGCTTGCCACAAACTGTGCAGGACTTGAAGCCCAGACAGCAGGGCATGCCCCGCTCCCAAGTCAAAGTCCCTAACAGGACTAACACGTAACACTAACTAACTACTAATAACAGCATTTAATTAACAAAGAACTACTTAATTAACCTAATTAGTAACTACAGTAGAAGAGGGGAATTGAAGTACTTGTGATTGCAAGCAAAGCAAGGTTCCAGCAACCGTCAGTGGCGAAAAGAAGGAACTGAGGGGGCGAAAGACCGGTGGCACCTCATACACCGCGGCATACGTGCAGGGTTCCAGGGGGCACCGGAGCCGGCCCTACGGCTACTGCTAAGGGGAAAAAATTTCCAGTAGCCATGCACAGGAGCACGCACACACCTAGAATGGAATTGACATAAGCAAGCACTCAAAGAAGAATACAACCATCCCTGAGCAGCAAACATTTGCTGTATTAAAGGAAATTCTGTGAGGAAGAAAAGTACAGTGATTTAATGCAGATGAGTAATCTAACCTTGTCCTCCACTGAAACTATGCTACAATTTGTCACCATATGCAATGGGGTCAGAACAGCTCTGATTTTAATATTATTACTTATTTGTATTATTGTAGTCCTAGTCTTGTACCAGAACTCTTTTGTGCTAGGCCCTGACAAAGAGAACAAAAAAGGGGCTGAGCCTACAATCTAGGGGCTGGTCTATACCTAAAATGTAGATTGGCCTACCTACATCACTCACAGCTGTGAAAAATTTTATACCCTGTACTATGTAGTTAGGTCAACCTATCCCCAGCTGTAGACGCACCTAAATTGACAGAAGAATTCTTCTGTCAACCTAGCTAACTCCTCTCAAGGAGGATTTAGGATTTACTACAAAAAAGGAAAAACTCCTTCCCCCTTTGTAGCAAGTGTCTACATTATAGTGGCATAGCTTAAGCATTGCAGGTGTCCTGCTGTAGGGCTTGCAGTGTAGCTATACCCTAAATAATATTGGTGTGCTCTCTCAGAAAGACAGTGCATAACCATAAAATGATCATGGACTGTTCATTTAATAAGTATTTAACAACACTCTGTACAAGGCCTAAGATCACATAGTATAGTAAGCAAGACATAAAAAGAGCACATAGCAAATCCACATTATTGAGGTCTACTACAGGCTGGTGACACAGTCCAGCGGGGGCATTGCGACCCTTCCTCGGGCCCAGGCTCCGAGGAAGGCCACAGCGCCTTAGTCTAGGGGACTAAGCAGAGCCAGTTACCAGACTTTAAACTCGACCCCCGGTGGGGCGGGCTTCCTCCACAGTCTGTAGCCCTCTGGCCCTCCCATAGGGCAGGGCTGATAAGTGGTCAGTAGCCCCGACCTTCTAACAGGCAGGGTGGTCAAGCAGTCTATTGCCCCTGGCCCTCAGGCGGGGCAGGGCAGGGCAGGCGAAGCAGTCTATAGCCCCTGGCCTTCCAACAGGTGGGCTGTTAAGCAGTCTGGTGCCCCCGGCCCTCAGGCAAGGTGGGGCAGGCGAAGGTAGGCTGTAGCCCCCGGCCCTCATGCGGGGCGGGGCAGGCCCAAGCAGTTTGTAGGCCCCGGCCTTCCAACAGATGGGGCTGTTACGCAGTCTGGTGCCCCCAGCCTTCCAACAGGGTGGGGCAGGCAAAGCAGTTTATAGCTCCCGGTTTTCCAATAGGCAGGGCGAGCAAAGTAGTCTACAGCCTCTGGCCCACAAGCCGGGCAAGGCTGGTAAAGTCAATTGCCCCCAGCCCTCAAGCAGAAGGGGCAGGCAAAATGGTCTAAAGCCCCTGGTCTTATTGGCAGGTGGGGCTGGTACAGCTTGGTATCCTCCGGGTGGTCAGAGAAGCCAAGCACTCCTGGGGTGGTTAGGGAAGAGGGGAAGGGGACGCAGGCCCACCTGACTCCCCTACGTCCCAGCCCAGGGCCCTATCAGTGGCAAAGCATTTTGCCACTGAGTCAACAGGGATCCAGCCACAACACACTGACTGGTCTGACCACGCACTCAGCCACTCTTTAGTCGGCTGTCCCTGGGCTACTTCCTCCCACCCTGTCCCCAGGTACCTGCAGGAAGCAGTCTCCTTCCCAGTCTCTCTGGGGTAGAAGGCGAGCAGCAGTCCCACAAGTCCCTTACCGTCGACCAGTGGCAGGTCCAGAAACTCCTCCCGGTCGTCAATGGAGGGCAGCTCCTCCAGGTCACAGGGTCCCAGAGGTTCCTCCCGTCCACACGGTTCGGTCCACTCCTGTGAGTCCTCCACATCAGGGCTGGCCTCAGGGAGTTCCTCCCACCCAGCGGCCTCGGGTAGCTGCTCCCAGCCACTCGGGCCTGGCAATCCGGGCAGGTTTTGGAGGCTCTAGTCAGCAGAGCAATTGCTCCAAATATCCGCAGGGCCTGGGTCAGGCCTGGACCGCAGCCTCTGGGGAGACACATCTGCCTCCTGCAGCAGCTTCCCCCTGACTGAGCTGCTAGGCCGGCCTTTTACACTGGCCTCTCCTGTCCTGGCTCCACCCCTTTTCTCTCTTGTATTCGGCCTGCAGTGCCTTGATCTGCCCAGCAGAGGTGTTGCAGCTGGTCCTCAGGCTCCAAGGAAGGCCACAGCGCCTTGCCACAACTACCTAACATATTTGTTCATACTATTGGAAAGTTTATGTTACAGAAGAGACACAAAGTTTCCCATGCCTAAACATGTTAGTCAAACATCTGTCTCAGGAACCGTAGCCTCAAAATTAGTGGTGAACAAGTGACCTAAAGAGTGAGTTTAAGGTTCAGATAGTTTGCACCGCAATGAAGTTTGGCTCTTTATTTTATTTAAACTTCTTTCTGTGGTGCTCATAACTGTAAAATCAGTGCACCTCACAAATATTAACAAACTTATCCTTGCAACACCCATGTATGGCAGGCAAGTGTAGCCCCATTTTACAGAGGTGGAATTGAGACACAGAGAGTTTAAGTTATTTGCCAAAGGTCACACAAGAAGTTTTTTGCACAGCCATGAACAGAATCCAGTTTTCTTAAGTCCAAAAAAGGCTTATTAAAATATCTCACTTATTTAACATACCAACTTTTTATGAATTACATTGTAGATAATGTAGGAGATATCTGTAGATTTTTATGAATAGCATAGGTACCTCAGTTTACTTGCTTGATATTATTCTGTCTGACTACATGGAGGTAAATCAAAAGGCGTTTTTAGTAGGATCAAGCATGAAACGAAACAATGGCCAGAGATAAGAAACCCTTGGGTAAACAATTTAATTAGGAAGATGCTATTTCCAGGTGCCAGGCAAAGTTACACAGCTAGCTTGCGAAGACTGAGGCCTAAGATCAAAAGGACATTCAACAGTTAAAAACTCTTCCCCTAGAAATGGATGGGGTACGAACTGTCAGCAGCTGCTTGGTGGGTGGGTGAGGAAGAGAGACTTAATCAGGGCTGAAAGCCCTTAGCAGAGGGCTATGTCTCCCCATCTAGATGTGGAGGTATCTGGGTTTAATGGAGCTTTCTTAAAACTGCAAGAAAATGTTTAGACAAGTTCTGAGGCATACAGACTTTGGTAGATTTAACCCTCTCCTCTGATGGCTATGTTCCTTTGGATGGTTAAACAATATATTTGTTCAGGCTCCCTGGGAATTTGCTTGAATGTGACAAATATTGTTGAGCCTGTGGAGTTATGGCTGGAAACAGAGATGCTGCCACCCCAGGATCCAGTCTAACAGTGATGGAACTGAAGGGTACCACCTAGAGAAGAGTGAAAACAGTGAAAATTGTCACTTGACGGGTGCACTTGAGTGGACTGCAAAGGGGTCTAAGGCACAGATTCTATAACCATGGTGGGAGTAGCAGTGGATGTAGCCAGCCTAGTTATCCAGTTTAAAATGGGTGAGCCACCAAATTTCACTCTGGGAGAAGTGCAGATATAGGCCTGCCACTTGGAAAGAGTGAGCCTGAAGAGACTAGGATAGATCACAAGTGCAGCTCCATCCTGAACTGTGACAGACACCAAGAGATTGGACTGTGTGATTGAGAGAGATCATCTAATTCCAGCAAGAACTTTCTTCCTCACTTTTCATATACTACTAGCCACATCTCTGCCACAAAATATTCAGCCTTGTGTTTTTAAGACTTCTTTTCACTCTTTGATCCTGCTGGCTCAGATTATTTTTGCAGAAATCTCTTTCACCCATTGACTCAAATTAATCCCAGCCATATTACATCTCATATGAAACAAATGAAGTTCAAGAAGAAAATGGCAGGGGAAAGTATTATCCTTTCACACCTTCTCAGTTTTGTACAGAAAATGGTCTTAAACCTACTAAAATTTTCAGAGCAAACTTCCACAGAACATGGAATATTTATCTTGGCATTCAATCTTAATACTTAATTACCTCCCTATTTCATCCACATTTTTCTAACCTTTCTTATCAAGTTGTAACATCACATGTAACTTTTTAAGAATATGAGGGTGAAACACTAACAGTACTCCTGCAAATCCAGATAGGAGTGAGGAGCCAGAGGATCTATGTCATTTGAGACTACAATTTAACTTTTTAATCCACATATTAACCAATAAAAGACCTTTACATTCATACCAGGAGGGCAATATATGTGTTTCCTACTGAGATCACTGTCATGTCAAAAAATCAACTAGCAGCAGGTGCTAAATGCAGTATAGCAGATAATTTTGCCTTCTACCTGAACACTGCTATCCCTAAATTTTTTGGGAGAAGTTGGCTAAGAAATAAACACTTTCTCCACCAGAAAAATGAACCATCTGACAAGGGATCCCAGAATCACTCATGTTTCTGAAACCATATTGAAAACTGTTCTCTGCAGTTTGTTCAACACTTAAAAAGATTTTCAGTGTCAGTTCAAGGGCACCTATTATTGAAAACAAATGTCAGCAATATCTCAACTTCCTAGTGTAAACAAGACTAGAGACACTAAGGGTTGCTATTATGACCCATCCATGCCTAGGGTAGCCACCTGAAAATGCCAAGGTCAGGGCAGGCTGTAAAAGGAGAGCAGATTCTCCCAACACTGGTGGGTGACACTGAAGTCAGACTTCCCAACCAGCCACAAACAGTGCTTCTGATTCCCCACACTGATTATCAAAAAGCCAAAATAAAAATATACACAGCCCCCTTCACTGCATTTCAGTCTCTGGCTCCCAATAGGCCACTAGTTCCAGTAAAGAGATCAGTTATTTAAAACTCTATGCTCTTTACCAAAAAGGTTTCTACTGACCCCAAAGGGTCAGCCATAGTACCAGATCGATATAAGTTTGGATCTTACCCAAAATATCACGCTGCCAGCCAATCCTTTGGTGACTAAAACTAAAGGTTTATTATAAAAAAAACCTAAAGGTTTATTATATTATTAAAAAAAGAAAGAAACAAACTATAAGAGAAGTGTTAAAGGATTAAAGCAATCAGACACATACAATTGATTTGAAAGTCCATATATATCAGGTTTCTAATAGAATTGTGGAGTTTGCAGGCTTGTATAGTCCCTCTGGTATACATCCAGTACCTGGATGGGTCTCAGTCCTCTGTTTCACAGCTTCAGATCAGTTGTAGAGGAGTTGATCCAGAGGTAGACTGAAGACAAATGGATGTGGTGCAGCTGCCTTTTACGTCCTTTGGCCTTTGCCATGCTGCTTGTGGAAATTTACAGGAATAAGATGGAGTCCAGGGTCACATGAGTGACTGGTGACTCATCAGGTATAACCCTGGCTTCTCCCCCAGGGCCCATTGTACCTGTGAATTTTTTTAATGGCCATTAAGCAGGCTAGTGCTGCAGCCATCCTGTGTGGGGTGTTGCCCAGACACAGCACAATTTGAAATACAGATATATCAATCATATCCATAACTTCCATTACACATATAACACATGAACATAATCATCATCATCTTACTTAGCACATTATAGCCTTTTTAACAGTACCTGACATGGCATATCTTATATGAATTATTATGATTTTGACATGCTGATGTTAAATAATATAATAAATGTCCCCCTCTACCCCCAATCCAGTCAGCGTGACAGCTATTACATCCAAATATACCACATAAGCCCTTCTGCCAACATCCTAATAATTTTTTCTGAATGTATACAACCCTGGGCATAACAGAAAGTCCATTGGTGACACCATTTCACACTTGCTGCTTATGGACCTCATCTTAAAAAGGAGCGGATGGACAGCTACATTAATTTACCATGAGTTTAGGTATGCAGGAAAATGGGATAACTATTATCATGAGTCCTAGATTTCCACATCAGTTTAGAATCCTGAAGTATCCTATGTTTCATTTTATGCAAGGACATTGGAAATTCTGTTTTATGAAGTAGTTCTCCTTTACATCACTTGTGAAGAGCTTAAGTAACCATCCTCCTGAAGAACATCTGTCTACCAGCAAATATTTAAACTTCCGTTTTGAATTATCAGACACTGGAGTTTTTTTTAATCAGACAGTAAAAATATGCTTGTTGTAATGATTGGCTGCCCACAGCATCCCCTGCTGGCATAGTGTTGCTCTGCAGGCACTCCCTGCTTCAGTTTCCCTCCCCAAGATGGGTCTCCTTTGTTCACCAGACACGTCAGTTTTGAAGAAGTGCCTTAACCCTCCGTCTAAGTCACAAAACAAGAAATACAAATCCTACCACACAAAAGGTTTCTCTACCCTTTGAGACTGGTGTTCATCCCACCCTCCAGGCCCTACTCGCAGCCCCTTTCTGGGCTACCTTTAAGAGTCTCTTTCTCCTCTCTGGGCTAGGACACTGGCCCCCAGGCTGGTTCCCCTACCAACTCTGGTTTAGAGCCTACTGCCTGTGGTTCTAACTGCCAGATTGATCTATCTCAGTCCTCTTCTAAGGCTCAGGTCTCCATTAAGCTAATTAACTGCCACCCAGAAAATTAACTACTCCCAGGTGGATTTGGGTTGGCTCATTCTCCCCACCAAAGCCTATCACAGGTAGGTTAGTCCCTGACTCCCATGAAAGGCCAATACTTGTGACAGTGCTGTCCAAATAATTTCCAAATTCATTGTAACTGAACACTGTAAGGAAATGTAGATAATTGCTTCTTTCTCACTGCACCCCTTTTATTTTAATATGTTATTTCTATATGAGAGGACTCCTCAATTTATTTTAAAGAATAAAATTAGAAGTTATCTAGTGCTGAATTCAAGCAATGGTATCTAGAAGATCCAAGTTATTTGCCCAGAAGAATACACTTGATGTAGTAAAAGTGCCAGGAGCAATTCTTATCATTCAGTCAGAATATTGGCGCCTACTCCCTTTTTTGTTTCCCCAACCAGCTAACCAAATTTACTAGTTTTCATCTGTAAAATCGGGATTAATATATTAAATATCCTCATGCAAAAAGTGTAATGATTAATTTTATAACTTGCTCTTTGAAACACTGTGCTCATGAAAGACATTCCAGGTGGTTTTAAAAGCAGAAAGCGGAAAATATCTTTTTACACACAACAAAAGAAGATTTAATCTCCCCATCACAAAAGATCTTCTTAGCACATAAGTGGTTTGATTACTATAGAACTGCAATACAGTGCTCAAATCTAAAGAAGGTCATGAAGAGCTAATTCTAATTACGGGCTGCTTTGCTCTGTCCAAGCTCACCAAAAACTTGCTCTTTTATGACCTTAAATCCATCTTAAGTGAACAATATCTTGTATGATGAATGTCATCAGCAGGATCAATTTTTATATTCAGAGTTTCAGGTTAAAACACTTGTAATAAATAAAAAAACCCAAAACCCATAATTATGATATTGCCTTTAAAACTAACAATTAATTAAATACCAGCCTCATGAGGATTCAGAGAAAAGTTGCATGAAATTGGGCTTGTCTCAACCAGTGATTCTTGGTATATATACACACTTCCACAAGATTACTTTCTTCTTCTTTCTACTATAATGTAGTTGCTAGAAGTTTTTTGTTTTGGAAAGTAAACATCTACATTTAGGTCTCTTTCCCTAATCAAGAATTCCTGAACAAATCACACTGAACACACACTGAAGTTTAACAAAGGTAGGTGTGTTCAGTTTTAAAATTAAATGTATCATTACACATACCCTCAAGTGGACTACTGTTTATTCATTAACAGCTCCTTCATTTTATCTCAGCAACATTTTAGATTACCTGACAGAGTAAGATTACCACATTCTTTAGAAACAATACAACCTGATGATATTTACAAGCAGTATGGTCTTTTGCTATTCAATTAGTCTTACATTATTTCATTTAGAAAAAGAGCCTAGTAAACCTTGGATATAGTTCTGTATTCAAAATGAATGCTCCTTGCATTATTACAAAAAGTCCTTGGAATTTTTCTGTGATTTCCTGAGCCCCATTCTGTGATGCATTGTTAGCTATATTTATGTACAAAATGCAGTAGGAAAGGCAATCCAATATCTGACATGTACCAATCCAATTAAAGCAAAATTATAAATGTTTATTCTAAATAGTCAAACACAATGGATTTTTAACCTTTTTAGAAAAAGAATTGGGAAATTTTAAAAATGTTCTATAAGATAAAAGCTGACACTGAGGTATATTTTTTTAACTGAGGGCATCTTTTAGGAAAATAGTTGATGTACCATTTTTTCCACATTACTGTTGTCCTTGTTTCAGATTTTTTTTAAAAGCCATTCTCTGAAATGACTCTTAACTATTACGTCTTTCCCTTTCATTGAGTAAACTGCTGTTCTGTCCAAGAAACTGAATGACATCTATTCTTTACAGATGCTATGGAACTAGAATTGTATTATGATGTGTCAAAGGAAAATGACAGTTCATTACAAAAATTGTATTTTTTTTATTTTCATTTTCCCTGGACATCTTGTGTGTTTGTGTACACACACACACACACACACACACACACACACACACACACACACACACACACACACACACACACACACACACGTCTTTGTAGTCTTTATATAGTTTGTGGATATTTTCATCATAATCGTCAATTACGTTTTTACATTTCCAATCCCCATCCCACTCTTGTGACATATCATTATACAGGAGAAAATCTTGATAGATGTTTGGGTTGTCCACTGCCCAACTATTGTTTGCTTCTGATAAACACTATGGACAAGGACAAAAGAAGCCCCATGACTAAAACCAACATTCTGTGTTCCATGCAACCGCACACAGCAAGTTGATGGAGGTCTGAAAACTTGCTGCAGTTGCCTTATAAATGGAAGTTCTGACAGGGAATGTAAGCTGTTAGCTATGAAAACAAGGGAAAGCATCCTAATGTGTAACTGCACTAGAAAAAAAAATTAAATCCAAATAAATACATTAAAAACATATCTATCCAAGCGTCTAGGTGCGCTAGTACTTCATTAATACAATTAAATCTCAGCAACAGTAAACGATTAATTCAACAGGAACTCAACCAGCCAGCCACCTACAAAAACACCTTTCTACCTCCTCATCATCTCAGAAGTACACCCTCAGCTTTCTCCAAAAACCCTCTCAAACAGATGTATTCTGCAGTGTGCCTGGAAGGTCACAAAATGTTAGCTATTTCAGACCTGTATTGTAGCAACAGCCATGAATAACACAATTCCACCAGCACTAGTAATGGAGGGAGCATTAGTATGGACCAGATGCCAATATTTTTTATCACTGTGTCATCTGGAATTGCTCTGATCAGCAATAGATAACACGGTTGTAAAAATGCCAGTGGCTAGCCTACAACAGTGCTCTGCTTCCAACATTGCTAGCACCAATGGGATACGCCAATGGTGGGAGAATTATCAGAGTAAATACAGCCTTGTTGGCAATTGCTGTAATAACTATACTAATTATTCTAGAATAGATAACATCCTAGGGAGTTTTAGTCAACCCTTAGCCTTTTTTGTGTGTGTTCTCTACTTATCATTTACAACTCAAATATCCAAACACTTAAATATGGCAATAAAATTGTTGTCACTTACAAAGCAAACTGCAACAAAGCCATTTAGAAACCCTGGTGGCTAAGAAAACATAAATGTCACCCTCAGCTTTTTAGAAAATAGAAGATGTTATTAAAAAAACAAGCAGCACACACAAGGAGTTATTTGTAGAAGAACAATTACAGTACATATAGAACCTTAATTCTGATTTTTGACCTTGATCTCTCAACAACAACACTGCATTTGTGTAGCTTTAATTCTGTAATTTCCTTTAGTGTTGGGGACTTTTGTTTTATTTTGTTTTAAATAATCAAAAAACAGCATTTGACAGCGCATGGCCACTACATTTCAATGTAAGTTCTAGTGTGCAGTTCAAACTGTTTGTCTTCTCAGTGACCTGCAGTCTAGAGGGCTCAAAATTGAATATTCTATTTCTGGCACCCAGCTGACAGGACATATTTGACATTGGGTTCCTTCATATGACATCTTTGAAGCAGGAAGAGTAGAAATTTGAGTTGGAGAAAATGGCAGTAGGAAAATCTTGCCAGGATGTAGGAAAGATCAAGAGATAAGTGTGGCTATATAGATACACATACTCTACTCCTGTGCATGTAAGCAATTATAATCTGAGTGCAATTATAATTGCTAAGAGGATAATATAGCCACCATATTAATTTTCACTCCATCATTTTTTAAATAAACTTTTTTTTTCAAATTTAGTAAAAGATCCAGGGTTATGAATATGGCAAGCCTGAAGTTTTAATTCCAAAGTTACTGAGCTCAAAAGAAAATATTTTTCTGTAAGTGCTTTAGATAATGAAAAGTCATTATTTATTCATGTGCTGATAAAACAACTAAATGACTAGAATAATTTACCATTGGTCATAGTGGATTCTCCATCACTGACAATTTTAAAATCAAGATTGGATGCTTTACTAAATGATATATTCTAAGAAATTGGGGGGTGGGAGAGTTCTCTGGCCTGTATTATACAGGAGGTCAAACTAGATGATCACACAGTGGTCCCTTCTGGCTTTGGAATCTATGAATTATCTTCAAACTTCAACAACAAAAAATCCACCAGAAAAAAATGTTCATCCCAAAAGATGATATTTGTAAAACTAAGTCACTGAGACTTTAGAATGATAGTGTTTTCCTAAAAATAACTGGAACTCAAGTTACAGAAAAAAACAAAGCAAGAAAACAGCAACCAGCCAAATATGTCAGGGTTTTAACAGATTTATCTTTTAAAACATATTAAAAGAAAAAATTGATTTTTAAATATATTGCTGCTATTTTTAATTCTAGAATACCACATTACATACAGCAGCACAGACTGAAACTTTTCCATTAAAAACTCCATTACAAACATGAACCAAATTTCAAACATTTTAAGTATCCAGAACCATAATGTACAAAGATTTTGTATTCTCTCATGCATCTCTTTATTTTTAAGTAAAAATATCAGATATCTTCACTTACTAAGTATCGAATAGTATGCTTACACTGAATATGAACCTTTACCAAAAAAACAGATCATGACACTGGTTTACAGAGATTTGCGTGTGCACACACTCTCCCCTTCCCATTTAGCCATCATTATTGTCTTCACCATTTTCTTTGTTACATTCATCACCAGACTTGAGTTTTCCATGTGTGTTCTCCAGGATAGGTACTGTGACACACTGTACTCCAAGTTACACCCTGTTTCCCATCTATACCCCATGTTCACCCACTTTTGTTTGGTTATGCTATATTTTGTACAAAGTATAAACAAGGTATCATTTGTGAGGTATTATTTGAAAACTCATGATCTACTGAACATCATTGTCCTGTTAACATTGACCATGTTTACATAACTGCATAGAGTTATGAGATTTTGCTAAATATTTGTTACTGAAACATGTTGTGAATCTAGCAAACGCCCACAGACTAGGTCCTTAAAGATAACAAAAGGACTGTAAACAAAGGCCTTGCATGTCATCCCCAAAGACATTTCAAATGTCACATACAAAGAAGGTGTGGGCAAAAACTTTACAATTTACCTGAAAGATGCTTCAAATCTCATGTACAACACAGACTGATTTTCTGCATCTCTGTCTCAAGGACAGGAGGAAAGTATAAAATAGGAGACAATGGCTTCCCAATTACCTTTCCTCCCTAATCTTCATGGAAGCAAGGTTGTTTGGAAGACAAAGAGAAGTATCATTGAACTGTGGGAAGGATGATCCTGGGTGAAAGGAGACTGGAAATGTATTGTAGCTTATGGTGAGACAGCCTGTTTTGCTTTTAGAACTAGTAGCCCTGGCAAAGTTTAGGAATTAGATTGCCATTTCATCATTTTATTTTATTTTTTATTCCTTTATCACTTATAATCACTTAAAATCATCTTTCTCTAGTTAATAAACTTGTTCTCATGTTTTATCTAAACATTTTTTGGTGTTTTGGTTCGAATCTGGGGAATTTCTACTTAGGTTGACAAAGTCAGTGGCATGATCATTTCCTTTGATGAAATGAAGAACTAATTAATGAGCTTACTCTGATCAAGGAGGTCTTGAGCAGTGTAAAACACATATTTCTGGGGTGCAAGGCTGGGACCGAGAGATATGTGGGTGTCACCCTGTATCTGTTCATGAGTGGCTAGGAGAGCATTCATGTAATTTTGCTGGGTGTGCCTTTACATGCTGTGTGAGCAGAGCCTGGAGGGGCTGCTTTTCACTAGCAGAGCCATGTAAAACACACCATGGTCCATCTTGTACTCTGGGGGATGTCACATATACCCAATGATTTAATTTTTAAAAAACTGGAAACACCTCCATAAAAAATTAGCTTGGTTGATTATGTACAACCTTTCTGATAGTTTTGCAGAAAGCTCTTCACAAATAAGAACTCAACAGATGATGTCCTCCTACCCTATCTGGTATTTCACAAAACATTTTTGTGGATACAAGAATTCACTATAAAATATCTAACCATTTCACGATGCCATCCCTGAAGGCTTTTCTATGTTTATTTTATAACTGGAATCAACATACCTGAAGCCATAACTTCAAGCGTTTTTTCCCCTTGGTTTAAGACAAGTGCAAATATATGAGATCACAGGGAGGAACAGAAAAAAATCCCCTTGTAACAGTAACTTTATAAAAAACTACAATAAATTAGCGTGTACAGCCTGTCTAATAAAACGTACAACTGGGATGGAATGATGTACAAGTGTAGTAGTCTCCTCAGAGGCCCGGTGACCTAGTGGGTAATGCACCCAGGTTCCAAGCATACCTCCCAGCAGGAAGAGCATTCAGTCCAATTCCTAACACTAGTATGGGGCTTAGCTCTACCTCAGGATTTTTCAATATTGTTGCCCACTACTTACTAGAGGGGGAGTTGGGTGGAAATGAGGCTCATGATCCTCTGCAACAAGGGCAATTGGTGGAGAGCCCAGGCACTCCCACTCGCCAGGGCTCCAACCCAGGGCCCTACGAGAGCCAACAGTGTCCGGCACCCTTGGAGTTACCTCCTGGGTCACTTCCTACCATTAATCTTCCCTCACAACTCCAAGTCCAATATATGACAACAAAAGAGAAACAAAAGACAAATAAACCTTCAGCCCCAACTGGGCTCAGCAAGTAGTCTTCCTCCTCACAAAGAGGCTTCTTCAGTACCCTTATTCAGGAACCCTTACAGTAGGTCTGTCTTCCTCCCTAGCCTTCCCCTTCTGAGGTGAGTTACATGCTTTTAAGCTTGCTATCCATCAGGAACATTCTCTGTAGGGGCAGCACTACCTAAGCCTAGTATTGGCCTTTAACCCCAGTGTGGGGTTCATACACCCCATCACAATGAGATAGCATTGCATGAATTAAGCAGATCACATCAATTCACATACCCCCACCAAGAATACTATACCATTCTTTGCTGAGTACTTTTCATATGCCTCATTCCAGGCCAAGGAAATTTTTATGTCATGTATACCATAAATTGTCTACAGCATATGTCTCTTTCCTGAACATCTGACTTGCACTTATCACTGATCTGAAATGATCCTCAGATCAATTAAGATACAAGCACATTACTTTGCAATTTATCTATAAAGATCATAATATGGGATACCTGTATCAGAGTAAATATTTGAAGGCTTGTTTACATGAGAAAGTGGCACAGGTTTAATTAAAGGTGTTATTTTACGTTAACTTAGTTAAACTGGTGTAAATCTTCTGTGTAGGAATTCTTAGTTTGCTTTAAGACTGGATTATTTCAGTTTATCTTAACTCAGTTCAGAACAGGTTTTAAATTAGTTCAACTTTCTCATGTAGGCAAGGCCAGATAATTCTGTCCTAAGAGCATAACTCAGGTTTGATAGGATTGTATATTAAAATATTCATGTTTTCTTTCTGTAAAGAAAAAGTAATACATTTAATGATGATTATTGCCATGAAGAATGTTTAAGAAAAGTAATGTTTTAAAACCTGTACTAAATTATCAAGATGTACAGAAGAGGCAAAGTCTACAGCTTGAATCAAGTTGTACAAGATACAAGGAAACAGATGGCCTATGGGTATTTAAAATAAGATTATCTGTCTCACTCTTGTAAAGCTGAACTATTTCTGGTAATGACCAAAATTACCATCTTCCTACTATATGATAGCTGTTTGGTGAACCTAACTAGCAAGTTTGTAGTCTTTGTACAGTTCCTAGTGGGCAGTTATCTATATGATTAAACCACCATTACAACTGGTTCCCTTCTCAGCAGAAAGAATAAGTACTGAATTGGACGGAGACTGAACTACCTTCCAAAGATGGTTCTTCCAAGACAAGATTGAAGCATATTGTTTGATGTGGATAAGCTTACATTGCCACTTCTCTCAAATTTGGACTTCTAATTTTATCGGCATACTTCTGACACCTTTTGAAAGCACTTAATTCAAAGAAAAGAAAAAAAATGCATAGATATAGGTCTCAGTACAACCCAGAGTATTGTTCTTCCTTGGTGTAAGGAGTTACCCAATATTTGGGGCCTTACCAGGTTGTTTCTATTACAAGGAGGAATTGTTTATACAAGTTAGGTATATTCTTTGGTGCAATACTGTTTATTTACAAAGAATGTATACAAATTCTGCTTCCCTGAACACAGACAGAACAAACAAGAGGAGACAGTTTCCTTGCTCATAGTTTCCAAGCCTCTTTTGCCAGCAAATCCTTGCTATAAGGACCTCTGTTTCTGTTCCCTCTCAGGGCTATGCTCACAACTTCTTTTTCCACTGTCTGCTGTCACTTTTCTCTCTCTTTCTGCTGCTGACACGTGGACACAGGTGCAACTAATAAATGCCCTGCATTTTCAATGAGCCTCCCAAGAGAAACCCCTCAGTCCATATGGCTTAGCTTCTGCTTCTGCTCAGGCTCCTGCCATGTTTGCCAGTGACTTGGGCTTTGGCTTCTATTGTTAAAGCTGTCATTACAAAAAGGGACAATTAATTGTCCTTTATTTACCCTGAATGAAGGGTGCTTAGTACACCTATAGACTTTAACCAGGTCTGTGATCCCTGACAGCCATTAACACCTTTGGCTTAACAGTATCATAACTTCCACAGAATACTTTGACAGTGAACTGCAAAACTGTAATTCTACTTCTAATGCCACAAGACCTGGATAAATATAAATGCAATGAGTATTTATATAAGACCACTTGGATGGATTGCGTCCAGTAAAATCTAATATGCTGAATAGAAAAATTAGTCAAATTATGTTTTAAATAAAATTCAGTATACTTTCATTTTCAAGTTCATTAATTTAGTACTGCTACTAAAATATCCATATTAATTTACGTGTATAAAAATCAGCTGTTGTAGCTGAAAAGGAAACCAGGACTTCGGCAGCAGCTGAACCCACAACTTTAACAGCAATGGCTAAGAGTGCATCTAAAACTACTGTATCACAATCCTAGTGATGACACTTCCATTTAAACTCCTTGAACTCTGTCATTTGATGGCCTGTCATTCTTGTAATACCATAGGTTTTCACTAAAGGAGAAATAAATATTTTACCAATAGTTTCATAACCTTGACTCTAGCATTCATCTGTCTACACCTCTCTTGCAAAATTGGAAATGGGGAAAGAACAATGAGCTAGTATTTTTAAACAAACACATTTATTCTTAAAAATGCTGGAAAATTAGTAGAGCCAGTTTGCCTTCAGCTTAACTTAAATAATAATTCTTACCAGCATCTACTAACATTCTAGATTTGTGGACAGTAAGAATCCAATACCAGGGTCCACATTTTCAGCAAATGGCACCCAATTTCTTTTTGTACCCAACTGCACCCGGTAACATTTACAGTAATGTTTAAAGGGAAAGAATCTATGGCATTTCTAAATGAGATTGCAGCAAATATGGAGGCCCAAGGGGCATAATCATCTGGTTAAGCATGAAGCTGCTTTTTCAACGTGATTAGACATCTAACTGCTTCCCCAAAAAGAATCAATACATTTTCAAAACAATTCATTAGGATTTGTTTTAAAAGCATGGTTTCTACTATTTGGTCCTCCATGTCTATGGCTAAAATGATCAAAGGCAGGCTTACTTCCAAATTTTCTTTTTAGCCAACGTTTTTCAATGTCAAAGACGGCCACAAAAATAGTGCTATGTAAAAATATTTTACAACAATTATATCATCAATTTTATTATTAGCCCTGTTTGAGCCACTAATATTTATGCATATAAACAAACTTAGGCCCCAATCCTCCAGACTGATCCTACATACAGCCACACTAAAATCAGTGGTGCTCCATACCAATGCAAAATCAGGTCTTCCTGTGTGGATTAATTCAAAGAATTGAGCATTAGAGTGCCACAAATTTAAATTTTCTCTCCTAATAAAAGTGTAAAAGCGGTGCTAAAATTATTTTTGTTTCTCCTTTTTTAATTTAGAGTTCCAGAAGGGTAGCCGTGTTAGTCTGTTTTTAGCAAAAACAGCGAGATTCTGATGAAGTGGGTTTCTGCCCACGAAAGCTTATGCCCAAATAAATTTATTAGTCTTAAAGGTACCACAGGACTCTCTCTGTTTTAATTTAGAGTTGCCTATTCCAGCTCTGTCACTGTAAGCAGCAGTAGTGGTTCCAAGCCTGGATAAAAGAGAAGGGTTCTGCAGTTGGGTTTGCAACCCACTCAGGTTAAACCTTACGGCAACAGAAACAGTTCAGTTAAACCAAAATTAGGACAATAGCTGCAAATGGGGCTCAAAACTAAATATGACAGATCTCAGTGAAAACCAAAAGGACCTCAAGACATCGAGTCCTGATGACCAAACTTGTAACAAGAACAGGCATGTGGAATATATGTAATTTGTATAGTACAGGAAAGTTGGCACAGACCACATAAGAAATGAAAAAATACCATCTAAATCTACTTGGCATCAGTGAGACAAGATGAGCAGGGAGTGGCAAGATGGTGTCTGATGGTGCTACAATCTTATAATCAGGAGGAGAAATGCACAAGAGAGGTATAGGAATTATGCTGGATAATATCACACGGCAAAGACCCTGTTGGCTTAAGAGCCAGTGAAGAAGACACCATCATCCAGGCTTCAAACAAGATTAATCAAGTGTTACAATAATCCAACTATATGCATCAACAAATGCAGCATGTGACAATGAAAAGCATACATTCTACAAGCAGGCGTAGCAAGTATTGGATGATATGCCCAACCACAACATCAAGTGGATGATAAGTGACTTCAATGGACAAATCAGCAACAATTCTTCTGGCTGGGAAAGAGAGTCATGGGAACAGCAATGAAAGGCATCCAAACTGCTCTTGAAATTCTGTGGCACAAGCATCCTAAAAATGAGAGGCCATCTCTTGTAGCACAAGAGGTTTACAAATTCACATGGCGATCACCAGGCAATGTGATTGTCAACCAGATAGATAATGTGTGTATAGCTAAAAGATAGACATCTTCTTTGAGGAATGTCAGATCAGTAGAGGAGCAGATATTGGCTCAGTGGCCATGTTACAACTTAAACTCAAAAAGATGATATCAGACAAAAAGAGTGTTATAGCAATAGAGAAGTTCAAGCATAAAGAAATGCAAACCGGTTTTCAGATTGCGCTTAGCAACCATTCCAGTGTTTTACAGGACCAAGCTGAAAGAAAGATGGTCAATGTTATTTGAGACAGCAGAGCAAGTAGTGGACCACTGAAGAGAGTGGAAGAAAGATTCATGGATATATCTGGAACATGGACTGCAACTGATGAGTGGAAAGCTCCAAATGCAAAAATGGAACAGTGTAAGACTTAGATGCAGCAAGATAGAAATGTCTGGATCAGGAGAAGGCAGCAGAATCAGAAGAAGTAGCACAGAGGGGAGATTTCAAGCAGTTCTATAGTGTAGTGGATGACCTCACAAAAAGAACGACAACCTCACAATAGAATAGTCCTCACTATAGAATAGTGGATAACCTCACAAAAAGAATAAGAATAAGATACCCAACAGGAACTCTCATGGACAGATGTTGAACACGCATGAAGATTAAGCCAGACAATGGAAAGAACATTTCCATTCCTTATTAAACTATCCAGAGCCAATGATCATGTGCAGGTTCTAGAGAAATGCCAATGCTAAGTTAGAAGTATGGGGGGACCAGTAATACCTGACAAAATTAAAGAAGCCATCAAAAACCTCAAACAGGGGAAATGTACTGGGGTTGACAGAATTCAAGCAAACATACTAAAAGCAGGAGGTGAAATTCTGAATGAGCAGCTAACAAAATTCTGTAACAAAATATGGGTGAAAAAACAAATGCCACGGGACTGGAAAGATGGCATCATTGTGGCATTGCCAAAAAAGAGTGATCTTAGTGCATTAACTGGAGAAGTATTGTACTGCTATCAATCCTGGGCAAAGTATTGGTACCGTTATGCAGAATGGAACGAATAAGGTAACGGACAAAATATTACCAGAACAAACCAGTTCCATCTAGGTACATAATGTTGTGAACAGATATTAACTCTGGGGTTTTATTGTTTGGTAAAAACCCATCTTAATCAACTTTCTCAATTTTAAGAAAGTGTTTGATAGTACCCACAGAGAGACTATGGAATATTGCTAGAAGCCATGGGATACCAGACAAGCTGATCTCCATAATAAAGAGTTTATATGATGGAAGTAGATGCACAGTAAGATCAGCTACAGGCCTGGGTGAGTAATTCAAAATTGTGACTGGAGTTAGACAAGGATGCATGTTATCATCAATCCTCTTTGCATTAGCAATAGATTGAGTGATGAAGCACACACAAAAAGGCATCATGGATGGCATAAAATGGCTAGGAGAGACAAGTTACATGACCTTGACTTTGGAATGGAATGATTGCCCTCATTTCAGAGGTAGAACAGGAAAGCAGCAAAAACTGGATTGAAAGTAAATGCAGAGAAAACCAAGATTATGAAAGTAGGAAACTGGAGAAAAGGTGTACAAAGATGGAAAAGAAATTGTACAGCTAGAATAGTTCTGCTATCTGGCAAGCATGATGACATTTGAAAGTAGCTGCAAGAAAAATATTCATATGAGATTACAAAAAGCAAACATCAGTTTTGAAAGGATGAACAACGTCTGATCAAATAGAGGTCTCCATACCGAACTAAAGGACAGATTATACTTTGCAATTGTACTGAGCCCGCTACTATATGGAGCGGAGACTTGGCTGATGACAGTGACAAACAAAAAGAGATTGGAAGTTCCCCATCACAGATGGCTGAGGGAGATGCTACATATTTCATGGAAAGAAAATAACAAATGCAAGAATAAATGAGCTGACAGAACGCAACATGTTAGAAAATACCATCAAGAAGAAAAGCTCAGGTGGTTAGGACATGTACACTGGATGGCAGGTATGTTAAACAAGCACTGAATTGGATATCCGAGGAAGGAAAGAGAAAGTGATGAAGGCAAGTCGATGACAAAGGAGATGGAATGCACTGGCATCACGTGGGAAAAAGTACCACAACTAACAAGCAACTGTAATCAATGCCTGATGTATGTTAGTGGCACAGGAGGAACTAAGGTTTATAGTGAGGATCCTAATTTCTACCCACATGTATATATAGCACACAAACTACAGATAAAAAACAAAACAACAACTAATCCACAAGAACACTGCCAGTCCATAAAAAAAAAAATGCATCCTAGAGGATAGTAAGCTACCCTGACCACCTGTCCTCTACAGACCCTGATCTTTCACCACTATCTCAAAGAAATAAAGGAATCTTGTAGCATGCTCTGGAGGTCCATAAATTCAGACATAAATTCAGATACAGGAAACATTTTTCAAATGTGCATAAGTAACATCAGAACCAAAGTTCAATTTTCAAAGTAATATAGGCACTTAGGAGCTTAAGTTACACTTGACTTTCAATAAGAAGTCACTTTGAAAATAGGATTTAGAATCCTAAATCATTTACGAACTTTTGAAAAATGTATCCCAAATTTATATGTTAGGTGGGTTAGTTGTCAAAGATTCCATGATTTTTGCCATTTCCTGGCTGCCCAATAGTCTAAAGTGGAGGTTTTATCTTTCACTTTTTTCCAGCTCCTATCCTGGAAAAGAATCTTGAAAATGTGAACCAAGTGCAGCAGACAAAGCGCTGTCTTCCTAAGTGTTACTACTAAATATTGTTATGAAGAGTTCAGCATGCCTCATCAAAACAAGGCCTAGGGTTTTTTGTAAGAGTTTTATCAATATCCTAGGTGAATTATGGATGTTTCCTATTTAAATACATAGGACAAAATATTTAATGTTTTAATAATTTAAATAAAAAATACTGGTTTGTATAAGAAAAAAATGTGCATGATAACTGTTTTTTCCTCTACCCAGCTAAAATTAACTCCCACCCCCTCTCTTTTTTGCAGTTGCTGAGGGGCGTGCACCATGATGCAATCATTGAGCTGTGATTTCTTCATTTTTGCTGTAAAAATAATCAGCTTTAATCATACGTTATGCATAAAAATGAGAGAGAAGGTTTATTTACTTCATTAAATAAAAGAGATATATACCACGAGCCATAATAAAAATAAGTTTGCAACCACTAGGGTTCTTCTTTCTGGGTGCAGAGATGACAGTATGAAAAAAGAAAAACATTGCTTAAAAACAGGTATATACAGCAGAAGTGAAAGACAGATAACAGGAGCATGCATGTTATAGAATACAAAATGTTGATCAACGTGCAATTTGTGTTAATAGACCTCCCTGGACCTTTTGAAAGCTTTAATTTTCATGTGAAATTTTCAGCTATTTTGAGACCGTTACGTAATCCTAAATTCAGTGAGATGTACAATTCTATGTACAAATGCCAAAGACTCTCTCTTCCAATTGTACTAGTCAGTCAAGTGGTTCTAATGAAAATATTTCCATTTATTGTAAACATGTATGGAGTTGTATCTCACTGAACACAAACCACATTCCTGGGAAATGTAATCCTAGAAAGACAGCTCTCCCAATTAGTATTTCATAGAAAGTTGAGCAGCAGAGGGCAAAACTGTATATGTTGTGAAAATTCTCCTGGAACCATGCTTATAGAATCTAGGACACAATCTCCATTTAATTTTCATGTAGGACTAGATTCAAAAGTATGTTCTTTAAAATTGTGAGACCCACTCCAGTAAACCATAAGGAATATTTCCATCTTTGTATGGCCACTGCAGATCATCATGCAAAGTGACCTGGCAGAAAGAAAAATCGATTCAAGAGAATGTGGAAGCAGGCTGCTAGAAAATGTCACTAAATCAGGTCATCATTTAATGCACAATTTTCTCACCTTTTTGAGGATCCTTTCCATAATAATAAAATCCAGGTTAATGTAAGCAATGTCAAGGTGCCTAGAAAACTACATTGTATTGTCTCTTCATTCTATGCATTACATGTTTCAGGTGCTTCTTAGAGGAAATCTAACTGGAACATAACCTGTATGGCTGCTGTAGGAGTTATAGAAAAGATTATTTATAATACTTTACATTTTTTAACACTTTTCAGCCAAGAATTTCAAACTACTTTAGAGAATTAAATGAATTAATCCTTATACACCTCCACTTACCTCTGAAGTGAAATGCTGCAGATGTTTAAAATTACACAGAAAACTATACAGTATTTTAAATCAGGAAGAATACTGCACATAATTAAATCTATAGATGGAATCTGGATTGTCATTTGAGTATAAATTAACTAGGGTTAACCCATCTTATTTTAATCTACCACCCACCCAACTCTGCTCCTTCAGCCTTTTCCTGAGATTTCAATTTCTGGATCTCTTCTTCGCCTTGCAGTCTTCTACACTAATCCTCAGTGACCTGAGCTTCCAGGTTGATGACCTATCTGGCCCCTCAGCTGCCAGCTTCCTTGCCCTCACCTCTTCACTTGACCTGCAGCCCTGGTTCAACACTTCCAATCACGACAAGGACTGTTCGTTTGACAGTCTTCCCCAAGCACTTCTCTCTTTCTCTGATTTCTCTGTTGCGCAGTTCTCTGTCTCCAATTGTAACAGGTCATTTTCAGCATTGATCATCATCCCCCCACCACTCTTGCAGTTCTGCCTTTCCATGACTGCCAATCCATCAGCATTGATTTGCTCTCAGTCTATGTCAGCCCTCTCCTCCTTTTCTTTCACTGATATGGTTGTTGATTTTCTTCATGCTTCACTCTTCTGTGCCCTTAATTCTTTTGCCCTTCTTTCCCATCAGAAGGTCCACTCTGCCAACACTTAGCCGTTGCTCACCCCCAGATTGGCTTCCTCCATTCCTGCTTTCACTCTGAAGGAGCATTTCTTGTGGAAATCCATGACCAGGCTGACTTCCTCCACTATAAATTAATTCGCTCCTACTTCAGTTTTGCCGTATAGCTAGCTAAATAACACTACTTCTCCAACTCAACTGAATCCCATCCCCACATTCCTGGCTATATTTTTGCCACCTTTTACTTCACTCCTGTGATGCTCCCCCATACTGCCTGCACAGGAGTCCACCAATTTCTGCTGAGAAAATTACCAAAATATAATGTGACCTACCCCTTTCCCTCCTACAACTCTCTCCTTCTCCTCCCTTGTCACAGATGCTGAAGTTTGATTGCTCTCCTATTCTAACCCTTTCAATTGCCCCAGTAGTCCCATGCTGTCTCCTGATCTCTCTCATGCCTACACTAATCTCCTCCCTTATTCTTCTTCTTAACCTCTCATGCTCCTATGGATAGAGGCATGTTTTCATCTCTCCCACATTAATAATACCATCCTTGACCCCATTTGCCTCTTCAGCTACCACCCATTTCCTTTCTCCCTTTCATCTCTAAGCTCAATGATCTTGTTGTCTACAACGTCTTTCTGGAGTTCTTCTCCAATTCCAACCTAGACCTTCTCCTATCCAGATTCTTCCCCTTGTACTGCCTTGAAACCATTTTTGCCTAAGTCTCTAATGACCTCTTCTAGCCAAAGCTCCAAACCAGTTCTCCATCCTCTTTCTCCTTGACCAATCAGCCATGTTCGAAACTTTCAAAGATGCTCTTCTCTTCTTGAAATCTTTTCTTCCCCTGGTTTCCATGACTCTGTCTTCTGGTTCTCCTCTTCCCTCTCTATAACTACTCCTTCAGCATGTCCTTCACAGGATCTTCCGCAAAGCCTGCCCCCAACTTTCTGTGGAGGTTCTACAAGAATCTGTCCTTGGTCCCCTTCTCTCCTATAACTACACATTATTTCTGGGTAATCTAATGCATAAACACAAATTTAACTGAATGTCTGGCTGAAGATACACACCCACAATTGGTCAATTCAGTCTACAGTTTTCTGAGTACTCTTAGATTTCTTGCTGACACTAAGCTCCCACATTGCAACATGCACAAGAAATGCTTTTTACCAGCTAGAACAGGCTAGTAGTGAATGGCTAGTAGACTCCATTCCTTATTTCGAACAATGTTTTCACTATTAGGGTCTGCAGAATCTTATTTCTACAGAACCTACATTTTGAACAAAATCTGATCTGAGTGTGCCCCTTTAGTGAGCACAATTGGTCAGGTCTGTAGCCTTGCACATAAACATACACACATACATATATGTATGTATGTATGTGTGTAAGGTTACAGATCTGACCAATTATGATCACTAAAAGAATGACTAGGTAGGTAGGTAGATAGATTAGAGTAAGAAAAGTGATAGAAGTGACTAATAGCAGGCCTAAAGCAAGTATGATAGGTTGCTTGGTATAACTAAGGCTTAGCTTGATATTAGTAGCTTGATATTGTACAAGAAACTAAAAGGCAAGTGACACCAAGTCACAAGATAAGCCCACTCATAGAAAAGTTGATTGGTATGACATATGAAACCACAAATAAAGATTATTTGTATTTTAGGATAAGTTTAGAGAATAAATATAACCAAACATATATACATATATATTAACCACATACATACCATGGCAATTAATTGATGTAAATGCTTAATTAACCAACAGAAATTGGGGAATCTCAACAGAAGTGGAGTGTGGAAGTTCAGATAAGGAGAAAGGGGCTGAAAACCTCATGAATATGTATAAGGTACAGGGGGCATCAGTATAACATATTATAAATGATGTTATCCTGCCTGTGTGCTGAGAGACACAGGATGATGACCACCTACTAACATTTGACATTTCATCACCCTGATACTTCAGAGTTTCCCCAAGGGATGATGTCAATAATGCAAGTACTGCACATTCCGTATTCTCTCTCTCTCTCTCTCCTTTGCTATATTGCAGTGTATATCATTTTGTTTGTCTTGTTAATAAATTATAGTTAATATTAACTTGTTGGTCTTGTTAAATAAAACTTCTAATAGAAGCACTGAATTGTTTTTTATGTGCTCCTCAAGGTCTTCATCCTAATGAAAACCTCACTACTGGAGCTGATCTGGAGCTGAACACTCTCAGACCATGGCATACTAAATAAAAGTTAACTTTAAAACTACAGATTGGACTATACATCCTAGGTGTCATGTCTTTCATCTTTCAGTAGCACAATAATCCTTAACAACATGCTGAGTCATTCGTCAGGTACTAACTGTAACCTCTTATCTAAACTGACCTTTTCATTAACATTTTCCCCTATTCCAGCACCACGAGAAGTAGCTCCGGGCAGGAGCTCTAGCATGGAAAAGGTATCAGTAGCTGCCAGCATTTTTACTCATTATGTCACCTAGACTCCCTCTAAATGGGCTAAACACTAGAATAGTACAAAAACAGACACCTTGTCTGTACCACCAATAATCCCACCACTGCCATCACTGGTAAAACAATACATTTTAAGAAAAAGATCACCGTAGAGACTACCAGAAGACTGCCTGCAAAGTCAACACCTTTTCCTGTAGCACAACATTGTAGAATGTGGTGGCCTGAGTGAACACTTGTTAACTTAATAAGGTTATGCATTTAAAACTTGTTTTAAGTTAAACCGGTTTTTAAAATGGCTTAACTGTGCTATTAAGGATAGGGGTTCAGAGACTCCTCTGAAGACCTATCAACACTCCAGTAACAGTAGATCCATAGGAGGTGCCTGATTGTTAGTGTATGGAAAGAAAAGAAAAAGAAAAAGAAAGCATGCAATATTATGGACTTATTACTTAAATTTTGAGAGAGAGACAGAGTTGCCCACCAGATGAAGCTGATTTTATTATATGCTAACTTAAAGATCTAGTATAAAAGCTGTATCTACTTCAAAACCATATTACCATATCCCAGTACCTTTGTCTTTACTGTGTTTATTTAAAATAAGCTTCTAGAACAGCTATGCCCTACTTATGCCAAGCTAGACACTCATCTAATATTCTTTAGATACCCTTTATCCTCAGACTTCCTTGATCAAAAAAAATCTAAAACAAGTATCGCAATTTCTCAGTTTTTCTAAACCAGATATAAATAGGACTATGTATCCTATAGTATGCGTACTTTAACAACCAAATTAGCATATCGGTGAGGAATAACTGGGAGCTATTGTTTCCAATTATTCAATATTGATACTCTTACATCTATGCTCAACAAGAAGACCAGTCTCCTTTCCCTTATTTAAACAATTTGAAAATCTTGTAGTAGTGAAGTTTTTTTGGTCCTAAAACAGAGCATTTTTGTTAATTTATGGTTCACAGAGCCTGCAAAAAAAGGCTTTAATTATTGAAAAAGGTTTTAATGTACATTTTAAACCTCTTTTCGGGACTGTGAGAAATAGAATGTGAATGGTGCAGCATCCATTTCCCTTTTCTAAAAAGGAACAACATACCCAGAGCAGAGTGACCTCACCTGTAAGAAATGAGTCAGTGACATGGAACAAAGGTGGTTTATCTTACAAAAGAACACCATCTGTAGAGAAAACTGCTTCACTGCTCTTGAATGGTTCAGGTATATGCAGCCCAGTGGAAATTTTTACTGTTTTAGGATTGGCTTATTTTTATTTTAGCAGCTGATTAAAAATCTAGGTGACAGATTTTCTTTCCTTCAGAGAGAACGACAGATCTATTTATTTCTAAATATCCTTCAAATTATGAAATTTATCAAATTATGTATTATACATTTTATCAAATTATACATTTATCAAAATGTATATATGCATAACAAATAAATTTCTGTAGAGGAGATTATAAAACTATAATTTTGCATATCTGCATGAGTAATGAATGTGATTTGTTGTATGTGAACTCTCTGAAGAATCATGAGCATTTTTAAGGTGCAAAGAGCAGACAATCGCAAGACAAGTAAGAGTTGTTATATTAAAATATAGCCGTTTACATATTTTTAAAGTATTCAACCTTTCAGTTGATTAGATATAGTCGGAGCACCTTTCCGAACAACATTACCAGTGCATCATGTGAAAAAAGTCTAATGGCCATTTTGGAAGCTTTTGCAAGATGTATGCTATTGTAATTTTCAGACTATACAAATGTCTATTTTTTGCAGCTGTAAGGCTGAGAACCTGTGACTTCAACAAGAATTGGTTTACTTTGGTACTGCTAAAAGTATGAACATACATTTCCACACTAATTTAGCTTCTGATAATAGAAAACCATGAGTGCTTCAGTCACAAGTTGCTTGGGGTATATGGGTGAGTGGCCATTTTATTTTCTACAGTCTACTATCTTAGATGTTTTTCCTCTAGAGTTTAGTATATTCTGATAAATGGATTAGATAATTCCAAAGCTCCTAGAAACCTCATAAGAAAAATGAACCACTAACTATTTTGAGACATTCACATCTTGTCACACAGGATAGGTTTCCCCTTCAAGAGAAAGTCAGGCATTACAAAAAAGAAAGTTTTGAACAGGATGAAGAAACAAAATATGCAATAGACAAAATATTAAACAACGTAAACTCTTATACAGCACTCTTCATCCATATACCTGTTGACACTACCCTATTAATTTTACTGGGAGGCTTTCATATCCATCTACTGAAACATACAGAAACAAAAATATATTCTGCTTATTTTACTAATTATTGATCATGTTTAGGATAGTGCATAAGGACCAACCAAGAATGGGTCCCCATTGTACTAGGATCTGTACCTAAAATAGCAAAGAGTACCTATTCCAAAGAGTTTACTGTCTGAATAGACATGATACATAAGATAGAGAAAAGGAATATAACATATAAGAGACTGAACAATGTGATGGCATCAACTGTTATGTTATTTCTGTGATTTTATCAAAATTATTTAATTATTTATTTGGGTGGGTTTAGTTACGAGCAGATAAACCTAAATGAAAAGAAAAGCGAAGGCAGAGGGGACATTAAAAGGAAGGGAATGAGGGGGACAGGGCAGGGATGAAAAGTATAAGAAGGGGCAAGCTAGGAGTAAAGCTGAGGTAAAGAGAGAGTTGGAGCAAACAGGCAATCAGCACAGGGCAGAGAAAGTTCAGTCAAAATTGTAGAAAGTTATTTGAATGTCTCTGCTTTGGCTGCTTCTGCAGCTACTCAAAGGGCTGTAGTTTCTGGATTGTTTCTCTCTCTCTAGTTTTTTTCCAAGTTTTTTTTCCATGCAATTAGGGGTTGAGGTACCACCCAGCTGCCAGTGTGTGTATTGGGGGGGGTCTCCCTTGCACAATTCTGGGTCCAGTAGGAGAGATGGCATTGAGTAGGCTCCATTTTACTCCCTCACCTCCAGTGCGGCAACTCTTGATTTGGCTGCTTCTGCCGCTGCTCCTATGGCTATACATATTTAGGAACAACAGGTACCAAACAAAAGCTGCAGCAGAACTTCAGAGTTAAGAACACCTCAGGAATGGAGGTTGTTTATAATTCTGAAATGTTTGTAACTCTGAACAAAACGTTATGGTTGTTCTTTCAAAGGTTTACAACTAAACATTGGCTTAATATAACTTTGAAACTTTATTATGCAGAAGAAAAATGTTGCTTTTAATCATCTTAATGTAAATGAAACAATCTCAGGGAGTTTCCTTATCTTTAAAACCTTTTTTTAAACGTCCCTTTATTATTTTTAGTGGTTTACGTTTAACACGGTACTGTACTGTATTTGAGGTTTTTTTGTTTGTTCCAAATGAGGTTTCTGGTTGATCGTGCAGTTTGTAACTCTGAAGTTCATAACTCTGAGGTTCTACTGTATCAGCAAAAAAGGAGATGTAATGTTTCTGAATGTCACATACACATTATGTTATTTCCAAACAAAATAACCTGTATCATGAAGTTATGGTAAAAAATTACTTTAAAAGATAACTGTCTTCTAAATGATTAGGTAACAGTAATTATTCAGCTGTTTCATCAAGAAAGTACTAATTAAGACTAGCATGCAGTTGAAGTGTGCCATCGAGTCAAAGTATATGAATAAAACTTTTCTGTATTAGCAGTAGAATTCATAGTATATATTTGTTCTTTATTCATTTTCAAAACACAATAATATAATCACACTCGTATTGCAGTCAGACACAAATTTCTCAAGGCAAAAAATAGAGTAGTAGTTTCTAAAGATTAAAAAAAATGTCTGCCTCCCCCTTGCTGAGATATTTATCTAATTTACTATTAATTGTCCAAAACCAATGTGAAATCCCTCCAACAATTTAACACAAGCCACAGGACAATCCTTGGCACAGGAAATGTACTGTGAACATCTATCTGTAGCAATCTGTAAATTACACTGAAATTCAATCTGAATTTTGAAAGTGGGAACTGTGTTTACTAAAGAAGCACCTAGTGGCCCCAATTTGGAAACTAATGTGCAATTCCTGCCCCACAGAGCATACAAACTCAACTGAGAGACAGACTAAGGAAGTATTATCATTCCTATTTATAGATGAGAAACAGAGGCACAAATAGACTTGAGTTCGTATGCAAGGTTATAAAGGAAATCTGTAGCAGACCAAGGAACTGAACCTAAAAGTTCTGAATGCCAGTCCACTGGCATAGCACAAACCTCATTTGTCCTCTCCTCTCTTTGCTTGGTTATTTAGAAACACACAGTGACAACACAAGAGACAATTCATTTGCCTGCTAGAGATACCACTGTCACTGAAGTTTAATCAAATGTAACATGATGAAAAATAGTTATATAGAAATAGTTAAAATGTTACCTTGCTTAATTTCAGAATTTATAAATACCTAACAATCAACTTTAAGAGTAAAAACAGGAATTAATACATTTTAAGAGCATGTGAGGAAAAAAGAAAAAAAAAAGTCTGCATACATTGGTCTACAAAACCTTATCAAACATTTTGTAATTTTCATTTCTGCATGTTTACATGTAACTGTCTCAGCTTCCCTTTAACTGTAACATGTGACACACTGCAACTTTGCCCCTACCCCATCATACCCCCACACACTCAGTTCAGAAAATCATGCAACAGTGCATGATGTATTAACCTTTTCTGGAAAATTAAGCATCTTCTAAAAGGGCATTTATTAGCTTAATATTTCCTTAGGGTATAAGCAGAATGTTTTTGACTTGACAACCCTCACCTACATTCATTTCATTTAATGTAACAGCAACGTTCACTTGTTGCTTCTGCTTTTGTAAAATTTCAGAGCTCAAGAAATCTACTGATTCTGCCACTCATCTAGAAAGAATTTTCTACACCCAATGTCCAGTAAAGAAACCTTCTAATTCATTTGCAGTGCAGCCACCCCTATTTTTACAGTTATTGTAACAACTTCTGCATTCAGTTTAACATTGTAGCTACATAAATTGCCATTTCCGATTTTTTGTTGATAGATTTTCTAAACTCTCTTCCTCTTATACTTTCAATAAAGAAACTAGGTAACTGCTCCCTTCACACAGCAAGCACCTGATTTTGATATTCCTCCCCTCCATTAAAAAAAAAAAAAGAGAGAGAGAGAGAGAGGGAGAGAGTCTCAACAGGCTGGAATGGGTGAATGGTTGTGGGTCACCCTTCCCCTCCCTCATCCCAAAACCAAAGATAAAACAGGAATGTGTATATTATGTCAAGCAGGCAACCCTAGATCTCTGGAAAAAGATGTGTGTAGCATATTGTAAATGTTCAAGTCTGCTGTTAATATTCATTCAATGTCAGTTAACTGCATGAGGGAACCACATGGTCACAATTCTAACGGCACATGGTATAACATAACTAATAAACTGATGCAACATTCCATATGTTATCACTTTCTGCTTTGCACAACATGTGGAAACACAAATGTTGCACAACATCAGGATATTGTAGTATATTTAAACCTAAAGAATTCAAAAGAAGGGAATGTTCAATATTAATTTTCCCATAAACCTTTGAGAAGTTATGAAGAACATTTGAATAAGCTCATAGCACATTGATGAACTATAAATCTCTTACTTTATAAAAATTACTACTTTTTAAAAAATGGTTGGATTTAGAAAGGTCTAAAGGATTACATGTAAAGAAATTATACTGGTATTTTGTATATTTGCAATTGAAGTTTTTGGTAGCTACTGGAGGTAATGTGAAATTGCTTTGGGGTTGTGGGAGAGATTGAAGGTCTTTTTGTGACTGCTATTGTTTCTTTACAAAGTTCAGTTTTTATGCATAAAAATTGTTATACCATCTTTGTTTTTTTACCCCATCAATATGTGTACTTATTACTGACATACTCAATACAAGTCATCAGACACTTTACAGAAAATGACATAACAAATTACTTTTTCACATTTCTAAAGAAAACCATAGTGTGACTATTAGAATATAAAGAAGGTCAAATTATAAACTTGGTCGAAGAATCCACACCTTTTATATTCTCAGCACAGTTTAACTTTAGAGGTGTACATAAGTGACTTCTCAGAAATGCCAGTAATTCAGGTAAGCAGTAATTATTTTAGCCAGTGGTCATCAACCAGGGGTACATATACCCTTGGGGGTACACAGAGGTCTTCTAGGAGGTACATCAACTCATCTAGATATTGGCCTAGTTTTACAACAGGCAACATGAAAAGTACTAGCGAAGTCAATACAAACTAAAATCTCATACAGTCAATGACTTGTTTATACTACTCTATATACACTATATCAGTGTTTCTCACCCTGGGGGTCACAATTTATTTTATAAGTATATGGTAAAAATGAGAAAGTAAGCAATTTTTCAGTAATAGTGTGCTGTGACACTTCTATATTTTTATGTCTGATTGTAAGCAAATGGTTTTTAAGTGAGGTGAAACTCAGGGTACACAAGACAAATCAGCATCCTGAAAGGGGTACAGAGGTCTAGAAAGATTGAGAACCATTGATTTAAACTATCCAGTGCAAATCATTGATTCCTCAGCAGCAAGAAAACTAAATATGTAGATGATTTACCTGAGGTAAAGAATAGCCCTCTAAAATTAATACTTGCATCCCTTTCTCCAACTTCATCAGGCCATTTCTCAAAATACATTGCATTCTTCATACAGGTAAAGCACTTAAATCATTAAGCCAATTTCAGTTCATACCCAGAAGCTCTGCATATACAAGTTTCATTAAATGTGCTGCAAAACCTTTTAAAAGAAGCTAATCTGCTCAGTCATTAGATAAAACAGAGCTGGATCAGTCATCTCCTAAAATGATCTACTCAATTATTGGTTCTAGAAGAAATCATAAATCAAGCTACTGAAGTTTTGATTATAAGGCATGAAACATTCTACAAGCTGAATGAATGCCAAAAAGAAACAGAAGCAGAGAAGAAGCCAATAAGCTCAATTCTCAGTGCATGGATTTCATAAATACAGAACAAGTTCAAATATCAACATCACAGGGAGATATTAAATACAATAATCAAGAGACTTTTCCATGTATTCAGACACTGAGAATACAACACTTCCAAATAATTTAAGTTTAGTTAATCCATCTACTATACTGAAAACTAAACAGAAAACTTGCATGAAAATGATCCTTATGTTACTAATCAAAAATAAAAAAATCAAAAAAATCAAAAAGGAAGTAACCAACCCATTACATGATAGAAAAATTTATGAAAGATACTTAGAAAATATGCCCTTTTAAAAATAAAGTGAAATAATAGAGCTAAATTATCAACCACCACCAATTCTAGGGTTCTTAAATAAAAGTGAAATCCTAGGTCCACTAAAGTCAATGACAAAATCCACATCGACTTCAATTAAGCAAGAATTTCCACCTAGGTGCTTAACATCCATTATGTGAAATTTATGGAAATCTGATTGTAATATTTGTTCATACAGAAAAATCAATATAAGCCAGAAAAATCTAGAATAAAATCAATTTCTGGAGTTAGAGTTAACAATGACAAACAATTTTAAATATTTTTAGCAAGACTAAATGATTGTTCATTATAAACAATCATTTCATACCAACTGTCTTCTTCAAGTTATTTAACTTCCTCCTTAGTGTCAATGGGAATATTAAGGTCATGTGCTGATATTCTTCCCCCTCAACTATTTTAAACTGAACAATTAAGAATTTTAAACAGATAAATGCATCCTACCTTTTGGCTACAAACATTTTCACCAGCAGTCAGTAACTAGCATTATAAAATATGTGAAGACTGAAGTCAAGGATATAGTATAAGAAAGTGACAAATATTGATGTTTTCCCTGGAAATGTGCTAGCAACAGTAGCTTAGTTTTTGTTACACAGAAAAATTGATTTAAATCATAGTCAGGAATGAACAGTTACTATTTTGCTTTTGCAGATGAGACATTTGATTACCCTTTTTTCCCCCATGAAGCAAATGTTATTATTCAACTGTTTTGAACCAATCTGGAAAGAGCTGTGATTGCAACAGATCAAAACCAAATTGCTACCTGTAAGTATGGCTTATCACTTATAAGGGATACTTACTCTAACAGGGGGACTCCGTGCTTGTATTCTTTGCTGCTGTCCACTTTGAGAGCTCTGTGGGTCTTTTGAGCCACAACTAGCAACAGTGCTGCTTTGGGCCCTTAATGCATTTGTGCAACTAGTCCCACCACCAGTGCCAGGTTTCCAGGGCCTTTGCTTGATGCCATCCAGTAGTCTAACCAGCAGAATATTACTGGGAAGTTCATCAACACTGCAGTCAACTAAAGTCCTACATTCTGGGCAACGAAGCTCATTTCGAGAGCTCACAATGCCTAGCAAACAACGTTTGCAAAATGTGTGTTGGCAAGGCAAGACTTTTGCAGAAGCATCAAGACGTTCTAAGCAAACAGGACACTCCAACAGATCCAACAAAGCCGATTCATCCATTTTTATCTAATTTACCGCCAAATTTTTTTTTGCAAAATTCATATCTGTTCTGAATACTTAAAGGGAATCATGTTACATCCATGCCTCTTCAGATTTTCAGACTTTGCTCTGAAACTGTTTAGAAAACAAACAAAAAAAAAGAACAAAGCATTAAAAATCTGGAAAAAATAATTAGCTCTTTTAAGAAGAGTCCACAAAAGTATTTCCACTGAAAAGATTCCTGCACAAAGCAACATCAAAAACTAAAAAATCTCCAGTCTAATCCAAGACAAATCCCTACATATATTTAGTTTGTTGATAAATGTTTAATAATACTTCAAAGTATTACAGCTAAAGGTTTTCTATAAATCTAAGCAATTTACAAAAGGCAACAACACAGAATTATCTTTGGACATCATAATGGCAATCTTATCTGCATTTAGTGAGCTACTTAGCTCAAGCATGGTGATCAACAGTAACAATTAAGGTTTTTAAACTGCAGTTCTGTCTCCTTTTAATTGCTAACTACCTTCAGTTTTCTTAAACCATTTTAGAGTTTGAGAAATTTGTCCTTGTAGGAGAGATTACATAATTAATAGACAAACTTATAACTTAAACAATTTGTTTAATATTAGACAGGTCAGCCCTCTCCATAACATATAACAAAGAAAAGAGAATAAAAATAAGACCCAAGCCTGCAAGCTGTTCTACAGGACTAAAGGGTCTACCATCAGAGAGTAGCTAGCAGGATCAGATGTTAGTCTAGAATGATCTTAAAAAATCTAATTTGTGAAGTTTTTGAGAAGCAAAAGAAGAGCAAGATTTATTTATTTATTTATTTATTTATTACATCTCAGTCTTGAAAACTGACACTAATACACAAGCTTTTAAAATTTACTGAAGAAGTTGAAAAGATTATAGATAACAGTTTTGTGGCACTTCTTGGATGTAATACCAGCACTATTACTAAAATCATTTGATAGTAGATTAACTGCTGGAATACTAGTAGTAGAGCATGAATGCAATGTATCCAGTAACAGGAGCAAAGGCAGCATGCATCCAGTTTAATTTATACAGTAAACTGCTGGGAAGTCACACCAAGGACACTCAACAGGCAAGAAAATCACTTATTTAGCACATAATCCTTCACCATCACATGCACACATAATATGTATACATAGAGATTTACATTCTCTCTCTCTCCCTCTCCTCCCCACCACTACCCCAGACGTTTTGAGTGACTAGCTGGTCACACAAAGCTTCTAGTACCTGAAGCTAAGAAACACAGCTGTTTGGTGTAATACTACTAGACACATAATATAGGTTTTTATTAGGTACATGGGGCTTCTCTAGAGTTCACTGTGAGGCTAGAGAGAGAGAGAAAGAGACACAAAAAACAGACACACAATCTGTCTCAGAAACAGAGTTAAAATTTATATTCAAAATTCATTTCAGACACGGAGAAACTGGCATATATTCACTTTTCATATAAGACGTGCAGGACGTATGACATAAATCTGCACATACAGCATTCATAATCTCATTCTCTGGATTTTGTTATTAAAATGTTAGTCAGCTACTTAGATATTTCCAGAGATAAAATACATTTTATTACATATACATACATACACGGCATGCACAATATATGTTTGGCATATATTAGTGCATGTGTACCTCTGTTCCATGTAAAGAGGAGGACATGCAGTGGGGAGCAGAAATGACACACCGTGGGGGAGGGGAACGCTCTTGGCAAGTGACATTCTTTCTGGGGAGGGAGGACAAACTTGTGGGGGGGCACTATATCATTGCCTGAGAATTGAGGGGGGGGGCTTTGCCTCCTGTCTCTGGGGGTGTGATGGTCTGGGGAGGGGGTTGCTGACACCTTCCTTGGGGGGGGGGCATTGTATCTATGTCTGGGGGTGCATGTGTGTGGCTCCATATCCCTGTCTGGGATATGTGGGTGTGACGGGTGAGGTATTGTATCCTGGGGGGGACAGTCTCCCTGTCTGGAGGGGACATGGCAGGGTCTCTGGGAGTAGCAGCACCATACCTGTCTGGAGAGGGGGTGACACGGACCCGCGGGGGTGGGCGGTGGTGCGGCACCGTCCTCCAGTCTGGGGAGGGGGGTGACGGTCCCTGGGGGCGCTGTCCCAGAGGGAGAGGCTGTCACACCACCTAGGGGCTCCGTAGGGCCCTCTCCGCCCCCTCACGGGGGCCCGGCCCTGTGGGGAACTAGGGTTGGCTGCGCCCCGCGCCGGGCCGGGCCCCTGCGATCCGGACCCTCCCGCCTCAGGGAGCGGGTCAGAGGCGCCGTCACTCACCATCTGGCCGCCGCGCTCTCCTCTTTGTTCCCGGGAGGAGCCGCCGCCGCCGCGCTCTCCCCGCTCGTCTCTCTCCCGACGCGGCACCAAGGAGCCTCCTCACCCCCTCCCCGAGCGGGGCTGACGCGGGGGGCGGCACCGCAACGCCCCGCGGAGAGAGCCGGACTCGGGGCTGGAGGGGGCGGCTCCGCAGCTCGCCCCGCCCGGCCCGGCCCGGCCCGGCCCGCTGGCAGAGCCGACTCCGCCTGGCACCCTGGGCTTGGGGGGCAACGAGCGGGGAAGGAGAGTCCAGACCCCCGCCTCACAGCCCCCAGCGCTTAGCGCGGCCCCAGCCCGCCTTAGCCCAGCGCAGCTGAGCGCCAGCCCCTCAGCCCGGCGCAGCCCCGCTCCCGCCACGCCAGGTGCTGCCCGGGGAAGCCGGCGGTGCAGAGCCCTGCGAGCGAGCGCCCCCGGCCTTGCGCCGCGCAGGTAACACCCGCCCCGCTCAGGCTCCCCCCACACGTCCCGGCCCGGCAGCGAACGCGGGCAGGGGAAGGTGGGCGAGGCTCAGTCCAACAGTGCAACCCCGGAGAGGGGCTGAGCCTCCCCTGCCCGAAGGGAGGCACTTTCCCCTCCCGCGTCGCAGCGGGAGGCAGCCACGGCCTCAGGTTCTGAGTAAGGAGAAGCCTTTTCCCGCTAACGCAGTGAGGAGAGCGGTCAGCCTGAGCCTAGTAGAAGGGGAGGAAAAAAGATAGAGCGAGAGACTGTTAGGGTGGGTACGAACCTGCCACTCAGTCAGACCATGACAATAGCAAAGGGACTCACGGGACAAACCCCCAACCAGTGAAACAGCCGGGGGCAGTATGTGGCAGGCAGCCTGCTCGTGCGTTAGAAATGGCCAGTGCTACAGGTTGCACCAGCTACCTAACCTTAAGCAGCGCTGTGAAAGCTGCCCTGGGCCGTGCCCTGCTGCCTTCAGACCTTCTTCTACCTATGATGGAGTTGTTAAATGGGCGGATATTTAGGACTCGGGCAGCACTGCTGATAGGAATCGGAGGAGTGTGGAGTGATACCTGGGAAACTAAGATGAGATAGGAAGTCAGTGGCAGGCGTTCCAGCCCGAGCGAAGGTTTATGGCACGGGCCCCTGAAACAAGATCCTGTCTCCTCTTTATCTCTCTGCGTGAGTTTGGATAATAAAGACAAGTGGATCACAAAGAGTTTAGCAGGAAGGAAAAAGAAAATTTCATTTTTTTATTAGTGTTATTCAATTAAGTAATCCGAGAAGGCCTCTCCATAATGCGTGTTTTCCCCAACACACAACTCACTCTCTAAAACACCTTGGGGATTCAGGATGCTAAGTGGTTCTCTTGCAGGCAGCTTTCCTTTAAAATATTTCTAACCAATTAACTATAAGGGGGAAAAAAAGGAAACAAAGATGAGAACAGCAAAGCAGTGATATTTTTTTTAACCAAAACAAGGAACCTCTTTTCAGAAGAAATTTTGAAAGAACATGAAAATTGTGACAATAAGGAACCCATCACAGAGGGACCATTGTGCCTAGGTTTGAGCAATAAATCTTTATGTTTTATTATTGGTTCTGGTGCACCCTTAACATTATGTAAATGTATTTTTGCAAGTCAGTTGCACAGTATTCCCCGCCCCACACACACACACACAAAGCACATCCTACAATTCTTAGGATATTTTTAAATTGCCTTTTGCACAATAAAATATTTAGCTACCCAATACTCAAATGACAGAAAACAATGATTACTGTAATATTTCTGAATACACTCACTAATACTAAACAGCACACAAATCTTTAATTGATTTTGTAATAAGTGCTAAACACCATGTAAATGTATATAATTCATTAAAAAGAACATGTTTTCAATTGTTCGTTTGTCAAACTGGAGCAAACAGTCCATAACTGGGGCTCCGAGGTACTGCTGTAATAAAAACAAGAAATAATAATTAATAATATGAAAGAGTAAAATAAACACAACACAGTTAGGAATATTCTGTCTTGCCACTGTTTCATCTTCCTGTCCCACCACCATTACAAAAAAGGGATCACCAACAGATTAAAATATTAGCTCCTATTATGTCTGCTATAATGAAATCCATCCTACAATCAGATTTATCAATCCTAACTTTCTCAAAAGGGTCTCTTCAAGGTACAGTGTGGAATAGTGCCATCTTATTGAGCCTTCTTAGCATTTAATCATTTATAGGCAACATAGTTGCAGTTTTGCAAACACAGTTTTGTAGGATGTGTCTTTTTGCAGTAAGGGCATTGATGTTCAGGAAGGGGTGCAGTGAAGTGAGGTGGAAGTTCAAAGAAGCAGAAAGGAGAATCTCAGATGTATGTTTTTGTATCAGAGAGTTGCTCCAATCACATTCTAAGTAAAGTATCTAAAATATTAATACATCTTGCTATATTAGGTAAAGCTATAAAGAACCTCACATGGAAGAGCTGCCATATGTAAAGATAATACAATAATTCATGAGCAGGAGTTATGCAAGAGCCAATTTTCAAACAAATATATGTAATGAACTGGTTAGTATGTATACTACTGCCCTCTGTTGGACAAATTGCACAACTAGACTTGCTGGAGTCAATAGAAGTACTCCAGGTTGCTACCAAGTATAGATGAGAACAGATTGTACTGATACGTTATACATTTTATATAATTCCCACTTTCTGTCCCAAGCAGTCAGCAACTCTCCTTTCTTTATGTCCTTTCTACTCTGATAAATGAAGAGGCTGCTTATTCTGTAACAACTCTGCTTTGGGAGCCCTTGATTATGTGGATGTGAGATGTGGATGAGTGACTGTAAGGGGATTACATAGTTATTAGTATTGCTGCCTCTGAGTGGTAGCAGATTTTGGAGGATGGCAGGTGAATTTTACATTTGGAACAGAAATCAGTGATGAAACATCATGTACCTTCTTAATGCAATTTGTATATTTACAAAGTGTACACAAGTCTTGTTTCCTTAAACAGAGATGGTAATAAACGACACCCAGCCAATTCCCATTCACAGAAACCTCACATAAGGCACCACCACCCTGTTCCATGATGTAGCTATCTTAGGCCTCTGTCTCTCTCCAGAACTCTCTCAAAAAATCAAGACAAATCCAACTGCTTAAACACATTAGTGTCCCTTTTCTTCTTTCAGTCCCTGAGACATGAGATTCTTTCCCTCTGCTTAAAAGCTGTGGAACCAGTTCCCACTCAGTACTGTTGTAATAATTGGGCCTACAAATTTACCACGATTGTGAGCTCAACAGTAAAAAGTAAATGAAAGTTCATAAGACCTACAGTAACAAATATTGATGGGAAAGGGTATGAAAAGGAGACAAACTGAATTTGTCCTGACAAAAAGGCCTACTGATACAATTCAAGGACTGTGTTAAGACAATGCTTGGAAAACTAGTGTAGAACCAGCAATCAGAGAACCAAATTTGATGTATCAGAAATTAGGCCTAATTGTGGACAAAATAATGAAGGGATAGAATATTCTGCTCACCATTCTCTTTGTGGGAATTTAAAGAAAGAGTCCTTGGGGAAAGACTGGGTACTAGAGTGGGTTTCACCATCATGACTGCCACCCCACTGTTTCCTGGCACATTGGGCCTTTGTCATCCTTATCCTAAAAGATGTCCTGATCAAACAGGGCCAAAGAGAGGGACCCAGATGACATCAGCCAGCACCTGAGATGAAATGGGATCAGACTTTAATATCAACAACAGCCTATCTCAGCTAGTTTCTTCTCTCTTCCCCAAAAGGACAGTTTTTACCATCTTTGATACCATCTAAGACACCGTCAATCAGTGAGGGTGGGGGGATAGTTTCTTGTAAAAAGCTTTCTCCGGCTAAAAGGAAATGGAACAAGGGATGTTGTTAAAATGAAAGCCTTAGTTTATACTTTCTATTTCAAATATTTTATATATTTTCCTTCCTTCCTTTACCTTTAATAAAAGGTTAAAAAGATGTTTAATGGGGTGTTTGCCATGATACTGAGCAGGCTAAAGTCTCTGGTTCTAAACCCCAAACCTTATTTAACACTATTTAATGTTGGACAGTGACTGGGTTATGTTAACACATTTGATCCATATATTATATCTAAATCAGTACAACAGTTCAGAGGAAGCAGATTTTACTCCAAGTACTTTCTGGTTGCCAAAAAGATGTGTGGGGGGAGGCCAATTCCAGATCTCAGAATGCTGAATATCTTCATTAAGGTGCAGAAATTCAAATTCAAAACTACAAAGTCCTCCCTCTTACTTCTGCAGTGGATAATTTATAGAGACACCATTCATTATGTCACGACATCAAGAGCCTACCTGTGAGAGGACAGTTTTCTCATTCTAACACAGTTAATTGCACAAGTCCAAGTGAGCCCACAAATCACTGCCAGATGGTGCCTGCAGCTGCTCATGCATGTGGCAGCATGTACCTTCATGACATTACATGCCCACTTTTACATATACTGCTTCCAAGCCTGGCTCCGGACAGTTTATACTCCCAAAAAAGATAGTCTGAACAAATTACTCTCTGCTCCCAGCCATGTGCTAGTGTCTCTTGACTGGTGGAAGAATCCAGAGAAGGTGTGCTCAGGAATTCTTTTCAACTATCCCACTCCCATGATCACAGTAGTTTCAGGCGCATCTCTCCTAGGATAGGGAGCACATCAACAGGACAATGTTATCCAGGACAGATGGTCCACCAGGAATCTGCCCTACATATCAACCTTCTGGAGTTCAGAGCCATGAGATACGCTTGCCACCATATTCCCTCCCATGATGGAAAGTCAACCTGCCCTGCATAATAAAAGACAACAGTATGTAATGTATAAATTGAAAAGTTTAAGTGAGATCCCCTTCCTCTGCCAAATGCAGCCAGGTTATGGAACTGGTGCATAGCCCATTGAATTCTTATTGACAGTTTATTTGCTCAGCCTCCAAAACACTATAGCCAATGACCTCAGCAGTCACTTCACTCAAGTCACAAGTGGGTACTTGACAGATCCATTCTCAGACAGATATTGCTTACCTGGTGTTTTCCAAACACAGAGCTTCTCACCCCTGCTATCAACCGGAAATGTGCAAAATTCTTGTCAAGGGGATGTCTTGGTCACCATACCCTGGGGGATGCCTTTTTCCTATCTTGATTAACAAGTCTCCTTGATGCCTTTCCTCCAACGCTGCTAATCCTCAGCGTTCTAATCAAAATTAGACAGGATGAAGCTTTGGTAATTTTGATCACATCAACGTATCTTAGAAAGGTATAGTTTGCTTACCTACTTCACCTCTTCTTCCAGCCAGCCATCAATCTGCTGATGCTCAGTTTCTTCTCTCTGGATTCAGGGAATGTTTGTCACCCCCACCTAAACACACTATGACTCAGGGCTTGGTACCTAGATGGCTCTCAGGGTTAGGACTCTCTTGTTCCAGAGAGTTCAAGAAAACCTGTTGAACAGTAGAAGGAAACTTACCAGGAAAACTTAACTTCAGAAATGGAAAAGATTTTACCTCTGGTGCAGTCACCATTGCCTGTCTTAGAGGTTCTAAAATACCTTTTCACTCTGAACAAGGAGGTCTCTCTTTGAGCTCCACTAAAGTTCACCTACTAGCCTTCACAGCACTTCATTCTCCTGTAGAAAGTTTCTTGGTATTTGTTCACCCTGCAACTTCTAGATTCATCAAATGATCATTGAACCTCTTCCCAAATGTCAGAGAATGCACCCCAACTTGGGACTTGAACTTAATTCTTAATTCTCTGATGAAACCTTACTTTGAGCACTAACTACTTGTACCCTTTCAAACCTTTCCATGAAAATTGCCTTTTTAGTGGCAATTACCTCTGCTTAAAGAGTTGGTGACTTAAAGACTTTGAGGGATGATCCACTTTCCATAGTTGTCTTCAACGATAGGGTATCCCTTGAATCACACCTGCGGTTCTTACACAGAGTTGTCTTGGACTTTCATATCAGAATTCATCTGATAGTTTTCTACCCTAAACTTCATCAGACTAGGGAGGATGCTGCCCTTCACACCTTAAATATTAGGAAAGTGCTAAAATATTATTGGGACAGAATTACACCTTTTTTAGTTTCTCCAGGCTATTTATGTCTATCGCAGGCAGAGTTAAAGAGACACCTGTGTCCACCCAGAGACTTTTTAATTGGGTTTTTGGCTACATCCTCTCCTGCTATGCAGCTGTTAATCTGCCATTCCCTTCTAGGGTCACAGCCCATTTTACCAGAATCTCAGTCCACATCTGTTGCCCTCCTGAAATCTGCAAAGATGCCACATAGGCTTCAGTTCACACCTTCTTGAGGCACTATGCCTTAGTACATGCCTCTAGAGCAGATGCTACCATCAGTTCGGCAAAAAGTTCTAGATCCATCTCCTTCAGAGGATACTGATCAGGAGTCACCAAAAGCGGAGCACTGATAGGGAAACTACTCAAAGAAGAAGAAGGGGTTATTCACTTTGCGCAGTAACTGGAGCTCTTCAAGATCTGTCGCTCTATGCGTATTCCACTACCCACCCTTCTTCCTCTCTGCTTTGGAGTCTTGTCTCCATCGGACTATACCATAGAAAAGGAACTGAAGGCAGTTCTTCCATTGCAGCCCTGTATACCCTCAGTGCAGGGCATGATGATAGTGAGGGTGGGTGCATGCATGGGTGAAATGAGTTCACCTGCTGAAAACCTCTGATCAAAGGTGCATGCACACCTCAAGTGAAGCACCTAGAAGAACACACATCTCAAGGAACTCCAGTTACTGCACAAGGTAAGCCCTCCTTCCTTATGGATAGTTTACTTTCGTATTCTGTGATGAGCTGATTGGGTGTATAGGGCAACACAGTCTGTGCCCTGAAGACCTTAAAACTCTATGAAGACAGAGGGTAGGGAAAAGGGATACAGAATACAAGTAAGCGGACAGGTGGTCATGGACACATTGGGCTAATTCTGCTTTTTAAAAATAGATACAAATATTTATCTCCAACTGCTATTAATTTCTTTTTTGTTCTGTTCACTGCCACTATTTTTGTTAGTTTAAAAAGAATCAACTGTTGTCTTTACATTTTTAGTAATTTTTTAAACTTCCTTTATTTATTAAGGAAATAATGACTGACTTAAAATCAAAGCAGCTAGGAAATTCAGTGTCAAGATTTCAAAGGAACTCTTCAGTCAGAGAAAAACCCCATGTAGCTCACATCATTTTGCCTCCTGTGGAGGGAGTTTTATTTTATTGTATTATTATGTCTGTTTGGACATATTTGTAAATTTAATTGACTGTTGGACCAGATTGAGGAATATATTAAGATAGATATTGTGATAATTAAATTAGATAAGGCTCCCCAGAGCATGGAAAGGGCATGTAAATTTAACAAATGAAAAAAATAATTAAATGAGAATTCCACAATACTGGATGCTCCTTCAAACCAGTAGGAAAATACAAGTAGAAACTGTGGCAGGTTCTCACAAATAAACGTAGAATATTTTGTTAACATACAAACTCACTCAGTAATAAGCCATCGGAGCAAAAAGAAGACAAAACAAGAGTAAACTTCCAGGCTATAATTTACTTTTAGTACTTTAATTTCTTATTTTCACAAGAGATTTAAATAGGCAAACCCCTGTTTTGACTATAGAGTTACATAACATTGAACAAGGTTATAGCCAAAACACCAGGTCTCCTGTGACAATAATAAAGGGGCAGGCCATAACTTACTTTGGGTGCTTTTATTTTTCATTTCCAAAATGTTTTTGCTGGGCTATGAAGTGTTCCGAGGGCATGTATTATAAATCCTTTGATACAGATTCATGTATGCTGCTGCAATGACTGTCCAGAAAGGGTTTAGTGTGTTATGAGTGCTGTGGGAGCCTTAACTCAGACTTTTCATGACTTTTGTATGTTCAAGACAGAAACAATGCTATTTTAATATAGTTTTCTGTATTTATTTGGCAAATGCTCATGTCAATTTAAAAATATTTTAAAGCACAGTATGTGCTTCCCATGGGACGTGTCAAGAGGTCATTGATGTTTTCCTGAGCGAGCAAGGGAAAGAGGTTGAAACCCTGGCCTCTATGCATGCTGCTTTTAATGTTTTTCTTCAGCTGACTAGAGCTGCACCAGTCACTGTTTTTCTAACTTGCATTAGAAAGGAGAGCAAGAGAACCTGAAAGTGACACAATAAGGGATGGGGGTGAGAGATAGAGAGTTAGCTTCCCTGCTGTTTCATTTAATTTTCCTTTTTCTTTTTTGCTATTTGACTAATTCTGTGCCCAATGAGCAGTAAAACTTGAGTCAAGAAAGTGTATACATTAGAAGATCTATTCTCCAACTAAAAAACTGAGGCTCAAACATATTTTCCTAGTAAATTTGAAATCTGAGATCCTTTTTCATATAAAAAATAGTTTGCATTTTTGCAATGTCTTCTGTCCAAAGATCAGAAAGTACTTTACAAACACAGATGTGCAAAGCTTTCCAACAACACACGAGCATTTCCCCCATTTTATCAACGGGGAGGAGAGGCAATCAGAGTTTAATAGCCTAATATTCAAAGGTGATGAGCATCAGTGGGATCAGCGTTCACATGGCATTCCCTGTCAGTACCTGGCCCAAGCTGGGGATGCTAATAATCCAACCAGCGGACCAAATTTGGTGATGAATCCTGGTCATGTACCACCTGAGGCACATTGCACATATGCTAAGAAATGGGATATATATATATATATATATTTAAATAATCAGGCAGTAGATGATTTGGCAGCAACCACACAGGAAGTCTGCAGAAATGGGATCTCCTTCATCCCAGTACTCTGTCTTAGCCACATGACCAGCCTTCTAAACTTTACCTGAAAATACCAGAGTTGGTCAGAATATCTAAGACAACACTCTTCATTAAAATGAGTGACTGTAGAAAGAGATTTTTCTTTATTTTTTCATATTTCAGATAGCAATTAGTGTGAAAAATCACCCTTTGGTAAAACACAGCAGTCCAGAGGCTTTTCCATGACTGATGCTACTTTACTGGGATTTTTTAAAAATGATCGTAGCACTAATATAGAAGACTTGAGTGTTCAACTGCCTCTAAGCCAGAATACATTTGCCAACAACTGAAAGTTATAATAAACTCCCATCAGAGGTGACACGTGGGGGGAGTCATGCAAGGTCACTTGCCCCGCGCTCCCTTGAGTTGCTGCTTGGCTTGGTCTGAGAATGCTCTGTAATATCTGCTGAAGCCACTGCCTTCACTCTGCCTGTCCCCCATCAGCAGGTACCGGTCATCTGACTCTCATAGTAATTTTTTAAGAAAATACATTAAGGCCTTGTCTATGCTAGAGGAATTTACCACACTAACTGCTATTTGGCCTTTAACACACAAACATTCCCCTAATGGTGCACAGGCAGTCATACTTTATTTGAATTATATTTCCTTTGAGTAAAACCATTCACTTTGTGGTTCTTCACTGTGCTAATTCTCCACCAGTGCATGGCCAGTGTAGATAGATATTAGTATCAATGGTAGAAATAGTCCTTCCCTACCATTCCACAGTGCACTAGTTAGCTGCTTGACAGAGGTCAAGTTTGCCAGAAGCCACTTTCTGTACAAATAGGGCTGCACACATTATAGATCTGTTTTGTGTCATTTTCCCATCATCATCATCTCAAGTATCTTGAACGTGAGGCCAGCTGGACAGAAGCAAATATGCAGGCACTTGTGACCATCTGGGATGATGAGGAAATCCAGCCACTGTAGAACTAGCTCATTCAGAACACTTGTCCATGACTGGGTATCAAGCATAACATCACTAAGCGTGACAAAAAATGTAATTGGGAAAAAATAAAGAAAAACTGCAACAAAAATCTTGTTATAGGCAGGAATCACATCACCACACTGATGTGGAAACATCATTTTGTAAACTGAAATATGTGGTTGCTAATATCTAATGGGTGTCAAAGTGTAAATGCTCTACTAATATGCAGGCATTTGGAAACCAGTAAGTATAAAGTTGCTTCCAAATGAGAAGGCGGAAAAGAATTTCTGTTCAGTGTAAGTCCAACGAACATATTTTATTGAGAAGCTTTAATTTCAAGATAATTTCTTTTCACCTGTTGTTTTAATAGATTCTAAGGCCAGATGAGGCCGTTGTGATCATCCAGTCTGACCTCCTGTATAATCCAGGCCATAGACTTTCCCCAAAATAATTCCTAGAAAATACCTTTGAGAAAAAAAACCTATCTTGATTTAAAAAATGGCCAGTGATGGAGAGTCCACCATGACCCTTGGTAAATAGTTCCAATGGTTTATTACTTTCACTATTCAAAATGTATGCCTTATTTCCAGTCTGAATTTGTGTAGTTTCAGTTTCCTTTCTAGCTAGCACGGTCAGGTGGGCAAGACACTAAAACAATGCAGACTAACGGTCAGCCATTTTTGATTCAATGGAAAAAATATTTATTAACATTTCTGTAACTGTTGCTTTTTGAGATGTGTTGCTCGTGTCCATTCCAAGTAGGTGTGCACGCGCTGTGTGCACAGTTCACTGGAAAGTTTTCCCTCAGTAGTACCCATAGGCGGCTCTAGTGCCCCCTGGAGTCACCCTTTATGGTGCTCTATATAGGGTCCTGCCAACCCTCCGCTTCTCCAATTCCTTTTTTGTCAGTTGGCTTCGACAGATGGGTAAGGCAGGTGGGTCTCGGAATAGACAGGAACAACACATCTTGAAGAACAACATTTACAGAAAGGTTAGTAACCATTTTTCTTCTTCGAGTGCTTGCTCATGTCAATTCCAAGTAGATGACTCCCCAGCCAGATTGTAGGAGGTGGGGGTTGGAGCTTAGAGGCCTACGGACTGAAGCACTGCCCTGCCAAATGCAGCATCATCCCTCACCTGCTGGGTAATTGTGTAGTAGGCAGTGAAGATGTGGACAGTAGACCAAGTTGCTGTTCTACAGATGTCCTGAATTGGTATGTGGGCCAGAAAAGCTGTGGAGGCGGCTTGTGCTGTGGTAGAATGGAATGTTAGCTTCAGGGCCAATACTTTCGCCAAGTCATAGCAGGTCCTGAGGCACAAGGTGATTCATGAGGAAGTTCTTTGGAAGGAAACAGGAAGCACCTTCATCGTTGCCACCACTACCATGAAGAGTTGTGTCATCTTCCTGAATGGTTTGGTTCTTTCAATGTAAAAAGCCAAGGCATGCCTAACATCAGGTGAATGCAGCCTGTGTTCTCAACTGTTATAATGAAGTTTCAGACAGAAGACCAGGAGGAAGATATCCTGGTTTGCATGGAACTGCAAAACCACCTTAAATAAAAATACTGGGTGGGGACGGAGTTAGACCTTGTCCTTAAAGAAAATAGTATAAGGCAGTTCTGACGTAAGCGCCTTGAGCTCAGAAACTCTTCTAACCGACGTAATGACCAGAAAGACCACCTTCCAAGATAAGTATAGCAGCGAGCACATCACCAGAGGCTCAAATGGTGGATCTGTCAGCCACGAGAGGACAAGGTTGAGGTCCCTTTGAGGAGCCGGTTGCCAAGTGGGAGGGTACAGTCTGTCTAAGTCCTTCAGAAAATGTCCCACCAGGGAGTTAGCAAATATCGAGTGACCTGCCTCACTGGGGTGGAAAGCTGAAATTGCCACCAGGTGTACCTTAATCGATGACCCCGTGAGGCCTTGCTGTTTTAAATACAACAAGTAGTTGAGGATTAAGGGGATTGCCGCCAACTCAGGCTGAATATCCCTTCTGGTGGCTAAAATAAAAAACCTCTTCCACTTAGCAAGATAAGTGGCCCTCGTGGAAGATTTCCTGCTGCTTAGGAGAATCTCTCTGAAAGGCTCTGAGCATGACAGTTCCCCTGAGTTCAGCTATGGAGCTTCCATGCCAGGAGGTGAAGAGAATCCAGGTTGGGATGATGAAAGGTTCCGTGCTCCTGGTGATCAGGTCTGGGTGCATGAGTGCAATCGGAGAATCCACTGAGAGGTTGAGCAGTATGGTGTAGCAGTGCTGTCGAGGCCAGGCTGGGGCTATTAGAATCACCACCAACTTGTCTTGTTTAATCTTCAGTGAGACCCTGTGAATGAGTGGGGTAGGTGGAAAGGCACAGAACAGTTGCCCTGTCCACGGGATGAAGAAGGCATCTGCAATTGACCCACAGCTGAGATTCTGAAAAGAGCAGAACTGAAGACACTTCCCATTGAGCTTCATAGCAAATAAATCCACTCAGGGAACACTGCACAACTGGAAGATGCTGCTCAACACGTCGGGCTGAATGGACCACTCATAACTGAGAAAGGATCTGCTGAGATTGTTGGCCAAGGCGTTTTGAGCTCCAGAAAGGTATGACGCTTTCAGATGTATCAAATGAGCGATGCAGAAGTCCCAGAGCTAGAGGGCTTCCCGGCACAGGGGAAAGGAGAGTGCTCCACCCTGTCTGTTTATATAAAACATTGCTGTCGTATTGTCTGTTAAGACTGATTCTACCTTGCCCTCTGGGTGAACTTGGAAGGCCTGACAGGCCAGACGGACTGCTCTCAACTCTCTCACATTAATGTGAAGTAAAAGTTCCAACTGGCACCAAAGGCCTTGTGTCCTTAGGTTCCCCAAGTGGGTTCCCATCCCAATGCTGAAGCGTCAGTCATACTGATGGTTGGAAGGCCGAAAAGGGGACTCCTGCACATACATTGCTCATGTTGCACCACCAGTTCAGGGATTCTAACACTGAGGAGGGTGGGGAGACTATCTTGTCTATACTGTGACAAGCTGGGTGATAAATTATAGCTAACCAAGCTTGCAGAGGCCTGAGGTGCAGCCTCACATGCTGCGCAATGTAGATGCATGCTGCCATGTGCCCCAACAGCTTCAAACAGTTATAAGCTGTGGTGTCTGGGTAGTGTTGAAGGTGCTCTATGAGGCTCTGAAGGGTCTGAAAGCAAGCCTCTGGGAGGGATGCTCAGGCTTGGTCTGAGTCGAGTACAGCTCCTATGAATTCTATCCCGCTGGTGGGGGAGAGGATCGACTTCTGTTCATTAAGAATAAGGCCCAACGTATTGAAAGTGGTCCTTTTCAGTTTCATGTCTGACTCCACCTGAGCCCTGATATGTCCTTTGATCAACCAGTTGTCGAGGTAAGGAAACACTTGCACGCCCCTCCTCCTCAGGAATGCTGCTACCACTGTTATGCATTTTGGGAAAACATGAGGAGCTGCTGATAGTCCGAAGGGCAAAACCATGAACTGGCAATGTAATTGGTTGACAACAAAACGAAGAAACCTCCTGTGGCCTGGGAAGATGGCCAAGTGGAAGTACGCATCATTCAAGCCGAGTGCGACTTACCAATCCCCTGGATCCTGCGCTCCTGAAGGGTCACATGGCACCAACCACTTGTTGTTGCCAGGGTCGAAGTGGAACACTCCCCGCTGAGTGGGAGGGATGGTTTCTCACATCTGATGTGAGATCAAGAGAATGAGATCTCACTAAGACGGACCCCTGGGCCTAGTGGTATGCTCCTGGAGTCCAAAGAGGCCACTGAGAAGGCATCTGCCAATGCAGGACCCAAGCCATTGTGAAGAGGTGCATAACCTCTCCTCTCTGGCACCTGCTGCGGTGCTGGCTCCCCGTGAGGCATAGGATTCAGCCTCTGATTCAGAGGAGAAATGCTCGCACCTCAGCAACCACAGGGATGCGGTGCCAGTCGGCGCTGATGAGCGGTGCCAGGGATACTGCAACCTCGCCAACATGGCAGGCTTGCCCCTGGACGGCATCGTAGGTCTTTTCGGTGCTGGGTCATGGTCCTGGCTATGGCAAGATGGAGGTGGCAGAGCCGTCTCTTCAATGAGCAGCCTTCCCTTGCAGCCTCAAATGTGTCCGGTATGGAGGAGAGCTGCAGGTCTTCCTCTTGTCTCTCCCTCTGTGGGAGTCCAATGACTCTGACTCAGTGAGACCTCCCTCGAGCCCAGAGTCAACGGTTCCAAGGCAGTGGGCTCAGGGCTCAAGTGGCCCGGCACAGGTCGCATTTTACTAGCTTCCACAAACAACGAATTTGGCATTGGAGAACGCCCTCTACCCGTCTTCCTGCTCTTCTTCTGTGGCACTGGGGAATGGGAGCGGTGCCACTGCTCTGCGCATGCCGTGCCCTTTGGTGCTGGGCAACTATGCCAGTGCCGAGACTCCTTTGGTGTCGAGTCCTTTCTCTGTACCAGTTCCTTCACAGAAGCCGGAGCACTGCCCACTGAAGTTGAGGTGCACAGTCTCCGCTCCATCGGGCTCTTTTCCATGGGTCGAAGGGCAGCCTTCATTAAAAGAAACTTCAGTCTCTGACTGCGATCCTTCTAGGTCCTGAGACGGAAGCCTCTGCAGATTTTGCACCAATCCCACTGATGTGACTCTCCCAGGCACCTAAGGCAGGATGAATGTGGGTCATCCTTTGGCATAGGTTTCTGGCAGGACTCACAATACTTGAATCCAGGCATACCCCATTCCCGGGAGGAAAGGGGAGATAAACTACCCAATAAGTGGGAGTACTTACGCTACACTATACTAACAATCAACTATCTACTACTAACTATTTACAGGTATTTAACAACAGATGCAAGAGGGAAAGCATTTGCTAAGCAACCCCAGTGATCATCATGGGTGGTAAGAAGGAACTGAAGAGGCGGAGGGTCAGCAGGGCCCCTCAGAGGGCGCCATGAAGGTGCAACTCCAGGGGTCACTACAGCCAACCGTACGGGTACTACTGAGGGAAAACTTTCCAGCGAACTGTGCATGCAGCGCACATACACCTGCTTGGAATTGACATGAACAAGCACTTGCAGGAGAACATAGGATTCTTGTAGCAAGCAGAGTCCCTTCTCCTCTCCCCTTCTTTTTAAGATGTTGTTAATGGCTTTCAATAACATCAACTGAATGTTTACAAAAACCAAATGTTAGAAAGGAACTATGCTAATTAAACAAGCATGCTATAATAAAGTAATACAGCAAACAAACCACGTCAGCTCTTACTGTCTTTGACATCTTTATCAGTAGTTGCTATGACTCAAATATACATACAAAACAGAATTCATAGATATAACAACAGGCCAGGAGCTACTCTGATTTACACAAATCGAGATTCTGTTTAGCAGCAGACAAATTAGGAAGGATTTACATTAAAAAGGGTCTAGCTAGTTATTAAGAGACTCTACAAGTTTTCTCAGCCTTCTCTTCTTTACCATTTCAATCATTGCCTTTTCCACATTACTTGTTTCCCAGGCTGCTGTTTACTATAATATCAATTCTATAAATTGTTAACACATCCACTTAAATAAAACAAGTGCTAACTATAATGAACCAAACTACAATGTAACTTCTTGCTCATTGATGGGAGATGTGGGGAAGGAATACCCATCCCTAAACAAAGCCAGCATGAGATTTCACAATACATTAAGATGAAGATAGAGCTGAAGACATTTTGCTTGAAATTTCAAACCAGGAATCAACTTCTATCATATATTAAAGTGCACCTCCCTTTGTCCCCTCCCACAGAGAAGAGATTATGTCTTGGAATTTCTGCTAGACGCTGCAGAGATGAGGGCCTGTCAGGACCATCGTATGGCACCCTTCTTCTCAGGGCACATCAGCACCAACCTGAGCCCCAATGTAGTTTAGAGCAGCATGGGACCCACTTTAATTTCCTCAAACTGGCTATAATCCCTGAGCAAGCATATGTCAGCTGATCATAGCTGAAGCACATCACTCTCCAGCCTCACACGTGACAAACTGCCTACTTTTGGGCTGAGTGGGGAATAGCTACACCTGTTCTGTGCCAGCTGATTGTTCCTCCAGACTGGTGGAATCCTCCACTGGACAATCTGGTTGCTTTCTGGCCTTCTTTGATAGTAAGATAGTGCAAGAAGACCAGAAAGCAACCAAGCATCTGGCTTGTGTGTTTTAAACTGTAAAGCTGACTAGGTGTTTGATGTAGTTAATGAATTAACCTAAACTAAATGTTTCTGTTTAAGACAAAACTTATTTTACTTAAAACGACTTTGGGAATAAAGTCTATAAAAATTAACAAATTCAGCATCCACATTGTTGGCCTCAAGCACCTCTGAAATTTATGTTATGAAGAGACTAGATGACCCCTGCAGTCCCTTCTAACCCTATATGATCCTATTATCACAAACAACTTTACATTATGTTTATTGGAGTCATTTAATGATAGAAACATTTGCTCAACAATTGAAGCTAAAGCTTAAAGATTCCCTTTCATAAGCCAACTGTTTAAAGTGATGCTATTTGAATTAACAGTCATCAGTTCGATTGAACTGCAAAACATATTTTGACTTAGAGATGTGTTTGTAAAATGCGGCATTAGAAACATGAATTTTAAATTACAGGAAGCAACTCTTCATACTTTTCAGAGTAATATTTACAATTCTGCAAGCTGCTCCATCTCAAAATACATGAAAAATAGCAAAAATAAGCACATAATCTATGAATAATAGCTAATTACACTTTATGCTAAGCTTTTATCTATATAGCATATTTATTATACAAAAAATTATTATAGAATACTTTTAAAAGTCTATCATTGTTATATGAAAAATCTCTTTGTTCTGCAAAACATAAAAATTCAATCATCAATAAAGTTAAAAAAAGACAAATAAGGAGAGCTTTAAGCTGAGATGAAAAGAGTGGAAGGCACTTTGAGCAGGTTGAAGCAGGAGAGATTTTAAGAAATGATGAGGTAGCATCCAGTGTAAATCAGTCTTTGTCTCTTTGTATCTTACAAGCTAAGGGAAAATCTTGCTCAATTAGGACCTTGATGAGAGATTGCTAAGGGTACGTCTACGCAGCCAATAAAACCCACGGCAGTGAGTATCAAGAGACATAGTCAACTGATTCAGGCTCACAGAACTTATACTACCGGGCTAAAAATAGCAGTATAGATATTCTGGCTTGAGCTGCAGCCTGGCTTTGACACCCTCTGCTCTTGCTGAGTTTCAGAGCCCTGGCTCCTGCCAGAGCTTGAATGTCTACAGTGCAATTTTTAGCCCAGCAGTGTGAGCCTAAGTTAGTTGATCCAGGCTCTAAGACTCACTGCCACAGGTTTTTTTTTTTTTTTTTTTTTTTTTTTTTTTTTGCCATGTAGATGTACCCAAAGATACCGGACAAAGTCATACTGGTGATTCAGTTGAGAATGTGGATCTTTTTCTGTCATTGTTGAACTTAATGACTCACCATGATGTTGGGGACAACCTTTCTGCTACAGATGCCATATTTTTCATGACACAAATTGATGCCCTAGCCATTTGGGGTGAAATTAAAGATTCCATTACACTCTTTCAAGAACAGGGGTGGAGTTAGACATAGTGTCCCATGTAAATTTAAAATTTGAGCAATTACACTGAATCTGACTAAATACTCTTGTTGTACGGCTGAATTCTTCTGTCCTTGTCTTAAAATAGTTGTGTAGTATTATTGGTGCAGTTATCAGGTTGCAGGCTTGCTCTCAAATGGAGATTGCATTTTTTTTGGTGATTTAAGTGAGTTTTCATGTAGTCTTCAGAATATGGTATCATGATAAAAATATATGTGTAAAATTATAGGAGCATAGGAATTGCCACACTGGATCAGATCCAAGGTGCATCTAGTCCAGTATTTAGTCTCCAACAGTGAACAGGCACTTCAAGGGAAAGTACAAGAAACCCTTCAGTAGGTGGATGTGGGATAATTTGTCCTCCAGTTAGTAGTCAAAGATTGGCATAAACCCTGAAACATGAGGGTTTATATCCATTCCAAAATTATAACATATATATTTTAAATGAACATCAGAGTAGCATAACATAACTGTAGCATGTTAGTATCTAACATTGATACTCAGTGTCATAGGGATGAATGGCACTGCTCATAGATAAACTATATACCTCAGTGGGGTTCCTGCTTCAAGAAGTTTAAGTAATGTATTCTTGATATTTTCTGTTGTGGTGTTCCCTCCAGTAGTTTTCAAGTTTATGCTGCCACCCTGTGGCTGGATAAAGAAATTAACTCTATTATTAGTGAACTAATGAAGTTGATATTACAAAGTTCAAAGCACAGCAGTAGAGGCAATGGCTGCTCTACTTTCTTCAGTCACCAACTTCAGACACCACAATATATACACAGTAGTTTGTGATTCTGATGCTTCCTGAACATGCTCTGCAAGCCAAGTAATTGCAGGAATGTTGCAGGGAGGAGATAGAGAAATAGCCAAGTCTGAGGGGAACATAAGAACGGCAATGCTGGATCAGACCTATATGGTCCATCTAGCCCAGTATTCTGTCTTGTAACAGTGGTCAATACCAGATGCTTCAGAGGGAATGAACAGAACAGGTAATCATCAAGTGATCCAGCCCGTCGTCCACTCCCAGCTTCAAGCAAACAGAAGCTAGGGACACTCAAAGCATGGTGTTGTATCACTGCCCATCCCGGCTAATAGCCATTGATAGGTCTATCCTCCATTAACTTATCTAGTTCTTTTTTGAATCCTGTTATAGTTTTGGCTTTCATAACATCCCCTTGCAGAGTTCCACAGATTGACTGTGCGTGTGTGAAGTAGTACTTCCTTTTGTTTGTTTTAAACCTGCTGGCTATTAATTTCATTGAGTGACACCTAGTTCTTGTGTTATGTGAAGGAGTAAATAACATTTCCTTATTCACTTTCTCCACACCAATCAAAATGTTATAGACCTCTGCCATATCCCTTTTAGTCGTTTCTTTTCCAACCGAGGAGTCCAGTCTTTTTAATCTCTCCTCATACAGAAGCAGTTCCATACCCCTAATCTATTTTGTTGCCCTTCTCTGCACAATTCCAATACATCTTTTTAAGATGGAGTAACCAGATCTGCATGCAGTATTCAAGATGTGGGTGTACCATAGATTTATATAGAGGCATTATGGTATTTTTTGTTTTGCTATCTATTCTTTTCAGCAGCTAAATATAGACCAAAAAGATAGGATACAGCAAACTCAGACTTGAGAAATAGGAGGAGAATTTTGAAACTAATTCAGAAAAGGTGATTGTAGGATGTGTGTGTCATTTGAATATGGTTTACATTAGGAACACATGCTTACAGCATCTTATTCTTTAGAGGAAAAATAACAAATGACTATATCTTATCTTAAGGTATTTATATTACTATCATAGCTAAGTGCATCACAGTTGTCAGTGCATATAAATACATTTCATGTGCAGTAGGGAATATTATTATCCCCATTTATAGATGGAGAACTGAGACACAAAGACTAAAACCCAGATTTTTAAGTGCTATTTAGGTGTTGCTGTGTTTAGCATCACAACATCCAACTGATGTAGAAGCCTAAATCTCATTTTCAAAAAGGATTTTGGTACTTTTCAGATTCTAAACTCCATCATACAAACAGTTATTATACCATTATACAAATGAGTAAACATTATGACAAAGAGGTTTACTGAGCAGTGCGAACTACCATAACAATGAGTGTGTGATAGAGCAAGAAATGGACCCATTACCTACAAATTGTACTATTTTCAGGTTTAGTGTATAGAAAGTTGTATGTGTTTGCGTTGCTGTCTAAACAGGTTATCAGCTCTCTGACACAGACAGACCTGCTCAAACCAGAGCAACAGGACAATTCACTGGTGTTTGTATATCAAAGAAATGCTAGAAGGTCATATTGTGCTCAAATCAATTCACTTGTTAGAATAGAACAAAGGGAATGTTATCACATTACATTTACTTGGCATGGGCCCAGTAATTACATTTGCTTTAAATGCATGAAAGCTAGTGAAATGATACTGTTATTGTTTCACCTATCTGTTTCCTATGATTGCTATCCTGTACTTAATTAGCCTTAAGCTGAAATGTGTTAGTGTTTAGATGTGAATTTACTTGAGGTGTAAAACTACATGAAAACTAATGAAGAATTGTTTCTGGCTATCACATTGTTTACATATTCATGATTTGAACCTTGGAAATGTGAGTGAAGAAGGTTGCTCAAATCAAAGCAAGAGCCTTTATTTTATTCAGTGGGGTTCACAGTGCCAGTCTGCATTTCCTAATCAAAGGAAGCACCCACCAGGGTCAAGATGCTTGTCAGCTTGCTTTTGTGAGCAGGATCTATAAACACCAATCCAAGGGAATGATCCTGCATCTCTGGACTGATGAATTCTGACAGAGTGGAATTCTGGGCAATTGGACCGAGATCCGTACAGCCATTTTAAGTAACTCTGAGAGGCAATTAGAAACCAGCAAATTACTCTGCTGCCATGTTGGACTTATCAGTTTTGATTCATTTGTAATGTATTTTAGCTGCTTTAACTTCTGAATAACTTATTTCTTTTTCTTAACTAATAAAGCTTTAGTTTAGTTTACTAAGGAATTGGCTTCAGCATTGTCTTTGGTGAGATCTGAAGTATACCTTGACCAGAGGTAAGTGACTGGCCCTTTGGGGCTGGGAGTAGCCAAATTTGTGATGATTTCTGCTTTTAATAACTTTGCATCCTGTCCAGTTTTAAGTCCAGTTTGTCTGAATGGTAATATTGGCCGCTGTGCCTAAGGGGATTGGCTGTGGCTCCATAGTAAGCTAGTGTAGTGATCCAGGAGCACGCATTTGTTGCTGGTTTGGTTAAATCTAATTATAGAATATGCCTCCAGTTTGGGTGCGTCTGCCCTGTTTTCTGACAGTCTGACCTGAGATTGGCACTCTCAGCTGCGACCTGTTCCGGACGCTGTGACAGTGTTAAATAAATGTTAACTTGTGTGCTATTTTTGCACACCTGGATGGATTAGGTGCATATTTTTCTGTTGCAAAAAGCATCTTTGCTTTCCTGTCCAGTGTTCAGCCCATTGCCCAGCTTTGTGTTGATTAAATACTTTGGGGCAGTGGAGGTGGAGACTGGCACTTATCAGTGCAATAACAGAGATGTAAAGTGACAAAACAGGGGGGCTGGGAAAAGACTGCTTTTTTCCCCTGCCTCCTGTCATATGGTGTAGTTCATAATTATATAAGGTTGTACCTGATCACAGGGCATGGTCTGTATCGATTGACTCCATGGGTACTGTTTCGTGGGAACTACAGCTACTGCTGTGTAGTGGCACATATGAAAACTTCTGCTGGAGTGTTGAATATCATGATACAATTCACAGACAGTATTTTAACTTCCTTTTCTGTAACCCAGCTGTTTAACAGAGACAAGCAAGTTTTAGTTTTTGTTAGCATTTTGTTCCCATGAATGTTCAACTATGCTACTTTTAAGAATGTACTGGAAATGAATAATTGGCCTTTAACCTGGACCCCAACCATAAGGGCATAGCTAGTTTAGCAGGAAATGACATCAATGTAGTTGGATTTATTTAAAATGCCTTGGAGGCACATTATTTAGTATGTGAATGAATGTGTTTAAAAGTATCTGAGGAACAGTTAAGTAGGATGCTTTGTGTCCTCGCTAATCACTAAATATTTTAGACACTTCTGCTTTGGGAATATAACTCCCTCAACTGCAGAAGATTCCTTTGTTTTAGTCTTGACTTCTGACACTATCTGCTAACCGTTAAGCTTTTATGAAGGAAGCCTACAGTAACTATCTATACTAGTCCGAGTGTTTCAATATTATCCTTTAAAAAAAAAAAAAAAAAAAAAACCCAAGAAAATGCATTTCTAACATGAGAGGAGGGGTCTAAAAGCAAGAATGGTTAATTAATTATCATGAAACATGATTTAAGCTGATGTTTAAGCCACAAATCACCTACAGCTAAATAATCTAGTTGATCAAAATTATAGTAATTTTATTAAAATTATTTCATTTACTAGATGTGGTTTTTGGTTCTTGGAAATCATGACAAGTTCAATTGAGCAATTATGATTAAGTGGTCTTACCCCCATCCCTGTATGAACATTTTAGGTTCTGCTTTAATTATTTAGACAGTTTAAAGAAGTAGTATTCCCCTCTCCCCCCCACTTTCCTCTTCCCTTGTTCATACATATTTACATGATCTCCTGGCAGCATCCCATAGTTCCATGATGTTTAGGGGCAGACCAAGAGTTTATGGATAATCATCAAAAGGCACGATTTCCATTCTGCTGCTTCTGCCTCAAATTTTACCGCCTTTCCCTGGCAGAGCAAGGGACAAGGGTTCTTGGGCTGCAAGCCTGACAGGCTCAATTTTCATTAGGCTGTAGTGGCACAGGCTTATCCGCATGTGCAGACGTGCTGCAAGGTGGGGGTGGTGATGAGCATGGTACAAAGTACTGTGAGAGACACTCTGTAGGAAATAAACCCTTGTAACTCAGGGACAGACGGCAAAAGTGAAGGGGTTTAATCCCTGATTTTCACCCCACTTGTTCATTGACAATAGTAATCACTGCCTTGTGAAGGATGCATTTGCTTTTGCTCTTTTGGGATCCAGACTCTCTGGCTTTGTAGGATTTGAGCCACAGTATCATGAGAATTCCCCCATTCCTCGTGCAAGTAAGGGGAACTGTGTAGCTTTGCTTCTCGCCTCAGGCAGCCCAGGAGCCACATTAAGACTTCCAGGGAGACTAGCATCTTGGAAAGGGGCTTATCTTTATGGTCCTTTGTTGCATCAGGACTGATGCCAGGGTCACCTGGGTGACACAGTCCTTGTCCTTGGCCCCCTGCCTTGTACTGCTCTGTCTCTCCTTGTCAGGTTTTTCTTCAATGAAATTGTGGCTAGTTGGCGGGAGGAGGGTGTAGGGGCTACCAGCCTGCCTGTCCGACTCAGAGCCCTGTGCCCTAGCAGAGATAGGGAGAACTGGGTACAGCTTGGGTTTTTTGAGTTTTTTTTAAATAGTGTCTGCTGACCTTGAATATGCTGCTTCATACACAGAGCACCTTTTGGATTTTTCCCAGTGCTGTCATGCCTAAAAGGGGGTGAGGAGCTTGGCAGGGAGGTGAGGCAGCAGAGAGTTCAGGTGTCTGTTAGCACCATGCTGATCAGATCCCTGACCAGCAGGAGGCAAAGAAGCCTGAACACAAGCAAAATACTAACTGCCCCCAAAAAGGTTAAAAATAACATCTAAAAGAGGAAGGCAGGAACAAAGTAAACCACCACTTGACTTTGCTACTGCAAAGGTAGAAGATCTGGCAGGTAGCAGGAGAAGAAAGCATGGCTAACAGGCTGAGCTGCAGCTTTGAATCATCACAGGAAACTGCAGGAAGGAGGGGAATAACCCATATGAGAGTAGTAGGAGATGCTAGGCCATCTACAAATAGTTTTTTCATTATATAAAAAGAGGTTGGTGATCAGCAATTATTCTGAAGTTAGTGTGCATTATACTTCAAAGTTCAGATTTGCAATAATTAACTAAAGTTATATTGTTAACAAATGCTGCTGAGTGGCCTTAACCCCTCCCACTTAAGGTACATGCAGAACGTTTGATTTCAGAAAGGCACTAGAAACAATGAAACCATGTAGTCGATCTCACTAAAGCATTTCGTATAGTTTCAGAAATGCTTAAAAATTTTATAAACTCCCCCCTAAATAAATCCATGTTGATTTTAGGAATGGCTTTGGAGGATTCATTAACGGTAAGACCTCATCACAGGAAATCATAAGGTGAGGAGCTGCAGAGTTCAGGGCTAGGAGAGCATTTGTTCTCTATTAATCTAGAGGGAAATGCAAAATTAAACCATGGACAAATTTTCCCTGCACTACCTGATTCTGTGTGTCAGCAAACACAGAATACAACCAAATTGCAAAATGAGAGTAAGAATGGGTGGCTGCATGCAACAGTATTAATTTCAAAACAAACTGACAGAGCATCATACAAATAAGGATTCAAGTTTAGCATTATGACAGAATAGTGGCTTTACAAACTAGTTTGATGAGTGTGTTCCCACACAACAGGTAGCATGGGAGAAAGTGCTAGGTTACTTGTGGGAGAAGTGGAAAATCATTCTATCAAGTACTGGCAAAGCAGAGAAGGCAGAAAAATCTAAAGGTATAAAAGAAGATAAGTAGGGAGGAGAAGAGTTACGAAGAGCTTGAATGGTGAAAACAAGAAACTTGAATTTGAGGTAGTGAAAGGGGGACCCAGTGGAAGGCCTCAAAAAAGGTAACAAAATACACCAGGAAGATATTTTAGCAGCAATGTTTTAAAAGGACCTGAATTGGGGACAAAGTCGGTGTTAGGAAAGCTAGAGATGATGCAGCTGTAGAAGTCAAAGTGAAAGATGATACCCTGGACAAGTTTTTAGGTATGAATAAAAAAGGCAGGATCTTGGAGTCACTGTACAGGAAGAAGCTTAGATATCCGAAACTAGAGAGTGTGTGGAGTTAAGAGATATCACCCAGTTTTATTTGGAAAAAATATAGTGCTTGTTGTAGACAGAAAAGCATAGCTATTAGAACATACTTCGGACAACCTGGTGTAAGATCCAACAATATCTTATTTCTAATAGTAGCGCCTGTGCAAGCCACTGCAAAAGCAATGAACTTGCATTTTCTACCTGCGTGTATGTTCAACAGCAAGACCTACTTACAGGGAAAGGATACTGCAGATTTCACTGTAGAGACGGACAACTGAGTTAACTACCCAAAGATTTTTTTTCTCCCTAAATTGTCATTGTAATTGTTTTCTATTGAGTCACAGAAGGAAGACAGTGCATATGTTTGTATAAATGGAACAAATCATCTTTTAATTCACATTATTTCAAAAATTAGAGAGACTAGCATAATGATCTCAACCTCTGGTTTGAAATACCTAGGCTTTTTGGAAACACTCGGTGAAATCTTAACAGGAAAGAATCAGCCCTCTCATTCTTTAGTGATAAAGGAATTTCCTGCAGTTCACTGAATGTGGAAGTCTTTTAGATAAGGTTTTATGACATAGGTTCTAACTCCTCTGCATAGGCAATGAAGATATTACCTTTTTTTTTTTTTTTTTTTTTTGGGGGGGGGTGAGGGGGGGCAGCGATTTCTCAAAGTCGTTGGCCCAAATTTTCACCTCCCAGGCTATTGAACAATGTTAAAGCACAACACTTGGAGACAACCGTTCGATGTAGTGGTACCGCCCATGTATAGTTTGTAAAGAGGTTGTAAATTAAGATTATTTGGGCTGATAGACATTATAAAACTGTAAAATGTACAAAATAATACTGTTCAGACTCCCACAGGTTTTGTCCAACCTCATACAGAAGAAGTAAAGCATCCCTTTTTGGTTTATAGCATCACAATTATGAATGTAACAATTCTTTATGCACCATGTGATTATGAAATCAGGATTTTTTTTCGTTTTGTTTTTAAATTCCATTACAGTAGTATTTTCTTAAAAGGTAGAAATGGAGAATTTGTAACTTGATTATTTCCTTTTCACTCTTCTAAGAGTCTACGGCTGTGCCTCTCTTCCTATCATTAGTGAAGTCAGTTTAAAGTTATCCATGGGGCTATGGTACAATTAGGTCATAGGTGTATGGAAAACAACATTTTTACTAAGAGGTTAAATATAAATGATTGATGTCTACATCTCATTTCACTATTAGCTACATACATGGTTCCTGAAGAGGCAATTGCATAAACAACTGGAGGACTTGCTTTGGGTGGAACAGAATGAGGCAGAGATCATGTTTTGAGAGAAACCAGGTAAAAATCTCCCATTCTGAACCCCCATCCAAAAACATGATAAAGATGATTTTGCAGAGGGATAAAGGTCAAGCCTGTAGCCCTTAATATAAAAAAAGTATCAAAAATATATTAAAAAATATCCTCAGATGGCAACTTTACAGATGTTCTGTGATATTGTCCTGCATTAGATCAGTTGGGATTTAGTCCTGGGGTGGGAAGGAATCCCTCTCCTGCCTCTTAACTTGAATTTAAAATGATCCAAAACCAATAATTCCTTTTCTTTGGTGGAGGAGCTAGAGTTTTGTAAGAGATGAGCATCTAGAGCAAGTTTGGTGGGGATATTTTTTGGAATTTTTGGAGGTAGAGAGTTGGTCATTTGGGGAGAAAGTGGTGTCATCCCCAACGCTTTGGGTCACTAGCTACTTTTATCTAATATCTTTTGAAACTTAATCCATGTAAGGGGCTCTGAATGCTCTTAAATTAAAACATAATTGGACAGAAAGTGCAAGGGGAGATCCTTAAGAGTCCCACACCTTCCCCTCTGAAGAAAGAGAGGAAGAAATATGCCAAATTCTTTCCTGAATTATTATTACATACCTGTCATGGGATCCTCAGACTTTTCCCTTTTGAGGTGTGGGCAGGTTTTTGGATTTACCCCTGAAATGCCTTTTTTGGAGAAGACAATCTGGTTTACTGAATCCTGAGAGTTGATTCAAGAAGGGGACTAACCCATCCTGAGGGAGATATCGCTGATGGAATCTGTTGGTGTGGCAGGGATCAGAGGCTCTGACGCTGTGTCCTGAATTAGAATGCCTTTGCCTGGTAGACTGGTGTTCCTCACGCTGGTAGCAGTCACGGCAGAACTATCTTTATGCAACTCTTAAGACTTTCTTTGCATACGGAGCCCCTCTGGGCTTTCAGTTTGCTCAGTTTGGCCTATTGAGGGGGGAAGGAGTAAAGAAATTGAAGGAAGAAGCTCAAAACTCATTTTGCAGTAAACAGGAATTTTGAGTGCACAGAACCAGCGTAGGCTAATTTTAAATATTTTTCTACTATAGGTCATTGCAGAATTAGGTTCTCAGAACGTACATTATCTTTTTATTTAAATCATTTTAAGACATATTAAGTTCTGAGCCTAAACAGTGTTTCTTTAAATGAATTTCCATAAACTTGCATTCAAAATACTACATATGCTATGGACAATCTCCTCTTATAATTGGCTAGAGTTTTATGTTAATTGCAAACCAAGTATTTCAACAATTGACTTGAAAAAAAATCATTATCTACAGAGACTGATAAATCTGCAGACACTGGTCTTGATGCTGTTATAGTGTACATTTAGAAATTAATATTTTTAAAAATGTGGAATGATTAATTTTTCCACAATTCAATAATATTTTTATTTGCTGTGTCATGAAACCTTAAATTAGCTCTTGAAGGATTTAGGGCAACTCAGAATTGGTTGGAAAACCTTAAGATTATTCTCTTTTTCAAGTTTCTGCAGAATTCATGCATATTTTTCAAACAGTTAATTGGAAAACAGTACATCATCTTAAAAGCATGTGGTCCCCTCAGTATGGCCAAACTTACTTCCTACTTTTACAGGAAGCAAGCCATGCCTTGTGTAGATAGGGTGTTAGAAGTAAAGCATATTTAAAGCAAATTTAAATTCCTGTTGACTTCACTCGGGCAGGATTTCATCACAGGAATTGTGTGGAAGTTCAAGATTTTAGAACAAAAGCATCCAACAGCCAATTTAATGTATACTTGTGGTTTGCATGGCATATTCTGATTCTGCAGAATCTGGGATTATTATTTTATTTAAGGACTGGGACTGTCACACAATTTTTAAAAAATAATCGCAATTAATCTCAAGATTAAAAAAATAGTTGTGATTAATAACAGTTTTAATTGCATTGTTAAACAATAATAGAATGCCTATTTAAATTCAGCATGGAAGCATGTCCTCTGGAATGCTGGTCAAAGCATGAAGGGACATACAAATGTTTGCATCCCTTGCAACACCAGCTACAACAGTGTCATGCGAATGCCTGTTCTCACTTTCAGGTGACGTAAATAAGAAGCAGACATTATCATCTCCCATAAATGTAAACAAACTTGTTTGTCTTAGCGATTGTCTGAATAAGAAGTAGGACTGGGTGATCTTGTAGGCTCTAAAGTTTTACATTGTTTTGTTTTTGAGTGCAGTTATGTAAAGAAAATTCATTTGTAAATTGTACTTTCACGATAAAGTAATTGCACTACAGTACACTTGTATGAGGTGAACTGAAAAGTACTATTTATTTTGTTTACCTTTTTTACAGTGCAAATATTTGTAATAAAAATATAAAGTGAGTACTGTACACTTTGTATTCTGTGTTGTAATTGAAATCAATATATTTGAAAATCTAGAAAAACACCCACAAATATTCATAAATTAAATAGATTTAATTTGGTATCTTATTATCATTTAATAGTGTGATTAAAACTACAATTAATCAAGACTTTTATAATCTAGTTAATTTGTTTTGCATTAATCACTTGACAGCTATACATTTTTTTTTTTAAATCTTGTTTCTACACAATTGCAAAGATAACTTTGAAAATGTGATCTACAACCAGTGTAGTGGTGTGCACCTGAATCTGCAGATAGCTTGAAACAATTAATCTAAAAGATGTGATTTCCCGCATTCCCAATTAATCTCTTTGTAGTGTTATCTCTAAAAGCACTTGAACTGTCAGGCTAAACTACTTCACAGGCTGATCATTTCAGCAGGTAAAATGGGGAAGAGGAAGAAAGTAAAGTTTGGAGGGAAGAACAGAGTTGTTGCAGAAAAATGAAATGCAGAAGGTATAAAGAAGGAGACGTAGTGAAGAGGAGGAGAAAGAGAAAGGATGGGGAAAGAACGGAAGCAACGCAGGAAGAACACAGCTCCTAAAGGTAAACTCAATTTTCCTACTGAATAAGACAATACTAAGTTACTGAACATATAGAAAATGACTGAAAGTTTAGGTAACATATCAGGGACATTTACCTCTGATCTTTGTACAAATCTCCCAATGCCATCAGTGAGAATCCCATTGTGGATTCCTAAATTTATAACTCAGGCCAGAGAACAATAGATTTAGGCCCTCTTTCTCAAATTAATTTGATACTCTTGTTCTAAAACATGTAAAGAAACAAACAAAAAAACCCCACAGAAGCAAAAATAATTTAACATTGCTTCCCCCACACCACCCCCCGCAATGGGCAAGAAAGGAATTTTTAATAGTAATAATACCATAAAAATAAAGTTATACAAAAATCATTTATTTATGCAGATTAGAAATAATATACATACTAATTTCCACTTAGTGCTAAAATATTTAACTTTTAAATTTTTCCAACTGAGATTGCTATTACTCATGGGTTGAAAATCTCTCTCTTTCCAACAGAGCAAGTGAAAATTATAAGTTTCATTTGATCTGTAATACTTGACCTGTTGTTCACACAGACTAGTAACACTTTCCAGCCACGGTCTCTGGGGAAAATACAACACTTTATTTTGCCAATAGGGTGCTCTCTATGACAGAGGAACAGAGCCAGAGAAAAATCTAAATATATATTTTCCTGGGAGAGCACACGACAAAACATCAGTGTCAAAATGACAAGAGTAACAGCATTTAAGGCTATCCCATTTTGTTTTTCCCTGTGTGGCTACTAGAGCTATCACAGTAACAGCAGCAAGGGGGATGGGGGGGAAGAACAGCCTTAAATTCTGCACAGCTTTAAAGTTAGAGAAGGTGGCAAAATTCAAAGTATTAATGTCTCTAATAGAAAGATAATGGCAGAAACTCTCCAGTTCCAAATGAATTCCATTACCCCTTTGAAAAAAATTTAACTTTTTCAATGATGTGACAAAGACCAGTTTGTCTTGAACTATCTTAATCGTTTTTGCAAATTAAGTGACACTGGCTAAAAAGTGACCAGTTGAAACTTCAACATGCTACCAGTTTTATTCTAAAAAATGTGAGGTACTCAAACTTGGGCCATTGACACAATGTGATTATTTAAATATAGTCTAACTGGTCAACTGAAAAATGAAATACACTAAAACTAACCTGTGTTTATCCCTGTTACTAAAGATTGTAAGTGAAGAGCAAGAAGCAGGTATTGTCAAAACATGGGTAATCAATCCTTTTAACTGCTTACACCTAACAGCCAACAGTTAATATGGCAAGGCCTCTTTTACATGATCAATCTCTTGCTTGATTTAAAAAACAAAAACAACATCTTCTGAGCCATCCTCCCTCTACTTTGGTTAAAATTTTTAAGATAAAGTGTAATTTCTGCAACAGGTAACTTTAAAAGTGAGGGAACGTATCAAAGGGAATACATAAACGTCTCATCTGAAAAATAGGCATGTTTTTCCATCTTCTTCATGCAATCAGCATGCTTTTCTTACGTCTCCCACTTTTCTGCCCTTTATTCGGTTATTGTTACATTTTTCTACTGCAACTTGCAATTCTGCTTTGCAGAATCAAAATACCTACATACAGCATTAAGGAATTTCCTGAGGCAGGATTATTCATCATTATCTGTAGACAGGGGAAAAAAGACAAATTTAGTAGAGTTAGTTAAACTTAATAAGGTAAATAGTTAAGTAAGCAACCAACCATATACCATAAAAATTCTATTACAAAACAAGATAGAAATGGAAAAACTTTTTAAAAATCTGTTAACTGACTTCAAAACAGAATTGAAAGCACTATGTATACAAGCTCAAAGTGAAGAATAATATTACATCTTTACTGGATTAGTAAATTTCTTTATAAATTTCACTATAATTGGCCTGCTCAACTTAATCATATACAAATGTATGTTGTATATGTATAATATATAAGATACATACAATCACAGTGAAATCCTTTCACCACTAAGAAAGGAGAAGTTACTCACCATGTAGTAACTGAAGTTCTTCTAGATATATATGTCCATATGGGTGCTCCACTTCAAGTGTGCACATGGCCTTGCACTTTTGATCCGAGACTTTTGGTAGCAGTATCCATTCGGCTAATGCATGTGCCCTTCACATCCTCATGCCCGAGCACCGAGAATATAAAGGGGTGCGTGGCAAAACCACCCTCAGTTCTTTCTCTACCACAAAGCCTCACAAAGGATGCCCTGAAGCAAAGGGGAAGGGGGAAGTAGTGGAGCACTAATAGGGGGACACATGTCAAAGAACTCCAGTTACTGCACAAGGTGAGTAACCTCTCCTTCAAATAGCATCCCTATGGGTGCTCCACTTCTGGTGACTCCTGTGCAGTACCTTCCTAAGGAGGAGGGAGCTTTGAGGAAGAGTAGTACTGAAGAGAGAACTGCATTGCCTACTGCAGTGTCTGAGCTAGAAGCATTAACCAAAACCATAATGGTTGGAGCGAAAGTATGTGCACACATCCAGGTTTCAGCCCTGCAGATTTCATCAACTTGAACATATCTGAGAAACTATAGATGTAGAATGTCATCTTGTAGAATGAGCTATCATTCTAGGGGGAAGGTTGATCATCAGCCAATTCATACCAGGTAATATAACGACAGATCCATCTTGAGAGTCTTTGCATGGAGACTGGGGATTGTTGAGAACTGTTTCCAATCAACACAAAAAGCCTCGGAGATTTTCTAAAGAGTCTGGTTCTATCCAGGTAAAAGGCTAACAGCTTCCTCACATCTAGAGTATGGAAAGTAGTTTCCTGTCAAGTCTGATGTGGCTTTGGGAAAATAACTTGAAGATGAGTGGTCTGATTAATATGAAATTAAGAAGAAACCTTAGATAAAAATTTTAGATGGGGATCAATGTAACACCATTTAGTAGAGAACACTGTGAATAGAGGGACTACCATTAGTGCTCCCCAGCTCCCTGACCATAAGGGCCAGGTGATGACCACCAAGAATGCTGTCTTCACAGATAGATGTGACAAGGAACACATAGCTAGTAACCTGAAGGAGTGTTTCATGAGGCAATTAAGAACAAGGCCCAAATCCCAGATTAGAACAGGATCTCTGGTTGGTGGGATACGATTCACTAGAAATCTCACCGTGGTAGGATGGGTGAAGATCAAAAACCTTTCTACTGGAGAGTGAAAAGTGAACCATGATGGAACTCACAAAAAATTCGGATCTTTTCAGTTCCAACAGCTAATCAAACGACTCTGGAAAGAGAAGAAAAGGCAGGTGAAAGCTGTCAATGATTACACCAAAGATAACGTTCCCATTTCTGGAGATAAGTATGTCTTGTAGATTCCTTTTTACTATTTAATATCATCTGTTGCACTTCTGATGAACAGGAAATCTCTAACCCTGAGAACCACTTAGGACCCATGTTTGGAGCTGCAGAACCTTCAAATTGGGGTGAAGCATCCGAACAGCATCCTGAGACAACAGATAGACAAGAACCAAGTTGGATGGAATAGGGATATCAAACCTGTCTTGGCCAAGATGGAGCAACCAAATGTCTCTGGCTTAGTCTTGCTTGATCTTGTTGAGAACATATAGATGCAATGGCAACGGTGGATATCCATAAAAAGGGCTCCCTGTCCATGAAATGAGACTGGCATCTCCAAGAGATTAACGATCAAAACCTCCCCTGGAACAGAATGTGTTGCACTTCATATTGGCTGCTGAGGCAAAAAGATCAACCTCTGGGAATCCCCAAGCTAAGAATAGTCTGTTGAGGACTCAAGGCATACAGCTCCCATTTGTAATTTATGGAAAAATGTCTGCTGAGGTCATCTGCCATTATGTTTTGTATTCTGAGGAGGTCAGAAGCTGAGATGACTATATGTTTAGCTACACACCAATTCCAGAGTTTCATCACTTTGGTGCAGAGGGGAAATGTGAGCCTTCCTGACAATAGATATAATACATGCAGACCATGTTGTCTGTCATTGTCTTAATTGACTTGGCTCTGATTAGAGGGAGAAAGAGAAAACAAACATTTCTAACTGCTCTCAACTGCAGAAGGTTGATGTGGAAGAGCTTTTCTTGCAGTGACCATTTGCCTGGAATTCTGGAGTCCCAGCTGTGCCCCCCTATCCCAAGAGTCATGCGTCTGATGTTATCATGACAGTAGGGGGCTTTTGGATAAATGGGACTCCTGCATTGATATTGACAGGGTCTTCTTATCAGTTGAGTGACTGCAGAACCCACTGGGGAACAGTCACAAGCTTGTCCAGGCTGTGCTTGTTCAGTCTGTATGCCATCCAAAACCATCAGTAGAGACATCGAAGACATAACCTGGCATGCTGAAATACAAAAATGCAAGCTACCATGTGCCCGAAGCAGTTGAAGACAGTTTCTTACCAACAGTTGGGGAATGCACTGAATTCTTGAGATGAGATTCTTTAGGGTGAGAAACCTGTCAGAAGAGAAATAAGCCCAGTCTGCCAGTGCATGCAGAAAACCTTCAATAACATTTAGATGCTGAAGGGATGTCAAAATGGACTTCTCGAGATTGAGCTGAAGGCCTAGCCTGCATAATAGGGACTATATTGCCTGTACTGCCGATATATTCCCTGATAAGATCTATCAACTAATCATCAACTAATAATCTAGATAAGAGAAGACGATTATGCCTACACTATGAAGGTGCATGGCTATGACTGCCGTAACCTATCCTTGAGGCCCAAGAGAGACCAAAAAAGAATCACCCAGTTTTTGTCATAATTGAAAAGGAATTGAAGAAACCTCTTGTAAGAAGGTTGGATTGCCACATGAAAATGTGTTTTTGTAGGCCAAGAGTCATAAACCAACCTTTACAAGTTAGAGGAAATTATGGCTACAAAGGTCATGATCCTGAATTTTTTCTGTTTCACATAAATTGTTCAGATGTCAGAGGTCTAGCACTGGCCTCCATTCTCTGTTCCTTTTTGGAACCAGAATGTACTTTGAGTAGAATTCTGTTCCCTTGTGCTGCACAGGAACTGGTTCTATGGCCCCTAAACACAGAAGAGAGGCAATCTGTTGTGTCAGCAATTCATCTGAGATAGGTATCTGAAAAGGAACAGGGGTTGTGGGGAAAGGACGGAATTGAAATGAATGGTGTAACCAGATGATATGGTTTCCAACACCTATTTGTCCGATGTTATGATCTCCTATGCAGCTTGAAATTGAATGGTATCTAAAGTGGGATTGAGGGTAGGATAGTATAACAGTAAGACCTGTCAACTGAACAGTTGAGACTTCTGCCCAAGCCATCAAAACTGGTGCTTGGAAGACCTGAATGGTGGGACGAAATAGCTATGGCAGAAGCTGGCTTCTTCGAATATCTAGTTTCTTAATGAGTAGCCTACAGAAGTTACAAAAATGATCTAGAAGAGACCTCTGTGAAGTCTGAGATCTGCTAACCCTTCTTTTGTTGACAAGTGAATAGATCAAGGGATTTGAGCATGGCCCTTGAGTCTTTCAGAGTGTGAAGGAAGTTAGTGGCAGACTGAGCAAATAGTTGATGGCTGTCAAAAGGACAGCTTGACAGCTGCCGCCAATATTCTCATTGCATCACAATCGCAATGGATATGGATTATGTTGCAGTATAGGCTGCATCTAAGGAGGCCTGTCTGTAATAACGTTTTTGCCAAAAATTGATCTTCCTGTATGATAGCCTAAAATTGCTCCTGATGCTCCTTTGGAAGGTTTTGAATAAGAGAATTTTTGTTGTTTAAATTATCATATTTCAACATAAACGCCTGGTGGTTTATAACTTGAAACTGCAGTGTGGCCGAAGAGTAGGATTTACAAGCCTCACAGTTACTTTATCTTTAAAGAACAGCATATATAGACAGTCCTGCCATCAGAGCCTGAGGATGCCCCATTCTGGCTGACATAATGGTGATGAGAAAGTAGGTCTTTTGACACAGGTGAGGCCAAGAGCAGGTTCCTAAAGGGCCAAACTGAGGACCTTTCAGAGCCACTAATACAACGTTGAGATCCCAATGTTGAGGAGCAGTTCCTCACTTTACCCTTAATGTGTGGGTTCACAATATCCCTAGGTGTGAACCCCATCCTATGAGAGAGTCAGTGGTAATGACAGTCTTGGTCCAGAAGGGGCAAGAAAAAGGTACACCCCCATATATGTATTCTGATCTATCCACCATTTTAGGGAATGTAGGATTGCAGGAGGAACCCAGATCAATTTGTCTAGAGGGTATTCGATTGATAGGCTAACCTCAGCCAGCCTTGAAGGATGCACAGACAAAGTTTTGCATGCAGGATCACGTAAGTACAAGAGGCCATGTGGCCTAGTGGCTTTAAATATACTCAGCCTGTGGTGGTAGGATGTAAATGGTCTGAAATCTGATTTGTGGGAGAAAATGCATCAAATACACAGAATTGAATATGGCCCCAAAGAACTTGATTTTCTGTGTCAGGAGTAATGTGGAATTCCCTTTTTTCAACATGAGTCCTAGACAATCAAAGAGATAGATGACAAACTGGAAATGGTAGAGAACTTGATGTTTGGATCTGCCTCACACTAACCAATTGTCTATGTAAGGGAAGATGTGAAATCCCTTCCTCCTCAAGTAGGCTGCCACAACCACCATGCACTTAGTGAATACACATGGTGATGACAACAGGACAACTGAAAGTACTGATAATGCTGGTCTACTACAATGTATCTTAGAAACTTCCTGTGATTTGGCAGTACTGTCACATTGAAGTAGGCATCCTGAAGATCAAGGGCAGCAAACCAGTCAATGGGAAACTAGGGACCTAGGCAAACTATGCAAAATCTTAAGGACTTGATGAATTTGTTGAGATTTCAAAGATCCAGTATGGGCTTGGTCCCCCTCTCCTTGGACGTGGGGATCAGAAAATATTGAGAATAAAACCCCTTTCCCCTGTGTTGAAAACAAGGTTACTTACCAGTAACTGTTGTTCTTCGAGATGTGTTGCTCATATCCATTCCAATGTAGGTGTGCGCGCGCCCCGTGCACAGATTCCCGGAACTTTTTTCCCTAGCAAGCCCCGCATGGCCAGCTCAGGCGCCCCCTGGAGTGCCGCGCTCATATCGCGGTATAAAGGGCGCTGCTGGCTCCGCGGGTCCCCAGTCCCTTCTTTCTGCCAAGTCCGACAGTGGGGACGGGGGTGGGTTTGGAATGGATATGAGCAACACATCTTGAAGAACAACAGTTACTGGTAAGTAACCTTGTTTTCTATCTTCGAGTGATTGCTCATATGCATTCCAATGTAGGTGATTGCGTAGCCGTACCTTGGAGGAGGGTAGGAGTTATTGGTGACCTGCTCTTGACAGCACGGCTCTGCCGAACCCTGCATCCTCCCTCGCTTGTTCCACGATGGCGTAATGCGACGTGAACGTATGGACTGACGACCAGGTCGCTGCCCTGCAGATGTCCTGCAGGGGAACCTGCTCCAGAAAGGCTGCGGAAGAGTCCTGGGCCCTAGTGGAGTGTGCTCTTACCGCACCTGGGAGGGGTACCCCTGCCTGCTCATAGCATGCTTTAATGCAGGCAGTAATCCACTTGGAGATGCGCTGGGTGGAGACAGGTGAGCCCTTCATCCTATCCGCCACAGCTACGAAGAGCTGTGTCGACTTCCGGAAAGGCTTGGTCCTCTCGAGATAGAAGGCCAAGGCTCGCCTGACATCCAGCGAATGTCCTCTCCTTTCCTCCTCCGATCCATGGGGTTTTGGAAAGAACACAGGAAGGAAAATGTCCTGGTTACAGTGGAACTGAGACACCACCTTAGGCATAAAAGCCGGGTGAGGCCTCAGCCGGACCTTATCCTTATAAAAAACCGTGTAGGGGGGCTCCGAGGTTAACGCCCTCAGTTTGGAGACCCTTCTGGCCGAGGTGATAGCCACCAGGAAGGCTACCTTCCATGATAAAAGGAGAAGTGAGCATGTAGCTAAGGGCTCGAAGGGGTGGCCCATCAGCCCGTTGAGGACTAAGTTGAGGTCCCAGGGTGGCACCGGGTCCCGCACCTGAGGGAAAGTCCTCTCCACCCCTTTAAGGAACCTCACCAACATGGGGTGAGAGAATAGGGAGCGGCCCTCCATGGGTTGGTGGAAGGCTGAGATGGCCGCTAGGTGTACCTTGAGGGAGGCCAAAGCCAGGCCCTGCAGTTTAAGCTGCAGCAAATACTCCAAGATAGCCTGTATAGGGGATAGGCTTGGGTGTAGCCCTCTCTCTTCTGCCCACCCCGAAAACCTCCGCCACTTAGCTTTATATGTTAGTTGCGTGGACGGCTTCCTGCTGCCCAGGAGGACCTGTTGAACTTGCATGGAACAGGCTCTCTCTCCCTCCGTCAGCCACAGAGTCTCCAGGCGGTGAGGTGGAGGGAGTCCAGGTCGGGGTGTAACAATCTCCCATGGTCCTGGGAGATCAGGTCGCACCGTCTGGGTAGCGGAATCAGTTCGGTGATGGAGAGGTCGAGCAGCATGCTGTACCAGTGCTGTCTCGGCCACGCTGGGGCAATCAGGATGATGTTCGCCCTGTCCCTCTTCATCTTGAGGAGAACTTGGGGCAGGAGCAGGACGGGGGGGAATGCATACATTAAATCCCCTGTCCAGGGAACCAAAAAGGCATCGGACAGAGAGCCCGGCTCGCGACCCCTGAGCGAGCAAAACCTTGGGCATTTCCTGTTCTCCGCTGTAGCGAACAGGTCCAGACGGGGAGTACCCCACCGTTGGAAGATGAAAGCCACTACGCCCTGGTGTAAGGACCATTCGTGGCGGGGAGAAAAAGATCTGCTGAGGCGGTCCGCCTCGCTGTTTCGTACCCCCGGGAGGTGAGAGGCAGATAAATGAAACCCGTGTCTCACCGCGAAGTCCCAGAGGCGAATAGCTTCCTGGCAGAGTGCCGAGGAGCGTGCCCCTCCCTGCCTGTTCACATAGAACATGGCTGCCGTATTGTCCGTGAGGACTTGGACTACCCTGCCCCTCAGGAATTGGAGGAAGGCCTTGCAGGCCAATCGGACCGCTCTGAGCTCATGTACGTTGATGTGCAGAGCTCTCTCCTCCGGTGACCAAAGCCCCTGGGTGCCCTGGTCGTGAGAAATGTGGGCTCCCTATCCCCGATCGGATGCGTCTGTGATGAGCGTCACAGATGGGGTAAACTCTCTGAAGGGGACGCCCATTATCACTTCCCTCGGGTCCCTCCACCAATCAAGGGACGACAGCACCTGTGGGGGAACCAGGACCATTCTAGTTAGAGAATGCCTATGCGGTACGTACACCGAAGCTAACCACGTCTGGAGAGGTCTAAGCTTCAATTGTGCCAGTCTTACTACATATGTAGAAGCCGCCATATGTCCCAACAGCTGCAGGCAGTGCCTGGCTGTCGTCATGGGGGACAGGTGAAGATCAGATATGATGGCTGCCATCGCCTCAAACCTCGCTTGAGGGAGGAAGAAGGCTCTGGCTTGTACTGCATCCAGCCTGGCTCCAATAAACTCTATACATTGCACCGGAGTAAGTGTGGACTTTTGCTCATTAATAAGCAACCCCAGTCTAGTACACAATTCGTGTGTGAGGAGCAGACTATGTCGCACATGTGAACTCGACTTCCCCCTGATCAACCAGTCATCCAAGTAGGGGAAGATTTGAACACCTCTACGGCGCAGGTGGGCCACCACCACGGCCATACATTTAGTAAACACCCTAGGTGCTGAGGAGAGCCCAAAGGGTAGGGACCGAAACTGATAATGGCGTCCCGCTACCACAAATCTCAAAAACCGCCTATGGGCCGGTAATATTGAGATGTGGAAGTATGCATCCTTCAAGGCAAGGGCGGCATACCAATCCCCTGGGTCAAGGACCGGAATAATTGAGGCGAGGGGGACCATACGAAACTTAACATGCCTAATATACTTATTTAGGCGACGTAGGTCCAGAATGGGCCTAAGGCCTCCCTTCGCCTTGGGGATTAAGAAATATTTAGAATGAAATCCCCGGCCCTCCTCGGACACTGGGACTTCCCTCCACCGCCCCCAGCACGAGGAGTGACTCGATCTCCTGCACTAGGAGTTGGACCGAGGCCGGATCCCCAATGGGGGACAGCCTCGGAGGGGTGTTGGGGGGGGGGGGGAGGCTGTGAGCTGGAGGGTGTACCCCTTGGCAATCACCTCCAGGACCCACCGGTCCGTAGTAATGGCTTCCCATTCTATAAGGAAAGGGCGAAGCCTATCCGCAAACGGCCGGCCAAGATCCCAGATAGAAGGAAGAGTACCACCCTCCTGCTCTGGGTCAAAAACGTTTATTAGAATTACCCCCTTTTGCAGGCCCCTGCTGGCCCCCGCAGAGGACCCCTGGCGGCCTCCTCTGCTGGGACCGCGGTAGCGCCACGACCCCTCCTCTGCTGGGTGGGTCGAGGAGCCGGCCTGGGCAGGGGTGGTGGTTGCCTCTGGGCCTGAGGTCTGGACTGCTCTCTGGAGGCCTGGGGGGTATACAACCCAAGTGACTTCAGGGTGGCCCGAGAGTCCTTGAGTGCGTGGAGTTTGTCGTCTGTCTTCTCCGAAAACAGACCCAGGCCATCAAACGGCAAGTCCTGAATGGCCTGCTGAACCTCTTGGGTGAGGCCAGAAGCCTGAAGCCACGAACAGCGGCGCATCACGACCGCCGAGGCCATTGCCCTACTGGCGGTGTCCGCCGCGTCGCTAGCCGATTGTAGCGCAGCGGTAGCCACCACGGCCCCCTCCTGGAGGATAGTGGAGAAATCTGCCTCCTGGTCAGGGGGCAGCTGGGAGGCAAACCTCTGCATTGAGGCCCACAGGTTCTTATTGTATTTCCCAAAGAGGGCCTGGTGGTTCGCTACTCTAAACTGCAGCGCCGCAGTAGAGTAGATCTTCCTCCCAAATAAGTCCAGCTTACGGCCCTCCTTATCCTTAGGAGTGCTACCCTGGTTCCCCTGACGGTCCCTCTGGTTGGCCGCATCGACCACCAGGGAGCTTGGCGCGCGGTGGTTGTAGAGGAACTCAAATGGTTCCTTGGGGACATAATATTTCCGTTCCACCCCCTTGGAAGTGGAGGGCAGGGAGGAGGGGGTCTGCCAGAGTTTCCTTGCGATCTTCATGACATTGTCATGTACTGGCAAGGTCGCCCGTGAGGGTCCCACAGAGCTCGAGGGCCCAAAGAGGGGGTCCTCCTCCTCGGACATGAGCTTAAACTCCATGCCCAAGTTCTCAGCAGCCCTCTTTAGGAGGTCTTGATGGGCCCTGAAATCAAACAGGGGCCCCTTACGGTCCCTGGCTGCTGCCTCATCAGGCGATGATGAGGAAGAGAAAGGTAGGGGTGCAGTGGAGGGTCCCTCCCCTGGGTCCGAATCCTCCGAACCCTGCTCTTGAGCCTTAGGGGCCGGGGGTACTGGGGGGGGCCACCACCGATTGTAGTGACACCGAGCCCTGGGGCATAGGGGCATTCCAAGGTCCCCAATACGGCCACTGCCAAGGCCCCTGGGTCCACCCGGAGGCCTGCAGGGAAGGCTGATGCAGCCGCACCGCCTTCTTGTCGCTGGAGCCCCCCGTGCGTCGCTTATGTCGCCGGCGCGTGGAGCGGTCCGACGAGGACGACGAGGACCAGTGCCGACGTCTGCGGTGCCGGCGATACGAGGAGGTCGGGGACGACGATGACAATGTACCAGACCTGCCCCTGCGGCGAGAGGACTTGCGATGCCGCTTACCCCCTCGGGACCGAGAGCGGTGCCGACGATGGTGACGCTGAGGGGAGTCCAGTCGCCCCGATGTCGGTGCCTGGCCCATCGGTGCCTGGCCCATCGGTGCCGGGGCCATCGGAGTCTCTGGACCTTTCGAGACGACCGACGGCGACCTGGAGCGGTGCCGGGACGGGCTCCGCACCGAAGAGTGTGAGCCCGAATTCCGGTCCCTGCTGACGTTGGAGCTGGACCCACGGCTCCGGCGATGGACTCGGGACCGCCCACGGTGCCGCGGTGCCGAGTCGCTCGACGACCTAGAGTCGGAGCTCGGAGGGGAGCCGACGCTCTCCACCCTCCGTGACCGTCTGGAAGGAGACTTGGATTGGGAACGTCTCCAACCACCGAGACCACCCAGCGCGGGTTTGCCTCGAGACGCTGGTCCCTTCTCCCTCAGCCGAGGGGGGACGGAGGCATAGGCATGGCCATGAGGGCTCATGCCGCAGTAAACGCCTCCGGCGTCGACGGCCCTTGCGGGTGCACTCCCCCACCCCCAGGAGTCGGGGGAGGCAACTCGCGCGGAGACCCCGGTGCCGGAGTAGACTCCACGGCCCTTGGCTGGGGCGTCTCCGTACTCCCGCCGCCCTGCGAGTGCCGGGGGGAGATCTCCGGTGCGGCCAGGGGCCGTGCCGACTTCTTCGGCCCCTTCGAGACCCACTGCGGTGCCAAAAGCGGTGCCGGTGGGGGGGGCGCTCCGCACCGACGACACACTCGGTGCCGACAGAGACCGGGACGGCTCAGAAGCTGGACGGAGCGCCGACTCCATGAGGATTGCCTTTAGCCTTGCGTCCCTCTCCTTTTGGGCGCGAGGCTTAAAGGACTTGCATATTCTGCACTTGTCTCGACGGTGTTCTTCTCCAAGGCACCGGAGACAGCGGTCATGCGGGTCACTGATAGGAAAGGCTTTAGTGCACAAGACACAGTTCTTAAAGCCAGTGGAGCCCGGCATGACTCCCGTAGAAGGAACCCCGTCCGGGGTTCTAACTTAACACTACAACTTCAACTAAACTAACGATATAACAACTATAACAACAAACTTGAAACCAGTAAATAACTAGGGAATGAGCTACTTGCATGCAGCAAGAGGCGATAGTTCCAGCAACCGTCACAGGCGGAAAGAAGGAACTGGGGACCCGCGGAGCCAGCAGCGCCCTTTATACCGCGATATGAGCGCGGCACTCCAGGGGGCGCCTGAGCTGGCCATGCGGGGCTTGCTAGGGAAAAAGTTCCGGGAATCTGTGCACGGGGCGCGCACACACCTACATTGGAATGCATATGAGCAATCACTCGAAGATAGAAGGGGAACTTCTTCTGTGGCCCCCTAGAGTGAGCAGTCTGAACATCTTCAAGGAGCACTGACTCATGAAATGGGTCCCTGAAAAGGAACAGGTAGTTTGGTGGGAAAAGAGTTGGAATATCCCATTCTCACAGTGCTTAGGACCCACTTGTCCATTGTTCTGGCATCCTAATCACGAAGGCAGTGGGACAATCTGTCTGCAAATGGGGATGATATGGCAGGTAGGTTGCTGTCCTCAAAGGAAAAAAGTCAAACGGGCTGCATCCCCACAGCTGACTGATTTGGAATTGGAGGCCTCCTTCTCTGTGACTTGTGCTTCCTCCTTGAAAAATCATGCTGCCTTGGTGCACAGAAAGGCTGCCTATAATCAAGTTTTTGCAGGGATCTAGGATATAGATTCCCAATGAGCTATGAGTAGCAGAAAAGTCTTGGAATGTAAAGTTACATCAGTTTTGTTGGAAAAATAGGGGAAGTCCTCTATAGTTTGCTAGGTATCCCAGGCTATACCCGAATTTGGTAACGACAAAGTTCTCCTCATTCTTACTGCAGACATCCTAGAAGCATCTAATACATCAAGCGCAGACTGAAGCAACATTTTGGCCATCAAATGACCTTCTACCAGGAAAACCCTAAATTCCTCCCTTGTATTTTCAGGGAGGATCAGTAAATTCAGACAATGCATCCCAGTTTATTAAGTCATATTTAGCTAACCGCACCTGCTGGTTTGCTATGTGCATCGGGACAGAAAAGATGGAATAAACTGTTTTCCCCAACCAATCAAATCTTTTGGGCTCTTTCTTTGGGAGCTGATTTAAATCTCCTCATATGTGATCTTTCATTGGTGGCTGTCACTACTAAAGAGTTCAGGGTGGGATGATAATAATGAAGCCTTGCATAGGTACAGGATTATGTTTGCTAATGCTCTTAGTTGTAGGAACTAAGGAAGCTGCTATATGCAATAATGAGGCTTTTACAGCACTGGCAAAAGCCTTAATAGGGAGGGCTACTCTTTCTGGGGTAGCAGCCTGGAGAATGTCTAAAAGCTTGTAAGTGATCTCTTGTACAAGCTCAACTTTTATAACCAAAGCCACTGCCATTCTTCTTAGAAGTTCCTGGTAAGACTTAAAATCATCTGGATCCAGAAAAGAAGAGTCTGGGATCATGGAGTTCACAGAGGAAAAAAGGTTAAAACAGAGTGGATGGATCATCCTCCTGTGGTAAAAATTGGTTCATCGGGCAACAGTTCCTCCTGCAGCACTGACTGCTCTGGAGGAACACTGTATTTTTTTACTTCCAACATAGGTAGCTCTGGAAGCTGCTTTGCTGTACACTCTGGCAATCTTCCCCTAGACTGGACCATTGATGGAGACCTAGGGGAGCAGGAAACACCTCACAGATTCCAAAATAGTCACTGAGGGAGCATATAAAGCATGGAGTGGGGCACTAAAGAACTGGGAAACCAGCTTTGTGAATCAGTGCTGGTAGAGACCTTGTAGTTGGTGCCATGGTATTAGATAGGTTTGATTTGCAAGCTGACAACAGTTCTGGTACTAAAGCTGTCAATCCCAAGACAGAATCAGACTGAAAATGGAGCCGAAGACCATATCAGTGCCAACTCTGTGCACTGCTAATGAAGAGGGTAGCAGAGAAGGTGCTGAGCCCTTACTATGCTTCTTAGCTGGTGCTGGCATCTGTACCACTAAGTTTCTACAGGAGAGTTGAGGAGACAGAAGGACCCACAATCACAGGTAATCCCAAAAGGACGCCTGCACCAAAGACAGTCTGGCAAATCCTTTGCTGCCTCACAAGCAATGGGGTTGTTTGTACTGTTGTCTGTGCCAAAACAGCATCTGTTGATATTGGATTTGATGGCACAGAACTGACAGCCTCCTGCTGTGGTACTGGTTGATGGCCCTGGAGTACCTGAAGATTTCTGGGAGAAAGACAGACTTCTCTTTCTCCATGGAGAAGAATCCAAGTCCAGGGCTGTGTAAGCAATAACCACAGCCACATTTGCAGACTGCATGTGAATGGCAGGGTGCTCACTCTACGGCCCAAGGCTAAGGAAGACCTCATTGATGGGTCCTATTGGGTGGTCTTTGAGTCGCAGGGCTCTGGGAACCTGCTTTCTTTTATAGAAAAAAAACCCCAGCAGAAACTGCACCCCTTGCTGAGGCACAAAAGGCAGTCTGTAGGGGGTCATTATTTGGGATAGACACCCCACGGAATGGGTAGTGCTTAAAGCCCAGTGAGTGCTGCATGCCACTAGTGCGCTGCACCAAAACTAACTATTAAAAATGAACTTTAAAAGTAAAATTAAAATAAAAAATGTAACAGGTACTGCTACCTACCTATTTACAGATAAGGTAGTTAAGCCCAGTTAGCTTTCTATGTAGAAAAAAAATATGTGAGGTAAACCGCATAGCGAGCTCCCACTCGGGCCAAAGGTAGTGAGAAGAAACTGATGGGGGCCAGGGCAGCACCACCTTATACAGCCTTGGGAGTGGCCCTGTGGAGACACAGATACATGTGCCGTCCTGACAGTACTTCTGCAGAAAACTCTCTGGCTATGATGCACACACACTTGAGTGGAATACACACATGCAACTACTGGAATTTCCTGAACTACAATTCATTAAGTATTATTTTTTTTCAGCATCCTTTGCAAAAACTGGTAGTTTTTAATCCAAGTAATTAATGTAACAATGAATTAGACTGTTTGTTTTAGAAAATACATTATTAATGTCAGAGACTATTACAAATGACTTTGTCCAGGTAAGAGACTATAACATAGAAATAGCATGCAACTGCAGTAAAAGTGTTAAGTAGATTACCTTCCTGATAGGCTCCATCTGCCATCACTAAATGAAGAATCTTGGCATACAGATGTTTATATTCATTTCCCAGAATATTCTGAACTATTGTTGAACAAATATCAATATTCTCATCTTCATCTTCATGTATTGCCTATGAGAGAAGGCAATGGAAATAGTCCAATTTAAAATTTTAAATGAACAAAGTGAAAATTTACAAAATTTATAAAAAGAATCATGGATTAACACAATTTTAACATTTTAGGTCACAATTAAATTTTCTGTATTAACATTAGTATGCTAAACAGAATACAGAGTTAGAGGAATGTTCATAAATTCTAATCATCCAACACAATTTTGATACTGCAACAATGACCAACTCAAGGTAGATTGATCTATTTTTCCACTTAGAGCACTCCACAAACCTTTATTTTATCATAAACTTCAATGAATTTATCAAAGCCTATTTCCCGCTCCAGGTTATATCTCAACTCTTCCAAATGGCTGAAGACACTATCAAATGCTTCACATTCACTGGCAATATCTCCATCACTGTTGTCTAGAAAAAGAAAATACAACAGGAGAAACAATTCAAAAAGTTTAATCCTATTTGAGTTCTGAATATATTACTTCCATGTACCTGAACTTTTGAAGTCAACACAGATCTCTTAACCAAACTGAAGGCAGTTCACCTCAAAAGTGTGCCACATGCTACCACACATTCACAGCTACACTGAGACACTAATTAAAAGCTGTAACAGATCCTTGCTCCTTTGGATGAGCTGAAGAAACTGTAAGGAAAGAAGGTGTGTGAATGTGGCTCTATGGAACCAATACAGTCGGAGTGTCCCTGATGCTGGAATGTAACCTAAGTGTCTTCTCCACACCCCCCACTCTGTAGATTAACCAGTAGTAACAGTTCACATAAATGAATAAAACAGCTGTCCCAAAACAGGCATCTGATTTAATCTTGGCACTGAAACAGAATTGCTGGGTAAAGTTCCATGTAATCACTCCACAAGTCTCAAAGATGGGTCTAAAACTCCATGGCAGGTTGCAGAAGCCTACAAAATGAATCCTTGCTCTGGCATTTAATCTTCTATCAGCAGATAAAGATTTAAATATAAAGAATGATCTGTTTAGCTTCCTTCTGTGCTAAGATACATCATTCTACAACCACAATAAAATCTAGGTGACTTTTGGGAAGACCCAGTCCTAATGTAGGTAACTCCCATGTTCCCACTGCACATTCTGCTTCAGTGGCAAAACTAGCCCACAAGAGCCTTGGGGTCTAAGGAAGAAAAACAGCTAGACTTCGCATATAGTGAAGACAAGGCAAGTCATGTTAATAAACATATTAGCTGGTTTTGGTCAACACAGGTGGGAGCTAAGGACTAACCACAACCAGCCAAAATGTTTTTCTAAAGTATTATTTGTCTGGCCTGCACAAGGTAGACATTCTTATTAAAATCCTGTTAGCAAACACATTTTAAAAACACAATTTATTTTCTGAGTTGAGACGACCTAAGAGAATTTGTGAGATGAGCTATTAAGGCTTGGAGCTCACTTGTATTTATTGAGGTATTGTTTTACATTAAGGACACCAAAAGGATACCTCTTTTACAGAAAACCACATGCTACCTGGTTAGAAACCAACAATTCACAGACCTTTTTAAACATAGGAACAGAATAAGTGTCTTTAACTTCAGTTTCTGCATTGTTCTGCACATGGTAAGCAGCATTTTTATATAACTTAATACAGTGTACCCATCCACTGATTTTGACAAAACATATACTATCTTTATCATTAAGGGATGATTTTCAAAGATGGATGCCTAACTGTCCTTTGTAAGTCTCCCCTAAAACAATGCACATGCACACAAACCCTGGGTTAACTTCTGACAACAGCTCAGATCTGTACAACATGGGACATGTACCTGGAGAGGAGATGTGTTTCTAATTTAGTGAAGGGAGCACATATCTATTACTCCACACTTTTTAAAATTGCCAATAGAAACCCAGAAGTACTGGCATAAAGCTTACATTACCAAATTTTGCAAAGTAGGTAGCATTGTCTAGTAGTTAAAATCCAGAAATCTCTATTTCCAGTCCCACATTCTAATTGCCTGTTCTACCACTAACGCTCTCCATGACTGTGCCAAGCTCCAGTATTGTCAACCCCAAGTGTTCAAAAATCATGAGTTTACTTCAAATCATGACATCTTTAAAGTACTACATTGATTATAGGTTCTTTTTATTTGTCATCTGGATTTTGAGCCTGTAGGGGTTGTATTTTCAAGCTTTTCTCAGTTAAGGTCTAAAAAACTTTTTTTATTAAAAATGAAAGCTAGGATCATCATGAAATAACATGACTCCAGAAGCTGGGGCATTAAGAAAACAACAATAGTGTAAGACTTCTGATAAAAATTCAAGGGTGAGCAACACTGTTAACTGTAAAATGGGGATATCTAAAGGGACAAGTGGGAAGCAGGAGGGGAAAAGAAGAAGTTTGTGAGGCTTATTTAATTCCTATAAAAACCTTTGAGAGCTCATAAAAAGGTACCATTATGAATTGAAGTATTATACTACTAGACATCTATATATCTTTGGTTTGTTGAGAAATACTCTACAGAAGTAGCCTACATCAATCCAAGAATGATGGGGATATCTATACCACCTCATTTCTTGAATATATAGTTACTGGTTTTACACTTACACAATTATACTATATTCCCACACCAGGTAGAACTCACTAAAATTCCTTCTTTTATCCTGACCACTTTCTAAATTTTCATATTTGCCTTTTTTAACCAGTACTAAAATACTCTTCATTTAATTAGAATTTTAGAACCTAAATGTAAGACTAAGACTTTAGTACAGCATTTTGTGCTGCTAACATCACACCCTAAAAGCAGCAAGGTAATGGGATTTTCTGAAACTAACTAAATCATATTTTCAGTTCCACTACATTAATAGGTATTTCTAGCAATGGCAAAATTGAAAATCTTCACATCCCTTCTGTGTGTGTGTTAAATAAGCTTAATCCTAATGCAGTTTCTCATTTACTCCAGTCACACCAGCTGCTATTCCAGTCACACCTATGTGACAGGATCATGCACTGTAGGTGGAAAAAGACGACATGCACCAGTATATAGTCTTGGATTTTCCTGAAGATAACAGTTGTAAGTAACAAAGTTACTTCATACTCATTGGTAATCATTGTCCACTGAAGAACGAATATTTCCCTTCAGCACTGGTTATATACTGTGACCCTAAATAAGATTTAATTAGAATTAGAATTTTCCAAATTATACAGAATTAAGCTTCATTTGATTGCAAAATGTCTTTTATACAGACTGTACACCAAAACCCTTTATAGAATTGTTACTGAATTCTGTATTTGTATCACTAACATCAGAAAGAGAAATTACAGATAACCAGAGTTGATACCTGACTGCCATTCTTCATTAAGTACACTTTCACTGCTGTGGTTGTTGTCATCCTCATCATCCAACTCTGTACCATTTATTACGCGTGCTGCAGTATGTGCCTTTAAGGTAGACTCCTCCTCTTCACTGAATTCCTCACTAGGCTGCTCTCTAAGTAACTGTTCCATCGAAGCCTGAAGCTCCTGCAAGTCTGTATCTGCCTCACCAAACATACTGGGATAAGAGAAATATACACAATATATAAAGGTAACACCCTCCAGACAGTTCTCAAAGTTCTTCTAAATCTGAACCAAAATTTTTAGGCATATTCTTGGAAAGGGGGCAATATCTCCCCTCCTCATCTTAGAGCATGTCTACACTTACAAGCTTACAGCAGCAAAGCTGTACCGAAAAAGCTGTGCCACTGGAAGAGTGCTCATGTAGCCGTGTTATGCTGATAGGAGAGAGCTCTCCTGTTAACATAATTAAAACTTGCTCAACAAGTGGTGGTAGCTATGTTGATGGGAGAGCGTCTCCCGCCGATATAGCGCTGTGCACATGAGCGCTTATGCCGGCAAAACTTATGTCACTCAGGGGTGTGTTTTTTGTACATGCCTGAGCGACAAAAGTTTTGCTGATATAAGTGCTAGTGTAGACATGGCCTTACGTAGAAAGGTCACTCCAAACAATGTACTTGTGTAGCAGTCAGACTATGACATTAGCAAATGATACATTCCCATTTTTGCTTAAAGAAAACATCTTGCATTCATTTAGACTGATGTGCTCTTTCTCCTTTATAGCTTGAATACAATGAATAGCAAGAGCCTGCCCTTAGAGAGAACATGGGACTGGGACTTTTTTTTGGCAGAACTCCCATTCTGTGACACCTGAGAGGATCATCTTGCAGATGTAGCACTGCTAGTCTTTGGCTTGCTCCATTTGGCCTGCCCCATCACAATCAAGTGTATGGGGGAGAGAGGGAAACAGCTAAGCGTTAGTTTTGCCTCATGAATAAAGCCCTTAAGTTTTGTTCCACTAAGCAAGAGAAGAGAGGGGAGGGGGAAGTTTTCAGTCACCGTTGCTCCCAAATTAAGATAGCAATGGATAAAACAGGATTGCTGTATATTCTCTAGACTCTAGAGTGAGAAACTGGCCTGTGGACAAGCCTCTGACATTTTCAGAAATAGAAGTGCAAACCAACTGTCTCTCACTGAGGAAAAAGCCAGAATACAGAGTTACACTTATCCTGAGTGAACCTTCACTATAGTAGAACAACTTAATTTGTGAAACATGATTAGCCAAGATGGTAAGGTGCTTGATAAGCAGGAACAGGATAACCTCTGTTTTTTATATCTATATAATAGGAGTACAAAACACCTCAGTCTTTCAAGAACACATTTATACTGTAATATATATATATATATATATATAAGAGTATTTAAATTTAGCAGTAGCTGATGACATTAACTTACTGAGCTATTTTTAGATTTTAAGAGACTTAGCAAAATATTTCTCCACAAGTCTTCAGCCTCTGGTGGTACTTTATTCTTTGCCACGTTCATTTCTGTTCAAACTTAAGTTTAATTGAAACAATTTTACTCTACAATTTTACTTTACAATTTTACTCTACAAAACCAGAACAAAAAAAGATAGTCCCTACCCCCAAACAGTTTACAATCCAAGTATAAGACAGACAACAGACGGAGACAAACGGGGGAGTACAAAGAAATAGACAATACTGGTCAGCATGATAGGCAGTGGTCTCAGCACACCAGCAGCCTAAAGTGTTAAGTTTTTGGTAGGAACCACGGCAAAGGAGGAATTATGGGTAACTTCACAGACATTTACATCCAAGCATGAAGGGCAGCATACGAGAAAGCATAAAGGTGCTTATTTGAAAATTTAACAAAGTGAGTCAATCAGAGGCAAGAGTCAACATCTTGATAGTGAAAGAAAAAGAATAGGCAGAGTGGAGATAGACTGTGAAAGGCTTTCTAAGTGAAGACAAACCCTGTATAACTAATCAGGCAGTTAAAGACAAAAAGACATCCTCAACAATTGGAAGTCAAGTCCTATTGAGAAAAATGGAAAACAAACAAACTCTGGTAAGTCAAATGTAAAAGTATAATTAGACAAGCCAAAAAAGAATTTGAATAACTAGCAAAAAAAAAAAAAATTAAAAAACTGGCTGTTTGTTTGGCAGGCTTCCTGCTTCTGATGTCCTTACAAAAACTATCAGTGGGGCCATTAAAGGAGCACAAGAATAAGAAGGCCATTGCGGAGAAGCTAAATGAGTTCTTTGCATCAGTCTTCACTGCACAGGATGTGAGGGAGCATCCCATATCTTTCTGGGTGACAAATTTGAAGAACTGTTGCAAATTGAGGGGTTGATAGAGGTGGTTTTGGAACAAATACATAAATTAAACAGTAATAAAAGTCATCAGGACCAGATGTTTTTCATGCAAGAGTTTTGAAGGAACTCAAATACGATATTGCAAAACTACTCAATATCACTTAAATCAGCCTCTGTACCAGATGACTGAAAGATACCTAATGTAATGCTGATTTTTAAGTTAGACTCCAGAAGCGACCCTGGCAATTACAGGCCAGTAAGCCTAACTTTAGTACCAGGCAAATTGGTTGAAACTATTATAAAGAACAGAATTATCAGACAAATAGCTGAATATGATTGTTGGGAAACCGTCAACACGACTTTTGTAAAGGGAAATCATGCCTCAACAATCTATCAGAATTCTTTGACTGTGTTAAACATGTGGACAAGAGTGATCCAGTGGCTACAAGGTACTTGGACTTTCTGGTAGTCCTTGACAAGGTCCCTCACGATAGGCTATCAAGAAAAATAAGCAGTCATGGGATAAGAAAGAAGGTCCTCTCATGGATCAGTAATTGGTTATGAGAAAGGAAACAAAGGGTAGGAATAAATGGTCAGTTTTCATAGTGGAGAAAGGTAAATAGCAGGGCCCCCAAGAACCTGGACTAGGACTAGTGCTGTTCAGCATATTCATAAATGATCTGGGAGAAGGATTAAATAGTGAAGTGACAAAATTTGCAGATGATACTAAATTACTTAGTTAAATCCAAAGCAGACTGTGAAGAATTACAAAAGGATCTCACAAAACTGGGTGACTAAAAAAATAGACATGCAAAGTAATGCATATTGGAAAACATAATCCCAACTATACAGAATGATGGGGTCTAAATTAACTGTTACCACTCAAGAAAGATCTTGGAGTCATTGTTGTAGTTCTCTGAAAACATCTGGTCAATGTGCAGCAGGAGTGGGAAAAAAGCTAACAGAATGTTAGGAACCATTAGGAAAGGGATAGATAAAACAGAAAATATGCCATAATCCATGGTATGCCCACACCTTGAATACTTTGTGCAGTTTTGGTCCACCCATCTCAAAAAAGATATACTAGAACTGGAAAGGTACAGAAAAGGGCAACAAAATTATTTGAGGTATGGAACAGCAGGAGAGAGTAAAAAACTGGAACTGTTCATCTTGGAAAAGAGATGACTAAAGGGGGATATTATAGAGGTATATAAAAACATGATATGATGCTGAGAAAGTGAATAAAGAAGAGAGGGTTTCTCACCTTGTGTAGTAAGTGAGATTCTTCAAGATGTGGGTCCCTAGATGATTGCATGCACCTGCGTCTCCAATTGGAGAATTTTGACAGCAGTATTTGGCTGGGCTGCCCATGCGCTCTTCCCATCTCGCGCCTGCGGCAGCAGTTAATTAATGCTGTGCAGCCGCCCCCCCTCCCCACTTTTTTCTCTACTGCTAATTAGAACTCTGAAGTAGAGGAGGGAGAGTAGTGGAGCACCCACAGGGACCCACATCTTGAAGAACAGAGGATTACTCACCTTGGGCAGTAACTGAGGTTCATCGAATGGTATCCCTGTGCTCCACTTTAGGTGACTGAAGAGTAGTACCCTTCAGGGAAAAGGAGGGGCTTCGGAGTTAGGTCTGAATGGATGATAAGATGGTGTGCCAGTCAAGTGTCAGAGGTTGAGTCCTGGTCAGTGACGTGGTGTTGTATGAATGTGTAGGAGGATGTCCAACTGGCTGCTTTACATGTTAGTAATAGGCACATCGTTAAAGAAGGCTACTGATATGGCTACTGCTCTTGTAGAGTGCGTTCTGAGCCGTGGAAGGGGTTGTTGCTACTGTTGACAGTAGCAGAGTTGAATGCAGCCTGAAATCCATTTGGAAAGTTTCTGCTTAGAGATGGGTTTGCTCTTGGAAAGTTCCATGGAGGAGAGAAACAGCTTAGGAGTTTTCCTAAATGTTTTGGTCCGTTCTAGATAAAAGGCTAATGCCCTTCTTGATGTCCAGGGTGTACAATGTCACCTCCTGCCTGTTCTTATGAGGTTTAGGGAAGAATGTGGGAAGATGGATGGCTTAGTTAAATTGGAATGAAGGGCCTTTATGCAAGAATTTGGGATGGGGTCTCAGAGAAACTCTGTTCTTGAGAAAAATCATATATAGTAGGTCTGCCACCAGGGCCCCTATTTCTCTGACATGCCTCGCAGACGTGATGGCTACTAGAAAGGCTACTTTCATGTAAATGTGTAGTAGTGAGCATGTAATCCGGCAGTTTGAATAGTGCACTCGTCAGAGATTGAAGCACTACTGTGAGGTCCCACAGGGGAGTTGGGGCTCTGGGTAGAGTTTACGAACTCCCTGTAGGAATCTTTTAGTAGTTGGTTGAGCAAAGACAAACTCCGTTGTAATTGCTGCCAGGTATACTCATAATGAACTCATCGTGAGGCCCGATTTCTTAAGATAAAGTATATATTCCAGTACTACGGGCAGGGTAGAATTGGTGGCATCGATTTGTTTGTTTAGGCACCACATGTGGAATCTCCTCCATTTGTGGAAGTATGTCTGATTAGTGAGATAATGATATGAAAATATGCATCTTGTAGGTTGAGGGCTGCAAACCAATTCCCCCCATTCCAGTGCAGGAATTACTGCTGCTAAAGTAACCATCCTGAAACGCTGTGTTTTGATTAATTTGTTTAGTTTCCTGAGATCGAGAATGAGTCTCCATCCCCCAGACTTCTTCTGTGTTAAGTAATAAAGGGAATAGGAGCCCTCCCCTCTATGGTGTACCAGCACTGGTTCCACCGCATCTAACTGCGGGAGGTGTTCCATTTCCTGTCTAAGGAATGATTAGTGAGAGGGGTTCCTGAAGAGGGACAGGAAGAGAGGGTGGGTAATGGGGATGGAGAGGAACTGAATAGAATAGTTATTCTTGATCATCTCCAGTACCCATTTGTCTGAAGTGATAGTATGTCAGACCGGATAGAATGGTAGTAGGCAGTCTGTGAAAGGATGGTTCGTGAAGCATGGCCTTAGCAACAATGGTCTGTCAAACCCTTGACCAAATCTTCAAATTTGGTGTTTAGAGGTTGGTTGCTGAAAGACGGAGAGCTGCGAAGAGTTTGATATTTGCTTTGGTGGTCTTTGCCTATATCTTGGAGGATCATACTGTCTCTGGTTGTGTGTACACAGAGCTTGTCTAGGATGTTGTGATGTGTAATACTTGCCTTGTTTGCATTTTGTTGAAGTTGTATAGATGCCTAGAGAGCTAAGATTGGCTCTCGAGTCCATTAAGGAGTGAAGTGACTTGTCAGTCTTACTGGCTAACAGCTTTAGACCCTTGAAAGGAAGGTCCTCTACTTTAGATTGCACCTCCCTTGAAAACCTGGACAGGTGCAGCCAGGAGGCCCAGTGCATTACTATGGCAGTTGCGATGGTCCTTGCCGCTGTGTCAGCAGAATCCAGTGATGCCTGAAGGGCTGTTTGAGCTATAAGATGGCCTTCAATAATGAGTGATGTAAATTGCTCTCTCTTTTCCTCTGGTAGGTCAATAAAGTCTTCTAACTTCAAATATGTCATGTGGTCACATTTTGCTACAAGAGCTTCATAATTGACAATCTAAACTGTAACGTCACTGATGAGTAGGCCTTGTGGCCAAGTGGATGCAGCTTTTTTCCATTCCTTATCATAAGGTGTAGTCCTGGAATAACGTTTCCTGCCTCTTTCGTTAACCACATCCAACACAAGAGTTTGGTTGGGGTTGGGAAAATAAAAATTCTAACCCCTTCAAAGGGACGTAATTTTTTTGTTCGCCCTCTTACTCATAGGTGGGATTGTGACAGGGTTTTGCCAGATGGTTGTGGCAGGTTCCAGAATGGCCTTGTTTATGGGCAAGGCAATTTTGGAGGATATCGATGTATGGAGTATGTCCAACAGCTTATGCTGATTTCGTAACCTCTTCAAGAGGGATTTGTAGTGTGTCAACTATCCTTTTAAACAGTTCCATGAGACTGAGGAGAGGAATCTGTCAGAAGGCATCTTTGGTGGTTGGTCACCAGGTTGTGGTCCTGGGTCTGAGGCAGGCTGAAGGGACTTCTCCATGAGAATAAGTTTAAGTTTGAGGTCACTTGTTTTTCTTGTACGGGACTTCAGGCTAACGCAATGGGTGCACTTTTGTGGTACATGGTCTCTCTCAAGCACCTGATGCATTGTGAATGGCCATCAGAAATGGGAATTGCCTCACAGCGAAAGAGGCAACATTTAAATCCAGGAGAACTTGGCATTTCAAAGGGAAGAAAGAAAACTTTTTATTTTTTTAAATGGGTAGAAAGTCTTAGTTAACTAATCTAGCCATACAAATAACAGTAATCTATTATCTACAAAAGGCTGTAACAATCACTTCTGAGGTAAATCAATGAAGACACTGCCAGAGCTCTGATTCTGACCAAGGGTGATTGAGAAGGAACTGAAAGGAGAGGAGGCCACACAGTACTAATTAACTGTTGCTGCAAGCAAGAGACAGGGAGAGTGCACGTGCGGCCCAGCCAGATACTACTGTCAAAATTATCTGACTAGAGGAGCAGAGGCACATCACCTAAAGCACAGCACCCACAGGGACTCCACTCAAACAAGTGCTATTTATCCCTTCACAGGGGGTCACTCAATTAAATTAATAGGCAGCAGGTTTAAAAACAAACAAAAAGAAGTACTTCCCAGAACACAGAGTCAACCTGTGGAACTCGTTGCCTGGAAACGTTGTGAAGGCCAAAACTGTAACTGGGTTCAGAAACAATTAGTTAAGTTCATGAAAGGTAACTCCATCAATGGCTATTAGCCAAGATGGCTAGGGACAACTCCATGTTGTGAGTATTCCGTCCCTAAGCCTCTGACTACCAGAAGCTGGGACTGGCAACAGGGGATGGATCACTCAATGATTGCCCTGTTCTGTTCATTCCCTCCAAAGCATCTAGCAGTGGCCACAGTCGGAAGACACAACATTGGGCTAGATGGACCACTGACCTGATGCAGTATGGCCAGTCTTACGTTCATATGCAACAGAGAAGGGGGAGAGCCAAGGGACTGATGCAAAGAGAAGGTGTGAAAGAGTAGAAGCAATGGGGAAGGATAACAATCTTTGCAGCACTATTCTGGATGCACATGAGTGCAGCAAGATTGCATTTATTCAAGTCACACTAAACGATGTTACAATAATCAAAACACAAGATGATGAGAACCTGGATGAGAGAGAGAATATGAGCTAACTGCTTATGTTAAGGGACCATTCAAGGTGAAGTGGTCTTTGAATGGTCCATTAGAATATATGTTAACTACTTATGCTAAACTATTTGTTCAACCTTGTATTTAGCTGTGACACTCAAAGTAACGTTTCCAGACCTGAGGAAGAGCTCTGTGTAGCTCAGAAGCTTGGTTCTCTGACCAACAAAAGTTGATCCAATAAAAAACGGTTACTAACCTTTCATAACTGTTGCTCTTCGAGATGTGTTGCTCGTGTACATTCCATATCAGGGTATAACGTGCCCTCCTGCATGGCTGTCAGAGAATTTTTGCCTAAGTGGTATCTGTAGGGGTCGCTCTGGCGCCCTCTGGAGCCCTGCGCTCACGCAGTGGTATGAGAGGTGCCACCGGCCCAGTGCCCCTCAGTTCCTTCTTGCTGTCAATTCTGACAGTGGGGATGGAGGGCAAAGTCATAGAATGGACATGCGCAACACATCTATAAAAGGTTAGTAACCGGTTTTTCCTCTTCGAGTGCTTGCTCATGTCAATTCCATGTTAGGTGACTCACAAGCAGTATCCCTGGGAGGTGGGCTCAGAGATCATGGATGTGCTGCTTCAAGGACTGCTCTACGAAAGCTGGTGTCATCCCAGGCCTGTTAGGTGATAGTATAATGCGATGTGAAAGTATGAAATGAAGACCCTGTAGCAGCTCTGCAGAGGTCTTGGATCGACATCTGAGCCAGGAAGGCTGCCAATGTGGCTTGCGCCCTGGTTAAGTGAGCTGTTACAATCACTGGCGCAGACACTTTTGCTTGCTGTTAACATAACTTGATGCAAGCAGTTATCCACAAGGAGATTCTCTGGAAGGAGACCAGGAGACCTTTAATCCTTTTTGCCACTGTGATGAAAAGCTGCATTGACCTTCGAAAGGTTTTAATCCTTTCGATGTAGAAGGCCAAGGCCCGTCTAACTTCTAGAGTGTGCAACCTACACTCCTCACTGGATCTGTGTGGTTTGAGGAAGAACAAAGGCAGGAATATATCCTGGTTATTGTGGAACTGTGACACCACCTTTGGTAAGAAAGCTGGGTAGGGTTGCATCTGGATTTTCGTCTTTTTAAAACACTGTGTAAGGTGGTTCCAAGGTGAGAGCTCTGATCTCGGAAACTCTTTGTGCTGAGGTGATCGCCACCAGGAAGGAAACCTTCCAAGAGAGGAGAAGCAGAGAGCAGGATGCTAATGGCTCAAAGGGGGAGGTAGGGAACCTTGAAAGGACTAGATTCAGGTTTCAACAAAGAATAGGATATCTGACTTGTATAAAAGTCTCAAGGCCTTTTAAGAACCTGATCATCATATCATGGGAGAAACCTGATCTACTCGGGACTGGAGGATGGAAAGCCGAAATAGCTACCAAGTGACCCTTAAGTGACCAAAGAGCTAGGCCTTGATGCTTGAGTTGTAATAGGCAATCCAGTACGGACTGAACTGAGCTTTGGTGAGGAGAAAGGTTCCAGTCCGGGCCCAACAGGAAATCTTCTTCCACTTGGCCAGGTATGTTGGTCTGGTAGAAGGCTTTCTGCTGCCCATGAGAACCTCCTGAACTTGTGCTGAGCAAACCTGCTCCTCTGCATTCAGCCATGCAGCAGCCACGCTGTCAGGTCCAGATGCAACAAATAGGCATGGTCCTGGGACAGAAGGTCTGGCCGAAGTGGCAGTGCTAGCAGAATTGCTGTTGACAGTTCCAACAGGGAGCCGAACCAATGCTGTTGTGGCCATGCTGGGGCTATCAGTATCATGATCACCTTGTTCCGCTTCATCTTCAACGGGATCCTGTGCAACAGTGGAACCGGGGAAAAGGCATAAAAGCAGCATCCCGCCCAGGAGAGCAGGAAGGCATTGGATGGAGAGTCTCTGGCAAGGCCGCGGACGGAGCAGAACTTGTGTCACTTTCTGTTCTGTCTGGACATGAACGGATCCCACTTGGGGAGTCCCACACCTTTGGAAAGTCCTGTTAACCTCTGGGGGCAGTGACCACTCGTGACGAGACCAAAAGGATCTGCTAAGGAGTTCTGTTGGTGCATTCCTGGTGCCTGAGTGATGTGAAGCTACAATGTGGATGGCATTCTGCATGCAGAAGTCCCATAAGCAGATAGCCTCTTGGCACAAGGGTGATGACCAAGCACAGTCTTGCTTGTTGATGTAAAACATTGCGACGGTATTGCCCATCAGAATCTGGACTACTTGGCCAGCCAGGCAGGGAAGGAACACCTGACAAGCCAGGTGTACCGCCCAGAGCTCCCTGACATTTATGTGGAGGGAGCAATCTCCCTGCATCCAGAGTCCCTGAGGTTGTTGAAGCGAGCTCCCCATCCCAAATCGGAAGCAACAGAGACCAGCTTCACTGAGGGGAGGGGGCGGGGCAAGAAAGGTGAGGGTTCGTCCACCAAGTTAGGGATGACCAGGTGTGCAGTGGAACTGTGACCACAAGGGCCAGACTGTGCCTGCTGGGAATGTAGAATGACTCTACCCATGACTAGGGGTCGAAGACATAGATGAGCATGCTGGATCATGTATGTGCAAGCTGCCATGTGTCCCAGCAGTCTGAAGCATGACCGAGCCGTCATGATCATGTAAGACTGAACGTCTCTAATGAGATCCAATGTGACTTGGAACTGGGACTCTGGAAAAAAGGCGTTGGCCTGTGTGGAGCACTCCTATGAACTCTATCCATTGAACAGGGGACAGAGTTAATTTTTGCTCCTTCATGAGCAGGCCCAGATTTTGACAGGTGGATCTCATGAGACTGAGGCTGTGCTGGACCTGAGACTGTGACTTGCCCTTGATGAGCCATTTGTCAAGATATGGGTAAATTTGCACCCCTTGACGCCTCTGGTAAGCCATACGTTTTGTGAAAATCATGGGGTGGAAGAGAGGCCAAAGGGAAGCGCCATCAATTAGTACTGTTGTTGGCCAACCACAAACCAGAGAAATCTCCTGTGGCCTTGGAAAATGGAAATATGCGTCCTTTAAGTCAACATCGGCATACCAGTCCCATGGATCCAGAGAAGGGATGATGGAGGCTAGGGAGACCATGTGGAACTTCAACTTCTTGAGATACCTGTTGAGGCGATGCAGGTCCAGGATGGGTCCGAGACCTTCTTTGGCCTTCGGTATAAGAAAGCATCGGGAGTAAAACCCTTTCCTTCTCATGTCTTGAGGAACTTCCTCCATAGCCCCTACCTGTAGGAAGGTTTCCATCTCTTAAATGAGAAGTTGCTCATAAGCAGGGTCCCTGAAGAGGGATTTGGGGGGGGGGGGGGGGACGACGACGACGACGACTGAAGAAAACTGCAGGATGTAACTATCTGATATGGTGTTGAGGACCTAACAGTCCGATGTAATTTGGGCCCATACAGAAAGGAAGGGGAACAATCGGTTCAAGAATAAAAGAGGGGGATGGATCCTAAGACCAGACCTAGACACTGTCCTTGGGCTCAAAACACCTGCTGCAGGCCACCCTGATGGCGTGGCAGGGCCCGACTGGATGGCAGAGTAGGAAGAAGTGGGACAGTGATGCTTAAACCCCTTATCTCTGTCCCTTCTCTTATAGGTTCCTTGCCGCAGCTGATCCAAATATCTAGGTGGTGACTGTGGTGGCCGGAGCTGTCTCCTAGATGTCTGCAGTGTATACAGGCCAAGGGATTGTAAAGTGGCTGTGGAGTCTTTCAGGCCATGAAGTCTGATATCAGTCTGCCCTGAAAATAGGGCGTTCCCCTCAAATGGGAGATCCTGCATAGATTGCTGTACCTTCTGATACAATCCCGAAGATTGCGGCCAGGAACACCGCTGCATGGGTACTACTGAGGCTATTGACCTGGCTGCAGAATCAGCAGCACAGTTTGGAGAGAGGCTCTAGCCACTGTCTTGCCCTCCTCCAAGATACACACAAATGCCTGCCTGGTGTCCTGTGGCAGAGAATCCTTGAATTTGGCTATGGAGTCCCAAACGTTATAATTGTATCTCCCCAGCAGAACCTGCTGATTGGAGATTCTGAGTCAAAGACTGGCTGTGGAATAAATCTTTCTGCCAAACAAGTCCAACTTCTTAGTGTCCTTGTTCTTAGGCATCAAACTTGCCTGTCCCTGAATGTCCCACTCATTCACCACAGCCGTCACCTGGGATCCAGGGGATGGGTGGGAGAACGGGTATTCATATCCTCTGGCCAGAACATAATATTTCTTCTCGGCCCTTTTAGATAGTGGCAGCAAGGAGGATGGGGTCTACCAAATAGCTTTGACAAACTCCAGCACCTCTTTGTGTACTGGCAATGTGACTTCAGCCAGTGCTGTGACTGCCAGGATGTCAAAGAGGCTGTCTGTAGGCTCTATGAGTGTCTCAGCCTCCAAGCACAGGTTGGACACAATCTTTTTAAGGAGTTCTTGATGGGCCTGAAAAATCATCTGGTGGTATTGGAAGAGCCAGGCCGGCCACCACCCTGTCCAGGGATGTGGACAACAATGGTAATGCTGAGGGAGGGAGTGGTGCCTCCTCCTCTTCAAGAAGAGGAGTCTCTACCTCTGGGTCCTGTGGTTTGGTACCACTATTGTCCAGGTCCTGCACCAGGTGGGTCAGTGCTACTGATTATTTTCTGGACCCGGCTGGGGAAGACTGGAGTGAGTAGGATCCTGGTGGCACCAGGATCCCCCATGGGTTCCAGTACGGCCACTGGACAGGCCATTGTCCTTGAGGCCAGGCCCCCACTGCCAGGCCAGAACTGAAAAGTGGTATGCCCATCGATCTGTGTTTCTGAGGCTGGTGACTTGACTCTCCCTCTGACTACAAAGAGGACAGTTTCTCCCTCGGGGATCATGGTGGAGCTGACCATGGCTCCTCCTGTCAGCTGTAGTGCATAACTGGGGAGAGGTGCTGGGGAGATGGTGATCAGCGACAGGATTCCCAAGCGGTACCGTGTTGGAAGGGAGTGGTGCTAAGATGGCAGTGTGTGACGAGGCGTGAGGCCATGTGGTGCCAGGGATCAGTGCCAGGGGTCCGGCGATCATCGTCATGCTACCAGTGACTGGTGCTGCGAGGGCAATGACTGGTACCGGGGAGACCGACGATATGTAGCTGGTAAATGTGTCATCCAGCTCGGAGACTGAGAGCGCAGTTCCAGGCTCAAGACGGCAGAGACCTTCATTGTGGCACCAGAAATCTTGGCCAATGTGTTGTGGACCAGTGCGGAGATGGGGAACAGCGCTGGTCAACTGACCACTGTGGTGGCCCCATTGAGGGTTTACCCCCAGAGATGGGGGGCCTTTACTGGCTCTGGTGCCGAGGGTAAGGCCAGCAAAGTGAGAGGCACTGGAAAAGCCATCAAGTCCCTGACTGCTTGAAAGGCCTCGGCGTCGATGGCACCGTTAGGTGGAGGGGCCCCCTTCCACTCCCAGGACGCAGGTGGGGCTCCCTCAAACAGCCCTGGGAAGAAAGGCTGGCTCTAGCCACTCTGCAGCAGGCAATTGACTCAATGCAGATCCTTTGCCCGACCCTAACTTCTTAGAGTTGAGGAGGGCTCTCTGCCAACCAGGCACTCTGCACTGACTGCTGAAGTACTTGGCGCCGAGTCTGAGCGGGTGGGTTCTGAGGCCGGTCTGAGTGCCGCCTCCATTAACAGGGCTTTCAGGAGAATGTCCCTGTCTTTCTTAGCCTGAAGACTTTGCAAATCTTGCACTTATCCCCCATGTGTTTTTCCCTAAACACTTTAAACAACTTATGAGGATCACTGAGTGGGAAGGGTTTATGGCAAACAGAACACGGTTTGAACACAGGGACCGGAGCATGTCCCATCCCTGGGTGAACATCCCTGAAAGGATCACTCTCTCTCTCTTCCCCTATTTACAAGAACTATTAACTATCTATGAAAAGAACTACTAGGCACTTGTGAACGCAAGACAGAAAGCCATTCCAACAACCGTCCTGGGTGGAAAGAAGGAACTGAGGGGGGTTCAGGGCTGGTGGCGCCTCATATACCAGTGCATGAGCACGGGGCTCCAGAGGGTGGCAGAGTTGGCCCTATGGATACCACTAAGGCAAAAAATCTCCAATAGCCATGCACAGATGCATGCACAAACCCTAATGTGGAATCTACATGAGCAAGCACTCGAAGAAAAGATATTACCTCACCCACCTATACTTCTATTTTAACAGTTATTTTCTAGTGTCTTTTGGTTAACTGAAGAGGTCCTTATCTCTCCATATTTTTTGCAATACTTTGTAAAAATTTTATGCTCACATGTCTTCAGAATCAGAATGCCCTTCTTTGACTTGATCATCTTCCATATCATCTATTTCAAGATTGTCTTGATGTTGTACGTCTGCTACACTGGGAACGTCAACTAGTGTTCTGTACAACTTGGAAAGATCTGGGAGTGAACATGTTCTCAACATCTGAAAAGATCATAAAAGACTTCACATTAGGATATTCAGTAACAAACAAGAAACAGAACTGGAAATTAAAGATCAAATCAAAGTATGAATAATTGTTTTGATACCCTACATAAAATATAGAAAAACTCTACACAATTAGTAAATTAAATTTGCAACATATGAGAACGCAAGTTTTGCCTTTCCACTAAAACGGGAAGTGTTCCTTTTACTTTAAATGTTGAGAAGGTCTGATGAAACTCAGAACACACAAACTGATTCATATTTTTATTTTACATAAAACTGTTCATTCTCTTGCTATTTATCTTTTTTAAAAAAGGAGGGTAACTGTACTGAGGTAAAAATGAATTACATTGGACAAACACATACATTAGGTCAGGTACAGATATTTCCTAAAAAGGTCATTATCAGATCACTATTAGCATAAAACCAACTCTACAAAATAAATTTCTCAACTAAGTTATTAAAACCACCTTGGAGAATTAAAATGGAAAACTTAAAAAACGGTTACTAATCTTTCGTAATTGTTGTTCTTCGAGATGTGTTGTTCGTGTCCATTCCATGTTAGGTGTGTGCATGCCACATGCACAGTCGCTGGATATTTTTCCCTTAGTGGTATCCAAAGGGCAGGCTCTAGCACTCTCTGGGGTCGCATGCATATGTGCCGGTAAAAGGATCGCCACTGGCCCCTCACCCTCTCAATTCCTTTCTTGCCAGTAACTTTGGCAGAGGGGTAAGGAGCTTGGGTCATGGAATGGACAGGACCAACACATCTTTCATCCATTCAATTTTAGGTGATTCACAAGCAGTACCCCCAGTGGTGGGTTCAGAGTTCATGGACGTCTTGATTGCAACACTGCTCTCCCGAAACTGGCACCGTCACGGACCTGTTGGGTGATAGTGTAGTGGGGCGTGAAGGTATGGACAATCATACTGCAGCCCTGCAGATATCCTGGATTGGTATCTGCGTGAAAAACTCTGCTGATGAAGACTGGGCTCTCATGGAATTAGCAGTCATGATGGCCAGAGGTGGAACCTTTGCCTGCTCTGGGAAAAAGACTGGCAGGAAAATGTCCTGATTGTTATGGAATTGTGACACTGCCTTTGGTAGGAAGGCTGGGTGGGGGTGCAGTCGAACCTCGTCCTTGAGAAACACCATATATAAAGGGGTTCTGACCTCAGAGCTTGATCTCTGAGACCCTTCCAGTTGAAGTGATTGCCACCAAGAGCCGACCTTCCAAGAGAAAAGCAGTAAGGAGCAGGATGCCAACTGCTCAAAGGGAGACCAAAGCTTTGACAGAACCAGGTTCAAGTCCTATGAGGCAATTGGGTCACGAACTTGCAGGTAGAGTCTTCCCAAGCTCTTGAGGAATCTGCCCATCTTCTTGTGGGAGAAGACTAAGCTGCCCTGTACCGGAGGGTGGAAGGTCGAGATGGCTGCCAAATGAACCTTGACTGATGATAGAGCCAAACCTTGATGTTTTAAGTAGAACAGATCATCTAAGATGAACTACAGGGAAGACTAAGCTGGAGAAAGATTCCTTTCAGTGGCCCAACAAGCAAAAGTTTCCACTTAACCAAGTAGGTAGCCCTCGCAGAAGGTTTTCTGCTATCTAACAAGACTTGCTGGAACTGAACATGCAGCAACCATGCCGTCAGGTATAGGGAGGTGAGGTAAGAGTCAGGTGAAGCAACTGACCATGGTCTTGTGAAATAAACTCCAGGTGCAATCGAAGTGCTATGGGCCTGCCACTGCAAATTCAAGCAGCATGCCAAACTAATGCTCACGGGGCCACACCAGGACTATCATGACAATTGTCACCTTGTCCCTCTTCATCTTTAGGAGGATCTTGTAAACTAAGGGGATCGGTGGGCAGGTGTACAGCAGATCATCTGTCCACGATAGCAGGAAAGCATTGGAAAGAGAGCCCTTACTGAGCCCTTGCATTGAACAGAAACAATGGCATTTCCTGTTCTGCCTGATGGCGAACAGGTCTACCTGGGAGTCCCTCACCTCCGGAAGTTAACTCTTACAACTGCCAGGTGAAGAGACCACTTATGGCAAAAGGAAAAGGACTTGCTGAGGTGATCCACCAACACATTCCAGTTTCCTGGGAAGTATGAGGCCTCTAAGTGAATGGCGTGCTTCACATCGAAATCTCACAGTTGGAGGGCCTCTTGACACAGTCCTGTGTCTGAGGATTGAGCTCCCCCCCCTTGCTTGCTGATGTAAAACATCAAGGTGATGTTGTCTGTCAAGATCTACATGACCTTGTCTGAGAGCTGAGAGAGAAACACCTTGCAGGTCAGGTGAATCGCCCCGAGTTCCCTGATGCTTATGCACAGGGAAAGTTCTTCCTGGGAGTAAAGACCCTGGGTCCTGAGACTGGTGATTGGGCTCCCCACCCCAGGTCTGACACATCTGATGCCAAGGTCACTGTTGGATACAGGGCCATGAAAGGTATACTTTACATCACAGAACACAGGTCTGACCACAAAGTCAGAGAAGCTAAAACTGGCGATGGAATCGTGAGTACTGAGTCCATATGGTGTCTGTTCAGGGAGTAGACTGATGCCAGCCATATCTGTAGGGATCTGAAGTGTAGCCGCACGTACTGCACCACATAGGTACATGCTGCCATGTATCCTAGCAACTGGAGGCACACCCGGGTGGTCGTAAGCAGGTGAGCTGACACTTGAGCGACCAGATCTGAAATAGTTCAGAACCTGGCCTCCAGTAAGTAGACTCTGGCCTGAGAAGAGTTGAGTATTTCCCCGATAAATTCTACTCTCTACACCTCTATACTCTGGTTCATTTAACAACAGACCCAACACCCGAAAGATAGCTCATACTATGCCAATGTTGTGCTGGACCTGAGCCTTTGGCTTTTGGGATTAGGAAGTATCGGAAGTAGAACCCCTTCCCTCTCAAGTCTTTAGGGACTTCCTCTACAGTCCTCACCTGTAGGAGGGCTTGCACTTCCTGGATGAGAAGCTGCTCATGAGAAGGATCCCGGAAGATGGGCAGGTTTGTGGGTGGGACAGAGGAATAGATACAAACTGAAGGGTGTACATCACTGAAGGGTGTATCCAATAGTCTAATGTTATGGAAGACCATGCAGGATAGAAGGGCGATGGCAGTCCAGAAAAAAAGGGGGGGGATGGATCCTGATCTGAGACTGGTAATTTGTTCTCAGAAGTATCTTCAAAGGACTGCCTGTTCTCACCGGGGTACTGACTTGAGCCTAATGGGGAAGCTGAAGTAGAAGGCAAGGATAGATGGTATTTGTAGCCATTGCCTTTTCTCCTATAGGTTTTGTACCTGGGTGGCCCAGAAAACCATGGAGGCTGCTGGGGCCTGAAATGCTTTCCAGAGGTTGGGGGCGTATACAGGCCTAGGGAGCAGAGCATGCCCCTAGAGCAGAGGTCCCCCAAGTGTGGGGTGTGTCCCCCTAGGGAGGTGGAGGAACCTTTGGGGGGCACAGCAGGGCCTGGGCCAACCCCCACGAGATGGGGAGGAAGCGCCACCCATCCCCACTCCACTCCCATCTCTCACTCCAGGCCCAACTCCCGGCTGCAGCTCTAGCCCTCACCCTGTCCCCAGCCACAGCTCTGGCCCCAGCTCCCAGTCCTCAACCGTGGCTTTGGCCCCAATCCTGGTCCCAGCTACTGATTGCGGCTGGGATGGTGTGTACCAGATGGGGGGGGGCATGACCCCAAAAGTTTGAGTGGTGGCATCCCCCTTGGCTGTTGGGAGACTGCAATAGATATCCTCTCCAGCGGGTCTGACTCTGCATCAGAGACCGAGCTGTGACTCTTGGCCAGAGGTGTCGAGGCCGCAGACTGTTTCCCTGAGGATTGGAGGGAATAAGGTCCTGTGGCCACAGGGAACCCCCATAAATTCCAAAAGGGCCATTGAGTCAGCCACTGTCCTTGAGGCCATCCTGGAGCAGCCAGGTAGGGACCCTGGTCCTGACCCCCAGGTCAATGTGGCTGGCTAGGGTAGGGTGCTGATGTTTTATCCTCCCCTACGGAATCGGACTCGCTCCCTGACGACCAATAACGGCCCAGTCCTGACCACTTTCCTGCCGAGTGGTGCCAAGGAGAGCGGTATCAGTATCTAGCCTCCCGAGACTTCTGGTGCTCCGGCAACTGCCACCCCCATGATGGGGAGCAGGATACTGTGACCGGCAGTGGCGTTCCCCAGACCAGTGCCAAGCCACAGAAGCCCTCCGTTGGGAGGAGGAGTGGGAGCAGTGCCGCACCACAGGCGAGTACCTCAGTACTGAAGATCAGTGATGGCGCTGATCATCTCTGGGGGAGCGTCTTGGGACCGGTGACTGGGTTCTGCGTCATGAGCGCATGAGCGAACTTGACGGCACCGGGGAACACAACTGGTGCTGACTCCTCGGTGGCAATCGTCTACTGGACCTTGAGCAAGACCGGCGCTGCCCAGCTGAGTCTGTGCCGGTGACCAGGAACGTTGCTGAGACGATGACACAATGCCCCCGCTGACGGCATTCTCTCTCCAGTGATCTGACCAGTGACGGGGAACGAATCCTTGGAGATCAGTGCCTGGATGGAGGGGACCATCTCCTCAGTGATCTGGCTCGTGGAGAGGCATTGCAAGGCTCCGGAGAGCTGGGCAGTCATTGAGGGGCTTCCCTTTCAACACCAATGCTGTCTTCTCCTGCCCCATCCAGGGCAAAGGGGTCAGAGGCAAAGGCAGCACCATTAAGTCTCTTGCTGCTTGAAATGCCTCCAGAGTCAACGGCACCACGACGGCTGCGAAGGGCCTTTTTCACTCTCCGGAGTTGGAGGCGGCTCCCTTGGGGGACTGAGGGTTCTAGGCAGCAACCTCTGCCCCTGAGGAGTCTGCTCGGCCTGATGGCTAAGGCCCTGCACTCAACTCCGCTTCCTTAGCCTTCTTAGGTGTGGGGGAGCGACCCCTCTCTGGGTGCTGTTTCTTCTACTTTTTCGTTGATGGCAAAGCAGAAGATCGGTGCCGTGGAAGCTCTGGTGCCAGAGGGGCACTCTGCATCAACATGGTACTTGGCACCGAGAATGAGTGGGACGGCTCCGAGGCTGGTCTTAAGGCAGCCTCCATCAGTAGGGTCTTTAGATGAATTTCCTGCTCCTTCTGAATCGCTGGCCTGAACGCCTTGCAGATACGGCACTTGTCCTTCCGATGCAATTTCCTGAAGCACGTCAAATAACTATTGTGAGGGTCGCTAAGTGGGAAGGGCTTGCCATGAGTCTTACAGGGCTTGAAGCCTGGAGATCGGGACATGTTCTGCTGCTGGGCAGAGGTCTCTAATGGGACTAAATCTAAACTAAACTATTTACAACTACTTATCTATAATACACTAAACTATTTCTACTTAACAACTACTTAAGAACACTTAAAACTAAAACGCTAAGAGGCACTTGAGGATTAAGCAAGCAATGAACGCAGTTCCAGTAACTGTCAGTGGCGGAAAGAAGGAACTGAGGGGGCATAGGGCTGATGGCACCTTATGTACCGTGACATGGGCACAGGGGGCACCAAAGCCGGCCCTAAGGGTACTGCTAAGGGGAAAAACATTCCGGTAACCGTGCATGAGGGCAAGCACACACCTACAACAGAATCGACATGAGCAAGCACTCTAAGAACACAGCCCTGCAACATATCAACTATTTCGAATCCTCCTGATAAAACCCTATACTCTGGCTGGTGAAGTTAAAGCAGTTCCCCCAAGTGACAAAACCCTCTACCCAGGCCCGTTGACAGGAATTCCCAACCCCATGGCAGAACAGCCCTGTCCCTTTTGCCTGTGGCCCCCCACACAGTCTGCCCGAGACACAGCCCTCTTTGTGTCCCTCACCCCACCCATCACTCAGTACCCCTCCTCTCTTCCACACTACCCCCTCCCCCAGATGAGGAGGAATGCACTGAGCAGCACTAGGGGAGGAGAAGAGGGACGCATGTGGTGAGCAATGGTGGGGAGCTGAGTGGGGAGAGGGCATGCGGCTGCAGGGAGGTCAAGCAGCGAAAGGAGGTGTGGAAGAGAGGAGGAGAGCCAAGTGGAGAGATGGGCTGGTGGGTAGAGAAATGATGGTGAACGGGGCAGGATTTAGGATGAAGCGGAGGTGGACTCCGGGCGGGGGCAATGGGCAGAAGAGATGGGACGGGGAGCTAGCCTCCCTGAGGGAAAGCTTTCACCCCACCACCCATGGCCTGGGCTCCTTTTAAAATCTCCAGGCCCCTGGGCAAATACCCCTATGTTCCACCTCCCCCCAATTGGCAGACCTGCCTCTACCAGTATTGTTCTATCAACACAATGCCTGTGTGGATGCTGTAGACACATTACTCTAGAAACAAGTCCTCAGTGCAACTGTTTCCACAGCAGCGAGCACCCTGATTGAATAAGCCTGCCACCCTGGAGTCATAATGACTAGAAGCATACCCTCCACCCCATCCATTTAAAAATATCCATTGTGTTTTGGAAACACTCTTTTTCTGCTACCCCATCTTTGCAAGCATTTAAGTATGGCTCCAGGTAAAACTCCAGCTAAGTCGTGAGCTACCACCAGGTCCAGGAAAGAGGTCCTAGATTTCCTTGGCCTCCAGGGAGAAGTAGATGTGCAGTCACAGCTGCTGAATTCCCACAAGAATAAAGATGTACATGCTGTTATACAAATGAGAAGGAGCTGCAGCAGGCTTACCAGGAGACAAAGGGCAACAAAAAGTCTGTTGCTGCTATTATGTGGAGCTCAATGCCATGCTGAGCAGAGATTCCTGTTACGGACAGACACTCGAACTCCAGAGGGAGGCTCCCCAGAACTTCAGAATGGCAAGGAGCTCACTGAGGAAGGTACAGTGAATGATGCACAGGGGATGTGGACAATATACTGTCAACTAAGAGCCAGGACCTCTGACATCCAGACAGAAAACTCATCATTGAGGAAGAGGACTCAGGAAAGCAGCATTTATTACTCCCATTTATGCAGCTCTTTAAAAAACAAACCAACCAATCACTTTTTCTTGGGCACCCAACATTCCCCCCCAAATGGGGGCTGACTAACATGCAGGCAGGTAACAAAGGAATTATGTTTTAAAGTAACTGGTTTATTTTAAGAGCATGAACTGGCAGTACTAGGCGAAACCAACAGATTGAAAACAGGAAAAAGCAACGAAAAAGCATCCCCAAATAAATACTCTTGCAAATAGTCCTGATGATCTCGAAGTACATTCTTTCACAGTCAGCGTAATCAAATGAAATTAAACTCACTGCAAACAGGAAAAAAATTTCAGCAACTGTAAGTTGTACATAGACCAATACCTGAGCATTCAAAGTACATATGTGGACAATGCTCACCTGCTTACAAATAAAATCAAATACATACAATGAAAACAGAAAATAGTACTTGCCAGCAAACCAATAACTGGGTATTCAGTTTTGCAAAACATGCATTCAGATTTGCAAAACATGCATTCTAACTGACTGGATACAGGTTTAAATCATCACTTGCATGCCGTGGAAAAAGACAGAAACAGCATGTAGTTAGCTGAGAGGGGGTTTGGCTTGGTCTGGTCAGGTCAGGTCTGTTGTACACCTAGCAATCACAACCCTCCATGGCTTGCAAAGTTGCTGGTATCCTGGCCTGTACAATTTTTTGGCCTTCCTGGACAAATTTCACTGAAGATTTCAAGCAAGTTTTATTCGATCTTTTCCCAAATATTTCTTGGCAGAGCAGCCTTGTTTTTCCAGCCAGAGTAGAACACCTTCCCACACTTCCCCGGGGGGAGAGGAGGCCACTGCTGTGAAGAAGCCAACAGCATACGGCCCCGGCAACTATAAGCCTTTTTGAATAGCTGCCTTTTCTGGGCCTTTGGCACCACCATGAACTACGTATCTGCCAGGATCACCTCTGCCTGTGGAAAAAACGTTCTTGTTTGCAGTTTATCAACAAGTACTGTTGTGACGTTCTGGGGAATCTGTCTGTACAATTTATGGATTGTGGGTCAGATTGTGAACTCCATGTATATATCTTCATCAAGCTGCCAAATTCATTCAAATGTGCAGCTCTTGGCCTTTTCCATTGTCCTTTTACCTCCACGTTGAGCTGACATTCCAAAGGGTATGCACTGCATTTGTAGCCGTATTGGTCCGAGGATATGAGAGACACAAGGTGGGTGAGGTAATATCTTTTATTGAACCAACTTCTGTTGGTGAGAAAAGTTTTCGAGCCACTAAGCTCTTCTTTAGGTCTGGGAAAGGTACCCCAAGTGTCACAGTTAAATGCAAGGTGGAATAGATTGCTAACTACTTATGCTAAATACATATTCTAGTGGACCACTCTAGACAATGGACAACCCTCAGATATCGACTCCAAACACTTTGTCAGACTCCTCTATCTCATCCTTATCCATAATAATTTTACATTCAAGAACAAACACTTCGTACCACAGGTAACAGTCATGGGTAACCTCATCATGGACCACCTTAAAGAATTTCTGGACAAATGCACCACAAAACAAATGATATTTTCATCCTCTGGACAGGACTGCTTAAACTCCATAGATTTCCATCACAACTTCGACAACCAACAACTATCCATTAAACTCTCTCTGGGACACCCCGACACTAGCATCAACTTCCTGGACACCACAATAAGCTTCATCAATGGAACCCTACAGAAAACCATATAAAAGAAACCCACGGATGATCACACCTACCTTCATAGATCCAGTAACCACCCCCCTTCACTCCTGCAAGAAATCAGTTATCTACAGCCAGGCACTCAGATGTCACCAAATATGCTCAGAGGAGAATGTCCAGGATATACACCTCAATACTCAAAACCGCTTTTGCCAAACAAGGACTCCACCAGAGATGAAGATCGCATCATGGAACAGGCCACCCAAATACCCCGAGAGAACCTGGTTCACTACAGAAATAAAACACCCTCCAATCACACACCCTTAGGTGTCACCTGTCACCCCACGCTACAGCCCATACAGGCTATCAAACAACAGCTACAACCCATACTCGGTGGGGATTACATCCTGAAAAAAATCTTTCCTGAACCCCCACATCTGGCCTTCAAACAATCCCCCAAACCTTGCCAAGCTCATCAGAAGCAAGCTCCCCACAGAACAGGGTACACCAAGTCAAAGCAGCACCCGACCATGACAGAAAAACAGATGCAAAACCTGCAGCCACATCTCCACTGCTACAATGACCAACACACCTTTCAAGACCCTAGATCCTACACATACCACATATCACAACACATGGTATACCTCATCCAGTGCTCTAAATATGTGGATGAAACCAGACAATCACTACGCTCTCGAATGAACTCACACATGCAAAGTCAAAAACACCTTATATGTGGGTGAATACTTTTCACAAAGCAATCACTCTATATCTGACCTCTCAGCCCTCTTCCTCAAAGGAAACCTGAATACTTTCAAAAGATGAGCCTGGGAGTTGAAATTCATAACTCTGCTAGACACCAAATATCATGGAATGATCAGAGACACTGGATTTATGGTTTATTACAATAATCTATAACCCACTGACCCCCCCTATTTTTTGTCCTATGACTGCAGAGGTGTGAACAGGCTACTCCACCTTGCATGTTCCCTTAAAATATGTGCTAACTACTTATGCTAAACAATGTGCTCTGCCTTGCATTTTAGCTGTGACGCTCGAGTATTTTTTCCAGATCTGAAGAGCTCTGTGCAATTTGAAAGCTTGTCTCTCTCTCTCTCACCAACATAAGTTGGTCCTATAAAAGATATTCCCTCACCCACATCGTCATTCCAAATGGCAGTGATACAGGGCTGACAATAGAAGGTTGTTAAATCAGGACAGTCCTCTAGTCAAATACAAACAAACATTCTACACAACAGGCTAGCTCCCACCTAGAAGAACAGTTTGTCAGTGGAGACGTCACCTGGTAAGGATTGATCATCTGAGGGGGCAGACCAGGAAGTCACCTAACATGGGAGACTGGAAGATATGAAAGAGAAGGAGCTGCTCTACTTGAGGGTCTTTAACCATTTTCAGCAGCTCAACCTGAGGGACGCTGCTGCAGGAGCCTGATCAGGTAGGGAAGAACCCTGCCTACCTGAACTCAGATGGCTCCCCAGGGAAAAGGCAAGCTAGAGTGAGAGGACATATATTCAGAAGTTTTGTTGTTTTCTAGATTATCTGTATTTTCTTGTGCTTTCTCTCAAGTAAAGAGCAATGGTGTCTTAAAATCCTATATACAGATTGTGTATGTATGCATGTTATATGCTAAACCTACCACGTGCTCCTAAAGAGTTAATCTATGAATCCAGGGTGTCAATAAGAACTGGAGTTCTGTGAAGGGGTGTCTAAGGGAAGCAAACTATGGTGAAGTCTAAGAAGTCAGCTACTTAGTTGGGCCATGAGGTCTCAGCAGAAGGGGGTGTGTGAAGGAACTGCTGAGACTGGAGACTCTGGACAGGTTGGTCAGGGTGACAACTGGACAGTGCATCTCAAGAGATGGAGATCTGGGAATTGTGACAGGACAGTCACAGAGAACCAGGAGTCGGAGGGCCAGACAAGAAGTCTGGTCAGATTTACAGGAGAAGTGGGTTAACTGAAGAAAAGAGAAGGTTACTCACCCTGTGCAGTAACTGAGGTTATTCGAGATGTGTATCCCTGTGAGTGCTCCACTTTAGGTGTCGGTGCATCCCAGTGCTGTCAATCGGAGATTTTTCCCAGCACTGCCTGTCCAGGTCCTACATGCACAGTGACTGTCTCTCGGCGCCATTGGTGCCTCAACCACTGCGCACACGACTCGACCCCCTCAGTTTCTTCTCCACTGTAGAGTTCTCGCTACAAACTCCAAAGTAGAGGGGGAGGGAGGAGGAATAGTGGAGCACCCACAGGGGGACACACCTTGAAGAATCTGTTACTACACAGGGTGAGTAACCTTTTCTTCTTCGAGTGCTGTCCTGTGGGTGGTTCAAGTAACTGATGTTAAAACTGTAAAACCTAGCAGTGTGTCAGTGCCCGAGCTTTATGTAATTGTATAATGTCTTATGAATGTACGTTCAGAAGCCCAGGTCACAGCTCTACAGATGTCCGTAAGTGGTACATTGTTCAGGAAGGTGACTGACGTTGCCATCGCCCTAGTGGAGTGGGTTCTAATCACTAATGTGGATTTTATTTTGCTATGCTTGTAGCATAGGTGGACACAGCTAGAGATCCATTTGTAGAATCTTGAGTGGATATTGGGGATCCCTTGGATCATTCTGTGATAGAGATGAATACCCTCGGGAATTTACAGAATGGTTTGGTTCTCCCCGAAGAGAATGCCATCGCTCTTCTAACATCTAACGTGTGCCACCTGGCCTCCTGTTCATTCCATAGGGTTTGGGGTAGAATGGGGGGAGATGGATCGGTTGGTTTATATGAAAGGCCGATGTTACATTCAGCAGAAGTTTAGGGGGAGGTCTTAGTATGATTTTATCCCTAAAAAATATGGTGTATGGAGAGAGCGCCATGAGGACTCCTATTTTGCCTATGCTTCTAGCAGAGGTGATCGCGACTAAGGATGCTACTTTCATTGACAGGTGTAAGAGTGAGCAGGTTGCTAAAGGCTCGAACAGGGGTCCTGTGAGAGCTTTTAATACCATGATTAAAACCCATGTTCGTGTGGGGTCATGGGACTTCCAGGTATGTATTCTGTAACCCAGTAAGGAAATGTTTGGTAATGGGATGCAAAATAGTAACAGCCCTTTGATGTAGTGATGAAACGTGTTGCCAGCTGCAAGGTGTACCTTACTAGAACTCATGGAAAGTCCTGAGGTTTTTAGTTCTAATGTGTAGTCCAGAACTAGCAGAAGAAGTGTTGAAAGTGCATGAGTGTATTTTGATTGGCACCATGTACAGAACTTCTTCCATTTTTGAGTGTAGGTTTTACACATGGATGGCTTCCTGCTGTTGACTAATACCTGTTTAACCTGTTTTTAACAGCTCTGTTTCTGTTGGTGGAACCACGTAGGAACCGAGCTGTCAGGTGAAGCCTGTCCAGATTGAGATGGGGAGTCCTGCCCTTGTCTTGTGACAAAGCCCCTCTGAAGAAGCAGCTGTTGTGGGGTGCAGATTGACACACTCATCAGGTAGGGGTAAGATGGTTGTCTGGACCATGCTGGCGCAATCAGTATGACTGAGGCCCCTATATGGTGTATCTTGTGTACTAGTGATAGTAATGGGATTGGTGGAAACGCATATAGTAGTGTTCCCTCCCATTTGAGGAGGAAGGCGTCTCCTAAGGATTGGGGTCCTAACCCCGTTCTGGAACAAAAATGTGGGCATTTTCAGTTCCTTGCTGTTGTCAACCTATTGATAGAGTTCGCTATTGTTGGAATATAGACTGTAGCACTGTATCATTTAATTCCCATTCTTGCTGTTGGAAAATTTTTTTGCTCAACATGTCTGCTGTTGGGTTTAGACAGCCAAGGAGGTATGAAGCAGAGATGTTTATGTTGTGCCCTATGCACCAGTTCCACAGCCTTATGGCTTCTCTACAGAGTGAGTGAAACCAGGCACCACCCTGCCAATTTATGTAGAACATGCAAGCAATGATGACCGTTAGCACTATCCTGTTTACTATCACTGGAAGAAAGTGTAAGCATGCATTGCAAACTGTCTGTAACTCAACTAGACTGAAGTGCAGATGAGCATCTGTAGGAGACCATTGCCCTTGGATGGTGTGGTGTTGCATACGGGCACCCCACCCAATTAGTAAGGCATCAGCTGTGATTATCACTGGTGATTATTCCCGTTGGAATGGTATTCCATTGCAGATGTTTTCTGGTTTTGTCTACCAGGTTAGAGAGTAGTTGACTGGGGGCACGCCCAGGGGAGGGGGGAGGAGGGGTGGCAGCACGTTATGTGTAATATCAGGAGTCTATTGAGGCTGTGTTTGTTCGGTATGCAGCTATCCTTGTAGGCAGCGCATGTGTAATCACGCATGTTGAACTACAAACATAGTGGCCACCATATGTCCCAACAGCTGAAGGAGGGTACGTGTTATGACATATGGGCTGAGTATAGATACTGATATGAGATTTGTTACTGTGTGGATTCTGTATACTGGTAACAATGCTTTGGTCGCTATGGAGTTGAGGTGTGCCCCTATGAATTCCAGTTGTTGTACCAGCATTATGGTTGATTCCTGCTAGTTTATTTGCAATCCTAGACTTAGAAAAAGATGGATGGTCCTCTGGGTATTGTGTAAGGCCTCTAATCATGTAGGGCTTCTCAACAGGCAGTTGTCGAGATATGGGAATATTATTATCCCCTGCCTGCATAACTGCACTGCCATGACTGTGAAGGTTTTGGAGTAAACCCGCAGCGCAGTAGAGAGGCCGAATGGTAGTGCCCTGTATTGATTAACAGTGGGAACAGAATACTAAGGAATTGCCTATGTGCTGGATGAATTGCTATAGGGAAATATACATCTTGCCAGTTGAGGGCTGAGAACCAATCCCCCTGTTCCTGCACTGGGATTACTGTGGCTATCGTGACCATCTTGAACTTTTGGACTGGAACGAATCTGTTGAGCTTTCTGAGATCCAGAAAGGGCCTCCAACCTCCACTTTTTTCTGTTAAGAAATAGTAGGTGTAGAAACCCTTCCCTTGTACTATGGTAGGACAAATTCTACTGCACCAAACTGAGACAGTGTATCTCTTGTTGCAGGAGGTGCTTGTGAGAGGGGTCCCTGAAGAGGGACGGGAAGGGAGATTGGGTGGGTGGTATGGATATAAAGGGGATGGAGCAGCCTGTTTGAATGATCTTTAGTGCCTGTCTATAGTGATCAACACCCAGGCATTGTAAAAAGGGCGTAATTGGTGTCCAAAAATTCACAGGTTTATGGTCGTTGGCGCTGAAATGGTGGGAAGGTGTCTCAGACCCTAGTCCAAGACCTCAAAATGACTGTTTTGCAAGGTGGTTGTGAGGACGATGTCTGGGTCTGAATTGGTGTCCTCCTTGGGAGGTCTCTGCCTTTGTTTGTATCTATCAACTGAGGATCCCCTGCACTGGTATGGCTGATATCTTTTATGCTTGAAAGCAGGTGTGCATATGCTAAAGGTTCCCAAAGTTGCTCTGGAATCCTTCATGGAGTGAAGCACCTCGTCAGTTTTCCTGGAAAATAGTTTTCCCCGTCAAATGGTAAATCCTCCACATTTGCTTGCAGGTCCGATGTCCGATGACTGCAGCCAGGATCCCCTGCGCATGACGACAGCTGTTGCTGTTGTTCGCGCTGCTTTGTCTGCAACATCAAGGGATGCTTGTAGCAATATTCGAGCTACTAGCTGTCCCTCGGTTATATCTGGCTTGAATTGTTCCTGTTTTTCTTCTGGTAGGTCATTAGCGAAGCTGCTTGGTTTGCTGTAATCATCATAGTCCTATCTTGCCAGAAGCGTGTTGTAGTTAGCTATCCTAAACTGCAAGCTGCAGACTAATAAACCTTGAGGCCAAACAAATCAAGTCCCTTGCATTCTTTATCCTGTGGTGTAGATTTGTAATAAGTCTGTTTGCTCTTTTGGTTTGCGGCATTGATCACCACAGAGTTTGGAGAAGGGTGGATAAATAAAAATTCCATGCCCTTAGTATTTTCTGTCTCCCTTCTATCCTCCCTTTTATAGGTTAGTAGAACAGTGGCCACATGACCTCATTTACTGGCAACACTATCTTTGTGATGGAGGTCATCTGTAGTATTTCGAGGAGCTTGTGTTGGTTCTGAGACTTCTTCCAAAGATATCTCTTGGCTTTGTGCCACCCTTTTAAAAAGTTCCTGGAATTGCCTGAAGTAATCCACTGTGTGTCATTCTGGCTTTGTCAGGTGACAAAGAAGAATTGTACAGCGGTATCATGTCTTGCTGTGTCTCTTCATCGGTTTCCTCTACTGGGTCTGCAACACATGGTTCAGGCTTGGGTGATAGTGGTGTTGATCTCAATTCACCACGGGGTGACAGTTCTCCATAAAATTGAGGAAAAGAGCCGATGGTGGAGGCATAGGTGCCTATGGTGGGTCTTGGTATCATTTTTGCCAGAGCCATGGAGGCAGAGTTGGACTTGCATCTCAGTTCTGTTGGGACTGAGCTGAGGTCCCAGTACAGCCAGTACTGGAAGAACTCAGAGCATCGAAAGTGCTCACCCGTGAGGCAGTTGGCACCAAGGGTAGCAACTTGTCCAGAGACTGCTTCTTTTTAGGTGCATCTTTATCTGGCAGGGGGCAGGGCTCTTTTCCTCAATTTTATGGAGAACTAAGCCTTGTCTCTTTTTTTTTTTTTTTTTTTTTTTTTTTTGCTGGACTCTCCAGTGGTTTTCTGTCCCAGTTCGGAGATAGAAAGATCCCTGAATCCTATCAAAATGAGCTTGAGGTGGAGGTCTCTATCTCACCTAGCTCTCTTGCATTTAAGTTTGTGCAGTGTATGCACTTCTGTGCGACTTGGCCAGTGTTTGTGTCAGGTCCCTCAGGGAAGGACATCTGAGATGGGGAATCATGTCTTGACAGAATCCACATCTTTTAAAGCCTGGGGAACTTGAATAATTTCTCCTTTGTAGAAGGGAAACTATCTAGAAAAACTCTTTAACAAAAATTAAAACAATTTTTTTTTCTTTACTGAGACTTAAGCTACTCTAAAACTAACTTATTCTGAATAAACCACTATTGGTAAACTCTCTCTGTAACTAAAAAAAATGTTTTTCTGATTCTGTCAGTGGTAGCACTGAGGAGCTCCATCTCAGGCCAGAGACAGTTGAGAAGGAACTGAGGAGGTTGGGTCACGCGTGCAGTGATTGAGGTGCCAACGGTGCCATGAGACAGCCACTGCGCATATGTGACCTGGACAGAAATGGCTGCGAAAAAATCTTCTTTTGATGGTGCTGGGACACATCGACACCTAAAATGGAGCACCCACAGGGACATTACTCAAAGAACAAAGGAAACCCAGAGAGCTCAGCTTGGTGTCCCTAGCTCCAGACACTTCCCATATAGGCAGATCATGGTGGGCTTCGAAGGGGAGACATTCTTCAGAGAAGGTAAAGGACTTCCAAAGTCAACCCAGTAACTCAGCAGCAAGGCCCGGTGCTGACAGGTGACATGGACAAGTCCTGGCACATTACATATGTATATTTGTAAATAAATAAAATGCTCAAGATAGACTTGCATAGACAGGATAAGATGAACAGTTTTTGTGTATAAAACTATTTTTTAATACTTCCAGTTCCATGTTAGATTATGTTTGTTCTTAGTGTAATAAATAAGAATTTATTTTTACTAACCCTAAGCCTGAGCCTGATATGTACTATTAAGTTATTCAGATGCCTGAATGCTGCTTCTTGAAGCGACATTATGTAATAATTACCACATGCTAGAGTGTACCTCTGGGTTTCCAGTCCCTGGGGAGAAAAGGCTAAAACCTTTTAACTATCAGACAAGGAGTGAATACTGGACAGTAGCAGCAAGTGTAGCAGATAGAGTCACTAAGTACAGTACATATGTGTCAGCTGTCCACCAGAGGGGAAGCAGGTCATCATCACAAGGTGATGGACAGAAAACTGCATCCCAATAGTGTTCCTAGACACCACAAGCCAGGAGCAGTACCTGGACACTGTTCAGACTCTGGAATTTTAAAGCATATGGGAATTTAGCATTTGGATCCTCTCAACAGTAATTGAGCTCTCCCTCTAGACATCTGTGACATGTATTCCTAAAGGTTTGAGCTTCATGTAGCTCCCCTGACCACCCAACCTTATGCAAGTACAACATCCACGGCGATTCACCAACACTTGCAACACCATGGAAAAATATCCCTCTCTCTTTCATTACTTAGAAACAAGAGTGTGGGTGGGAAGGCAGGGCACAGATTCAGGGCATCAATGTATTATTTCCTGCACATTGACCAGAGTCATAATCTTGTGCAGCAGGACACACTTAAATGGCCTTGCACACCCAGACAACAACCACTCCTATCATAGGTTTTCCAACACCATACTGATTTCTCACTGACCAACAGCAATCCAAGGGTACAAGCTTCCAGAGAGTGACTGCCACCTATTTCTCCACTGTCAGAAGCTCCCATTTTGGTGCGTCTGCACTGCAGGGCTGCGATGAGGCTTGGTACACAACTCCAAGAACCTGGCCTTCCACTTCCAAAAGTTCTGCAGCCACTACTGGTCATTCCCAGTTTGCATCATGATTCGATCCCACCACTCAGTGCTTGTTTCACAGGGCCACAACCACTCCTCCGCCATGTGCAGCTGGTAAGTAATACCTGCAGTAGCTCACCAGTTTCACTGTCTATATAATCCACTCCTCCTCAGTAGTCTCAATATCCCAGCTACACAGCCAACTGCTGTGGCAGTAGGTGTGGTTCCACAAATACAAAAGAGCGGTCCAGTGACCTGGTCAGCTTCTCAGAGCGACATAGCTGAGAGACTGAAAATCTACATGAATAAGTAGATCATGGGATGGACAAGAGGGAACTTGGTCCTTACCTCCCGCAATTTCCTGAAAAAAATACACTGAAAAATTTTCCCAAAAGGTGATGTACTGGACAGTGGTGTGGAGGACACTATGATGCCTATCCATAGTAACACACATATTCAGATGTTGCAATCTGGTGCTGCGAAGTCAGATTACATCAGCTAAGGTAGTCAAATATGAATGCTCTCTTCTGAAATAGCTATGTCTGTAGCTGCAAAATGGCAGAATTTTTCCCCCAGCAAAACTTTCTAGTGTAGAAAAGTTCTGGGAAATATACCTTTTATTTAACTAAATCTTAACATTACTGTATACTTGCCTTTGGATTGTTTGCATCAAACAGCCCAGTAGAAAGCCCAATCAACAATGAACTTTTGCCTTTACTTTTTGCTGGAGATACAGAGCGTGAACGAGGTGGAAAAGGTTCTTCCAGTGAAGACTGAGCTGATAGAACCGGTGAGGCTGTTGGTATGGCTTGTGGCTGTGCCAACTTCTGGAAAAAGGGTTCAGGTTGCATAGAGTCACTGAAACAAGTATCTGGGGTGATGAGAAAAAATAATCTTACAAATCCATGTATATAAAAACTCCAAGCCCTTAAGCAAATGGCAAAAAAGTTTAATCAGGATAGTTTAATTATATCAGAAAACAGAGCTATATCAGCTAATCTCTGAGTTTTAGATTCACTTGCTTGAATAATGGTTTTTAATATGAATGGTCAAAAATGTTTATGCTAGGAAATTCAAGTCCAGTTTCTCCTCTCCTTTATTTATCAAGGTCTTTAAAAACAGACTGAAAATATTAAGTTGCAGTATGAAAATTTTATCAATCAATATTCAACTTCTAAAACTGTGTGTGTCTGGCCAACCGACTTAGTCTACTGATTCTGCTGCCATGTTTTTAATTGGTTTCACACTGGTTAGCTGTATCTTACAGCACAGTGGTTCATTTTCATTAGTGTAAGGTACATTTGTGTAGAGTATACTGCTTATAGTTTATTACAGAGAAGCTCCTATAGGGAGTTACTGCAAGAAAGTTTTGATCAACCACACTTCATTTGTAAATTACAATATAAAATCTTCTACATTTTATGTTAAAAACCAAAAGCACAAAAAGTCAAAGACATAGTCTGATGAAATGTAGGATAATTAGTTGACAGTATTTTCTTGCAATATAAATCTAAGTATATAAACCACCATGTAAAATACTGTACATGTTCTGAAATATCCATTTTATGTCAGGGTTACTCAATGATCCCTATAATATGTGGATGGTGGGAATATATTTGTTTAATAATCTTAACTACTGCAGCACAGTCCACTCACTCTGACAGTTTTATTTCTTCTTTGTCCTGTTCTAGTCTTCCATGCAATATATTGTAAAGGCAAAGACTCATTATGGGGCATTTTGAACTAGCGATTAAAATACAATATTGTGTGGGTGCATGCACCATATAAGTTGCAGCCCTAAATTTCATAGGGACAAAGAATTTCCTTGAAACTTCCTCTATCCTGGATCCACAAAGATTTTTTTTAATTATGACTATTTCTTATTTTATAGTGCCTTAAGTGTGCATGGTGCTTCATAGAAAACACTAAAAACCCAGGCCACTTTCCTAAGGAGCTTACTAGTTGAGGAAATATAAACAAAATATTTTCAAATCTACGTTAACTACCTCATTAAAAATCCTAAAGAGACTTGTTTTGAGTTTGTTTTATAGTTTTGAATACAACAGAGATCTCCATTCTCCCCAAAAGTTCACCAGTTTCTGCTGGAGTAACCCAGGGCAGAGGATTCTCCCTTTAGCAGAATGTCAAAGCACAGCGGAACAAGATACATACACACCACCTTAACACTAGAAATCCAGATCCAGATAGTCATGCCTCAAGAATGGATGGCATTAACCAGGTGGGGAGGGTGTGCTTAAAGCATCAAAGTGATACAGCCTCTGATAATGTGACTTGTGAAGCCTTGTCTGCAAATTCAACCTGTTCTCCCTTGATGGATGCCCAGAGCAGGGAATTATGGAGTGCCCTCCCATGGAGGAAAATTAACCTGTGGTACAGCTGCCTCTGCTGTCATGGTGGGGATATATCGGAATCCACCTCAGAGAAGCATGGATGAATTGATTGCACAAGGTCAAACTTCATTTGATTGAGGCATTAGCCAAAAAAAAAAAAAAAAAAAAAAAAAAGACAAATTAACTCTAATTCTTAAAAGGCCCAATCTTGGAATCTCAATTCTAGCTTACGCTGAACTCTTATTGAAGTCAATGGAAGTGGACTCCTAAATCCGTGGGATTTTTAACTGAATATATCAGAAGTAGCTGTAAATGTCTGTAAAAAAATTCTACTACACTGCAGACCTCTGAATTTCATAATACCCTTTGTGTTCAGTTCAACCAATGGATAGGTTTGTATGTATGAATCAGGTACCGCAGTTTCTCTCAAAATTTTTCAAAATGTGAACAACTGCTTCAGCGAAAGGCTGTAAAGTGATCATTTTCCCTGTGGCATCTCTTTTGTTTGCTTATAGGAAAAAAATATTAGGACAATTAAGAAGACCAGCTATAAAAATCTGCTCTAATGCTATAGGTATAGCAGATTGCTTACATTCCCCTTTCGCCCTTTTGGTATCTATGAAATTTGTTTCTTCTTTGTATTGAGTCTTTACATTTCATGGTATTGAATATCCCCTAGTTGTCTATACATCCCTCCTGCTCTACTTTCTTTCTCCAAATTTGCATTTGGACTCTTTTGTCCTGTTTATTTGTTACCATTCCAATTTTTGTGTGATCTGCAAATATGATTTACACCAAAGAAAACATGTAATGAAGTTGACTTGCAGCAAATGCCAAAAAGAGACAGAAAAGTGCGTAAGATTTTCCAAACTAGTTGGACAAAGACAATGCAAACCCTAAAAGAGTTCTGGACTGTACTACCGTTAACAGTGCTATCATTCTCAGACTGACAGCCACTTCACCAACAGAAATAACTCTGTGGATCACCCGGAAGTACTCCACAGACCACCGGTGAACTCTTGTAGAAGAAATTCTTCTAGCAACTACAGAGAAGGAAGGTTATAATCAGCCAGTAATACCCAAAATTATCAGTAGTTAACCAAGCTAGAGATAAATATATATATTTCTAACTTCAGGTCAACAGTGCTTTTACTAATTTCTAATGTACAGTGATCAAATTAGGCAAGTACTTTCTCAAAAGAAAAACAATGCCACTTTTTTGGGCAGAAAAAGTTTGTTGATTGAGAGGTCCAAGATTTGGCTCTCTTAATCTATCAGCAGAATCCCTTTAGGAACTTTCTAGAATTACAGAATGAAAGAGTGGGGCAATAAGACAGAACAGATTGATCTTTTGGGTTTAAAAGATATACCCATATATAACCAATGCTATTAATTAAAAATAAATTAAATGTAGTAGTCTGCTCACTGACCTATAGGAGCTTCATCATGTGGTTGTTCATTATGTGGCATTTCCTTCTCCAAAGCTGCTTCATCATCATCATTTTTCAGACAGGTAATATCTTCCTGTGGCCTACCATATAAAATCACCATTAATGCAGTCAATCTACAGAGAAAATCAGCCAGCCATCAAGAGTATGTCTACACAAAAATAAAAGCCCCATGACATGGTGGCAGCTGGCAGTCAGCTGTTTCAGGCTTTTGGGGCAAAGGCCTGGTCTACATTTGCGGTGAAATATGGCAGCAGTCGACAGGAGATTACGTAGAGTAGTGTGCGTATCTCCCTTCGACTTCCTAAATTCTAATTAGCGTGGTGTCCCCACTATGCTGCGCTGACGGGAAATGCCCTCCCATCAACACAGTGTTCATCTTTGTGTGGGGGTGCATTTATTCAGTTGACTTCCGGATCGATTGAGCGGGTCTCCACTTCCACTCAATTGATCCTGAAGAATCAATCCTGCAGCACTGAATATGCCGCCGTGAGTGAAGACATACTCTAAAAATTGCTGTGTAGATGTTTGGACGCAAGTTCTGGAAACCTCCATGCTCCCAGGCTCTCAGAGCCCGAACGTCTACACAGCAATTTTTCAGCCCCAGGGCCACAGCTGATCTGGGCCAGTCATGGGTTTTTTAACCCCCATGTAGATATACCCCAAGTTAACAAGACAATCAGAAACATCAGAGCTAAAGCTAAGTACAACAACATTTTAACCAAGTGAAATAACTAAAGCACTAGTCCATCAAAACCTAGATATTGTTTTGAATGGCTCTAGATACAGTGCCCAGGGGGGAAAAAAACTGAAAATTGTTACTCACTCATTCTCCACTGTTGCCTCTCTTTCTTTAACCCACACATCATTAACAGTGATGGGAAGTTGGTCACTTTTGTACTTTTTATTTTCCTCAGTTTCTTCCAACAATTCTTCTTCCAAATCATCCAGCTCTAAAGTAAATCAAAGCATGATCACAACTGTAGAGCATCACAGACAGCCACTCAAACAAAAGAAAAAAACCTCAGAAAAAGTTGTATCTTAAAAGGTTACATTTACATCTTTGGAAGTTCAGTGACTTTGGGGCTTTAACAAGAGGGATTTTTGTAACCCCAAACGGCACTGCTTTCCAGTAGGTTCCCAAAGCTCTGCAGTGCCAGAGTGCCCAATCCACAACTGGGAATATGGGAATAACCTCCAGACAAAATTCTGCATTTCCTTAATTCTATCCATAGTTTCTCAATTTAACATTGCATGCGGAATTTTGGCATTTAATATACTAGAAGGGTAATGTACTAATGTATACATCAAACTTCTGGCAATTGTTATATTTAAAAAAGGAATAATCAGTTATATTATTTTTAATTCCTTACTGATGAAGACAATGTTTATATTAAGAATTAATGAAAAATCATACCATCCAACACAACAGGCCTGGAAAGCACTTGGGTAGTAGCATCGAAGGTTTGTGGCTCCTCTGGTATTGTCCTTTCAGAGTCTCTGATACCAACAACTGGAGCTGAAGATTTCTCTCCAAAATGAGAAGCAATTTCTACTTCATTGTTCTCTTTCATTGTTAAGGGTTGAGAACTTTCTTCAGTAACTTCTATAGTATCAAATAATACAAATTTATTGTACAATTTTAAAAAGTGAATTATCTATTTTGGTATAAAGTAACAAAGTATAAACTGTAGCGCTGATAAGCCTTTTAAACATAGGGAACTATCCATACTAAGAGTGAGGAAACCACCATGTTTACAAACCTTGTAAAAAAATCATAAAGAGGAAAGGTGAATCTACTATCCTTTAAAAATAGCAATAGATTTATTTATTTATGACGATTTTCATAATTGCAGGGAAATCAAAACACCATATTTGCCCATAAATGGAATAAATGTCTTGCATCTTTTAAATCTGTATGCTTAGGACTAATATAAAATACTATTTTGCTGTATCACAAGTTTTGCCAAAAATCTTTTTACCTAATCAAGGGAACTGTAAGAGTACAAAGCCTGGCAACATACATACAATTCACATATCCCTGAAAGGATGAAAAGAGATCACAAAAGACACAAAAAACGGACATTATTGCAAATTATTTTTATGTAACATGATATGATTTATGTGCTTTAGATATTAAGTTGAATGAACTTTCTGCTAGCTTAGTTAGGCAAGAATTACTACTGGTATTTAATGATTTACCCAGCACTACTACAAAAGGACAGTTAATTGTTGTCAAATCCTAATTCTTAAGGTTTAGTAAACTTTTACTACCTCAGTACACCAATTTACCATTCCAAAAAGTTAGACACACTCAGTTCATTTTAGAACATGGGATTATATTTAGAATTGAAAATCCCAGTGCAGCAACACTGATTTGTCTCTCTCTGCTGGGACAGCATAGTCTATTGTCTTAGTGAAGAATCACAAGGAAAGAAACTATGTTAGATGTTAAAAAACCATCAGCATCTGGCATCTAACACCAGAAGCACTGGAGTAAAATAAAAATAAAAAGCAAGAGGCTCAAGAACACAGGAGAAAGATATTAATCCTATCAGAGATAGCAACTTTAGACGTGACCAGGAGTGATAGATAAATGTATTGAGCTCCTCACCTATGACTAAAACACAAGTGTGCCAAGATTGACTCCTATTTTTTTGTCCTTGGCTGGAAAACTATTCCACTTTGTCAGACTTCTAATCTTGCATTATTAACACAGACAAGGTCATAATGCTAAAACAGTACCTTATTTGTCCAATGGAGGTGATTCATTTAAATAACAAAAAACCCACAGGTCCAGCTATTCTAATATCATTTTGAGGCAACTTCAAATTGACTTAACAAAATTGACAAAATTAAGTTCCCACCCTTTCACACTCCTTTTTACCATCCTGTTTCTTTGCCACATTTAATTTTATTTCTTTGTATTTAACACAATACATGCAACTGGGAATGAGGCAGAAGATGGAATAGGAAGGAACAAACAGGGACAGAATAAATTTCTATTGCTAGGAAGGGGTAACTCAGCACAAAAGCAGGTGGTCTGTATTGAGCAATAGTTGCGGAAAAGACTTCTGCTGAATAGTGAACTTACTCGCTTGTTAATTAAGCCCCTACCTGAAAAATAAAAGAGGCAGTTACTTACCTGTAACTGGAAGTTCTTAGAGATGTGTGGTCCTTATTTGTATTCCACCAAGGGTTACACATGTGCACCATGCGCCCAGAGTTGTATAATTTGAAAGTAGTGTCCATGGCCCGCACATGTACACTGGCTTGCCTTGTGCTTCTGTCTGAGGCAATAAAGGATGGCGTGAACCAACCGTGTCTCCTGTTTCTTTTCCACTGCAAATCTGACAGACCCGAAGCAGAGGAGGAAGGAGGACAGGAAAATGAATACAGGTAAATGAATGGATTGATTGCTGTGAAATTGAGAAACCATCTTTGGTTAAAATTTGGGTGTAGACGTAGGGAGACCTTATCCTTGCGGAATACGGTGAATGGCGGGTCCACCATCACAGCTCCGAGTTCACCGAGCCTTCTTGCAAAAGTGATAGCAACAAAGAAGGCAACTTTCATGAAAAAGAAGGACTTGGAACACGATGATAATGGTTCAAAGGGGGGCTTCATTAAAACGGAGAGAACCTGATTAAGGTCCCATTGAAGCATGATCGCATGGAAGGGTGGGAAGGTTTTGAGGAGGCCTTTCCAAAATCTAGCAGTTAGCAAGTGTGTAAACACAGAGTAACCCTCCACTGGAAGGTGGAATGTGCTAATCGCTGCCAAGTGGATTCTCAAACAGCTGAAGGCAAGGCTGATGACTTTAAGGACACAATGTAGTCTAGGATGAGGGGAATTCCCGTTGTTTCTGGTAAAACTCCTTTCTATTGTGCCCAAGATGAGAAGCATCTCTACTTGGTTCAGTAACATTGCCTAGTGGAGTCCTTCCTGATGCTGGAGAAAATGTCCTGTACAGCCAAAGAGCATGACCATTCTAAAACAGATGCCCATCCAAATATCATGGCTTGAGGTGGAACACATGGATTCGGATGCCTGATCTCGCTGTTGTACTGGGTCAGCAGATCAGGGAACTTCAAGATAGGAATTAGCGGATGGGATGACACCCAGAGGAGATTGGGAAACCGTAATTGTCTGTATCAATAGAGGGCAACCAGAATGACCATCACTGTCTTGTTAAATCTTATTCACTCAAGGAGTGGTAGTGCAGGGAAGGTGCAATTGAGCTGGTCTGACCAGGAGAGTAGAAGCACATCACCCTGGCAGCAATGGCCGAGGGATCCCTTGAAGCAGTACGTGGTAGATTTGCTGTTTGTCTGTGAAACAAACGGGTCTCTAGTAAGAGTCCCCCATCATGTGAAGAGGTCATGTACCACTGAATTGTGACGTTACCACTCAAGGTCAATCGCAAAATGTCTGCTGGGTGAGTCCACAAGTACATTCAGCATCCCAGGAAGATAGGCTGGGGACAGAAGGATCTGGTGATCAATTATGCGCAGAGACAGTCAGAGTGGCTGATCTCATTCCTTCTGGTCAGTTATAGAAAATATTGAAAACAGTGGTGGCGTTGTCCACCATGATGGGAGCAAATGAATAGAAGAAAGAATCTGCATGCCATTCTTCCAGCTCATAGTTCCAGGACATTTATGTGCATCTTGGGTTCTCAGTGTATCCACGTTCCTTGTGTCATGTGGTCATCCACATGAGCTGCCCAGCCTACCAGGAACGTATCTGTGATGACTGTCTTATTTGTGGAGAAGAGAAGAAAAGGAACTCCCACATGTATGTGATGTGGGTCTGTCCACCACCGGAGCCATGATACTATCTTGGCAGTGACTATCAGCATGAAATCCATAAAGTAGTGATGTAGTGAGTAAAACAGATTGGAGCCATGTCTGAAGGAAGCAGAGATGGAGTCATGAGAAGGGACTCATGTAGGTACACGAAGCCATGTGGCCAAGGAGGGACAGGCAAGTCCTGGTCGGTACATAAGAATTGCTCATAATAAAGCATATGATACTGCTCACTGACTGAAATCTGTCCATGGGCAAGAAAGCTTGTGCAGTGACTGAGCTTATAGTAGCCCTGATGAAGAGTGGAGATTGTGTGAGGTTGAGAATAGATTTTTCAGGGTTGACACTGACTCCTGAGGAAGAAAGGAGGCTGAGTAACAGAGATTGACACATGAGCTACATGGCTGGATATGGCAGCTAGGGGCCTGTCATTAAGATATGGAAACATGAGGAGGCCATAAAGCCTGATATGAGCCGCTACTATGGAAAATACTTTAGTGAAGACTCAGGAAGTGGCAGCTATTGTGAAAGGGAGCACCCTGTATTGGAAATGGCTGGTGCCCACTGTCAATCTTAAGAAATATCTGTGGGAGGGATGAATATCTACCTGGAAGTAAGGATCCTTCATATTGAAAGCTGCAAACCACATGCCTTTCTCATGTGGCATTATCACTGTCAGTGTGACCATGTGAAACTTGAGTTTGCATTTGAAGTGACTGAGGCACCGTAAATTGAGGATTGATCTCCACCTGCCTTTCTTCTTGGGTATCAGAATGTAAGTTGAGTAGAACCCTGTTCCTTGATATTTGGGAGGAACATGTTCTATTGCTCCCCATTGCAATAAGAAGTATACCTCTTGTAGGAGTATATTGTAGTGAGATTGGTCCCCCAAAGGGAAAGGGGAGGGGAATTTTGGAGGAGGTAGAGTTACAAACTCGTTTGTATAGCCACAGCAGATGACATTCAACACCCATTTGTCTGTTATCACACTCCAAAAGTGGAAAAAGAGTGCTAAATTACCTCCAAGGAGAGTAGGAGGGTCATGAGGTGGTAGGCTCAGTGAGTGGAAAGTCTCAGGCTTGCATCAAAAATACCTCTTTGTTTGAGGTTGGGTCTGGGATGCTGAAGCCTGCAAGGGGGCCCAGGGAAACAAGACCTCTACGTCTTCTGAGGTTTTTGTGGGGCTTCATAAGGTCTCTGTGGATAGAAATGAGGAGACCTGTAGTGCTGGGTGGATGACCGGCAGTGTAATTTTCATTTGGGGACCGGAGTGTTGATGCCCAACAAGTGAAAAGTAGCCTTGGAGACCTTTAGCATATATGATTTGTCTGTCTTCTGGTTAAAAAGATGGGCTCCATCGAAAGGGAGGTCCTCAATGGTCTTCCGAACCACACTACAAAAACGAAAATGGAGCCAAGACTCTCCATACAAGACTATAGCCATAGCTACGGGCCTGGAGGAGGTATTCACTGTGTCTACTGCAGATTGGAAGGTAGTTCTATCCATAAGCTTCCCTTCGTCAACAATAGCCTAAAAAAGAGCCCGATCTTGTTGTGGGAGGTTATCAGCAAATTCCTCAAATTTACTGTAATTCAGGAAGTCATACTCGGCCAGTAATGCCTGATAATTCGCAATCCTGAATTGTAAACTGGAGGAAGAAAAGACTTTTCACCCTAGAAGATCTACACATTTCATTTCCTTATGAACAGGTGTAGATCAAACGTGTTGCTGCTTAGCCCTGCCTGCAGCAGCCTGGACTACTAAGGAATTTGGAGCTGGATGAAAGAAAAGGAATTCAAATCCTTTGGTCAGAACATAATAGTGCTTCTTTGCTCCTTTAGGGGCAGTCATGCACATGACAGGGGTGTGCCACACTGTCCTGGCTGGCTCCAGTATAGCTTCGTTAATCAGTAACACTATTCTTGCCGGTCCTGAGATGCGAAGAACATCCAGAAGCTTATGCTGGGAGTCTTGGATCTCTTCTAATAGAATTTGGAGTTCCCCTCAACTCTCCACAAAAGATCCTGGAATTGTCTGAAGCCTCTGGTGGGGAAAGAAGGATGATGCAGTCACTGCCTTGTCTAGTGAAGAGGAAGGGAATTTTGCTGGTTTTGGTGGAATCACTGGGACCAGGCTATAAAGCTCTTCCTCCTCCAACAGATGCATGGGCCTGGTGGAAGGATCCTTCAACGAGGAAGCAGGTGATTGATTTCTCACAGATTGGGCTGGTTCCAAGGGAGGGACATGGTGCCCAAGTTTCCCAATATGGCCAATAGGCCAGATCTGCCAGAAGTTTTGTATGTCTCCATAGCATGGGATACCAGTGGCTCTGGAGTGCTGAGGAGGCAGTTGTTGCCATGGATGTATTGGTATCCGCAATGGAGTGGAATGGTAAGAGTGGTTCTTCTCCTAGCTCCAACTCGTCAAAAGAGAAACACTGGTTCTAATAGCAGTACAGTTGGAGCCAATGGAAGAGTGTAGAGCACAGGTGCGGAAGGTGAAGGACCTTGTGTCATAGCCACATCCCAAAGTGGTGATATGATCTCTCTAGAAGTGAAGGGGCCAGATAGAGGGGAAGACTTCAGATAAGGCAAATTGAAGACGTCCTGAGGTGCAGCCATGGGTCTGGATCTCCTTGGTGTATGAGAGGCACTCTCTTTTCCAGACATCCTTACCAGAAAAGACCCCAGCACTGGTACTGGAGAGTCCCGTGTCTTATGGGGTGCCAGAGATGCCAGTGAACCATCAGTACTGCCTGGAACACTGGATGCAATTGTTTGTGTGTCCTTTTCTAATGCCTGCGCAAGTTGGAACGTATCCTGTCCCTAAGGGCCAAGCTGCTGGAGAGAGGAGCATCCATCTTCTTTGATTTGGAGAAAGACTTAGTCCCATGCTTATGGGAGTACTAGGTCAGAGTGTGGTCTCATGGCAAGTTCCATGAAATGTTCCCGGAGATGAAGTTCCTGGCCTTCTCTGGTGCAGCTGGGAAAGGACTAGCAAATACTGCACCTGACCGCAAATGTGAGCTTCTACCAGGCAGTAGAGACAGCATTGGTAGACATCACTGACTGAGAAGGATCATGGGCAAAAGGCACAGTGTTTGAAGCACAAAGTTCTGGGCATAGTCCAGTACTCGTACAAGGGTATGAGGTGGGGAGGAAGGGATCAGAACCCTGAAGTTTATCTAAAATAAAAATTGCTAAAACTGTTACTATTAAAACTAAGAAGAAAATAAAGCTGGTAAAACTGCTATAAAAATTGCTAAAACTATTTACAAGTATCTTTTAGAAGTGCATCAGAGAGGAGGACACAAAGTTCTGATCCAGACTATATGGCATAGAGAACGAACTGGAGACTCGGTCGGTCTGCCCTACCCTTTAGTATTATTCTCATAAGCCCTATGCAAGGTCATTTTTAATCCTGCAGGTCAGATAACCCCCAATTCCTGCTTACCATTGGTGATAGTTATTTCTTCCAGTAATTCAGTTTGAAGCTGTAACTCCGCTTCTTCCAGTACCTTCAGCACTGAATCAGTCGGGCTTTTACCCCAAACTTTCCTCTGGGGCTCACCAACATCTAGTTTAATTACCTCCCCCACAGTCTGCCCTGTTGGGAATCATGAAGAACAAATATGTTTATCATCTTTGTACAAAATCCTATACAATCAAGAAACAACTGAGCCTTGCTTTTTTCTTAGAATACAAGAGAAAGATAGATTCCTGCTTAAATCTGAAAGTCTGAAGAATTTCACTCTGGTTACTAGCTTCAGAAGTTTCCCCTGTAATTTCCACTTACTCATAACAGCAGACCCACCAAAATGTTTTAGTTAGAAAAAGGAGAAGACTTTTTGCTTGTTTGTTATTAGCTGAGGCACTGAGGGTAAGCCATATAGAGAGGGGAGTTTTCCACAGCCTTTTGAAATGGCTTGTGCAGACCTGGACTTCATACCAAGAACTTCATCTCTGCCCCAAAGAACCTGCCTTTAGGGAAGGAAGGGACAATAGGAATATTTCTTACTCTTTTAGTTCACTTTGCTATCTGTCTGCCATTTCTGAAGGAAGGAATAGGGGGAGCAAAAGAAGGAGCTGTCTCAGAAGCTCTCAAACTCCCCAAACATATAGATATTTGAAAATAATTTTTAGGAGAAAAGCACCCAAGCCAACAAAGAAAATTAGATAAAACAGTTCAATTAAAAAAAAAATCCTTCAAAAGGTTCTGCTGCAAAGGGAGACTTTGAGCCTCCCATTTTATGCATGGTTAGAAGCAGAATATTCTGCAATATTCTTTGTGAACAGCAGTCCTGCACTTGAGCTTAAAGCCTGAAGTGTAGGTCTTCCTCCAGTTGCTATGGAGAAAGGGAATTCCCATTTTAAAGACCACCAGACATGGAGAAGAAAGAATTTAAGAATATTAGGCTTGATCAATAATATCAGAAATTCTATTAAGCTTAACCTGAGAAAGGATACAATATAAAAAACTAAAATAAAAGTAATAAATCTAAGTTGAAAAACCTCTTCTATTATATCTTCTAGCCCTTTCGAGATGGTATACATCAATTAGAAAAATGATAGTTTAATTCTGGGGAGATGGAAACTCTGGGTTAGAATTTTAGCCTGTCCAAAGGGGCAGGGCTAAAAGTTAACAAAGAGGCCATAGTGACTAGTATACAACTGTTTTATAAAAATGATTAGAGTCAAATAAATTATATAAAATGAAATCTATAATTAGGGAACTTCAAGGAGTAAAGTCAAAAAATGCTATAGCAACAGGCTAATTGATGTTAAAGTGAAAATAAGTGCCTGTACTGAGACCACCAGATGGTCCGTTTTAATGGGATGAGATTGGTTTTTTTGGGTGTACTCGGTAGCTTGTTTTAGAAGGCACAATGGGAGGGAATATACTTCTCCATCATATACTGGGACCCAAGAATTTACCACTACAGTATTTTCCTGATCTAAACAGATGACATTATCAGCTCCACTGGGTTGAAAGAATGGTTACTTACCTCGTAACTGTTCTTTGAGATGGTTTCTCATGTCCATTCCCAATTTAGGTGTGTTCTCGCCACATGCACCAGTGCTGGAAAATTTCTTCCTTTAGTGGTACCTATACAAGCCAGCTCTGGCACCCCATATAGCCACTGCCGGCTCCCCCTGCCTCTCAGTTCCTTCTTGCTAGAACTCCGACTGAGGGGAAGGAGGGCGGATGTGGAATGGACATGAGCAAGACATGTTAAACACCAGCAGTTACAAGGTAAGTAACCATTCTTTCTTCTTAGTGCTTGCTCATGTCCATTCCCAATTTAGATAGCTCACCAGTGGTGTCTCCGGAGACAAGCATGAGTTCATGGATGTGACCTTTGAAGTACCACTCTACCGAAGCCAGCATCATCCTGAGCTTGCTGTGTCAAGGCATAGTGGGATGTGAAGGTATGTACCGATGACCAGGTACCTGCCCTGCAGATGTCCAGTATGGGGACATGTGCTTGGAAGGCCACAGATGATGCCTGCGCTCTCGTTGAGAGGGCTGTCAAGGACACCGGAGGTGCGACTCCAGCCTGTTCGTAACAGGCCCAAATGCAGGCCATGATCCACTTTGAAAGATACTGCAAGGAAACCAGCAGACCCTTCATCTGGTCCGCAACCATCACGAAGAGCTGTGTAGAGCGACGGAAGGGTTTAGTCTTGTTGATGTAAAAAGCGAGGGCCCTCCTCAGAGAGAGTGCAGACGCCTCTATTCACTGGAGCTGTGAGGTTTGGGGCAAAAAACAGGCAGGAAAATTTCCTGATTCAGGTGAAAATGGGAGACGCACCATAGGGTGCGGCCGAAGCTGGACCTTGTCCTTGTAAGACACCGTGTAGGGTAGTGCCAGTGTTAATACCCTGATGTCCAACACTCGCCTGGAAGACGTGATAGTGATCAGGAAGGTGACCTTCCAGGACAGGTACGTAAGGGAGCATGAGGCCATAGGTTCGAAGGGCAGTCTGGTGAGTCTGGAAAGAACCAAGTTCAAGTCCCATTGAGGAGAAAGCTCCCTTATCGACAGGAAAAGCCTTCCCAGACATGTGAGGAACCTAGTCATCATTTCATGTGAGAGGACTGTTCTACCTCCACCAATGGGTGGAAAGCAAATATGGCTGCCACATGGACCTTAATTGACAAGAAGGCCAATCCTTCTTGCTTCAGGTGGAGCAGATACTCCAAGATTGTTGGGAATTGAAGCCTCTGTCAGGGACATGCCACGTTCAGTTGCCCAGCAGATAAAGCGCTTCCACTTAGCTCTATAGGCCGATCTGGTTGATGGCTTCCTGCTCTCCAGGAGCATGTGCTGAACTTGGGTTGAGCAGGCCTGCTCCTCCTGGTTCAGCCACAGAATATCCAAGCCGTCAGGTGGAGGGAAGTCAGTTCCGGTTGGAACAAGTGACCTTGATCTTGGGACATAAGGTCTGGGTGCAGCGGCAGGATTCAATGCCTAGGTCCAGTCAGCTTTACCAGCATCCCGAACCAATGCTAGCTGGGCCACACTGATACCACAAGAACGACCTATGCCTTGTCTCTCTTCATCTTCAGGAGGACTTTTGTGGATCACTGGTATCAGCGGGAAGGCGTATAGGAGTCCCTCTGACCGATGGAGGAGAAAAACATCAGTGATGAAGTGTGCACTGAGACCCTGACGGGAACAGAAGTGATGGCACTTCCTGTTGGCCCTGATGACAAAGAGATCCACTCAGGGATTGCCCCAGCTTTGGGGGATGCAAGCTGTCATCTCCAGATGGAGGGACCACTTGTGGTGAGAGCAGAAGGACCTGCTGAGATGGTCCACCAAAGAGTTGTTGACCCCTGGGAGGTGAATGACTATCGGGTGAATATTGTGACTGATGCAAAAGTCCCAGAAATGCATGGCCTCTAACGCATAGGGCAGGGGATCTGGCCCCCCCTCTTCCTGAGGTAGGCCACTACCACCGACATGCACTTGGTGAAAACTCTTGGCACAGTCAAAAAAGTCAAAGGGGAACACCTCAAACTGGTAGTGGCGGTCTCCTACCATAAATATCAGGAACCTCCTGTGACCAATGTGAAAGAAGGCATCCTTTAAATTGAGAGCAGCGTACCAGTCACCTCAATCCAGAGATGGAATGATGGTGGCTAGGGAGACCATGTGAAATTTTAGCTTTCTGAGGTACTTGTTCAGGTGCCTTAAGTCCAGAATGGGCTTCAGTCCTCCCTTTGCCTTTGGGATCAAGAAGCAACGGGAGTAAAAACCTCGACACCGCAAGTCTCTGGGAATCTCTTCCACTGCACCCACCTGCAGGAGTACTACCACCTCCTGTTCGAGGAGTTGCTCGTGAGAGGGGTCCCTGAAGAGGGACACAGAAGGAAAATGGAAAGGCAGGAGCAAGGCAAACCGGGAGGGCATAACCAATGGCCACCATGCTGAGCACTGATCTGTCTGATGTTACTGCAGCCTAGGCTGGGAGGAAATGAGCTAAATGAGAAGGAAACAAAAGGGGGATTGGATCCATGGAAAGAACTGGTAGGTCACGCTCAGGCGCACCTTCAAAAGGCCTGCTTTCTGCCCTGGTTATGGCAGCTAGAACCTGTTGAGGGCCAGCAGATAACAAACAGCCCTGGTGCCTCTTGTAAGCCTTGTTTTTCCTCTTATAGAAGTCTCTATGGGGGTTGTCCCCAGATCACTGTTCATGGTGGGGCTTGAAATGCCTCCTATAGGAAGAAGGTGTATAGAGGTGAGGGACCGCAAAGTAGCCCTCGAGTCCTTCATGCCATGAAGTCTGGCATCTGTCTGCTCGGCAAAGAGGGCTGTGCCATCGAAGGGGAGGTCCTGGATAGATTTCTGGGCCTCTGATGGGAGATCCAAGGACTAGAGCCATGACACCCGCCTCATTAATATTGCCGAGGCCACTGTCTTGGCTGCAGAGTCCACCACATTGGAAGCTGCTTGCAGAGATGCCTTGGCCACCGATATCCCCTCTTCTAAGATGGCCTCGAACTCCTGTTTGGAGGAGGGGGATAATGAGTCTGCCAACTTGTTCAGCAACTGCCAGATATTAAGTTCCAGAGGGATAGCCGTGTTCGTCTGTATACAGCAAAAACAACGAGTCCTGTAGCACCAACATCTGACGAAGTGGGTTGTAGCCCCACGAAAGCTTATGCCCGCAGCAATGTATTAGTCTTTAAGTTGCTACAGGACTCTTCTTGTTTTTGCCAGATATTAAAATGGTATCTACCTAGTAGTGCATGTTGGTTTGCCACTCGTTGCTGCAGGCTAGCCGTAGAATAAATTTGACTGAACAAGTTGAGTCTCTTGGAGTCATCCCAGTGTGCGGTGGTTATAAAGGTATTCAAACCTCTTTGCCGGAACATAGTATTTCCTTTCTGCCCTCTTCAATATGGGGGGCAAGGAGGCCGGGATTTGCCACAGGGCCTCGGCCAGTTTAACAACCCCTTATGGACTCAGAAGGCCACTCTACTAGGAGCTGCCGAGGCCAAAATTCCAAACAGCTTGTCAACTGCCTCATCCAGCTCCTCTATCTTGAGGCCCAAGTTGGAGGTGACCGTTTTCAATAAGTCCCGGTGAGCCTTAAAATCATCCATCAGCACCGCAGATGAGGGTCCCACGACTGCCTCATCCGGTAATGATTAGGAAGAGGCTGGTATCTGAGCTGGGGGAAGGGCCTTTGTTCTGGGTGGGGTGGAACCCCCAGGGCCTGAGTCATGCAACCCTTCATGGTCTGAGTCCGTGTCCAAGTGCGGCGCCGCGCTCTGAGGGATGGAGAACTGCGGCACTGAGGTTCTTCTCACCAGAATTGGCCTGCAGAATCGCAGCGGGAAACCCGCACTGTACAGCCACGGTCCAGGCCATTGGCCTTGCGGCCACACACTCATTGGTGGTACTGTGGGGAAACCGGGCATTGGAGCCGGGGCTTGTGTAGTCTGGACAACTTCATCGCTGCCGAGGATGAGGTACTGATATCTGACGGCCATGGTGGTGCTGTCTCCGAATAACTCATAGTGCCGTGTAAGATGTGTTGTTCACGTGCTGGCAATGGAGAGCGGCATGAGGATCCCAAACACTGGGTATGATGGGCTTGTCCTTGGGCTTCCTGTATGGGCTAGGTGAGCAGGGTCATGGTGCTGGGGAAACACGCCGTGAGTCTGGTGACCTGTGTCACCCTGCTCCATAGTGGTGCTCCGCTCAGTGCCGGTCTTCTGGGGAATGGTGACGGGAGCCCGATTTAGCGGTATCCTGACCTGGACAGCATGGCCTGGACTCCGGGGACTGCCTGTGCACCGAAGAGTGGTGCCTTAATGATGAGGACTGATGAGCACATCTGTCCCTCAATAGACTGCCCCCAGACGCTGCTGCCGGATTTCGGTGAGGCACTCTGCCATCCCTCAGCATCTGTGGTACCAGCAGTGCCAGGAGGTCCTTCATAGCTTGGAATGCCTCTGGAGTTGATGGCACCACTAAGCGACGAGGGCCTCTATCACTACCCGGAGTCAGTGGAGGGCCTGGTGCCAGGGTTGATGCTCACTGAGGCAAGGGACCCTTTTAAGGCGGGCAGGGTTGGCAGCCCAATGCAGGCCTCGCCAGGTCCCTCTTAGCCTTCTCCACAGTAGAGCATCCCTGTTCTATGCAGATCTTCTTGGACCTCTTCTTCAGAAACGGTTGGTGAGACAGGTTGGTGCCAGGCGGATGAAATGGGCACCGGAGGGGCACTGTGTACCAAGGCCATTGCGCTTGGTGCCGAGTCCGACCTGTCAGGCTCTGAGACCGGTCTAAGAGCTGACTCCATCAGAATGTCCCTGAGACAGATATCCTGGTCTTTCTTGGTTCATGGGTGAAAACTTTTACAGATCTTATACCTCTCACTGACATGGGCTTCCCCCAGACACTTTAGACAACTTCCGTGAGGGTTGCTCCCGGCATAGGCTTCTTACACGAAGTGCAGGGTTTAAACCACAGTGAACGGGGCATGCCCTGACCCTGGGATTCTAACCACGAACAAACTAGAACTAACTGTAACTAAACTATTAACTATATATAATAAAAACGATGAATAAACCAGTAGGGAGACTAGAAGAACTTGCGAAGGCAAGAACGTTCCAGCACCTTCACTAGCAGCAAGAAGGAACTGAGATGGAGTGGGAGTCGGGGTGCCTATACGTGGGCGCATGTGCGCACCGCTGCAGGGGGTGCCAGAGCCAGCTTGTACGGATACCACTAAGGGAAAAAGTTTTCTGGGTCCAGTGCATGTGACGAGCACACATACCTAAATTGAGAATGGACATGAGGAAGTACTCGAAGAAGAATACTGAAAATCTGAAGTATAAACTGAAGGTGTCTATTAATACATCCCTCACTGCCTTCAAAGAAGAATGTGACTAAGGAGACAAACTAAAAATAATATTTTAGCCAGATATGTAAAAACGCAGTTAATAAGAAAATATATAGTGTGTTTTGCCTGATATTTTTCCAGTAACTAAAAGGTAAGTGACAAAGACAGTAACTGCATCTCTACAGTATCTTTGATATTCTGTAAATCTTGTCTTAAAAAGAAACAGGTTCAGATCTCAGCAACAACGAATCATCTGATAAACGATTCTCCTTTTCCCTAACAAGGGTTTTAATACCATCTAAAATGGAAAGGTCTCTAGGGAAATTTTAATGTTGAAGTTTTATTTCACTTTTTTAGTTTTAAATGCCTTCATTATTTTTCTTTCTTGTGTGATAAATGAATGTGTAGAAGGATTCTTGTACTGATAGTCTGCAATGGGAATTAGTTAGCATAACTTTATACAAACTCTAGAGCTCAGTTAACTATTTGTTCTAACAACAGAACAATTAAACCCCTTTAAGTTTATTGAGTTGGCCTCAATCACTGACTTGTATGTTAATTCTTAACCAAAAGAGAACACAGACATCTACGAAGTCTTCGAAGAGTGTGAGCTGAGAGGCAGAGTAACTGTTTAGGTAATGAAAGGGTTATAATTAGAAGCACTTTCATTCTGGTGAATTGATACCATACACAACAGATTGATACTTAGATATCAGTGATGGAACTGCTCAGGTAGTCAAAGAAGAAAGCTTGCTTACTCTCTGTCCCCAAGAATGATTCCTCCATTGTTAGCTGTGCTAGAGGAACCACCAACTCAGCTGCTGCCACCTCCCATTTCTTGCGATCTATTAGAAGTGGATATTCTTCTTCCTGCTGTTCCTTACTATCTTCAGCCAAAACTATCTCACAGGTGTCTTTAGGCTCCTTTATTCCTTTCACATCTTCCTGTGCTTTAAGGTTTTGATTCAATCGTCTTAGTATTTCTCGTTTATTCTGTAAAAGGGCAAAAGAATACTATAGTTAAATTCTGAAGAGAAAAGAACAGGAAAACTGAATAAAAACTAAATGTGATTTGACTTACTTGCACAGCAAGATCTGTCTTTTTTGTTTCCTCTGAGGTTTCCTGGACAGCAGTTGTATTTTCATCCTTTATATCCAGGAAGCATTAAATTTAATAAAAGAGAACAAGTCAAAAAATATATTTAGAATATTAATAGTCTGTACTGGGAGAAGGAAGAAGTAAACCTTTCTAAAATTCTTTCCATTGCTAACTCTTCTATCACTCTTTTCATTCTTGTATAATACTTCTATTACGTAGCTTCCCACAGAGAATTTCAAGGGCAAATTTTGTCTTTGAAACATTCAGTAACTGGAAGTTAATAGTTAAAAAGCTAAGAATCTGTATAAGCAGACGGGAAAAAGAAGGATCAGAACATAAACCAGTGGAGATAAAGTAGGGGATTATTTATGAAAACTCACATCCATGCCTGAAGTTAAAACTGAGTAACTCCTGAAAAAACAGAAAAAGGGCAAGGACAGAGTCAAGGTACTATATAAAATGAAAAGGGATAGGAAGACACAAAACTTTCTTTGCAAATAAAAATTGAGTGACTAGAGAGTGGTGAGATTGAAGTAGAGAGAAGAATGAGAAACAACATCTTCTCAATATTGAGCACAAAGTAATCAATATATCAAAAATAGTTACCCAGATCTAGAATCATGAGAAAAAAATGGATCCGTAATGGTTTCAAAAAAGTACAGATGCCATTACGTTGATAATTATATAAAAACAGATTATACTGGCCCCTTATTTATGGCTACATTGAGGTTTTTATCAAGTATTTTTTAACTTTTATGACACTCAGAAAAATGTATAAGGAGCTTAAGTATTTCAAAGGTTTTGGTATTAGAAACATTAAGTACCAATTTCAATCTGTGAAATAAAAACTTTTTAGAATAAATTGAAAGGCAAGTGATAATATTGAAGTTCAGGTTATGGCTACCAGGAACAAGAAAGTTACACAATTCTCTAAATGGAAAAAAAAAAAAAAGTGGGTAGAAAAAGGTGAGCACTAGTGCATGGAATCAGCTGACAATGGATGTTGGAGAGCATAATGAGTGATGTTGTGTACCACTAAAGAGCATGGTTTGCTAGAATACAGAAAATCCTGAAAGGTAAGTGGAGCACAGCTGACAATAAGGTTCTATAGAAACTAGGGAAATTCATTTTTCAGAATATTGATTTCACTAGATGATTGTTTCTAGCTATAGTAAATGTGACAATGGTTCATTAATATTTCAAGTGAGTGATAAGCATTACCAATCATCATTCATGAATTTATCTGAGCTAACATGCTTAAAAGTTGAAAGAAGTGGAAGGAAATAAGCAACTGAATGATATAATGAAAACATAATTCTTGTAAGGTAAAATATAAGTCTTGTCAACAGTTGTTAAGCAGCAGGGCAAAAGATTTAGGGTTATCACAAACATTAGAAAATTAAACCAGGGTGTTTTGGGGTTGTGATTTGAGTTTTTTTGGGTTTTTTGGGGTATTTTTCAGGAACAAATGTGCCAGTGAATAAAATTATCTTTTGAAGTGGAAAAGCAAATCATTGACAAGTTTGATGAAACTTTAAGCTACCACAATCACTGAAATGTAGCCACAATTATTATTTAAACCTTTGTTCCAGGCCTTCCACCAGCAATTCAAGATAAGCTTCATTTTAGGAAGTCTGTCTGTTCATCTTCAATACCCAAACATGGAAGAGATCATACTATAAAAACAACCGGAAATCAGGGACTCGAATTGGCTACAAAAGTTACAGCTTTCAACGTAGCACAAAGTGAAAAATTTAAAGAAATATGAAAGATTGAGTTTAAATTTGTTTGGATAAGTAGATCCAAGACAAAGATGCACAACTAAATGTTTCAAGTGAAAAAAATGGGAAAAATCAAAGGAAAAGTTAAAAGAATCAATATATTAATGCAAGATGGATAGTTGAACGTAAGAAGTGATATGATAACTACAAGTATCCATACTGAGGAAAAATGTATTCTTACATAATTCTATTATTTTATGTCTGGAAAAAAACAAAACAAAAACCAAAACCCTGCAGGGTAGTGTGTCCCAATCACTAAAGCTACTATCCAAAGTCCCAATTCTGCAAACACTTGCATATGTCCTTAACTTTGCTCCTGTGCATAGTCCCACTGAAATCAAATGGGACTCTCACAATAATAAAGTTAAGCACATATGTAAGTGTGTGAAGGATCAAGGCAGTAGAATGCAGAAAAAGAGTCCAATACAAAAATCTTGGCTATTGTATCAGACAACAAAAATAACGGTGAAAACACAACGTGCAATCATCCGAAACCTCGGACGTAGTTAGTACACTATTTAAAGCTCTGAGAAACAAGTAATACAAAACAGTTGTAAGTTCAAAAACTGTTTTGCAACCACCACCAAATTGTCTGGGGGAGGCAGAGAGAAGGGGGAAAAAAAGAATTGATGCCCCAGCTTCCCAATGATATCCCTGGAAGACTCCAGACAATGGGCAAAATACCGGCCTCATTGACTTCAATATGGAAATGTATGTATTGACTCACCTGGTGATATCCTGGATTTTAGTGACTGATAGTAAATGAAGCTGTACAATATTAATTATAAATTAATTATCTCTGAATTAATACTGCTATAAATTACAGACCTATCTAGTTAACCTCCACAATCAATTTCTAAGGTATCCAGTTCTCATTAAAAATACGTGGAGTTCTTAATGTTTATAGACTCCAAACAGTCTTGGATTAATAAATCTTCTAAAATCTTGCACCAGTTCAACAGATTTGTGTCTTCAATTTTTGTTAATTTTAGCAAAATACCTACCACACCCACTTTCTTCAAAGCTGAAGTCATGGAGATAACTGGTGTACTGGGCTTCAATGGAAGCTGTGTTTTGGCAGGAGGTCCTCCAGGTTCTTGTTGCCCAGGCATAGGACTAATCTCAGCTGTTGCCATATTAAAAGGCAAAATATGATTTTTTATCCCTTTGGCTGCCAACTGTGTAAAAAATAAATAAAGCCATTCTATTTTAACATAAACCAACAAAAATAGCACAAGTTATGAATGCATCATGAATCTACTTAAACCCAAAGTGAGGTTACCAGTTTCATTTAATCCTATGACAGAAAACTATTTCTTCCCTTGAATTGTCTAGCATTATTAATTTTGTTTTTTAGGAACTAAATGTAAGTGAAAAATACCTTCCTTCTTTAAAGGCTTGTGTTAGATTCTTTATTAATTTATTATGAAAGACCACCACTTTATATTTTAGTCATATAAAGAAAAAAAAAGTTAACACTGTACTCTGGCTAAGAGACCAAGTCTGGGTTTTATTTGGAATGACCACTCCCAATACTGTGTAAGAAAGCTCTTTTTTCTTACATGTTCTTCCCAAGCTTTCTTCTCTCTTTCATATGCTTCCTTTCTCTTTCGCTCTAGTTGCTCTTTTAGAACTGCAGCTCGCGCATTTGCTTGGGCCTGCACATAAGAAAAAAGAATAGACTTCAATCCAATATCATAAGCAGTAGTTCTCCAACTTCTTCATTCTGCAGATCGCTTCAAATGAAATATCCCAAATCCTCAGTTCGTCAATTCTGAACATGTGCTACTTTGCAGGTCAAATATGAGAACTAATGTCATACTCAGAAAACGCCCAGTAATACAAAATAGTTCCACATAAAAGTTGGTGAACCACATAAGTTCTAAGTCTTTTCAAGACATTCCGTCCTGCCCCAAAGATATTTTTTAAAAAGAGATTCTAATGTTAAAGGGTTTCTAAATATACTTGTACACTTTTTCTATGCAAACAAAATTAAAATTAAAACCTTGAACTAAAGCAGCATTAAGATGAAATTTTCAATACACAAGTTCAAGGCCATGATTTCTACAGAAAACTATAACTATGTTAAAATGAACATTAAATGAAGCATTTTGCATTTCTGTATATAATACATATACAAAAGAGAGCAAAATTAGTTGCTTTAATCATAACAGAACAGCCACATTTATTTTCACCTTGCACCTTTTTCCATCAACTTAATTGGACACATGCTTAGTATTAGTGTGATGTAGATAGTTATTATTATAAGAGAGTGTGGAGCAGAATTCAGAGTAAAAGCTCTGAACTCTGCAGACCTGCTGTAGAACAGAAAGCTAAAAACTTTGCTAGAGAAACATAGTTTTGAAATTAAGCCATGAGGCCTGTGGCATAGCAACCCCCCCTTGGTCTCACCTATTGGCAGCAGTCTCCTCTATCAGTGGGGCCTGCGGTAACTCCGTCCCCAGACTGAACCAGTCTTTTGTCCCTTCCCCTCAGCTTGCCCCCAGGGTCCAGGGAGGTACCTTGCTGTGGCTCCCTCCTGCCGGCTGGGGCCAAGGGTTTTCTCCTTCTCTGCTCTTCTGGCTGCAGAGAAGCACTGTCTCCTAGCCCATGGGAAGTTTCTCCTCCAGCTGCCACAAACCTTCTGGCAGCTTCCTCCTCCTTTGCTCCCCTGCCCACTCCCTTTAAGGAAGGCAGGGTTTAAGTACACCTGCAGTGGCCCTTCATTGGGTCCAGGTGTCTCTAATTGCCCTGCAGTAATCTCTCCTCCACTTGCAGGAAAAAGGGCTTTTGGCATTCTTGGGCTCACATACTGGTATACCCTTTTGTGGACATCTGGCCTGACTTTACCACAGGCCTCATTCATGATTGCATTTATACCAGGCCTGAAGACAAAGTATACAATATCAGCTCTACAGTCTCTCTTTCCAATGTTCAATTAATTTCTTCCCTCCCAAAAATAATAGACTGATTAGTCACGGTGTACTCAGTCTTCCTTCTTTTCCACATCAAAGCACTCCTCATCAAGCCCACACCAAATTATCTTTGGAACAAACACTAACAGCTTCACTCAGAATGTAGCTTTTTTTTTTTTTTTTTTTTTTTTTTTTTTTAAATTAACATGTCATACTGTAAGTGACTAAAAATAAGCTTTAGTAGTAAAGTAACATATCAATTTAATAGTTTTGCAATTGCAATTCAATTCAAAGTATTTACAATTTTATCTTCCACAAAAGTGTAAATAAACGTATTGTCTGTATTGGAAGAATTAAGTTAAATGATTAGTTTAAACTCAAATTAAGTCAGACTATCTTATTTTTATATGTCTATCAGTCTTCTCTGAAACAGCCTGAAGTTAAATGAAGAATGGTTCTAAGTAAATACTTCTAGGGAACGTAAGTTTTGCTAAGAAAATTAAAACTCCTCTTCCTATACACAGTGGTTATCATTAAAATACAGAATCATGCACTGCAATATTTAATGTTTTTTCTATCCTTACAATGGGAAATACCACATATGGTAATGCAGTGTATCTACTGCAGATGACAAATGTACAATTTTAAAACTGTACTTCTGTATTCCTATTCTACAGCTTAATTCAACCCCAGATAGGAGAATATTAAGAAGTTGATTGTAAAGAATTTACTCTAAACCTCTTTGTTCCATTTACCTTCAGTGCCTCAATTTTTTTGCGTCTCAATTCTGCTTCTTCATTTGCTTCTTGTCCATCAGAACTGCCAGCTTCATTCTACAAAGTAAGAGTCCTTAAAAGTGAGCAAGTCCTTGTTAGCTCAGATTTACAGATCTGAAGGCCAGAAGGGACCACTCTGATCAGCTTCTCTGATTAGTTACATAACACAGGCCACAGAATTTCACTCAGTAATTCCTGCATCAATGTCAGTAACCTGTGGTTGAACTAGAACAAATCCAGCCTTTAAATTTAAAGGGTGGAATTTTTAACAACCAAAAGAAAAAAAAATTTAAAAGTGTATTACGTTTGAAATACCTTCAATCCAGTTATGTTGTAAATATATTCAGCACGTTTCTATTAAGAGCAGTAACTCCAATCTTAAGTAAACTCCAGCAGTAACACAATATTAAGGTTGCAAAGCTTAGCACTCAGGAAATCGGAAAGTTAAGAATGAATGCACAACTTTAACCCTGCCGATATGCATTACAAAACTATCTCTAGTTATACAATCACACATATTAAATACAGTCTAACATAAAAGGCAACAGATGGGGCAAAGTTTAAGATATGTCCTTTGTCTAAGCAAAACAAGCACCAGAGCACCCATCAATAAGTGGCGCACAAGCATTACAGAAAACGTATATGTTAAACCTCAGGGATTTAGCTTCTGCTATAATAGTTAGAGTCCCGGTAACAGGGGGTGAGCTCCAAGCCTACTAACAAAGGAAAAAAAAAAAACTATGAGACAGTTGGCAGCTAAAAGACTAGCTAGCTAACAAACAACTAAATACTACTAGCGTGGGAGAGAAATAGGATTGTACCACAAGAGTTCTGTTTAAGTGATACGGAAAAGAAGAAGAAACTTAGGGACAACTAGGCCTCCTTTGCCCTTAGGTGGGAAAGTGACATGAGGGCATCCAGGGTGCAGCTGTGGTCTCAAAAAACACTCTTGGCCAAAAGAATCAGATCTCATATGCTTGAGGCCCAAGCACATCAGAAGTAGAAACCATATGAACAGTTACTTGATGAAGAGCCCATATTAGCATAAGTGAGGACTATACTCTAATGCATATACACAAGGGATCAGAGTTCAGACTGAGCATTCAATCTTACCTTATATATTTCATGACTTGTGTGCTTAACAGTACAATCTTACACTGCATTGGCAGGGTTCTTTCACATCACATTTCCTTTAAAAATACTTGGAGCTTTTAAAACTCCATGGAAAGAGTACCCAATTCTAAATAGGCAACAAATGCAAATAGTCCTTTATTGGTATTGGCAGGCTTCGTATTTGTAGCTTTACCATTCACTAGTTAGTAAAAGACTGAAGAGCAAATTAAACATTTTCAGACCTGCATAAATATACATGCATAAGAGCAGCTTAAAAATTCTGAAGATGTACTCCGCACCTCTTGGCCCTTGGGACACCTTTAAGTTCCTTGCTTGTACTCCTATATCATGGGAGTTTTTTTGGCAATTTAAACTGATCCAAATCAATTTCCATTTTAAATCTGTTAATAGCATTTCAATGCCTTAGACTGGATTAAAGAAAAAAAATATATACAAATTAAGGATACAGCAAGAAGGCAAGGCCAGATTAGAATGAAAATAAGAGCACATCCACTGTATTGTTTCAAACTTCAGCAGTTTTTTGTACAAACCTGTTTAAGAGATTGCGGTTCCAGTTTTTTTCATTTGTTTTTAAAAACATGAAAGTTTCTCATACTTATTCCACACAAAAGGGTATATGGATTCTGCTCATACTTAATGAAAAAAGATTCACCTTTAGATAAAGGCTAAACATGGAAAGTGTCAGCCTAAAAGGTGAATGTTTAAAAAAAGTGAGTTATGCCTGCATAAAATGAAATCTCATGAGCAACATTGTAGAGCTTTTCACTGCTATCTCCCCAAAGCCTTTAGAGTTATTTTCATCTAACCTTTTCTCCACGAAGTTTAGCTTTAATCTGCTGGCGCTCATTGAAGTTTTGAAGCCGGATTTGTCTTAATCTTAGCAAGTATTCCTATAAGAAAAAGGAAGCAAAGTTTCAAATAAAAGGAAATTGAGTGAGTTCTGCATTTGTATGTAAATTCATATGGTTCCACAAAAAGGCCAAATAAAGGAAAAAAACTACTGTTATTGCTAAATGAGCATTTATTAATTTCTAGAAGAAATTCAATTGATTTCTCCTCTAATGAAATTAATGAAAACCATAACTAGGTGTTCCACGACATTAAATTTGGTAGGCTTAAGGTTAAGATTGATAAGATCTGGGTAACTAGAAGTGATTGTATTTATTACAAATAGGATGGAGGTAGAGGTTGGGGGTTTGTTTTTGTTTGGGGTGTGCATATTTATTTAAAAGAAAATATAAATGAATATTTTCTGAGAGAAGACTGATGTAGACAACTATTATTATAAGACTATTGAGCAACAAACTCTAGGACTATATACATTAATATTTCCTGGGGATCTATGAAATCCTTGCATTTTTGTTATACATTAAACCATGCAGGAAAACTAGGCAGAGGGATGCTATTTTGTGATGAAGGTGGCAAACATGCAGGAAGCATACCTCTTCCTCCTTGTTTCTGGATTTCCTTCCTCTTGCAGAAATGGGCCTGCCTCCATAGATAGCTGCCAGGTTTTGCAGTGTACCCTGTTCACCATTTAATGTATTAAGTTTAAGAATGTCTGGGGCCAGAACATTATCTACTTTAACCAACAATAACTGCATTAAATTTCTTATAGTAAACAGATGACTTTCAGCTTTTACAAACTTCTCTGATAAAAATCTTCTTTACAAGAAACATTTTGACAATAATAAAAAACACTGAGTAACCAAAGAGAAAGCCTCAGAGCATTCTAATAAATTAGATTTTTATATATATTTAGCTCCCTCTTCTGGTCTCCCTTTGTGTCTAGTCTTCTCTAGCTAAATTTTTTATATTATAAATTCTCTGGGGATGGGCTCTCTACTTGTCTTTTGCATGATCTGCAGCACATAGCTGGCACTTAATAATAATGCATTCTTCAGCTAGGCCTAGAATATCTAATTATATTTATTTTAGCTTTATATGTAAAGCAACAACATTTCCATGAGCTATTTTTAATAATATCTAAAGTTAAAACTGTTTATAATACACTGTTTAAGTACTCATCATAGCAGTTACTAGATTTTTTAAAAAAATATTTTAAATAGATTTGCATTGTAAATTGGCCACTAGAAGCATATTTTATTTTTCCCTGCACTTGCAAAGTGTTTTCATACCAAATAAATAAAAATCCAAGTATTTATTTTTAATTGGATTAGAAAAAGATGTTTAGTTTAATTTAATTTAATTTTCAGTTTCATGACATTTGTTAAAGAAAAACACAAAGAGCATAAATAAACACACACTTTTTTTCTAATCAATCCTACCACTGTGAATGTTGGCTGCAGCAAATATGAAGTCCTATTTTAAATCAGAAAGGAGTCACAATTGTGAAAGAGGTAAATGTTTTGAAGTGGTAAATGTGACAAATACTACAGTATTGCCTGGACCGCACAGTCAAATCAGGGAACACATTGCTTCCATTGTTAAAAACTCTAATTTAATTACCAGTTCTACAGGAACTGAAGCCCCAGACTAGCGACCCTTTATTCACACCACACCAAAGTCAGACACTTGTATGAGGAAGTGTTTCATGATAGTAAATTTAACAAATAAAACACACACAATATAAAAACTAAGGAAACCAATAATTAAAAGCACAAGGGACTTCGGAATATAATAAAGCTATTCGTGCAGTTGTCTTAAACTTTAAAAGTTCACATTTTTCAACAGTGAGGAAGCAGTCCCTTTTCCTTCTGCTTGAAATTTGAAAAAACCCGAACTGTAATTCTAATTTGGATGGACAACTAGAATCCTGAAATCTGCAGATATCCGCAGACCATGTTTGCAGATCGGATGTGGATACCAATTTTGTATTCGTGCAGGGCTCTACGGACAGCCAGTTCACTCAATACTGTCCCATTAGTCAAAACAAAAACTTAAAATAAAATGGAAGTGCATGTAATGAGATGCTCTTGGGTTGGTCATCAGCAGGGGGAACCAAATCTGGGACCCCTGGATCTAAAAGCACAAGCCTCTACTGCTCCAGCTAAACAACCCATGTCTGTTATCTCAAGATCAGTAACTGACTAGTAAATCTCCATGTGGTCCAGCCGCTAGAAAGGAATAAAGCGCCACACTGGGCATAAATTACATGCTTTCACTGGCTGAAGAAACTTTAGAAGTCCATCCAGCTCAAATGCCTACAGAAGCCGCTTCTTGTAATGTGATATCCCTGATAAATTTTTGGAGGGGGTGGGGGAGTGGGGAGAATAGATCTGAGACCTTTGGATTTAAAGTAGTTCAAAAGCTATAGCAAAGGCTTATAAACTTGTGTGATCCAATCACTAGAGGAGGACAGCACAGTACAGCACAGCACAAGAAACAAGTCTGGGTTACATAAGAACTGGAAAGCTGCCAGGACCAGATGGAATTTTGATCTCAATTTATGACTGTTCAGAGTCCCTTAAATTGTAATGTTTCTAATCATTAACCCTTTCAAACTACAATAGCTGAGCTGAATGGAGAGTCTTCCAAATATCATCACAGCTGTGGGAGGGTGGGGTAGGAGGAGGAAAAGAGCAGGAGAGAGAAGATTTAAATTCCCAAGCTGGGTAACACATGGTACCTATCGGCTTTACAAAAAGACTCATGGTCACTACAAAATTCATAAAGTCTGCTTTTCATGTGTATATTTAAATTAGCTTAAAATTATGTCTGGTGGCTTTAGTACCATGATGTTTTCGATCAGAGGTGTCTCTAAGAAAAAAGTTGAAAGTAAAAGCTTTAAGAATATAGGTATGTAGTTATACACATAATAATACTTGCCTCACTGTTTCATAGTTTAGTTCCTCTCAGAATATGGTTTTTAGAACACAGTATTACAAGGATTTGGATTTTATAATACCAGATAGCAGTGCAAATTCATTAGTAGTCTGGGTCAGAAATACATTGCTCACAGACGGGATGGTTGAGGGGTCTGTCAATTAAGTTACTGAGCCTCTAAGACTATTAGCTAAATGTTAATCAAGGTCAGCTACATTTATTGAGATCTGGGATTTAGTATCTTATGTGAAGCCATTTGAGAGTCATAGCCCAACTCCTAAAAAGCCAGTGTTCACATCATTAAATTTCACACAATTAGGCAATCTTGTTTATTTCTTCTCTATTGTACTACATTAATTGCAACCAAGGTCAAGGACTGAATGGATACCAAAAACTGAACTCATTCCTGAATGGTCAGCTTTTTCCTAAACAAATGTAGACCATTTGTGGCATGAAGGTCATTTGTTGATCTGAGTGATGGTTTTGGAAGGTGTAATTTGTATTCATGCCACCTTAAGACAAAAGACACTAACAGAAACCTCTTAAGGATACATCACTACTTTACATCAGTAAAGGGGAGTGCAGTAATAATCAAAATTGAAACAAATAAGAGACATCAGGAATTTGGTTGTTGGCAGCAAAATTAGCCCTGAAAACAAGAAGTGGCCAACAAACAGTACTCTGAGAGTCAGTCATACCTGAGTAAAGGAACTCAGCTACAACATAGACTATAAGGTCAGAAGGGACCATTATGATCATCTAGTCTGACCTCTTGCACAACGCAGGCCACAGAACTTGACTTGGTTGCATTTATGGTGTGGACTGATGTTAGAAAACACAAATCCACTGCCTATTCAAAAGTAAATATAGTTCAACAGAACAATGAAAAAGTCCCAAGTAAATAAAAAGTTATTTCATGAAGCTGCAGTATTGTAAAAAACTTTTCAAAGGAATATTACGTTTATAATTGAAACAACTAGCTGGACACAAAGATAAAACTCATCCACATGTTGTGCCACTGTTCAAAAGTTTTAACCTCCAGTAAAGGTTGAAACTAATTTGTTGATTTCAACTTTGATATTGAGAGTTTATACATATGTTTAAAGTATATCCAGTATAAATTCTTCCCATGCATTTAATTGAAAAATAACTTAATATGCAAATAAATTATTGTAAATCAAGTGAACGTAGCTGAGACATTATAGTGTACAAACTATCCTAACTGCAAGCTGCTGAACAATGCATAAAGTTCTCCATAATTAATTTTAAATGTACCTATCAATGTAAAAATTATTTTCCAGCTCTTACCTACTTAAATTTACAAACTTCAAAATAAAATTTTAAGAACTCCATCAGTATGCAACTTTTACTATAAGATAATCAGCAAAAGTTAAAGAACTTTTTAAAAACTTGTCATCTGACTATATAAAATCATAAAACCAAAACATAAAAAGTTGGAAAATAAAACACGTCTCTCTTCTGAAAAGGACATATTCATCTAACTTACAGTTATCAATACTGTAAAATAAACAAAGACCAAATCCCATACCATATGTCCTTCAGCACGAGCTTTGTTTTGCATAGCTTCCCTCTTTCGTTGCCAGAATTCTTCAACTTGTTTCGCTCTTTCTGCTGCTACCCATCCTCTTTGCCTGAGTAATTGAAAAATATGCCAATTAAAAATTTCTGAGTGCCCCATTCAAAATTAATGTATTCACACTCAATAATTGAGAACAAAGAAAGTCAACATTCTGTGAGGACACCATCTAATAGCTCCTTTTACCAACCAAAACACAAACACAGACAGACATTTCACAAAAGGAAGTTGCCAAGAAGCTCACCTCGTTTGTCCCCACTGCTGAAAAAGCAATTACAGCCTACAATATTTTCCATCCACATAGTGGGGATCTTAAAACTTTACTAGTGTAGTTATTTCTACTAAAGCCTGAAGTTATTTCTGAGAGGTTATCAAATTGTGGTGCATGGATCACTACCATTTCACAGAATACTTGAAGATAGTCTGCAGACAGCAGGCTGGTCACTTGGCATTTACTGCTCCTTATTTCCAGCTGCTAAACTTCATTAAAAGACAGCCAAAGATACAATACTTTTATGTATAAGCACAATTGTTGTAGTTGCCTAGGGATGTTCTGCAGCTGCAAATTGGAGGGGGTCCATGCAAGTCTGACTGGGAAAGGAAACGGTGTACAAGACAATCTCTGTACTAAGATGTGGTCTATACCATGCAAAAGTTGGTTAACTACTGTTCACTTTGTATTAACAAGCACCAAGTCAAATATGCTACCTGGCCAGTACCATGCCAGGAGATGTAACAGAGAGGTTGCCACTCCCTACCCCCAAGAGATTTCTCTCTCAAGTGCCACTGTATGCATCCCTGAGGCTTGGGTGTTCTGTACTGGAAAAAGGGCTGATATTGACAGGGCTGAGATTTAAAACGCCTTATTCTGAGACTCGAGAGCTACTCTAGAGTCTTTTAGGGATCTCATTACATCTTCAATCTTTTCATGAAAGAGACAACAATGCTCATAGGGCAGGTCCTCAATTATCTGTAACTCTTTAGATATGCCTTCTGAAGTCGGCCAGCGCATTGTGACTGCTTCGGAAGCTGAGTGCGCTGCATTCAAGGCCAACTGCACAGCAGTTTTGGCCACCAAATAAACTTCTGCCAGAATGATCTGGAAATCATCCCAATAGTTCTGAGAAAGTCTGTCAATAAAACATTGTAAGGAACATCAGTTTTCATGACCATATTTCACCAGAACTGCTTTGTAATTTGAGATCCTCATCTGGAAGCTCGAAGTGGAGTAAGACTTACAGCCCACGAGATTGAGGCACTTGGCTTCTTTGTCTTTCTGGGTTAACTTCTTGAAGCCCTGGAAAAAGTTTTCACTGGCTGCCGTTACCAGCAGAGATCCCAGAATCAGGTGGGACTAGAACTGTTCATATGTGGTAGCTGGGATCTGGTACTGTCTATCAGTCCCATTGGATGCTGATGCCAAAAGGCTTTAGCAGATTCTAGTAGTCCCTCATTGATTAATATCAATGTACATTCTGGTACCAATGAGCTGAGAATAGCAAAGAGCTTGTGGGGTGCATCCTGCACCTCTTCAGTGGGTACATGCAAGGCCATTGTTATCTGTTGCATGTGGTCCTGAAACAGTTTGTTGTCCACAGGGGTATAGGTCAACTTGTCAGAAACCATGGCATCAGCTGATGATAATGAGGTTGTGACTGGTTCTGTCTGTTCCTCAGCAATAACCTGCTGTACTGTAGTGGCATGCTCCTGAATTTGGTGTGAGGAGTGTGGCAGGGACAATCCACGGTGGCCCACGGGTGACGAGCTGCATCATGAGTGAGCTGGGGTGGTCAGTCCCAGATAATGCTGAGGTCCCCAAGAGGTCTACATGCCCTATATGCCCTGATCAAATGCAACCAACAAACAATCTTGGTCAATACTGGGTTTTGGCAACAACCACAGAATCACACAGGAGGACAAGATCAATGTAACTAACTGATACCACAGAGCCCCAACATCTACCTGCCTGGGGAAGGTTGGCAATTTCCCTGTGAGTCAAAAGACAGAAGGAACCCCCTTCTGAAAAAGGGCGTGCTCCTCCCATAGACACAGGGGGCACTCAGACCGAAGACAGGGGCAACAAGGTTACTGAATCCAGGAACTTCAGTGGCATCAGAGGAGGGTGCAGTTCTAAAAGGCATAGCAATGCCAGGCCTAGCAAAGTAGTACTAGATGACGAATGCCTGCAGATTAGCACAATGGACTGTAGCATGGCTGGTACCAGGGTAGAGTTTCTGTCCAGTACTATGGCTGCTGGCTGGTACCAAGGACACTAAAATGACAATGGAGGTAGTTGCTAGATCTTCCAGTATGTGCAGTTCCGTTCTGCTTGTACAGGCTCCAATGCTCAAGAAATTTTTTTTTTTTTTTTTTAACGTTTTGAAGCACTTTTAATGACTTACAGCCTGGTGGTTTTAGACCTTGAAATCAGATCTGGAGAGAGTGATTTTCACCTTTTCTCCTTAGAAGACATGCAACCTGTCTCTATGCTTTCTGGATGAGGAAGGCACCAGCCTGCAAGAGTCTTAGACAGACACCAGGGCAGAGGTTGAAGACCTCTGGACTTCAAAAAGCCTAGACACCTAGAGTCCGGGGTCATTAACTGCTCGATGATAAATCACCCTCTGTTATGCCTCTCTCAAGCACTGGGTCTGATTTGAGAAGGACCTACAAATTTCACAGCACTCCACAACATGCCCATCAAGGCAGAACAGACACCTGGTGTCAATTCCACCTTCACAGGATAGGCAGTTCTTAAAGCCCAGGGATTTTCTGTGGTCAGCCATGGCTGGCAAGATCACCAGAGACCAAGGAGAGAGGAAAAAGGTCTCTTCTTCCCCTTAGGCATCCTGAAGGAGGTAACGAAATACTGAAAAACTGCTAAGTAATTGCTGAAGAAAAAAATGTATTGGGGGGGGGTGGGAGGGGGGAGTAGCTCCAACAAGTACCACTAGTGGTAGAAAAGGAACTGCGTGTGGCAGGAAAGCTCCCCACTTTACACCTTCACAAAGTGCACAAAAATGCTCTTCAGCTCAATGCCATCGATAACTTCCTCAAGTTCAGTCACTGTAGATATTGAACAATGATGGTGACAGAACACAGCCTTGCCAAACTCTTGTGGAGATAGGAAACCATGCCATGTATCTGCTACTCACTGAAAGGCAGATTTCCATTCCATTATGGGCCTCTTTCATCAATGACACTATCTTCCCAGGCACACCAAGTCATCTCATCAGATCCCATAAACTTGCTCAATGCAATGAATCAAAGGCCTGGCTGAAGTCTAAAAAAGTGTTGCACAGAAATTAAATTCAACCATCTTCTCAAAAAGCTGCATCAAAGTAAAGACTTGGTCAACAATGGAACAACCAGGTCTAACGCCACACTGAGTATTCCAAGCTTTTGCCATGAAGTGCATTGTTGATTTGAAACATTAAAGACAGAAGTAAAGACCTTCCCTGGGATCAACAGCAGCATATTTTCTCTGTAGTTGCTATATTTAGCTTTATTATTCTTGAACAGAGGCAGAATAGCACCCTTCTTCCAGTCAACAAGGTGGTGATAGTGTGCCAGACAATCTGTAAGAACCTATGCAGTCACAGTACAACGATATTCTTATTTGTCTTCCAGAATTCAGAGACTATATGCTAGTACACAAAATGGTAAAACTTCATGAAACAAAGATTTTATAATATATTAATGTTATACATTTTAGGACTGAAAAGTGAGAAGAGGAAAGTTAAGCTTGCACATGCAATCTTAACTTTGTTTCCTTAGACATAAGTATTATGATTGTTTGAGGTATGCAATCACATAACTAATTTTCTCATATTGTATTGAAAAATGTATCTAAAGACTGACTCCTTCTCCAGCCCAACCTTTGCCCTCTGCTACTCCTCCCATCGCCACCTGTTGCCTCTCCTCAGTTTTATCTCTGAGGAATTATGTTCTGAGGAACACATTTTTCAGCCCTTTCTTCCTGCAGCAGCTGTTTCGGTAAAGATATGGGAGAGGATTTGCCCTATCTGCTTTGGCAAGGGAAACAAGGTTAATGAACGATGCCTGAGCACTATTCTTACTAAAAAGGCACAGTCACAGTTACTACCGACTGGTATAGAGGCCTTTGAGGTCATACCAAGCAGATCACCTGAGAAAAAGCAGGGTAGCATAAAAGCAGCTCAACTTGGGAGTGGGCTTTTGCTTTAAAAAGTGTCTATACTTATTGAAAGAAAAAAAACCCCACACAATTTAAATAGTAATGACAAAATACTCTTCTGCAATCCAACAACATTACCATACAATGACATACCCTCTTTTAAGCTATACAGTATTAACTGATCATCCCATTTCTGGTCAGCAGTGTTGGAAAGCTACTCATCTCCTGCCTGCTCCGGCAAAGTCTTCTCCTGAGCAACATGCCTTAAGCACAGGAACTGGAGATAGCTTAGCAGAAGCAGGCTAGTGGTGATCTTTGTAAGCACACTTCCACACTAGTGACTCAAACAGCTACAGGTCAGGTAACAGGAGGAGTTGGGAAAAGGACGGAATATCCCAGGAAAGATAGTAGGGAACTATGGACTATGAAAAGAGAAAAAGAAGCTTGTGGGTTAGTCCAGGCTGTCATTTCATTAGTAGTTTATATTTTAGGTCTTTAAACCAAAAGCACAGCACTCTTAGGGTTGCTAGTAATTAGTTATCAGATTAATTATTTACAACCATTAGCAACCTGAGTCTACCAAAGCAAAGAGTCAACCTATATAGTAGCTAGATTTACTAATGATTTCACCTGTTAGCACTGGAAGTAATGGTAGGATCTGCTACAAGTAGGTTAAGATACATAACACTATCCATCTTCAGTGAGAACTAAGGCACCTTCTATAAGGGTTATGCAGTCTGAGAAACCAGCACATGAACAGACAAAACAGTCTCAACGGATAAAGATGGTTTTGGAAAGTGTCTAGGATTAAGCTAAACACGACATAGGACAAAAATCTAACACATAGGGACGGATTCATGGATTATCACAGTCCAACCTGTTTGTATGGGCTTGTTTAGACACCTCCTTCAATCTTTTGATTTTTTTTCTAATTGCATCAGCATCTGGTAAATGGAGATGACCATCAGGCCCATTAGGAAATCCTGGACGTACTCCAGGTGGAACTCCTCTGTAGATAAATATGTACAGTAACTTTCATTACTTTCATTAAAGCAGAGCACATGCAACTCTAATGGAAGGTAGCTGTACCTTTCAACAAGTTCCCGACTTTGTATTTCTGCTCTCCATCTGGTTTCTCTCTCCTCACCTACTTTAATATTTTCCTTTTGCTGTTGCATCTGGTCAAAGATAGCATGGTAGTGTTCATACTGTCCTCTGGCAGGCACAGGGGAAGGCACAAGACCTCCTCCACCACCAAAAAATGGTGCCTGGGAATTAAAGAAAGAACTCTCACATTCTTGTCCTAATAAGCCTTTGCAGGGTCATAAAACATCATAACAAATCATGATTTCTTCAGAAAGTTTAATATGCACAGAATGCACCTGTTTCAACACCGTTTAGGAGAAAAATTTAAACTCTTATAACTCATGTAACATTAATATTTTATTTATTACCCTGTTAGCAGTTAAATTGTGTGTGCTATATCTATCACATTACAATAATCGCTGACCCTCTATTATAAAAGGAAATAATCCCATTTAAAAAAAAAAAATCAATAAAATACATCACCAAAGACTAAGTAGTTTATCAGAGTGAAGGAACTGAATCATGGAAAACAGGGGCAATGATGATATTATAAAAGTAAGATTGGTAAAAACTAGCTTCTCGTATGCCTTTTTCTTAAATCCAGTTTTTCACTAACACCTTCAGTACTGGTTGAACCCTCTTGCATATTCTGAAAGTTTGTTGCATAGGCAACACATGACCCTGCATGACCCCCAAGTGCCTCCCCAGATTTCTGCTCAGCCTGCCATGGGGAGGGAGAGACACTCTGTCCTTCTTCCGCTGCGCCTGCCCCACAGCACCTTTCCAGCATGTTCAGCCACTCCCCCTAGCAGTTGGGCCCAGGCAGTCAGTGGAGAGGATTGACAGGCAGTGGAGAGGACAGGATGCAGCCAACCTTCCACACCAGCTGAGGGTGGCTGCTCCAGGTCGCCGCCTCTGTGCAGCATGGCAGTGACCTGAAGGAGAGCCGAGGCTGGGGAGGCAGTGTGATCCCTAGAGGCAACACGTGGGACGGTCACCTGTCCTCCACCCCTTTACATTTACAGGTCATGTAAAACTTGCAGCAGTTTTCAATAATTCATTTACAATACATTGGCACGTCTCCCTGATGAGAAGCATCACACCAATAACATTTCTACACTGAATTTATATTGAAATTATCAATAAAACAGTAGTATTTCACTGAAAGAATGTTAATTCACTGTTTCTAAATTACTTAAATATGTACTCAAGAACCAAATGTAGGAAACTACTGCTGCCAGTACCATGTGACAATACTGCTACTAATCCTCGCTCCTCAGTTTGGCTTGCCTTGCCTTCCCCTCCTACAAATCTCACCATCTTCTCCCTTCACAGATGCTTAAGTTAATCATCTGCTCTCCTCTTGTAAGTCCTCCACTTGACAGAGTGACCCCTACCCATCTCTCTCATGCCTCACGTGCTTCCCAATTTTTACTCTCTTCAACTTCTTGCTCTCCTCCAGCTCTTTCTCCCTCAACTATAAGCATGCTTTAGTCTTTCCAACCTTAAAAAAGCCCACCCATGACCCCAATTGCCTCACCAAATATTGCTCCATCTTTCTTCTCCCTTTCATCTTTAAGATCATAACATGCTGCCTACAATCACTGTCAGGAGTTCCTCTCGTTCAATTCCATCCTAGACCCTCTCAAATACAGCTTCTATCCCTTGCACTCAACTGAAACTCTGCTTGCCAAAGTCTCTAATGGAGCTCTCCTAGCTAATGGTTAGAACCAATATTCCATCCTCATCTTTGACCCTCCAGCCACCTCTGACAGTTGACTATGTTCGTCTTAAAATCTTGTCCTCCCTTGGTTTCCGTGACTGTCCTCTCCTGCTTCTCCTCCTATTTCTCTAATTGCTCCTTTAATGTTTCTTTCTGAGCCTCACCCCAACCCCCAACTTTCTCTGTTGGTTCAACAAAGAAATCTCCTTGATTCCCTTCTCTTCTCCTTTACACCTGATCTCTGGGAAACCTTACTTGCAAACACAAATGCCAGCTACCCTCTGTGATGCTGTATGATTATTTTTAAGAGAAAAGAGAGTTAAAATGGTTAATAAATCATATACATACAATCATTACAAAGTTCTTATCAGGCTTGTAGCAGTGAGGAAATAAACTGCTAGTTATGTATAACCATGTATATTATTGTTGCTATCACTGTTATACAACTGCAACAAATCTTGTACAAAACATACCTTGTAAGGTGTTAAAGGAAACGTTATGATTTGCTAAGTAGGTTTATCCTTTTTATACCCATGTATCATCACTGTATCTGAAATTGTAAATACTGGCTATATATAGACCTATATCCCAATGCCTTTGTTCCTGGGGTAACACCCACCAGGTAAAATCTACATTGAAGCCAGACAGCTTCATGTTGATGGCCCATCAAAGGCAACTGAATCTCACAATGGGCCATAAGAAGAAGCTCGTCCCCACCTGTGGACATTTTAGAAAGAATATGGTCAATTGCTGCTCCTGTGAACCATCAAACCATGTACAGGCATGCAATTTGCTCACGTGATCATGAGCATCTTATGAACACTCCATCTTGTGCCTGTACTTTTCCACAAACAGTGCTGTGGGCTCCATTTGGGACAGTAAAATTCCATCCACATGGGAGAGGGTATAAAAGACCCTGGAAACATTTCCATTTTGTCTTCATTTCCTGATTCTGGACTTCTATCAAGGAAACACTAAACAAGGACTGATGACACGCAAGCTGTTTGGGTAATTTCCAGAAAGACTTTTGCAAACTAGCAGTTTATTTCCTCACTGCTACAAGCCTGATAAGAACTTTGTAACGATTGTATGTATATGATTTATTAACCATTTTAACTCTCTTTTCTCTTAAAAATAAAGCTTTATATTTTAGCCACTAAGGGATTGGCAACAGCGTGTTTACTGTGTAAGATCTGAGATATATATTGACCTAACTTGATATATTGAGCTATGTGGCTGAGCTTTTGAGAACAGAAGAACTCTTTGTTTGATTAAATTTGTTTTCAATAACCACTGTGACAAAGCTCTTCCTCTACCTTGGTGGGTCCAGTGCTTTTTTCTAGCAGTAGGTCAGGGAACTGCTTCACCCCTTAGTCTTCTTCCAGCTTCTAGGGGTAGTTGTGGGTAATAGAGGTTCTCTAAGATGGCTGCTTCCTGCTGGCTCCCAGTCCTGTCTCTGGTTCTCGTAGGCCCTTGCCCCTTCGCTGGGGCTCTTGCCCCTCAAGTGAATGGCCGGTGGGGTGGGAGGGACGCTACAAGTAGCAGCCTCATGCTGGGGCTTCAGGAAAGCTGCTAGCTTCCCCGGGTTACTTCCCAGTGCCCATTGACTTAATGTCCACACCCTGCTTGGACAGGACCTCCTTCCTGGCCCTCCTTGCCAGGGGAGGTTCTTGATCTCTGACAACCCCACTGGGTGTGGTAGTGCCAAACCAAATGTCCAGTTCAATCTTCCCCTTCCGGCAGGGTCTCTTCTCTCAGGCTTCCAGGCCTGTGAAAGGTCTTTCGCCCTCTTCGGGCAGGGTTTACCCTCCCCCAGTCTTTGTACCTGTCGGGTTCTCTCCTACCAGCATTCTGCTCCTTCTCCAACACCCTCCTGGCTCTTGATAGCATCTTGCCTGCGGAAACCCTCTGGTAGCTCACCTCACTCCCACACAACCACCCATACCCTTTCTTTGAAGTGAAGGCTTTTAACAAGTCCTAGGCAGAGCCCTGATTGGCTCCAGGTGCATTCATTAACCTGGAGTAACCCCTGCTCATCTACCAGGGGAAATGGAACTTGCTCATCCTGGGGCTGATACATTAGCCTTCTAGCACTCTCTGGTAGCCATCTGGTCTGACCCTGTCACACCACTTATCATAAAGTCTAGTGTCTGGGAGGTGAAAGACTGGAATGTCTAAGGAAACTGCATTTTTTATTTCTTGTTAACCAGTTTGGTGAGAAAGAAGTTTACTTTTGTTACTGGCTTGATATAAATCAAAGAATATAATAATCACAAGTTTTGGGTGAGTCTGCCCTATTTCTCAGCAGTGTGTCCTGAATTTGGCCTCTTCAGCCATAACCCACAGAGGCATAGTGATACCCTCTCTAAGCCAACTCACTGATCTCTCACTGTACTCTAGAACTGTGTCCTATACAAACTAAAATCTCAGTCAAGCCAAAATCTCCTTGTGAATGTCTAGGAGTCAGCTCAAACTCAACATGCCTAAAACAGAGCTGTTAATCTCCCCTCCCCCTCCAAACCTTTCCTACCAACTCCTTTTTTTAATCACTGTGGACAGCGACACCACATTCCTGCCTATCACTCATGCCTATTACCTGAGCTTCATCTTTGACTCAAAACTCTCTCTAGGTTCTCTCATCCAGGCTGTGTCAAAATCTTTGACTTTTTCTGCCTTTCCTATCCATCTACACACCTAAAATGCTCATCTAACCTCTAATCTCATGTTTCAATTACAGCAACATCCTTTACTCTGTCCTTGACCAATGCAATCTTGCCTCTCTCATATTCATTCACAACGTCTTCAGAAAGATTATTTTCCTAGACCAACATTTTGATCAAATCACCTCCCCCCCCCCCCCCCGCTTCTCTCCGCTGTCTCCTGCCAAGATCCTCAACCATTGCATCAAATCTAATGCTGCTGTGTCTGTCCTGATTGCAAGATTACCAAAGAGGATGGTGGAACTAATTGTCTTCTTTGATATCCTAATATCTTCTTGGATTGGTCAGAAGATCTATTGATACAAAGATAAGGAATATATAGTGTTGTCCCCCCTTCCCCAGATATAGGGAGAGAAAGAGAGAGAGAGGAAGAAATTGCTTCCTTTTAAAAAGGCAGGTGTATATCTACCTAGTGATCTAAATGGATCTCGAGTCTTTCAATAAAGAGACTCATCAGTTTTAGCACTGAACAGATTTTGTTCATCAAACAGACAATCTTCAATGACTGACTGAACTTCCTTAACCAAGCAACCCTGATACCAACAATGATGATGCATGTTTCATAACAATAGCTGTAGCCATTGAACATCCATCTACATCAGCTGCATCCAGTGCAGCCTGAAAGGTTTTAGCAATTAATAGAGCTTCATACATCTATCTATCCTCATCCGCAAGACTGTTCCCCTTCAAGGAGATAGCTTTGGAAGAAAAAATTGTCAGACTATTTAGTCTCACTGGTTCTCTTTCTTTGGGAGTTCACTTTCCTGTTTGTTTCAATTTGTCTTTGGTAGCAAAGACAAGTGAAGATGGAGTAAGATGAGTAGAAAAGCACTCAAAGTCTTCAGTCAATACTTGATAGCTACCAGCAGCATGTTCTGAAGTAGTTGCAATTGTGGCAGGAGTAGCCCTTTGCCAGATCTAAAATTCTCTGATTTATAGGAAGAACAACTCTACTGAGATATGTCAGTTGTAAAATATCAAAGCAGTTTATATGCCTTCTCCTGTATTGTTTCCAATGGGGCTCACAGCACTTGTGTTATATATTTCAATATTTTTTTTAAAAGTTTTTAAATTGTCCAGGTACAGAAGATAAAAGTGTCATCAGGTGAGAAACTTAGAACCATGTGGAAGTTCAGATGAATCTTCTTGATGAACCACAGTTTTCTTACCACTAGAGTTCCGATGTTTTTCTGTTTCCATAAGCCAAATATGAGAACTATGACTCACTTGGAGTAGGTGATTTATGAAGATTCCCCATATATAGGGGGGAAACTTGTCCTGAATACTGTGGATATTGATGGCCAGAATGGCCAAATGTATTGACCAAATGGCTAAGACATTCACTGAATTCAGAGGAAACCAAGAATAATGAGGATCATTTGTACGGTCTTGTCAGATTTTATTTTGCTGACCTGCTCTCCTCCAAAGGAGGAGCTGGAGTCAGAAGACAACAGCTGGAGACTTGAATATCTGGATAACGCTTCTGTTCTCAGTCCCACTATCACATTGTTGGAGACAAATACTTATACTGAAAGTTTTAGATCTTTCTCAAAGGGATTTGAGTAAAGAGATTTTGATGGCACGGAAATAGGACAAGTCTCTAATAATGGAAACTCAGGCTCTGGGGTGATCTTAAGATAAGGAAGACACAAACAATCCTTTCAGAGCTGTGAAGCCTCTCGTTAAGGGTATCCATGCTGAGGGATCTGGAGCCTCCTCTAATTGTTTTGAAAGTGCTACTGAAGATGAAACTGACAGCACCCAAAAGCAAAGCTTCAAGCAAGACGGTACAGGAACAGACCATGATTGATGTACCTGTGCCAACGTAACCAGTGATGCTAATTCCTGTGTGTCAGCCTTAGCACAGTTATCTTTCCACTATCTACGTAGATGTGGCACTGAAGCTTGGACACAGAGTGGCTTCACTGATTCCTTCAGAACATAAAAACAGCCACAGTGGGTCAGACCAATGGTCCATCTAGTGCAATAGCCTATCTTCCAACAGCGGCCATTGCCAAATTGTTCAGAAGATAAAAACATATACCTTGACTTTACTAAAGCTTTTGATACTGTCCCCCACAGTATTCTTGCCAGCAAGTTAAAGAAGTATGGATTGGATGAATTGACTATAAATTGGATAGCAAGCTGGCTAGATTATCGGGCTCAACAGGTAGTGATCAATGACCCGATGTCTAGTTGGCAGCCAGTAACAAGCGGAATGCTCCAGGGGTCTGTCCTGGGACCAGTTTTGTTCAACATCTTCATTAATTATCTGGAAGATGGGGTGGATTGCATGTTCAGCAAGTTCATGGAAGACACTAAGATGGAGGGAGTGGTAGATATGCTGCATGGTAGGGACAGGCTACACAGTGACCTACACAAATTGGAGGATTGGGCCAAAAGAAATCTGATGAGGTTCAACAAGGACAAGTGCAGAGTCCTGAACTTAGGATGGAAGAATCCCATGCACTGCTACAGACTAGGGACCAACTGGCTAGGCAGTAGTTCTGCAGAAAAGGACAGTGGACAAGAAGCTGGATATGAGTCAGTGTGCCCTTGTTGTTGTGAAGAAGGGTAACAACATATTGTTCTGCATTAGTAGGAGCACTGCCAGCAGATTGAGGGAAGTGATTATTCCCCTCTATTCGGCACTTGTGAAGCCACATCTGGAGTATTGTGTCCAGTTTTGGGTCCCCCACTACAGAAAGGATGTGGACAAATTGGAGAGAGTCCAGCGGAGGGCAACGAAAATGATTAGGGGGCTGCAGCACATGAGTTTGAGGAGAGGCTAAGGGAACTGGGTTGATTTAGTCTGCAGAAGAGAAGAGGGGGGGATTTGATAGCAGCCTTCAACTACCTGAAGGGGGGTTCCAAAGAGGATGGAGGTAGGCTGTTCTCAGTGATAGTATATGATATAACAAGGAGCAATGGTCTCAAGTTGCATTGGGGAAGGTCTAGGTTGGATATTAGGAAAAGCTTTTTCACTAGGAGGGTGGTGAAGCACTGGTTACCTAAGGAGGTGGTGGAATCTCCATCCTTAGAAGTATTTATGTCCCAGCTTGACAAACTCCTGGCTGGGACGGTTTAGTTGGGGTTGGTCCTGTTTTGAGCAGGGGGTTGGACTAGATGACCACCTGAGATCTCTTCCAACCCTAATCTTCTATAATTTTAACAGAACAAGGCTACTTCAAGTAATCCATTCCCTGTTATCCAGTCCCAAGTTCTGGCATTTGGAGGTTTAGCGATACCTGCAGCATGGGGTTGAGTCCCTGATCATCTTGGCTAATAGCCATTGCTAGACATATCCTCCATGATCACCCTTGGCCACATGCTTATTGACGCTCTCAAATAATTCTAATAGATTAGTGAGACATGATTTCCCTTTACAAAAGCTATGCTAACTCTTCCCCAACATCTTGTTTTTATCAGTGTGTCTGTAATTTTGTTCATTACTATAGTTTCAGCCAGTTTGCTGCCTCTCAAGCCTTTTTACATTTCTTTCTTTTTTTAATTCTTCCATTGGCCTAGTTGCATCTACACCAGGGGGACCGATCAGCATAGCTTCAGTGCTCAAAGGTGTGAATTTCACACTCCAGATCACCATAGCTCTGTCAACCTAACTTTCAAGTGCAGCTCAGGCTAAAGTAAGCAAGTGACACTAGTGTTATTTCAACTGTTCTGGTTAAGGTGGTCTGAAGGAACAAAGTGGCCACCATGTACTTTATGTTGCAGGAAGGTGGGGGAAAGTAAAGGGGCATGAAGAGCACATGTGCAACCCCTGCTGGACACAGATAGTGAAAATGTTCCGAATTGCATGTTTGGGGTGCTCACACCCCAGGAGTAGGATGTATATGTGCAATACTTGAAAAACAAAAAAATGTTTTTTGGAAACCCTGCTCAGCTGGGTTATTGTTATTACAGCAAAGATACTGTAACCTATGTGAAACTCAATGATATAAGTGAGGGATCATGCACTATTTGGCAGAGAATGGCTGAGATTCAGCTAGACTAGCAATGCATAGAATTCCTATAAGTTCAACCAACCAAAACTCCAGCACAAATCAAAAATTAATTGAACTTTTGGAGAAGACAGCTGATGTCCTCAGGATCGTTTCAGAACCTTAACACATATGAAAACAAAAATTGTGCTTAAAAAAGAGAGCAATTCCTAAATTTTGCAAAGCACATCCAGTACCTTTTGAGATACAGACAAAAATAGAAGTGAAACTATGGCACTTACAGTACTCTAGAATTTTATCCAAGAATAATGAGTTAATGGAGCACCTCTATAGTGCCAGTAATGAGGAAAAACAGGGTTATCAGTATCTGTGATGATTTCAAAGTAAAGTATCCATATATTTGCATTGTTTGCTGGTGGTAAGCCTTTGTCCTACCCTACCTACAACAAATGGAAATTGAAGACAGTGATAAATACCACCTCAAAATTAAAAGGATTATTTCAATTCACATTTTTGGTTGAGACAGCATCTAGTGGGCTGGGAGCCATAGCCCAGGAATTACAGGTTTTTCCTGGGACTCATTGTTACTTGGATGATATATCAGTCAAAGGAGCTAATGACGAAGCACACCTTGCGAAACTCCAAAAAGGCATTTGCAAAGTTGTCCAAATATGGTCCTACAGCAAACAAGGAAAAGACTCAATTACTTACTGTCATCATATAACTCAATGATGTTCTTGTGATTTATGCCAACCATGTTAAAACTGTCCTCAAGTCACCCCAACCACAAAATGTGTCACATTTGAGTTCCTTTTGGGGGATGGTCAGTCATTACCTAAGGTTTTTGCCCAAAACACATCAGCAGTGTTACATCCTCTAAATGAACTCTTACGCAATTGAATGAAATGGTGTTAGCCCATACAATGCACCAGGCTTTTTGGAGAGGCCAAAAAGCTTATAGAATCAGAAAGGATCCTTATACACAATGCATTTCTGCCTATAGAATTAGCTTGTGCTGCTTTCCCATATGAAATAGGAGCATTAATTTCACATGTAATGGAAGATCATATTTGAAAGGCCTCTTGATTTTGCTTCTTGATCTCTATTTCAGAACATAGCAATGCTCAAAATTGATTAAAAAAAGCTCTGAGTTTAGAGTGGGGAGTTAAGTTTAACAATATCTGTTTGAGTAACCAATTACAGTTCTGTCAACCACTAATTTCAATTTTAAACCCCTCCCAATAGGAAACACTAGTGATGGCAGTGGTATCCTTACAGAGATGGGAAATATTTTTGGGCTCTCACACAGTTATAGTGAGTTCAAGGGTACCAACCCCCATATGAATGCAGATTGCATGTCACACTTGCTACTGAAAGTACAGGTAAGGATACTGAGCGGAACCAAAGAATCCATATGTTCCATAAGGCACAAATTGAACCCTAGCCAGTGACAAATGCCACAGTAAAACACAAAAACTAACAATGATCCAGTGCTAGCTAAAGAGGATAGACTTATGCACACAATACTGTTCCCAGATATCTTTGCTTGAAAAGAACATTTAAGTTCAAGGTTGCTTAATGTGTGGCACCGGTATGGTTATTCCCATAGGAAGCCCAGATCACTCTTACTCCAAGAATTACATGAAGGCCGTCGGCGAATTGTAAAAATGAAAATCCTTGCCAGGTGTTGCATGTGGCTATCACACACTAACACACAAAGAGGATCTGGCAAAAGGGGAATTGGCAACACAAATTTAAGGTTGTCAGCATATGCGTAAAACATACTCCCTTCGCAATTTTTTTAGGTATGGCCAAATATTCCATGATAATGAACCCAATTGCACTATGCTGGATTATGGTACATATGTTTTTGACTGTAGCAGATGCCCATTCTAAATGGCTTGAAGTATGTGATACGAATTCATCTAATTCAGTGCACATATGGCAGTGTTAAAAAATTATTATTTTCAAGGGCAAAAGTTGCTGAACAAATAGAAATTGACAATGCAAGTGAGTTCACACACAAATTTTAAATTGTTCATCAAAAAGAGTGTTGTCACAGCATCCCCTGTCCTTCCCCAAATGGATTAGCAGAAAGATTTATCCAGATACTCAAGCAAGTGATATATGCTATGGCTCTGGACAAAAGTAGTTTACAACACAAGATTGCAAATCTTCTTTTGGTTTCTAGAAAGAAAGTGTATGCCACTACAAATCAGATGCCAACGCTGTTTTTAGAATGTCATTTGAAGTTTCACTTAGACTTATTAAACTCAATCTACAAAGAGATATTCTTAAGAAACAAAAGCCAAATTGTGCACCCCAGATGCAAAGTTTTCATATGAAAAACTGTCTTATTAAGAGACTACTGAGCTAATTCATGGAAACCCAGGGCGATTACATAACAGACTGGTCCTCTGTCTTATTGGATAGAAGTGCCAACAAACATGTCAATCAGCTTTCAGTATGTCCTACACCAGTGATGCCTATTGCAAGTACCAAGCCTACAATAAAACCATAGACAGTAACTCGTGATGGTACCAATGAGCCTCATGTCCCTGTTTCTACTAACAGTGACCTTAGCATTACAAAGCAGGAAAATGTTTCTCAGTCAGTTGCACCACAAAGTCTGTTTTTCAACCTGTTGTGATGTCCATGAGATGTTATCTAGAAAGAAACTGTAAACCACATCTCAAACTTAATTTGTAGCATGTTGTATATTTTAACAACAGTTTTGATATTTCATTTGTAACTGTATGTCCTTTTACATTTAAGGGGGTAGAGAATATGTAGTGTAAAAGAAAGAATAGTATTTCTTGAAATAGTTTGTAAGCCCTCTAGCAGTGCTCACTATTTTTTAGATTTTGAAAGAGGCCAGCAATCAGAGTAGCAGCATGTATATAGCTAGGACTTGCATGTTTGTGTATAGTAAGTAAACAGACATGTGTGACCCAGTTGTGCCCATGCAGTTTCCTCACATTCTTGTTGTTCTATAAAAACCAACACACACAAAACGTGGTCACTGTGATCCATATATTTGTCTCATACCTAGCAGTAAAACCTCCTGTCCTGAAAAAGCTGTAACTAGTGCAAAATACAACCCTCCATTTGCTTAGCAATGTAAGTTGCCATAAATACCACTCTTCTGCTTAGATCTACGCACTGAGACATACAGTCAGAGAGTGAGTCTGACCTCCCACAACAGTTATGTTCCCAGGCAACGAGGCAACTATCACCCAATAGGAGAGCCCCACAAGTATGCAAAACAGAACTAACATTGGATCCAGACTACATAATTCACTCTTGCAAGACTGAAGAACTGTTAAAAAATTAATAAACTAAATTGGCCACTCTATCAGCTCCCAACCACCACCTAAAGTCGGATTTTGTTTTATTTTAAAAGCAGTAACAGCAGCAGCTCCAACTCATCTCCACCAACTTCTTCTTTTACACCAGAATTAGTTTTGCCATCTTTAATACCATCTTAAAAAGAGAGAAAACATCATACTCCAGTATCAAAAAATTAAAATAAAAGCCCTATTTAATTCTTGAAATTTCAAATGCTTTACTGTTTCTTTCTTTCCCGTACCTCATAAAAAGTTAAGAATTTTTAATACTGTATTTGCAAGCTACAGTCTCTGAACACCAAACCCCAAAAACTAAATTAATTGAGCATCTTTAAGTCCCTATATAATTAATAATTAATACAGCAGACCTAACCTCTTTCAGAACTAATGCAAAAACTCTCTTCAACCTCAACTTTCTCTTAGCAAGCTGTTCACACAAACACTTGCTATTGATAAATTAGCTAAGCTATTTCTCCTATGGGCTCGAAAGGAAGAAAGGAACAATACAAATCTCTCACAGGGGAAGGGCTCAGACATTATATTGCTGGGGTCCATAAAAATACCTAAACAGAAAAATTTATGGAGAGATATGAATGAGGAGGTTGTTCCACACATAGGTTTCATTATAAAAAAGGGGACCACGGACAGGAATGGGAGAAGGAAAGAAACAAATAGGGTGTATGAAGGCTGAACTTATTAGCAGAATGAAGGAAGACGCAAAAATCTGACAGATGTTAGAAATCAGAATGTGTACTCAAAATCCAAGAAGTTGCATATGTAAAGGGGGCCATTACTCAGTACCTCTAAGACTATCCACAGATTAGTACTGAGGACAGCTCCACATGTAGATAGGTCTCTATTTGTTTAGGAGAAAAGAACATGCCATGAAAGATGAACAAAAAGGAAAGAACAGATTGTGCTATATTTCAGCAGCTGCTGCCAACCTTAACTTCACCACTTCCACCTGAACTAAGCACATTCCTCCAGCCTTGTTCCCTGGCTCTGTTTATCCGTTCCATCTGGAGAAGACAAAAAATGAAGGGAAAACAAGTTCAAGGATTCAATTTTCTTTAAAAAAAAAAAAAAAAAAAAAAAAAAAAACCCACAATTTTACTGTTGAAAAGAAAAATCAAACATATCTTACCCTTTCCTTTTCCAGTCTTCTCATCTGCTCAGCCTTCAGTAAACTGATCTGAAAATTTGAACAATTGGTATATTAGACTATATATTCCGAGGTAATTTATGACATACTGCACAAGGGACCATTTTATTAATTAAACAATCATTGTAAATAGAAAAGAAGCCCAAGTATTTTGTCTACCTGGTCTCTTTGTCGTTTTTCCTTCTCAAGTAATTCTAATCTTTTCTTTTTTCCAGCTTCCTGAAAATAAGTATATATTTACAATTTATCAGTCAACACTACTTTCAACAAATGTATGTCAAGAAGGTTAGTATTCCAGTGGCAGAGTTATGCGCAGGAAGGTAAAAATTAAGAAGTTAGAAGGTGTTTGGAGGAAAGAAATGAGGAAAGGTTTGGAGGTTTTATTTTTCATTTTAAAAAGCTTTCTGTTCTGGTTTTGTTTTTGGATGTAGCTTGGAAAAACAGGCAGATGGGTGTCTTTATACCTCAAACATTTTCCTCCTTTCTTCTCCTGGATTCATTTTCTTCATTGGAGTTGGATGGGCCTAGATAAAGGTAAAACTGCAAATTAGATAGATCAGTGTTTGCTACTTTCTAGATCCAAAAATAATAGGAAAGTGAAATCAGGAAGTGAGAACAATAATTTAAAATGCAACAATAGTTGACAATGCTGCTTCACCTATTATTCAGAAAGAAGATGATATTTAGATCTATGGTAACAGTGTTGTAATTCTTCATTTGGCTCTTGACAATGAGTTCTATCTAGTCAAAACAAAGGTGCAAGTAATTTTAAAAGTTAAATTTTGTCTTTCCAATTAATTTCCCTTCTCTGAATATCATTGAGAATATCAATGCCCACTGATCCTCTATGCCCTCCTCATTAACAGGTTGAAGGTCCCCTAGAGATATCAATCATGGTGATCGCTAGGAAAAACAAGTTGGCCTTGAAGTTTCCAACTATAGAGATCTTTCAAACTGTAGTTAATTAAATGTATTCTCATGTAACAACATTGATAACTGGAATGCATGTATATGAACACAGAGAAGTTTCCACAGTTGATTCACCAAGTATAATCCTGTACAACTCTGAGTATGTCTGTTTGCCTTCATACCACTGTATTAAGGATCAGTTCAGATGTGTCATTCAATATAAGAAATACATTAGTGAAGACAGTTCTCTCACATACAGAGAAGGAAGAATACAACAGAAATAGGATAATCTTTCACTGTTTGTACAGCACAGAGGCAACTATCAGGCTTGATGCTATAAATACTACTGTGATTCAAACAGTGAATGGGAAGATACAAAAATACTATTGAGGCACAGCATTCCAAATACCCGCCAGCAAAGGGTATTGGAGGCAGGTGTTTAGAAGTCTAGTTTGTAATACTTAGTTATGCATGAGCACATTGGATCCAAGTTGCCATTTTGCAGACTTCATTGGTTAATACATAACATTTCTATCAAGGAAAACATAAATGGTGAAACGTACCCTAGGGCAGGCAGTGCCTGAGCCATGCATGCGTCTCTGACAACATTTAGAGCTAAGTGTTATAATTTGGGAACGAAGTTTTATTTCTTATAGCTCCCAATCACATATTTTGCAGCAGAATCTGCTATTTACTGAATAGTTGGCTCCAGGATCTAAGGCTTCATTTAACAAAAAATTATTTTTCTTGGTTGAGAAGACAAGATACATGAGACAAGTGTAAGCCAATAAAGTGTTGTGTTCCTAATAAGTACAATATGACGAAAGCTTGAGGTGTGAACTGCCACATTCATCTCAACAATGTGTTGACTCAAAGCTCAAGGTTTGACCATTTAAAAATATTAACTATTTCACTGCTGCTTATTTTAGCAGAAACCTGCAACTAATTATTTTATTCTGCAGTCCCAAACCATCCCCAACACCTCCTAGGGTGTCAAAAACCTCTAGAAAACCTTTAAATTCCCCTTCCACTGTCAGTGTATAATATGTTTTAAAAGCTATCAAAAACAAAAAATGTGTAGCATTTCTAAAAATGAAATAAAAGGCTACTATTCTATTATTCATTTTCAGATTTAGTTCACTAAAACTTTTTTTTTTTTAATTTTAAAAAAATGAAGGTTCTGCAGTTCCCAGCGTAGTACATAATCCAGAAACAACGCTATAAAACAGATCTAGAATTCAGTCTACCGTTCTCTAGAAAAAAAATAGAGCCTTGAATATAATGTTATATTCTCTCAAAATATCTGGTGAAACCATGTTTCAGGAGTATGCATCTGTTTCTTTTATTTGGAAAAGGTGAGTACCTGTGAACTCAAGATGAAATTTCCTTTGGGTATGAAGCCTTACAGAATATAAAATGTTGAAGTTGTCATTTCCTCAACTCTTCATTGGTAGGCTCCTAATTCCAATCCTCCCCATATGTAAAATGATAGCTATTCATGAAAACCACTCCCTCCTCCTCCCCCCCCCCCCCAGCCCCACACAGAAGAACATTAAGGTCCATGGCGTGGAAAGATTACTCTGACAGCCTGAAATACTAGGCTGAGGCTTCCTATTAAGCACTTACATACTTTTCAAGGTTTGATTCTCTTTGCTGCTTTGAGAAATCTAACTCCATCCATTGGGGTGAGTTGACAATGAATTGTGTGTGTAGTCAGGAAGCCAGAGTGCTACTAAAGGCCTCTCCTGGAAGCAAAATTCCTTGGTCACGATACCCTGAAATAGCTGCAGAGCATGAGGGTTCTGCATTGCACACTAATCAATGTTCTGGTACCCATAAAAATGATTCCATGTCAATAACTACATTCTTGATGTGGATTGTTTCTTAAAGTTAAAGTGTTTCAGATTTTTCCAAACAGCAGCTTTTCTGTTCTAGTTCCTTCAGCAATCATACCAGTAGATTCATGATTCCTGGGTCTTTCTGCCTAGTTGGCACATGCAAATTGTTTAAGGATGGTAGTCGTGCTGCAAGACGTCAATTTGTAAAACCAATGGCCTCTAAGGGGGCATTACACTCGTAATATTTTAATTTATTCCCTCATTTTTTTAGGATCTGATTAGATCAACTGCAAATGTGCAACTCCCACTGACTTCAGTGTGCCCACTGCAGCTTCTTTGTAGTCTCCTTCCAGTAACACAGAATTACAGCTGCTGATGCAGGACTGATTAAGAGCTACTGAGTTGTGACGTTATATAATGGGAAGCAACTAGATTCAAGGATTGTTATCCTAGTCCTCCATTTGAATCACTGGACCATTATATTTAGAGATATTAGGTGCTCCTCCGTCTGTTGGAAAAAGGTCATAGTCTTTGGTATAATCTTGTTTCCTTGGCCACCCCTGTTCAGGCAGGCAGATGTTTAAAACATTCTTTGCCTCTTGCCTTATACAAGGTCAGAGTCAATCACTGAAAGAATTGAACCAGGAACAATGTGGCACAGTTATACTTACTGCAGGTGCCATTGCTTTGAATTTCTTCACTTTTGTGCACAAGTATAATATTTTGCTTTTTGTTTTATTTTAAAGTGAAACTTGAATAAGTTAACTCTTGGAGAAAAGCTACTTAACAGCACCTATCAATGTCCATATTCAAGGACAGTGTGAAGACTAAACAGCTGTATCATCCCAGCCCCATTCCACACCCTATTGCTTGTTTTCTTCTCCAAACACTTTTTTATCCTTCCTCTTCTTTTAAAATCCAGATTAAAAAAATTAAAAGATCTTAAAAAATTAAGATCAGAAATTCAATTAAAATTTCAAATAGTTTAGTTTAGTCCAGAGTCTAGTGGTACCCCCTTCAAAATACATGGAACTTTAAAAAAAAAAAAAAAAAAAAATCAGCTGAAAGGCCAAACTAACGAGATTCCTAATGCCAGGATTTTGTTACACCCCTCCAGATACATGCAGTTGCTTTAGAAGAGACTCTACTTATTTACAGGTAAATTCCTCCTCACTTTATTTCAACTTCTGCATTCTCTGAAGACTGCGCTGCATTAAGGGGCATGTTTTATGTATTAACATAGGAAATTTGCTTAGACATGCTATCTACTGATCACACTGTTTAATGAGTTTGTTTAATGTTTAATGAGTTTAACAGTGTTGAATACAGAACAAGTAAACTTACTAATAGAAAAAAAGATTTGAAGATCAAGTGGATTAACCAGAGAAGTATCTAATAAGTAATAAATAGCTAGCTTTTATATAGTGCTTTTCCATCAGTAGATCTCAAAGTGCCATACAAAGAAGGTCAGTATCATTATCCCCATTTTACAGATGGAGAAATAGAGGGACAGAGAATACTTTGAATAGTGACTATTAAATAGTCAATGGGCTCTGCAAACTTTACTTGTAAGTTACCGTATTCCCAAGACTGATTGCCATAAAACTAGGTCACTGAAGCCATACAAGCTGCAGCCAACTTAAGTAGCATTCCAAACCAAACAACTGAGAGTCTCCAAAGTTCAGCAATTGCTTCTTACAAAACTGAAGAAATAAACAAAGCAAGGCATGTATTTGGTTTATGAAAATGAAACTATTTTCTATGTAGATGTGTGTCAATACAAAAGATGTAATAAAAAGAAACATTAATAGGATATTAGGAGACTATATTTTAAGACTTCAAGTAAGGAAAAATCAAATTAGTTAATTAAAACAAACTTCTGGAAAGAGGTACCTTTATTACTACTTCTGTGCCCTCACCTGTCTGCATTTAGCTAATGGCTTCTTCTCATGAAATTTTTTAGATGCATCACCAGATTTCTTGATCATTAAAGGCACTCCATATTTTGCAGCAGGTTTGGTAATTTTCTGAGCTGGTGCAGCTGAAGCAAAGATTTGTCCTTGAGCGGGTCTTTTTACTAGACAAGAAAGGACAGAAGTATGACTTGTTTGTCTCATAATTTAAAATTACACAGGTGAGCTTCTTTGGGTACCATTGCATTGCTTTGTCTCAAGTTACCTGATCTGTTATCAAGACAGAAGACTCAGACTGCATTCATTTGAGGAAGCGGCGCAAGTGCATTCCAAACCTTCCCCACTTTCATTAGACAACTATCAAAATGGCATCTTCCTCCTAGTTGAGATATTTCCTCTCCAAAAAGTGAAAGCTACCATCCCACTCCACAGGCACAAGCAAGAGAAATTTCACATATCCTAAAGTCACGAACTAGAACACAAAAGTGCTCAGTGGTGTCTTTGCATACAGTGTCTTTGCATAGTCTTTCCCTCCCCCTCCGGTCATTTAAGTTGTTTCAATAGTCTTAAAAGGTGTGTTTTAATAAACTAGATGCAACTGTATGAAGCCCATAGGATAATCACTTGCATTGCTCTCTGCTATAATTGGGCTTGCATACAATACCAATATTGGAATATATTTTATAAGATTTACTATTTTACCATTAGTCAAAATATGCTTTGGTTGAGATACATACTTTGATTTAAAAATGTGTTGTATGTCTTTTTTTTTTTTTAAGCACACACACACACACACACGAGAGAGTTGAGGTTGAAGAGCTCCAGATAACATCATCTCTTTCTCCAGACAAACACGTGGTTTACTAGAGCTGTATCAGAGACTCAGCCAAAACAGCTCTTAAACTGTATTTGGCAGAAAAAAGAGAAGATGATGTTATTTGAAGCTCTTCAGAGTCAAAAGTGCCCCTTAAACTCTCCCAAGATTAGGAAACCTGAAATTTCTTATAGCCCAAGAAGAAATTTCTTTCTGCTTTCCATTTCTTTTCTCATTCATAACAAACTGAGTGCTTCTCACCTGTGGAATTACTGTCCTTGTAGTCCTGTCATTTATCAGACTGCTAGGGTGGGCAAAATGAGGACAGAGGATACCAACAGAATGAAAATCATCATGCAAGAAAATTCTCATTCTGTAAACAGCTTCTCCCCTCATATCATAACAACTGTCAAATAGATGTGATTCATAATAGTTGAGAGAGAAGGAAAAGCAGAATTTGAATTATTACAATAGAATAACGAGAAATAGAAGTTTTCCCATATAAAGCAAAAGTCTCACAATTTAAGGAATTACTTATGAACCAACTCAGTAGCACCTTAGTACCAAGTGATACCTTCACAAAGGAGAGGACACCTACTTTGCAAGTCTTCCTTGGAAGAGTCTCTTCCCACAATACCACTAGAATCATGTAGAAGGAGCCTTGATTCCCTCCATGAATGGTCACCCAGATGCCTGACATGCCAACTAGTGCAGTATTTTAACATCTTGCGTGCAGCAACTTTGAAAGCTTATGCCACTGGCATTTTGGATGGAACAGGATGAACAGGATACAAACAATGTGTACATGTTGGAGATATCTTTTGAGCTCTAGGAATGACCATTTGTGTAAACTTCCCAATTAAGATTGGAACCAAATGATGGGAGAACTAGAATTTTGTAAAGAAAAACCTTGCACAGAAAGGTTTCTGGAGCCATAAGAACAACCACCTCATCCTCATGACAAATGCTGTTAATACATAAAGGAACCAAATTTCAAACCCTGTCCTTTTGGGATAATGGTAACTAGCAAAGCCAGGTGCAGATTTATCTAATCTGGCTAGCCTGATAAATTTTGACATCTGCTAATACTCAGATGGGGAGTCCAAGGCACCTGTATAAAAAGCTGCTAGGGTTGGTACTTGCTTTGTCAGGGTACTTGGTTGTATGACTCCAATTGGCCACCCTGGAGAAACTAGTGCAGCTAAGATCACCAAAACATTATTATTTAGTAAAAACAGTAACAGGCCAGGGCCATGACTGTGCTGTACAAATTTGACAGTCTACACCCCAAAGAGCTTATTGCTGCCCTTCAAATGAAAAATAAAATTAGACCAGCTCAATGAATGAAGTTTCCTGGTTGAGTTCTGTCTCGTTACCAAAATATATGAATGAGAACACAGAGTCCCTGCTGAACTACACTTCTCTTTAAAGGGCCAGGCTGTTAGCCATATGTAGTCCAGGTGCAAATGAAGGAGTCTCTGCTTCAAGAAGTCTTATCTTTCTGCAGACGCAATGGAGGTTCCTTGGCTGTCTATCAAGTACAAAAAGCTGGTCTTCTGGACCTGTCGGGGATGATTTAACCTTTCTATGTGGATTGTCTTGGAAGGCAATACATTTGCCTGGCACATTATTTCCATTGCCTCAGAGGAATTCTGACCTCCGCTCAACTCACTGGTTTTGGGAGGGATATAAATATTCATGGTTCAGAGCATAAGCCAGCCTCTAACAAGAGGCAGGAACAAACTTCCACTGTGGCACACTATTCCATAACTGTCCACTAATGCATTTCTTGCACCTTCCTCTGAAGCAGCTGATATCAGAAACAATGAATTCAATGGACTACTGCTGTGATCCTATATGGCCATCCTTATGTTTTCTTCCAGTCACATCACTAAGTGAACTAAAAGGATGTACATTTTGAGATTTTGGAAGATTGTACTTCATGAAGTGTGAGCTTGAGAGAGCTGGATGTTTTTCTTTTTCTGAGTGAGGCACCATAACCCTTCAGTTATTTTGTGTGCCAAATATGCTCCCACCTTGCAAGGCTTGCTTCTGTAAGCATACAAGGGTCTATAGTAAAAACTGGCCTAGTTTTTAATATATTGCTTGAACTTACCTGCCCACAACAGGACATTTAGATGTGATCTGCAAATGACACCTAATACTGCATTATATCCAGTTAAGCTGTTCCATATCCTCAGAACTAATTTATAGGAAGCAGATTATGTGAAATTTCATTCAGGGAGGAAACCAATGCATGACACCAGCAAACTAGTTGCTGAAGACAACTGGCTATAGATGACCACTGCCAGAAAATGACTGATATGAAGACATTTTGGATATATGCAAATCTTTACCATGGTGCTAAAATTATGGTCAAAGCTATATTTTGAACTCTGGGTAAAGAATTTTCTGTGGTGAGCTTAAAAACTTCTTGATTTTGAAAAACCTGCAGTTTTAAATCTTTTCCAGCAGCTGGCAAGTCATAAGTAGATCTGTTTCTCTGGACAGGGCACAAATTGTGATGTTGCCCATAAATGAGTATAGCTAGAACTTAGAACCTGAGACTTGCTGTGACTGCTACTATCCATTTAAGACTCTGGGTGCAGAGTGTAGATCAGTGTTTCTCAATTAAATTTGGCCATGGAACCCTTTTGAACTCCATAAATAATTGCGGAACCCCCCAAACTCTTAACACTAAACGTCAGCATTTCTCAATTAAATTTCACTTAAATTACACTTGCACTAGATACCCTCCGCCGACAAATCCGGGACATCGTCCCTTTTTCGGCGGCACAGAAAACAGCTGCTCTCGGCAGCGCGGAGAACAGCTGCTCGTGGAACCCCAACAGTGTTCCCGTGGAACCCCAATTGAGAAACACTGGTGTAGATTAAAAAAAGTCTTATACAGTAATCAAACTCTCATACACAGGTGTTCCTCTTGTCTGAGGACTGTTAGTTTGAAGGGGAGAGAGGGAATATATGTGTCTTCCTTGAGAGCATCTGCTCCAGATTTTTCCCCTCTGCTAGTATAATAGTCCTATCTTGAATACCCTCACTGTTGATAGTCATCAACAGATTCCTATGTGGGATTCAAAAGTGAGGGTTAAGCCTCTCTGCATCTCCAGCTTCTAATTTCTATAACATTGTCCCAAACAGCCTCACCCTGTAATTTTGGATGCACAAGTTTCGGAATAATTGTTTTCTATTCATAGTTGTAAACATATCTTTCTTGTACCCACTGATTTAGGAACTATTGTTCATCACAAATCACACAGAGATCCAGGAAAGATTGCCAAAAAAGAATTTTTTGCATACTGGTGCAAGGATTGGACCAGAACATGAACTCAAGACCTCTTACACTCAAAACAAGGATCATACCTCTAGGCAATGAGCTTGCCACTAACCTGCTTGCCACTAACTAGGTTTTCCTTACTAAGGATGGAACACTTTTGGATTAAATGGCTACAGTCAAGATGTAGGAATGTCTATGTAGTGTCCTCACTCTTAGTCTATAAGGTATATGGAAGGAAGTCCACTTCTGAAGGTGTGACTACATCAATGGTGGGACTACTGTTGAACCAACCTTAGGATTCCACAACTTGTTAAATTTCCTTATGTTTTTCTAGAACATTTTAGTTTAACAGTTAGTTTTAACCAGAAATCCCCATACAGATCTTATGATATCCTCAAAGGAAGAGTATTGGAAAATCTCTATATTTGCTTGAAGAGAAAGACTTATTTTTTAATATTACTGAGCTCTCTGTAAACTCCTAGCTCCATGTCCTGGGAGATTCATGCATTTTGGGTCTTCATGTGTGCTTTGTTTTTGGTGGTATGTGTGGTATTTCCCTTGGTTGTTTACAAGAGGATAGTAGCATATTATTCATCCTGGTCTGGGGATCACTTAACTAAATGGGGTACTAGGACAAACACCTTGATTGGGGAAACATCCCATTAGATGGCCCCAGGAACCTGAAAGGAGGCCTATTTTCTCCCCCAGGCTGGATAGCCACAATTTAAGTATTTAGGAGAGACTTAGTACCACTCAGAGCTTTGCTTAGAAATCCTTTCAATGTCCAAAACGGCTATATGATTACCTCCTTGTAATCCATGATGGAACAACTGTCTGGGTAATGAAGTCTTTATGTACCTCTGTTCTGGGAACAGACTGCCTAAGGAGCAACTTATGCTTTAATGTGGAACCAGTCTATGAAGAGGGAGGGTGAGAGAGAGAGAGGAGAGAGAAACCCCTTCTCACCTTTCAAACTCTGCAAGGGAAAGGGACTCAGAGTGAGGTTTCCTGGTCTGAAAACCAGACATGCACAATTTCTATTACACTGTTGCTTAAGTTGAGGAATCACAGGAGTAACAGGCTTCTCTTCATGCACAGACATGCTGCAGTGTGGGAGAGTGGCAATGAGTCCAATACAGATAACTGTGAGTGATCTCTTACAGGAAGAGAGCCCCAGCAAACTCAGGTGGAATGGTAAAGGCAAAAATATTTTAACTCTAATTTTTACAGTGCTTGCTCATCAACTATATCAATTACTTCACAATGAACACTCACTTCTATCTTTGTGGGACCTGGCGTCTTAGAGTTTACAAAACTTGCCTCTGAGTAAGCTGCAAGAGGTTCTCATCTCCTTGGGAATCCTCAGGCTCTTAGTCAAGCCTTCCCCACAGCGAGATCATGACTTTGGGTAGAGGATCTGAGGCCCCAGCATGCTGGTTTGATTTTAAATCCTCATGCCCTGGCTAATCAAGGGTTGGCTGCTTGCAGCAGCAGGGCATAGCTTGCCCTCTGAGGCGTCTGTGAAAGCTATCTAATGCATCTGTTGGACTTGGCTTGATGCTTACTGGTGCTTCTCCATCACTAATGGGGGAGGGGAGCAAAGGGAGCCTACTCAAATGGTGCTCTAATAGAGGGTTAGACCCTCAATGCTGCAGATATTCCTCTTCTGGCAAGAGTGGGAGGGGAACTGTAAGCTGAAGTCAAGTCACTACTGCATGAAAACAAAAAATTAAGTTGTATGACAAAAGTAGTTGGGAGAAACTGAACCAGCAACTTGTTCTGCCGTTAGAGGCAGAACCTCTGATATACTGAATTAAAGGGCTCAGACCTGGAGCCTCCAGCAACAACACTGGACAGCCTCCAGAATTCACAAGTGAAAGGCATTATACATTTCTTATGAATGAGAAGAGAACCTGTGCAGCAGAAATATTGATTAATCCCTTGACTGATGACCACTATTAACAATCTGCTTAATTTTCAAAAAAATGTGGCAAGAGTAAAATGTAAACTTTAAATGTTAGAGGCTCATTTATAGTTTAATTGTGTATCATTTCTGGGTTACAAATACATGCTTTCCTAAAAGAATATATAGTTATTTCCATCTTTGTTTTGATATCAAGTCAAAAAAAAAATCCCATATCCATATACAATTTATCCTATTGCAATTGAAGAGAACTGCAGAGCACTTCTGCATATTTACCTGGTGCAGCATGGGCAACAAACTTGTGGAATATTTTGTGACTGAATTCGTCTGCAATAAGCTAAACAAAGAACAAAGTTATTTTAACAGCTAGAATTTTTATGCATGCATCTGCAAAAGATTAAAGTATTTCAAATTTTCACTATCCTTACATAAATGAAAACAATAGGAATAAAGCTGCCTTAGAAAAAAAGAAAAAAAAAAAAACTTAGGGAATACACGGGGAAATGCATGTGAGAAATCCCACTGAAGTTAAAATGAAGTTGCAATCATGTCTCCTAAAGTATTTTCAGAAGATCTCAAGGCATTTTTAAAAACCTTCTGTTTTCTCTCATGAGAATTGCAAAGCACGTATTACCCATTCTAAAGATAGGTGAGTCAAGGCACAAAAGTTAATGTGATACGGATATCTTTATTTTTAAACTGATTATTTTCTAATAATTTCAAGTTTTAGATATAATATGTCTAAATAGGAGGAGGACCAGATTTTTTAAATATTTATTTCTTTAAAAATATTATGGGGGATTTGTCTGCTTCCCTGTTATTTATACAGGTCTTTTCTTTTCAAGAAGGGAAAAAACTAACTATACATGGGAAACAAAACTGATTACACAAAGAGCTCAAATGCACAAATACACTGACAAACAGAAAATTTATACATACAGATTTTTTGGTATTACTAATTACTAGTACTGGTATAAGTTTGCAAACACTTTTTTTAAAAATTTGATTTTCCTTCAATTGATTTGGACACGTCTCGATGAATCAGTGGAAGAATCCCATCTCCCAGTCACCCCACTGGACCCAGGAGAAAATACTGCCTTTAGCATATGCTAAGTTACTGCTAGTTAACTCATAGCTATTCAGACAGCATTGAAAATTCCAAACCTATGCTGGCCTCTGGAAGTAAAGTCAGATCAGAGGAACAAACAGGGTAACCTTTAGGATGGGGTTAACACTGGACAGGTGAGTACCTGACCTTTAAGAAACCTCTTTATTTACAATATTTGTTCCCATTGGAAGTCTACTCCCTGTATTCACTCTAAAGAAATTCCAAGAGAATTTTCAACTCCTGTAAGAATGCAAGTTTAAAGTTCATTTGGAATTTCAATTTAATTATGGAGTATACTTGTATCATTTCTCTAACCTCGGTTTACTTGAAAAATAAACAAATTAAATCAGTATTGTTTGCCAGCTGATATTCTTGCTCATCTTTAAATTGTTATTTTATATAATACTATCACCAGAACTGATCATGGAATTTCACATGGGGCAGAGTCATTGTGAACAATTTCCTCAGACTTACTCCTATGTCCATTTAAACATTCCTGAGATGCTTTTTTTTAAAACAAAAAACAAAAACACCACAACACCTGGTTCACTCTTAAATAGTCTCAGAAGCAGTTAATTTGGAATGGTATGTAAATTTAAGAAAAAGTATTAAGGAAATGGCATTAGTAGGTTACTGAATTCATTGTCAGTTCCACCTTATGGATTGATTTATCTGAAGATGTGGCTAAGACTAACTCAAAAGTTTAACTGTACAAACACACAGGACATTATGCACTTAAATAAGAAAACTGAATTACTGGAATTCAGGAATAGAAACAACACTTAACATCTAGAAATGAAATTTGTTGGTAATTCATTTTACTGGTATAGTAAGTGTGACTGGTTGTTAAATACAGAAGTAACTATTTGTCCTCAAACCAGATACAAAACTTCAAAAAGAAATATAAGTAGTTTGCTTTGTATTGTAATATTTTTTGGAAGTTCTCATGACTAGTTTATCCATATTCTAAATTTGCTTCTTATAATAAAAAGTGCACATGGTTGAATATACACAATAAATAGAAGGAATAGAATTGTAAAGCTATTTTAAGTCATTTCCATACCTGCGGCGTAAGAAATTTTTCCACCCGTTTGGCTATAAAGATTTTCTCCAATATGGAGTTGACTGATGGTCTATCCCTAGGATTCCTTTTAAATAACTGCGAAAGCAGATTACGTAGATCATAGGAATAATGCAGAGAAACAGGAGGAAAAGATCCAGAGATTATCTTCAGTACCAGGTTCTTCATGTTACCAGCTTCAAACTATAATTACAGAGAGAAATTTGTATATATTAATATGTAGAAACTGTCATGCTGGCATAGTTACAAAGGACTTTATATAAATATCAAAATAAAAATTACTTCTCTTTAAATATTGAAGGGCCATTATCAGAACGTCTTTTAGATCTCAAACTTGCTCTGTATCAAGTAATCTGATGCTAACTAAATTAATTTTATACAACTTTACCACACTGAAAAATAAGACTTTTTTTGGATTCTAAAAAAGAGTGTTTTGTGCTTCTTGCTGACTCTGTACCTACAGTTAACCAATAAAAATTGTTCCCAGAGCTGGGCAACAGTTAATGGTAATGCAAAACAATGTTTTGGAGTAATATGCCATACAGGTTGCTAGCCTCCTTCATTTTAGACCACCAGGTTGTCAATCCTTTTATAGAAAAGCCACCTTTAAGAGCAAAAGGATAGTAAAAGGTCTGTGTTCATTTAGAGCCAAATCCTGAGAAATGCTGAGATTTCAACATGAGGTGTAAGTAATCTGGCCCCTTTCTGGAATTCACTCTTAATCCTCTAATCAACAATATTGATTATACGTAGGCCATAGAAAGCGAACTATGACCATCAGCTGTTAAAAGGGACAGAAGACTGGATTTCAAGTTAAATTATATATAAATACTTTCCAGTAGCACATCTACCTCTGAAGCCTCTTTTCAATTTTTGTCATTTTACTATTAGATTTTCCCATTTTTAAAAATGTTTTTCTTCCCACTGCTGCCATGTCAGTGATCCACCAAACAGGGAAAACTGATTGATTAGACATGGAAAACAGGGAGAGAGACTACAAAAGCTAAATGGAAAATATATTTTTCTTCTCATCTTTTTCTTACAGTAATTTTTGATAAACATTTTCAGATAGAAGTGTGATGTTTTAAAATATAACAATACCTTTAAACAAATCATACATACTAATTTGAAATTTATCTAAAACAAGGGGATGAGGTGGGATAGGAATGGAAGGAAAAGAGCAAAATATACTAATAGGAAAAGGATAGTCTGCAAGAAGATGCTGTCAAACCTCTAAGGTATAATAAAAATCTAGAAACTGAAGACACTTGCCTGTCCTTTTTACCATTTCTGTGTGCTACAAAGGAAGCTCATTAATGCTACTGTGCCAAAGATACAGACTGAATTCACCACTGACTGACTAATTAAACGTAAAGTTCTTAATACTGCTAGGAAAGGAACTCTATATGTTGCTTAATGCACCTTTGCTGTCATATTTGCTACTTTTGTAGCTAAAACAGTTTGCTGAAAAGAAGCATAAAAATGTGTTGCTAAACAGATATGCAGGACAGAAGTCAAAAAAGAGTAAGGGAAGTTGGCCAACAAAGATCAGTAACAATGTGGGAGAGACGTGGTTAGAACAGTAAAGTTAATTTTAAAAGAAAAAACATACCAAGCCCTGCATCAGCTCAAATACAAGTTAATCATTCTGAAATTTGGCAATGGACAAAATAATGAAAAAACTATGTTTGGAATTATTACTCTGAATATTTTACGAAGTATTGTAAAGTTTCTACTTACTGCATGTTTAAGTGTGCACATTTCATAGAGAACACAACCAAGAGCCCATATGTCACTAAACAAAGAGAACAGACCTGAAAAATTAGTTTTTATCTCTAAAAAATAAAAAATTCCACAGAACAATGATACTCAGACTACATCTCACAAGCCGCAAGTAGCTCTTTAGTGTCTCCTGCAGCTCTTTGCAGCACATGATATTAAAACGCTGTGTGATTTAGTTATTAACCAACCTAAGCTATTAACCAATCAGGATGCTTTTACTGTTATTAACCAATTAAGTTATCAATTTGCACTAAGTTAACTTATTTGCTGTGAGAATTATATAAACTAAATAGAATATAATACTATAGTAAATGAAACAATAAATTCACACTACTGTGACTCATCTGGGTAATGTTGATTGCTAATTTGGCTTCTGAAACATTGAGGTCCGAGTATCACTGCTCTAGAAGTATGTTTTTGAAATCAGTAAGGATAGAAATTAAACATGTCTACATTTTGCAAGATGTACTAGCTTCCTACACATCTCTTCCAAATGAAGATAGCACCAGATATTTTGGTTCCAGATTCTCTCTATATAGGATCACTACCACACTTATCTCCATGGTATCTGATTTATATCTGATAAGTGAATGGTGGAAGAAATCTGTTTGTAAAAGATACAAGTACCATGGATTTTATGTCCTGCACAACTTGCAAGTTTCTAAAGCATTTAAATAGATTTTAAAAAACCCAACCAACTATTGGGGGCTTGGAGTTTTTTTTAAATTTCATTTGAGCAGTTACTATTTAGTCAGTTTTAGTACTGATTAACCCTGTCCTCACTTTCTAGTGGGTGGCAGAGTCTGGCTGGGACATTACGGATTACATCTGAGGCTGGAGTGAAGCTGCTGTATGTAGCTGATAGGAACTAAATCCCAGCTCTCATGCGGGGAGTATTCTATGTGGGGGGGAGAAAGAGGAGGGAGAGAAAATCGCAGGCATATCCCTCCTCCCAAAAGCCTCCATCACCACACCTGCCTAAACAGCTTTAGATAGACATAGAGGTTGTCTGGCTAATGAACACTAGATTAGGTTGGAGATGATGGGACCAGCTTCTGCCTCCAACAGTGGTGGCATGAGAAAGTTGCTTCTATGTTACCAGATAGCACTACATCTGACCCAAGCCGGTACCTAGCAGTGAGCTATAGTATTGATCCTCATGTGTTTAATCAAGTCAATTATTGTGCTTGCGCATTCACTCTTAATAGATTTTTCTGACCTATGTAGTAAAGTGCACAGCATGTTGGAGAGCAAGACTGAACTCTTTACTATTGCATGAAAAGAACAGCTCTAAATTTGTAAAGAAAATAAATCAACATTTAAAAAGTCAAATATTTATTCAAATATTTTCAGTACCTTTTATTGTTGTAAGGTTTGTTCTGACAGATTTCAGGTGACAAATAGTATGGTGTTCCTATGCAAGTTCGAGCCAGCTCTACAGTACTAGAATAAAAAAAGGAAAACTAAAGATGAATATTAACTAACTTATGTAAGTTACAGTCATGTAGTGTCCATTTTTGCTAATCAAGCTACTCAAATTAATGAATATAGAGCTTTGCTGAATCAGTGTTACCTGTTAAGAACTCTAGCTATTCCAAAATCTCCCAGTTGTATTGTTCCATCTTTGGTTAAAAATATATTCTAAATACAGGAGGGAAAAAAAAGTCAGTTAGAATTGAAATGCAAGAACAAAAGTGTTTAATTATACAAAAAAAGTTACACATGGGAACACTGAAACTTTACACTGTTCTAATGGTTTGCAATCCACTGGCGTAGAAGATTTAAAAAAAACAAAAAAACAAACAAACAAACAAACAAACAAACACCAACAACAAAAACTATTGACATGCTTGTATAAATGTTACCTGATCTGGGGGTAAGAGGACAGTATGAGTGCCAAGGAAGGCCTAATATTAAGCATCTACCTCACTATCTCACCAGAGAGAGTCAAGACATTTTAGTTCTATTTACTGTACTCTGCAAATACAAACAAGTCAGGACACAAGAAAATGTCAATCTTTTCAAGACCAATATTTTATCGTTGTGATGCTTTCTCTCCTCTGCTTGCTTTGTTCTTGTATGCAGGCACTTCTAGAAATATACAGGTATTCTGCTCTGAATCATTCAGAAAGCAGGAATCTGGTAAAATTTCAGTATTTACCAGCATAAACTGGCAGGGAGAAAGGAGGAACAACAAATCATGTACACACACTCTGTTGGTGGTAGTTTGGTAACCCACAGTAGACTAGACTTTAAAGATGGTTCAGTCTTCATTTTGGAGAGTCTATGTATCTAACAATTATGAAACTGTATTAAGGTCCCATTTATACAACAAGTAGAAGCCATGCAGTAACTATGCCCCACTGCAGTTATATTTGTAGAGCAGAAGAACACCAAAAACCCAAGCATCAGTCTTCTTTTCTTGATTGGAAATATTTCTCACAATTAACTGAAAGCTAAAATCCAAACTCAAAATCTTCATCGAGCAGGTGCATTGAGAATTTGTCAGCAGTATTTAATATAAAATTCCAGAGCAAAAACTGATCTTTAATATGGTTAAATTTCTTTTTACGTTATGTACGTAGGGATTTAGCCAAACTGTTCTGAATAACCACAGGAGTTTTTTACAGATGTATTTTTAAAAATAGATGGAACACAAACTAGCTATAATTTTTAATAGCTAGCTTGTGTCTCATCTAGGTAGCATTGTTGGCTAGGTAACATGTACACTTGTGCAGCACACCTTGTGCAGCAGACTACAGGGCCCGATTCAAGACTCACTGAAGTCAATGGGAGATTGGTAGTTTTATATAAGACTGAGTTATTCTCCTCCCCAGTTGGAAGCTAAACTTAAAAAAAAAAAAAAAAAAAAGTGTATAATCAAGTATAATTCAACTTAAAGTTGCCATTCAGCATACCTGTGACTTTATATCTCGATGCAAAATTTTTCTGTCATGTACATGTTTTAGTGCTAAACAAATCTGTACAAACCAATCCATGATCTAAACATAAAAGAAAGGTAAAGTTAATGTCCTATTTCTATCTATACACCCATTTTGCATGCACATGCATACGAGTTTTCAAGTCTGTTAAAAATAAGACAAGGATTAGTCTTATTCAAGTTTTACTGATATAGACAGTTTACTATCTTTAAAAGTTATGATAAAACTGTGTGTATACATACAATTTGTTATAAAATTTTTAGAATATGGCCTTGCATCCTTAAAATTCTACTTTTTAGGGGGAATACTCAGTTACAGCAGCAGCATCTCATTGGCAAACAAAAAATAGAAAGTATCTTCTTATAGTCAATTAATAAATTAAAACATAAAAATGCTACAACTCCCCTACGAGCATCTGTACTTTTATCTATTTTATATTATGCTATTTTTCACTTCTGTGAAAAAAGAGATCTCATCTTAACTCAGAAGCGACAAACAGCAAAATTTAGTAGAATGACTCTAAGCAAGCCAAAAGGAATTTGACAGTTCTCATTTCATGGCTTTTCCAGGTTTACCTACAGAGTAACTTGTGTGTGAATGTGTGTGTGTGTGTAATAGTACTGTAGTAAAGCATTTAATCTTTTCAAATTACCAATACACATATACCAGAACTACAGCACAATACCGAAGTCTAACTTTCACCTTTACATTAGGACCTACTACTAGCAGAGATGCTTAAAACTAAGGATTTAGAAGAGAAGTTAAAATGTGTTTCTCTCTTCCACGTGATTTTCTTTTCCATCTCTGCCTCTCCCTATACTGTCAGCAAAAGCCCAATATATTCCCAACCCTTGCAAGCCAAGAGTACTGCCAGATTCTCATCTCTGGATGTGCAAGCATCTCTCCATATATCTTGTAAGACTAGCTACTGTGTGCAAATATGCAAGTATAGTAGCAGATTATGAGCTCTGGAGCTACAGAATCATGAATATCTGAATTTTTAACACAATCTTGATGTATCATGATGCATTCCTCTTTCTGCTTATTTTTAGCATGAAGACAAAATCCTGAGAGACTTCACAATTCATCGACTAATGTCCCAAACTATTACTTCATAAAACGTGCCATGAAAAAATACATTTCCAAGGTAAGACTGAAATTTTCCATTTTGAAGAGGAGCTGTTGAGTTAATGGATTTAATATTATATAAGCCTTAAAGTTTGGTTTTGTATCCTTGATTTCATCAAAATAATACAATGCATATTAGAAGCCCAACAAGTTACCTGAACGTAATACCAGTAAAAAAAAAAAAAAAAAAAAAATCATCAAGATATATAAGAGGAAATCTTGAGCAATAAAATACAACAGGTTTACTATGTGATTCACCGTTGATGTAGTTCCATTAACAAATCTCACGTATGTTTCAACTAGTATGAAGTTTCTTAACACTCTATAGCTATATGTCAGGCTTTCATCTACATAAAAATAACCATATTCACACCAAGCTGATCCAAAACTACTCAATTAAATGTTCTTGTGCTAAAAAATTATATAATGTAAATTACAGCCCAAAATTCCCGCTACCTGATCCTCTGAGAACAAGATGCCTTTCTGAGCGTTTATTCGTCTAAACAGGTCCCCTCCTTCACAGTAATCCATCACTATGTAAAGACAGCCGTTTTCTGTAAAAACAAGACACATTTCAATGTTTCATGACAAATAGCATAGATAAAAGCTTTCTGAAAAATGTAATAAGAAGTTTCTCCTCATATATGTCATTGCAAAGACACAGATAAGTGCAAAGACTATTTCCTTCACTGCAGATTTAGTTATCAATTATTTATTTGTCAATCCATTTTTGGCATTGATGGTTCAGTACGTGGCATTCTTCCCTCAATATCACATAAACAAATACCCCACTATGGTGTTAGGGGCCACTGGGCAAATAGAGGTGTCTTCTCCCAGCACTCACTTATCCTTACTTAGAGGTAACATCTTGGCCAAGTTCTAATTTAGGTCTTCACATCTGCCTATCTTAACTCCTCTTGCAGTTTCCATTTTTTATTTTAAACTACATTACTACTATAATGACACAACCCATACTAGAGTCTGGTTCCACTTCACTGATGGATAAAACAATATTTATTTACAGGGATAATTCTTCAAGAAGCTTGAGACCTGTTAATGCAATACTTTACATAAATACATATACTGTAAAACTACAGAATTATGACTTATGATAAAATGTCATGATTACGACACTGATGCAGTATTTAAGTTACTGTACCAAAAATAGATTAATGAAGCAGGAAGTTATTAGACCAGAAATTACAAGCAAATACAAAGTTTTCTAGCACTTCATAAGTGCTTAGCCAAAATGTGTCATTACACTATTTCAAATAACAATCATACCCACAAACAGATGAAACCCATAAAACTTCAGTAATGCAAGGACATAGGCACATAATCAAATACTGTTCAGGACAAGCATTCTAGAATTTACAATTTTCACTTTACAAAACCATGTTTCACCATACTTCTTCAAAGGTCAAACAAATATGTGTTAGCAATTATTTCCCAGTATAAGTAGCCAAAAAATTATAAAAACATTCCAAGGTGGAAGAAGTTGAAGCGATATCGGATTTCATTTCAATTTATTTAAAGTTCATTTGAATGTATAGTCACCTGTCAGAAGGCTAGGCTCAATATGAACTATTATAATCATTTATGGTCCGATCTGGGAAGGAAATGGGAGTTACCATCACTTTGCAGAGTCATCCCTTAAATAAGTAGTTTCCCTCAAATCAATTCAATATGTGTAATCAAGGTAGTTCAACTAGAAAGGTATAGCACAATGTCTTGTGATCTGTGAATTAGGTAATCTACTTCATGGATGAATACACAGTCTGTTTTCTTAGTACTGCTATAAAAGACTGCAGAAATGTTATTTTATAAACAGTGTACCCTGAGTTACCCTTCTAAATGAGATTCAATAAAGACAAGTGCAAAGTATTACACTTAAGAAAAGTCAAATGCACAACTACAAAATGGAGAATAACTGGGTAGACAGTAGGACTGAAGAAAAGGATCTGAGATTATAGCAGATCACAATTTGAGCCAACAATGTGATGCAACTGTGAAAAAGGCTAATATTCTGGGTCCAGTAACGAAGTCCCCTTGACAAAGGGTCCCCTGTTCTTTGCAAACTGCTCTCACCTCAGACCTGATAACTCAATACATCAAATGCATTACTTACAGGGTATTTGTTCATAAAGGGTAAAGTCACTATTGAAAACTGGCAAATTACTGATGTTCATAATCATGGTGGGAGGTGCGTACAGGTAATATTTAAGGAATAACATAATTATAGTGAAGTTTATGCATTTATGGCCTTAATGTTAAAAGTAGTCACCAGAAAGTTATATTACTTGGTGATGGCCTATTCATGCAGGAAAAAAGTTGTCACTTCTCCTTGGTTAGACAGTGATGTAATGCACATCTCAGTTTTCTAACACTGCCCCACCACATAACAATGGAAAACCATCAAACAACTGCAAAACAATCAAAACCACTTGGAGGTTAAAAAAAGAAACATTATAAAAAGACGAGATCACCCTGCCTATGAATAAAGACAAAAGGCTGCTTCAGTATAACACAGAGTGGGGAGAGGCACTAAATCTATTCACACAAGGAGACATCTTGCTGAGCAGGGGGTCTTTCATGAAAAGTTGGATTGTGGATCCTATCAAGCAGACAGCTCTGGAACAGACTGAAATTTGAGAGGGGATAACCTATTATATAGTAAAGGTAACTATTAATAAGTGTAGGCTCTAGCTCCCATTTTTATACTTTTGTTTTGTATTGTAACAATCACTCTCTTGTCCCTAGTGGAACCTCTATTCTTTCTTCAGTTAACCTTATTTTGTTCTATTGTAAATGTTAGTTAGTGCTGTGCATTGCATCAAAATGATGATTTAAGGTAAAACTGGAGCACAACTGTTCCTTTGGGAGTAGGGGATCTGGGATTTCTGTGAGCAGCCAGTGTCGAGCAGGATATAACAGGGGAATGCTTCAAGGGGACTCGGGTGCATTTCTTGTTAACCTGAAGGCAAAGACAGGCAAATAACCAGGCAAATAACCAGGAGAGGAGTGCTTGAGTGCCTGACAGGCGGGTAGTGTTAGCGAGCCAACACCAGCCACCACAGGCAAAAACTCCTTCTTGCTAGAGGCAGGGGTAACAAGATGATACAGAACTAGGTACGCAGAGATCTATCACAGGTATGTTAACAGGAAGGTCGTGCAATGAAAGGAAATTGTCCCACTCTACTTGGCACTGATGAGGCCTTATCTGCAGCGCTGTGTCTAGTTCCAGGCACCACATTTTAAGAAAGATGTGCACACACTGGAGAGAGTCCAGAGCACAGCAACAAAAGTGACAAAGGGTTTAGAAAAACTGACCCAGGATGTCTGAGCATGTTTAGTCTTGAGAAAGGAAGACAGAGGAGGAACTGAGAACAGTCTTCAAATATGCCCAGGGCGGTCACAATGAAGATAGTGATCAACTGTTCTCCATGTGCACTGGAGGCAGGACAAGAAGCAATCAGCTTAAAACTGCAGAAAAGAATATTTAGATCAAATATTAAGAAAAATTTTCTAACTACAAGGATAGTTAAGCACTAGAATTGACTTCCAAAGGAAGTTGTGGAATTACCATCATTGCAGGTTTTTAAGAACAGCCCCACATGGGGCAGGACTAGATGACATCTCAAGGTACCTTCCAGCCCTATGTTTCTATGAAGTTATCATTGCATAGAATTGTTCTTTTACAGTTACAAAATAAAGGAACATAGAAAGCCAACAAATCATCACAAGGAATGCCGGATTAGTCTGTGTAAACCATAGGGAAACCCCAGATGTGCAAGTGTGTTATGTTCAGGTTCCCAGCTGCTTTCAAATACTGTTTCACAATAGCATGTTTGGCTACCATATCTGGTCTGCTTATTCTTGGGATACTCACTGTGGCTGTGATATGCTATTTTGGAGCATATTTAATCTTTCCAAGCTAGTTGATGTTCATAATTTCAGATCCCAACATGAGGTATCCAAGATCTAGATAGAATATTGGGCCATTGATAAGTAGATCCTTACTTGCAGGCACAGTGAATTGTGTCTTCCATTAGGCTCCTTGGCTTGGGAAATCATTCCCATCCCCAATCAATCAAAACCATCAGGGCAAGCTACAAGGTCCATTTATATTTCAAGCTTTTTAGTGATGGTATGGGATAATCTTACTGTCCTGAGGATTGATGGATTTCTTGTAAACAGAAGTTGATCAGATTCAGTTAGTCATATCTGAATTTAGCTTGTGTACAAGCATGTAAAGCTTAGGATAGACATACATATTTGAAGAAAAAAATCTGGTTGGACTTTCCCAGTAGGACTCACAGACTTTTCATTTACATTAAACCTCATTCAAAAATATTTAGACACATAAGGGAAGGAGCTGAAAAACATGTGTGCTAGATGTTATTGTTTTGGTTTGGTTATTTTTGGGTAAGAGTGGATTACAAAAGATACAGGCCAGAAGGAACTGAAATAGAAAGTAAAGGAGAGGATGGAAAGATATTGGGAAGATTCATTTTTCAAATAATGTATCATTTAGAAAAAATACATAGATCATCACTTGTATTTTAATATTACCGCATATTCACTAGTTCAGGTTCCATTTTATAGTTTTTAATCTTACCTTCAAATGATTCCCGATACAGGACAATATTTGGATGTTTCATGTTTGCCAACACAGCAACTTCTCTCCTTGATTCCTCTCTCTCTTTATTGGACATCTTAAAAAAAGGAAAAAAAAAAAAACCTAGACGCCGTTTTTGAGAGCAATAATACAAAAAGAACATACCAGTAATGAATACTATCACTCACCTTAGAGATGTTTATCTCCTTAATAACATACTGTCTGCTATTTTCTTTAGCTTTGACCAGAATTGCTTTTCCAAAGGATCCCTCGCCAATCTTTTGCACCTTAACATACTTCTCCATGGTTCTTTTTCTAAGGCATCCTTCCACAAGGGCTGGGCAAAAAATAAAGAGGACTCTGTTAACTGGATAATAAAGTTCAGTGGCTGCCAGATCAAGTTATCCATTTCAATTTACTTTCTAATTCACTTGTCTCTTCAATACCATAAGAAACTTCATTGGTCTTCTGCAATTCAGTGAATCCAAATCTCAACTTCTCTCACACACTGCTTTAATGCTCCAAAAGAGGGGCTATATTGCCATGCACAGTTCAGCTCTTTTATCTAGATGGAATGCAGATAGACAGTCAGAAAATACCAGATAAAGTGAGTGCATTCAGTCTCCAAGTAGAGTCAGTACACAATCCTATATTTTCTGCTCAGCTAGCAGGTAAGCATCATTGAGATCTACAGCAGTTAGCTTCCTTTACCTCCTCCTCAATATTATTTCGGAAGACTACTTCAGGAAAAGAATGGGAATACTTAAATACATTTTATTTAAAAGCACCAGAATGCCTATCTTGTAAATTAGGCACAAACGATATAGCTAAAAAATGGCACCTGGGCTTGAAGTTTAGTCTGTCTTCACTTCCATCAAAATCTTCCAGAAGACTTGTGTGAAGTTTTCAATCACTTCTCCTCCTTAAGAAGAGGTGTGACATTTATGCACTTTTCAAACCTACACCACTTTGCTATACATACACATCTTACGGCCTCCTGGTGCATGTTTGTCCTGTTTTGTCTTTCTATTTGGACAGTAAAATCCTTTGAGACCAAGACTATTTCCCTCAATCAACACTCAGACAAAAAAAGTGTTATACAAGTATATATTAAAAGAATGTTTATGTGGAAAAGTGAAGCACTCAAAGTCAAAACTGTCAACATATTCTCAACTCTGCCCCTATGCATACATGCATTACAACATACTCTATTACTATACAATTTTCCAGAGAGCTGCCTTGTTCAGCATATAAACTGGGTGCCATGCAATAAATGAGGCAGCTGTTCCATATTTATCATCATCCCCACTGTTCAATGAACGAGTTAGCTGTTTAATATTATCTTCACTGTTCTCAGAATAGAGTGCTGCTTCATTCACGGCACACTCATGTCTCACTACCCTTACTGTCCACTCTGCAAGGACACAACTTGCGCTTAGTTACAGCACAGTAAATGCAAACTGAATTTGGTCAAAATTAAGGCACAAATCCACAAGACCCAGGTCTAATTCACTATGTAGCCCTATCTTACTGTGCAAATGAACAGTCAATAAGAAGCGTCTTCTATCATTATCAATGTACTGAAAAAATTTGAACATAAGTTTCTTACATATATTGCTTCGTCAAAAAAAAAAATGACTTCACATTTTTAATTTCAAGACTGAGGGTGAAATCCCAGCTCCACTGAAGTCAATGGTAGTTCTGTTTTTACTTCAACAGACAAAAGTCTTTACCAAAAGCCTCACTTATAACACTAAATCTCTGAGACAAAACAAATGTACACATAGTACATAACAGTGCCACCTAAAGTATTTCACCAAGTTCACCTAGAACTTGTATGTTAACAGTATTCAAGACAGAGTGAAAAGTTGGTGCATTAGAATCCATGATTTTTTTTAAATCAAAACAGTACTTACTACTGTTTATCTGCAGATCTCAAAATGCTTTACTGAAAAGGTTATAATTAGACTAATTTTTAAAGGTGAGAAGAATGATGTGTCAAGAGGTTAAATAACTAACCCAAGGTCACAAAGCAAGTTAGTATCAGAGCTAGGAACAGCACTCAGGTCACCTAAACTCCCAAGTTGTGTGTCCTACCTAATAGTACATGATATTTCCCAAAAGTTACGATCAAATATTGGTACAAACAAATCACAATTTTTTTCTGTCACTCTTCAGAACTGCACTATGTTTTTAAAAAAGAACATAGTTTTGTGTGTTTATTGTTTCTTGGTAATTATATCAAATGTGCACAGTTCACAAGTAAAGAAATAATCTACTAACTGCTAGGCCTGCAGACTCAACTTTAGGCTCCAATCAATTGTCAGTTGTGACTCTCTCCCCCATATCATCACGGGTAATAAAGATTCTGCAGGCCAAATTGCATATGCAAACCTACTGACTTCTGTAAGCATGACTCAGCTTGTGATAGCTAAAGAATATACAACATATAAAGAGAAAAAGAACCCAGTTTGAAACAATCTCAGGCTAAGAAATGGAGACAGAAAGGAGATAAGCTAAAATAACTCAGAAGGGTAGGAAGAATATTTGATCAAACTCAAGATAGTCAGACAAACTAGCCAGTTAGCAAAGGGAGGTAATGGAGCTCTACCAATTAAGTGTGGTAAGATTAAGAGAAAGGAGACCCGACTAGGGCTGAGCAAAAGAAAAAGGCATGATAGACAGAGGAACTAGTTCAAACTCAAAATTTTCTTTTTAAGAGGCTTTGTCTACGCTAGCACTTTTCTGTCAGAGGTGTTAAAAAAAAAAAAACCAACACCCTGAACAACCTAATTTCACCAACAAAAGCATCTTCCATCCGCATAGAGCAGCTACATGGGGGAACCTTACAGCAGCGCAGTGGTAGCAGTAGTTATAGCCTTAGACACTATTTGCAGCAAAGCATCTTTCTACCAACCCAGCTAGGACTAAGGTGATCTTCAATTGCATTATGAAGCTTTGCCATTTATTACTTTCAGTAGATCATCATCTAAGTTTGATAAACTTTGTTTTTATTTAAGTTAATTTGGAGCTATTAGCCATACTTAGAGCTTTATTGCTGTGAGCTATATAAACTATCCTTCAATGACTAAGGAGCCTTTGGGAGGGGAGAAGCTGAGACTAAGCACAGTCCGGACAAAGACCACAGTTTGTTGTCCTAGATGCTCAGTTGCTTGTAGACATGGTGAATGAGCCTCTGAAGGAGAGATCTGAACAGAGGATGATGGCTTTGCCGACCTGTGCAGGAAAGACATTGGGGTGCACAAGAGGCATCATGGAAGCCCACCGCTCACGGATAAAACTATTTGTGGGCGAAGGGGTCAGAGATGGCACCACGGCGTACGGCAGAGGTGAGATGAAAACAGGCAGCGGCACGTGAGTAGGGAGGGGCCAGGCGACACCAGGCCCGGGGTCCTCGAGTCGCGGGCCAGCAGCAGCAAGTGAGGGCTTAAGACCCAGAGACAGAACCAAACTCCAGTGACCTTGGGCTACACCCGTCCCCGGCAGCCGATGCGGGGAGACAGGCGCAGAGCCGGGACAGGGTCACCTACGGACCAAGGGCCGCCCGCAGCGCAGGGCAGGGCAGGGCAGGGCAGGGAGCCGCAGCCTTTTGGCCTCCCCGCGAGGTAGCAGAAGCCAAGAACCGCTCCCTCCCCTGGGACTACAGATAAACCGCGCGGGCCCGGGCCCGCCCCCGGCTCCCAGCGGCACCAGCCCAGCCTCCCTAAGCAACGCGCAAAGCCACACCGGGGAGACCGGAGACACCCACCCATCCACCGGGCGGGCGGGCGAGCGGGCGGGCGCTTGCCGCCAACCAATCCCCTGCGGCCTCTCCGGCAGCGGGAGACGAGCTGTTCCCTGCGCCCTCCCCCACCGACTTGTCAACGGCCAGGCCGGGCCCCATCCCCAACTCACCACCCTCTGCGGCTGCTGCTGCTACTGCTGCTGCTATCAGCAGCCATCCCCGCTCCGTGCAGCTCAACCCACCCTAGCTACAGACACACCCGCCTCTCGCTCGCGCTGTCATTTGTGAGCGCGTCCCAACGCCGGTTCCCATTGGATGATGCGGGCCTAGCGAGTTTGTCTGAGCCTCCCCTTCCAGCTACCTGGGCAGCAGCGATTGTGGCTTCTTCACCCTGGTAACGCGGAGCACGTGACACCAAAGAGCCGAGAGGCGGGTTCCGCACGTCCAGGGGCGGGGCTCCTGGGGAAGACGAGTGAGGTATTTCCGGATTCTTTCCGGTGCATCTGTGCTGCTGCATCGTTGGTCGTGTGTGTCTGTTAATGGGCGTGCGTGCGTGACCGGCGTCCATGCAGCGTATGCGCACCCGTGCACACTGCGTCCGAGTATGTGTGTGCATGCACGCCTTTCCGTGTGTCTGTTCACCTATGTTCATGAATGAGCATGTGTCTGTATACATTTCCATACATGGATGTGTGCCTGTGAATGGACGTCAGACTACCCATGCATATTAGGGCGTATGGATATGTCTCTGCATATCGCTATGTCTGTGTGGCCATATGTATCCATGTCTCTCCCCATGCTTGTTTCTGAGTTGCCAGCCATGTTTCGCTGCTTCTGCATACATTTTCATGTGTGACATGGATGTGCATCCGTAGGTGTTGGATGTCTGAAAATGTAGGGATTGGTGCATGTATATGCATCTTCTTGTATATGTATGCAGATAACTGCTAGCTGCCTTATATTATTATTACTCTTAGCATATAAACACGTTTTTGCATATGGGCTTATGCATGTGGGTGTTAATGCATATATGCATGCTGAGTTATGCTTGTATGTGTGCGCATGAGCTTCTGAGTAGTATTCCGTGTAGTATTAATAAAGTTTTATTTTATACTAAGCTTATGTAGCGATCTATTAGACGGAGTAAGATTCATTGTGGATTTTATGTGTGTATGTGTATCTGATACTATAGATATGAGTGTTAACCCTAAGATCAAAGAACATTTTGTACCTGTTGATAAAACAGATGAAGAAATAGCAAATGGCAATGGGCTAATGGGAATAAAATAATTATTTATGTTTAAAGAAAAAGTAAACATTCAAAAAACTGTCATTAACAGTTTATATTTTACAAAACAAAAAGCATGGCAGTTGTTGATGTTATCTCAAGCCGCTGATAGGTCTTTTTCCAGATGGTTACAGAGTAACTCTTTTCCCTATACAGTTCTCACAATGGTCAAAATAAAGTCTCAGCAAAACTCCCAAAGGTTCCCCAACCTGACCATAACAAAAACATTTGAGATGGAGCTCATTCTATTCCTTTGTGTCTGCTGCAGAAATGATTTAGGAGGAGGACAAAGTTTGGGTTACTTACACTTTTAATCTACTAACCACCGTTAACATATAAAAGACAACTGCTTTAATATTCATGATGTCCCTTTTTTTTTAAATCTTATTCTATTCTTTTCCATAAATATCCGGCTTGTTGATACCTCTTTATATATTGGCAAGTCCTATTATTCCTTTTCCCATCATTTAGAGTCATCCCCAGTAAATCTACATGTACATAGATATTACTGTATATGGAGGGACTACAGGTGACTCCTTTCCCCCAGTGCTTCTATCTATGAGCTAAGTAAAACTTACTTATAATTTACATTTATCTCAAAGAATCTTAAAATGTATCAGAAACAATAGATATAGCACCACTGAGCTGCAGCTTCGTCTGTGGTAAGAGCCAATATAAGTGTTCTGTTGGAGGAGATGGGTAAGTTTTGACCTCTGACAAAAGAGAAAACCCTTACTATTATGAAAAATGCCATGGGATTGTTAATGCCCATTCTGAGCAAAGAAAACCTTGGGTTTTTAAATTTCAGCTGAGACACACAGCAAACTGCATAGTGCCCAGTGTATCTAGCTCAAAAAGATGAAGAGCTCATCCAAACATGCCTAGTATTGAACCTTATAGAAAGGAACAGCTCCAGAAATTATCTCTTGAGGATTTAATCTCTGCCATGATGCCTTCAAGATGCTGCCAGTTGACAATGGCAAGCCAGATAGTCACCTATGACTATTGCTAATTTTTGCTAAAATATGCATATTTTACTGTTCACTAGTCCTGAACCTCTCTTCCCACCTCGTTTGTCCTTTTTGGTCCTGTCATAATCTAGATGGTAAATTGTTTGGTGCAGGGACTGTCTTTTCAATGATTGTTTGTACAGAAGCTCTCCCAATGGGGCCCTGATTTTTTTATTAGGTGGTCTTTGTGCTGCTATACTGCTAACTGAAGTACCCTTGGATTATTTTCTCTACTGAAAAGATAGTTGAATACCTGTCAAGTGTTAGGAGACTCCAGGTTACATAAACAAGTTTAGTCTCTAGCAATTTCAAAGTTTTAATATTTGCATATTTTGTTTTCATTAACACCAAGGTTTGTCAGCTAAACTTCCTACATTTTGCATAGTGAGTAAACATCTCAGGCTTCTGTTTCTCCAGCACAGACCTCTAAATGGAGTTTTGGACTAAAAAGAAATCTTTTAGCAGCAGGGTCATTCTTAGACATGAGCTCAAGTGATGCATGTGACTGACTGAGGACCTGTGGTAACTTGCTGACCAATATGATAGAATGGAAGAGTTTACTACTCAGCCCAGATATCCCCTTCAGCTATCTTTGGGTACCTCAAACCCTGATGCCTTGTCTGAACAAGTTAATTGCACTGTCTTAGGATAAATTGGTGCAACTCCCACTTGAATGGGCACTTAAATAAGTTTAAGTGTTCAGTAAGGAATGACTTAAGAGCATCCACAAGGAGTTTCTAAAATTACTTAGTTAAATCAGTGCAACTGTTTTGCTTAGACAAAAATTAAACTTTGTCTTGGTTTGTTGGTATCCATAATAGTAACAGAGATTATCTTCTGTAGTACTTACTATAAGAAACAACTCTACCCTGGCAGGGAAAATGGACCAGAGAACTTTTTTTTCCCCTGTAATGTTGAGAGAAGGTCTGAGACAACCACAAAAATGTAAGCATGTCTAATTCCACCCAGCAGAGGGCAGTGCTACATGATCATAAGAGCATGATCTAAGTAAACACACCTGACTGTTCAAGGGACAGAAGATATTAGACTCTGGATATAAAACCATCATTTGGTTGTTTTAACATATCAAAATTGGGGAATTATAAAGGAATAAATACCATGGTAGAACTGTTCGTAATTGAATCACTTTTGTACAATGCTTATCTCTGAATATCTCATGCACCTCATAATTACTGTTCATGCAGGCACTGCCAGCAATTGTCTTAAATCCATTCAGTCAGTAAAGACCTGATCCTGCAAACACTTAGATATGTGCTTACCTTTACTACTTTGCCACGGTGCTTTGTCATGCCTATTGCCTAAATGTTTGGAGGATCAGGTCCTCGGTAACTCCATTTATATACCTTATGCTACCACCTACCCAGTTTCTTTTGACTAAAAGGCTGAGTTAGGGATGGTCTAGTTCTGTTAACATTGAAGCTAAGCAGTAGCCAGGCATGTTTAACATTTGTAATAAATACAAATATTTATATGAATATGTGGAATGCACTTCTTGAATATTTATAGATTTTTCAAAAACAGTTGCAGATCTCATAGTTAATGTAGCTCACATTTTCGATGGCAAACAAATATACAATAAACTGGGGCTGGTGAGTGCGCTAGGACAATGGCAGAGCCCTCTTGCAGAATCTAGGTATCACATAGGAAGTTTAAAAACTGAAAAGACCCATGGGAAAACCATATAGTAGGAGGAAGAGACAACAGTTGGAGAACATGAGAAAGGAAAATATCCAATCAGTGAAAGCATCATTATTTAATATTAATTCAGCAGCATTCGTGGCACTCTACAAAACAACACAAGCTCAGAATTCATAGCAAATTGAAGAATGTGGAAATTACACAAGTGTGGTCGGCGTCAGCAGGTCAGGTCAGTCCAGTGCTGGCTGGCACCCGCGAGCAGGGATTCTCTTGTAGCTAAGACAGGAGAGGCTTGTGCTTTTGGAGCAACTAAGTTATAGCCCCGTGCAGTATAGCTGTGACGGCTCAACTTCCGCGTAGTGTTAGCTCAGGTATAACTCGTATTATCCCTAACCCAACTTCCATCCACAGCCGAGGAGCGGAGCTTGCTGCCGCACCGCAGCCAGGTGAATGGCCCCTGCGCGCCGGACATCGCAGCAACCGCTCTGAGCCCCAGCCTAAGGGCGGCGGGTCACTCACCCTGCGCTGCCCGTGCCCCCGCCCGCAACCTAAGAGGCGCGCGCGCTGCCACGCGAGAACTACCAGGAGCTGCCTCGGTTCGCCCTATTCCCGGCGGGGCGGGGCGGGGCGGGGCCTGGCTCGGCGGGAAAGGGGCAGGCCGGGCGGGGCCTCCATTCCAGCGGCCCTACACACCGGAAGTGGGCTGCGGCGGGGCGGAAGCGGCAGGTTGTCCTTATCACTGCGTCTGTGCGTGTCGCGAGGAAGCGCCGCCCGCTCACGAGCAGAGTAGTGCGGGGGTGGGGCCTGGTGCTGGCGGCCTGGGGTGCCCTGCCCTCTCGTCTCGTCTCGTCTCTACCCCGCCCCGAGGCGTCTCCGCTTTGCCTCGCCCCGGGCCCGGACTCGGAGCAGGAGGATGAACGAGCGCCTCCCCAGGGAGCAGGCGGCGCCACCTGCCCAGGTATAGCGGGTCCGGCGGCGAAGGGGCGCGGGACTGTGGCCAGCGGCGGCGCTACGTGACGGGGTCGGGGGGGTGCAGCCCGGGCCCCGCAGCCCCCGGCCAGTCCCTGTGGGCTGCGAGATAGATGGGGAGAGTCTGGACCGGAATCAGCGCTCAGGCGTGGGGGAGCAGAGGGAGGCGGGAGAGTGGGGGGTCGGATTGGGCTGGGGGGGGTAATTCTTGGGTTTAGGGGCGAGGGAGGCATCAGTGTTACCCGAGCCTGGGGGATTATGGCGCCTGTATGATGTTGTGCCTATTCCCACGGGTCTCCGGCCAGCCGGCTCCTCTGCGCCTGTCTCCTGTGCATGTGTCCCTCTCCGCAGAGCCCCTGTCAATGCCTGGATCCTGAGGTAGATAGGTAGGTTCTTTGGCTGCCATGCGTGCAGTGGGGGAGACGCCGAAGGTCCGTGTTCCTCTGTAGTCCTGCCAGTGCCATGGTAATTAAAACAGTGACGACGATTTCTGTCTGAGAGAGTGTTTGTATTTTCGGAGTACACGAGGGGACGGCATACACATTGGCGGCCTCCTAAGGACATATGAGGGAGGTAGCTGAATTCCTGATTTTTCTCTTGCAGATGTTTAACATCATTGCTTCAGAAATGGAACTCTTTGCTAGTGTCTCTCCAAGCATAGAGCAAGGTCTTTCTCCTTAGAAACTCACCATCTTGAATATTACTGTATAGTCGGCTACTACAATATTTGTCCCTTTGGTGCACATGCTCCCTGTTTCACCAATGAATAATCCTATTTGCTTGTGTTTGCTCACTTCACATCACCTCATGGCCTGGCAAGATGGCTGTAGCACAAGGAAGATTGGAGCATATCATTGTGGCACCTTAAGTACTGTAACTAGAGGAGATATGTTAGAAAGATTGGTACCTGGAATTGACATCGGGTCTCTTATGTTCTTTTGCAAAGTACTAGTTCGAAGTCACCAAGCCAACCCCAAATATTAGAACATGGCGGAAAGCAAACAAATGTTTTTTTGGTTTTTTTTCCATTTTCAGATGAGCTGTATTAAAACCACATTTTGATTGATTTTTAAACACTGATAAATACAACTGCATAAAGCTTCATTTTTCGTAGCCAATACAGAAGTACAGTAACAGTGTCATATCGTAAAGTTGTTGTCACTCTTCTGAATTTGTTAATTAGGTAAAATATCAAGAAAACAATTTTTGAAGTTTCTGGTACCAATTTGTTTTAGAAAAGAAACTTCAGACATAATTTAAAAGTATCGAAGATAATAATATAAAGAAAAGATGGGAGCCTTCTGAAAAATGTTTTGTCTGTACCCACATTTCACGTTGTGAGATCTCTGAAGTTTATGGGGCAAACTTTGGGCAGGGAAACTAAGTCATTATATTGAGGTACCATATTCAAATTGCATTAGTACTTTTTGTTTTCAGTTGCATTGTGATGCCCAGCCTTATTACACAGGAGGGCCACATTAACTTAAGCATAATCTTATGTGGGCCAAACAGATTGTTTTGTATGAGTTTAGATAGATAGTTGTTTCTTTTTACAGTATTGTCTATTTAAAAACAAAGAAATCAGTGCATAAAATGTGTATCAGAATTATATAAAACAGGAAAGAACATAACTAAACTAAAATGATGTAAACATGACGACAAAACACTAATGAATCGGCCATTGGTATACTGTGTTGAAGGAGACCACAGGCCTTATGAAATGCTCTGGTGGGCACCCCTCCATTGGAAAAAATGCTTATCTCTCCTTTACCAGATGTTTATGATGGGATCAGGGCCTGTAACCTATGGCAACATGAATGAATACTTATAGATAGTGATTTTAAGTGAGTGGTAAATTCATGCTAAGACTCGAAATTCAGAAATGGTATGGCTATTGTATCTTTTCAAGGCATGTCACTGGTGTTATACTGTAAAGATTAAAAAATGCATCTTCATGTAATAATGGGAAATTAATAAATATAGAGTTTCAAATATAAAATTCCCATGTATCCTCTCCTCCCCCCCTCCAAAAAAAAAAACCGTACAAGCTACAGCTATCAGTTAATTGAAAACGTTGTTATAAACATAGAAATCTTAAAAATGCTGCAGTTAAGGTTGTTTGTGGACCTTAACTCTGATGTTTCATGGTTTAGATTGTAAGATCTTGGGGTAAGAAGATGCGCATTTTTATGTTTGTGCAGCACCTAGGATGACGGGGCCCAGACTGGTTTGCCTCTAAGTGTGACCACAATATAAAGTTTAATATATTTCTACCTAATGGGGATTAGACACATATCATGGGTATTGCAATGGCTTTAGAAACACTTTGTTTCATTTTCACTTGTAACCAGTTAAGTGAACTCCTTTATCTTTCTTGCCAAGCTTTCCAGAATACCCCTATTCTCTCACTGTTAACTGATTGGGCATTGGTGGTGATATACCCAGCCCATAACCTTGGAGTCATCTTCAGCTATGTCTTCATTGCCAAAAAACAGACATATATCTATAGCAAAATATCTGATTCTCAAGTCAGCTATCTATTGCTGTAAAAGCCTAGTGGAGGGATTTGAATGATCTTGTCTCCATTTGATCCCTTTTTCCCATATCAAGTTCAAATTTACTGTCCACACAATGTAAGCCATTCACAACTTTGTTCCTCTGAACTCTTCCCTTGACCTGTTGTGTTGCCCTTCATCCCCTCTCCTCTTTCAGTGATAGACACAAATGTAAGCAAGGTAGGCATTCTCCCACAGTCATTTTTGTACTTTAGCCTGTGCTGCTTCCTGTGCATAGAATGTTATCCTTGAACTCATCCCTCAATGCCTACACGAGATTGGCCAATGGATAATGAATAGCTTATGGTGTAGTCAGTTGTAACTGATGTATATTAATTTAATAACACAAATCGAATTTATATACATTTATATGATTGTAATTGTCTACCATGCTTCATATATTGTCTTAGGCTCTGATCCTGCAAATACTGCTTAATTAAGCATGAGAGTAGTCCCACTGGTGTATTTGCAGGATTGGGGCCTTAGACTGGAGCTAGGACTGTCTTTCTATGCATGTGTGTTGACAGTGGTTAGGATGCTGTAGCACTATCTGACTACAAATAATACTACTTGCATTACTCATCATATTTAGGTGATTTTGCAGATGTGATGGTACCAGCTAACTTCCATATTGTGAACGAGGTAATGGTGCGTGTCAAGCCTATTCCTATAGAGTAGGGTCTTGCAAGCCCATGAAGCTAGAAGCAGTAGAATTTTAATTTGTATATAGAATGGATTAATTAAATTTGTATGCTCTTTGTTATAGTTAGAATAGTAAATGGGAGAGTGTATTGTATCTGCACTACATATGGATAGGAGGTGAAACATGTTTGTGTGAACTAGAGGAGAGCCTTCAGCTGATAGGTGGTTTTTAGTGATTAGGAAAAAGTTTGGGAATAGAGATTTGTGGTGAATCAGCAAAGGAGAAGGGGGGTCAGGGTTAAAGTTGTTTGTGGAACAATCTTCCTGGCTTTCAAGCTTTCCATCTTAAAAACATTATTACAAAGTTATATTTGTAAATTGAAAACTCTTTAAGTAAATATTTATCTTAGCACTTGTTTTGGAACTCTTTCTCAAACAAATATTTTAATATATTGATGTGGATACTTAATGTAAATGTGTTTTTCTTTTATAAGTTCTTTGAACTTGGCTGTGATGATAGAGAATGTATGCTAACTGGACGATGGGAAGGAATGTAGATAGTTGGCTTGGGTATATATTCTGGCACTAATAAGATAAAATTGTCAGGTTAATAGGAGGTGATGCTTTCAGTTGGTCACTGACAGGTTAATACTTGCTAGGGACTGAAAGAGGAGAGTGTTGGAGGATTGCTCCAATTTATTTGTAGGTGATTGGAATCCCATTCCGCTATGCATGATACATGCCTACTAAATATAGCCCTCTATGAATGGAAAGAAACAGGACATTGTGAGCTGTACCATTCTCTATTTCTCTCTAGAGCCTACATTGTCTGAAGATAATTCCCACCCTTATCTGTCCTTCCAGTCTTCATCTTTTCCCCTTGAACTTTCTAGTGCTTGGCCTGCCTTTACTCCTCACTCAGCCTCCCAAGGCCTCTGCAGCTTGTGGGCTTTTCTTTAAAGGAAGCTGAAGCCTAGTGGACTGTGGGGCTCTTCTGCCTCCAGCTGCCATGCACCCTTTCTTTATATGATTGGTAGAGAATTAAGATTGTTATAGGGCACATGGCATTCATGGATTTCTTTATTTTCCATTTTGAGTCTTATGACTTCCAGTTTTTTTTATCCTGCCAAGTGAATTGCCATGAATATGGGGGAGGCTGCATTGCACGTGAGGATTCTTCTGCCTAAGAAGCTTAGCTGATTTTACTTCCACTATCCAGAAAGTAATGGTGACTCAGCAAGTGGCATGACTGTTTTTATGAATGGAGCTGCTGAATTGGAGAACAGAAGTAGTGGATAAAGACAGACACCACCAGTCCCTCCTAGTGGAAGAGGTGTGAGTACCAAAATATCCATGGCCAGTACAGAAACATGAGTGCTTTTGGGTAGCAACTGTTTCAAGAATCAAGAGGAAAGAACAGAGCCTTGGGAATGAGGTAGGATAGGAAAAGACCCACCCACCCAAGATTCAAGGTCTTAATTACATTTTTTTAAATCTACTCAGCCTTCCTACACTCAGAAACATTGGGTGCTGCAATGTTTAGTGTTGGAAAGCCTAAATCCCTTTGTAGGTCTAGCCCTTAGTGCTTATGATAGAGGCAAGATGAAATCCTTCATCTACAGATACAAAATGGTATTTATCTACAGATGAATGCTGTGAATGCTTCTTCTTATGCACCCATGCCTCACTCCTGTTTTGGAGGGTGCAAGAGGGTGGTGCCCATGCCCATTCAATCTTTATACTGAATGTTATGCATAATAGGTTATATTACCTCTGTATTTGGCACTGGTGCAGCTGCTACTGGAATACTGTCCAATTCTGGTGTCCACAGTTCAAGAGGGATGTTGAAAAATTGGTGAGAGTCAGAGAAGAGTCACAAGAATGACTAAAGGATTGTAAAGTGTGTTCTAGTGAGACACTGAAAGACTCAATCTAGTTAGTTAATCAAGACCAAGCTATTTTTGAGAATATGGTATTCTGGGAAATGTTATAAATCCTGTATCTCCAATGTTTTCAGATTAATCTAATTTTTGCCACATAAATTCTTTTCTATCTAGAGAAAATATATATAAAATTTCAGATGGGAAGCAGCTTCTTTTTTAATAAGATAGGGGTCAAAAGGAGAGATCAAATGCAGAATTAAAATGAAAAGCTGTTTACTTACAACCCTGAGGATGGAATCATTTACCATGGGTTCATCCAGTGGTTCTGGATACTGTATGAAATATTTAAATATTTTTTTAAAAGGTGTCCACATTTCCCTACTTTTACCTTTGATTACTTTATTCAGGCCATTTAATTTTTTTTTAAAGTTAATTCCACAGTTCCATAATATCCACAGTGGACATTAGTTTACTTGTCCTGTTGGCCTCGGTACACAGAATCGTTCTCTGCTACACATTGTTGCTTGTAAAGAGAAGTGTTGTTTGTGTCATAGTAGATTAATGTTGGTAGAGGATCACAGGAGTAAGAATTAAATATATTTTTAAATGGCTTGTTTTTTCTCTTAGGTCAGAGCTGGGAGCAATTGAGCAAGAGCCAGCAAGGATTGCTGCAAGAGATTTGGATTGGGACTGAGAGAATCAGATCAGAGTGACAACCCAAGAGGGTGGCAGAAAGTGGTTGAGGATTATATTGAGTTCTCCAGATCTTGTTTGCAAGATCCCAAACTCTAATTCTGCATTTAAACCAATGTAAAATCCAGTGGATTATATACTTCCTTCTATGGTTTTTATTAAGGTAGGGAGTTGTTGTCTTTTGATTAAGCTTCCAGTCTAATGCCCTATTAATGAGAATCTTCTTAATTGTTGTTAAATGCAAGTAAGTCTAGGCTCTGAAGTGTACAAAAGAGTAAAATCTTTTAGGAAGATCTTCAAAGGATATTGACAGTATAAAAATCATATATAAATCCCTGTATGTGTTTTAATGTATTAGATTTTTAAACTCTAAATTTTAGTAATTTATCTTTTTACTGTTTATGTAGTTTTTTTATTTACATGGACAGTGACATGATCAGTTTCATTTTCTGATTTTCATGCACTAACAAAATGGTAATGTGTATTAGTTCATGGCCCTCCTAAGGAACATTTGCATTTAAACAAAAGTAGTTAAAAATAACACTGGAAACCTTTTACTTTCGGGGTTTGTTAAATTGTAACTTAAATTTTGGGCTTAACCCATGTGAACAGTGACTGCTCAATTACGTGATTCAGCCTGAATTCCTGTAAGCATGGAGAGACACTGTCGTTTTGCATAGTGTGTCTTTTATCTATTTTGAAGTTAAATTTCTTTGCCACACTCTGTGGCTGTACATATCCATCTGTAAGTTAATATTTTATATTAGATTTAATATTCTTGATTGCAGACCTTTTGTTACAGTTACACATTCCGTTGAATTTAATTGTTACTTTCTTGAATACATATTAATTATATAAGTCACTGAAAAGGGTTTTTATTGTATTTTTTGAAAATTATGTAACGTCTTAACTTCATGAACTAAATTGTGAAACCCATGTATAAAGACAATATTCTGACACAAATCCTTTGAAATATTATTTTCTAAATGTATCACATCTTTATGTACAAGCAGTACATGCAAAATGTAAGCTGAGAATTTTCTGGGTCAAATGTTAAAACCTGCCTCCAATTTTTTTATGAAAGATAATATTTTTAATCTGGTTTTTGACACTCTAGATTGGACAAGACAGTGGTAGCGCTGATGAGAGGTTAGTTGGCATAAATAAAAATGTATCTAATATCTAGTGTCGTTGGGTTGATCGCGAACTACTTAAATCTTTTACTCTCATGTAGAAGACTTGAGCGGAAGCTGGAAATATGCTAGCGGGAAAAGCACTGTGACCTTTAATGTTAGTGATAGTGTGGAAAAAGTGAGGTGTTGGGTTTGTTCTTTGTTGTTTGCTTGTTTTTTTGTTTTTTATATGAGCCATAAGATACTTTTTTGACTTTCTAGGAGACTAGAAAACTGGAAGGTTCATCCATACTGAAGCTACCAAAAAGGTCTCCTCTACCATTCTGGTCAAGTGAAATGTCTTTTGTAGTTGTCCTGTTGAACACCTGACTCGATCTGAAATTTATGGCTTGTCCTGCTATCCTGCTGTAGCTGAGTGTAAATTCTACCTATGCTGACAGGATGGGATTTCCTGACAGCACAGGTAATTCAATTCCCTAAGAAATAATAAAATTGAATAAAAAAGTAAAATATAAATGGTTTCATGCTTCAGGTCAGGAACATATGCTCCCTCAATGTTAGTTATGCATTACTGTCTATTTCATATTTTTGTATTTTGATATAATTTCTAAAATTGTTTTTTTTAATTTATAGCTCCTGTTGTCTTTTGAGTGTTATAGTCTAAAATGGGGGTGATGTAAAGATGGATTTTATTATTTATACATTTGATTAAAAAACACAAACAATGGTTATACCTGAACTCAAGGTGCTCTAACAGCATTTAAGTGTACCATTAATTAAAATATCACCAAATAGCTAATATCATAGCCCAGCCAATAAATGTAGCCATCATTTTCATTTCAGTGCCCCAAACACTTATCCTTAGCCCTCCTCAAGTTCCTTATTAACTATGTGGCTTTAACAGCATGCCCAGAATGTCAACAGTTTTGTTAGGCCTTGTCTACTTAAATTTAAACTATCCTGTGCCCAAAATGTAATGTTAGAGGCTGTTGCCTAACAAAGCAATTTTAAATGTGTTCCCTTATTCCACAAGATTTCTCTTATTTTATTCAGCTTCCCACATTTGTTGAAGTTACATGTGACATGAAGTTACATGCACAAAACAAAATTGTAGTATTCAATCAACAGATGCAGTAATTCTAGCTGAGGATCAGAGAGTATTGCTCTACTAACTTTTCCACTGGAGTTGAGGTTTCATTCATTTCACACTGCTTAAATATTATAAATCTGAAAAATAGCATATAGTTAAACTGTTTCTAAAGATATGGACTTTTGCTGTGGACTAACATGCAGAATTTCTTAAAATATCATGTAACCCATAAAGTAGAAATCACTTGGACTGTTTGTGTGAAACATACAAGAAACATGAGTTTCTTTGTTTAAAACTTATTTCTTGGTGACACAACTCTTAACCCCAATTATGCACTTTGGGATTTCACTTGCCCAAATTTTGGTTTTTTTTAAAAGTGAAAACCATTAGAAATGTTTTCATGAACTATTTTAATAATTTCTCATGGAAACAATTAATAATCTTTTGAAAATACAGGAAACATTGAAATATTTGTTCTCCAAGCTGAGAGAAATGTAAAAAGTAAATAGCATGAACAGTGAAAATAAAGTAGAGATCATTTTAAGCATCCTTTAAATTATCCAATAAAGTGTAAAGCACATTTTAAATAAGCTATTTCAGTCTGATTGTCTTGTCTTTGGCTTCTTGTTCATAGCAGATCCGTGTTTGGAAAAAAAAATGCTTAATATGTTAAATGTCAACTGACTTCCCTTTTGTTTCCCACTAACTTCACAGAACCAGTGAGTGAAAATGAACTAACAAATCTGTTTTCTTTCTAGAAGTCTCCCTCTTTTTCACTGATGTGTCCTTTTTTCTTAAATTTATTGCTTCTGCTGCTTGCTTTGCAGAAGGCCTCTTAGCATTTATTTTAGTTATAATCTTTTAAAAGAAAGTCAACATACTGAATTTTTACAATCGGAAAATCAAATGGTGAAAATGGAATATTTAATAACTCTGTGTCCCACAGATTTTTCAGTTGAGGTCTCTTCTATATTGGGGAATAGGCTGATGTACACTTTTCCCCCAAACAAAAAGACAAATTCTGGATATGATGTGAAACAAAACTTTGCAAAATTGTCATGAAAACTTGCCAATTCATGCACAGATTTTTCCCCATGATTGATTGACAAGTATTTTCCCAGTATTTTATTTCTCTTACCAAAATAACAAACACTTGTATTCTACAGGCATATGGGTAAGTGGAATTTTGTAATGGTTGTTTTAATACCAAAAATCCAAGAACCCGAGAAACAAATTTTTTTTTGTGCACATTTTTAAAGAATCGCCTTTGGGGAAGTAGTCTTCTCGCAAAAGCCTTTTAATTGGTTGTTTCTAACAACATTCCGTTGAATTCCATTCCATGATCTCTTTGGGCTGCTTTCATTCTTTCTCTTTAAAATAGTCATTTTACCTCTTGGATTGCAACCCTTGAAGTTCTCTCTTTAAAGGGTGATCATGCACAGGACCTCCTGCCACATTCTCCTTATCAATTTTTAGAGCTCCCCTAGGTAGCCACAAGATGTCTGAAGACAATACTTGCCATCTACCTGGTTCAGCCTTACGGTGGGGAAAGCAAAATGCCTCTTGAACAGGAGGTTGCCTCAGTCAGAAGTCAAGCATGTTACAATTTTTTAATTCATACTTCATTAACACTAAAAAGTGAAAGATCTAGGTTTTGTTTAAAATCAGGATCTCTGGTTACTTTTTTGAAAACTGACTGAATTTCCTATGGTTGCTTTAAAAATCACTAAACATTTTTTTAGCGTTACAAATATATATATCTAGCAGATAAATTTTGCTTAGGTGAATTTAGCCATTACTTGTTACATCAGGATTTGCATGTAGGGTTGTTGGTGTGCACTAATATAACTTTTTAAAAGGCATATTACATTAACATGTTGGACTAGAAGACTTCCTGAGGTCCCTTCCAAATCTATGATTGTTTAAAATTTTACTATAATTTAATTCCCACCAGATTATTTAGCTTTAAAAAAAAATGTTGTGTCACTATCAAAATATACATTGTTTCTAAATAGCCATTGTTTATTTTGTTACTGCTGCATAGGCTTCCAGCTGCCAAGGAGGGTACAAATTAACCAATTAACTTTATTTCCAAAAATTTTCCACCATAATTAATGGTACTTATGAAACTAAAGAAGTAAAAAGGATAAGTGCTGTTGGCTCTTGTGCCATTTCTTAAACAAACAGAATTTGATTTATTAAAAGATATCACCTCACTCACCTTATCTGTTTCTTAAAGCTGATAGTGAATAGACTTCCATCTAGCCGATAGAAGTTTTCAAATTTCTAGATAGATTTTACACACTGTATTAAAATTCCAAGGGCTTTTTTCATTGGTAGTATACCTTTTAGGATACATTTCAGGCCATAGGATTATGCCTGTGTGTATCTCTAATCTGGCTTTGCCAGTGGAACTGTTGCTTTGTGATTTTACCATATCCTATTTTTGAAGAGCATAAAACAGAAACACATTTATGATTAGTGAGATTTCATGCATATTTATTCATGAGGGATTCAAAGGAACTTAATTTTGTAAGTTAGAGCTTCATGGTGCTATGAGAGAATACATTTTTTTCCCGCTAGCTAGACTTAAATAGCTAAGTTAGGTGTAAACTTTCTGGTTTACAAATATTTTCAAGCTGAGAATGTGTGTGCTGAATTTTAACCATGTTTATTTTGACTCTGCAAAGATACTGACTCCCATATCAAATAAGTAAGACAGGGTAGAATTTCCAAAGAAACGTATGGATTGGTCTAACCATGTATTTTTGTGTTGGTATAATCTCTATGTGGATGCAGTTGTAGTATAACTGTCTTATACCAGTACAGCTAATTCCTCTTCCTGGTATACAGGTATAATCACTCTTATGCTGATTCTGTTAATGGTGTTGTGGTGCTTTAAGTGTACTGGTATAGTAAAAGTGGTACAGTTTGTGTGTGTGTAAAGATCAAGTCCTACTGACTTTCAGTGAGATTTACAATCCTAAATGCCAAAGTCACTTGAAAATGGGCCTTTGGCTCCTAAGTCACTTCAGCACTTCTGAAAATTTTCAAAATATAACTGATCCTTAACTACAGTGGCACTACTGTGCTACTGTAATATTAGGAGTCATATGATTTGGAGCACGAGTTCAGTTGTTATCATAAGTAGACTAGTGCCATTTTCAGTATTTTAACTGCTGAGTGAATGCATAAAAAGTGCTGTCAGAGATGAATATTTAATGGTAACTGATTTCAAGAGGACAAGCAAGTTCAATAAAGAGGTAAAAATCCCAATCAGTATTGGTATGTACCATTCAACAGTTTTTTCACTTTTTATTGTGCCTTAACTCTTTTTTTTTAAACTCAAGTTCAGTAAATTTAATGTCTGAGAGAAATGTTATCTTAAGACAGTGGAATATGGAATCTATAATTTTGGTGTGTGTACTAGCTTCTGTTTAAGATTATAACATAAATGAAAAATACCAGATTGTATTTCATGCTTTATGGATATTTAATTGTGTGTAGTATACCGCAAAGGTAAACTTCCAGCTCTTTTTCCTTTTTCCGTTTTATTGCTGAACTTCCATATATAATGATTTTCCAATCTAGAGTGTCTGTATTCAAATGCAGCCTTATTGTGCATTCTTTTTTCTGCAGGAGGCATTAATCTCTTATCCTTTAAGTAGAATTTAATGAAACTGGGTAATGGTTTTATATATTTATTTTTAATTGACTTTTAAAGAACTCCATTGTATTTTGTCTCCTCTTCTATGCTGAAAGTTGTTTGAAATTTTTGTAATGTTAACTTGTTCTATAAATACATCAGGCAACATGTAAGTCAAATAATATGGGGAACATAGCTGTATTCCCTTTTCACCACACGATGAATATAAATAGTCTAAAACTGATATAACTTGTCTTGATGCTTTTTGTTATTAAATGCAAATGACAGGAGGCAGTTTCCTGTTATTGGTGGCAATACTTAACAGGGTGAATAAAAATCAATTATTTTTTCTATTAAAAACAACAAAAAAGAATTGGACTTTTTAATTGTTAAATTATAATTTATATTTCTTTTAAAAAATAAACCTGTTTAAAATTAAATCTAAATTTAATACAATATATGTTAAGGCCTAAACTTACTATAATTTCTTAAAACTTTTAAACAATAAATAAATCTGCTGTTTTATTAAATTCTAGTTACCACTCTAATGCAGCTTGAGACAAGTAATGAGCAAAAAGTTAATAAGCGATGTATCATTCAATGCTTTCTAATGTACTAAAAATGTACGATTAATAAGCATCTGAAAACATTAAGTTATAAAATTGCTTAAATAGATGTATGTAGTTTTATAATGTACTCTCCTATATAGCAAAAATGTACTAAATCTAGTGTAAGGTTTCTATTTAGTTGTAAATCAACGTGTTCTAATGGTTATATCAACCACTGAGTGTACTTTTATTTAGAAAATAACTGATGTACCAATGGAAAAGTTTATTAAAATCAGTGATTTAAATCACGGCTTTCCACTTGGTGATTTAAATCAGTCCACCCTGGTATATATTATTACAGCTATTGTCCTTTCCTTAGTGGATGTTGTCCATAACCTCTGTGTGGGGTTTGTTTGTTTTTTTTAATGAGGCTACTCTATGTATGATTAACATAATCTACTTGATCTTTTGAGCGTCTTGAGACATAAGACTTTTCACTGGCTCATATATCTGTAGAACTTTCAAGATACCATTTTTTTCTGTTGGTTTGAACTATAAAAAGCATCTATACCCAAACTCTGTGTGCCCTGCCAATTATTTAAAACTATAAAATCAAATACAGATTTCAGTCAACTCACCCTTTCAAGAAACAGAAACTATGAATACAAATAACTCCCCAACACACTACTAGGGTGACTAGGGAATACTCTAGCCTCCCTTAATTCTCCTCAAATGTCAGGCAAAACAAATGAACCATGCAGCATGCACTGAAAGTTGTGCTCCAAATCATATGATTCCTAACATTACAGTAGCACAGCATTACCACTGTATACCAGATCATTTACTTGTTTTAATCAGACTGATGAGTCCTACATTCTTTGTGCTTGTGACTCTGAGATAATTACAAACCCAATTCTGCCACCCTTTATACATTTAGTAGCACCTAACTTTGCAAACAGTTGCACTGAAATTGCTGATGGTGTTCAGTGTGAGTAAAGGTAGCAGAGTTAGATCTTAAAGGAGCATTTTCTTGGTATCTGGTAAGGGCCAGGGGGAACAGTAAGTGTTCCTGGCTCATCTGACTGGAGTAACAATGCAACTGGTTGTGCTGGTAGGAGGAAAGAAGGATGCTTTATTTCCCTTCCATGTATGATGTCCCATTTTTTTCTGATTGACGCTGACCATCTTGGGTGAGCTTCTAAATTATTACAGCTCTTTCTACTGTTCCTTTCTACATTTAACTGAGTGTAAGGGATGTCTGTTTAATCCAAACATCTCCTTGATTGGTCAATTACAACTGGTTGGTAATTTTCTGTTTAGATTTTTTTGGGGCGGGGGATGGAAAATTCAGTGTGTTTACTGTTACAAATTTATGATGTAAGATCTACAGGTCATAACTGAAATTGCTTGACAACATCAATTACTGCATTTGTTACCAAGCAAATGTGGTGTTAAGAACATTAATTTTAACTGGTAACAATCTTAACTTTTAGGATATGTCTACTCAGCTATTGGAGTTGTGACTGCTACCCACACTAGCTAGATTAAAGCTAGCATGGGAATCAATAAGAGTGAAGCCAAAGCAACGTGGATTTCAGGGTGAGATAGGAATGTGATTATGTACCCAGGATCCTTATACAGTCCAGACTGAAGCCCGTGCTGTGGTGGCTTCACTGCGGATGGATTAAAGCTAGCTTGTGTATGTCTACAGATATTGCAGTGCCCCTCCGATTGCACTGTAGACATACCCTTAGAATCCTGACATTTTCCAGATTTTCAGCAAATATCAATAATTCATCTGTTTTACTGAAGTGTGTGAATATAATTACAATGAAAATGTTCATGTTTATAATCTCAGAGGTGTTGTAAATACTGTCTACTTTAGCCCCCTTTTCACCTGAAAGTTTCTTTCCGAGGGAGTTCCCTTGTATGCTTTGGAGGCAGTGTGCTGGAATGAGGGGGAAGAGATGTATGCATCACAGCTGCCACTCTTAACTTCCAGTTGTTTTTATCAATAATACCCAATTTGTTGTTTTCAGTTGTGCTGAGGTATTTATAAAAGTTAGTAGATAGGCTGCATGGAGGCAAAATAAAGAGCTGAAATTAAGTTAGTCAATAATCTGAGTGAATATTAATTTGAGCACTGTTGTGCAATTTATGTGAACCCTCTTGTTTTTTTTTTTTTTTAAACTTACCTTTTTACTTTCCAAGAAAGGGCCTGTTTCCCTTTGTCAATTTGGCTTTCTTTCTGCTATATACCTTTATGTGGAGGACACAGGTATTGAACATTCCTAGGAATCTTTGCTATTGAATTTATTATAATGGATATTAGCATAAGCAGGGCTCTCATTCTCCTGTGGCCAGTGTAGGCCATCTCACTCTATAGAGAGCCCTATTTGTTGACTCAGATCACCAGTAAAACTTTGCTACTGCCTGACCTTTCATCTGTAGGTTTTGAATGATAGGCATGGCAATGGTCTAAAAAAGAGAGGTGCCTTTGATCCTGTGTACAGAAATCAGCAATACAAGACTTTCTAGTGAAAACTGATTGCATAATCTAGTTATCTTTCTAGGAAGACAAAGTGGGTGAGGTAATATCTTTATTGAACCAACTTCTCTTGGTGAAAGAGACAATCTTTTGAGCTAAGACACAACTCTTCTTCAGGTCTAAATATTTAATTATCCATGTTCTTCTTTGCATAGGTATGAAACAAATAACAGCTCCACTAATCAGTAACTACATGTCCTACTATGTGGTGTTTGTGGGCTCTTCCCTTCTCCCACCCCTCATTAGAAAATTCAGGAAAAATGGGCATAGTCCGAGTCCCTCATTCTTTTATTCTGATTTTAATAGTTTGTGTCAGATGCTTATCTCTTATCCTGCCTAGAATAGTGCTTCCTGGAATATCTTCCCTTTAACTTCCACCTTCTGCCCCCATTTCGGGGATCTAGTGTTTCTGTGCCTATTAGGGTATACTAATGTGTATAGGTGTCTGAGTGATCTCTGCAGCCTGTACATTGTGTGCCTCAGGAGAAATGGCTGTGTAACTCACTCAGCAGGTGGAGGGAAGAAACACAGTTAACTATAAACTTGAGTGTGGTTCTAGAGAAGTAGCCTGCACCTCATTATTGGATGGATTGGGCAATTCCAAGTGATATCACCTGGTCTGGTAGATGTGACACCACTTCTCCCCACTCTTCCTATGGTACCTCTGAAGTGGGCTCCTTCCTGCTGAGCTAGGTCCCTCTCCCCTGGATGGATTTTACCAGTCTCATGTGGGAGACACTCACATGTTATGCCTGAGTGCCATCCATGTACCATTCTCCCTTGTGTTTCCTCTCAGAACCAAACCTGCTATCCCCATATTCATCAGTCTTCAATGGTCTCCTGGCAGCTTATCCACCAATCTTGTTTTCAGGTCACATGAACACAAACGGTAAAAACGTTTTCAGCCAAACCATTTCATACAGCCTGTCTAAGGTAGGGATTCCCTGGTTTTTGGCCCTTTTGAGGAGGTAATCCCCTAGCCGAGTCTCCACTTCCATATAAATCAGCACAAGATCTGGTCCAAGAGGTGAATATAGCTTAACCACTCGGTAATAGCAACCATCATTAAATTTAACATCCCTGAAAGGGGAGAAAATACCAAAGAAACCTACCACTGTAGCATTTAGCATCAGAAAGGAGAACGGAGAACTACTCAAAAAGGAGGACGCTAGTTAAAGGGGAATGAAAAGAAACAGTTAAGAGTGAAAACCTGCAAACTGCATGGAATCTATTTTAAAACATCATAATGAAGATTCATACTAAATGCATATCCCAAATTTAAAAAAGCAGTGAGGACCAAAAAAAATGCCACCATGGCTAAACAGAGTAAACGAGGTAGTTAGAAGCAAAAAGGCATCCTTTTAAAAATTTGAAGTCAAATCCTACTGAGGAAAATAGAAAGGAGCATAAACTCTGGCAAGTCAAGTGTAAAAGTATAAGTAGGGAGGGCAAAAAAATTTGAAAAGCAGCTAGCAAAAGATGCAATAACTGGCAGGATTCCTGCTTCTGATATACTTAAAACAAATTTGTTGCTAATCAGTGGGGCCACCAGATGATCGAGGTGCTAAAAGAGCATTCAGGGAAGACAAAGCTGTTGCAGAGAAGATAAATGGGTTCTTTCTATAAGTCTTTGTTGCAGAGGATGACACGGAGATTCCCACACATCTGAGGAACTGTCCCAGATTGAGGTGTCACTAGAAGTGGTTTTGGAACATTTTGATGAATTAAACTGTAATAAATCACCAGGATCAGGTGGTATTCACTCAAAAATTCCGAAGGAACTCCAATATAAAATTACAGAACTGCTAATTGTGGTATTATTGCTTACATCAGCCTCTATCAGTTGAATAGATGATAGCTACTGTAACACTGATTTTTTTTTTTTTTTTTTTTTTTTTAAAGTCTCCAGAGGGAATCTTGGCAATTATTGTCCAGGATGCCTAACTTCAGTACCAGTGAAGTTTTTGAAACTAGTAAAGAACAGAATTATCAGACTTGTAGGTGAACATGATATGTGGGGAAGAGGCAACAAGGCTTTTGTTAATGGGAAGTCACGCTTCACCAGTCTACTAGAATTCTTTGAGAGGGGCAAGAAGTGTGTGGATGAGGATGATCCAGTAGATATAACATGCTTGGACTTTCAGAAAGCCTTCAACAAGGTTGCAAAGTAAGCAGTCATGGGATGAGAAGGCAGATCCCTCATGGATATAACTAGTTAAAAGATGGAAAACAAAAGGTAGGAATAAATTATCAGTTTTCATAGTGGGGAGAGGTAAATAGCAGGGTCTCCCAAGGGTCTGTACTGGGACCAGTAGTGTTCAACATATTCATAAATGATTTGGAAAAAGGAATAAACAGAGAAGTGACAAAAGTATAAGTGGGTTCAAAAAAGAACTGGATAAGTTCATGGAGGATAGGTCAATCAGTGGCGATTAGCCAAGATGGTCAGGGATGCAACCCCATGCTGTGGGTGTCCCTAAACCTCTGACTGCCAGAAACTGGGACTTGATGATGGGATGGATTGCTCAATAATTGGATTTAAAAAATTGAATTTAAATCAAAATAATTTTATTTTTAAAAATGAGATATATATTGGTATCCACGCTGGTCCTGGGATACCTGTACTCTGTATATCAGCTGTGCTTATCCCTCAGGTCTGACTCAGTTCAAACACTTATAGTTCTTTGCTTCCAGTGTTGTACAGTGATCAGACTGCCTTCCTATCACAACAGTACTGTTAGCTTTGTTTCTACTGCTAAGCATTTTTTTAAAGAGATTAAGGATTTTAAATCAGTCTGCCTCCACGTCTGTCTTACCTAAAGGCTGACCATGGCCTCATTGTAACCTAGGCAGGCCTTACTTCTTTAGAAACTCCCATCAGATCAGCATTTTGTTCTTTTCCATTCTAGGACTTTTCCAGTCCTGGTTCAAACCAGTTTTGCAGGTTACCTAGACAGGAGGCAAAAGCTTTGAAGTTAGTAGTCCGGGCATTGTCCCTTTAATACTCAAGTATTTGCAGAGTGGTGGCTATCTTGAGCCATTCTTTGCCTTATGCCTGCTTTTAGTCTCCTGTTGTATTAAACTGATGTAAACTATGTCTACACTTGCTGCCAAATTTTGGCGGCAGTTGACAGGAGATACGCTAGCTACTTTGTCGACTTACTAACTTCTACTTAGTGTTATCAGTTCGCTGCGCCGACAAGAAACGCCCTCCCATCGACAGTATTACTGCACCTGGCAGAGATGGATTAATAGCGTTGATTTCCGGGTCGATTTAGCAGGTCTCCACTTCCGTTCAGTTGATCCGGATAAGTCGACTTGCCGCCATCAGTCTAGACATAGCCATAGTCATACAGAAAACATCCCAATAACCAGGCCAATATCAATAGTCATAAATAATTACAAAGCATCCCCAAATCTGTTGTCCTGGGTAGTTGAATGGTGTAGTTAATAAGTCTTTCTTTGAATGTGACAGATGATTTGGAAGAGGTATAAAGTTTTGTTTGGATATTTGTAAAGGAAGGGAAAATTAAAGACAGATTATGTAGTTTTATTCATCTGAGTATGGTTTTGTGTGTTCTAATGTATATAAACACCAGAACTGAGCTGATACTAAACCATAAGAATCACAGTGACTGAAAAAACTTGAAGTTCCCAGTTTAATTAACATTTGAATATTGCATAAATAGTTTTGTTCGGTTAGGTGACTGATACCTAAATGTGCTTTGAGATTGACAGTGATAAGCAATTACTGTAGCAAGCAGGTGTCAGGGTAAATTTTATTTAAATGAAAGATGTGAAAGTGCCTAGGCCTCAGTGTATTTAGTTGTCAACAACATGGCATCTAGGCTAAATGTAAAAATACCTATTTCAGTGCAGCAGTCTCACTAGTAATGGCACAGTAAAACTTTTGTGAGAGGCAGATCTTGAACCAGGAATAAAAAATCTGTTAAACACATATGTAATCATATCGTTAGTGTAATCAAACAATTTTGTGAAGCAGAATAGGTGGGAGGTAGTGGGTGAGAGAGCAAAAATAAAATGACCAGGGGCTCTTCAGGACATATTTCATGTCTTGCTGTTTGCTAGCACATTGACTAATAAAGAGGGCTCTGAATCATAATGGGGCCTCTGGGCACATCTGTAATATAATTAGTGATCGCTTGATCTCTCTGTTGGGGTCCTGCTAACATGGTGGCACCAGAGAAATGTAGAAGTGGTGAATATGATGAAACATCAACACAAAATTCCTCAGCTATGTTAGAAACTATTGGATGTCATTGTTCTGTGGCTTACCCAGTTGATCTAAACAAATGTACTGGAACATTCACTGACTCCCAAAGGTTATCATGAAACTGAGAAAAGGAAATGATAATTGAAAGGCAGAATGGCACATAGCATGTGTGTTAAGCAGAGGGAAGGAAAGTCTGAAGCAGAAGCAGTAAGAGAATTTTTTAGGGAGTAACAGGAAATTGAGACTAAAAGGAAGGAATAGTAAATAGTTTTAATGATATATGACCTGATCTTGGGAGGTTCTGTTTTAACCACCCATTGACTTCAGAGGGTGTTGAAAACAGTTAAGGGTGCTAAAAACCTTGCAGGATTGGGCCAATAGAATGAGAAACAGCATCTGAGGTTTGGGGATTGTTTGATTAAAGTAGTAAGCTATAAATGGGAATTGATTTTAAATTGAATTGTTTAAATTAAATTGTTTCAAAGTTGGGCATTATATCAGAGCATTTCTAGTACCAGTGGTACCTGAATTGGTTTATCGAGTCAATGCAAGCAGTTTGTTTTGTGTAAACCAGTGCATTCCTTCTAACTGGGTTTTCATTTGCACATTGTGGCACCCTTCCCCCCAATTGCAGGCTCAATATTGAAGCAGGTGAATTTCCTGTGAATAACGTGGTAGAAGGTGCATATCTTTGCAGCATTTTATATTTAATATCTAATGTACAACTGGGAACCAACCATATTGTACATATAGCTGTATGTTTAATGTGCAGGGTGTGACCTTTTAAATCTATACTGAGCCACTTGCTTCCCCTTGATCTCTAGGTTGCACACTGGGGTGTTACCTGTTTTGCCTTTTGCAACTATAGCTGAGGTTAGTTCTGCTTTGAGCAGGGGGTTGGACTAGATGACCTCCTGAGGTCCCTTCCAACTCTAATATTCTATGATTCTAACTCTCCATTTCTTGAGGTGGATCCCACGATCTACTTCTAGACCAAACTGGGGTAGGTGCTGGGGTCCACAGATGTCCCTTATTTTGCCCTTTTGTGTGAGGATGCCTGGAATATTTTCTTCCCAGAGGTGGATGTCTGGGAATTGTTCAAGCCAACTCAACAGTTCTTTTTAAAAACAAATTATTTTATTTAAAAGGTGCAAAAGCATAGAGGAAAATGATTAAAGAAATGTAAATGCTTTTATCTGGTCATATCTTGGCTTTAGACTTCACAATAAGATAAGGCTGTCTTAAGTTACAGTAAAAGATGTACAGGATAAGAATTTAAATCATCTTAGAGCAAAACTGAAGTCTGACCTGCCCTTGCTCATCAGTTAACTATCATTCTAGTCTTTTGTTTTTTTCATACTATGTGTCTCCTTCAAGAAACCCATCCTGTCTGACTATTCCAGGTGTGAATCCATTATATTTTTTGTCTCTGTTACCTCTCTGAGTAGCCAAGTGCACCTGGTATTGATCTGTCTGTTGGCCCAGATTGAAACTCAAGAACTATCAAGGTGAATGGTGATGAATGAATTGATCACCTCCTGGAGAGGGAGACATCTCTCTCCAGTTCTATGGGGATTGTTTGCCCGGGAAACCTCTTGGAGAGTGTTAGGGTACACTGGAGACAGGGGACACATAGTTTGGTTACTCATCAAAATAAGTGGTACCCTTGTTGGAGGGCTAAACTTATGTGGCATATATCGAAGAAGTGGGGGACTCATTAATAAGGTGCATGCGGAACCCAAGTGGTGGGGAAGGTGGAGGATGTTTGGGTTTCTGTCAGGATGCTGTATCTGACTCCTGCTTGGCGGGTCCATCTTACGTGTCAGCTTTGGTACACTCTGCGGCTGAATACTGTATGAAAATGTGGTCTCACAGCAGTCTTACTAAACTCCTTGATACTGAGCTCAATAATACCATGTGCATGGTGTTGGGGACGCTCAAATCGACCCCAGTCGACTGGCTCCCAGTCCTATTACACATCCAGCCTCCACAGATTAGAAGAGCTATCAGACATCTTGCTTTCTGAACCATGTTAATGCAAATATGAGGATCCTGTTGCACAATGACTTACAGAACCAGCCAAAGACAAGATTAAAATCCCACAACCTCTGTGGAACTGCATCAAGACCCTTGCATTCAACTTTGATGCTGAGGCTCAATGGAGAGCCACATGAAGTGTTGCAACCACCCAAATGAACAGCTCGTCATTGACCCTGCTGAGGAACCATCGGGTTTTGATTTATGTCAGTCTGGTGCAGATTGAATTGCATCAGGACATCTCATAGGAGATGTGGACAAACCCTCTTTAAAAGGAAAATGAGGCAAACACCTGCATGCGACAGTGGTCACCAGTCACAAATGATGAAGCACATCCTATCTGAGTGTCCCCTTTGTTCTTTTGCCAGAGGCCTGAAGGACATTCACCAGCTCACTGCTGTGGCAATGTGCTGGCTATCAAACCTAGATATAAAGTGGTAGTCATTGCTACTTACACAAACAATATGAAAGAAGATTAGATTATTGCTGTTAATGTTTTATGCTTGTTAACCATTTTTCTGTTGTGTTTTTAGGAGCTCTTTTCAGGAGGGGTCCGATGGTGCATGTTTACGAAAACTAGTGTGAATATTTTTATTAAGTTATTTATTAGAACCTGAAAAATATACAACATTTTACTTAAGCGTTTGTGTCTTGTATTTCTCTTTTTATGGTTGTGGCAACACCAGCCAAGAAGTGCCTATAGTCAGAATATGGGAGGGACTGGACAGTTAAGAACAGGAAAGTTCCTCCCCAGAACAGGAGATGGGGTTGGAGTAACTGGGCAGAGCAGAGTCCAGAAAACCATTTCTGCTCTACTAGGGCCTTCATGGTACTAGTGTAGGAAGGTTACAAAAACAATGCTCCCAGAATGCAGAGAGCAGTGAGCGGGATCATTATGTTGTTTTGCTGGGAAATCCAAATGTATAGGTTAAGCTGCAACATCTGCATTTCCCATCTGCACAAGCACTGTATTGGTACAGGCAGAGATGTTCATTTGTTTAAAGCCGGTTCAGTGTATTTGGAATGCCAGTGAAACAATTGTTTCTGTGTGTGGACACAGTTTTTCTGAAATGTTCTACTTGATTAGACTAGTACAGGGAATGTCAAGATCATGTATTTGACAAGTAATGCCTGTTTAAGAATTTCAAGTAGAACTGTTGAATAAATCATAACAATTATGTTCAGGTCCATTCTAAGGGAAAGTGGAGATAAAACAGCTTGTGGGAAACTGACTTGTGACAACAGTGCCCCTTCAAACAGGGCATATTTTAATATGACTAAAATAGTGAGCATTCTTAGCTATCAGTATGACATTGTCTTCAGTCCATATAACTGTAGAAGTGTAATTTCCCTAAATCTTTGTCTTTGTAAATTGTTAGGGAAGGAATTGGCACCTCTGTAGGTTCAGCAGGAGAAACTGAAAACAAACCGTTGGTAATCCATTGTTCTTCCTCTAGAAGCACAACGTTTAAATTCAAATACAGTACATTATACTGAAATTAAGTGCATTTGAAAAATGACTGTACAAATGGCATTGTGGGGTTCCATGTTTGGGTGTGATTTCTGTATTGAACTTGCTCCATGTGCAAGTCAAGATTTTTTTCTGATTACCAGTCCTGGAAACTCATCTTAAATCTGAAGGTCAAGTTGTACTTTATCTTTACTTACTTGTACTACTATCCTTTTTGGTGAATCATCACCAGTAGATAAATTCTGCAATTCAAACTTAGATCCTGACCCTGCAGATTCTTAAAGTGCTTAGTTTTAAGCATGTGAAGTAGTCACATTGAGATCATTAGGACTACTTATGTGCTTAAGGTTAAGCATCTGTGTAAGTCTTTGCAGGAGCAGGGCTTTAACAGTCTTGTTGATGTGCAAAAGAAAAGAGATTCCAGTTTACTTTCTGATACCTGTATTGACTCTGAAATGCCAACAAATAAACCTAAAAACTTATTTTACTGACAACATATGCAGATATAGCACTAAATAAACCTCCAATGAATGAATGACTTATTTATATAACCAGTTTTCTGACTATAACTGCACTATATATTATTCCACTGAATAAAATATAATTTGAAGCATCAAAGCAAGAAAATCTATATTTTACTAGTACGGTATCCTAAAACTTTTGAGGATGGGTGATAGAAGAGAAGCAGCATGGTCCTTACACTGAATATTAGGACTTTGAGGTAAGCATCTAGTTCTTGTTTTCACTCTACCACTAACTCCATCAATAACTAGGGAGGATGTTAACCATTTTTAAATCAATAGGACTTGAGTAATATGTACACAAGAGTATTTAAAAAAAAAAACTGGCAGAGACGCTCTTTCAAGTGTTTATTTTAAACACATCTTGGAATACTGATGGAATTCCAGAAGATTAGGGGAAAAAAGCTAATTTGCTAATATTTAAAAACGGTAAATGGAATGATCTGGATAACTAGGCCTCTTAGCCTTTTCATTATTTTATATGGGACTGATGTCAGGCTGATACATGATGCAATCAGTGAAGAATTAAAGGATGGTAGCATAATTAATGCCACTCAGCATGATTTAACGGATTAATAGATGTCAAACTTGATGTAGCTTTTTGATGAGGTTGCAAGGTAGGTTGTTAGATATTACTATGACATAATATGTTTAGGGTCTGTCTACACTGCGGAGTGAAGTTAATTTATTTTAAATAGATTTTCACCTGCCGAATTTTAGAAGTCAGGGGAGTGTGATCACACCATGCTCATTGCATCGGGGGATTGCGTCCCCCCTAGCAGTGCTTGTGTTGACAATCAGAGCAGTATACTGTGGGTAGCTATCACACGGTGCAACTAGCTGCAGAGGCTTTTGGGAAGGCTGTCATCCTCCCATGATGCAATGTACTCCACCCCCCTCCCTTCTTGTCCCAGTCCAAATAAATAAACAATCTCCTTTTGTGCCATTTTTTCAAACCGTTCACTCTCTGCCACGCGCACAGCATTGCCTGAGAGGAATGGAGCCTGCTCAGCTCTGCATTATTTTGAGCATCATAAACACCTCACAACTTATTCTGCAGTATTTTCAGGGACGAGACAGGAGCCACACTGCTGAAAATTAATGTTACAGAGGCTGCCTTGCTACAAGCCATAGAATGAGACATTTCTATGAGAATTGAGAATGAGACAGCTGCAGGCTGTCACACACCATCTGCAGTTGGTGGAGCACGGCTTTTGGTCCCGGGAAGCAAGCAGTGACTGATGGTATTGCATCATTATGAAGGTGTGGGATGATGAGCAGAGGTTGTAGAACTTTCGAATGCGAAAGGCCACTTCTTTGAACTTTGCGGAGAGCTCTCCACAGCCCTGAAATACATTAATACTATCGCTTGAGACCTGCTCTGACAGCGGAGAAGAGAGTGGCCATCACTCTGTGAAAGCTAGCAATGGCAGACTGCTACTGGTCAGTTGGGAATCAATTTGGAGTCAGTAAATCCACCATGGGAGCAGCTGTGATTCAAGAGTGCCGGGCCATTAATAGACTTCTGCTAAGAAGGGTAGTGACTTTGGGAAACATGGAGGTCATAGCAGAAGGCTTTTCCGCAATGGGGTTCCAAACGGGGGCAGGGGACGATAGATGGCACATACATCCCTATCTCAGCCCCGGACCACCTTGCCATAGAGTACATAAATTGAAAGGGATACTTCTTAATGGTGTTGCAGGCCCTTGTGGATCATAGGGGACACTTCAATGACATCAGTGTGGGGTGGTCTGGAAAGGCGCATGATGTGTGAATCTTCAGGAACTCAGGTCTGTTTTAAAAAAAAAAAAGCTGCAGGCGGGCACTTCCTTCTCTGACCAAAAAATAAATAGTGATCCTGGGTGATTCTGCTTACCCCTTGCTCCCCTAGCTAATGAAGCCCTACAATGCACACCTGGACAGGGAGGAGGAGTGTTTTAATAATAAGCTCAGCAAGTGCAGAATGGTGGTGGAATGTGCATTTGGATGTTTAAAAGGCACGCTAGCGAAGTCTGCTCACTAGGTTACACCTCAGTGAAAAAAATCCCAATAGTTATCTCTGCCTGCTGTGTGCTCCATAATGTCTGTGAGACAAAGACGGAGAAGTTCCCATTAGGTTGGGTTATGGAGGCAAATTTTGAGCAGCCAGATGCCACTGCAACACTGAGAGTCAATCATGGAGCGCTGCGCCTCAAGGAAGCACTGAAAAAGCGCTTTTGCAACGAGACACAACAGTAATGTGCGTTGCTCATCTGCGCTGTGCTTTCACTTCGCATCCCTACCTATCCCCCAGTGAACCAATTCCCCCGCTTCCACCTCACCCACCATTCCAGTTCCTCATCCTTCACCTTCCCCTTATTCCCTTCTTATCAATACATAAACAGTAATGAATTCTAAAGCAGTATATTTCCCTTCCCAACCTTCTCTCCCACTTTCCCCTGCATTTACTTGCTATTTATCAATAAATAAAGACTAATGAATTGTAAAGTGAAGTTCATTTCCTGAACTGTCTTTTCACATTATCATCCCTTATATTGTCTCTTTCCTGATCTGGCAAGATCTGAGCCTCTGCTAAATAGTGAATTATTTTGCTTAATGGCTTTGAGTGAAAGAAGCGGTGATAATTTATTCAAGGGAAGAAAAACATAAGCTCACCTTCTCCTAGAATCTACTGCTGACACACTGGTTCCCTTTTGTCTCCTGGTTACCAGGACTAAATTTGAGGAGTCAGTTTCCATCCCTGAGTATCCATAGGTTTATCTAATACACAATAAATGTGACAGTCCTCTTCTCTTCCTTTACAAGCCTTGGGAGGGCAGGAACAGAGAGGAGCCGACCAGTTTTTCACATGAAGGGAGTACCGAACTAACCCAAGCTACTGGGCTCTTTCTGCTTCATCCTCTGCCCTCTCACTTTCTGCAAATAGTACTGAGTGCTCAGTCTTCTCTCACCCCCACCTCTGCTCCTTACCTAAGAACTTCAGTCAGCCTCTGAGGAGGAGTGGAGAGCTCTGCTTGTTTCCTGCAACAGCTGTGATTGGCTATACTTCCCAAAAATAAGCTTCCACAAGAACTAAGAACCCTCATGTGCCTCATGGCCTTCTGCTCCAAACTGCAGATCTGACTTCTCTAACATAAACAGACAGCATGTGTGTATGAACAGCTCCTCCTCCCCGTGAAAAAAACCAAACCACTGCACTGTGTACATAATTCTCCCCTGGGAGGAGGAAGACAGGCCTAACATCTGTCATAGGTGGTATATGTTGCTTAATGTACTACTGTAATATGCTCAGCGAAGAGGGCAAAATAAGAACTTACATAAATTAGGTAAGAAAGTGGAAAAGGCAGTCTTAGGAGGGTTTTTTTTCCTATTGGCAAGTCTGAAAATTGTGTGACAGTGGAGCTATTCATGTAAACCCCAGACTGCCTGCATCTGGGCCAAACTTGCCTTAATAAATTCATGAGTTGGCAATACTGAAAAATAAAAATTAGTAGTTAAAAATAGTCCAAACACTAGCTATTTCCCCGTGGATCTAAGGTAAATGCACATTATCATTTATCATGAAAGCTGTGTTGAACTTTCCCAAAAACAGAAATACAACATTTAAATAAAAAGTTCCTGTGCACAACTTACGTTCTAAATGAGACTATCAGAAAGCCAAGAAATTCAAAGGAGACTTAAAAGCATCTGCTGAATCCAAAATGTAGACTGTTGAACTAGTTGTTACAAAAGAGCTTCTGCTAGTTAACAGTTAACAGGCATGAAGTTATTTCCTTTCTTGTGAGTCGAATTGAGGGGCCACATGCAGCTGCTATTGCAATGGATACAGGGAATTGAAAAGGAAAAATGCAATAGATGAAGAGGCAGGCCTCAGTCTTTTTCCAGCTCAGTATGATAGGAAAGCCCTTCTTAGGGCAGATGGTCAAAGTCTATTGATAAACTGGGGAACAGAATAATGATGCATTAAATAACTAATGCTCAGTAGCTTATTAGGTAGGCATTGAAAACAGTTCAGTACACTCCAGTGAAGTGTTGAAAACTGCAGATGTCGCACATTGTCTGATCTAACAAGTCCATGTCATTGTGTTTGATATTTCATCATAACACTTAATGATGAGCTCATTGTACCCCCCCCCCCCCAATATATATTACAAAAATAAAATTCTTAGATTCCTGACTCTAATTACATATATTTAGCTCCTTCCTTCACAAAGGGAGCTCACCTGGCAACAGCAGATCCTTCTGACAGTGTCTGTGCAGAATCCATCTGAGGCCAGGACATGGACTAGCTACATTGATACTACAATACTACTTATTAGTTCCACTAATTTTAGGATAGTGCTGTTACAACCTAAGACCTTGTCTACACTACAGAGAATACAGTGACACAGTGCTGTTGTAGTGCTGTAAGTGTAGATTTTTCCTACATCTACACAAAGGAGTTTTCCATCAGTGTAGTTAATCAACATCTCCAAGAGGCGGTAGCTAAGTCATCCTAAGAATTCTGCTGACTTAGATGTGTCTACAGTGGGGGGGTTAGGTTGCCCTAACTACGGCACATTGGGTGTGACATTTTTTACAGCCCTGAGCAATGTAGCTAGGTCAGTCTAATATTGAGATGTAGACTGTGCCTCAGTTTGAAGGTGTTGCAAGCAGGAGGGGCCTTCCAAGCGGGAAGAAAATGCTGCTGTGCTTCTCTGCAATTCAAGTAGTGAGCAAGCCGTTGCATTGCCTAAGGCCTTGTCTACACAAGCACTTCACGCTGGAAAAACTTTTGTTGCTCTGGGGTGTGAAAATAACACCCCCAAGTGCAATAAGTTTTGTCAGCACAAGTACTTTTTTGGACAGCCCTGACATAGCTACCTCTGCTCGTTTAGGTGGTTTTATTATGTTGGCGAGCGAGCTCTGTCCCATCAGCATAACACAAGCACTCTTACAGCGGCACAGCTGTACTGATACATTTGTGCCGCTGTGAGTTTTAAGTGTAGACTAGCTCTAAGACAAGCTTCATACTGTACCCTTAGAAAATAAATGCGTGATTTCCACAAGCACAAGAGTAATGCGTTATGGGGTGTGTATTGTTGCACGTGTTCATTCAGAGACGACCAACAACAAATTAATTGGTCTCTTTGTATAACAGTTTTGTGTTTAATTAGATCAATATTGTTATGCTAATATCACAATCTTGTGGTCTCTAACCTGCAATTAAACATGCAGCTGCTAGGGAAATAACTCATTTTTTGCTATGCCACCCTGATGTTGTCATATGTGAGAGGGTATAATTCAGTGTTTGATTTTAGGGGCATAAAAGAAGCAGTGAAACATCTTGACATCCAAAATAACTTGATATTAGAACATGTGATATTGTTTTTTCATTCTGATATTCATCAGGAAAAGGATGGACACACAACATAGTTTTACTATGGAACAAGGCATGTCTGATGGATACCAACTACAGTTTATGGAGATGAAATCTTTAACAGATTATATACATTTGTAATAATTTTAGTGTATCCTTTTTTCAACAGATAATCTTTATATTTAAATATAAAGACCAACTTTTTAACTGGCATCTGGAATATGTTCTCTTGAGGTATCCAGATGTACAGTGTAAAAACTGAAGTGTCTGAGGATGGCTGGAGACAGCACTACTATAATTTTCTTCTGTTTTCCTTTTTGCAGCTTCTCTTCTCACTTTCTTGCCATTTTACTGTGAATTCTACATGAATCCCAAAGTTTCCCAGTATGTACCCTACCACACACGTGCATATGCAGCATATATATATATATATATATATATATATATATATCTGAGTGGATATACACATTAATTTCCGTGCTTCATTTTCACCATCGCAGGGAATGAAATAGGAGTTCTGAAACTGCTTCTAAACCCAGTTCTCCTACACTCTGGCAGTGCCAATGAGCCACTATGCAGATATATTTTTGTTGTTTATTTGCTATGATAGTTTTATATGCTACATTAATCTTTGGCATACAAAAATACTTATCCCTCCTTTTGAGCAAAACCGTTGAATGTAAAGCATATCAAAATATAGCTCACCATCTGCGATTACTATGGTAACTACGTTGTGTGATAGTGTGACATAGTGAGATAGTTGGATGATTTGGAACTAATGCAAGTATGTATCATTTGAGTAAAAGCAGGGAAGACAGATATCAAGGCATTTTTCCCCAAGATAGGCCTTGGCAAAACAGAAAGTACAGATTAGTTAACATCAGCCTGAGTGAATATGAAGTAAACATGAGCAAATCTTATATATCCATCTCTCTCCAATGTTGCCATATTATATAGCGTGCAAAAAGGTGATCCACTGCAACTTGCTGACTCCTCAATGTCGAACTTTGCCACCCTATTTGATTATGAATGTGTGGTTAAAAATGAAGTCCATGTTGATTGATTTTTATATTACAGTAGAACCGGTTCTTAGTGTCTATTTTTATTTTCCAACCTCTTAATAAAAGTCTTTCATTAATTGCAACTTATTTATGACTTAAGTCTCAGGCCGCACTGAGTCAACATGAGATACACTAATTACATAACATAACTAGCGTATCTCACGTCAACATATTTACGTCTACACAGCGCGGCGTCTTCATGATGTTACGTGACTGGGAGAGTGTCTCCCTTTGACGCTGCTTTCCATCTTTTGGGGAAGTAGACCAATTGAGTTGACGGAAGAGCACTCTCCCATTGACTGAGCAGGTCTACACAGACCCGCTCAATCGATGCCACTGCATCGATGCCTGCCACTGCAGCAGTGTAGACACACCCTGAAATTACTTAAATAAATGGGTCTCACTGTTTTACGACTCTTAAAATCTGTGTTAGACCTGGCTTTATACTGTGAGCTCTGACTCAGGTAGGATATTAGAATTACAGTAGACTATATAACATAGTTGCTCCACACTGAACTGCCTTAGTGGCTAAGGAAGCTTACTTTTTCATTTATCTCCCAACCCTGAGTATCTTAACATTGAGTGTTGTTTATGCCAATGTCATTACTTGTGCTTGTTTAGAGCTGAATATTGGGTAGGCATCAGTCCAAAAGGAGCCCATTTGGGTTACAACGATGTTTCTTCAGAGTGGAATGGTTACAGGAGACTTGAGACTGAAGTAGGAAGCCCTAGGAAATAGGGATGATGGAAAATTAGCCATAAATAGAAAATTCTTCTTTGCTTAAGAGATCCTACATTGTAAATATTATTATTATAGCAATATGTAAGTAATAAAAAGTATTAAACTATAGTAATTGGACAATGTTCCACATATGTTCTGAATTTTCTGATTTATCAAACAAAGCTCAAGCTTATTTGCTTTATTTAATATGAATTATCTGTTCTTTGTGTATCTTAAAAACTGCTTCCTAATACAGCACTCTTCCTTTTCTTAGGTTATAAAGCAAGTAAATGGAGTCTGAACAGCTGTTCCATAGAGGCTACTATCGAAATAGTTACAACAGTATAACTAGTGCAAGCAGCGATGAGGAGCTTTTAGATGGAGCAGGTGTCATTATGGACTTTCAGACTTCTGAAGATGACAATTTGTTAGATGGTGATGCATCAATTGGTAAGTTAGTAATTCTTATTTATGGCTTTTTTGGTTTATAAACTTTCTGTCCATTGAATCTAGAAGAGAATAGCTTTTGCAGTAGTAATTAAGATTTTCTAGATCTTGGCAGCAAATCTGTTCATGAAGAGATGGTTTAAAAAAAAAATTACTGAAATATGTCCTTTACTGTTTACTAAGGTTTCTCTTGCTAAGCAATTATATTAGACTTACAGTGCCTGATGAATGCTAATTTTTCTGATAATTAGGTCTTCTGTCATTGCTTACAAAGCTGTAAAAAAGTCTTCTTGGGAAGAGAGTAAAAAAAATCAACTTCTTTTCTTATCTGGCTCTTTGAGTGAGAAGGCTGCAAAGTTAGCTCTCATATCTGAACAGCGGATCATGAAAATAGTTATTAGCTATTATCCTGGCTAACTGTAGTAGAATTAGAGTGGGACTAACTATTTTTCCTATTGTCTACTGTAATCTGCTTCTTAGAACTATTCCCTTCTATATCAGAATGGAATGGTGATTCTTCAGTAATTGGTTACAGTACTTCCAAGAATTCCAGGAGAAGTACATAGTCCTTAAATGACTAAGTTAAAGCAACAAGATGGGTGAGGTAATATCTTTTATTGGACCAATTTCTGTAGTGAAAGAGACAAGCTTTTGAGCTACACGGAACTCTTCAATGTAGAGTAAATATGCACTCTGTGGTGGTGAATAGCAAACACTGCAAGGGTAAGAGTTCCAGCATCAATGCAGTGAAAAAAACATAATGCACGTTAGTTCCTTTGTTGCCTGTTGCATCGGAGAAGTTCCTTTGTTGAATTAGAGAAGCAGCTGTGAAACCCACCAGTGTCTTCTAGTTTTATTCTGCTTCTGCCTCTCCTTGTGGGCAGAAATGATGACTCTCTCTTCTCTCTCTACCTACCAGTGTATCTCCAGCAACGTCAGCAGCTCTCTCTGCTTACCTCAGGTTTTCATCTGTAAAACAGGGACAATAATGTCTTTGTTGCCTGTAAGATTCCCATCAGCAACAGCAGAGAGAACCATAAGATGTGAACTTAGCATCTTCTGTTCAGATCACTTTGGAACAGATGCTACTTAAGAAAGCTATGAGCATCTGTAAAAGGGCACTGAAGTGATCCCACTCAGTCTCTAGATCTGAGGTCTTCAGAAACATTAATGAATTTATCTTCACAACGCTCCTGTGAGATAGGAAAGTATTGTTGTCCTCATTTTACAGATTCCTGTTCCCCAGTCCCTATTGCTTCCCTTTTTCCCCTTCACCTTGACTTTGTCCCTATCATTCTCTTTTTTTTTTTTTTTTTTTAATGCTCAGCTCTCCCCTATATTCTAGTCTGGTAGCTTCCTTCTCCTCCTTGTTGCCTGGGCATCAGCAGGCTGATCATTGAGAGCACAGGACAGATAATTTCTCAGTTTTCCGTTCCAGTGCATGGCACTACAATGGTCCTTCACAGCCAGAAGAGCCACTTGCAAGCCAAGTCCCGCTCAGACTCTGTGGCCGTAGGATGGAGTATACTCAGTACAGGAAAACCTTTGGAGAGTTTTGGTGTCAAACTCTTTTAAAGATGTCTTTACTGATCACATACATACTGTGATTTTCAGAGGCCCCATAACTTGGCCACATTGGTGCAGAATTTCATGCGACGCTCCAATCCATGAAGGCAATAGAGTTTCTCAGTGAAATGGTTGTAAGAATTTCTTACTGTTGGTGGAGCAAATGTACTTTTCCCTAACCTCATTCTTCAAAAAGTTTGAGCTGTTTTACCTGAATTCTTAAAAGAAAGTTAGCCTGATGCAGACATCTGTCATGCCCAGTTAGTTAGTTAGTTTGGAAAAGACCTAAGCAACTGAAAATAAAGGGCTTATAATGGAAAATGCTAGATCATCTAGAAGTATTTTTATAAGGTTGCCTATCTTATTAAAAGATTTATCTATAGAAATGGGTCTACTCATTTTTTAAGATTACTATATCTTAGTGTGAAGCTCTTAGTTGTGTTCGAGGGTTTCACTTTATTTGCAGGGTGAATGTGAGAGGATTATAGTGTAAATGGGATCCTAATATACTTAAATGCAATTATTGGTCTTACTCAGTTGTTTAAGACAGAAGCAGGGGTGTGTTCAGGGATTTAAATTCCACTGCTTTTGGAGGGGCACGTCCCCCCTCTTCCTCTCCTTCCCCCCCTCCCCCCCCGGTGCCCCTGCTTGCCCCTCCTTCTGCACACCATTGCATAGGATTTTTTTCCCAATGGCCAGACATGGTTTGGTCTGATTAAGAGGGTTTTCACTTAAGTCACCCTGGAACAGGCGTGAACAATCATTAGTATAGCAGAATTTGACTATAAACTGGTCTAAAGAGCAGATAAGCATCTAATTTCACTAAGTGCTTCAGAAGAATCACCCAGGTTTATGCACTCGAATGCATCTGGTATTTTAATTCCTGGAGATGAGCTCATTTTGTCAATGACGTACCCAAAACTTACCTGTGAAAATGCTATAATCATGTTTGATATAAATGAGTAGTTTCTCAAGGTATTTACACATCTTATAACTAAAATATAATATCTTGTATGAAATACCAAAAAGTTAAAGTATAGATACCTTCTGGTTTATTCACTGTAAATTGCTTTCCTTGGCTGTCCTGGAGGATCTTATATCAAAATTGTAAAAACTTGCCTATTAAACTTTTAAGTACACAGCAAAATATTTTGTGAACCTAAATATGTATGTATGTATTATTTTTAATATCTCCTTGGGGTGTGAATTTAAATCTTCATGCTAATCTTGGTTCTGGCAGGGCCAAAATCAAGCAGGTGCCTTCCTGCTGGAGTTCAATGCTTCATATTGTGGCTTTTTCTCTCGGTTTTTTGGGGCTACTGCTGCCTTTTTAGGATGGTTTCAGGTATTTAAATTGGATTTTCCTTTGCCTTCCCTCCACTATAATTTTAAAAAATGAATCCACCATAGAGAATTAAATTACATAATTTATGGCTAATCACCCTAAAAGCTACCCTGTATCTTTCCTAGTTATTATCCTGTAATAAGGAAAGCAATGAAGAAAACATAAAATAAGGACAATTTAATATTGTAGCCAGTCCTTTTTCTGTAAGAGTTTAAAACAAAAAATTAAACCGTGCCTGCATTGCTTGGTTGGCTTATATTTGTGCATTTAATTTTCCTCCATTACAAAATAAAACTTATTCCAGAAAAATAAATGAATTTGCTCTCTTTATTCCGGGGCCTGGTCCAAAGCCCATTAAAGTCAATAGAAACTTTCCTGTTGATTTCAGTAGCTCTGGATCAGCCCCCTCAACCACCAGGACCCCAAGTCAGCAGAACTTTTAAGGATATGCTTCACTTTAGTCACGAGTAATACCATTGAAATCAATACTCATTTTTAGGTACTTAACTGACTCAGGGATTAAGAATAGGCGATATAAATTCATTATTTGATAATTCTTTTGATTGATTACTGAATGCTTGCTAAAATTGAGAAGGTACACGGAACACTAAGGGACTCATCCTGCTTGCTTAATCCAACCATACCCATATTGTCTTCTCTGGCTCCACTCAGGTAGGTAAGGCATGTAATATTTGACTCCTAATAAATCTGTGAAGCATTTTGAATTCACAGGCTAGGATTTGTCTACAAATAGTTTTACGTGATAACCTGGGTATTTTCTTAATATTTAGATAATTGATTATGTTTAGAAGTGAACTTTTTGTTAGAGATTCATGTTTTTCCTTTTCAGTTGAGGGTTTGAATTGGTTCTTGCAGCACCTCATGAGGTTTCTCCTTTGTCTCAATACCTAATACTGTGGAATGGTTTGTTCAGGTAATTCTGTCACTCATTGCTGTCTCTATGATTATCAACTGAAAGCATCTATCATAAGATTTCAGATATCACGTTGATGAGCGAAATATAAGAATCTGGCCAGATATGGTAGCATTTGACTATTCTTAAATGTATTTTACCCTCAGATGCTGCGGTTATTTTGTTCACACAAATCTCATTGAATTCAGTGGTGCTAAGTGAGGCCTGCAAGATTGTGGTGTGAGGGAGGACTGGTAAACGTCACTAAACTGTGAATCCATTTTAAGTGTCTGAAGACTGGTAGTGGATGGAAACCACTGGCAGTTCTTGGTAAATTCCCTCATAAATCCTATATTACAACAGGGTAAATAGTTAGGTTGCTCTGTGTGTGGAGACTTTGGATACCCTGCATCATATTTCTACCTTGGAGCAATATTGGCTAGAATATCAGAAGTACCTGCATCTTTAGGCATGGAAAACAACTTATATATGTACGTTTTTCTATAGATGTACTTCTGCAGAAACCAGCTTTATTCCAACGCATTAGAGATTTTTCCCATTTATTCATTTATTGTGCTTAAATTGAATTAATATATATATATATATATATATATATATATATATATATATATATATATATATATTTGCTCTGAATTTGGCATATTTGCTATTGGGAACCATCTGGATCATTTGCTGCTACAAAATATTATGCTGCCTGCACCAGTATTTCAAAGCATGCAGGAGGAAATCCAGTCTTCTATGTATTAAAGGGATAATGACACTAGAAAAATAAAATTATATTTGATTTGTATTGCAAAATATATTTATCCATGTTACTAAAAATATATTATTACATTGCAAAAGTTTATAAAATCTAGAGTTTTTCACTAAAAGAAAACTTCAGAATTTTCTGAATATAAGATAGAATCTCCAGAATTGATAACTTGATGCAATATTAGGATTATTCTATTAAACACTCAAATCAGGAAATAGCATAATATTGTCAGAATGCATAATACTTTACCCAAAATATAGTTTTTGTAAAGACAAGCTCTCTCTCAAAACCTAAGATAAAGACTCAGTTTACTCTGCAGCAAGCTGCACCTAAATTCTGTAGCAAAGTCCCTAGCACAGCAGCTGACTGAAGCTGACTCTTACACTAGCAGTTACGCTGGCAAAACTTTTGTCACGCAGGCGTGTGAAAACATAAATTTTGCCGGCATAAGCATTTGTGTGAACAGTGCTATGTCGGCAGGAGGATATCTCCCACCAACATAGGTACTGCCGCTTGTTAGATGATTTTATTATGTTGGCCGGAAGAGCCGTCGACATAACACGGCTACACAAATGCTCTTACAGTGTAGACTAGCCATTAGTAGAAAGACTAGGGCGATGTTGACTGAGGGGAGGAAGCACTTTGAAGAACTCTTCACTTCCATAGGTTTACCCTAAACTAAAGGCAGTTCACATGTCTCAGAACCATTGTTTCAGGCTGCATCATTCTCCCCATTTCTTTATATGGAATGCAGTTCATGAAGGGATGGATTCTGCAAATAATTCTGCAGTTGCAAAATAGAAGATGTTAACTAAGATCAGATATTTCTATTTTTTTATTATTTGCAATAAAAAGAGTTTGCAATTAAAATGTGTGGTGGTCAGAGCTTGAAATGGACTTCACTGATTCTCTTTGTCTAATGTAAGGTAAATGTGTTTAAAAAAAAAAGTTTTTAAAGATTGTTTTAATGTCCCCAAGGGGTGATAGTAACATAGATAAAATAAATGTGATCATTTTAACTTCTCCAAATAATAAAATGTAATATAATAATCCTGCAACCACAGCTGTTCATACATGACTAAGAAAATCTGATCACATGCAAATTAGCATAACTGGTTAAACAAGACCCAGAAGGTGTTTATGGCTATGTCTACACTGACACTTTTGTCGGTAAAACTTCTGTCCATCAAGGGTGTGAAGAAATCAGGCCTCTGACCAACATAAGTTTTACCAACCAATGTGCCGGTGTCGACAGCGCTAGGTCAGTGGGAGACGCTCTCCCACCGACATATCTACCATCGCTTGTTGGGGGTGGTTTAATTATGCCGACAGGAGAGCGACACAGGAGACCTTACAGTGGTGCAGCTGAAGCGGTACAACTGTGTCGCTGTAAGGTCTCTAGTGTAGACATAGCCTATGTTAGGTGTTCTTTGCCACAGATATGGATTGCTTGCAGGAAGTAGAGAAGTTAATAAACATTAGATGTGGAGATTAAATATTGAAAAAATTTGAACCCAACATAGGTATTTATCTCCAATACGCTTCCTTACTTAACAATTTGCTGATTGCAAGTTCTTACTAAATTATATTTGTGCCATCTTTTTGCGGGATGGGGGTGTGTATTACATTGCCTAGCAGAACGGGAATTCAATTCCTGGTTCTGGCTTCTAGGCACTATTGCAATACAAACAATAAAATAAATAACTTTAAGATCCTCTGTATCTGTAAGTGTGTGTGTGTGTGTGTGTGTGTGTGTGTGTGTGTGTGTGAGAGAGAGAGAGAGAGAGAGAGAGAGAGAGAGAGAGATACTACTTTCATTTCTGCAGAGTTTAATTTGTGCCAGGGCTGATCCTTGGCACCTCTAGCTTGGCAAATTATAGCTCTGGCACATCTGGGCTTGCTGCGTCAGTTATGAAAGTTTAAAAAAAAAAAATTGCTTTAGCCCCAGCACCGAATTGCCTGAACTCTGGCACCTCTTTCATTACAAATTACAAACTGCATTTCTGTATCATCTTCTGAACATCTCAGACTTTTACAAACATATGAACTAAGCCTCAGAGCCTTATTGTGAAGTAAAAAGGAAACTGAGTCACAGAGGTTACATGATTTGCCCAAGGGCACAAGAAGTCTCTAGCACATCTGGGAATAGAATTAGAACTCCTAGTCCTGTATTTGGAATACTCAAGTTGTGAGTAACTGACAGTCATTCCCATTTCTTTTCTAGTATCACATACTACAGTTTGAGTTACATACTCAGTATGTGTACAGTGTATGTATATATGAGCACAGGATCTTCTGCAATATGACCGTACAGGAAAATGTGTCCTCTTGTGATTGTTTTATCAGTAGTCAGATAAAATCACTAGTGGGATTTCTATAGAGTACAAGCTACTGTGTAGCAAATGTATATTAATAAAGTTGCTGGGCTGGTCTGTGTTGTGCTGCTTGCTGAGCAAAGTTGGAAGGCCTCTTCTCTATTGCTAGACTTAAAAGTCACATCAGAACATGTAGTTTCGTTATGGACAGAAAGTTAGGTGAAAAATACATGCTTTGATTAAACCAATTAGGCAGCAGTAAATTGCTGGTGTTTAATTAGAAACAACTTGTGTCGTCCCCTTCTATTCATGGTTTCTATAATTGTTCCTCAATATGAACCTCCCCTGTTCCCATATGATCCATAAGATTTTATTATATGAAACAAAAAAGTATACTATGTGGTTAAATTCAGAAACATTTATTTCTCAAACATAAAAAGGCATTCATCCAGAATGAAAATCTTCATATTCTGTAAATAAGATATATCTGCTTCCAGAGTCTACTACCTAGTTAGGCCTATGACTCTTTTATATCTATATTTTTGCTTTTTCAGCAGGTGGCCTTTTACAAAGTTTCAACTAAACCAATAAATGTGATGAACACACACTCAACTGATCCTAAACTATGCATATCTTACTGAAAGTTGAAACAGTTTTGAATGTGGGTCTCCAAAAGAAAACTGCATGAGGAAGTGGTAGTGGCCTTTTGAAAACTTTCTTTCTTTCTCTTTTAAACTGCATAAACAATATAGTACACACAGATCACTGTTTGTTTTGCTTATAGTGTTTTCAAAAGTAAATCCTCCATTTGCCAGTAGAGTGCCTCACAAATTCTTCCTGGAAATAGAATGTTTATCAGTGAAGGTTCCCTCCTCCCTCCGAATATACTGTACTACCGTGTACATGATCTCTAATTTTGCAGAGAGTAGTAGTGTAGCATCTATTTGGTTGTGGCAATCTTGCATCTTTGAATCTAGAACCATAGCCAAAAGTCCAGAAAAAAGTGACAGCCTTAGTAGTCTAGTGTTTTACTTTTATCTTCTTCGCAATATCATGTGGTGCTAGTCAGTTTTCTTGGGCAGCTGGTTCAGTGTAAAAGTCAGTCTGGTTCTTCAGGTCCTGTCTGTTGCCTAAAATGTATTTCAATAGACAACAGATCATACAATATGGTGGAGATGCTTCTTGGTGACAGGGCACTTATTGACAGAGTTACACTGTGTGGTAGATTTACAAGTCATAAGCACTTTGGGGGGGGGTATGTTTTTAAAGTACTAGTTTAAGATGAGAGAATGACAGCAGAGAAAACTAATGGTTTGCATATAGATATATAAACACAAATCAGAGTTTAAAGCAGGAAATAAAGCAGATTGAGGTAATGGTGACTAAAATATTCTATTAATAATGGATTTTTCACCAAAGATTTGACAATTTTTCCTTGATTTCCCTGTTTCCCTTTGGTTTGTCCCACCTTATATCCATTGGCACCACTTGTACAACTGAATACAGAGCCTTGGCAAGTAAAGAAGAAATTATTTTTAAAAAAGCTTTTTCTCTGGATGAATGTGACTAAGCAAAGTTCTTAAGATAACTGGTTAAACTGGAAGTAGTTGGCATGAATGTGGCTAGTAGTTCCTTGTTGCAAGAGGATTGTGAAACAATGTACAATTTAGCTGTGTTTACCTACGTGTCAACAGGTGGGGCAGAGTAGCTACAGAATAGTTTCATATAATCAAATTTGCAGATAACTGAAGGAATTTTCAATGTAACAGATGTCAGGAAACATGATTTTGTCTTGTCTAATGGGGTGTTTGAAGTTTGGCTAACGGAAGCTGAGCTGTGTGTTTCTTGTCATATAGGCAATTCTTAATAGATTCCCATCCTCCTTTTGTTTTCACTAGCATGTTACTCAATTGACAGGGCTTAAGTCACATCTTCTGCACTTTCTTAGGACCATTAGCACCTCAATTTTTTGTGCTTTTGATGATTGAGTCTCACACTCATGTTGACATATGAGGAGTTAGCAAATTCTGTAGGTGAGCGCAAATAGGTGACATCAGACCAATTCAAGAACCACAAAAAACAGTTCCATGTGGGACAGGCAAGATTATCTATAACCATTGCATACTATTATATCCTTGCTTGTTCTGTGCACTTTTTCACATCAAGTGTTAATGTGCCATCCTTGAAAGCAATTAACAGTGACATGACAAATCTGCCACCATCTTGCTCTCCTGTTGCTGGGGTCAACCTGCTATCGTTTCAAGTTTAACTTCAATGTGTCTTTATATTTTGTGCCCTGACCATCATGAGAACTAGTGTCTTGCTTTAGCAGACTATATAATATGGCCTTGGGTATGCTGGAGTTGGTCATATGAACAAAATTCCTGGACCAATGCAGTTGAGCTTTCACGAGCATGCTTCGAATGCCAGATGTCAGCAATGATAAAGGATTGTGGATCTTGTACCACCATTTGACCTTGCAAACAGATTGAAGACAGCACATAGGGAACTGATCCAGTTTTCTGGTGTGGTGGCCATATGTGGTCTCAACCATATAGAGAATGACTGTAAGCATGACTGCCTGATGGACATTTAGATTAGTGCTTATTTTGACACCCCTTATCATTCCATAGGTAATGTGACAACATTCCAAAAGTTGATTTTATTATTTGGATGGAGGACGAATAATCCCAGTCATTAAGAAAGCATGACTTCCCTCCAAGGTGGAAGTGCAGAATGCTACAGTGAAGCCTCCGAGTATTAATTTTCCAGCAAAACTTTATTAATCACACATCGCTAACCCATATATCCCATAAATCACTCGTACAAAGACCATTCTTTCCCCAATTTATCAGTGAATACACAATAGTGCTGTAATGATGTCTTATATTGCTAAGACTTTTTTAACAAAATATGCTCCAAAGTAGTCACAAGTGCTCTATGAATTATCTACAAACACACAGTAAACTACACTTGTCAAATTAAAAGTATACTTGGGAAGCAGTTTTCTTTTTTTAACTTGTTTACTTGCTAAATTTTAAGAATTCAGAAATCCTCTTTGACATAGGCTCATCAGGCTCCCAGAACTATTAGCATAAAATACACAGACCAAAGGTGTGAAAAAACCCCCAAAGAACTTGCAATCCCAGTGCATTGCTAATACAAATACTAGGAAGAGAATAAGAAAGAGAGCTTATATTTTAAAGTCACAAATGAGTGAAATGCAATATAAAACAAAATAGTTGGTGATTTATACACATTCCTTCCAAAAATTATCTGGCCAGAAATCTAAACCTTGATGCCCAAAAGCTGACTGAAGACATCTAGTGAACAAATGCATTATTAGGGAAGCTGTTTTAGATGCAAGAAGTGGCACTGAAAGCATGCACAAAGTTAGATACAGGCAAAGGCGGCAATTGGGGTCATTTAAGAGAATCCTGGGCAGACATAGGAAGAAGTGTAGTGGAAGTTGAAGGCAACTATAGGAGGAAGAAGATTTGTGTATAGTTTTTGAAGTGAGGACTAGGAGCTTGAACTTGATGCAGAAAGTGTGTAGATGCCAGAAAAGGACTGGGATATATTCTGAACAGCAAAAGAGGAAGATGATGTTGGCAGAAGAATTTTGGATAGACCTAGAGGAGGAAGAAGTGAAATGTAAGAAGTCCAGGGAATAGGAGGTTCCAGCAAAAAAGATACTAAGGGTATGTCTACACTGCAATAAAATACCTGCAGCTGGCCCCTGTCAGCTGACTCAAGGTGTGGCTGTGGGGCTCACAGACCCCACGAAGAGAGAGAGTCCCAGAGCCTAGCCTCCAGCCCAATCCCAGACATCTACATTGCAATTTTATAACCCCCCCACCCAAACCTTGTAACTGCAAGTCAGCTGACAGAGCCAGTCATGACTCTATTGCAGTGTAAACATACCCTAAAGGGCCCAGTGAGACTACCAAAAATCATCCTTCTAAAAGACTCCATACCCTGTGAAAGGCTGAGAATATTGTCCTAATCAGAATGTTCTAATGCTGCTTTTTTACTCTTGTGTTGGGTTACCTACTTGTCCTGGTGGTGATCCATTGGAAATCCATAGCTAAACTGATTGGTGAATGATAAGAGATTACCATAGTTTTAGCAGAAGGGGTGCAGAAAAAAAGACAGATATTAGAGGTGATAGAGCAAGATGTCACAGGACTTGTTTACAGAGAGCCTGAATGTGAGGGGACAGAATGTAAGTGCTAACAAGGATGTTGGTGTGGTTAGCAACTGGGAAGCAGGAGAGACAAGCTCAGTATATTGTATGTAGAGACAAGAGTCTTAACAGCACATCTATTTTTTCTCAATATTTGAAGTGGAAGGAACATCCTGTCTACCCAATTAAAATTGAGAAAATAGGTAATTTTAGTAGGAGTGTAAAAGCTAATTTTGTTTAATTTTATTAATAGAAAAATATAGTCTTACCCTATAGGTGTGGGCATTCACCTAATCTCAGGGATTTTCTTTCTTCCAGACTAGGCATGAAGAAAAACTTGATGGACGATTCCTGAGAGCAGCAATGAAAAGAGAAAATTGATTATTTACTTGCAAGCAGGGCTGCAGTCAGGAGTTATAAGGTCTGGGCCAAGCTGTAAAAGTAGGCCCCCCAGAAGCCTAATGGTCCTCCCTTTCTTGGCTTTACTTTTGCCTCCTCTGTTCCACCTTGCTTCCTCCTTGTTAATTTCTCTTTCTTCTCTCCCTCTGCATTCAGGGTTCTGATAGGCAGTAGAGAAACTTGCCTCTTCTGCATAGCCCAGGGAAAAACAGGGAAGATGCAACTGCCTTGCTGGGGTCTGAATATTAATTGTATGTTGGAGTTTCACACACCCTTCTGGCCCACTCCCTTGTTAGTTAGGATCTGACTTCATTTTTCTTCCACAGCTGACCAGTGGGAGCAAGAAAAGCTGAGGATTCTTACGTTGTCACTACTATTCAGGCTCCTATAAACAAGTAGGAACTGTTGGAGCAGAGGGGAAGCTGCCTTTTGAGTGGCTCCTGGGTCAGGGCACCCTGGTTAGGCTGGGCCTAAAACAAAGTTCTCTGTTATGCCACAGTGATTGTGCACAATGATGGTGTGATTGGTTGATGATGACTAAATCAACATGACAAATACCAACAAACAGTAACAAAAATTTTACTGTGGCTCCAAGTGACCCCCGTCCCAAAAAAAAAAAGCCACAAATTCAGGGCAGCTTCTATAGTTGTATAATAAATATCAGAACACAAGTTTTGGCAGTGTAACTTACGTTCATGTCAAACACAGATTTGCCACTTTCAGTTGTGTTTTAATGCTATTATGTTTATTGCAGCAAGGGTGGTAGAACCGCCTATTATTAAACTTGCCTGACACTTCCCACTACAAGACCCTGTTCTCAGTTGCTTATAAATTTGCCAAACTTTTAACCATTTGTGCTGAAATTTTACATGCCAGATGTCTGGTTCAGACGGACATTATTTATTTATTTATTTTGAATTTCAGTTAGTGGTTCAGCCATTTCTGACAAGGAGGTTATAGAAAAATATGTTGTTTTGTCCATGTTAAAAATCCTGGTGATCTTTTCTTTGAGAAGCTCTAACACTTGGGCTTAGGAGCAGGGACTTGAAATTTGGCAAGGGGGGTGCCTTTGTCTTCCCTGTGAATATCCATCCAAATTGGGTTAAGTTAGAAGCCTTTGAAAAATCACAGTTGGTGCATGCTCAATAGAGACTTGTTATTAACCATTTAAAGTTTTCGAAGATTCTGTCTGTCCTGACCATGCCCTCGTCTGGGATTTCAGGGGGCTAAACAGGCCTTTCCCTTCAACTACAGCTCCTAACATCTCTAGGCTGTGCTAACTCCATGCACTAGAATGGAGAGCCAGGAACGTGTCTTTCCTGTGCTCTCTGTGACCCCTCGTCTGAGCCCAATGTAGAGGAGGAAGCTGCCTGATTGGAATGCTGAGAAGCCTAGAATTGGGGGGGTGACAGGGAGAGTACATGGAAATAAGGAGCCTGGGTGGGAGTGAGACTGATACTGAAAGATGGGATGGGAAAGAAAGAGTGGGAAGTTGGGGGCGGGGGAGACTGCATGGAAAGTGTTAGTCACTACCAGCTTCTGCTGTACTATTCCCAGAAGAAAAAAAAGTGTTAAGGTTGACAGTACATATCAAAAAATATATCACAGATGTTGTCATTATTCCAAAACCAAACACTGTAAATTTAGGAATTTAGAATTACAGTGAAACTTAAAAGAAATCTAAGTGTCTTTAAGGTATATAAATGTACAGTTAGGACACACAACTGTAACTATACACTGTAGTGACACCTTGCAAAAAAACCCCATGAATTTGATTTAAGGCGTTTTAGTATTTATGTTCCCAGATTAGATTAAACTGACTTTTATCCCTTGTAGTATCATTACACAACAGAGAGAGGTTTTTTGGGTGCTTTAACTATACATTTCTATACCTTAACATGTTTAAGTTTAACCTTAACTCTGGATTTCTTCTGTTTTTTACACCTAGTTGTGGAGTAATTGCTTCATCTGTGTACTACCCTCCAGTTTCCCCCTATTTTCTCCAAGTTCATTCTGCCTCTTGCATCTTTAAACATTCTCCTACATATACATCCCGAATTCTCACTTCCTCCTGTTTTCCACATCCCCTTTCATACCCAGTTTTCCCCTCATTCCCGCACCATCTACATTCCCCTATACCCAACCTAGTTTTCCTCTCCTTCCTGCCCTCAGTGTTGAGTAGTCCTGGTGCAACAGGTCAGTTTTGAAAAGGAATATATAGAATTGAGTAATTTCTTGCTGCAATTCTGCATAGCTAAAAGAAGCTGGTTATGACAGTCTGTAGTGCAATCCAGATCCGTGAGTGGCTGTCACCTCCACCCACAGTTTTGGGTACCTCACAGTGCTTTGCTGCTATACCTTACAACTTGGGTTGCTCACAATCAGTCTACCAGCATGCAGGTCACACCCTGATTGTCTGCATATAGGCACAACATTGGTCTAGCAACTCTGACCCAGCAGCCTGTCAGCACACTCTGGCTTCCACCTGCTTTGGTTACCACTTGCAGGGTGACCTCCACACACTCCCAGGCCTGGGTTTTCCTTCAAAAATGTGTGTGGTACACAGTCCAGCCCTCTCTGAACAGTCCAGATATCAGAGGTCTGTCGCCCCTATAAGGGGCAGTGTACAACAATTTACTACTTTTAAATGGAGTTATTGTACAGTTCACTTTGAAGACAGCACTGGTTTTATTCTTTAATTAAAAAAATCTAATCAAGTTTATTTAACTACAAAGAGAGAGAGAGCTTAAGTCAGTACAAGTATAAAGCACTAAAATCAGAAATGGTTACAAGAGAAATAAAGATAAAATGCTTTCTAGTACTAAAACTTAACAAACTAGACTCGGTGAAGGTGAAATCTCTCCCCACATGTTCCCAGTAACATTGCTGCCCAAATTCTTAGGCTAGGATCTGCTCCCAAAAGCTGTTTCTTTTGTCTTCATAGGTAAAAGAGGAATAGAGAAATTAGTGTTTTTGCCCCTCACTTTTATAGTTCACTCACTCTTTGAAAATGCATTTTTCTGAGAGTTGCTCCTCAGTAAAGTTCATTCCTGCTGTAAGGACAGAGACAGAGTCTGGTGGTGAAAGGTTCCATGCTGTTGTTTGCTAAAATGCAGATCTGTTTGTTCCTGTCCCCTTTCCTTGCCAAAGAAGCCAGTGGATAGGTGACTGCCCTTCAACTTTGATGACAGCTGGCTAGAGGCATCAGCTTGTCCTTTGTCTTTGAGAAACTAGTTTACCCAGACACGTCTGGTAAACACATTTCAAACCTAATTTCAGCTTATGTTTATAACTTTACATATAGTGTTACTACACACATTTCATCATGATATTATTGATCAGTGGGTTATTAGTTTTCAAATGGTGCCTCACAAGACGTATTTTATACAAAGATTATTACAATAGTGTTCAGGGCATGAATACAGGGATGCTTTCACTCACGCTGGTGTATTAAATCTTCAGAGAGACTCACAAGGTTTGCATTATTTCAACATGGTCACCATCTTTCATTGTTGTCAGTGACAATGAAGCCAAGCTGCTCAAAAGGATGGGGGCCGCATCCTATGCTGTCTGTAAGGGAATCTACTTGTGTCCATTCTCATTTCTGAAATGACCATCAGATGAGGGCAGCTCTGTCTTCAGTCCCAATGAGAAAAATTGAACTGGTAGCAGTTTTGAAAGACGTTCTTTGTGGAATTCTCTGTAGAACAAGGAGGAGCAACTTTCATTTTTGAGGAACAGGGAGGAAAATGACTGTTAAGCCTTTTAAAAAAAAATTCTTCAAATGTAACCTATGCATAAGATTAAATGGTGTAGTGACAGTTCCAAAACATGAAATTTAAGTGTCCAGTCCTGCAGACTTATTCACCTAAAACCTGGTCAACACTTACCATGCCACCTGAGAACTGTAGTTAGGTTAATGTATGGTATTGCCACCCTGACTTCTGCGCTGCATCTGGTGACGGCGCAGAACTAAGGGTGGCTATACCATACCGTGCCACCTTACTTCTACATTGCTGCTGGCAGTGGTATTACCTTCAGAGCTGGGCACCTGGCCAGCAGCTGTCCTCCAGCCGCCAAGCTCTGAAGGCAACACCACAGAAGGGTGGCAATACCATGATCTCTTTATAATAGCCTTGTGATCTTTTCATACACACACACACCCCCAATTCTCTTTTGGGTCAGGACCCCCCATGGTTACAATATTGTGAAATTTCAGATGTAAATGTCTGAAACTATGAAATTTATTATTTTTAAAATCCTATGCCCATGAAATTGACCAAAACGAACCAGGAATTTGGTAGGGCCCTGCTTATGGGAAAATAAAATATGAACAGGCACAATACTTTTTTTTTTTTTTTTTTTTTTAATGATATTGGCATGCATTGTATTTCACTATTTTAAAAAAACACTTTCATTGTGTTGGGCAGGGAAGGGAATGTACAGAGCGATTATGAACAATGGGAATGCAAAAATCATTCATAATTGAGAAGAAAAATGAGCATACTGGTTTTTAAGGCTATACAAAGGAAGGACTGTATTTGGCAATCAATCTATGAGCAGCCATCTAGGAAGAGCTGTTGAGTTTAATATAGGGTAGGCTAGAGGTTTAGTATAATAACTATAAAATATCATCCACTCTAAGTTATAGACCTTTTGTTTTCTACCCAGAGGTTGTCAATAGTAGAGACCTTTATGTACTGGATCCAATCTTTGTTTTAGAGCTTGTCTGCACAGCCCCCCAGTGTGGACCAAAGTGTTGCACTGTAACTGCTCCATGTAGACCCTGCTAGTGACAACTAAAAGGTAATTAGTTCATGTTAATATAGTCCTGTATGAAACATATTTTACCATAGATTAATAGCATTATACTTCCTATTAAGCTGTGTACATTATTCTCAAAGAGCAAGTACTTCACCAAAAAAATCAACTATCAGATGACAAATATGATTAATTAAACAGTATGCCTTAAATAAAATATTTAGATACTGTAACAAGATAAAAAATATAGAACGTTTAAAAAAATCCATGAGTCAGATTTAAGATTGTACTGTGATGATTAAAACAATGACTATTATGTGGGTAGTATGAATCTTGATGACCTTAATTCTTCATTTCTTTGCTTTTGAATGCTTGGTTTGTACAAATTATGTGCTAGACAACCACATTGTCACTTTGTAGGATTGGGATCCAAGGTTGCTTTGTGTAGCATGCAGGTGGACTGCTAGGTTCACACAAAGCCCCGCTAATGAGTGGAGTTTCAGGCTGTCTACCTGTGCATTATACAATTCAGGTCTGGGGCCTTGTCTTGTATTTTTTAAACTAAGTTTTTTTTTCTGGATAGTACAGTAATATTAATGTAGAGTGATTATTATAGTAAAAAATTATACTATAATCTTAGCGACTATTTTAATGTAAACATATTTTTCAGTAAGGTTCTTCTCCTCACATAAAGGTCTAAGAACCATTTCCTCAATTCATACCCTGTATATGATTTGCATATCCTAGAATCTGGACTTCAGGGACAAACCAATTGTCTCTTATTTCATCAAAAGGAATTCTCATTAAAACAATATATTTTTAAAAAATGTACTACAGTATTCTACAATAATGGGCCAATTTACCACATTTTACAATGGTGGATATTGCACTTATTTGAGTAATTTACTATATAATTCTGTATTTTTTAAATGGGAAGATTAGTCCCTTAGCTTTTAAAAGTATTGAAAAACAAAGAAAAGGTTACTTGACCATACTTTTAAAGCCACTCTAACAAATAGAGGGGTATGTGTCCCTATTCATATTTATAAAACAAAAGTGGAAGAGAGAAATGTGCCTCTGCTTTGCTAGACTATCCATACTGCTAGAGCTGCCTAGCGTAGATGCAGTTTATGCTTACAGAAGGAGTTTTTCTGTCAGAATAGTACCACCATCTCCCTCTATGACATTAGTACTTAGAGTATATCTGTTGGCATAGCAGCATCTACACTGCATGTTTTACTGGCATAGCTGTGTTGGGTAGGGATCTGGGTTTTTCACAGTTCTGACCAATACAGTTATTCTGACAAAACTTTGTCATTTAGACCTGGCCCATGCAGACACTCTAATTTCTAGACTTTAGCTTAAGTTTAACTTAAAGTATTTATTACCTGTTTAAATAAAACCAAAATAATGGTGTCTACATAATGTTTTGCAGCAGTGTAACAATTAATTGGTGCAACATTTTTATATAGACATGCTTTAATGGGGGCAAATGTGGATTAAGAATGAAAAGATGATCCATTGGATTTTGGGACAGAACTGTTTCTCCAATTTCTGCCAAGCTTCCCGAAACAACTTGGCTCAAGAACTGTTTGGATGCCACAAAATAACAACAACAATTAATAATAAATAATAAACCAGTGGAGGGTAGGACCTCAGTTTCTGTTTTCTACTACAGTTTATTGATAGAGGCCCAAATCTTCAAGGGTTTTTAGGCACCTAACTCCCATTGAAATCAAGGGGATTTAGACTCCTAAATACCTTTGGGGATCTGGGCCCCAGATCCTTGGTTTGTATCTCCTCCAAATTATATTTTCTAAATGACTGATTGTTTAAACCAGTGGCTTTCAACCTATGGTCTGCAGATCGCTGGGGGCTGGAAGACTAAGATTTCCGAAGGGAACCTCCATTCGAAATTTTTTAGGCATCTGCAAATGAAAAAAGGTTAAAATCCACCGGTTTAAACGCCTTCACTGTGACATCAGTAGAAATGTGGATGAAACAAGTATAAAAACTGGAAGACAGTGTCTGTTTTGTTCTGTGTTTTGTACTTTGAAATGTAAACTTGTATTTGTGGGAAAGGCTCACATTTTTTAGTCTTAAAATTAGTAAGTGCCTTTGAGCTATCATTCAGACATTTGTACCGTTATTACAGTTCATATTGGTGAATCCTGGTATTCAAAAGTGATGAAGTAGGAGTGAAGATGGATTTGTCTGTTATTGTGTACATCTTTCTTATAATTTAAATGAACCGTAAGCATTTCTTTTTTTTAAGCCAGTGGTTCTCAACCAGGGACACGCATACCCCTTGGGGTACACAGAGGTCTTCCAGGGAGTACATCAACTCATCTAGATACTTGCCTAATTTTACAATAGGCTACATAAAAAGCACTAGCGAAGTCAGTACAAGCTAAAATTGCATACAGACAATGACTTGTTTATACTGCTCTATATACTATACACTGAAATGTAAATACAATATTTATATTCCAGTTGATTTATTTTATAATTCTATGGTAAAAATGAGAAAGTAAGCAATTTTTCAGTAATAGTGTGTTGTGACACATTTGTATTTATTTGTCTGATTTTGTAAGCAAGTAGTTTTTATGTGAGGTGAAACTTGGAGGTAAGCAAGACAAATCAGACCTCTGAAAGAGGTACAGTGGTCTGGAAAGGTTGAGAGCCACTTTAAGCAGTTAGGGGGGTTTGTTTGGATTTTACTGTAGAGAGCAAGTACTGGGGCAAAAATGGCTGCTTTTTCTATAGTGTTGCAGTATGTCTTCCAGTGTTAACTTGTGTGTCCTTGTGCATTTTATAATCTTTAAAACCAGTTCGTTCTTTTTTACTTCAAGCTTAGTCACCTTCGGGCATAGCAGGCTGCATTGATTAAGTCTGCTGTTCCGCCTTTAAGTGCTGCTAGATTGTAGCCACTAGCAACCAGGCTGCAATAATTTCCCTTTGATGACATCATCGACTGTGGAAGAACCCACTTGCTGCAACAAGCCAGCACACAGTCCAAATCCTGATCAAATATGGCAGCTTCCCAGTCTGCTGCTGTTGTGTAAGAAATGGTTCTTTGGTTGTTCTGAGCTAACAAATACTCTTTTTGTTTGTTACACTCATGGATGTATCTTCTGATCCTTATTTACCATACGATGGGGGAGGAGACAACATTCCACTAAGAGAATTGCATAAAAGAGGTATAATGAATTTATGTTACGATTCAATTTCTTACATGTTTGTGTGGTAGGTTGTTTTCAGATTTGAAGCAGAGTTTTTAATCACTGCATTACTTTGTTTAGCTAGTGTGACATGTTTTGTAGGAAAAGAATCCAGCCCTTACTGGTCCTTGTGCTGTCATTCATTGTTTTCTCTGTGGGCAGATTAGTCCTGCTTCACATCACATCAGCTAGTGACTCCATTTTCGGTATGTGATAGCCTTTTTCTTTCTTTTTTTAAAAAAACATTCTCTTCTGTTTCACCAAGAAAATACACGTATACATTTTTTGTAGCTTACCATGACAAAATTGGTAGAAATTTGTAAAGGAAGCAATTTCTTCCTTTTGGATAACTTAAATGGAATACTGATTATGTTGGGCTTTGAAGTTTCTGTACTTGCTTTCAGAGTTAACTCCTTCCTGTCATGTTTGAAATTTAAAAGAAATGCTAACAAAATGCAATATATTAATTAAAACAACATCAGTGGGTTTTTTAAAGAAATGCAAGGTTGTACAGTTGGTACTTACACTACTTGCACTTCAAGTATGTAAAAGTTGTTATAAAGAGGTGTCAAATTGTTCTCCTTATCCAGTGAGGACAGAATAAAAAGTAATGGATTTAAATTGCAGAAGGAAGATTTAGGTTAGACACTAGGAAAAAATTCCTAACCATAAGAGTAGTTAAGCACTGGAACAAATGACCTAGGGAGGTTGTAGAATCTCTGCTATTGAAGGTTTTTAAGTTCAGGTTAGACATACGCCTGTCATGGATGGTCTAGATAATATTTAGCCCTGCCTCTGTGCTGGGAACTAGACTAGATGATCTATCAAGGTTCTTGCTAGTCCTACATTTCTATGATTCTATCGCTCACAGGAAATCAGGATTGTTAAAAGAATATAACATGGTTCACAAACTTGATTTAAAAAAAAATCCATTTTTATGTACATTGACATAGCCATTTATTTCTTACAATATATTTAAGTGTTAAAGCAAAATATGTTTAAAATTTTGGTGTGGTATTGAGGAGATAAGCAGACAATTTACAGTGGAAATAGAATAAAATCATGCCTTCAAAGTCAGGAAAAAAGTCTCTGATTGATTATCTCTCCTTTAGGTCTGTCAGGTTGAACTTTTCTGCTCAAAAGGGTATCTATGCTAATTAAATAGGCCTTTCTCAATTTAGTTTCTTCTTGAAGTTGGTTAACTTAAAATTAGAATTGTTATCAGTATTTGCTGCTTTAGAAAACGTGTTTTGTGATGGAATTTGTGAGGAGATAGCTTGAGAATAATAGCTTGATTTACATAAAATGAATTGTTTTTCCAGTCGTATTAAAATTCTAAGTTATTCTTTAATCTTTCCACTCAAGCTTTCATTTTTACAGAGAATTAATTAGGTCATGCACTTGCTTATTCAGCGTTTGCAGCTTGTATTTCAGTGCTTGTTGTAAGCAGCTTATACATAGTCCTTTTGTGATTCCTTAGATAATGTGCAATACGCTATATTAGAACTAGTTGCCTTTCCTGTTGTACCGTGTGTGTCTGGAGAAATAAAAATTTGCTTATCTTAACTATTACTTTTTGAACACAAGCTGCCTAATTTTGCAGGTTGGTTTATAGAAATCAATTTTGAAAATTTGCTGACAATATTTTGTTGTTCCTCTGGAGATCGTTTGGCTTTTTTGGTTGCCTGACATCACAGAATGTAGTTTTGCAATAATTCTGTAAAGAGGAAATAAAGATGAAAATTACAAGACAGTCAGTATTATTTGTCATATTTTACCTTTGAGCATTTTAATTAATCAGTTTAACAGAATAGGCTATAGTTTTCTAGGCTATTACATATTTAGGGCAGTTATATAGGATATAAAGCCAAAGGCAGAGGAACTTGCAGCACCTACTGAGGGCAGTAATCCTGTAAAATGCTCTGTCTGGCATGTCATTATTGCTCTTACAAAACACAATTTATAGTCACTCTAAAGAAAACCATCCAGGGCTGTACTGAATATTGACAAGATGGTGACATCACTTGCAGCCAACCAGAAAGCTCCAAGTGTGATTCAAGTCATTGTATAACTTTTGATCAAATTACATTGAACAATAATCTTGATAGTACTTCAGTTTGTTGGAGTGACTTTAGATTGAAAGATCAGTTTACCATTAGAATAATCTTGCAAATCTTCACTTGGTTATTCATGTTACCTAAAAACAGTCAGTAGAAAATTCATGCCTCAAATGTAAAGTTTATGCCACACACAGTTGGCAAAAATTTGCTTCCTCTCCCTACTGAGATTCTGTACAACAGATATATTTCATGTTTTTCTCATCTTGAGATAAAAATGAGGCATCAAATGCTAACAATCAAAATGAAAACATAGGCCAAACTTACTTTTTAAACTAACTATCTCTGGGGAAAAGTGCCAGGAAACTTACCCTGCTTGGTATTTTTATAGTGTGGTAAGCTCTTAACACATGTTTAAAAAAAAAAAAAAGTATTCATGGATTGGGAGTGACAGCAAATTTCTTAAATGAGATGTGTTGGGGCACACAAGATAAAAAAATGATTTAGTGACAAGACAAAGAGATTGTCTACATGGGCATACTAAGATGAAATTAATATCCACATTGCAAATTGCTTTGTAGTGTTGCTGTGAACTGTTAAACCATAATGAGGTTCATTGGCTCACCCCAAACATGGCTGTAATTCAGCAATGGTGAAGTGATGATTTAATTCAGTGTGGGTTTTGTGCGGTTTAGTTAATTCAACAAATATCTTTACTGACATTATCTGATGAAACGAGATATAAAGTATTATATCATTATTAGTAAGGTTAAGATTTTGTCATAATCATTTTTAGTAAAAGTCATGGACAGGTCACAGGTAGTACACAAAAATTCATGGAAGCCGTGACCTGTCTGTGACTTCTACTAAAAATAATGGGGGGAAGGCTGACCAAATGCCTGAAGTGGGAGGATGAGAGCCCTAGTCCTACTGCAGGAGGGGGAGGTTGGTGCAGTCACGACTAGTGGCTCCAGAGAGCGCTGTGGCTCCCAGCTCTGTGATCCCCCATGGTGACTTGGGGCTCTGGCATTCACCCGAGCCGTAGCTGATGTCTTTGGTTCGCCACAGAGGCCCACATCCTGAAAGGGTCAGGGCTCCGGAGTCCCCAGTGGAGGCTGGGAGCTACGGGGGCCGACAGGGTTCTGGGGCCCCCATCACCTGCAGCAGCTTGGGGCTCCAAGATCCCCTCTCCACCACCCCAGTTCATGGCTGTGGGGCTGCCCGCAGTGGCTGGGGTCTGTGAGATCCTTGTTTACTCCACGGGCCACATTTGTCTAAGGCTATGTCTACACTAGAAATGCTGGAGTGGCACAGCTGCAGTTGCGCCGCTGTATCCTAGACACTTACTACAGTGGGTTCTTCCATTGATGAAGTAAATTCATCGCTGTAGATAAATCCAGCTCTCCAAGAGGCAGTAGCTAGGTCGACAGAAGAATTCTTTGATTGGTCTTTGCTGTCTATGTTGGGGACTAGGTCGGTTTAATTACATCTCCCAGGACAGTGAATGTTACATTGTTACAAAAACCTAGATAAATAGATAGTTTCCATTGATTGATTACAAAGGGAATACTGCATGTGTCCTAGGTGTTAGCCTGCCTCTGCTCACCATTATTATTTGAGCCAAGAAAGAGTGGCAAGCAAGGAAGGAGTGTTGCAAGGCTTGTGGTGTGGTAATTGGGAGTGGCAAGTATGTATGTTATAAAAATACTTTATTCTGCTTGAAACAATATTTACTGAAAAGTGTGCAAACCTTTTTTCCCCCAGCTCAAACTTGTAAATCAATTTAAACAGAATGCATTGGTGCCTTCTGTGGGATTTCATGTCATGGAACCTGGGGAAAGGAACCTGCCATTTCCCGCCTCCCCCCACTCCCAAGACACTAGTCAACAGTTCCTTTGAAGTCTTCACACCCCAGCATACGTGAGCAGGAGCCCACCAGTTTCCTCCACTGAGGGCTTATCCCCCAAGTTAAAACTTATTAGCTAACATGTTTTTAAAAATAACCTATTTTCATAATCTAGACATGGTCCAAAGATGCTTGCCAAACCTCCTAATGACAATTTTTAACTGTACTGAGCTGTGAAAGGATAAAGGAGGATGAGGGTTGAGTTTCTGAGGAGGGAATGAAACAACTCTGGGGGAGATATTCAGTCTAGGATGCATTGTGTTCATACTTTAAGGCTAGGTTGATTTTACTGAGCCTTGGGCAAGAATGTAATTATTTTTGTATAAGGATTTTATTAAGTTTTTCAACTGAGTTGTAAATAATAAAGAATTTTACTGAACATCACACAGTGCAAATTTAAAACCAGTGGAACTGTGGCAAGACATGCAAGTGCTGAGTGCATATGTTTGTGCTGATGAGGGCACAAATGTGTAGGTGGGATTGAAATAGTTCTCTGTGTCTTGGGATGTGGCATGGCAAGCAAAGAGCCCCGCCCTTATAGATGCAGGAGTTTCCACTGTTCTCCTTGTCTTGGGGTGTGGAGGGTGAAGAAAAGTCAGTTCCTTGTAGTTGGGGAAGGGATGGAGTGCTTCCAGGGTATTACTTCTGAGGGAATTCTACATCAAAAAATAAAAAATTCTGCACACAATATTTTAAAATTCTGCATATTTTATTTGTCAATAAATAAATGTGGAGGCTTCAGCATGGCAATGGGGAGCACAAGTCACTGGCTGCCCAGAGATGGGACATTCTTCTCCGCCCCCCTCAGAACATGGACTCAGCTCTGAGGCTGCACCCAACCCTGACACAGCCCAGGCCTGCACAGAAACACCTGCTCCTCTGAGCCAAGTGCACCAAGATAGCAAGCAAGAGGGACAGAGTCTTGCATGCATGCCTAGCCCTGGCCCCCGCTTCAGTTGGGGGCAGGCAGGCTCAGCTTGGCAGGATCCAAGTGTAGAGGGGCTTAGTGTGGGAGAATCCAGGTGTGAGTGAGAGGATTCTGTGTGGGGCAATATGGGTGTAGGCAGCTCAGTGGGGGGTCTGGGTGCACGGGGGTTCGTTGGGGGGTTCCAGGTGCAGAGGGAATAGGACTCTGAAGTAAAGTCCAGGTGAAGCTGGTTGGGGCTCATTTGGGTGGTCCAGGTGCAGAGAGGGTGGGAGTTCAGGTGGGAGGGGCTCAGCAGGGGTTGGTCTGGGTAAAGGAGTGGGGGGCTGGATGCATGGGAGTTGCTCAGTGAGGTTTCAGATACATGGGGTTGGGGTTCGGCCAGAGGGCTCCAGATGCAAGGTGGTGAGGCTTGGAGGGGTGGGTGTTTGCATGTGGGAGGCTCATTGGGGGAGGAAGGGTTCAGGGTGCAGGGGTTGAGGCTTGGTGGAAGGGTCTGGATCCATGGGGATTGGGCGAATGGTGGAGCAGCTCCTCATACAGTCACTCCTCCTCCTGTGGCTGAAGATCAATGGGGGAGGAAGCTGGAGGGGATTTCTGGGGGTGGGTCTTACCCAGCTCTGGCCTTGGCCACTCCTTCCAGGGGAAGAAGTCCTGTCCTCCCTCACCTCCAGCCCAGCCAGGACTAGCAGTTGAGCCTTGTGCAGGGTAGGAGCCATTGGCCAGGACATTCCCAGTCCCTCCTGCCTCCCCCCACGATGATTTACCTCTCCACTAGCTGCTCCAGGTACCTGAAACAATGCACCCATGCTACTGGGAACAGGTGCATGATCACACTTGTGGCTTCCCTGTCAGAAGTCATTTTTCTGCGGGGAAGCAAAGAAATCTGGGGGGACATGAAATTCTGCATGCACACAATGGTGCAGAATTTACTCAGGATTAATATATGCAGTATTTTCAAGGGAATGTAGGACATGGCTAGGTTAGGATGATAGCCATGAACATATTGTCACCTTTTTCTCCAGCGGAGATGTCTGCCTGTTCATCATCTCCAGAATCTGTGAAAGCATCTTCTCTCTCTCCTTGGTATCATGGTGAAGGAAACCATCCCTTCACTTGTCTTTCATCTTCTCTCTCCTCGGATGCAGCCACAAATCCACTAAACATATCCTCGTGTCCTCTTTCTCCTCCCTGGAAGACTTGTCAGGCATTCAGCCACTGATACATTGTGACCTCCATGGACAAGACAATTATCAGGTGCCAAAGGGACAGAGAGAAAAATAGTTCCATCCCATCAATGATAAAATGTTGCTTTTTCTTCAGTTTTGGAATTCCATTCTCATGGGCTCGCCCTGGCCTGCAGTGAATAATTGTTCTGAACTCAAGGAATTAACAATGCTGAAAGTGTGATTAAAAATAACCATGAATATAATATCCTGAATAATAATCCCGTGCATTTTGAAATGTGGCTGTTGCCGAACATACCTCATATAATGTAAAGGTAGGTGAAAGCTTACAGCGTTGATTGAATTGTGAACTAAAATACTTTTCCTGTTGTTCTTTCTTACATGTCTGCCATGCAATGTGGGTTTTTTTTGTTTTCTTTTAGGACCACTCCCCACTCCCTCCCATTGTGTGGCCAACCTGAGCAGGGACAGGGCATCTGACCAGGAGCAAGAGAGAGCATTTAAGCAGCATTGGAAAGTAGTGGTAGTGGAGCACATGTTTGGGGAATTTCATGTTTCAGAGAAATAAACACTTTGGAGCTTAAATTCTCTGGCATGGATGCTATTTTGAGCATACTGGGGGACGGAGGGGAGATAAAAGCAAAGCAGGTGGAGAGAAGCTCCTAGCTCACATCTGCCCAACTTGGCAACACTGTGATGGTACCCAGAACATGGTGTTTAAATCCCTCTATAATACACATAGTACTTTAAAGGAAGAGGTCCCCTCCCCAGCATTGTCAAGCCTGGGTTTCAGGGATCTCCCTGTTCCCTACTGCTGGGCCTGCCTTTGAGCTTTGCAAATTGAAGAGATCCTGGCTATCCATGGCAATCCCCACCTGTTCAGGGTGCTATTTAGGGTCTACTGAATGTCTTCAGTGCTGTGTAGAACATGCCAGGATTCAGTGGTGGTCTCCCTTGTGAAAATCCAGCCTAGCTCCTCATAGCCGCATATCTGCCAAGATCTTGTTACTGTACCTGGCATTTTTATAACTGCCAGAATGGCTTTCATTTCTTGTGGTACTGGACTGCACCCCAAGAGTGCCCTCTCTTCTGCCTTTGATTTGATATCCTCTTGTACATCTTGGCATTCTGGTGATTGCTGTTAAGATGGGACTGGATCAGCTTCTCTTCCCAAAGGTTAAGGAAGTGCATCCCTCTATATGGGGCACTGCATAATTCACGGGTCCAGAACCAGAAAATAATGGCTGTTGCGATTGCTATTCCTTTATATAGTCAGTGTTATGTGTGTAATGAAGTGGATAATCCAGTAGAAACAAACATGTCCCATTAGATAAGTACTATTTTTTTAGCTTTTTGGTTACATTAGTTCTGAACGAGTTAAAAATGTCTTCTCTTTGTATTTTACTTACAACTTTATTCTTATAACTGGAGTGTGTATAATGTAAATCATTAACCCATAATCCTCTTGCTTAGTATAAAAAACAGGAAGTAAGCAATTCAGACCAGTTATGGGGTAATGTTAATAATTAGGGACAGCCAAAGTCCTCATTGCTATATTCCTCAAATTGAAACTTCCTTTAGGAAGAAATGGGAGATAAGTTTCCACCTTTCTGCACCATGAAGGCAACCTGTGTATTGAAAAGATGTTAAGAAGAAGTGTGCCTATTAAATGGTAACACTGTTAGTAACTTTTAGTTGCTTCGCAGACTGAACTGCCCCTTTTTTTTGCCTCCAGGAAATATGCTGCTTCTATACTGTCTAACAGCATGTGCATTCTGGTGTTACATTCATTGAGTTGATGTTTCATAGAAATTTTCTGCCAGAACAAATGCACATTTCAGCATCCGTTAAGGGATTAAATAAAAAGATTGATCAATGTGGTTTTTTCCTTATACTTATTTTTTAAATAAAAGAAAATTCAAAAGAATAAAGAACAATCTCCTTACACTATGTTGAATTATTTTGCTAAATGTGCAGAGCTTTTGAGTTTTATAGCGTTTGTGATTAATCTAACGGACTGTGCGATTTGCCTGAAAACCCAACCTTGTTAGAAAAATACTAAGTGTGTTTTGCTCACACATGGTTGCAGGTTGGCTATTACTGAACCTAATAGGTGGGTGTGACTCAGGTGAGAGATGACTTGTACGTAGGCTGAGCAAATCTCAGGCTTTGTCTTCACTTAAAAAAATATTGTGCGTTTAACTAGAATTAAGTAACTTGTTAAAATGCTAGTGAAGAGAAGACATGTAGTTTTCACCCAAGTTAGGAGGTCGAGTTTAAGCCTGTGCTCCTCCATATGCTACCTTGGAGTCAAGAACACACCTTTTTTGTAGTGAAGACAAAAGGAATCTTGGCAGTATCATGGGGAGAAGGCTCATTCTGGATTTTGTGTTTAATTTTGAATTTCTTTTGTAAATAAATCCAAACTCCAGCAATATAGGGGTGGGTTTTGACTTACTACAATTTATGCAGACAGTGTTTTTAACAGGTTCAGGAATCTACTTGAACACAGTAGTAGATTAATATGTTAACAGCTGTTGTATAATTATAAATTATCCCACTGCCTTATGAAAGAGATTCATCTTATGTAAAAATTAAAATTTCATAATTTATTTTATCATCTGTTGCATTACTAATACAAATTGAGAACTAAACTAAGTATTACAGTTGTGTATCATGGCTCTCTCAACTGTTTTCCATAACAGGACCTCTCTCCCCGATCTAGATAGGATCTAACCTGGATCTCACTTCTGGGTAGCAATATCAGAAGGGCAAGTGGGTTACAATTCCTAGGTTGGAAATCCTTAGCTTAGGGTCAGGCTGTGTGATATTCATCCACATTAACACTTTGTTCTTTTAATATTTTTAGTTCATTAGCCTTTTACCAATGAGGGAAAAGTATATGCTGTTTCAAAACTGCCCTACTTGAGAGCTGGAGCAGTTACAGGCAGAAAGTTGGGGATAGCACAGGACATGGCAGGGAGGCAATGGAGAGTTGATTATGACACAGTCAGGGAAAGCATCATCAAGAACAGATCAGAAACCAAGCTACTGGGGCAACAGACATAAAAGTTGATGTGGATCTATCTGTTATGGCTGCCTCCTCTATCTTTCAAAATAAAAGAAATAAAACAGAAAGGAAGTATTTAAATAGACACACAAGTTTTTGGTAGCATTCTAGAAACTTGACTGTACTGCTACCTGTATCAGTAGAATGTCATTAAAAGCGTTAGTAAATATCAAAGCGAATGTCTATTAGAAAAAAATTTCTTAGTATACAAAACATCCCTTTCTCCCTTTGTTTCCCCCTCCTATCCCTAAGAAAAACTCCAAGTAAATTAATGTAATGGTATGAGAACTGACCCCATTTATCCATGTTCAACTTTTGTTTCACCACAATCCATCAACTTACATGCACATCAAACAAAACTATAGTTACAAATTAAATGAACCCTCCAAAACATTTTTGTCACGTGTTGATTTTTTGTAATCCTTTTCCATTTCCAGGGATGTGTTCACAGATTACCCATTATTAGCTTTTTCAGATGAATGGGAATAATAATACCTAGCTCTTATATAGCATTTCTTTTCATTAGATCTCAAAGCATTGGAAAGAAGGTCTTTAAAGAAAGGGATTGGAAAACAGACAGGAGTGAGCACTCTTCAATTGTTAATGTGTATTTCTCCTTAATACAAACATTCGTACTCTGACTGGTGTCTATGTGCCACAGGAGAACAATTTGTTGGGGGATTGGTGGCCAAGTTACAGTTAGGGCAGGTGTCCAGCAGATAACTGTTTCTCTTTCGTACTTCTTGTAAATTACTTCACCACAGAAAGTGATCAAATAACAAATTTACCAGATTTTGTAGGGTGAAGAAACTGTGGTGGTGGTGGTGGTTGATTTTTTTCCCCCTCACAGTCCTTCTATGCTCCTTTAGTCTATTAATAGGAAGCATCTATCTTGGGAGAGTGCTGGTGCTGACAAATGTGTCAGCTACAAAGGTGTGTAGTGAAAGAGCAGTATAAGACTTTTCCTTTACACAGCACTCCCAGCCTCTGCCTTACTGGGGAGTGAAGGGGACTAGGCATGGGGTACCCAGACTTGGATACACTTGCTTTCTGGGTCCCGTGTTGCTATATAGCTGCTAGATTAGCTCTCTGTTTTAATCGCTTTTATCACTACTTATGCTTGTTTTACAATAACCATTGGCAATGAGAGATTTGTAATCAAGGAGATAGGCAAGGAATAATGGCTAGCTTAAAGGGACATAATCAACTTGAAATCTAGTCATTTTCAACAGTGAGTTAAAAATGGTTTTAGACAACACACCTCACTCCAGCCAGTTTTTGTGATTTTTGTTTTTTACAGCCAAGTTTTCTTATATTTAGTCCGTAATCTGTAGTAAAACTTAATAGTGAGAGCTACTCATTTTTCACATTGTTACTGTACTTGCTCAAGAACCCACACATAGAGTAATCAAGTAGCTTGCAGATGGCTGATGAATATTTAGCCAATGGAAATAGTAAATCAACAGTGCTGAAATTCAGATTACAGCTGAACACCAGAAATAAAACACTGACAGCAACAGCAATGGGCCTAAGTGAAGCCCTTAAGACCAGAAAATTCAATAAATACAGGTTTTCCAAATGGCTGTTCTTCTTTACCTGCTTAAAATAATGATGATGTATAATGTGCACATTTAAAATAAACTTTTGTGGCCTTTTGACTAAGGCCAAGTGTAGTGCTTTTGGCACAGAAACTGTCTCATACAATGTGTACATACTGTTCCTAGCATAGTGGGGCCTGATTTGGGGCTAGAGCCATGGGGAGCTGTTGCAGTACAAATAAATAATTACAAACCAGCTGAACTCTTACTGGAGTTATTGATTATTTTCTGTTTCCTTAGTTTTTTACATTAACACATTTGAACAAGCTAATCATTTGAAAAAATGTCTAGAAAGACAACAGTGATTTAAAAAAATACAAAAAAAAAAAAAACATACAACCAAAAACCTTAATATGAAGATATTTCCCAAATGGAAATTGTATATACCACTTTTTTAATATATAATTAGAGCATTTATAAGGAAAGGTTTATACAGATAATTATTTTCTATTCCTGAATGTAATAATTTCTCATCCTTTCTCTGCCACAGGAACGCATTATACAATGACAAATGGAGGAAGCATTAACAGTTCAACACACTTACTGGACCTCTTGGATGAACCCATTCCTGGAGTTGGAACATATGATGACTTCCATACCATTGACTGGGTGCGAGAGAAGTGCAAAGACAGAGAAAGGCACAGACGGGTACTTAAGATCAATAACAATAACTGGAAATTGCTTAATGTTGTGTATTGCGATTAAGGTCTGATCCAGCAACACATGTAACCATGTGCATAACTTTAAACATGTGAATAGTTCCATTGGCTTCAATGTGACTACTCATATGCTTAAAGCTCACCCACATGCTTACGTGTATTGCTGGATTGGAGTCGCAGTCAATGAGATACCATATTTCTGCGATAGCATTATAGCTTAGGAAGACAAATAGTATTCAAGGCAATGAAAACAGAGACCATGTCCACGACAGGCCTCCTCCCAACCTCTCAATGTGGATGCATTTGTACCAGTATACACTTTTATACTAGTATAGCTCATTCCCATACAGTAAAGGAAATAAATTATACTTGTATAAGGGGCTTCTATACTGGTATAACTACATCCACACTAGGAGTTGTACTCGTATACTTATTTTGATTTTAAAAAAATCACACACTTAACTAAAATAGTTATTAATACAAAAATTGAGTAGACCAGGCCTTAGTTTAAATGGAAAGTGTCTCTCCCACTTCCCTCTCCCAAATCTGCCCCATCCTACAAACCTACCTTCTTTCTTTTCATACCAGACTCTTATGAAATCTTAATCCTTTAGGCCCCTCATCAGGAAAGCACATAAGCACCTGCTTAAACCTGGGGACTTAAGTATTTGCTGCATACAAGATGCTTTCCTGAACTGGGGTCTCAGTGCCTATTACTCAGTGACTTATTAGATACTGCCATTTATATGAGGTCTAATTTTATTCTAAATAAGGCAAAACTATATCTTTTAAAAGAAAGTAAGCTATTTTAAAGGTCATTGCAAGGTCACTTTTGGGAGACCCCCATTAATTTTTACATGTAAAGGGAACCACTTTGAAGATGTGAAATCTTTTTTTTTTTTTTTTTTAAACCGATCTAAAGAAACAGTTTAAAAACTAAGAGTAACTAAATCTCAAACTTCAGGCTGCGAAACTGCTTGTTTGCAGGGGTCAGGAAGAAATTCCTTCCATGTTCAGCACTGAACAATAGTTTAGGCCTTCCTCTGAAGCACCATGTATCTGTAGGCTGTATAGACTGAACTGATCTGTTACTGAAAATCCTACATTGCTTTTAAAAAAAAAACAACCCAAAACCAAATCATAACCATAGTATCTAGTAGTCCTCTCAGATAAACAGGTTTGTGTGTAATGGATCTGAGAGCATGTATGTAATCTGATTGTGTGGGTTTTATGGGATTATCTCTTTCTGTGGGACATTTTTGCTTTTAAATAATTCTTTCTTCTATAGCTTAGTTGTAAATAAGTGATAGTTAACACAGCTTCATCTTCATACTGAAGATGTACTGGCTACTATGTGCCATTGGATAGAATGCCAAACATGGTCAAGTGCAGGCAGGATGATCACACACTAGTGGCTAGTTTAGAGGATTGAAACTAATGTTACTGATAATGAAAAGTTTTTTCTTTAGCTTCAGAAGTAGGGACTTGAGAAGTTAGAGCAGAGGGTACTGAGTTTATAGTCACTGAACAACTGTGGAATTTATATAGCTGCTGTAAATTGTATAAGCCTTTGTAGCCACAGTACTTAGAAAGGGGGACAAAAGACTGAAAAAGTCTAGTGTTTAGAGACAAAATATCTATTATGAATGTGCCAAAATGCATGCTGTTTCTTTTATTTTAAAGAAACATTGTTAATTTGAAATCATCTCTAAAAAGATAGTAAAATTAATTTTAGGGTTTTTACATTTTTGTGCTTTTATATTTCCTGTTTATTACACAATTTTCTCACTCCTTTTGCAATGTGGAAATCCCACAAGAACAGGAAAAGAATGTGTAGTGAATATTTTGTAATAAAACTGATCATGCACAAAATACTGTCAAATGCATACAGTAAAAACTGAAAAGAATTGAGAATTCAGTTATAGGAGTTTTAGGTGTCATTTGTAACAATGATAGTAAAAAACTTCAAACAGAAGCATGATTTTTTAGAGTTGTCTGTCCCTCTAAGCATAAAAGGGAGATGTGTGTACTTGAAATCAAATCCATCAGAAGCTTATTGTCTTTGAATTATGTGGAATAGTTTAGTTCCAACTAGACTCTGTTAATACATATTTAATCATCGTTGTATTAAAGTCGTTTTTCTGGTAACACTTTTCAGGTTTAACACAGTTGACTTCAATTTTACAATAATTTATTTTAATAAAAGGAATATCTTACATCTTCCTTTAGATCAAATTCTCCTCCTCTGCCCTATCAATTATATTATGTCTGATGGGCCAAGTTGATCAATCATGTGCGTAATGATAATTATAGCAGGAGAATGCCTTTGTAGTTTAAAGAAGGGGGATATCTGTGTGCACTTTTCATTGCCAGTTTGTAAATCCTATTTTAATTAGTATATTTTATGTTTATAGTACAAGAAAATGATATAGACATGGTGATTTCTATTTGCAGATTAACAGCAAGAAGAAAGAATCGGCTTGGGAAATGACAAAAAGTTTATATGATGCATGGTCAGGATGGCTTGTAGTCACGCTAACTGGTCTGGCATCAGGTAAAGACAAGAGGATCTCTTCTAGTTTTTGCAATAGAATATAATTTCAGAACTTTTCCAACCTTTTCTGATCTTTCATGAGTTTCCATAGTGGTATCATATATGTGTTTTTATGTGTCCCTGTACTAAAAATTACTGTTGTTTTGTTCTGATATCTGCCCAAATCCCAATTGTTGTAAATGCATAAATGAAGAGAAAATATTTTCAGATAACAGTAGAACAGAACCAGGCTAATAATGTAATCTCATTTTGGGAGAGCAAGATTAAAAATTCTGTAATTAATATAATTCTTGTGAAAAATTCCAGAATTATATGCTTTTGGAGATTTAGAGACCTTTCATGTCCACACAACCACAACAGGAAATCATGGCCCCCGTGAAGTCAGTGGGGTTTTGTCATTGACTTCAGGGGGTTCAGAAATTCATCCAGGGTAAAATTTCTTCATAGTGAACTATGTACCTCAGTCCTGGCCTGGAAGAGCCACACTTTTTTGGGATGATGTGGGTAATTCATTATTCCTGTCCATTCAATTCCAGCTCCCTCCCTTGAGATTCCCAACAAAGTGTTAGTATTCACAATGGGTTCCTCTACACAGCCAAAAAATCCCCATGGCAGTGAGCCTCAGAGCTGGGTCAAGTGACTTGGGCTCATGGGCTTGCACTGCATGGCTAAAAATAGCAGTGCAGACATTCCTGCTGAGGTTGGAGTACAGGCTCCGAGACCCTCCCCTGTCACCCGGTTTCAGTCTCCAGCCTAGATCTGAAGATCTACATTGCTATTTTTAGCCCCAGAGTGTGAACCCTAGTCAGTTGACCCAGGCTCTGAGACTTGCTACTGGGATTTTTTTGTTTGTTTGTTTTGTTTTGCTGTGTAGACATATCCTATGCTGGTGGAATTTCTGCTATGGATGCATGTCTCACTAGGAACTTGACTGAGCCCCTCAACACATTTCACATAGACCAATGAGTAGCCACTAAAACTTTGCAGTTTTTATAAATATACTCTCATAGGCCATGAGCTGAATTCAATTCTGACCAGTCTAATGAACATTTTTGATTGACGTTCATCTCTCTAGAGAATTAGATCTGAGTTCCTAATATCAGCTGTAATAAGCAAATTCTGTTGTCCTTTGGCCTCAATTTCATCTTTAGTTTTTCATATATATTTTAGGATAAAACACAAAACTCAAGTCCTGAACATTTTTGTTCACCTTTAGTTGCTATGGGACTTACTAGGCTTCATCGGCATAATTTGAAAGGACTACAGTGCTTATGAATGTGAAGCCATGAGCTTCATGCCCAGTTATCCTAAACAAGTTTTCTATAAATACTAGAATAAATCCCAGGAGGAGAATAAATCCAAGGAGGGGTTGAATTAGAGTGCAGAGTATAGATGAGCTGGTCAAAAAAGTATGGCAAATATAATGACTAATCACCATTTATGTGTGCTTAATCACATGTAAATCAGTGTATCTGCTTAATATATTGTGTGTGTGTGTATACTCATATGCATATATATATATGTACATAGCTATATATAAATAAAATGTGCATATAATTAGTGCAAAGCGTTTGGGATTTTTTGGATGAAAAAAGCTACATAAGGTCTAAATTAAATCATCTGTAAAAAAAAACAAAACTTGAAGGTCTGGTTAAAATTGCTAAACTGGATATCTCACCAACACAAATCCTAAAAAGCAAGCAGATTAGAAGTTTAGGCATTTTGCATCCTATCTATGCTCCTTGTCAATTCATCTTCTCAATCTCACCTCCCTTCCTCCTGCCACCTACATCGCACAAATCATCACCCTCATCCTGAACAACCAGTATGCAAATTTAATTCCAAACATATTTGTTGATTTTATGGTTGTATGTTTTGATTCTTCTTATAGGATGAAATCTGGCCCTATTGAAGTCAATGAACATTTTGCAGTTGACTTCATTAGGACCAGTGTTTCACCCAGAGGGTGAGTAAATATTACTAGTATTTCCTTAAACAGCTTTACCTATGTGAGCCTGTTGTCCATCTAGAGACACTTTGGGTTAAACTCTTTTCCACTTTAGATCAAAATTCACTGCTTCCAGTTGTGAACTATATGAATTTTTTAAAATAGCTTTGTTACGGAAATTAGTGTTTTGTTAAGCTGTTGAGTATATCTTCCACTTCTAACTAAACTGCTAATGTGAGAAGCCATCCTACTTTTGTAAAATTGCCTTTTTTAAAGCAATTTCCTAAAGGTAGGTAATGCCTGTTTTTCAAGAGCTTGTTTTGACTGTAGTTTTCTTCTTGCATTCGCAACACAGACTCCTCTCTCTAAGAACTTGAGAAGTGCTGACCATCTATATCTCTCATTAACTTAAGTGGGAATTCTGGGTACTCAGCACTTCCAAGGATGAGGCTGTATTTGTTCATGTTGATTATTTCAAGCAGTGTGTTTGAAATACTTTGCTTTATTTGGCATATCATTTGTGTTTTAATATTTTTGTTAAATTAAGAATGAATTATGTTACTGCTGTTTGTGATTGCTATTATGTGGAAAAGTATATCAATATAGTTCAATGATGCAGCTGAGATACACTAATGCTTCAGTTCACAAGATGAAATATTTATTTGATCATTAAAATAGAGCAGCTCTGTCTCTTTATATCCTTAATTTTTTGGACTGTTGAAGATTTGTGCCTTAAATCATCAGAAATTACTTGTTTAATCTAGGTATTTTGTAATTTATCTGATACTGGATTCTGAAGGAAAAGATCAAAGTTAGCTTATCCTCATTGCAAACTGGAGTCGTACACAAACCCAAAAGTATTTTACAGCATATTTTCTATATTTCTGTTTTTCTCATGTCTGTTACTTTAGGTTTGTCTCTTATTTTAGGGTATGTCAATGGATGTCACTGTTTTTCTTGAAATTTTAAAATTTCCAGAAGCTAATACATAATTGTTTGTACAACAGGGGCATTGGCAGGGTTGATAGACATTGCTGCTGATTGGATGACTGACTTAAAGGAAGGCATTTGCCTTAGTGCTTTGTGGTTTAACCATGAACAGTGTTGTTGGGGATCAAATGAGACCACATTTGAAGAGAGAGACAAATGTCCACAGTGGAAAACATGGGCAGAACTAATAATTGGTCAAGCAGAAGTAAGTATAACCCTTTAGTGAAGGCATTGTTCAGTTGCTTTGTTGAGGATTAATAGACAGGGAGGAAGGATGGTCTTGGGATAAGGCACTAAACTGAGAATCTGGAGATCTGGGTTCTTTTATTGGCTCTGTCATACTCTTCCTGTGTAAACTTGGTAAATTACTTAGGTCAGATCTACACTTAAATTTTGCCGACCTAGATGTGTTTGTTAGAATTGTGCTATTTTTGCGATGTAATGCTGACAAAAGCCCCAGTGTAGTTATACTGGCATAAAGGTACTTTTGCCAGTACAGAGTATTTCACTCGCCAAACCAGAATAAGCTTTACCGACAAAAGCACTTTTATGCCAGTATAACTGTCTATACTAGGTGATTTTTGCTGCTCTAGCTATACCAGCAAAATCTCTTTAGTCTAAACAGGGACATATGCCCTGGTCCTGCAAGCTATTCTATGCAAGTATTCTTCAGTGAGGCTGCACATGGGAGTAGGAGTCTTCCTGTGCAGAGCAGCTTACAGGATCAAGGTCTCAACTTCCCTCTGCCTCATTTTCTCCAGCTATAAAATTGGGATAATATTTAATCAGCTGATGGGAGTTGTGATGATTAATTAATACTTGTGAGCTGCTTGGATTCTATAGTGATAAGCACAATAGAAATGCCTATTAATAAAGAAATAAAAGGCTCATCTTCTAAATGAGAGCAAGAGAATTTGTATTCCTGATTGTGGTCATGTATAGAAGCTAATTTTTAGGAGTATTTTCTTTTTACTGAAAATAAACTAAAATAGGACTTGTCTTGTCTTAATAAAGCGAAGAATGAGTTGATTTTATTAATTTTTTCTAGCAGCATACACCTTACCAAAATAGATTTTATATACTGTATTCATTAGATTTTAGCGTCTGAATGGAAAAAAATCTCCTGTGCTATGACTTCTAGATTTAATGATTACACTCATAGTTTGATTTTGATACAGACTGTTATAATAGTCAAAACTTTTGTATCTCAGGGTTTCCTATAGTTTAATTAATTTAATGACTTCATGTTTTTCAAACAAAATGAATATTTGCTTGCCTTAGTAACATTTTTGCTTTCATTAGTATGGGAATATATATGTAAGAGTTTTTTCAGCAAGAGTATTTCCAGAGTACTTTTGGTTAGAAATGTCTAATACATTTAATTGATACATTAGTTAAATTATATTGTGTTTTTTGTTTCTTTTAGGGTCCAGGTTCATACATTATGAACTACATCATGTACATTTTCTGGGCCTTGAGCTTTGCCTTCCTAGCAGTTTCCCTGGTGAAGGTATTTGCGCCCTATGCCTGCGGCTCTGGGATTCCAGAGGTAGGATCTGAAGAATTTGTATCATAATGGAAGTTTAAGGCTAATATAAAAGGTTCTGTTGCCATATCATCATGGGCAAAGGGAAGGCAAGAATGAACATTGTATCTGTGATGTATTATGTTAATATATTAATTTAAAATGAAATAATTTGGACATTATTAAACGCTTCTGAAATAAATATTAAAAGGTTTCAGAATGTTTCCTGAGTTCTCAGGTTTTGCCATCAGTTTCTGGTTGGTCTAGTTTTACAGGAAATCTCTGGTTTCTTTTATTTTGGGGGAGAGAGTGTTTTTTCCAATTGTCAGTTTAGTTAGTGATGATAGAATGTAACTCATGTCAGAGTGCCAGGTCCTTTGATCCAGTAGTTCTTCTTTTGCTGCATGGCTATAATCTTCTTTAGTAACATAAATTAACATACAGTTATTTCATAAGGTAAAAAATGTTGTTTGATAAAAACATAGTGAAATATTGTTCTTTTTACAACTAGTCTTTGCCATTCTAACTTCAACAATATAAAAATTGGTCAGTAGCATGACCTTTCTATTAATTCTAGTAGAATTTGTACTTATTTATTTTTAAATATTCTTTATTTCCTCAAGTGTGTAGGGATTTGAAGTCCAAAAGCCAAATTTGAAATCAGTCTGTACATTTACTCTACTAACCTTTGCTTTCTGTGCACAACCAACCAAATTTGTTTGCAGTGCTCAATTATAGATGTATTCCTTACTGTGATTAGTGTGTTACTGTAGATGGTGTAGATTTTTTTTCAGATATTATAACAAAGCAATATTAGGTAAAGTAATATATTAGAAAAAGATGAACTTTTTTCTAGTGAAAACAGTGGGTCTTCCTCATTATCAATATTGCAAGCCATTACTCTTAGATATTGTGTGCAGTTACAATAAAACAGGGGAGACTATAGGGAAGGGTGATATTGGCAAAAACAGTATATTATTGTAATTAAAACATCTGTAAATAACAGGTATCACTGAGTATAATTTTCACAGTAAGTTTATTTCTGCTTGAGGAAACTTATGATCTGCATTTGTCAGGTTACATTGCAAAACTCTTTAATACAGTTGTGTAATTTACTGCAGATATATTTTCTGTTCAACATAGTTGCCATATTTTGCTAGATTAGGTATGGCTATATCTGCTTAAAATATAATGTATCTGTACTGTGTGCAATGTGAGTGGTATGCTTCTGGCAGAGTGCAAATAGCATTCAAAAGTTTTAAAGTGTTTTAATGTTTTAAAGTTCTCCAGGTAACAGTCTTCTTTCCAATTAAGTATTTGTAAGTTATGATTCTAAAATGATAGATAATAGCTTATAAACTTAAAAGTAGGATGTTTTGTAAGAAAAATGAAGTCTAATAACATGGAATATTTTTTCCTTCTAGATTAAAACTATTTTGAGTGGCTTCATCATCCGAGGTTACTTGGGCAAATGGACCTTGATGATAAAAACCATCACTTTAGTCTTGGCTGTAGCATCAGGTTTGAGTTTAGGAAAGGAGGGTCCGCTGGTACATGTTGCCTGTTGCTGTGGGAATATTTTTTCCTACCTCTTTCCAAAATACAGTACAAATGAAGCTAAAAAAAGAGAGGTAAGTTCCTCTTAAAATCTTTACACATTGAATCAAAAAAGATAAAGTTTTAAAATAAACTCCCATAATCAAAAGATTTAGCTATTGTATCGGTTTGGATTATTAATCATTATATTCTCAGGTCAGGGACCACCACATCCTGTGATCCACATCTTTTTCAGAGCTCTGAAAAATCCTTCCCTTCTCTCTCATCCATGTTTAGTGTTACTTTACACTCCATCTTGTAGGCCCCACATTATAACAACTATCCTTTTAGACTATGAGGAGCACAATGGATTTATCTCTGAACTCCCTGACAAACTGCTAAGTCCAGAGGAGTTGATGAAGTTACTCAAGATGTGCCCTCCTTTGCTCGGTGACCACAGTCTCTGCAGCTCTTCCAGTCCATGCTGGCCCATGGAACAAAACAGAAACCAATTTGCATTACAGTTAATGCCATATTAACAGAAGCGAGCACAATGTCAGAATCCCGATTTTTGCAGCATAATCCTACTTTTCAATAACATCTCCCATATTTTAACAGCGGGAAAAAAAATCTCTAAATTCTGCCCAGCCATGCTGTACTTCTGTATGTTTAACTCCCATATGACTGGAAGAGGTTAGTCTTGTGCAGCAGACACTGGTCTGGATCTCAAGAGATCTGGCTTCAGTTCTCATCTCTACCCCAGAGTACTCTGTAACGTTGGGCAAGTCACTTAATCTCTCTGACTCAGTTCTTCATCTGTAAAATGGGGATACTTTTCTTTTTCCCGCTCTTTCTCTGTCTTGTCTAATTATATTGTAAGTACTATAGGATCTTTAAAGCAGATCTCGTAATGTACAAGAATTGAAAAAGGAGAAGTAGAATCAGGATTGGGAGTAGAGAAGGGGCAGAGATGTGGAGAGGTAACAGGCTGGGTTGATTGACTTGAGTTTTGTGGGACACTATGAGGGAGATCTCAGTAAAGAGTGAAGTGTGGGGGAACCAGTTTGTCAGAGAGAGAGTTAGATTGAGAGAATGGGCAATAGAGTGAAGGGTGGAAATAGGTGGAAGGGGATTGTGGTGCAGCTGGAGAAGGAGGGCAAAGAAGAAAGAAATGAAATAAAGAAGAAAAACTGTGTAAGAAGAAGGAGAAAAAACAGAAGCCAGGAAAAAAGTAGAAGGAAGAAAGAAAATGAAGGAAATACACTGTATTTTATCAGTGTAGATTGCTGTTGTCTGGCAGATTGAAAGAGTAAAATATTCAGGCATCCAGAAGTGCAGGATTCATGGAAAAGGGCTAACTGATTTGACCAAATGGAAAGAGAAGGGAGGGTGTCTTCTAGTTTGCATTAGTGTTTCAATTGTATCAGAGAACCTCTGCCCTCTCCAAAATCTCATCTAGATTTACTACCAACAAATTCACTTACTATTACTTACGTCTCTCTCCCTTCCACATTTTATTCTAAATTTACTTTAATGCTAGGGCTTGCTTATTGTTCCATTCCTGAACTTTGCTGCTAGGCTCCAGTGAGACCTGAGCAGTCAACTTCCTCCATCATGGGTAGATAGATTAATTATGGTTAGGTCTTGACATAATGGTTGGCTATTAATTCGAATGGTTGTACTTCTATAATAATGGCTATGCCACTGGTAAGAATTCCCAGCTGTATGTTTACTGCATTCAGAACCTACCTACTTTTCATAGTTGCTCACATGATTGCAACTCTCTGTGGGTTTTTTTCATCTCTGGTTCCAATCCCACAGGCAGTGCAGATAGGCAGTTAGGCAGTGCAGCTAACTGTGGTCACTTGAGAAACTGGGAGAAAGTACAACTGTGAAGAAGAGAGAAGCAGCATTTGGGCAGGAGAAGCTGAAATGGCAATGTGGGAAAAAGTGGGCAGAGTAAGCCTTTGGGTCCTTGACAGGAAGATGGGAGGAAGGTAATCAGTCCATATATTAGGATTCTTAGGTCTTTAGTTTCATATAAATCTGTTCAGGTATAGTTAGTGGTATATCATAAGAATAAATTTCTATTTTTGTTTTTAAAATGCATCACAAACACAAAAATAAAGCCACACCTTTCTTCTTTTCTAGGTGTTATCAGCTGCTTCTGCAGCAGGAGTATCAGTAGCCTTTGGTGCCCCAATCGGTGGCGTCCTTTTTAGTTTGGAGGAGGTACGTGAGTAGACAGCACTGAAGGCAGCATATTTAAAAATTAATGTTATGACACCTGTAGTCTCAAACTTTTTCGTCTGTGGAGCCTTTTGTACCGGAAAGCTCCTCTTGTGGGCCCTGATCCTGCAGTGAGCTCTTCATGAAGTCATTTTCTCAATACCTTAAGGAGAGCTTCTTGGCCCACAGTTTGAAAAGTACTTTTTTACACTATTGGTCTGGTTACTAATCTTCATTAGTCACTGACTCTGGAAATTTTTCATCAAATGTATTACATCTATTAAGTCGATTCAGTATTATGAGCTCTGGCTTGGGCAAACCCCTCAGAACATTTTGTTTCAGGTGACTATTGTAGACCAACATTTCTTCACTATTGTTCTGTTTTTTTCTGGAGAAAGGCAGATTCCTTTATTGCAGTCTTATAGCTCACAAATGGATAGAGTTAAACTAAAAGTTGTAGTTGACAATTCATAAGTCAGGTCCCCTCCCCCCCCCCAGGAAGAAAGAAAAAGAAAATAAGTACCTGTATGGACTTGAAGTTGATCAGGTATTTTGTGCAATTGCTTTCCTCCCTGCTTTTTCCTCCCTACAGGTTACATTAAAAAAAATCTGCTGATGTGAAAGCCTTTTTCATTTGGTTTGTTATAGATAGTATAGATCCGCATCAATTATGCCTTTCCTGTTAACTTATTTCTCATGTTCTCATTTCCTGACACTGGGAACATATCTTGTTTAATTAAAAAAAGGGGGGAGAGGATAAAAATTTGGTTCCTCCTGTTTATTTTGCTTACCTTGGGCCAAGAGGCCCTTCAAAAACTGATTTGCCAATTAAATTAAAACAAACTTTAAATGTTCAATTTCATTTTAAAGCCTTCATGCAGTGGAGTACATCATAGCCACAAATAAAGTATGCTATAAAACTTTGACCGCCAAGCCAATGAAATTCTCTCTTTCTCAAGAACACAAACTATGAATACCAATTAGAAATAGGTATTTAGGAAATGCAGGAGCATTATTTAAAGAATCTGAGGCCAGGTCTACACTGAAAAGTTAGGTCAACCCAACTATTTTGCTGAGGCGTGTGAAAAACCCACACCCCTGAGTGACATAGTTAAGCTGACCTAATACCTGGTGTACTCAGTGCTATGTTGACGAAATTCTTCCATCCACCTCACTCCTGCCTCTCATGGAGATGAATTAACTATGCCGGCAGGCAACCACCCCCTGCTGTCACTGTAATGAGTATCTACACATGTAAGTGGTACAGTGACTTAGCTTGCTGCAGCTGTGCTGCTGTAGTGTTTCAAATGCAGACATGCCCAAAGTCTGAATGCTACTTTAATATTTTGATGAAAACTCTGAGAACCTTAGAGCTGAAGGACAAAAGAAGCCAAGAGATCTTTCTGCCTTGTTGCTAAAATATTCTGAGAACTTCTATAGTCTTAAAAAAGAAAAAAAGATGGTAGATCAACTTGGCAGCTTTTGGGTAATGAACACTTTTGAAAATCATGCTACTTATTTAAATGTCTTAATATGGGTTTACAAGTCTAATGTTAGGTATCCATTTTTGAAAATCTTGGCCATAGTGCTCAAAATGTCAGCAGCCACATGAAGCCCTCTCTACAGTAGCACTTCCACTGTTGCTACCTCCAGTGGAGCTGAACCAGTGCTAGTAATGGCAGTAAATTTTAGAGAAGAACAACTACTGGGCACAGTATAATATTGTGAATGCCCAAGACAAAAACTGAGCGAATTGAGACCATTGTTCTGATAGTTAAAATACTTTAAAACATAGCAGCTTTTTAATGTAACAGTTACTGGGAATTTTGTCCAACTCAGTCTTAAAATTGTGATGGTTTCAGTGTTGCTTTTGCAATGTTCAGTAATGGTGATACAAGTATGAAATGTTTTAAAGCACTTTAAAAATACAAAGTGATGAACGTAAGTGCCATCATTATAATTGATTGATAACTCAGTGTGCACCTACCTAGTGAGCAACAATGGAATATGCTAGTATTTTCTGTTCATTTTAAAATAGTTTGAAATGTTTTTAAAATGAATTGCCTGTAATTCTAACTTGTGCCCATTGCAGGTCAGTTATTATTTCCCACTGAAAACTTTATGGAGGTCCTTTTTTGCTGCGTTAGTGGCTGCATTTGTTTTGAGATCCATCAATCCTTTTGGTAACAGCCGTCTTGTCCTTTTTTATGTGGAATACCACACCCCTTGGTACCTTTTTGAACTGTTTCCATTCATTCTTCTGGGAGTGTTCGGCGGGCTGTGGGGAGCATTTTTCATCCGTGCAAACATCGCCTGGTGTCGCCGACGCAAATCAACAAAATTTGGGAAGTATCCTGTCCTGGAGGTCATCATTGTTGCAGCAATAACGGCTGTCATTGCCTTTCCTAATCCATACACAAGGCTCAACACCAGTGAGCTTATTAAAGAGCTCTTCACAGACTGTGGGCCGTTAGAATCCTCCTCCCTTTGTGACTACAGAAATGACATGAATGCCAGTAAGATAGTAGATGATATTCCTGACCGTCCAGCAGGCACTGGAGTTTATTCAGCTATATGGCAGCTGTGTTTAGCACTTATATTTAAAATAATTATGACAGTCTTCACCTTTGGTATCAAGGTAACTTTTAATGTAATGTATTTCTAGCTCTATTAGTTTAATTACTTCTCTTCTGCCTCTTCATCTCCCCCCCAAAACAATTCCTTTTGTTTATAAATATATAAATAATAGTTTTTGTATTTCTCTTTACTGAGGATTATTGAAACAAATCACCGTTTTAATTTTACCTTTAAACTACCATTTTGCTCATACAGCTGGGGTGTATGTTAAAATGTACATAATGATGTATATGGTGCAAAAGACAGAGATTGATCTTTGGTGTGGGCTGATTCAGGCCCATACAAATTAAGGCAGTGTACCCAAACTTCTCAGCTCAGCCCATTTCAGGAAAATGAAATCATTCATGTCCACCAACCCCACTATGGGGTGTTAAAAACCTGCCTCTTATGCATTCCTGCACTGCCTGCCCCCCCAGTCCCTGCTTACTCCTTCCAAATAGATCAGAAATCTTAGATTAATTTATCAAATATATGTAACAAGTAGAAGCTGCCAAATTAAACCAATAAGAAACAGTCAGTGATTCTCTAGCTGTTTGCTTTTCTGGCATTTTTCTGTACTGAAAGTCATAAATAGGAACTGGGCTGTGCGCATGTGTATGTATAAAATGTTCCACCTACAGTCACCAAATAACATCTTTTTCAGCATTTTTTCTAAATCAGTTTCCCATCTTCAGTGGCAAGACCCCTGGGTTTTTGCAGCGTACTGGTGCAGCAGAATGGAAATTCTGGGGCAGCTTCAAAGGTTTTACATTATTATATTTGATTCTCCATTTTTTCAATATGCTGCCAGTTTTTAATAACTATCCATAGCTATGTCTTGGAAAGAATTGTGTTAAGAGGGAAGCTAGAGGTTTTAACAGCTAGGCTTGGGGACTCAAGAGGATGGTGTGGGAGACAGTTTACATTGTGGGACAAGCACTTTAACTGGATGTTGCTGCTAAAATGATAAGCAGTGAATAGTTAACACTGTTGGCAGTTTAGTCATCGTGGTAGGTTTCAAAGATGACATTTCTTTGAGATGAATGCTCTGTGCAGACTCAGGCAGCGCTTGATGAATTGATTTGCCTTTGGTTTACATTTTCAAAGTTATATTTGCAGCTATAAATGTTGAAGATGTAACTTGAAAATAAATTCTGAGACAGTTCTGCAGCAGGACTTAGATTTCATAGCAAATTTAGTGGCTGTGCAATCAATCACATAATCCACAGAACTCTCAGGATGCCATGGTAAAAAATCAAGTGACATATTTTATTACATACAAGTCTTGTTACTGATTTCTTTTAAACCTTGGATTGGACCAAAAATCACCTAACTGTTTTCATAGTATGTCAAAATTGGGGAAGAAACACCTGCGATGCATTTAAAACTGACCAGCAAACTCTCAAATTATGAACATGTTCAGTTTTTCTTAGATTCAGAAGCACACTACACAGTGCTTGTGATAGGGTCTAGTTGACTGCAGGTTTATCCAATGAAAATAGATAGCAACAGAGGAACAACAGTATAAAAGGCACAAATGCAGCAAAGTGCCAGTAAATGGCCTACTACTTTGAACAAATGGAGCATATAGGTGATATATGTTCTGAACGTACAAAGTTTTAACACTTTGCACATTTTTGGTGTGTTTTTCTAACAATTTGGGAAAGGTGTTTCCCTTAAGGCCTGAGGCAAGGCTACAGTGTTCCTTTCCTGCACCAGTAGTTTCACCATTTCTGTACGTAGGTCACCAAGAAACATCCATTTCATACTCAAAGATTTATTATGGCATGTGTGGTTCAGCAACATCCAAACTACATGCATTTAGACATGCAGTGTGTGCATGCAATGCAACAGTGAGTCTTTGCCTCATCAACAGCATCTGTCAAGTCTGGGCTTGCCAGAAAATGTATCTGACAATCTCGGCTTCCCTAAAAACCCTTCCTAGCAAGTGTAGGCTTCCCAGAAAATGTATCTGACAATCTCAGCTTCCCTAAAAACCCTTCCTAACAAGTGTAGGCTTCCCAGAAAATCAATTTGACAGTGTCATCTTCAAAGAAACTCAATTTGCTGGACAATTGTGATACATGAGACAAATGTTATCTGGGGTCACATAGTCTCTGAAGACCCTTTTAGTGCATTTTATGGAAAAAAAAAAAACTACTGAAACTATGATGATAGAAATAATGCTGAAAGATTCATATAATTATATCATAACTACTGCCTCAAAATAAAAAAAAATCTCATGAAGGAATACTTGCATAATTAATTTGGGGTCTAACTGACCTCAGTACCTTCTGAGTGACATTTTTCACTACACTAGCACCACAACAGGTATACAGACAAAACCAATGACTGCACTTTACCTTGTCCAGCATGCTGGGGGAAGGGTAATTGTGCTTTACAGGCAGGGGAAGGGAGAAGGGCTCAGAAGCAGCTGCAAAAGGGGGAGTGGATCAGTGTCGCAATGTTGACTCATCCCCAGGGACTAGAAGGGCTGGAAAGTTGAAAAAGGACAAACCCAGTAGGAGAAGCCCCTTTTCCCCGGATAAGGCAGAACAGCACCCACTCTCCCTCCCCTTGAGGTGGCAAAATACTAGGCTATGGTATCAGGCTAGCTGCTTCTTTCCAGGGGGGCTGGGAAGGAAATTTTCCCTCCCTACCAGATTGGCTTGGATTAGGTGGAGCAGGGGTAGTCCCAGACACCTAATATAAAGTTGTGGCCTGATTAAAACCATATCAAGTGTCTCCTGTCCTTTCGGGATAGCCAGACAATGATATCAGGTTGTCCTCATCATAGTTTGAGAATACTTAAAGCAGCAGCAGTGGTTTGCCTATTATGTTTTTTATTTAAATTTTTGTATGTGTTTGGGTCCAAGATACCCCACCTTGAAAGAGAAGTACTTTCATTTTCCCCATTGTCTAACATTGAGGGGTCGAACTGACCCCATTACTTTTTTAGTGACTAAAAACCCAGAACTGGTAGGATGATAAAACCACTGTGGAAAGATTGACCTCGTCCTTGTTTGAGACTACTTAATGTGTGAAGAGGCACAGGTTATTTACACTTTTGTGTGTGTTGGGGTCAGACCCTAAAGCATTAGGAGGGTTCAATTAAATTGACATATTATATTTTGAGGAAATATATTTAGCCAAGAGGGCAGGGATATATGTATAAGATTTGTAGTTCAGCCAATATGTAACACATTTCCAGCACTGCTGACTGCCTTAAGGAGAACCAGCAGTGCATTTCCAGAGTGTAACGAGACTTTTAGACACAAGTATGTTTTTCAGAGAGAACATTTGCTCCGCAGAGAGGAGAAAAGATGAACAGCAGCTATTACGTTGCTGAATTGTCACAGTTCTTAATGCTTCTGGCATACGTAAGATTTTGCTCTGCTTCTTTTATGAATCACGCAGTGCCAGGCAAAGCTGTATCTGTGGGTCCTGGTAATGAATAGGAAAATTGGAGCTTAAAAGAAGAAAGTAACAAAAATCACAATAGGTTTGTGAGTGTAACTCTCAGTGCGAACATGTGTATGCTTTACCTTACCTGTTACTAATAAGGGTTGCCTTCTTTGATTTGTTGGTATTTGGCAATAACCTCCATGGTGCCACATATTTTAAGGGATGTTTGATCCCTGTATTTAAGAAAAATATACATATTAAGAAGCCACAGAATCGAGGGAGCTGGGGAGCGGAAGGGAAGGGGAAACCAGTGTGGGGAGCTGCATGTTTCAATCAGGAAACCTGTTTGAGTTGTGGGTGTTGGCTCTTGGGATCTTCAGCCAATAGAGAGTAGCAGAAAGTAAGAAGATCTCTCAATATTGTTACATGACACGGCTGTGATTTGGGCACATGTAGGGGAAGAACTGTGGTGTTTGCCTGGAAAACCAAGTTCATGGTTTTACCTTAATAAAAGATTGAGCCTTAAATTAAAAACACATAAAGTGAAAAGGAAAGATGAACATACCTAAATATTCAAATAACAGAAGGGTCAGTATCTTTTTGTGTTAAATTCTAATAGCTTTACAATGGCAGTTCATGTATTAACTGCTCCTTCAATGGCAATTGGAGTGTTTCATTTTCAAAACTTCTGATCAGCTTTACTTTTTCAAACATATGTAAGTTTTTTTTCCATGTGCTTGTGTTGTGTGAAGTAGCTGTCCAAAAATAAGATTCTAACAGGTTCCATGTATTTTAAATCTTTGCCATGTTAGCAGTTCTTTTGTTTCTGTTGTAGGTTCCATCAGGTTTGTTCATACCTAGTATGGCAATTGGAGCAATAGCAGGAAGGATTGTGGGAATTGCAGTGGAGCAGTTGGCCTATTATCATCATGACTGGTTTATCTTCAAGGAATGGTGTGAAGTTGGAGCTGACTGTATCACACCCGGCCTATATGCCATGGTTGGTGCTGCTGCATGCTTAGGTAACTAAATTGTACCACAACAAAAAAGGGCCTGATTCATTTTATGTTACTGAAATAGATAAGTTTAGGGGTGAATGAAAAAAGTTGTACTTCTTAAAGCAAACGTACAATATTAGAGGAGCTTTTTACATAGAACTGTTTTATTTTAATAGGAAAATGTGCATATCTTTATAGGAAATCATTTAGCTGAATAGTAAAAGAGAATGTAAGAATGGCCATGTTGGGTCAGACCAGTGGTCCATCTAGTCCAGTATTCTGGCTTCTAACAGTGGCCAATGCCAGATGCTTCAAAGGAATTGAACAGAACAGGACAATCAGCAAGTGATCCATCCCGTCAAGTCTCAGCATTTGGCAGTCGGAAACTTAGGGACACCCAGAGCATGGGGTTGCATCCCTGATCATCTTGGCTAATAGACATTGATGGACTTGTCCTCCATGAACTTATGTAATTCTTTTTTTGAATCCAGTTATACTTTTGGCTTCCACAACATCCCATAGCAACAAGTTCCACAGGCTGATTGTGCGTTGTGTGAAAAAGTACTGCCTTCTGCTTGTTTTAAACCTGCTGCCTATTAATTTAATTGGGTGATCCCTGGTTCTTGTGTTATTTGAAGGGGTAAATAACACTTCCCTATTCACTTTCTCCACACCATTCATGATTTTACAGACCTCTATCACCCCCCCCTTAGGTGTCTGTTTTCTGAGCTGAACAGTCCCAATCTTTTTAATCTCTCTTCATATGGAAGCTGTTCCATACCCCTATTTTTGTTGTCATTGTCTATACCTTTTCCAATTCTAATATATCTTTTTTGAGATAGGGTGACCAGAACTGCACGCAGTATTCAAAGTGTGGGCCTACCATGGATTTATTTAGCAGCACTATGATAGTTTCTCTCTTATCTATCCCTTTCCTAATGGTTTCTAACATTCTGTTAGCTTTTTTGACTGACGTTGCACATTGAGCAGATATTTTCAGAGAACTATCCACAATGACTCCAAGATCTCTTTCTTGAGTGGTAGCAGCTTAGATCCCATCATTTTGATGTATTGTTGGGATTATGCTTTCCAAAATGCATTACTTTGCATTTATCAACATTGAATTTCATCTGGAATTTTGTGGCCCGTCACCCAGTTTTTGAGATCCCTTTGTAACTCTTTGCAGTCTGCTTTGGACTTAAATGCAAAGTTTAAATCACTTTCAATGTATAGATTGATTATATACTATGAAATAAAAAATGGATTGCAGTATTTAAATTGTTCTCTTTGGGGCATTGAGATATTAATAAGCCCTTACTCAGAATTAAAGGTTCTCTGGAACATATGATATGTAATTTTCCCCATAGTTAAGGGTTTGCAAAATAAGAGGTGTTGGAATCATTTAGAAGTATTTGATTTGTACATGCTGCTGTTTCCATATTCGTTGCTAAAATGGTTTCTTGAAAATACTTAATAAGATAGGCCAAGAGTTTCGAAAGGGTCTAGTGATTTGAGAGGTCCAACTTGAGATGCTATTAAGGGGCTCATTTTCAAAAAATGCAGAGCTACCACCTTCTGAAAATCAGGCTCTTTAACGGTATTTCAGGTTGGTCACCCCAAGTAAGTAGACACTTGGAAAAATTCACTTTAATTAAACTTTTGAAAAGCCATTTGTACAGTTCCTTTTAAAAAAATCATACCAGTAAATGATCAGATGAGCAGGATGGGACAAAACTAACAGGCGGACAGCAATGTCGTCATCAATCTTATTTTAAAAAATCCAAAATTTAATTTGAACCTCTTTAACTTGTATCTGTAGAAAGAAATCTGATTAATTCCAGTTCTTCCTGAGCATGTTCTATCAAATGAAGACACATTAGCTACCACTGGGCTGCAGAAGCAAAGAACTTGTATTGGTTAATTTTTAGGTGGAGGGGAATATTTCAAATGTTCCATAAATGTATATTCTGTTGATAGGGTTATCCAGCAGGACCCTCATGATTTACAAGAGAGGAAAAATTGCTATTGACTGCATCTTCTCCAGTTGTTTAGAGAGAGTTAATTTTAATCTGTTTGAGATTCTCTTTGGAGTTTTTAGTTGAAAAAAGAAAAAATATTCAGTTTGTAACCCCTTTAAATTTGTAGCCCTTGTACTGCTTCCCAAGGGCTGTATTTATAAACATTTTTAGTATTTTTGCAAATGTTAAACTTTGTGATCTTCCTTAACCTTTTCCTTGATTATTTTCTTTTAAAAAACTGAGTAAAGTGTTTTGGCAAATATAAAGCCATCATTACAAGGATTATTTTAAGGTCTTGGATTTTTAGTTAATTTATATGACTAAGTCAGGCATGTGTTTTGTCTCTTAAGACACTGCACATTCAGTTTTTCAGGGGTTTCTCAAATGTTCTCAGTTACTTCTGGAGTTTTACCATGCGTTCATTGCTATGTCTGTTGCTGTTAACAGACTAACCTTTTGTTGATGTCTTTATTGACAGGTTGGTACCTGGCAGTTGACAGAAGATCAGGAAATTCCTTAGCTGGGATATTCTCTCATACTAAAATGTTGATAAGTTCCTTTTTTCTTGCAGGTGGTGTGACAAGGATGACTGTCTCCCTAGTGGTTATTGTATTTGAGCTCACAGGTGGGCTGGAATACATTGTGCCCCTTATGGCTGCAGTAATGACCAGTAAGTGGGTAGGTGATGCCTTTGGGAGGGAAGGCATCTATGAAGCGCACATCCGGCTGAATGGCTATCCTTTCTTGGATGCTAAAGAAGAATTCACTCACACAACACTGGCAGCTGATGTTATGAGACCTCGAAGAAGTGATCCACCTTTGGCAGTGCTGACCCAGGATAACATGACAGTGGACGATATAGAAAACCTGATCAATGAAACCAGCTATAATGGTTTCCCTGTTATAATGTCAAAAGAGTCTCAGAGATTAGTGGGATTTGCTCTAAGGAGAGACTTAACTATTGCAATAGGTAATTATTTTACAATTCTATAAGATCATACATTCTACTCAAATATATTAATACTTTAAAACAGAATTTACTATGTATCTTACTGTTATACCAGACTGTTTCATGTGTCTTAAAAGTCCAGATGGGTAGCACAGGCTGTTTGTTCCTCTCCCATCACCTTGATCAGGATGCTTAGAACTTCTTTTTACAGTGGTGTCTTGCTGTAATAGGTTCTGAAACAGGGCACGCTTTCATAAAAACTATGCCACACTGGGACAAACCAGTAAACCACCTACTCTAGTATTCTGTCTTCAGCAGTGGCCAATGCTGGATGCTTCAGTAGAAATTTATGAAACCCATCCATAATGGACCTAATTGTGCAATATATACCGTGGAAGGAAGAGCTATGTCAGTTGCCACTCCCATATTTTTGTGGCTTTGTGCCAACACTTCCTCATCTGAGATTAAACTGTCTTCAATGCCCCTGTAACGAGCGTAGATGGCCAAGTGGCCTAGTGGTGAGATTGCCTGGCTCTCACCCTTTAAGGCTGGGGGGAGGAATAGTGGGACCCGCCTCATCCCCCCACCCCATTGGGTCCAGCCCAGCGCCCTCTGTATGTCAACCCTTGAACAGGGGGTTGGAGTCCCCCCCCACAGGGAGTCAGAATCTTCTGCCCTGAGCTACTTCCTACCAGTCCATTCAGTTTTGGGCTGGCCCCTCTAGTCCATCTACCAGGCAGCTTGCATTCCCTAAGATTCCTTCTGGGGTCTGGATGGCACCTTGCTGTGGTTCCAGGCTCCTTTGGTGGAACAGCCACAAGCTGGTGAGGCTCAGTTAGTTACCTCTCATTCTGGGGGTTCATCCGCAGTCTCCCTGGGCTGGGAAACCTGTGCTTACTTCCAGGTGGCTGCCCTGGTTGGCAGGCCACAGCTCCGTCCCTTCAGGCAGGGAGACAGTACTCTCTCCCTCCTGCCTCTTCACCAGTCATCCCGCAACTGAGCCAGGCTCCCTTCTTTTATCCCCTCTCCAGATCTGGCACTGGCTGCAGGTATAATGGGGTGGGACTAGCTGGGCCCAAAGGCTTTCTTTAACCCTTGCTGTGTGGGCAGTTTCCCTGTTTCATCACAGCCCCATTATTATAATTTCCAGCTGCAAAGTTCTCTGGGAAATATTGCCTGAGCCACCCCTCTGTGGCAAACCGAATCTGATTTCAAACTTAATTTCAAATTTTATACATCGCTATAAACCCCTGGGCTGTTTTATGAATTTTGATTAAAAATTTAGAAAGGTTAGACCAGTTTTGGCATTACAAAAATGTCCAACAGGTTGTCTTCATATAATACCAGGGTGTGTTGTCAGTAAATGTCTAATATGTAATTGATTTGTCTAGTCAGTTTCATGTCAGAACTCCACAGTATACTGAAGCCCTCTTAAATACAATGTATGGTATTTTTTAATGTACATGCCATAAATTGGAACATAGCAAAATTATTCATTTAAAGAAATACAACACTTATGTCTGAAAATGTTTTACCTATTATTATTAGAGTTAATGCCTAATATTCCATGTAACTGAAACACTAGAGGAAAAGAAGTTATTTCAGCTTGTTCACTTTAAGTGAAATTCACCTGTGCCGGGGACTAGCACAAGGCCTATCTACCACAAAAGTTACACAGTTAGGCCTTGTGGTGAGCATTCTGTGTGCATGTCACAGCATTTTGTGTACAGTCAGTTTCCTCTTTTATGGTGGATCTTTATCCAGGAACAAGAGAGAGAACATCAGTATTTAAGAAAATGTGATTGTAAAGCTATGAAATATGGTTAGGGGATTCACTGGAAGATATGGGATCTGATATTTCTTTGTCTTTTTTTTTAACTCACTATGTTTCAAATTGATCATGTCCCTTTAACAGTGATAGTTGCGGGAAATATTTTGAAGTATCCTTTCTTTTTTTGTAAAGAAAATCCACAAACAACAACAACACAGAACACCAGCACCAAACACAAGTCTTTGATATAATTCCTCTTGAAAGAAACTTAAAAATCCTTTTTCCATTTAGCGGATGTTGATTTTTTTTCCATTTCTGATTAAATATGGAGTTATCATGGCCTTTTAATTAACTCTTGAGTGTGCATTAGCATCACTGTAACAATTTCTACTTCCTTTATTTTCAAGACAAATATGGCAACATATATTCTTTGCTTAGTTGAAAGATGTAAGTTTTTGAGGACAGGAAAAACAAGAGAAATATTTATCAGAGGCAGAATACAAATTCTATATATAAATATATATGATTCTTATCAAGATGCCCATAATCTAGTATTTGTACCTCAAAATGTAAATGAAAGTTAAACTATGTTGTCTTTCATTTACATTTTGGAGTACCTAATACTAGATTACAGGCAAAGAAATTTATCTTCATAATCTTTTTTCAGGCAAGATTCATTTTACCATATAAATTACACAGTGGAAATTATTCACTCTCAAATTTGTATATAAAAAAATAACACTCTTGGATATGTTGAAAGTAGGGAAGTTTATGTCAAAAAATGAGGGAAGACTGGCGAGGGAAGGAAGATCTGGCACAAATTGGCAAATTACACACATTTGCAGGAACAAATACATTTCCTAAACAGCTGCAAATCAAGAGTCCTTGATCAGCTTTAACCTGTTTATCCAACATTTCATGACAAACCTTGGCAGCATTACTGGGTAATTGTTACATGAGACTGCACTCCTGAACAATTTCTTCCCTGCAGTGGCCAAACATGTGCTTCCTCCACATTAGATCTTCTTTTCCTCCCCTTTATTGTAAATGAAAATTATTTATTGTATTGAGGGAAATCCCACAAAATGTATAAAGCAATCACTACTAAAAAAAGAAAAACATTCCCATGATGCAAAACAAATATGTTAGTGTAGTATACAAACTACAGGAAATAAGTCAGATATGTTTACTTTTTTTAATGGTGCCTACTGTATAAAGTCCTGTTAGGGTTTCCACAAGCTATCTCAGGGAGTGACAGAGAAGGAGAGTGTTCTAAACTTTCTATGTGCCCTCCCTACTCCAGATTCAAAGCTTAGTTGATGGTGTTTTGTGACTTTCAAGGAGCAAACTATTCTTAGGGAAATAATTGAATTAATTTTCCTCATGTGTCATGTGAGCACCCTCTCAATCACCTTGTCACCCTTGTAAGAATGTGCTTTTGTTTCAGCAGCAGAGGGATGTGGTAAAGATAGGACAATCAATGTGACTGCACTATATTGAGACAGTCCTCCCATTTACGAAGCTCATCTGTTTCTGTGCACTACACACTGATAGTGGATGCCAATTGCCTAAGACGTTATTAAATAGCATGTATATTGCCCAAATGGTAAAAAGATTTGTTCCACTACATGCCAGCATGCATATTTGAGATCTTTACTAAATTACACTAAAGGCAGAGTGTGGCTGAAAGTTGTATAATAGATGTCTCTTCTGCTGGTCTGTATGTAGTGCGTGTACTGGAGAGAAAAGAGGTGATTGTGAAATCTAGTTGGAGTCTGATGCCATTCATTGAACTTGCAAGTTGCATTAAATCCTTTAAATTCAAGAATGATTTCTTGCCCCCTAATTAATTGTTTTTCTCTTTTTATTAAAGAAAGTGCTAGAAAGAAGCAGGAGGGTATTGTTGGCAGTTCAAGAGTCTGTTTTGCCCAGCATACTCCATCACTTCCAGCAGAAAGTCCTCGGCCTTTGAAACTTAGAAGCATTCTTGATATGAGCCCTTTCACCGTGACAGATCACACACCAATGGAGATAGTGGTGGATATTTTCCGCAAGCTGGGTCTGAGGCAGTGCCTTGTAACACACAATGGGTGAGTACAGCAGCAGAAACACTGTTCATTTTGTCAGTTGTAATACTGGTGATTAGTATAAAATTCCGACAACTTAAACTTAATTCCTATGTGATTCAGGCCTATCATATTTAATGATCTTGTTGCTGTCTGACCTCAGCAACGGACAGCCTGTACCTGAGCCAGAAGTTGAATTTTCTGGTCGATTTCAGTGACTGGTGAGAGATTGAAAAAAAAAAAAAGCTACACCTCACTAAAACTGTTCCAACAGAAACAACTTTGAAACAACAAATTCTATCAGAATGAAATAGTTTGACAAATAACCATTAGGAACCAAAATTGCATGCAAATACAAGGGAAAAACTCATCTGATCTCTCTGCCCCCCTTCCTTTCTCTGTGCCTCTATTCTGATATTGTCGATTTGCAGCAAGTTAAAAAAGGGCTGCAGAGAGCAAAATTATAGTTTTTAAAAAAACCAAACTCTTTTATTTTACCTTCATACAGCCTTACTTTTATATTGTGAAATAACAGGAATAAAATGCATGATAATTGGATATTTTCCATGATGCATGATATTTGGATATATATTTGATATTTGGATATTTTCTTTCATGAGGCAATCATGATGGAAATCAGGCATGAGGTGGGAATATCTAATTTACTACACTGAAAGCTTTATAATGAGCTACAGCATCTTCCCCCTTCTATTGTGAACCAATAAGTAAAAAAGTAATTCTCTAATGTAATGTAGACATTCGGGTTTGGGCCTGAGCTCTGGGACCCTCCCACCTCACAGGGTCCTAGAGCTGAGCTCCATCCTGAGCCCCAATATCTATATTGCAATTAAACAGCCCTTTAACCTGAGCCCCAGTCATCTGGCAAGGGCCAGCCACTTGTTTTTAACAAAAGCCAAGAGAACAGGTCCAAGGCAGTAATAGACCTGTCATTTTAAATAGTCAGTCTCGCACACACAGTTAATTCAATTGGACCTGCAAGAGATATCATTTGTGTAGCACAAATTCAGTCTTCTATGAGGCACAATAGAAGGCCCAAATTTTCTTTTTTGTATTTTTGTGCTCACTTTGTGTTCAATGTTTTTGCCATCGATGTGTGATCTGCAAATGCGTGGAAAAAAAGGCTCTGAAACCTTTAAGAGAAAATTTGCACATTTATCATCAGTACCTGCATATTTTAGCAGGGGTGATTAAAAGCCTGCGGTGTAAATATCCTCAGAGGTTTGATTCTGGCATATTAGCAGCTAGGTAGCTATTACTTAGTTCTAAAAGTTCAAGCCAGAACCATTTTTGTGTTCTAAATTTTAAAACATACTTCAAAAATATAATTTCAAGAATGAGAGGGACTCTGGGGGCTTGGCATCATAGTGTGAGCTGCCAGCTACATATATAATTAATAAACTCTGCCTTTTGCAGCATTTAAAGACTTGTTATAATTGCCTACTTTCTAAAATAAACTTCTCCTTTATAAGGCTTCTTTCTGAGGGACTGCTCCTTTACTGAACACTTTGCTTTCATGCCTTCTATGTGAAATATGTGAAGTATAATTAAATGTAGCAATCTCTGACACAGTTGTCATGCTTCTCCTTTAGCATACATTCTCAAGACACCTGAGACATGGAGTATTCCTTACTAATTTCATGTTGTTTAGTGTGAATGAGTAGGGGAGGATAAACTAGAGAACTAAAATATTTGGGTGAAGGGGTTGTTTATTTGCTTTGTTGTGGGCAAATGGACTGCTCCTGTTAATTATAGAAGTATAACAAATTTATTTTTAAATTGCATTATTCAGATGATACCGTCTTGGAAGCATGATTAAAATGCATTTGCTTTAAATTTTTTCTTTAACACATGCATGTACTGAAAGAATGGTGGGTACTTTCTGAAACTAAAATAGCTTCCTAAAAACCTTTCTACTTCAGGGCAAAGAACTCACATTATCAATTTTAAATCAGTGTATGTATCTAATTACATTCCTGAAACCCAGTTTGGGGAAAGAAATCTGCAACACTCTTTGAGAAATATTTATGATCTGTTCAATACTGTAAGTAGCTTCTACTGAAGCTTAGAGCTCAAACACAGGAACCTAATGATTGTTTTGGTACAGTTGTTAATTATAAAGAAAAGTTAACCATGCAAAATTAACATCAAACTCTATTATGAATTTTAAACAGTTGCATTCAGTATAAATTAGTGGAAAATGTGGACTACTTCATTAATCAGCTGCATGGTAACAATAACCATTTTTGTTCTCCTGCTTCAGCTTGTAAACTTGTTATTTTGTGAGCTCAGTATTTATTACTGGTCAAATTTAAACCTAGTTTGTGATGCTTTGGGTAATAGCAGTAGCAAACTGCCACGTAGACAGAAAGGGCTAATGTAATCTAAATTATGGCAAAAGAAAAATTGGTAACAGAGAATCTGTAAATCAAATATACTCTCAAAAGACAACCTTCCATTTTATTAAAACTAGTTTGTGCAACAACATGTTATTGTTGGACTAGGAAGCTTCATTAATTGATATTAGTGATAGTAAATTAAGGACTATTGGGAAGTACATAACGGAGTAGGTTTAACTCATTGATTTACACTGGCGTATTGATTCAATGCAGCCACTCCTAATGTAAACCAATGTGATTGGAGAATTAGGCCCACTATGACCTGAGCTACAGCTCTGAATGATTTTGCTGCATATGGTAGCTTCAAACACAAAATTTCTTTCTTTCTAAAATCCATAGTTTTATTTTAGTCTTGGTTATGTACTGTGGCAGGCTAAAATTTTAGCACCCAATACTTGTATGAGCTTAGAAATAACTGCTGAAAAAAGGAAGGTAAATTAAATTTTAGTTCCAACGTTTTACTTTTTATAACTGCAAGATATATGAATAGATATTCAGGAAGGTGAATGTGATAATAGTAAATCTACCATGATGTCCATATTCAACATTTGAATATATTATTTTAAGGTTAAAGATGCATTTTATGCCATATAGAAAACGAACCATCAATCTCTATGAAAGGGGTACTGATTGTCAAATCACTCTTCATTTAACTATGTCATTATTAGCATTCTTGCAATCCATGTTTTTTTCATTTTACTCTACTCTAAATCTTTCTCATTATGATTGGAACTTTTTTTCATTTGATTTCACACAGTTATTAGCATAACATGATCTGTTTCAGGATTGTCTTGGGGATCATCACAAAGAAGAACATATTAGAGCATCTCGAGCAACTAAAGCAGCACGTCGAACCCTTGGTGATTAGATATATCAGATCTCCTAATTAGACATGTTAGAAGTTAGGAAGCATGAAACTTGTGAACTGTTCAGTGTTCTCTTACCATGACATCAACTGAACAACAAAAATCTTCCTGTGCAACAAATATAAACATTTGCTGTTAATCACAACATTAAAAGAAAGTAAGTTGTAGAGATCAAATATCAGAAACTTACTTTGATATTCTTGAAAGGATGGCAAGTGATTATATTATGCCAGATGGAGAAAGGCCCGGTTAGATCACTTTCTCCTTTTTCTTTTTTTTAATACATATTAAGATGCTTTTGTATTGAAACCAGAATATTCCTTTGTCTGATCTTGGCAGCATTAAAAAGTTGCTAATCAAGCCAAAAAAAATGTCAGTTTAGTTTTCTGACAACCAAACCAGAACATAATTTTTACTTACTGCCAGCATTAGACTTTCCTCTGCTATGTCCCATGTATTTGCATACTTCTAAAGAGCAGTTCTTTATTTTTTGTTATGCACTGTATGTCCTGCTGCTATTATCTATAGCTATCAGTGTCCCTTCATAAGATGTCTAGTTATTTCCTAAGCCACTGAATGTTATGTTCATATTTTTACTAGTGGCTTCATAACCCTGATACAGTAATTACACTAATATGTTGTGATCTAACCTTAATTTAACTTAGAAATTATCTTAATTTGGATATTGGTTGCACTGCAGTTGTTGCATCTGTACTAAACCTGCCCTCTAAACGTATCTGCTTATGTGCAAAACATGTTAATTGTGTTCACATTTTATTTTAATATTTCACAAGTATTTCATGCCTCCTTTAAAACAACAAACCAAAAAGTACTAACCAGATTAACAAGATCAGTAGCTCATTCTTTCTGCTTCTCCTGTGATATTATCCTTTAGGGCAGCTTCACTCTTTTTGATATAACACACAGTTATATCCTTAACAGCTATTAAGATCTTTTCATAAGAGCACCATATTTAAATTTTAAAATGCATATATTCTTTTAAAATTGATAGTTTCTTTATTAGTTTACTTTCTAAGGTTCTAAACTTGAGAACACAACAACAACTATTGATTGTTTTGCTTAAATTCTGCTCTCAAGTATGTGCTCTTATGAAGATACCAGATTAAGCCAGTATGTTAGACTGGAAAGATCCTTTAAATTTAATTTTAAAAAAAAGTTTGATTTGGTTTCAGGGTTTTGAGCCATCAAGCAATTTGTGACTTTTGGTGGCTAGATTGGAGCATATTTTCCTTTTGAAATGGGATCAATATCACTTCCTAGTCATACCTTTTTTGTTCTTTGTCCTTTGTTACTTTTTTGTTGGCATACGTTAATCAAAATTTCATTTTGTAGAAACAAAAATTAAATATAAATGGTCTTGGACTCTGCTTGCATTACTTGCATATCATGAAAAATGGATTACAGCTTAGTGACCATCCTATTTGGTGCCTCAACGCTGCTCTTTTAACAAAATGATGGTTACTTGATATTTTTATTAATAAAATGTTTTTGTTTAAACAAGAAAATCAGGCTATTTTGCTCTATTCCTGTCAACAAAAAGGACTTGGCTACAGATTTAGTTGTGTTTTTTTTCTCTTGTAGATTAATAGCCATTTTCTATTTATCCTTTTCAGGCGCCTCCTTGGCATTATAACAAAAAAAGATATCCTCCGTCATATGGCCCAGACGGCAAACCAAGACCCCGAGTCAATAATGTTCAACTGAAACCCATAGCTGAGGAGAGAGAGGAAACTGAAGAGGAAGTTCATTTGTTGAACAGTACAACGCTTTAACATATGGGATTCTTCTATGGTTGAAAATGAGAGCTGGATTTTTGCATAACAGTGCTGTTGGAATTCAAGAGTTGGTCTGGGGGAGTGTGGAGAGGAGGAAGAGTGATGATGTTCCTCACTGTAACGTGGGGAGAGTGAACCTCTGCTATTCTGCACTGGAAGCGTTCCATGACGACAGATCTGCCATGATAGTGCAGAGCAAAAGCTGGGTCAGAAGACAGAATTCTCCAACCCCTAGCCTAGCATTGATGGGATGCATTGTTAGTCCCTGTTTCCAGAGGGATCGCTTTGAATTGAGCCATCTTTTGAAGACTGCAAGGTCTTGCCCTTTTTACCATTGAAAACTGTTGTGTTAACTCATGAAATATAGTTATTACACATCACTTTTCTACATTCCAGAAGATCTTTTATTTCTCCCCCTCTCTTTCTCCTGAGCCATAACAGAGCCTCTTTAAAATTGGTGTGCCCTTCTGAAGCAGTAGTTTCTCATATTGAGATGTACTGTGACTTGCCGAGGTTTGATCACACGAAGGGAGTTTTTCTTGTGCCATTAAACATGTAGTTTGTACATCATGAAAAGCTTGGGGCAGTACAGATCTGCTTCAGCAAAAGCAGATTGAATAGGTAACACCTTGTATGAAGCATGTGTGAAATTTTGCAGCCTTGGGTGCTGAGATTTCAGAAAAATTAAAAACATGAAACTTGTGTTTCTAGGAAAAATGTTTTTGCTGCTGAATATATCAATAATGTGACCTGCTCTTATGCAATTTTTGTATTATTGAAAACACTGACATATACCAATGTTCTGCAGTATACGGAAAAAGTACTGCTACTCTGGTAATTTAAGAACTGGAACAATTCTGTATAAGTGTATCTAGTGGTAATTGCATGTGGAAACACTGGACATATTTTCCCATTAAATTAAAATCAATCATCTTTTAGTTTTTCTTTACCACACAAAGATGTTCTACTGCTGACACTGAAGAAAGAACTATAATTCATAACTTGCACTAAATGTATATTTTTTCTTGAAATTTTACCATTCTTTATTTATATTTTTATGGATTAAAATATATTAAATATAAATCAGTTAACATCTCACATAACTAATTTTACCTTTCAATGTGATTTTATAGAGTAAGTCAAAATCCTCTACATGTAATGGAGGGTTGGAAAGAAGTTTACAACTAGATGAAGGGTTTAAAAAAATATTTCTTTATGATCCAACAGGAGCATAATAGCATTTTCAAACCTCACTTTCACTGCCATAACCTTGAGATGTCCATTTGTTTATTATTACAAAACTGGAAAAAAAACCACCTTACAAATACTCTTTTTAAACACTGCAGGGTTTTAGAAATAATAATTAATTGATAGACCTGTTGTGACTTACTTTTGTTTAAGAATCTAGAAATATACTGGCTGAAACTTCTGATGAAATATGTAGCCTTTTAGAAAACAAAACAAAAACTTACTTGAAATGTTGAGTGGGGTTTAAACTCCAGCAGCAACACACACATTAGCAGGCTGACAGATTCAGAATTTTTCTTTTCTTTTCAGAAAACCTAATCAGTAGCTGACCATATTCATTTATCAGATTGAAAAAAAAAATACCATACACAAAGAAAAGACAACAGCCCAAGAAGGTATTGTCTCGAAAACAAAAACTAGGAAAGAGGCAGTTAAAAAAAAGTGTGGCAGATTAAATTAATCTTTTGGCACGTTCATAATATTTATAACTTGAAATTAGACACATATGCCTGAGACTACAAAATATAACAGATTAAAAAAATTCTCTCAATTTAAGGCTCTGATTCAGCAAAGCACTAAAGTGCTTAATTTTAGCAAAAGTAATCACACTAAAGCCAATGGGACTAGTAGCATGCTTAAAAGTAATGCATGTGTTTGTGCTTTTCTGAATCAGGACTGATTATAAAACTGTAATGAATGTTTAAATTCTATTGTCTCTGACCCAGTGGAAAACAGAATAATTTTCTCTTGTGCTTATCATAATCAGCCCTTTTTAAAATTGGTTGGGAACTAAGGCAGGGACCCAAGCTACTATTAAAATAGCAGTTTTGCAACTAACTATAATTTTCTAATTGAAGCAAATATGCAGTGGGCCATATTATGCTTTATTATAGCTGTCTAACCGGTACATCTGATCAGACTGCTGAATTTGGTTTAACTGTAGGAAGCAGTTCAGGACATTGCCTGTGATGTTGTCTTTCGTCATCCAACTTGTTGCTCTTTCTTGTAGTGGAAGGATATAAACAGAACATGTTTTTATTTCAAAAAAAAAAAAAAAAAAAGTTTTCTAATCACTTTGAACCCCCACCCCACCTGTGCTGCTCTCTTTACCCTAAGACACACCACTATGTGTGTTGTATAAATTCATATCTAGTTCCACTTTCACAGTGCATGAAGTGAAACAGTACAGTTCATGCCCCTGCTGGGTCTTTTTTTTTTTAACTGTAGATTCAAGTGCAATATTTATATTGTGCTGATCTCATGCACCTTGGTTCACTGTTTTACCCCCTAAGCTTTCTTCCTTGATATTTGATGTTCTTATTTAATCATCGTACATTAGAAATTCTAATATTGAATTAAGTGTGCCTGTGCTGTTCAACAAAGAGGTTTGTTTTTCTAATGTAAAATTTTCAGCGCCTTATTACAGTTACTGATTTGAGCAGATGCGGTAGATGGGGTGAGGGTGTCAGCATCTTTTTGTTTTTAAACTGTTCAGTTACTGATTCATGAAGAATGCATAGTTTAATCTGTGATGTTGCCTGGAGCTGTATTTAATATTGATCTTAATGTTTTTATTTATAATAGTGTGGTAGAGCTGTGTATCATTACAGTAAAAACTTTACTGTGATGATTTAATCAAACATTAAAAATTTCTGTATGACCATTTCTTGTTTGACTTTTAATTGTGCTGTGCTATCAACGATTATTCATGTTGGTTTCCCCCTCTGAAATGTATGTGCCCCTGGGCGGAGTCTACATCTGACCCAAAGAAGAATTAGCAGCAAGCAATTTTACATATAGCAAAGCATCAACTAAACAAAAAGGCCACAGAAAAATAAGACATCAAGAGCACAGTTCATCTGAGCTTGTTGCTATTTTGCATTTGCATATGATTTACCTAGCAAACACTTCAGTACTAATGGATTTTCTTTGAAAATTTCCATTTTTAAAAAAGTTGGGTTTTTTGCTTTAAATGGCAGAACATTTTGGTTCCTGATTGCTGCTTTATTATGCAATCATCTAATTTTAACTGATGGCTTAAAGCCACAATTCTGTATTTAAATAACTGCAACTTCAATACTTCACTTTTAAACCATGTTGGTTAGCATGGCTGACTCGCAGATGCCTCAGTTTCATCCACATCATGCATACTGCAACTCCTACTTCTCTCTAGTAATGTAGCAATTACATTTTATAAATGTTTTATTGCTCTTGAAGGCCTTTAAGCTGCTGTCAGTATACTTTATTGTACAGCAAACACATAGGGCTATTAGTGAATTTTTCCATAAAGGAAACAGGAAAATCTGTATTAAGGCCCCACTCCTGCAAAGATTTAAGCACCTACTTAATGCTACACAATCCGTGTAGTCCTATTTAACAGTATGTAATGTTAAGCATTGGAGTAAATCTTTTCAGAATTGGAGCCTGAAATGTACCTTTGACAGGTCAGCCAGTCTTCTGTGGTGTGCGCACAAAATGAACAATCCTGAGCCCACGCAGGAGCCCATAAACACTTGCTACACATGAATATTTAAAAATGTATTTATATGTTGACAAGTGACAAAAATAAAGCATTAACATTCCATCTCCAGTCTTAGTGGTTTCCATATAAAATTCTCTCACTGTATTAGGAAAAGCAGTTTACATGTCCTAGTGCAGAAAACTCATCCTACACTCTGAACGTCGAGCTGCTTTTGCTGGCTTGCACATTAACATAGTAAGTCATTTTATAATTACAGCCGATCCATGTCAGCTATATTAGCTAGACACAGGAATGAAGAGTACAAACTTATTTTAATCACGTCTGCGTGTGACACTGAAGCTGCATGGAGAGCAGGTTTACCCTAACTGTAATTTAACAGTGTGACAATTACTGCACACCTAAAGTTAGTTGCTTAACAATATATTTGTAACCAATTGCACAAGCAATCTGATATCTTGTAATCTCCCTCAGTTATTTTAGTAGTATTTTTCTTTCTACCTTGCCCAGAGGAAAGATATGCAACCTTTCTAACGTGGGAAAACTGAAACTAGATAACTCTGAGTGTGCGTAAGTGTGTGCATATATATATAAAAGCAGAGAGAAGTGGGATAAATGCCATAGTTAAAGTAAAGCAGGGGTATCAAACATCTGGCCCACAGGCCAGATACAGCCTACCAACCATTTTGGGCTGGCCCCTGGCGGCAGTGTGCACTGCCGCGACATCTCACAGCGTTGTACTCTCTGGCAGCATCACATGCTGCCACCAGAGGGTACAACACCGCGCGATCTCACGGCAGTGGGTACTGCCACCAGAAGGTATAAGGCCATGAGATCTGTGTACTCTGGTGGCAGCACGTGGAGCGCTGTGTGCGTGAGACACAGCACTCCAAAAGTGCCTAGTATTTCGATTTATGGTATGTATGGCCCACTTGAAGTACATTTAATTCAAATGTGGCCTGCCCTAGCAAATGAGTTTGACACCCCCTCAGTCACCAGAACAGAGTGAGCAATGTATCTTAGATAAGGGATGGCTGAACATGCAGACTGTAAGCTGGTAGTAGCAGAGCACAGCATAATGAATTAATGCACATCTTTAATAATGGTTCTAAAAGAGGAAGCAAAAATAGGGTAAAAGCAAAAAATTTTTTTGCAGAACACATCATAGTCTGCAGTTATAATTAATGCAGTAAGACTTCACTGATGAGGATACAGGACTTACTTATTTCTACAAGTTTCCTGTGAGATTTTTAAATTGGGGAAAATACATATAGTAAACTGGAGAAAGATTCAAGGTATGCATTGCAATGGTCTGAAATATGACTTTTGTCAAAGTGTGATCGAAAATAGCTATGTAGCTGTAAGTTGGAGAATTAACAACTTCAGTTTATAATAGTCATTGGAAAACTGGGACTGCTTCTTACTTTTTTAATAAAGTGTAGTGTAGGTTCGGCACTGGTTGAAATAAAGTTTACTGGTAAACTGCTTTCTCTGTTGCCACTGCCAAATACTGCAGATCCAAACAATAAGTTATTCTTGTATTTGTTTGTTTTTAAAAGATTTCAGCTTATTCACAGTAGTGGAATGCTACTGTAAGCATCAGTTTAAAGGTGAAAGTTAATTCAAATCACATCTGTGCACCTGTACAGTCAGTCAACAAAGTAAGGGTCCACAGAAGTGGCTAATCGATGGATTGGTTCTGGGGGCACCCAGGAACTGGGAAAAGAAGGCCACCTTGCAATTTGCTGTGTAGTAACCACACTGTGCAAGTTCAGTTAGAGGGCACAGGGAGGTGGAAGAAAGGAGTGGGTGAACCACACATTTCACAGAAGGAATGACTAGGCAGAAAATTCAAAGGAAAAGACCCTAGAACTGTAAAATAAGTGTTAAAATGGTTGGTTCTACATGATCACTAACAGGATTTATATTGAAATGGATGGTTTAACTGTAGATACTAGTGCTGGATTAACCTCCTTGACTCAATGCTATTGTATTTTGCACCTTTTCCACACGTGTGTAAACTCTTATGCCACTAAAATGAATTTCACAAGGGGAGCAAAAGTGAGTTCAGCATCTTCCCTGGCAAGCAACACCGCAGCAGAGGCACCAGCCCTTGATCCAGAGCTGTACCTGCTCTAAGCCTACATAGGGAAATAACCTCCCTCAGGAGTAGGAGAGAAGCAGATGAGACCAGGGATAGATGATACAGTTGGGGAATGTGAAGACATCAAAAGGTGGGGGAGAAGGGAAAAGGTCTTGGTCTTTTCAGGAGAAGAATACGTGTGTTTTCTGGGTTATGGCTATGCAATGACCAGTGCTGCTATTGTCCATTTATACTGAAATCTTGCAGACAGAAGAATCAAATTGTCCTACATAGACAAACTTACAGCAGCAACTACTTTTTGGATATCAAGACACTGCTACACATTACTACTAAGTAGACAAAGCCAGCTCCCTTATCTATAGAATAGCAGAAAAATTTGTTACCAGATGAACATATTCTGAACGAAAAGTGTAAAAAACATTTGCTACATGATGCACATCTCTTCATAGCATGGGATGATTTTTCATTATACCACCATCTAATAGAGAAATCCGCTTGGACACAGGTACCTTTTTCGCTCCTGAAAGCAAGATTCAGGCTTGAGTGAAGTTTAGGAACTGCTGTTCTAGCCCCTGCATAGTTACTTTTTTTTAAAAATCTAATCAGAAAACAGCATTTCTAATTTGTTATTTAAAAATGTTTTATTTACCACACAAACATTACTTTATATTACTATTTAAAAACCCCTACATCAGTTTAATGCCAAAAAACAAGTGTAACATTAATACTTGAAACTTTATTATATTTAAGTCCTCTTCTCTTTGGATCATGCTGCTAGTTGGTCCACATTCTCTTCATTTCTGTTAGCTAAATGTGATTCAACAATCTCAGCAAATAGGTTCCTCCTCAATAGGTTGTATGCAAGAGGTAACAGCTGACCAACCACCTTGTGAAAATACTGCAAATGAGAGGAAAAGTGAGTGAACAGTTTGGCAGACAGAACAGCAGACAATCATCTCTGACTGAATACAACCCCAAATATATCATTTTCAAGGGTTATCAAGGGTTACTTTCTCATGGCATATGACAATCTAGATTTCCTCTGATCTGGCAGGATTGAATACAAGCTAAGGAACTATAGCTAAGGTTGCTCCTGTCTGCCCCCATCCCCTTTCAAAGCAACACTTATTTAAATCATAAGGGGATAATTTAACCAGCAAAAGCCACACTATGGCTTTTCACACTTGTACACATGCATTAATAGTTTTTTCTGTCCATCCAGTTGTAACTTTACTCTAGTAAAGGGGTATTTGGGTTGTACTTAGCAATCAGGGTGTGCATGGGGAGGGTAGGAACCCCCCCCAATCAACATGGGCACATTGCTCCTCAGGTCCCAGGACTAGGAGAGCAAGCTCCTCCAAAGGCAATGAAATTTAACTTCCTGTGCATGCCCCTGGCAGCACTTACTTTGTCACAGCTATACTAAGAATGGAAGTTTCCCTTTGACAAGGACAAAGCAATTCAACACAGGTGCACTGGCAAACTATAGTTTTGTTAAATGAATCTATTTGTTATGTCTAATGTCAACATTATGTTAAATGTCTTACACCTAACAAGTGAAGCTTTGACTCAGCAAGGATATGCAGCTGTTGTAGTAAGGTAAATTATATGACGACCGACGCTAAACTATTTTTACTTTCTTAAACGTACTTTAGATATTCACTAGCAATGCATTATGTTATACATGGAATAACGTTGTTCTAAGTGTATACAGAATCTATTAGGATAATTCTTTAGCAGAATAGCACTAGTCCAGTGGTTCCCAACCTTTTTGGCTCAAGGGCCACAGATATCATGGTTACAACCCTGAAGGGCCACCAGTCTCTCCCAGAAGCCCTCTCCCCATCCCCCCACTGCAGCCAGACAGAAGGAGTTCAGCGAGGATGCTGCCTCCATCCTCACTGATCTCCCATCCCCCTGACTGCAGCAGGGAAACCGCATGTGTCCTATAGCCCTGTGTGCTCCACCTGGGTCCCTAGGCAGTGGCTCCATTCCGCAGCCAGGGAGACTGGACATCAGTGCTCCCCTCCCTCTGGCTCCAGAAGAGAGCCTAGCGTCCCAGGTGGAGCACTTGGCCATGCTCCCTGCAACAGCCAGGAAGAGGGGAGCACAGATCTCCCGTCCCCTTGGTTGCAGCAAGGAGCCTGTACGGGTCTTTTAGGCAGCAGCTTCCTTCTGCAGCCAGCAGGAGGGGAGCTGCGGGCCACTTTGAAAGCCACCGACGGCCGCTTCTGGCTCCCGGGCCACAGGTTGGGAACCACTGCACTAGTCTTTCAAGACATGTTAACTAGTGCATTAGACTGGAAAACTAACATTTTTTTCTTTCGCTTACCACCAAGGGCTATGAAAAGATATGAAATAGACAAATCACAAATATATGAATAAAATAGCAATTTGTTTTTCTTCCTATTGCTCAGTTTATGTAGTAAGTAATGTGCAAGTGCTGCACTATGACACTAAAACGTGCAGTTGCCCAACTTGCACCAGCGAAATTGCTATTACCATTGCATATAGTTGAAGATATCACTTGGTAATGTTATGTACCACATTTGCTAAATAAGGGATATTGGACAGCGAGAGCACTTTTCAAACAACTTTGAACAGCAGATGGCCTCAGAATATAAAGAAGTCATTATGCAATTGCAAATGAGGGCCCTATTAGATCCTTGTTCTGTAACATAGCTACCAATAATAGCAACTTAATTCTTGCATAAATAAATGAGGCCCCTCAAGTTAAGACCTGTTCTACCCCAAAACAGGACTAAGTGTACATGTTTGCTGAACTGAGAGTGTTTTGGTACTTACATGTGACCCATAACAAAAAAGGTCCATTCCTAGTTCATACCCCATTCCATAATCACATTCATCATTAGCAAACTGAACAAAAGTAATCATTTCCTGAATGGGTGCAAAGGCTTTCAGTCTCTGGTCATCAGTAGGGGCATCCACAATGGCCTTACAAATTCTTTTAAGATTAGCTGTAATGATAAAGAAGCTAGTATCAGTGTGAATGTACTTTTTAAAATGTGAACCTATATTCATTCAAATTAGATATCAACTTCGGCCATAGAAAGCACTTGATCTTTTTCACTCATACAGCACAATGAATCCTAGAATACAGGGTCAGGAGAAGAGTTAGTGGTTTTGGAGTCTGATGGAAGCAGCTGAGAACTAACTAACTGACTCTGGAACAGGGGTATCTCAGTTATTTTCACAAGTTAGAGAAACACTGCAAGATGCTTCCTCCTGAAGATTCAGAATACAAGTGCTGTCAGCTTAATGTTCAGTGAAATCTTAGGTCATCAAGTCTTATGGCACTTAAAAACGTGCTCTTGTGTATTATCAGAGGAAAATGAAATTGTTTCCCCACAAATACATTTATAATGCAAGTCAGCCTCAATTGCCTATTTCAGGAGAATTCTCAGTATTATACTGGACTATGGTTTTCATCCAATTAAAAAAATGTTGATTCAAACCAAAAATACATATTCAAGTGACATGACAATAAGATCTGCTGTTTTCTGTCCCCTACAATATTTTTAATACTCTTACACAGTATGATGCAAAAAATAGACTGCATTCAGTCAGCAGAAATATTTGAGTGCAACTTAACTAAAACAGAAGAATGATCTGAACAAAGATGCTTTAACTTTAAAATAAAAATATAAAACAATTTACCATTAGTTTCAGGGAGCTCTCTGTACCCAACATCATTTTTATCTACAGGCACAACCAGACCAGCTCCATGAAATGTCTTAGTCACTACCTGAATAAAGGAAAGAAAAATGGTACATCAGAGTAAGAATACAACACCACCAGCCACACCTACACCTTAGTCCTGATTCACCCCCAATGATCAACCAAAATATAATGAACTGTAACTTTGTACCTAGGAGCCTAAATTTCCCAGGAACTAAGGCATACAGTGTTTACTCTTGCCTCCAAATCTAACAATTACAACCCATGCGGCATTTTACATCTACCCAAGAAACTGTAAACTCTACAGTGATGGAACATTCTGACTGGTGCATGTGGGGGAAGGAGGATTCTTATAGTCACTGATGGAAGGCAATGTTATCTAAATGCATGCTACAACAATTTGTTCCTTTTGACAGGCAATACAACAAGCCACACTTCTATTGGCTCTTATCCCCTTAGGCATTTTCAGTTTTGTTAATAGAAAATCAGCCGCCAGGTCCACCATGTCTGTTTGTATGGAGCTCTATCATATCTGTTGATAAGCTTTGTGAAAGTTTTGTCCAGTATTTCAAAATTATTTTGTTTCCCCAGTTCCTTGATTGTGTATCCTAGTCCTTGAACCTTTAGTATCTGGGGAGGAATAGGTCAAGAGAAAGTGAACAGTACTGACTTTAATCAAGCCTATAATTTGGAAGATTCCTATTAAAAACCTCATCCTTTAAACTCTATAGACAGTGGCATTCTTGTTCACTACCATGCTGTAAGGAAGTAACATCTGATCATGGGTAAGGAGAGACCAGTACACTTCATGCTATTTCAGAAGGCAAAGCAAGTTCTTTAGTTAATACTTCCACTTGTTTAGTATGTTCTCTCCAACATACAACTTATCCAGTTTGCCCCTTTTTACTGCAGCTGTGGATGAATATCAGTTACCCCATCACCATGTATGCATGTCTGACGCTGTAGTCTTTTCTTTTCCATGTGCTCTTTAGCTCAATGTAGAATATTTCCTCCATTAGACTAGAAGCAAAAACCAAGCTGTTTCACATCATTCTACATTTGCATTGTTGTACCATGCTGACTCAGTCTAAATGATCAAAATCTATGTGCATTGTTCCTCATTTGGACTGCCTCCACTTCTAGTGTCTTTTGCAAATTTGAAATCTCACTTGCAGGATCCTCAAACTACCACCACCCTCTTGGTCCAAAAACTGACCCATCAGGTATGCTACTTTTAGCTTGTTTCCAAGAGTGTTTAATCCATACATAACTTCTGCCCCTAAATATCCTTAGTCAAACTGACTTTTTCAAGTATTCTCACAGCATGTGCCTTAAGGCAGTTTGCCTCTCAAATAAGGAGAGATCTAAGTTTCATTGTTAACTAATAGAGCTTAATTTGACTTTAAAGTCAGAATTTATATTTAAGATTTATATTTATCTAAAAGCTAAGGGACTGCTGACAAGTGGCTTTATAGTGTTACCCCATCCACCAGTGTTAAATGAAACAAAGAAGTTAGATGATCTACTTCAAATTTACACATGTAACAGACATGCTTTTATATTATACCTAGCTCATCTGTGGTACCTGCAAAATGTATCAGATTTAGATTAACCTTTCCCCCAAAATGGAGGATAATTGCTGTCCATTTAGAAGTTCTCTTCTCATGTTATCATTGGCCTATTGAATACACACACACACACACACACACACACACACACACAGAGAAAATTGCTATGTTGTACTTTAGTAATTCTACACAGTTTTTGTGTAACCTTCAGTAAATGCCTGTAAAATTATTTTTAGAAGCAAAAGTTGGGAAGTTTATTTGTAATATGATCCTCCCTTCACTGACAGAGGAGCTACAGATGAGGTGCTGGAAGCTGTATATGCAGCAAGTACTCACAAAAAAGAAATTGGCATGTTTCCCATTGATATAGCTCTTAAAAGAACAAAATGGTGGACAGATGGCTGGCTTACTGGGATGGATGAGGTCTTGCCATCCAGTAGACAGATGAAGAATGACCTCAGCACTACTACTCCTTGAGCTAATGGAAGACTGCACACAGCATTTGAGTTTGGGTTTTGTTTGGTGGACGGGGTTGGAATATATAATAGAATGGCTTGCCTTTGGGCTGGAAAGCCCAGGGCTAAACCAGCCCTTAGTACAAAATGAGCCTCATATGAGGGGAATCAGATGATTCCAATTTAAAAAGGCAGCAGGAAGCTTGTGTGTGGTTGAGAGAAGTAGCTGAGATTGTCAGAGCCAAGAGGCCTGGCAGTGAGCTGCAAGATGCTCAGAAAACAGAAACCTAAAATCCCATAGCTCACTAAAGCAGCATTGAACTGTGCAGAGACATTTAACTATGACCCAGCTCTAGGAAAGTGGGCTGGGAACCCCCACAACTGAGGGGAGAGGGGCACTGAACTCGAGTTGTGGCCTAAAGGCTCAGTGTATGCTGGAGGACTGAATAAAACATTCCCCACCTGAGATCCAGTTTAATCTTCCTTTGGACCATGTAGAATTTAAGGAACTCTGAAGAAGAAAACAGGGGTGGGCACTGCAGAAGCACTCCTGGCCACAAGGGAGTGCTGGGAGGCAGTAAGTAGCCACCATAATACAGACAGGCTTCCTGCAACACTATATGGCATAATGTTTCATAGGAAAGGTTCCTAATTCTAGATGGGCAGCATATGTAAAATCACTGAATTAGGACTCTGAACATTGCCTAAAACCAGCCATACAGGCATGCCAAAGGTCTCCTCCAAAGTAAGTGATAGACCATATGTTGTACCAAGCAACCATTTTAGAATAGTGGTGATCTGACATCATATAATGTTGACAAGAGGACATTTATGTAATGTCCTGGCAATCTGGTAGCAGTGAGCCACTGTATGTAGTATTAGAGCTGGGATGAGCTCATTCCATGCTGTGAAAAATTGCATCCAACAGACGCCATCCCTGAGACAAGGGGAAGAACAAGGGCAGAGACTCTTCAGACAATCATCCCTTAGTCAGTGCTCTGGTTACTGCATCAAAGCCTGTTAGCCGAACAGGCGACAGAAGGCTAAAATGAGTAACTTTTCTACCTAGTGGGTCGGGGGGGGGGGGGGGGGGGGGGAGGGGAGGGGAGGGGAAAGGAGAGGAGTCATACTTTCTTATCTCTTTGTTTCATCTTCATGGTTTTCTGTTCCAGTGAATAACCCAATTCCTTTGCTGTTCTTGTAAGGTTTTCATCTATGTCTTTCAAAATAGTACTTCTCTTTTTATCTGTCACTTCCTTAAGCTTTTTTGACAAACACAATCTGAAACATAAAAGGAAAAAAAAAAAAAAACTCATTACACAGCAGGTCACCTTTTTCAGAATCTAGAAAGCTTTTTTAAAAAAAGATCTAGTCCCCCAATCTCTTAACCAAAAATCTGGTAATCAAAGATTAAGTGTATGTATACATGTATCTGACTATTTCATATAAAAGATAGTATGTTAAAATTATTAGATTACAGTCAAGCACTTGAAAGTTAGAAAATGCTAGAATTAAAGTTGCCTGTGCAGCTTGGGCATATGTATTATGATTCAGTCTTCAGTTACTAGATCACATACTATTTCTACAGGATCTATTCCTATAAGGTGCACAGGAGCTTATGAACTAAGGCAACTGTGATTTTTTTTTTATTACAAACATTCAATGAGTGGCTTCATGATTTATTTGCTACACACCATCCAAACCTGCCCTGAATACAGAGTTACACACCATAAAAAAAGAGAAGGAGAAAATGAGTATCACTGCTGGCTCAGAGTGCCTCACAAACATTTTCTTTCCTTCTGGGTGAGGAGACTTATCCCCCACTTTATACGTGGGGAAACAGACAGACAGTGACTTGCCTGTGAGTCACTGACAGACAGGATTAGAATTTAGAAGCTTCTGGCACCCAACCCTGTGCTCATTCCTCCACACTGCACTGACTTACTGCCAGAGGAATGGTGTATCTATAGCTCCCACCGAAATCCCTTACAGCTGTAAGTGCTCTTGAAATGAGGCCCTGAGCGTCTCAGCTGATTATCCAGAAAATGAGGAACACACAACCGGGGGTCACCTGCCAAAATTTTTATTTAAGTGACTTGCTCATCATATGAAGTTGTTGGTACAGGGAGGAACAGAACTGAATTTTCCTGTATTGCATTCACCTGCCTTAGCCACCAGAGGGTGGTACATTTTGTTGCTTCTAGAGGCTGAGCATATTAGCATATGGGGAGGATGGAGAAGGGAGTTTGAGGAATGCAAGCTTCTGAGGTGTGTAGCCTCCCTGCAACCCCCTCACCCTTTCCCACACGCCAGAGGCTCTGTTCCCCATTCCCTCCCTCACCTCATACTCGGGTCCCCCCCGATTCTCTTCCCTGCCACATGCTAGGGCTGTGTGTCCCTTCTCCCCCATTCTCCCTCCATGCCAGAGGCTCTTTGTGCATCATCCATTCCTCTCATCGCCATGCTTATTTTTCTTTGTCCGATGGACAAGTCATTCAGGGTGTCAACAGTTTTTAACTCATTGGCAAGAAAGGCAAGCCAAGATGGGGTACTCTTACGCTGGAAGGTGTTAAACGAATCACTTGATGGCATCCATTATCTCTAGATCTTTACAGAGGCCTGTAAAGTTGAAGCTGCTGAAGATGCCAGGGCACTGTGTCCCCCATTTCCCCTTTCAGCTTCCTGCTTTTCACCAGTCAGTCAGTCGGCTTCTGCTCATCGATACCTTAAAACATTGTCTGAAATTTCAGAATTGATCAGATGTGGAATTCAAAAGTTAACACACTACAGCCAGAAGCCATTTAGCTCTCACTTTGCTCAGCCAAAACTACCCTCTTTGCCTCATCCTCTATACATATTCCAACTTCTAAAGTAAGTGAAGCACAAGACATACAAATAGCCTCATTCAGTACATAACCACGAATCATTCCCTGACTTTCAATTATCCTGTGCATTGAGTAAGGCAGAGCTTTTGTGGGGAAAAAAATATAGATAGTACATCATCATCATCATGATGCACACAAACAAAGGAGCCAAATTAAGGTTGTGGATGCAACCTTCATTTTGGCATTACCTCCCCTGTGTGCTCGAATTTGCAACCTAAATACTTTTTTTAAATGTAGTTTTTGGATGTAGCTTCCTTTAAAAAGGAAATGAAATACAAGTTCTGTCATGTGCAACTGTAAAAATGCTGCCGTCGTGCATTATCACTAGGATTTGAACCTTGGATGTTCAGCACTGCAGCACATATTTCTACCGCTTGAATTATGGGACTTCATTAGCAAACAGTGGGAGCAGGCTATTTTCTGTGAATCTGCCATTAGGAGGAGCATGCAGACAATGAAACACGTGGGTTATTTTTGCATCTGTAGCCTCATTGAAAATAAAGCACAGCCGAGGTCAAAGACAGATGTATTTGCCTCTCAAAGAATCTCCTAAATGGATGGAATTTGGGCCTTCCATAGTACAGAACTGGATTCAAGCCTCAGAATATGTAACTCAGTGAGATATAAGGTGCTGATATTTAATAAAAGTTGCAACAGGTGAAGACTTATTAACACCAGTAACAGAAATGAGTCTAGCACTCTTGCTCTCCTGGTTCTCAGCTATTTGTATTTCTCATTCCAGAGGTCTCATTTAGCTCTGAAGAGATTGTGGTGACACAATCAACTAATGTGATGGAGGCAGAGAAGCCTGACCTCTCCCCATCCCACTGATTCAGTTGCTCTGGCAGCAGCTGGCTGAGTCTCTGCTTTTGAGGGTTCCTAATGCAGTGTACGCTGCTGCCAAAGTAGCCACCCCTCCTTAAAATGAGTTTGGTCTTAGCAGGAGTTTGATCTGCTGCTAAAAATTAAACAGTAACAATGCAAGACATAGCAGAAATGGAGAAGATTAACAGTTTAGGACAGCCAAATCTGAACAGTTATCCATAACATTTTCCCCTGCCAGAGACAAGAGCCCTGCTGCAAAAGGTCACAAGACTATTCTAGAACAGAAAGCATTGGACAACAAAATACAGGGATAGCTGGTGGCTCTCCCTATAAATAATTTAACCATTATCTTCCTCTGTCCCCATGTGTTGCTTCAAGTACATCATTTCATTTAAATCTATGTATCAGAATTTAATACCAAAGGAAACCCCAGATCATCTTGTTTGACTTCCTATATATAAACAGGCCACCACGCCCCAGCACAATAAACCCAAGAACTGAAGTATTACAGTACAGAAGACTAAACTATCATGTGTTACAGGAAGTGACTAGGAGGGACTGAGGTGCATCAATGCCTGAGGTCCCTACAATGGCAAGGAACGGGTTAAGTGAGACAAACAGATAATCCTGTCAAGTGACCCACACTTCATATTGCAGAAGAAGGTGAAAAAACAACTGCAAGGTCACTGTCAATTTGACATGGGGAAAAATTCCTTCCCAACCCTCATATAGGGCAGTTCGACTCTGAGCAAGATCCAGCAAGCCAAGCTGGTTCCACTTCAGAGCAATGCCTCACTCCATCCAGCGACCCATCTCCAGCTGGAACAGCCTGAAGGAATCTCTCCTTTTCAGAGATGCAAGACATTGATAGCCTTTACTACTAACTCATTCCATGGCCATAGGTATCAGTAAAGACAGACTGACAGTGAGAAAATTAAAAGGTGGCTGAAAGGGTCTCCTGCTTTCTTCAAGCAATGTTATACCATTTTTAATCCTGCAGAAAATAAAAATGTGTAGATATCGGTCTTCCCCCACCCCCAGGGTAAAATTTAAGATCTATTTTTGTAAACATTTAAAATATATTTTCAGGATGACAGGATGCTTTACATATGTGTATTCTTAATGCCAGCATCTGCCCTCTAAAAAAAAGTTAGTCATTAATAGCCAGTCTAATTCTTAAAAAGTCATGGTGTTTAACATCTGGAATAAATGTTTCCATTAATAAAGTATTTAAAGTTAATGGGCATGAGTAAACAAGTATTCAGTTAAGCGAAGACAGGACAATGCACACACAAACCCACACTGCAACAGTTTACAGCTAAAGTCAACACACTATCACCACTTAGAAATAGAATAAGTATATTTCTGAAGCATACAAGAACAGAGGACCATGGCTACGCAATTTATAGTCCAAGCACAGTACATTTAAAAAACCAAAGACAACTTCAAAGGCTCAAAACTCTGAAGCAAAGTAAGCTCCTGAGCCAAGAGTGGGAATCTGCCAACACTTTGGAGGAAGGAAGTACCCATCTGCAAGACCATGAAATACATCTTCACTTGGCTATGACCCTGCCCAAATGTTTGTTGCATAAACGAAGTATTCTGTTTAGGAATCTGAGAAACAGTGTCCTTTCAGTACACACCCATACTTCTTGCTCACGTGCACCACTCCCTATAAAAGTGGTAATTTTACCTAACTTCTATTTCAGAAAGATCAAAGAATCTACAGTTACATCTTCTGGATTTTATGCTCGAGCAAGTCAAACCTTGTAGGACTCCTATGAATTGCAAAAGAAAGTTATCCTGTCCCAGCTGAGTACTGACAGTTTGTTTGTTATATTTTAGAATGACAAGTATCCCTGCCAACATACAAGTGACTTTTACAGACGGTAGAGGATGCTTGGTTTAGTAAAATGTTCTGCATATAAATACCTTTCACCATTGTGTTTCATCACCCTTCAAAGTTCATTTTAAAATGCAACTTGCAAACGTTCTAACTATGATCTTCTTTAAACCATGGCTTCTGTTAATGCCTCTACCATTCTCTCTTGAAATGCACTATTTCTACAGAAACACACACTGGATTTTACAAAGAAAAGCAACCCTGGCTGCTTTGTGGTTGTACTAAAATTCAAGGCTGGTCAGCCAATTTACCCATGGGTCTAGTAATCTTATGAAAGGTATGCCTTTTTGTAGATGTTTCTCTAGTATCAAAGTCAACAACCTATAAAGACTTTAAGAGAGAGTGACTGTAGAATAGTGTCAGCTGCCACAACTCTCCAATCTTCAAAAACAGAAAATTAGGCTACTGGCCCTTTCCATCTCAAACATTGGAAGGGGAAGAAGTGATCTGACACAGTAAGAGAGATATTAAACAACTAATTAAGGTATCTCACATTAGTACTTTATTGTAGCTTAGAGGAAAACGAATTGCATTTAATTAGGAATAAGAAGTTGTAAACCTTACTTGACTGCAGCAAATACATTGTCACCAACTTGAGAGATTACACAGCTTTTCTTTGCTTCATTTGTACCAACCCACACTGGAAGTTCATCTGGCACATCCCTATAAAACAAAAGTGTATACAGACAGTAGGGTTCTCCGTTTAAAGTGAAGTTAGCATGCACAAGAGATGCTGAATGGAGCACTGAAGCCTGAAGTCCTAAATTTATCACTGGACAGTTAAAGCATAGGCAATAATGATGTGAACCCCTCTCCCCCTACTTCCATTCCATACACATGCCCATTCTAGAAAACCCCACCGGTTAGTTCAGTCTCCAACCATCTGCTCTCAGAATGACAGGGGGCATGGATCAGTGTTCCATCAGTACCTGGTCCAAACTGGGGAATCTAATGATCCAACCAGTGGCATACTATGGGTCTCTGGTGCTCTGGGGCCAAGCCTACATTCCTCCTCAAGTGTTCTGTCTGGTAGAAGGAAGTAATAAGTAGAGGTTCCATCATTTGACAAGGGTGCAGAGTTCTTATACACCCCCCCCCCCCCCCCCCATGGAAATGGAGAAAAGACAACGTGTATTTATTTAGGAGTATACATAAAATAAAATACCTGAAATATCCCATGTGATACTGAGTTTTGCTATCCCCAGCAATTATAGTCTGAAATTCAGGAGGGTCATAAAAAAACCTCCAGTGAAGGTTAAAGTTCAGATCAGCTGATTTTGCTTTTTTATGTTTTCCGGTAAGAATATCATAGGGTCCAACCAGCTGAAGTCCAATACTCGATAGGAGTGCTTCTGCAAAACAAAATCATCAACTGTCTGATATTTTCTTGTGCAGGCAGGAAGCAAGTAGGATCTCAGCCTTAAGGCAGTTCCATCTTTAAATGGAAAGTTGACATGAACAAAACTGAAGCTACCCCCCACTATTGCATGTAATACCTTTCAAACTCACTTTGCTTAGGTATCACATAAGTCTAAGAAAGCCAAGCAATCAGACCCAAAACTCATGTTTACTCTACCTCATGTGAGATACTCTAACCTGTGTACTTAAAGCTTTTAGTGCTCAGATTCAAATAAAACTTTCCTTCCACAAAGATATGTTGCCCTGATACGTTTTTCTTTTGCAAAAATAACCTGTTTTTATTCACCTCTAAGAATCTCTACAGATTTATTTAAGATATTGTTTCTAGACCATAACATCTAGAAACAGTTCAGTCTATTTTATGATCATACATTTCTCCCCATGTCCCAAACATCTCCATCCTACCTGAAAAAATATTTATGAAAAGGCTGCATGTCTGAAAGCTAACAAGTAAATACTAAACAATATTTAAAAAATTTACTCATTTTTTTCCAGGTCTGATTATTAAGAGTGTTCCTGATTTAATCTTAACTTCTTCACTCTCAAATAGGTCAGTCTCTTAATCAGCAAATTGAAGCAGACAGAGAGACGAATCTCAAGCAGTTTTAAACAGATTATAAAACATCTCTAGGATACAAATTTAGGCTGAACAAAAAGTGTACAAGAGTCAGTAACACCACCTGGTCCTTAAACTGGAAAATCATTCTAAAAGCTTTCCATTTGCCTTTGCCACTAAAAGCCGACTTCAGATTACTTTGGAAAATCTCAAATTAAGCATGTAGGAGGCAAAAATCCATTTTTTAGAACTCACCACTTGGTTTGTCAGGCTTCAGCACCTCACAGAACTTCCAGAATTGATAAAAATCTTCAGGCATCTTGAGCCGATAGCAGCTTTCTATTTCTTGACGCAGGTGATCAGGAACATCTACCTGGTTGGACCTTCTCTTTTTGACTTCTTTCGTTTTTTCACACTGCAAGTAAACAGCAATGAAATGCACATTTTCACATTAACTCAGCTGAATGAGTTAACAGAACTCTTTGTTGTATTGGACCAACAAGGGTTTAGGTCCCTCTAATTTGGAGAGTACATCTTTAGCGATTAAAAGGAGTTTCATGCACAGGTTAGGACTTTCATATGCTGAATTTGACAGGTTTTATGAAAACTGCCTCAGTTGGGTGCAGGTTTCCAGCTGCATACAGAGGGCTGCAAGGTCACACTGAGGGGAAAGGCTCCAGATGAGCAGCAGAAATAGGGAAAAAGGGTCTGAACAGAACTCCGGGGACTCCTCGTCCCACCTCTGTAACCTCCGCTTCCCACCCCCAGCGCGCCCGGCGCGGGGAGCAGCGCCGGACACAGCAGGCGCACCGCTCAGCCCGCACTGAAGAGGCCCGGCAGGCGGCGGGTGCGGGGTTAGGCGCAGACCACCGCCTGCAAGACAGGCCTCGCGGATTAGCTCAGCGCGCTCTCCCCCGCCGCCCGCCCGCCCGCTCCGTGACAAGGCACCGGCCTCACACCGGCGTGACCCAGGCCGGCCCGGCTCGTCGGAGGATTGACAGCGCCATGGCGCAGACCGAGGAGCCCCCGTCTACGGCCCGGCTGCCTCCCTCCCGCCTCGCGCCCGCCGGGCGGCTGGGAGAAAAGGGGCCAGCGCGAGCCCGGCCCGTGACACCAACCGCCTCCCCACAGCGCGGACCCACCCCAGCCCCGCCTCAGCCTGATGGCAGCGCCCGCGGGCGGCTCCTCCCTCCCTCCCGTGGAGCCGCCCCCGGCCGCTACCTGCGCTGGGCCCGCTTCGCCCGCGCGGGGTCTCCGCTTCCCGCCTCCTGTCATGTTTCTGCCGGCGGCGGCAGCATCCCCGGCTGGCTTCCCGCCCGCCCCCGCCACATACTTCCGCTCCGAGGTCATGACCCGGTAACGTCACCGCGACGGGGCGCGCGGCCGCCGCCGCCGCTCATTCAGCGCCCGCCCCTCGCGTTCGCTGTCAGTCACTCGGGCGGGCAGGCGGGCGTTTGTGTGTGTGGCAGCTGCTGGCGCGGGGCGTCGCGCGCTTCCGCTTCTCTCAGTAACGTGGGTGGAGGCGCCTTGATACCCTCTAAACCGTCCAGCCCCCGCCCAGCTGAGCCCTGCTCGGTTCGTCAGCGCCTGGCTCTTTCCTGAGGCCAGCTGGGGGATGGAGGGGCCAGACACAGCTGCTACTTCAGTCTTCCCTGCAGTAATAACGGTGGGTTACAGGGGGGCCTAGTGAACACCAGGTAGAGAAAGAACAGGTTCCAGAGTAGGGAGTTAACGGAGGTGCATTCAGCTTGTGGGACCTGATGATGTTCAGGCTCGAGGACTTAGGGAACTAGCCGAAATAGTCTCAGCACTCAAGAGCCATTATCTTTGAGAACTCAGGGAGGACAGGCGAGGACTTCGAGGACAGGAGAAGGGTGTAAAGGAGGGTGACCCCATGTCCCGAACTGGGCAGGACAGTCTCAAAATGTACATTTCAATTCCCAGTCCAAGACTGAATGACTCCAGGACAGTATTTCTCCTGGATTCCCTATGACACCATTCCAAGCCTTGGCAAGGCACCAGCCTCTTCCCACTGGGAGGATGGGCACTAAGCCACTTTAGCCCCCACTAGCCATGAGCTCTCACCCCTCATCCTCCTCTCCCCTGAGTCCCTGACCCTGGGTGGGGCAGAAGCCAGAGCTGGGCTACCGTAATAGCTGCCCTTGGAGCCTAAGCCACTGTGAGGAGTTCCACCTGTCCTACTCCAGGACTCTCCATAGTGGCCCAGGCCCTCTGGGTGGCTCTTACTGTAGCCTGCCAGCTCTGGCTTCTGCCCTGGCTAGAGGAGGAGCAGACGGCAGGGCAATGGAGGGGAGCAGGACTTGTGTCCTGCTGTTGCCTTTTGAGAAGGTGGTCAGCCTACTGCAAACATAGTACCCATCTTAAAAAAGGGGAAGAAAGAGGGCCCAGGGAATTTTAGAGCACATAGCCTAACTTCAGTACCTGAAAAGACACGAACAAATTATTAATAATTTGTAAGCACCTAGAAGATAATAGGGTTAAGGAATAGCCAACATGGATTTGTCGAGAATAAATAATTCAACATCAGCTTAATTTTTTTCTTTGACAAGGTTACTTGCCCAGTAAATGGGAGGGAAAGGAAAGTAGTAGATATGATATCTTGATTTTAGTAAGCATTTTGACAGTCCCACATGGCATAAACAAAGTAGGGAAATATGGTCTAGATGAAGTTACTACAAGGTGGATGTACTATTGGTTGAAAGACCTATATTCAGAGAGTTAATGGTTTGCTGTCAAACAAACAAAAAAAAATCTAGTGGAGTCTTGCAGGGGTCAGTTGTGGGTCCAGTACTAGTCAATAAAATGGAGTAGAGAGTATGTTCATAAAGTTTGTGGATGGCACTGAACTGGGAGGGTTGCAAGCACTTTGGAGGACAAGATTAGAATTCCAAGTGACCATGACAAATTGGAGAATTGGTCTGAGTTCAACAATTGATGAAATTCAATAAAGAAAAGTGCAAAGTACTTCACTGAAAAAAAAAATCAAAAGGCACAGTTACAAAAAATGGATAGGTAGTTTTACTGCTGAAAAGGATTTGGAGGTTATAGTAGTTCACACATTGAATGAGTCAATGTGATGCAGTTACAAAGAGTAACATTCGGGGGAATATTTACAGGAGTGTTGTATGCAAGATGTGGGAGATAATGGTTTCACTGAACTCAACACTGGTGAGGCCTCAGCTAGAGTACGGTGTCCAATTCTGCAGATGACACTTCAGAAAAATATACATGGCCAAACTGGAGAAAGTACAGGAGAGAGCAACAAAAGTAATTGAAAAAGGTTTTTAAAAAAACCTGAACACATTTAGTCTTTAGAAGAGACAGAGGAGTGACCTGCTATTCTTCAAATATGTTAAAGGGCTGTTATAAAGAGGACTATGATTAGTAGTTCATGTCCACTGAACATAGGACAAGTAGTAATTGTCTTAATCTGCAGCAAAGGAGATTCAGGTTAGATATTAGGGGAAAAAAAGATACCTAGACGGGTAGTCAAGTTATGGAACAGATTTCCAAAGGCATTTGTGGAGTCCCATCATTGAAGGTTTTTAAGAATAGGTTGAACAAAACATCTGTCAGGTATGGTCTGGATTTACTTGGTCCTGAGTACAGACTTGATGACCTCTCAAGGTTCCTTCTAGCTCCACACTTCTAGGATTCTAGGAGTTCCAAAGCCTAATTATGTTTGAAAACATTTCACCAGTTTTGAATTTGCCACCCATTAATTTAAATTCACCCCCCCCCCCTTTGTTCGTATGTTACAAGACCGGTTTTATACACTTTTATCATCTCCTCTCTTAGTCAACTTTCTAATGTAAATAATCCCAATCTTGTCATTCAGATGTGCTCACTGCACTTCTCTGAACCTCCTCTAATTCTGCATAGCCAGTTTTAGGAAAATGTGCCACTTTTGTGCCTACCTTTCCGAGTTGTGCTGTGGATAGCTCAGGCATGGCCCAGAATCTGGCCTATACATTTTTGAACACATGTTCCTACCATATTAGAAGGTAAGATTTTAGTTCCACAGATGTCCGGAAATTCAAAGTTTTGGTCTTCACAAAAGCCCTCTTCTTTTAGCTATTTGCTCTGTTCTTGTTATGGTTGTTATACAAGAAGTAAATGCTTTTTATTTGTATATGGATAGCACTTACAGGTGAAACATGCCATACAAGTCTCAAAATGCTTTCCAAAACGAGTCATTATCCCCATTTTCTAGATGGAGAAGTGAAGGCATGGAAAAGTGAAGTGAATTGCCTGAGGATACACAGTAGGTCAGTGGCTGAGCCAGGAACAGAATCCTTATCTCCTGACTCCAAGGCCGGGCCCCTGTCCACTCTACCACACTGCCTTCTTATGAGGAAAAAAGGGGAAGAGTACAATTCCTTTGCATTATGTTTTCCAAACAGTATATGACAACAGAATGAGAGAGAGTATGTGACAAAAACCAGGCAAAGTCTAGACTTTGGGCACTAGTCTAGAACTTGGGAGATCCAGATTCATTTCCCTGCTCTGCCAAAAGCTGCTTGTATGACCAGTAACCTTTGATGAGTCACTTAGGGTCTCTGTACCACAGCTCCTCATTTGTCAACTGGAGATAGTAGTACCTTTCCAAACTTACAGGAGCAAGGCCAGGATAAATACATTAAAGACTATGAGAGGACTATGGTAGAAAGTTCCAAAAGCACCTAAAATAGATAGAATGGGGTGTACAGAATGATCATCTAGTATCTCTGGAAAGCTGCTTGTTTCTTTGGCAGCAGAAGTTAGTAACAAGTGTTAGATGAACACACGTGGCACTAATTCCAACCAAAATGCTCTGATCTCTAGAGTCCAAGTTTCTAATAAGAATATAGAATTTAATATTGATGAGTTCAGGGAAAAATAACAATGTGATCAGACTCGCTGAGGAGAGATTTGTAAAGATGAATCCATGATAAAAATCTAATGATTACATCTTGTTAATGAGGCTAAATCACTAAAACACTTTATATTTCTTAAGTACAGTTAAAAAAGAATAATTCATAATCTACTAAGGAATTGCCATCCTCAATAGTCGGATGATATAGCAAGACTTAAGAGAATGAAATTCCCATTTTTTATTCATAGTGATTCAGAAGCAATTATTGGCAAGATAATTGATCTTGTAGCAATATTGAAAGCCTCTGTACTCAATCCTACTCTTGCCTTGCCACTCTGGAACTTTTGCTATGAAGTATCATTACAATAAGAGATCACAGTGAGGGACAATTCACATTCACAGGAAATGTGAACATACTAAAATAAATACTAAATATACTAAAACAAAATTTCATAAAGGCTACTTTGAACAGTCATTCTTACTTTTTAAAATTTTTAACTAGAAATTATTTCCTTTTCATTGTAGCATCTTGGCTGAGATCAGTGATAAGTGCTGAGGAAAAAACCCCAGGAGAATTTGCATGTTACACAGCATTGTGGTTTGATAATTTTGGATGCGAGTTAACACCTAATTCTATGCTACAATTCACCCTTTCCCTGAAGAATATTAGAGCAGGTGGTCTGGAGAAACCTTTCAAGAGTTGAGAAGGGCCTGAATCAGACCTTTGCCTATGGCTGTTACTGAATTTGGTAGTTCTGGAGTGATGCGGGTAGGGGGTTATAATCCGAACTCTTATCTGAATTGAGTATCTGCCAGCCATCTTTGATTTGGATCATCCACCTCCACAGGTTCCCCCCCACCAAATTTCCTCTGAACTCTTCTGCCATGAAGCATGAGTTTGCCCAACCTTGGAACAAGCACCCAATCATGTGGCTCCCTGGCATCACAACTTGACAAGTTATATTGCCAGGAAGTTCTATATTGGTGGCTGTCCCAGGGACACAGATTTGAAAGAGGGCTCCCCAGTGTGAAATGGGCACTCTGTAAGAGGTAGTAGAACCTGGGCTTCATTACTTTTTGGGTGGATTTACCAAAAGTGTTTTGGTATCATTATGCATATTCTCTATCCCTCTTTTTCCCCAACATACAGGCTCACTGAAATCTCTGGGGGGACAGTGCCACAGAGGGGTACAACCTCCCCATTCCACATAGGGAGGGACAGAACCAAAACAGGAAGATTTCCCTCTGCATATGGGTATAGGGAGCGTGACCTGTCCTTCTACTATTGCCAGCACCAAAGCCTTCCAAACCCTTGAACCTTGGAAGGGGTGAAATCTCAGATTCAAATCTGGACCAGATTTGCACCTGTTCAAAGAAATATGAAGTGCCTCAACTGCTTCTCTTTTGCCATAAGAGGGAGCCATTTCAATTCTTATAAGAGATTAGCAAATTAAAAAGATTAGTAACTGAATACAGAAAAGGTATTTTGACAGGTGTTTAGCTGGGCAGGTGGGTTTCCATTCAAATCATTCAGTAGGTTTCCTATTGCCTTTAAAACAAAATAGACAATTTAATCTATTATTTCCTCATTGTATGCTTAGATTTTAAGAAGTGCCACTAGAAGAGCTAATGCTATTGAGATTTTTTTTTTTTAAATACAATTTGTTCCATTAAGTTCTCATTGTACTGTCAGGATTATGTATGCACACATACACACAAAATGAAATAAGAGGTCTTGAAATATAATATTGTGTTTAATAAAGACCTGCCTGATAATCAAACACTGTACAAAGTAGGCAAACTCTGTCACTAAGACTGTTATTTACTGAAAGGATTTTTATCTTTGCAGGGCAATTTCATATTTTCAGTTTCAATGGAAGTCTTCCTCTCCCTTCCACTGCCCTTGACCGATATCAAGGTAAGAATAAGCGAGGGACGTGGAGACACTTGTCAGAGACTAGACTGGTCTCCAGGAAGATCGTGAGTGAACAGCACTGCAGTGAAACTGCAAAGACAATGCTTCTGCTGAGTCACCCCATCATTGCTCCTCACACTGACGTATCATTCTGGAACTCTGCCCAGCTTCTTCTGCAGTTCTGAGGCAGATTGTATAACTCCAACTGAATAAAGAAAGCAAGTGCAGAGTGGGGGAAAATCAAGTCATCCTAAAAGATGACTCATCAGGATACTGCAAGACATCTCCCTTTCAAAAACCTAAGACATTTCAGATTGCCTTATTTTAAATAGAAGAATTCAAAGGGGATGAGAAGAAATAGGTTTATCTTTTATGGTGAAGGTTCCACTTTGCTATGGGTTATGTATACTAACTAGTTGGTATAAATTTAGCATCTATGTCGGCAACTTCTGTAAATACTAGTCTGCACAGAGTGTATTTCTCAAAAGCAGTTAACTCACAGTTTTGCATTACTTGTATATTTCCAGTAGGCCCAGCATTCTAATCCAGAATGTCTATTCTTTCATTTAAAATCCAAGTACTGGAGCAAAGCCACATCATATTGGAAAATGTGGGTGGAAGTCCTTTTATTTTAGCATTTAGAAGATTCTCATTTTAAGTTGGTCGAAAGACATTTACATACAAGTCACTCCCAAACCAAAGTCTTGCCTCTGCTTTGATCCAAATAGAGAAACATACTATTTTGATCATGCTAAAGAGGAGTGTCTGAACAGCCTACTCCTACAACTACTTCGTTCTTCTAAATTCATGACCCTGGTTAAAGGGTCTTTGACTTCTGAGGCTCTGGAGAATCGCCATTAAGTGAAGCCATTTACCATTCGCTATTGGGGGAGATGGTTTACAAATGGTATCAATACCTATATGGCTAATACACACCACATCATCATGCATATGACTAATGTTACTAAAAAGCAGGCTTATATACAATACACTAAAGGCACTAGTCACGACTATTTGAGCCTTGTGTCTAGCTCTCACATAAAGGATATCAAGGTCAGTGTGTAATATTCTGCTGCTGAGAGACAGCTTTATCTTATGTAGCTAGATTTTTTTTGCATGGAGACAGAGGCTGCATTCACTCTGCCCTCTCCTTGTCAGAGAAGTAAAACCTGCAAAATTACATGCAAGTCTCATCCATCTTTATTTCTAACGGGATAAATTATCACTCTCTGTGCCTGGCAGCTTGGCACAAGATAACAGTTCATGAATAAAAAAACCTCTTTGCTCATTTGTGTGTTGTACCTCTTTCTTCATCCTTAGCCTCTTCCCAACCTACACTCTTCCCTCCATGCAGGAGGTACAAGTATTTGCAGAAGAAAGAGTACAAATGGTTGTAACTAGAAAGGAGTGATGAAGAGAAAAGTAGTAAGAGAAAACGACTAACAGTGAGATCTTAGATTGTTAAATAGTCTCCCAAGGAAATCACAAGAGGTTTTAAAAACTAGACAAAGCACTTTGTGTGTGTCCACACACTGAAATATAGCCTCTGTGGTTCCATGCATAGACCAGAACCCAGCCATAGGTGCAAGTCAAGGAAGCAAGTGATAAAACCAAAAATATTGACTACACCTTATATAGAAATTTGTCTGACTATAATATTTTTACCATTAATGGGTTGGTCTAGTAACTTTATGGATTGAAATATAGGCTGTCTGACAGACACTTGATAGTACTTTCACCTCAAAAACCAGCACTGTTGGCACCAGATTCACAGCTTTAGGGACTAAAATCCTCTACATAAAACAGGTGCAGCAACTCTCATGCTTCCTCCTATTTTTATACCCATGTTTCAACCCTGTTCTGGAGGGACCACCTATAGAGTGATGGGATAATTCAATTTCTGTGCACACTAGATCATTGGACTCTCTGCAGGCACTCCCAGTTAGGGTGAAAGTTAGTGGATTGGTATGTTTTGTAATGGACACTAGGAACTGGATTGAAAGTGCTGATTTGTTTCACACAGACCACCCAACATCCATTGAAGGGTCATGGTGGTCATTTCCAGCCTGGACTGGATTGAGCCAGTGACATTAAGGTCAAAGATTATATGCATCTAATTCCACTCATTTTAATCAGTCGGGTAATTCTATCATGTTCCACTGGTCTATTCAGCTGACTAAATGAAGCAGGAATTGGTCCTAACCCCATTACCAATCCCCTGAACCATCCACTGCTCCAGAGAATTTTTCTTTTGGCCCTGTACTAATTCAAGAGTTTAGTAAATCCACTTCTATATTTAAATAAGCTTCCCAATATTCAGCAAGTCTACAATTTTAGATAAGTCACTCAGTAATAATTGTTGCCATACTTATTGTATGAAAGGCTCCCTAAATCCCAACAGATTTGCTTTATAGTTTAGTGCAAGCAATCCAATTATGTTTAGCAGCCTCCATAAAAATCACATTCCTTCCAACATTTCTTATCTGCCCCAATGAATGCAAAGTGAATTTAAAGTAACAAGGAAAAGCAATGCTAAAATTGATTTTGAATAATTCTCAGCAGCACTAAAGTGTAATCTTCACTTTTCACCTTTGTTCATATGTAAAGATGTGATGGAAACCATGTTTGGAAAATTCCACCCTAAGTTGTTTCCAGCAGAGTAAGAAACACACTCATATTGCCTTAACTCTGATCCCAGTGAAATCAGTGGGCATTTTTTGAAAGTCACACCCTTAGAAGTTGGAAGTAAGGACACGTCTGCTGTACTTGGAGGGTCAAAATTTGTCCCTGGTATAACTTCCCTGATACACAATTTTCCTACACAGACAGATCTAAAAAGAGATATGTTAAACACACAGATTGCTTGCCCTCTTCAACATTTGTTTAAAAAACTTTGCAATTCTCAAAACAAATGTTTCCCTCTTACTTGTATTACTTCAAGACAAAGTAGTAGTAGTAATATAGTAAGAGAGGGAAAGCTTTTATTAAATAAGCTATGCTGTCTATGCCAATATGACTTTTTTCAGAAGTGCTGGGCATCCACAGCTCATGGGAGTCAGTGGGATTTATAAGTACTTAGTAACTGTTTTGCAGCTATTGCTAGCAATGGTATAGCTGCCCCAGTGGTAGCACATTGTAAATGCTAGCATAGACAAGGCACAGACTCTGAGCAGGTGTGCATGACATGATGGTAAAACAATACATGAGCTTTTCCAGATAGTAGTGGGTGTCAGCAACTGTGCATTTGCACCACCGCTAGCAGTTTCTGAAATACCAACAACAATAAATCATCAGCATTTATATTGCAGTAGCTTCTGAAGGCCAGGTTGGGCCCTATTTTGCTAGGTATTGTACAAACACACGTGATAATTATTGCCTAAAGAGATTACAATCTACTAATATAGATGCACATTGTGGGACCCAGTGGAAGCTGTAGTTCAGACAGTCTTAGGTATTTTTACCAGTTTGTCAACTAACTACTCTGAGCGGAGATAGGCAATCAAGTGGGGATAAAAACACCTGAGCTGTACCAATGGAGAATTAGAGGGCAGAGTTTTTCCAGTGGGGGGACACCCTAAGCATCTAAGCTCAAAACAAGATATTCTTACTTGAGATGGATCAAAGCCAGAACCCATTTATCAGACACTTATGCTTTGTCTGGTTGGGGAACACGGAGACATATAACCAAACTGTCTCTGCTTTTTGGTTATATAAGCCAGACCCACTTTCCTCCTGGTTTTGCCTCACTTCTTTCTCGTCCCCAAATATCACTCCTCTCTCAGATAAGCAATCAGTTATCATTCCCAGCTGCCATAGAATATTAAAGCCCCAACATCTGAACTGAAAATAACCAAACATCTCTTTGTGGCTTTTTAGGTGCTGCTTTCCCAGAAACAGGAAAATAACGTTTTATACCTTCACTCCTGTCACAGGATGGAAACTCACCCCCTGTACAAGCAGCCCACTCCCAAAACAGAGCCAAAAAAGTTCTTTCCCTTTCTAGAGCATAAACTCTAAATGAAACCTCCCCATCACAAGGGCACAAACAAGCTCCAAGTAAAAGCTCTCACCATTTTGCTGCACAAACAGGCTCCTAAACAAAAAGCTCTCCTTACTCAGCAGTCACAGAAGAACAGCTTTTCCCCCTATTAGAAATAGAGGTGGGGCCAAGTTAGCCTCCTCTTTTCCTTATTTTATGAGTGTCAGCTTTGAGTCCCAGCTGCATCTGCTTCCCAGTAATTTAACCCCTTTAGGTCTGGTTCCAAACCCCAGCAGATGTGACAGGGAAAAATGAGATTTGGGGACTTGGATCCACCTAAGTGGCCACTTCCCACAGGCTTCCCACTACTCATTGGACAATACATCCTACCATGGCCTCTTTTTGCCTTCTTCAAGTTTCACCTCTTTCCCTTACTCTGTCACTTTCTTCTTCTCTTTCATAGTGTCTCTAAGTAAGGAGAGAAAGGGAATTTAATTGTTTCTGGAGCGATTTCTTCAATTATGAATAGGTTCCTAAACTAGAGGCTAGTGTAACAATAACAGGCATGGAAAATCTGTTGTGGCCTGAGAGTTAGCAAGTCTTTACTTTCTGACTAAAAAGAGGCAACACTTGTCTAACAGAGGTAGCACATGCATCTCTTATTAATTTTGTGATTCTAACTGACTCTAGCTGATGTGATCCTAGCTAGCCATGAAGAATGAATTAAGGAAAATAAAATGAGGGAACAAGCACTGAAAACAAACATAGTATGCGGCTAGGATGTAGAAGTCATAGAATTTCTGTTGTTGAATGACACATGCTGAGTGCTTATGAACTGGTATACCTGGATCTCACTGTTTAAATAGATAATATGCCTTATGAAAGTAATCTTGTATATTTCAAATATATTCTAAAATGTACTAAGTTTTCATATGGGATCCCTAAGCGCTGTGGGCTCAATTCTACAAAATGCAGAACACATCTTCCAAGATGTGCATATATTTCAATTTAAAGTACATTTTGGGCCTACAAAGTGTGGCGAGCTCTTAAAACTAATTACTAAATTAGGAATTCCAAGTACCCAGCACCTTTCAGGATCAGGCCCTTTGTGAACAAACTGGTACCCTTACAGGGCCTCCAGCACTTTTATAGTACCAACAATAGACTGTATGTGAAGCACATTGAAAATAAAACTAAACACTCAGCACACAGCAAAATACATACAAAAATATTGTGTGTACTTAGTGTAATACTCACCCATGATCTTATCTTTTTACTATTTTATCAAACAAATATAGTACTCACAGAAGATAAATTTGTCCAGAACACTCTTCCTCTTGCAAAAGGAGCCATGGACCACAAATAGTCTGAAGCTTGGACTTGGTTCTCCTTTTACTATCTTCAGTGGAAGTTCTCATTTGCTTCATTGAGATCAGGACTGAGCACATTAGTGTATATCTATACTCCACACTAAGGCTGGGTCTGTGGGACCTGGACTTGTGGACCTGGCGTTTCCAAGCCTGTTGAGCATCCACGCTGCATTGTAAACCTTTCAATTGCTGCACCTGGGACTTACAGATGTGCTAACATGTGCACACTGCACTACGCAGACCTTCTGACTAGGATCTGCAGCTTGACATGCATCCACACTACAAAACAACAGGGCTTTTCCCAAGTCATAGTGGGACTCAGGCTCTGACTCACCTCCCTAGACAGGTCCTAGGACCTGAGTCAGACTGATTTGTGTGTGAGTGGAAGGGGGGTTTGGCCTCAACCTGAGTCAGAGCCCGGTGTGCAGCGCTTAGTGTGCAATGTAGACAGACCCTTAATTTTATGACTCATCCCCAAAACAGCCCTTCCAGCAGCATAATACTCCCTAGCACCATTCTAGGCATCGGTTCTGTAATGAAGTAAAGGGAAAAGTGCCTTCTACTGACTCACCACTTCCTGCAGTATGTATAATTGGTCTTCTTTGGAGGTGTTCCATACAACTGCTGCCCTGACCTGACCCTACTTATGCTGTGAGAGCTGACAAAAACCACACAATGCTGTATGGCTATTGTAGAAGTGCCTACAACAATCTTAATTGTCATCTCTTCTGGGGAGAGGTCAGTTCTTGCATGCTGTTTTTCTATGGGATTAACACATAGTGAAAGGCACCAATAAAAGGCAATGGCTCATCTGTGTAGTTCTTGTTGCAGAAAGAATGATCCTGCACATTTGGAAGTTCATCCTATTCCCTCGAATGGAATCATAAGCCATTGGTCTGAGTGAACTGACTGCCTCAGAAAGAATTGCTTCTAGTAGATCTCACAGATTATTCCTTTTAATGTTCTAAGGACTTTTGACAATGGTGTATTTGACTCATAATTACTTTTCATAAGAGTCCAAATTCTGACCCAAACACCAAGGGGGTACAAAGCCAAACAGTCCAGAGGAGAGTGACAGAGGGAGAGGACAGCAGCCCAGAGAGCCAGACGATAGTTTTGTTTCACAGCTGTCAGCCAAAAATCAAAGATCTATGCATGCAAGGCAGCTGGAGCCTGGGGATAGAGTGGATGGGAAGGGAAGGGAAGAAAAACTCTTGGCGCTTTCCAGCCTCCTTTCATTCACTAATGCTTTTGGAAGGCTCACAGTGAGACCCTCTATTCCTAGGGCTTCCCCTACTGCAGGTTGGAGGTTAATGGAGGTTAATGGAGACCTAGAGCAGTGGTTCCCAACCTTTTCGAGTGTGCGGAAGCCTTTTCAACCTCCAAACATTTCGCCGACCACCACGTTACTAGTTTTATTTGAAATTGTACATTTATTTGGCGAGGATGTTATTATTTTTCTTTTCCGTGGACCCCCTGTAGTCGCCTCATGGACCACCAGGGGTCCGCGGACCACAGGTTGGCAATTCCAGGCCTAGCGCTTCAGTACACACTATGGTTCCTGTGCAGTGAAGAAAGAGGGTCAGGATCTGTGAAGGGCTAGTGGAGGAGGTGAGGCTGTCATTTGTATGAATTTTCTGCACCATTCTGAGATTCTATGGGTTTTTTAGTTATATAATAAGAGAATAAGGAAGAATGAGGTTGGGCCACTATACAGTATGGATGAGGAGGAGATTAAAGGTAATGTAGGTATCACCCAAAACCTAAATGAATACTTTGCCTCACTTTTCAATAAGGATGATAAGATGGATCATGGGTACGAAGGCAGGATGGCTGATGGAAATGAGTGTGAAGAAATGGAAATAACCATATCTGAGGTGAAATACTGAAAGAATTGGCACATGAAATTGCTAATACAGTAGCAAAGATTTTTAATAAATCTTTGGGGGTAGTACCAAATGATTGGAGAATAGCTAATATTGCACCTATATTTAGGAATGGGAAAAAAAGTGATCCACTCAATTACAAATCTGTTAGTCTGACTTCAGTAGTAAGCAAGGATTTAGAATAAATTGTGAAGGAAAGAATAATTAAATTAATGGAGGTAAATGGAAAAGGGGATGTAATGCAACATGGGTTTACCAAAGGTACATCAGGCCAGATTATCTTTCTTTCTTTGAAAAGATAATTGAATTTTTAGGTAATGGAAATGCAGTAGGTCTAATATACTTGGACTTCGGTAGAGCATTTGACATGTGCCACATGGGAAATTATTAGTTAAATTAGAGAAGATGGGGATTAGTACAAGAACTGTAAGGTAGGTAAGAAACTGGCTAAAGGGGAGGGGGAAGCAAGTTGTGCTGAAAGGTGAAGCATTGGACTAGAGCAGTAGTCCTCAACCTATTTATCATTGTGGGCTGCATAAGGGGCCCACAACATATTGTGGGCCACATTCAATACTAAATGTGTGGCCCTGAGGATGTCACATGGGCCGAAGCTGTGTTCTAATTGGGCCGCAAGCCCCTCACGGGTCACAGGTTGAGAACCACTGGACTAGAGGAAGGGTACTAGTGGAGTTCCTCAAGGATCTGTCTTGTGACAAATCTTATTCAATATTTTTATTAATGAACTTGGCACAAAGAGTAGCAGCATGATTATGAAATTTGCTGATGATAATAGATTGGGAGGCATCATCAATACAGAAGAGGACCAAAATATTATACAGGAAGATCTGGATGCTTTAAAGACTGTAGTGATAGAAATGGGATGAACTTCAATAGTACAAAGTCCAAGATCTTGTTCTTAGGATCTAATAATAAGAATTTCTGCTACAAACTGGGAGCTCAGCAGGGAGTCCTTGAGAAACTATTTTGACAATGAGCACTGATAAGGTGTCTTTGTAAACAGCACTGTGCCATACTAGGACTACTATCCAGCTTGCGCTGTGTAGCAATGCGAAGTGCAACCCCCCTGTGCAAGAGACAAATAAAGATTTCTTATTCTTCAGAGAATGTCTTTATTAAATAACAATTATTCACAACACACACAAAAAGCTGGGCTGGAGGGGAGAAAGCAGTGAGGGACAGTATGAGCTATGACAGCTGGGTGTAAGTCCAGCTATCTTTCTGGAGGCTGTCTGAAGAGGTAGAGTGAATGGGGTACCAAGACAGGCTGGAGTTTGGTAGGAATGTGTGGGTGGAGTTTGGGGAGGGCATGGAAAGCAGTTTTGTATTGGCTGCAAGGATGAGCGAGCATGCATGAATTTGGTCTGCAGCATTATGAGTGACTTTAGCAGCTCTGTTTGCTCCTCCATGGCTTTTATCATGCGCTCGTGACCTGCTATCACTTGCTTCTGGTTTTCCCTCCTATCCTGCCTATTAATTTTCTGATTTTCAGACACCGTGTCTCCATGCTCTTCTTTTTTTCCCTTCCTCAGAGGACTGTAGGAGTTGTTGGAACATCTCCTCAGTCTTTTTCTTATCAGCCATAGGCGCTCGGCGGATGTGGAGGGTTTTCCCCATCAAGAGCACATCTGTAGAAGCACAATAAACAATGAACAGAAGCATTACTGCGAGTGTAATAACAGAACTGATGCATTACTGTAAAATACCTCTGTCTCACTGTCCCCTGGCAAGCACACAGCTTGACGATCAACCAGGGCATGGCAAGTTGTGCCTGGGGGGAGAGAGCACTCAAGCTCGGGGAAGGGTTCTGGGTGGTTGTTTGGGGTATTGATGCAGATAGATAGGGACAAAATTTCAAATTTCCACAGGTGGGGGCCATAGAAGCCAGTATCTCACTCCTGAGATTAAGCAGGAATGCAAGGGTGCATCTCCTCCATGCGGGCAGCTTCAAACTGGGTTCCTATGCTGCTCTCCTGTGTGCTGCTTTGGTCCCTGCACAAGTGATTGCTGATTGGCATGGGAAAGTTTCCTACAAGGGGGGAAGAAACAAAGCAACACTGCCGAGGAATCTCCAGCAAAGGATTGGCAAGTACCTCTGGGAAAGTTTCCTACATATCTCTCTGGAGGATTTCCATGAAATGTTGGTGTGTATTAACACACTTTTGCTGCTCCACTGCTTAGCTGAACAGGGATATGGGAAGCACATGCAAACACAGCTACTTTTGTGTATTTCTATCCCTTCAGCGAGCTGTATAATGCAACAAAGCAAAGGACAGCTGTACCTCATGTAACTGGGCAGTATCAGCCCCAAAAGATCACCCGAGCTCCACTCTCCTGAATCCTGCATGCCAGGGCTGGAGAGCTGGACCTGGCTCGAACCCTCTGGGGTTGAGAAGAGGTTCTGGCTCCCCATGTCAGCAAACAACCCGATGCCCTGCTCCGCATTGTCCTCTAACTCGACCTCCTCATCCACGACTTCTTCACTGGGGTTGAGTCCCACATCCACTGTGCCCAAGTCTGCAGTGGTATCCATGGGACTCTTGGAAGTGGAGGTGGAGTCACCACCGAAGATGGCTTCCAGTTCCTTATAGAAGAGGCAGGTCTTTGGCTCTGCACCAGAGTGACGGTTTGACTCTCTAGCCTTTTAGTACCTCTGCTGTAGCTCCTTGATTTTTGCATGGCATTTCAGCATGTCCCATTCATAACCCTTCTCTGCCATTAAATGAGAAGTCTGACCGTAAGTATCAAAGTTCCTTCAGCTGGAGCAGAGCTGGGACCGCAGAGCCTCCTCTCCCCAAGTGCTGATCAGATCCAGAAGTTCCAGTGCACACCAAGCAGGAGAGCATTTGGTGCGTGGAGCTGCCATGGTCAGCTGAAAAGATGAGACGTGAGCTCTTCATACCAACCAAACAGGAAGTGGAATTTCAAAAATTCCCGGGACTTTAAAGGGGGAGGGGCAGGTGGCTGCAGGGCAGTGGAATTCAAACTGATGGCCACAGCAATCTGGAGGGGGATTGTGGGACACTTCCTGGAGGCCATTTACCATGACAGGATCTAGCACGGTGTCTACACTGATGCTTTGTCGCCAAAAGTTTGGCACAAAAAGATCTATGCCTCTTGTCGGGGTGGTTTTATTTTGTCGCAAAACCAAAGGAGTTGAGTCGGTGGGGGAAGGAGAATTGATTGCAGTGTATATACCACCACTGTTTTGGCACAAAAAGCTGACTTTGGTCAACAAAAGTCTCTAGTATAGAGCAGGCCTAAGTTTCCCAGACCTGAAGAAGAGCTCTGTGTAAGCGTGAAAGCTTGTCTCTCTCACCAGCAGAAGTTGGTCCAACAAAAGATATTACCTCACCCTCCTTGTGTCTCTCCCTAACTCTATGAGGCACATGTGAAATGGAGAGTTTAGCAGGTGAGATCAAATAACTCAGAGGTGAAGTGGTTAAAGAGGGTTTTTTTTTTTCAGCCTGGAACACAGGAATTTAACCACATGACTCCTATTAATGTTAATAGGAGTTAAGCAGCTAAATCTCTGTGGAACACACTGAGTATTAACCCCTTATATTCTAATCTTGTCTTCTGAGGGAGCAGAACAGTCAAGGTTTTTACTACACTATCTGGCAATGTTTTTGACTAAATAATCTGGTCTAGAAATTCCTCAATCGATCACCCTGGGATTAATTGGTTTCCTCCATAGAAGTGCATTATTCTTCGGTAATACTATTTGCAGTTTTTAGTTTGTTGTTAATGCCATGTACTTCTCAGATATTATTCTCTGCAACAGCTTTTTCTGCCATATGGATCAATAACACAGCCTAGCATGCTGACCGATGTCGTCTCATTGTTTCCTTGTATGCCCCCATCTGTCTATCTGTAACCATTTGTTGATTCTTGTCTTAAAATGGATTGTTTGGGGGCAGGGACCATCTTTCAGTTCTGTGTTTGTACAGTGCCTTGCACAAAGGAGTCTTAGTCCATGACTAGGGCTTCCCAGTAATGGTAATATATTACCACTGCATTAGTAGCAATGGTAATACTACTAACAATAATGGGTTTCCAATTGGATGGAGCATAGCTGATTGATGAAGATGTGTACAATTTGGATAAATAAAGTGGTGTGACATTGGTATCTGGTACTTGTTACAGAGCATCAATTAATGCAATTTTATTTCTGCATGTAGCATGTATTTTTTGCTTCCATTTATTAATGCGTAGCTTTTTGAACGTAGAGTTGCCTTTTATTTTGTTGGTCAACATGTGGAAGGAAAATTAGCTCAAGTTTGTTAACATCTTAACACACTAGGGGCTACCACATGTGGCAAAGAAACTTGGGTCCCTCTTCCATGGAATCAACAGTCAGAGTAGTTAGGGAATGTAGAAAGTGTACTGAAAAATACACAAAACTAGTTTTGAAGGTGGGTTGTAATGTATCCCATCACTTTAAATGGCCTGCTCTACTTGGGGTTCATCTTGAGCAAAGAGAGTTGTCATGGAAACCTCCATTGGATAATTAGTATTCACTCTGGGTAATAATAGCCGGGGGATTGTGCAATCACATGACCATTTAGGCTTAGCCTAAGAGGACATGGTGAAAAAGTGCAAAATCAGTTGATTAAAGAAAGGCTGCTCTAGGGGAATATTATGGTAAGCTATAACATTTTTTTCTTACTGTCAGAGGCAATTGGCGGTTTAATACATTGGCTTATTCAGTTGCAAAAACTGCAGCTGTAAAGTTTTTTTATAAGAGCCAGGGGCCACGGAATACCTTTTTTTTTTTTTTGGCGGGGGGGTAAACCAACCAACCAACCCCCCACCCCTGCCCCCTCCCAGCTCCCACTGCCGAGTTCTTACTTTACATTTACACTTACTGTCATTCTTTCTTACATACATTCTTTGTGTAATACATATAGAGTATAATTGATTGTTATTAAACCACAATACTAATTGTGAAATTATTAAATCACAAAAATCACACTGTGTGCAATAGTACAGGAAGAGTAACTGAAAATCAAGTTATAACACTCACCACTATTTGTCAGCTCCTTGCTTGTGAATATAGAAGTGCCATTTTATTGTCCATGTGTGTCAAACTTTACAAAGAAAGTCCTTCTGTGATCATTTATTTGTAAATTTAGAACAATCAGGAGATTATATAGTAAAGTATTCCCAATCCCAAAATATGACTAGGCAGATAATAATGAGAACACTGATTTAGGCCACTACAAATGAAATAATTTTTAAAAATTTAATGTAGTTGGTAACTACTTATGTGCTTTACTTTCTGCATTTCTCTAAGTGTAGACAATGAAAAAAAATCAGTTCTACTACTTGTAATTCATTTAATTTTCAGTGTCCTCGTAAGTGCTGCAATGTTTGGATTGCAAACACTGCATAGGAATCTTGATCTAAGAACTATTGTCCGTCAATAAATAGCCTTTTAAAAAGATTTTGGAATATTTTTTGTAGTTGGTTAATTTCTTCATGTTTGTATGTTGTACTTCCAGCAGACACCAGCTGGTGCTAAAGAAGAAGTGAATGTTGATGATTTTTGCTAACTGAATGCTAGGAATCTGCCTTGCATAGTTCTTCACATCTGCACAAAGTAAATTGCTAACACTTAGAATTCTCCACACATTTACACCACTGCTTGTGTTTTACACCCACCTTGCACAGCTATAGGTGACTGCACAAGTGCAAGGTAGTGGTGAATCAGCTACACAATAGCACCATGAGGGTTGGTAAACTGAATTTGTCCTATCTCCTGGTGAGTTTCAAAATTGCTGGCTGTTACTTTGGAAGTTCAAACCAATCCATTCTCATGTTATTTGCCACATACAATACAGTTCACAGGTTTTTGGAGGTTGAACACTTAAAAAAATGTGTAGCTTTATACAGGATCAGATTTTCAAATGGACAACTTCCCTTTTGTATCTGCCAAGTAAGTGCCTACTACTCAACTTGGGGGGATATATTAGGATACTCGAACATCTTACTATCTGTTGAGAGCAGGAATTCAGTACTTGGAGGTGCAATACTCTGACTTGTGCCTGTGATTCATTAATGCAGGTGTAAATTCTGTGGAAGGGTGGAGTTCAGCATCCCCCAATGCAAGCACTGGGGCAGGGTGAGGAAAGCAACTATCTTAACCTTCCTGGGGAATCCTGCAGCAGGTGGGGTTGTGGGTGGAACTGAGCGATGAAGCTCCCTGCTTGGATGCTGATCAAAGGTGGGGATACTACCGCAAAGTCAGCTGTCCCTCCTTTCTTTTGAGGAAAGTGTGATCTCCATGTGGACAGATTCTTCTGTGTGCAGGGCACGGGGGCATAACTGGACCCTATGTATGGTGGAGCCACCTAAAGTAAATTTATCTGTAGGATCCTTGTGCAGCTGTGGGATCTGATAGAAGTTTAGTCCTTGACTTCACCAGGAGCTGGACTGGGCATTAGGAAGAGGAAATTCTTATTCTGGCTGATGCTACCTGGTTTCTTGCTCCACCAAAGACAATGAATGGCCATCAACCATATTAGGGCATTATGTGGAAAATGAGTGCACCTGATGGACAAATAGAGAATCAGGGATTTGCTAGCATGAATGCAGAGACCTCCAAACAGTCAAACACATTGTGAGCAAGTGAACCCTATTTCATTTGCAGGAGGTATAGCAAAGATTCACTCTGCCTTTTCTGAAGCCCTTGAATTGAGCTAAAATCTTTCTATTGACTTGTAAACATTGTTTCCACACAAAAGAAGAAGAATGTATACTCAAAAGAAAGCAAAGCAGTTGCCAGATTTTGTGACACAGTAGCTTATTGCTTCTCATAGTCACTAAAATATCATTCTACTAATTTTCAGCTTTGAATACAAAGGAATGGCAGTTGAAAATGAATGCTTTTGTTGAATAATTAGGTTTATAAAACTATTTAATAGATTGCAGTGCTATTTAAATTAGGACAAAATATGCATCTGTTACATTAACTGTGCTAAGGGCTTCAAGGGTGGGACAGGATATCTCCAGGAAACAGGTGCAATTAGTGGGTGACTGTAGAAAGCAGCATTTAGTAATTGGACTGTGACTGTTAAAGTTCTCTGGTTGTTGTTAACCTTTTCAAAGAACTATCAGGGGTGTGTTGAACATTTCACTTTTACTTTCAATAACCACCATACAATAAGATGAGCTAGATATAATTTCCCATTAATTTGCAGGCTGGACTAGAATGATTTCTTCTAAATGTTATTGACAAGAAAAAGTCTCTATAGTGACAGCATTTATTAGATTTCAACCATGCGACATTCATAGATAAACTATATTAGACCACCTTGGGAAGCGTGAAAAAAAAAGATTGACTCATTTTGGTTGATGATCCGTGTTTATCAGTTTGTAAATTATCATGTGCATCAGTGGTGCCATAGCAATATTATGAGTATTTCAATAGATCCATACATTATAGTTAAAATTATTAAATTTTTCATTTATTTTTTCAGTTTTGGAACATGTTTCATTCTGGACTGACAATCCTAGAGAAAAATGTCTCCTGTTGGTCCATTAAGGTAAGTACAACAAAGACAGCAGTAGCTCAGGCTTCTTTGTACTGCATTATCAATAGTCTGCAAATTCATCCTGGAGGGGACCACTTCTCAAGGGTTGAGAGCGCATAGCTTACTCTCTATGGCTATTCAAGTCCTTAGCTTCTTTATAAATAGCGATGCTAATTAGGGCCAACTGTGATGGTGGTTTTTCTAATATGGACACTTGTTCATTAGGAACTTCATTGACATCAAACTCATCTCACCTGGGTAGGCTGCAGAATAGCTATCAGAAGGCAACGATTTTCTGATAGTTATTACTAAGCCACATTTGTGCTATTGGTCTGAATTTGTGTCAGTGGCCTACAGGCAAAAGGCCCATTATCCCTTCACCAACACCTTGAACAATGCATTGATAAAATCTTTAAATTATGAGTTACACTGTTAAATTTAAGATAAGTCCTGGAAATAATAACTTATAAGGGTAATGCTAATAGACAAGTAGCAAGTGAAACTATACTATTCTGAGGCATGCCATCAATGTTCTGGGGTCAAGCTGAGATCTAAAGCCTTAATGAAGGCCCGTGAATTGTTGAACTAAATATTTCCCAACAGCTAGACTGAGAAGTAAATAGGTCCCTCTATTTTGTTTTCTACTACTCTGCATTAATTCTTCACTGTTCCAAATAGTGCAAAATATATGATCAGCTCCAGTCCCCATGAAATGGGCTTGCCTGTCCTGGGTCTCATACTCTAGCAGCCATATCCTTCTGCATGGGAGCTTATCTGCACTTGCTATGAACCTGTTATTTTTCATCTGGGAAATAAATGCCATGCAGAGTTCGGAATGTGATGGGAAACTTTGTTATAGGGACAATAATAGGTAAAGTCACCTTTTCTGCCTGAAGAAATATTTGCATCTGGCTACCTCCCTTTCAATTCCTAGCTCACCTGTTTATCCTTTCAGGAGCAGCCATGGTTCAAATAGATTTTTTTTCATGGATTCTCACGCTTCTGAATATGCCAAGATATAGCTGTAGCTTGTTATTGCATGACCCAGCTAGTGACAAGTACCTCTGTATTTATACAGTTCAAGTGCTCAATTTAGATTCCCAACCTAGACTTTCATTATCAGCAGCCAGAGCAGGCTAGAAGCAGTGTTCATCATGAAAACCACACTCTCTAGACCTTCACTTAATTGCTGTCTCTACTTAAAGCACAGTTCTTCTCTGAACAGGGACACCTTTCTCACTAGACCATATCTGTTTAGTTTTGTGACAAAAATGTTTACAGTCCTTGTTACTGCTCTTAGCCTTGCAGAGCCAACAGAGCAATAAGAAAATTCTCTAAATGTGCTTTTCTTGTTATATCAGCAACATCATGTCGTTTTTAAGCAACACTTATCACTGTGCACTTTCTCCAATTAGTGAATGGGGTTTTTGTATCACTCCAAGATTTGACATTTTAATGATACTTCCCAGCAGAGATCCAACATTTATTTTTCTTAGAACCAAAACAAAAGATGCCTGCCATGTAAGTGTTTTTGTTGTCCCCGCCCCGTATGAAAATTCTCCCCAGATTATTTTATATTGGACTTGGCACTGTGGGGAGAGATGAATGGTAGGAAGTGACCCGGGTAGGAAGGGACGATAACTCCAAGGGCACTCCAGGGTACTGGACCCTGATTGGCTCTCATAGGGCCCTGGGCTGGAGCCCAGTAGAATGGGAGGAACCAGACTCCCCTACCAACTGCCCCTGCTACTGGAGGGGCAAAAGCCTCATTCCCACCCCTCCCCCCTGTGGTGAGGAGAGGGAAAGAATATTGAAAACATAAGGTGAAGCTAACCCCATACATGGGTGAGGAATTGGACTGAAAAGCCATCCTGCTCTGGACAAGGCTAGATACTGGATATGCTACCCAAGGCCTTCAGAGGTCTTTATTACACCTCCCTTCCCTGCAGCCTCCTGCTCCTCCCTGGCCAGGCCTGGCTTATCCTGTTCTGTAGAACCACTGATGAGACACAAACAGCCTTTAAGAACCAATGAGACACAGCAACATTACTGTTCTGCAGGCTAATATTTTTTAAATGAGACAAATTGACTCAACCTTGATCCTGGGTCCTAGAAATCAGCTAGGTTTGTCCAATAAACTAAGTGCATGTGCTTTCTCTCTCCTTTCCATTTGGATGCTACAAAGTGGTAAAAAAAAAAAAAAAGCTAGATATTTTAGTGACTTTGCTGAACATCTCTATTTTTATAGTGCACAATTCATTAATCCCTTCATTTAATTTATTTCAAATTACAGAGCTGAAAAAATTCTCCCTCAATCCTAGACTTCACTTACCAATTTCAAGGCCAATAAAACTTTATTGTGGATTTTAGGGAGGTACTGAAAGGTAGAGAAAGGAAAGGGTGCAGAATAATTGAGTTTATAATGAATCTGAATTGCAGCTGTATTATATAAAGCTACTATCACCAATCCATAATTCTGTACACCTCAATACGACTTCTTAAAAAAAATCTCCAATTTCCATTCATTTATTATTTAAGCAACTTCTGTGCATGAACCTAGAATATGTACATGGTTTCAGCACCTGATGATGTCTGCACATCCAGGAACAAGAAGCCATATATCTCTGTGGACATAGATGACAACCTACTCACTCCTTGGACACATACCTCACTCTGTGAAATAGGCTGGGTCCCATGTATAAATTACATCTTGACACTAGAAATATTCTTCTGTACTCAACCAATGGACATATTAATTTCCAGTGAAAGAGAATGCATGTCAGAATTCCATTTATCCTGAATGGAAAATGTGAGTTATTCAGTTCACATTTTAAAGGTCATCTAATTTTAAAAGAGCTTTATCGTTAATGCTATGGAAAGAATTTCACAGCATTATCTAAAGAGCTGATCAACTCAAACAACCATAAAACTCTGCCTTCAATGTGGCAGTAAATGAATTAATCTGTCCTATTGCTTTCCTTTATCTTTCTTAGTCTCCTCTCTTCTCCTTAAAAATCTTTACCACCTTTTTCTTCCTTCTATCCTTCTGCTGCTCTTCTCTAGAAGGCCTCATTTTCCACCTCCCATCTTTTTCTTCTGGCTGTTCATCTACTTCTGTGCTTCCCTCTTTTTATAAAACTTCAAAATCTCCTTTCCATCTGCTAAGTATTTTTATTTCCAAATTTCTAAGGAAGTGGGGAAGAAATTCTGTTGCTGTTACTGAATTTATATGGGCAATGCTGTAAGCTAGTCATTCTGCTGTACTACTGCTGTTGGGAAGATATTTTTGGATTTAATTTCACTTGAAATTGGATTAATATCAGTGACTGCAACAGTAACTCAGATTCTCAACAAAAGGCTATAATCAGATCAGAAACACTACTTTCATTTGGTCAGCCAGAAACCACCAACTTCCCTCTGCCGATAACATGCTGCAGTTTAATGCAGATACATGCTGTGTGATTTGTTTAAAGAAACCATATTTTTAGACTGAAAATACACTGTGCAATATGCTACATTAAAATGTCTTGGTTTCTCCACTCCGAGGTCCAAATCCCAGATACCAGGTTGTTATCTCCCACAGCCAGTGACTCAGGATATGAGCCCACACTGCACTGAGTCATCAGAGCCTATGTTCTGGGTCTTACATTTCTAATCAGATTGTATTTTTCTCTCTTTTGTGCTGCACCAAAGAGAATGCATGAGCATCCCTCTAGCAGGAACATTCCTAGTTCTCTCATAAGCAGCCCTACACTACAGCAATATCTTGCAGCTGGCAAGACTGCATAAGGCATTCCAAGAATTAATTTCTTTGGAAGCTCTGTATGGTACTGATGCAAGCTTCATTTTCCCTTTGGATGTGAGGCCTAGGCTGCACTTAAAAGCTTTCCTGCTATAGCTATACTGGAAAAACTTGCCTGTGTAGATGCAGTTTATACTGGCAAAGTGTTTTCGCCAGGATAGCTTATTCTGGTTCCCCAAAGGAAATAAATTCTATTGGCAAAAGCACTTTTATGCTGGTATAACTGTTTAAACATAGGGCATTTGCCAGCGTAGAAATGTTACAAATAAACAAGCAAACAAACAAAATCACACTAACAGATACTAAAGTTTCAAGAGTAGACCTAGCTTGAGAAAATCATTTCCATACTCATTTGCAGTTCCCATTGGAGCAGAAAGCCAAGCTTGCAAAAAGCATCATAGCTGCAAATATTGTTAAAGTTTATCCAATAGTTGTGTCAGCTTGTAAATACCTTCTGCACATCCCCACTGCACCAGACTATGGCCTTGTCCACACGAGAAAGCATTTGCCAGTGTGGCTATACAGGCAATCTTTCCTAGGGAGACACAGCATATGCTGACAGAAGGAGTTCTTCTGGCAACAGAGTCACACCACATCCCCAAAAGATATTAGCTAAATGGACAAAAAACACTCGTCTGTCAGCATAGTTGTTACTACATTGGGGGGGGGGGGGGTAGGAGGAGGTTGGGGGACAGCCATGTCAGCTAGGAGGGTTGATTTTTTTTCAATCGTCCTCATAGCTATGCTAGTAGACTAAACCTAAATCTTTCCTTGTTGCTGTACAGGTACCCAGTGTATGGCTTCTTGAGCCAGTGAAGCAGAGGATAGACCAGGTCTCTGAGAATCAGCCCCACCTATGTGAATATGCAGATCTGGGAAAAATTTCCTTGCTTGCATCTTTTCAAAGAGTCCAGTGTTCCCAAAGATGAAAGTGTCATGCACCTTCTCTTACCATCCTACGTTAACATCCCCAGTGACCCACAAGTGCCTGTATAACCATTGAAAGTATCCCTTTCTGTTTATTTACTCTGAAGCAAGGGGGGGATTAAGCATCCCATCTATCATAAACAGCCTTCCTCCCTCCCTCCCCCCAAGCTCCAGTTAGGGAAGCCCATTGCATCAAATACATCTATTATTTCTTGCACATTGCCAAGAATCACAATTATGTGCAGCAGGACACACCTAATGGCTTTCCACATCTGGTTGACTGAAGATTTTCCAACTCCAGACTGGTTGCCCACCGACTAACAGCAATCCAGGGTTGTAAGTTTCCATTCAGCTATTGCCGTCCATTTGTCCTCTGTCAAAGCAGCTCTCACCTGTGCTGGAGGGTTGGTGTGAGTTCAGCATGCAACTGAGGCCCATCCAGGAAGCCTGCAGAAGAGTGAGTTGTGCCCTGAAGGGCTACAAGCAGTTACTACTCCAGCAATGCAGTTACAATATTCATGGAGAATGTGGGCAGCAATGTAGCCCCTGTGGAAGGGAAGAAGTCAGGTGTCCTAGAAGTTGTTAGACTGGTGCTGGCGATGGCTCAGACCTGAGACAAAGATGGGGATTTGAGTAGGAAAAATGAAAATGGCTTGAACAATTTACACAGATACTACCTACTGGGGGAAGAAACTATGTTTTATGCCACCAGACCAAGACAATGGCTGATGCTATCTAGCTAATGGACAACAATACAGTGGCTAAGAATGCTACAGGAACATCTAGAGCAGGACCCATTAGAGCCAAGGGATCAGCTCAGGTGAATGAAAAATTTGTCACCGGGGGGGGGGAGGGGGGGAGGCAATTTCCTGAGGAGCCCCACCTGGGTCCTTCTTCACCGAGATTTGGGAGATCCAGGGAGATCATGGACAACTTTGGTGAAGGAACTGCAGCAGCCTGGCTGGATCCCAGGTTGATTATCCTCCAACTCACCCTAGTCTCAAAAAAGGAAAGCCTGGGGCCAGAAACAGGGAGGACCCATGGAGAAGGATCTATCCAGGGCGTGAGGGGAGGTTCTGATACTAACAACCAGGTGCAGGATGTTTTTTTTATGTACCCATTTGTGGAATGCAGTTATGGGCAAGTCTAGACTGCAGATGCTGGCGCATGATGTCCTGGAGCAACTAAACTGAGCACCCCGCTCAAAGTAAATGGGATAGAAGTAATGGGCCTTGTGGACTCAAGGTGTAGCCAAAACGTGTGTGAGAAAATCCATAGTTCCAACTCCAGGACCATCCGGGACATCATCTACTTCCAATGTGGACATAGGAATGTAAAGCCATATCCTCACACCCAAATTCAGCTCATTGCAGGGGAACATTCAAGACCCCTTATGGTCAGCTTGGCTGCATCTCCTGTCTACCCAGTCATTACTGAGACTAAGAATATTTTAGGGACCTCCTGAGAGAGTTCTTGTGAGTCTCCTGGAACATGAAGGCCCCCCCACCAAGGTTCTCACAATTGACTGCTTGGGAAGCCTTGCTTGTGTAGGAGACATCACCAAGTGGGATAAAGGGAGTTCTGAGCAGCTATATGCATCTTTAGAACCCCAGTCCCATCCATTGTTGGGGATCATCCTTTCACCCCCAATTGGAAATCCTGATAAGTTCTCCAAGTATATTGAAGAGGAAAAGAAAGATGAGACTTTGAGCTGGGCCTATGCACTGGCATCTGTTGTTATTGAGGAGATAGTGGACAACCATCAAGCTGAGGTATTCCCCTATTTTGAAATTCAGGGCAAGTGGTTCTTCTATTTAAAGAAAGACTGCCGAACAGGAAAGGTCCAAGCCCAACTCCTGGTTCCCTGCCCTTACCACAGAGAAATCTTGCGTTTGGCCCATGCCAGAACATTTGCTGGGCACCTGGGCAAGGAACAAAACCCTAGCTTGGATCCTGACCCCTTTTTCTGGGTGTGATATCGAAGGAGGTTTTGGACTTCTGAACCCCTTGGCTGGAGCATCAACTAATGGCACCCTGAAGAGTGCTGAAGGCACCACTGGTTCATCTCCTATGGGGAGACATACCACTTCAGAGGGTTGGAATGGATGTGGTCAGGGCACTCAAGGAAAGTATGGCCAGGTATTGACATATCTTGGTAATTGTGGATGACACTACCAGATATCTCGAGGCTGTATCATTACTTTCCATGAAAGCCAAAACTATCGCAACTGAGCTAATGAAGATCTTTGCCTTGATATGGATCCCACTGGAGAGTTTCATGGATCAGGAAACAAACTTCATGTCCCAGGTGCTAAGAAAACTGTGTTGACTACAGAGGATTAAGTCCCTCCAAAACTCTATCTATCATACCCAAGCGGACAGGTTGGTAGAACATTTATATCAGACATTAAAAGACATGTTAAAAACAATAGTTGTCACAAATACCCGGCAGTAGGACCAACTACTTCCCCACTTCCTAGCTGTGGGGTTTTAACTGCAGTGTAGACATACTTTTTGGAGCTGCAGCAGTGCTGGCCAAGGTAGGAAAGCTGCCTGTGCATAGCAGAGGAGTGGTGTGCTGGTTGGAGAGGGAAATGAAGGAATGAGACTGAGAGTGGAAGGAAAGGAATGCTGATGGGAGGAGCTGCAGAACCAGACATAGAAAGCTGGATCTGTGGAAAGGATGAATTACTAAGATAGTTGGAGCTCAGCAACTTTGATCTTAAGGGGCATGTGGGGAGTAAAGCACAAGTCAATACATTTGTAGTTGTAATTACTTCTAATTGAAGTCAATGGGATTTAAGCATGTGCTTAAATTAAATACATGCTGAAGCAGTTTATCGAATCAGGGTCTATATTCCAATGGGTATAACAATTGAAATAAACCACTTTTCAGATCTGGACTTCTCTGTTGGTATTTTAAATTTAACATGTCACTTTTGGGTAGCAAGAGACCTAATCTGCATCATGTCAGGTAGTGCTATAATCCAGTGTGAGAAGAAACACCAAAATTTTGACAAATACAGGCTTTACTCTGCCCAGCAGAAGGATTTTAGCTTCAAAACAACTTTCTTTCAAGTATTGGCACATCCCCCACTCTAGTTTATTCCTTTGAGACTGTGCTCCACACAGGGAATACCACCTGGATTCTGTTGATTGAGCAAATCCTTAACAGTCACACACAGCCCTGAAAGTTAACAGTGTCAAACATTAGGGGGACATGCAAACCTCCACGTGTACAGAGCAACCAAGCTCAAATCAGAGAATGGAGGGAGATTTTTAAGATGCTAGCCAGAGATTTCAAAGAATTAGCACAAGCAAATCACACATACTAACCTGCTGTATAGACATGCTAAACACAAACACTTTCTCCTTATTTATTATGGTAATGTCTAGAAGTCCCAGTTGGGAAGGAAGGCCACATTGTGCTGCGCACTTTACACACATAACAAAAGGACACTCCCTACCCCAAAGAAGTCAGGCTTAGGGGCTGTCACATTTCAAGTGAAGGTGGGACTGCAGTGTGGTGAGGCATATCTGTGCTAGTGTTAACCTAGTGGCACTTGTAACAGTGGTAGTGGGGGCATAGCAGCATGGCTTAGCTGCCCCAGTTCAAGCCCACTATGGACTCTGGGTACAGATTTAGGGTCTTTACTGCTGTGCCTTCACTACCATAGTTACCCATGCTATGCCTTCCTGTACTACAATTACGCTGTCACTTGTGGTGTAGATGTACCATAGAAACAGCTCCATATTCAACACCTTCACTGGAAATAGCCACCAAGCCATGTATTAACTCAGCATTGTAGCAGGACCAGCCTTATGCCATGCTATGTGAAGCCAAACAAGGGCAGGATTCCAAGCTATTGCTGGGTGTGAGCATGGAATCAGGTCATGTGTTTCCTCCCCTCTGCATACTGCCAAGGCAGTAGGTGGAGGTAACAGGAAATCTGGTAGTGAATTTTCTTGTCAGGGCAATTGTGCAGGTTAAAAAAACCAAACCAAAACAACCTGGGTAGATACACATCCTGACATCCTCTTCTGTTAATTACCCACTGCATACTGCAGCAGTTCAAAGGAGTAGGAGAGACTCATTTTTTTCAGGGAGGAGGCTAAAAGATGCTTTAAAAATGCATTGTACAGTGTAGTATTCTGCCTGTTGCAGGGTTACATTGGATGATGCCTGTTCATAGCATCCTTTCATACTCCCATTTGCAGCCCTGTCTAGCCTGCTCCTTTGAAAATGCAGCAGCAGCACAGCACAACTGATTTCTGCCCTTCTCTCTATTTTCCTGTAATTAAAAAAAAAAAGTTATATCTATTCCCATCTTAGGCCAGCTGAATCAACTGTATCTGATGCTCCTGGCTATTCAGATGTTTCCTTCTGACAAGTAGGATGTGCTCACTCTAGCAGGGTGCTTTTCTCTTGCTTCCCCCCGTCTCTACCTCTCCCCACTCTTTTTTAAACCACTCTCCCTTCTGCTTCCTTTCTGTTATCCTCTGTTGTCACTGTCCTGACCTAAACCATTTTTCCACTCTTCTCCCCTCCTTCCCTGGTCAATTCCCCACTTCATGTTTGCCCTATTGTTGCGCTTTGTCAGTTCTCTCACCATAATGACTTTTACTTTTCCCCTGCCCTCCTCCTTCCCTCTGGTTTCTGTTCCCATCATATTCGCTGTCCCTTTGCTTCCTGTGGAGTTTCCTAGTCAGTCTCTTTTTCCTCTTGTCGTCCATAGCCTTCCAGCCATCACTTTTACTGTCCTCATCTGTGTTGTCCTGCTCTATATATTTCCTTTTGCCTTCTCCATTGTTTTCCTTTCTTAACTGCTCCTTTTGCTCCCTCCCATATTACTGTTTTTAACTCTGTACATCTGTTCTCCTTCCTTCACCAGTCTCATTGCCCCACCCCTCCTCATTCTCAGTCTTTTCTATTAGCTATTCTGTGACTATCATTGAACCAACCAAGTTGCTCCAAGAACAGTAAGAGCATTAAATTACATGTTTCCCTAGTTCCCTCTCCCCATTCTGATTGTTTTACACCCTCTTGCTATGTTTCTTCTTAGACTGTAAGCTCCTCAGGGACTGCCTCCAACTTGTGTTTGTACAGCACTTAGCATAATGGGGACCCAGTACTGTGTAGATCCTCTAAGACTCGTTCCCCAGTATAAATAATGTACAGAGTCATTACTTTGAGTAGCCACCAGCTAGCAACATAAAAATGAAGTGCAGGAATACAGATCATCTTTTTGTTCTGTACTTGTACTAAGCACTGTACAAGAGGGTCCTGGTCTATGACTAGGGTTCCTATGGATTACAGTAACTCAAAAATAATAATTTACATGCTCTGGTTTACTGCTGTATTGCAAGGGTACGACTGTTTTGTCCTGAATTATGCACATGCTAGGAATGGATCCCCAGAACAAATGATTACATGGGAAAAGAGCAGTATACAACTTTTGTAATGGAACCTTTTGGTAGATTTGGTCTGACTTTCAAATTACCCTGTGTCATGCTTGGGGGTAAAAGTTACAGCTGCTGGTGAGAGATTATAGACTTGAAATTTTTCATGCTTTTGACATGAGGTTGGCAGAATGTGAAAATACTCTGTTTTGCACAATGGGCTGTGTGGCTTTTTAGGAGCACAACTGAAAGAAGTTAATGTTCAGTATATTATAGTTCTGTTGGTACCAGCTAAAAACATCCCACACTGTTAGACTATCTTGATTCCTGCCTGGGAAAACTGGTTCATTCTGACTAAAGATCACCAACCCCTTGCACATCAAGGAACCAAGCCAAAGAAATGGGTCTTAAAATATAAGCTCTTTGGGGCAGGAGCTGTCTCATGTTGTGTCTTGTATTGCGCTCAGCTCATTGGCAGCACTTAAACCATAAGTAAGAATAAAATTTGAGGACAATTAGCATCCAGTGTTGTTTCTACCAAAACAGTAAATTACTACCATCTCTATTAATTTGTATGCTAATAGCCTGTGACTCCATAACACAATGTAAGCCCGGGGCTCAATTTTCAAAGTGAACTACATGCCTAAATCAGAACACTGGTGGCCACCCTCAACATTTAGGGATAGTTTAATGACACCTCATGTGCAGCTTGTGGTATTTTGCTCGCTCTGGCTAATAACAAGCTTATTTTTAAAAAAGCATCATTCTGTATGATAAAAACATGACAATGACTTTAGCCATCACACTCTCACTCAGTAGCTTGGTAGGGTGCCATGGTAGCTGTGATATCATAGCAGCCAGCTATAAGCCAGAAAGTGGCTGGCAGAATGTCAGCGGATCTAGACTGAAAAGAATAAAAGTTACCTTTAAAATTAGTTGTCTGATTTATATCATTGTTTGGACATTCAGCATATATGTTTAGCTCATTTGGCATTCTATTTGGCATTCTATTTTTAAAATTTTCTATTTTTAAAATGACTAAACTGATTATTTTCAATTTGCTTTTAAATTATCACCAAACCTGGAGCTCGTATACTAATTTGCTTCCAAAAGCAGATTTGTATAGTGGGAGTTACAAACTCCCTGAAAATAAGGGTTGCTGACTATATGCTAACAGCACAAATAGGTAGTTGAATCAATTGTTATTAAGTTTTGGAATTAAAGGAATTGATTCCCTCATACTGGTATAAATCAAGAGTAACTCTGCGGAAGTACATGTTGCTGCATCAGAGTAAGAAAATGGAGAATCAAGTCTAACATCTTTGAAAGTTGGGGTTTTTTTGTGCTTAAAAGCCTACTGTTCTTCTACAGCCATTTATAGTTGATACTCTAGAAGGGAAATTTTCCGTTGAAATTAAATGGTTCAGATTTGCAAGCAACGAGTAGCACTGAGAGAAGGCAGGCATTAAAAGACTAATAAAACAAACACTGGGCAAAGATTTGATAGCGAAATATTTATATAACTAATCTTCTCATTCTGCTTAATTTTCTGGTGGGAAGTTGATCCAGATCCTCAAAGGGATTTAGGCTCTTAACTGCCATTCAAATCAATGGAACTTCAGGACCTAACTACCTTTGAGGACCTGGGCCATTGTTTCTAGTCTCATGATCCAGTTATAAATAAAATCACCAACACCAAATAATGTGGTTACATGGATATACAAAACCCACCAGCAAATATAGTACAATGGGAACAAACAACAAAAGAGAACCTGCGCTACATAGAAAAAGTATGTAGACCTGCTTTCTTGGCTTATTCACAGTTTAGTCTCTTGTTTTGATCCTGAGTTCTGACAGGGGTTAGTCCTCCAGATCTAAACATCACTGACTTATTACATTCCCATTTATTTACACGAACATAGTGCAAAGGGAGTCAGAGATCGGTGGCCTCATGCACTCCTGCTTTCTCTTGCAAATTCAAAGATTTATAGATTATTTTTTAAGACCAGAAGGGACCATTAGATCTACTTTGACCTACTGTATGACAGGCCATTAAGTTTCAACCAGTTACCTTGGTAATGAGCCCAATTTGTTTGACAAAAGCAAATCTTCCAGAAAGGCATCCAGTCTTGTTTTGGAGACATGAAAAAAAAAGATCCACCTATTCCCATGGTAATTTGCCCACATCTTGCTGGGCATGCTCAGGAAAATATAAAAGGGAGCAACACAGCTCAGTCAAGGGGGGCTGCTGAAGGGGAAGGATGCGGACTGTTGGTTTTCTCCAACAGACTTGGCAGACTTGGACTCTAGAGCCAAGCCACGCTGAGCCCCAGACTGATCCTAGGCCACCAGATAAACCCCAAAGAGGGACTGAGTTGCCAGGAGCCACACCAGCAGAGGACCAGGGAAGCCCTGGGAAATCATGAACGTTGCCACTGAAGACAGGGTACAGAGTAGCCCAGGGGACTTGAATGGTAATTTGGTGGATGAATTGGGGTACCACTCAGTGTGTTTTGGGAGGGGTCTTGCTGATTTGTGGAGTATAAACCCCCCTCCACCGACAGGGCCCTGGCTGAGGCTTGGAGGAACAAGAAGGGCTTGGGCCCTCCTATCCCAGATGCTGCACCCCCCTTAGGTGGAGCCCCACTACCCCAAGGGCTGTTAGGCCACACTGCCCTGGATGGAGGTCTGCTTTACTGACTGTCTACTACCGCACTGCTCCAGACGGGGGCGCTGTTCTGACCCTGACTTGACGCCATTTCCCTGCCTTCACAGCTCATGTGACCTGATGCCTGTGACAGGGCGTACCAGTCCGTGACCCTTGTTTATAAAATCCTTTGAGAGCTTGAAGCTGAAATATGTTTCCATGATGATATGTACTGTTCTTCCAGTTCTTCCAGTGCTGGCTTGTTAGTGACAGCAGCCAAGCAGTACTACAATTAGAATTTTTTCAAATTAAGCATTGCAGCATTTTGCCCTTCTGTTTCCAGCACAACTAGAAAGACTAACACTTGGACTTGTGAACAAATGAAGAAAAAACAATTTCACAGGCCTTTCAAATGTAGTAGTGTCTTGTAACTAACACTAAAACCATGAAGAAACCAAAAAGAGACATACAAGTGCATCATTGCGGATGTGTAGGAGATTGTAACCTGTATGTAATTTCACCGGGGAATAGAAATAAAACTCCAAGCCTCAGTGCCTTTTAATGTTCTTTCATCAGGTTGTTTTGTTTTTAAAATCCTCCAAAACACAAAACAAAGCCGAAGAACACAGGGCAGTAATTTCCCCAGAGGTTTGCCCTGCTTACCCAGCTAGCAGGGGACAATGCACACTTTTCCTCGTAGACTCAGCTTCTCCTTATACTCTGCCTCAGGCAGCCATATGACCAGCTGGAACCTTGTTAACCCATTACAGACTGCTGTACCTTTACCTTATCACATAGATATTGACCTACTATCAGACAGGCTTATGATCACACTTTTCCTTGCTTATTATGGGCCTGGTGCAGCATCCCTTGTACGTTTAACTCCCCACTGACTTGAGCATGAACTTTCAATGTGCAAGAAATGCATGATCAATCATGTTGTGGGCATTGGCCCAGATCCTCAGGGCTATTCAGGTGCCTGACTTCTATGGGAGTCAGGTGATTAAACTCCTTTTGGGAATCTGGGCCATTGTGACCACCGGAATAAATTTGTTTGCAGTATAGGAAATCTCAATGTTTAAAGCTGGCCAGGTTCCCATGTGCATTTTCTCCCAGTCTTTACATAGTCTACAGAGCCTTTAAATTTAATAGTCAATAGATGTTTTGAGAATTATAGACGTCTATATCTGCTATAATAGATCCAAACATCTCTGATGCTTGGCTCCAAACTGGGAACTTGTCAAAGGCCTTTTGGAAGTCCTAATAAGTTATGTCAACCAGTTCTCCTTTAGCCATTATTTTACTGCCACATTTAAAGAATTCTAAGAGACCAATGACACATTTCCTTTGCAGAAATTGCAGGTTAGACCCTTTCATATTATGATCTTCTTGATGTGTTGTTTATTCTGTTCTTAATTATTGTTTCAACCAACCAATTTGCTAGCTATGGATGTAAGGCTTATTGGTGTAGAATTCTACAGATAACATCTAGGGTCTTTATTAAATATAGATACAGCACTTGCTACTCTCCAATCATCTGAAACAGTGGCTGTTCTTAATGAGATATTGTTGTTAAGCAGCTCAGCTACTTCTTAGTTAAACGCCTTCAAAACTCTTGGATGTATCATCTGGGCCTAGTCACTTATGGCTATTTAAATGATTAATTTGTTTCATCACCTCTTTTGACACCTCAGTCTCATCTAGGTTACCAAAAAAAAAAAAAAAAAAAAACCCCAAACAAAAGCCACTGAATCAGCATGAAGATATTTAGCACGCTGGGGATTCTTATAATTAGATACATTGGAGTAAATCACTGGGTCCCAGACACATATAAACCCATGTAGCGTATTGGTGCAATGTTAGTGCACTAGACTGACACACAACTGCTGCTAGATTTTCTGATATCTGTGCCTCTGTTTATATACGTTTCCTATTGCTTTTGAGCTTATAAAATGAAGCATATTTAAATAGAAGTGGCTAAACAGGTTTTTCAAGGCAATTTGTTTTGAGGGAGCCTCCCAAACTCAGCTCAGAAAAACTGAACGGGGAAGAAATAATCCCACAAAAAGGAATGAGCTGGACTAGGTAACATGGTAGTACAGAAAACAAAAAGCCCACAATGGGTAGTCTATATAGTACACTCACCATTTCTAGCTCCAGTAGTCATGCAACAAGGGGAGGTTTCCTGAAAGTTGCAGGTGTAAAGAAGGCCTTACAAGATCACCCATTCATAAGACACTCATCTGGTCATCACATTGCTTCTCACTGTCAAACGGAGAAAAATTATTTAAGTGATTCTAAAAGCTTTTAAGACTGGATTAAGTGTTTAATGAGAGTCTCTTATGGTATTTTTAAAAAGTTTCCATGCACCTTGCAGGTCTTTCACTTTGACTTTTCCTTTTAATTTCCATTTAACTATCTTCTTCATTTGTGTCATTTCCCTTTTTGAAACAAAACACTACTGTGGTCGGTTTCTTTGCTATTCCCCCACCACCACCATGTTAAATTTAATTACATTATGGTCAGTATTACTGAGAGATTCAGCTATATTCATCCCTTGGATCAGATCTTGTGCTGCACTTAGGGCTAAATCAAGAATTGCCTTGTCCTTTGTGGATTCCAGGACTAAGTGCTCCAAGAAGCAGTCATTAATGGTCTCCAGAAATTTTCTGTCTGCATCCCATCTTGAGATGACATGTTCCCAAACAATATGGGGATATTTTAAATCCCCATTATTGAGTTTTCTGGTTTTGTAGTCTCTCTGTGAAATGCTCAGGGAGAATAATCACCATCCTGGTCACGTGGTCCACAGTATGTTGCTGCTGTTCAAGCATGGAATTTCTACCCATAGAGATTCTCTGATATAGTATGATTCATTTAAGATTTTTACTACATTTGGCTCTACACTTTCTTTCACATCTAGCACCACTCCCACACCAGTACAACCCATTCTGTTACTTCTATATGTTTTGTACCATGATATTACTGTTTCCCATTGATTATCATTGTTCCACCAAGTTTCTGGGACATCTATTGTATTAATATCCTCATTTAGTACCAGGCATCCAAGTTCACCCATCTTAGTATTTAAACTTCTAACATTTGTATATAAACATTTGTATATTTTGTCAATATGCAGTTGTTTGCCTTCATGTGATGTAATTGAATGGGACTCTTTCATTTGATTGTTTCTCTTCAATTCCTACCTGTACTTTATCAACTTCTATCCTTCTCTCTTTACTAGGATATAGAGAATCCCCATTAATAAATCCTCCCATCAGGGATGTCTCTGTTTGAGCTGTGCTTGTCTGCATTTGTCAGCTTTTCCTCAGCCCTTACTTTAAAAACACCTCTATGACCTCTTTCATTTTACGTGACAGCAATCTGGTTCCATTTTGGTTTAGATGGAGCCCATCCTTCTCGCATAGGCTCCTCCTTTCCCAAAAGGCTCCCCAGTTCCTAATAAACCTCAATCCCTCCTCCAAACACCACTGTCTCATCCAGGCATTGAGTCCCTGCAGTTCTGCCAGTCTAACTGGTCCCGTGCATAGAACTGAAAGCATTTCAGAGAACGTTACCATAATAGCTTACACTCACACTGGCTTTGCTCAGATTGTCATCCTGAAGTGTATACTGTATTTACAACTCTTGCAGTATAGTATACTGTAGTACATTATATCCTTATCACTCTCTTCAAACCTGTAAAGAATTGGGGTCTACCTTATAACATCCTCTCGCAGCAGGACAGAGGCTTGGGCCTGCTGAGCCCACACCCTCCCTGGGGAAATTCTGCCTAGCACTCTCTTACAGAGCTAGTTTCCAGGCCGACTAATTGCTGAGCATTTTATTTCAGGCCTTCTTAATGAAAACAGGATCAAAGCTTCACAGCCTCTCCCCTCAAAGTCTGTTTACATTACATCCCTTCCCCCAAATCCACCCCTCACCCCACAAGTTCATCAGCCTAAAAGTTTCTGTTCTTGCCTTTGCCATAACAGGATTACCCTAGTCTCCCATCTGTCTGTCTGTTTCTTGGCACCACTCCTCCCAGTAGTTATACTAACCACTGACATGTATTGCCATCCCCTTCTCTTTCCCGCTCCTCCTTTTATGAGGATCAGCCAATTAAGTGTGCAGGTCTTTTCCCAGGTGCAAAGTTGGGGCTAATTAGCCAACCAACCAGCTGCAGGTCGCTGACCCTCAGAGGAATGGTACCCCTTATACCTTCATATATTCTGATTATTGTGATAATGTGATTATTAGCAAATGTGATGGTAGGGACAGGGCTGGATTAACTCTCTTGTGGGCCCAGGGCTATTAGATCTTGTAGGGCCCCTGTATACAAGTCTTTTTCCTAATTTAAAACAAAATTATCACAATTATGGCATCGAGACTCTTAACACTATACTAAACTTGCCTTTTAATTAATATAAAGCCATTCTGTGGTTACATTTCAGTCTTAAAACATGTAGAAGAGGGGTCGGCAACCTAAGGCATGCGTGCCAAATGTGGCACACGAAGTGGTTGTGAGTGGCTCTCACACTCATATTGGGCCCATGTCACGTGGGAGAAGAGTGGGGGGAAGGGGCGGGGCCCCCCTTAGCCTAAGGCCCAGGGCTGCAGCCCCTAAAGCCCCTGGGTTAATCCGGCCCTGGCTAAGGAATAAAAACACAGCTACATTTTATGAGATGGAAAGATGGAAATGGCGACTGTTCACTCATAAACAAGTTTAGGATAATTCTCAAAGTTTCATGGACAATAATACCCGAAAATCCTGTTGTTATTAATGTGATATTCTGAATGCAACTCCTGATGCACCTCTTTTGAAATGTGCTCTGTAAGGTGAATCTAAACAATGAACCAATCAATGGCTGGTTTACTACATCCAATGGGATCTCTGCTCACAGCATGCAGATCAGGTGATAAAAGAGATTTCATGAGGGATGTTGCTGCATTTGAGATAATAGAAGAAAAAAATTGAAAAGAATGAAAAAAACCCAGAATCTTTGCTATTTTAAAAACTGTGCATCTTTTCTTCCCCCTCTGAATAACATCTTTCACTTTCTCTTCTACACTCTATGGGTATGTCTACACTGCAATGTAAGCCTTGAGCCCAAACCCCCCTTCCATCCACACACAAATCTCCCAGACTCAGTCTCCGACTTAGGGTCCTAAGACCCTGCAGAGGTGAAAGGTTCAAACCTGAGTCAAGCTGAGACCTAGGGTTCTAGCCTTATTGCTTAGCAGTGTAGTTGCAGCTTCCCTGAGTCGGATCCAGAGAATCTGTTAAAACTATCCCATAGGCCAGCTTCCTGTGTCCTCTCTATTCCAAGATTGCCAGTCAGCTCCAGGAAAATGGAAGCAACCCCCCTTCGCGTAGTGCAGCAGCTCAGTGAGTCATTGTTACCTCTTCTGACTGCCAAGCTGCAAACAGACCATGAAAGAGCCTCTGTGTTTGCAATGAAGACAGAACAGAAAAAGTCTTTTGCAAAGCATGTTGCTTCATGGTTGCAAGAGCACAGCCAGATTTTGGTAAATGTCTGGCGCAAAGCCAGCAAAACAGTGGATTTTAGTAAGAACACCAGAAATGATCAGGCACACCAGCAAACTGCGAAGAAGCTGGCAGAGTTGCAAATTTACCAAACTGTTGAGCAGTGCAGTGAGCAGTTTAAGCAGCTCATGACTGAGTACAGGAAAACCAGGGACCAGAACCACACCTCAGGTGACTTGCCCATTTCAGAAGGAGTTTAACCTGGTGCTGGGTACTGGGTTGAGCATGGAGTCAACCCTGGTGCATGATGACCTGGTCAGCTGGGGTGGCTACCTGCTGGCCCCAGAATCCAGTATGGGGGCTAATGGGAGCCAGCAGCAGGTGCTGACTAAGGACAGTGAAGTGACTCTGTCACTGAAACTCATCACAGTGGAGGCTTTGCTGCAGGATCAGCAGCAGCACATCCTGGGGCCATATTCAGAGTAGCTTTTTGATGCTCCCATGAAAGAACAGCCCTCTGTGGAGACTTCAGCACCACCCAGCTCCGCTCTGCCTCCAGCCCAGCCTTGGCTTCTCGGCCCCACTCCTGTCCCCTGCCACGCCCCCAGCCTGAGCTGCAGCTTTGGCCTCAGGGCATGATCTGGGTAAGGGAGGGTGCAAACCAAAAAAGTTTGGGGACCACCAAGGTACGTAGTTACATTGCAGGAAAGGGCAACTTTAATAGGTGACCAACCCTCTCCACTCGCAGATGTGCTGTTCAGTCACTATCTACTTGAATACTGCAGATTTTCCACTGGCAGATTGGAATAACATCTCCCGTTGCCAACTGGGCAAGACAAGAACTGTTATAGCCTCCGAAATGTGGAAGGCCTGAAATGATAGAAAAAGCTTTTGTATCAGTGTCACTGACGGCCTCCCCAAACCCAAGTAGTTCTGCAATTTTTAGGGAAAAAAAAAATCAGCTTTGGATTTGTAACTTACCATTGTGCCCACAGTTCTTTCACTGTGATTAACCAGGCTATGTCCAAGGAGCTCCTGTGATCTGAAGCATCCCTCTCACAATACATAGAAGTTCAGTTTGGAAAAGTAACATTTTATGGTCTTGAAATTACACAAGGATTTTTTTCTGTGCTGCTGCACTGAGCAATTTGAGACAATAACTCTCTGTCTTGTTCCATTCCAGGCTCCTCGACTTCTATAGGCTGCAGTACCTCCACAGCTTGCCCACAGTACAGCAGAAGCTTGGCCCAATGTACCTTCATGGGCCGTTCTAAGAGGGAGTATTTCTATGATGAACTTAGGGTTGAAGTTCTGGAATATAACTATTGTACTTATATTTCAGTGTATAGCATATATAACAGTATAAACAAATCATTGTCTGTAGGAAATTATAGTTTGTACTGATTGCACAAGTGCTTTTTATGTAGCCTGTTGTAAAACTAGGCAAGTATCTAGATGACTTGATGTACGCCCTGAAAGACCTCTGCGTACCCTCGGGGGTATGTGTGCCCCTGATTGAGAACCACTGCCATGAGGCAAGGGCGAAGAAGGTGCTGGGGCCGTGGGTAAGTGGCCCAGGGAGACATAGAAGATATAGTAGCATGCTGAGAGGTTAAAGAGATTGCTAGTAGGGTCCCTTGGTTGGGACCCAGAGTAGTGGGTGGCCCTCGGTTCCCCCACTTGCCGCTGGGGATTGGGACTGAGATACTAACTCCCTCACAGAAGGAGGAAACATGGATAGTGACACGGCCAGAGGGCTGAGCCACAAAGAGGACACTGCTGTTCCTATGGCTGTGAGAGGGGCTGCAGTCGGACAACAGAGAGGAGTGATGGCGGGCAAACTGCGGACAGGGGGCATTGGCCTGGAGCTAATCCCCAGAGTGACCAGGAGGAGGTCCCGGCCCAGTAGTGAGTGATGCGCCCCGTGAGAGCTGGGCTTTCTAAAACAGAGAAGAGAAGCGGCAAGTAAGAGCACAACTGTCATGTATGTGAATGGAGGCTTCAGGCACATTCTCAGTAAATAACGAGAACATGACAGGCAGCGGTACGAAGCCCTGAGGAAGGGCCAGTTTTTGCAGATAAAGAAATGCACCAGCTAACGCACCAGTAATGATAACAAAGCTAGAGCAGACTTTGGCTTGGCCACACAGCTGTTTGACAGTGTCATCCTGCCAAGTAAATGTGTGCACATCACGGCACTAATAGGTGATAAAAATGATGATAAATAATATTGAGTGCTATCCCATAAGTACATGTGTGGAAACTAAAGCTCTCCCCACCACTAATTTCTAGGGCTTTTCGCTTTCATCTAGTGTCCCATTCTCCTTCAGAAAGAATAAAAGCTGAGTAAGAAGGAAATGTCATGAGAACTCCATCTCTGCCATTATTTGCTTTTGGAGCTCACCAACTTGGCAAGAATAATGCTTGTTTAAGGGCCTGATCCAGTGTTTTTTGAAAATTCACATTGCCTTTAGTGAGAATTAGGCTGCACCCTTAGTGTTTAGCATATAGACTACTTCATTCATGTTGCCACTCCAAGTATCTCTGATTTTTTTTTATGTTAGGCTGCCTAATGTTCAAGTTTAGTGTAATTTGTTCAGTAGCACAGCTGACATGTTACTAGCAAATGCTACAGAAAGTAAACATACTGTTCCTTCTCTAATGTAAATCAGCTGCTGTTTCTCTATCAAGCACATTTAAAGTATTATTGCTTTTGTAGTGGTCATTTCTGGGGCTTTAATATCAACAGAGGTCCTGAATGATTGTAGTAATGAGATGCCATGATACTGTTTGCCACATATATGCACGCATTTTGCATGGATGTACATTTAGTAAAAAGCCTGAGTTTGATCTCATTTACACTGGTGTAAATCAAGAGTAACTCAATTTAAATTAATGGATTTACAAAGGTATAAAACCAGGCAGAACATAATTGTACCTACATACTATACATACACTGATACACCGGTAGAGTAAGATTATCGGATTACACTTCTTTTCAACCACTTTTCCTCTTTTGGCAAGTACAAAATGGGACACATCCATGCCAGGCACATGTGGGGTGCTGTCATTGATCTGGACTTGGATCCAGATGCAGTACATGCTACATGGCAGCAGCTTCACATAAGGGAATTTGGGGAAGGTGATCAATAATATTAGAAAGCATGGTCACAGACAGACAAAAATGTGTCTCTTCTTCCTTTAATCTCCTCTTATCATGTTTTGGGTTTTTTTTCCTTGAGTGGCAGCGGTGTTGAATACTAATAAGGTAGCACTTGGTGCAACTCCAGCAGCCATTTGCAGTTCATTCAGGTTTTGACTAGTCAAAGTGAATTTGTGCCAATAACTTGCAAGTTTTTCTAAACCACTACAATGGGTCCATTTCTTGATACCATCAGTACAAGGAGCTTGAAGCAGTAGCGTAGGATATTCTAAATAGACACAGGACATGCAATAATAAATGAGCATATTTCTTGTCAGGATAATCTGTTTACACTATCATGCAATTTATCTTCACAAACTAAAAGGAAAGGTTCCAGAGGGGTAGCCGTGTTAGTCTGTATACAGCAAAGGAAAGGAAAGGGAAAGGAAAGGAAAACAATAACAGAACATCAACATTGTACATTAGGAAACAAGAAACAATGGTGGTGGTGACACAGCAGGTTGAGTTGCTATTGCAAATGTAATTGTATAGTCTTTACTGAAATAGAGTCTCAAAGATCAGTACGGAGCAGAGAGAGTGCCATTTTAATTGGCCCTGCTACAGGAGTATTGCAGAATCTGGATCAAATTCAGCTCTCAGCTATATCCAGTCAATGCCCATGGAGTCAATAGACTGAATTTTTGAATGGATGGAATTTCCCCATCTTACGATACTCTGATAGATCAGCCTCATTCACTACCAAAATAAAATGCTATATAGTATCAGCTTTAATGCCCCACCATGCCAATATACAGAAGGTGCTTAGGGATAAGAGATTTATGTTAACAAATGGGGAATAAAAAAAAGATACTCATATTCAATAGAATGAGATGACTTTATTTATTTGTTTTTTTAGTCCAGTACTATAACTCAATGAACGTGACAAGAGCAATGGAAAGATCATTTCATTTTGACTTCTGATGTTGAAAATCTCTGCACTCCTTTCTTAGGGAAATTCCCGCTGAAATGAATGGGAGTTTGTGTTGACTAGGGCATGGAGGACTGGACCCTAACTGCTAAATTATCAAGATCTAGTAATAGCCAGAGTTTCTTGCTTTATAGTTTTATTAATAAAGTGGAGTCAACTTCCATTCTGTTACATGGCTATATATCTGAGTCACTGCAGAGTTATAATTTACACCTTACTTACTGCAGACATCTAGTAGAATCACTGCTTCATGATTTCACACTACCAAAAACATAAATAAAATAAATTCAGTGTTGCCTATTCATAATCCTTTATTATGAATGTTGTAATATTTGGTGTTGAAGTCTTAGCTACTGGAATCAGATTATTACCACAGATCTTATTTTTTTGTTTTTGTTTTTACAAACATTTCTAGCTCTCATGGCTGTGGAGAACAGCTTGAAAACATGAACCCTAAATAGTCCAGCACTAAAAGGCAGATAAAAATAACCCCAATTTTTAAAAAATCTTGATTTTTGGAGGATGACGTAAGTTTTGGACACTAGGGGCTGGTAATACCGTGTTTTTACTTTAATTTTGATTAGAAACAGCTTTTACTTTGATTTAAGGGCGCCATTATATCTTTATCAAAGACTATGTCTGCCATAAGTGGGATCAGCTCAGGTATGATGTATAGCTGTCTGGTCAGGAAATGCCTGTACTAAGACACACTGGATAAGTCTTTCAGTCTCAAGACCTCCCTTTTTATGACTCCGTGCCACAGACAGCCTGTGGCATGTTAACTCCCTGGCCAAATGAATCCTTTGTGTAATTCCATTAATGTCACTGGAGCGATACCACTGATGAAAATGCTCCCTTGTTATTTTGGGGAAGCCCCAAATGGGGCACAATGTTTTTCTTTGTCTGAGCTGCCTCTTATCCTGCATACATGGAACAAGTGTCCTGAATTTGGACCTAAACCTTGTGCTGATTTAAAAGCCATGTTTCCCACTAGCTTCATGTGCACAGTGATAGTCTTGATTATTATAGGCTTATGCTGATGCCTGATAGTTGTATTACAACAGCTGGTGGAAACATTGCAGATCGTTTGGATCCACAGCTGCAAGGTCTACCCTTATTCCATTTCGGGAACTGACACCTTTGCTTGAAGCAGCTGCCCTCTTGAAAGCTACTACAGGTTTTATCCCACAGAGTGCTCAGCTGAACACAAAAAGCTATTATAGTGTGAAGAAAATGGCTTTTATAATTCATGCTTGAAGAAACAAAGTGCAATTTTCTGTTCCAAATAATTTTTCTGGGGGGAGCTTTATAGACCTACAACTAAAAAAAAGAGACATTACTGAGCTCACAAATTCCTCACCTCTCCCACACTGTTCTCTCATTTCTGGCTCACACTCAGTGGTGGAGGGAAGTGCCAGTTCCACCTTTTCATCTTCCCTGCTGCAGTGTGGATTTGACTATAGAGGAGGACTTGTTCCAGGCCTTATGCACATAGGGGCTCATTTGGAAGTGATAGCATTGTGTCAACATGTGACAAGTTTAGTGTCTATTCACTCAGCAGAGCCTGCAGTCATTTTCACCAGCTTCATTGACTGGCAGCTCCTTCAGTTGGCCAGTCTGCCAGGTTTAGAGAGACTGGGACAAACACTGTAAAGTCGACAGCGACATTCCAGGTTCTTAGGGACGCATGGTCACTGTAACACCCATTCACTGCATCATATTCCAGGTTTTGGCTTATCAAGAAGAGACCCTGCAAATGACTAATAAGTACATTCTTTTGTTTAAATCAGCTCAAATTAAGTTAAATATTACCTGAAGGGAGATGTTCTTACTCAAGTATCCCTTTGTCTTGGAAACATGTTTGACTTGGACTTGTGTTTTAGTCTGAAGTAGCCTGAGTCCCACTTTAATCAAAGTTAAGATTTGACCTAGGAAGCTCTTCAGCAGGATTTTTCTGATTCAGTTAAGAATTTAGGAGTTCTGTGACAATTTCCAATTGACAGCTGTTCAGTGCATGGCAAATGCAGTGTTTCTGAGAACTAATTTTCTGCCTTTTGAAATCACATTATTAGTTAGATATAATATCTGCAGAGAAAATTGGCTGCATTGTTCTTCTCTGAGGGTGGAAAAGAAAAGAGGTTGGTAAAAAGCATGTGACTGTTTTTTCCCCAGAGCTTCTAATATCAGGGACAAATGATTATTGGCAATGCCATTTCACCTCTAATGCGCAATCTTCTAATACTACACCCACTCAGTGCCACTACTTATATCCATGTTATGGCTACTATATATCTGATGTGTAACGTCCATCACTGCTGAACTTGGCCTATGCGATGACTGGTGTGTGAGGGTTTTGTCTTCCTGCTTATTGCTTCCTGTTCTGGTTTGTTTCCTGGTTCCTGCTCCCTGAACTCAGTGTTCCAGTTCCTGGTCATGTGTGTGTGGGTTTTGTTTTTTAGGAATGCTATTCTGGGGTACATCAGAGCGTAACATCCATAAACATCCATGGGGGTTTGCTTGTTTATCTCTCTTGAATTTGGCCTAGGGTGTAATTGTACCTACATTGTAAGCTCTTTGCGGGCAGGGACTGTCTTTTTTTGTTCTCTCTTTGTACACACCTAGCACAATTGGGTCCTGTTCCATGATTGAGGCTCCTAGGCACTTGCACAATATAAATAATAATAACAGAGTCCCTCAAACATCTGAAACCATCACTTAAGTGGCAACTCCCCTGATTGCAGAAGCATTCAAACCCATTTCTAGAAAAACATAGTTTCTGCCAAATTTCACTGTGGTTTTGTTGTTTGTAAAACATCCATTAGGAGCTTGGGGTGGAGTCCACTTGAGTTAATTTAGTGTGGAGCAAAATCCAAGCTTGATTGTGCTCCCTCTCTTATTTGTCTGTATTTTGAACTGAAGTGAAAAAGCACTCAGCTTGTGAAAATCAATGTACGTTTCTGGTGGGTTAGTAATTTTTTCTAGGTTTTGTGATTAAATCGTAGCCTCTACTCAAGTGTTTGCTGCAACCTATTATTCACTTTTTAATGTGATTTAAAAGCATCCTGAGTAAATCACTAAGCTCTAAAGAAGGGCAGAGATGCTGAGTGAATTTATCAACTGTTGAGGAATATTCCTCATTTCTGAGCTCTGCTTTCCTGAGGCACAGCCTAGCTCAATCACTTCTTTGAGAGAATTATTGAGATTCTGTGAATCTCCAATATTGTCACTTAGGGGAGTCAGCTTCTTGCAGAGATTCTTGATGTTCTTCCCCCACCACCATTTAAAAAAAATTAGTTAGGATGCCTTAAAACCAATGGAAATTCAGAAAGCTTGGCTAATACTGATAATGTAATAAGCTCCCTATCTCCCTGCAAGCAAAGAGTCCACACACGGTACAAGGGATTTATGACTTCAGCAGGAAAAAGAAAATCTTTGGTGAAAGAAACTCAGCACTAGGCTTCAAGCTGAGCAGCAGTTTGAAACAGCCCCAGTGTTTCTCATGATGGCAGGGATAACACTACAGTAAATTTAGATTCCAGGCAGGAGATGGTTTCTGGGTCCTGTGGGAACCACTTGGCAGAACTGTGCCATCACATTGAATTGAGGGTTGATTGAGATTCCTTGGCCTCTAATGGAGTTAAATCCATCTCTGACTGTTGTCAAATAATCCTGCCAGGGATTGATTTATCTATGCAGTAAAATCCCTGAAACGCAAGTTTTTTGCTTTTGGAATGAAAAATACTCCAAGGGGCAGGTGTTGCCAAAAAATGTATAAAGTGAGGATAGTCCAGATCTGCCTCTGAGGTGTTTTTCCCCCACTACTTTTTCAAATCACAGAAGCCAAACACTGGATTTAGACTATAAATGGGCTAGATAGCCTCTTCCCATGGTAAAACGCAAGGGATAGAAATCTGAGAGATTGCCCTTGCAGAGATTCTCTCGTATCATTTCTTGGCAAGGGGGGATGGCTGCCCCTCTGCAGAAAGAGCAAGCCATGGTTTTCCCAAGGGATCAGTGGAAGATCAAAGCTGTACATTCAGAGGCCTTGTATTACCACAGCAGCTATGGACCCTATCACCCCCATCCTCTCTGTGGAACTCTAATGAAGCCCAGCTAACAAGGATTTCCCTTAGCTTTGGCTAACCCCCTTAAAGGGCTCCTCTATGGAAAAAATAATGCTGTCCCAGATGGCACTAAATTTTCCTTGTAAAGTCCACTGGATTTAGGGGCAGGAACCTAGGACCTCTATTATCAGTGCATCACACTTGGGCCTGATTCTGCTACTCTCACTGCACAAGAGGCCCCATTATATAAATTATTTCAGTGGGACTGCTCACTGAGTAAAATACTACCCATCCTCAGTAAGGGTGGGAGACTCAAGATCTATGGGACTTAATTCCTGATGAGCCCTTTCGCTCTCAAAAACACCAACCAAACAAAACAGTCATGAAATTACCAGTGTTGGCCCTGAACTTTTGCCTCCTCTTGCTCATGTCTTTCCACCACCTCTTATGATGTCACATTTTAATTATTGCCATCCTCTCAATTTAAGGACTTTCCCCTTCACAAGAGATCTTGATCATGTAATTCCACACATTTGGGAGGAGTCCCCAGCTAGAAGGGAGAGAGAAGAACAGAGGCACAAACTGAGATGAGCAGTCCTTCATCTGAGCACTCACTCATTTGCTTGTATCTGGCTGTTGTGAGGCTCCTAGGACACCTAGTTGGCACAGGAGATCCCCAATCTAAACTAATTTGGGTGATTCATCTTCTCCCCTCAGGTTCTCAGACATGGGATGTGTCATTTTAATGTTAAAATTTACCTCAGAATAAGGTTTTCTCACTGTCTATAGAGTGAGTTTTGACCTTGTGAAGGGGCATCTACTCCACACAGGATTGAAAGTGGTGAAGGTGGCCTGGCAGGCCAATTAACTCCATAGGGTGGACCTTGAGGAGGAGCCAGGGAGCACACCACTAATTAGGAGTTGGTGCAGCTGGGCCGGAACAGGCAGGGCCAACCAGTATAAAGCCCAGGAGCAGTGAGCAGCATTTGGGGGTAGGGGGGAAGAAGGCAGTGAGCGAGCGAGCGAGCGGCCGGCCGGCCGGCCTTGGGTGTTTGTTGTAGGGTCCTTGAGTTGAAACCTAGTGTAGAGGGCAGGCCTGGGTTCCCCTATCAGCCACTGGGAAGTGAAGGGTATTGGAGATGCAGGTCTGGAAGAACCTTTTGGAGTTCCCTGGAAGGGGAGGACCTTAGTGATCTGTCTGGAGGGCCAAGCCACAAAGAGGAGACTGTAGATCTGAGAGAGCAGAGCTTCAGAGTGAGACAGGATGGGGGAAAACACCACTGGAGGGAGAGTGTAAGCCTGGCAGAGCTAATTCCCAGGATGGCCAGTAGGTGATGCTGCTAATGGTGAGTTGACCCTATGATGGACCCATTCTAGTCTAGTTGTCCTTGCTTCCTGGCAATGACAACCTCCACAGGGTTAGGTTAGAACTGTTCACAGTCAAACAAATGTTGAAATGGATCCATGCATTCCTTCAATAGTACTGATTATATTTCTAACTACATGAAATAGCTAAAGATGGATTTTGTTGTTTTGTTCAGAGCTCTTATAGACCTGATAGAAGAACACTGCAGTTTTCTGGCAGTAGCTAACAAAATTTAGTTTGTTAATGCTGTTGGCTGTAATTAATAAAAAATGTTGTATGTGTTGGACTGGACTCTTGTCTGACTCTAGCCTCTTGTATTGTGAATTACATACTTAGGACAGTGCATGAGTGTGGGATTAACCTTCACTTCCTTAGCCAAAGAAGATATGTTAACACCTTCCACATGACAGCATGGCACTCCTTTGTCTCTGCTGATTCTGTGACCCTTGTTGAACAAGACCATCCAGTAGAAAGCCAGCCCTAAATATACAGGACCTCAGAGTTATGAACACCTTGGAAATGGAGGCTGTACTTTCAAATACAGCTTTGAAACTTTACTATGCAAAAAGAAAAATGCTGTTTTTAACCATCTTAATTTAAATGAAACAAGCACAGAAACAGTTTCCTTACCTTGTCAAATCTTTTTTAAACTTTCCCTTTCTTAGCAGTTCACATTTAATACAGTTCTGTACTGTATTTACTTATTTTTGGTCTCCACTGCTGCTTGATTGCATATGTCCGGTTCCAAATGAGGTATTTGGTTGTCTGATCAGTTTGTCGCCCTGGTGCTTGTAACTCTGAGGTTCTACTGTATACAAAATCCCTTCAGGTCATGAAGTTTATTTAGCTATTAGATTTTGTTATGACAGAATTTTACTAGCAGCAGTGTGTAAAGTTGAGGAGGCACAATTGACTTTCTATACCCCCTAATTTTATTTACTTGATATTTCACAAGTTTGCCCTTTGGGCTGAATTTTCTCATTCTGAACTGAGATGATTTTGGGGGGAGCTGGCCATGTTTCTGTTGGACATCTTGAGCTATGTGAGCATGGAATAAATCCCTGAAGCCCATTAACGCAACAGTAGTTTAATTTTAAATCTTTAGATTTGTCTCTTCATGACTGGAGACGTGATGCTTTCTCAGGGTATCCAGGACAGGGAGAGAACTTGCTATCCTCCTGCTTCAGTGAGAGAGAAACTTTTGGGTGCTAATAGGGTGTCAGTTCCCTCTCACCCAGGTCTATTAGCCACCCAAACAATCTCCTCAGAAGCTCTGCCAACCTTTACTCCACCTTATAAGTAATGCTTAGGGTACCCCAGTTCCCAAGCATCTTAGAAGCATCTCCCTGTAGTGTCCAGCCCTGTCACTGGACACTCTCAGTGATTACCGTCAGCTGTCTCCAAAGAGACAGCGTACACACCAGCTTGTTTGATTCAATTGAGAATGCATACTTCAATATGAAAGCACTGAGATGTGTTTTATTATGAATTTCTGTTTATTAATAAAGAACAGAGATACAAACATGTAGTGAGCAAGGATAATGAGAACCAAAAGATAACATGCTTCTACAAAAAGCCGTCTTAACTCTAGCAAATTAATTTTAGCTAAATCAGGTTCTCATCTAAAGCCTTTTCTGCAGAGCTTGTTTGTTTTTTTTCACTCATACCAGGATCCAGATTTTTTTCATGATTCTCCTACACTCTTCAAAGGAATGTTTCCCTTTCTCTTACAAATGGATAACAAATGGGTTCCAGCAGGGGTGCTGGAACAATTTGTATGGGGGTGGGGGGGTCGGGGGGGGTGTGCTGAGAGCCACTGAACCAAACTGTAAGATGTGTATAATGGAAAATACTTTGTCAGGGGGTGTGATAGCACCCCTAGCTCCAGCATCTATGGTAGGCCAGTAAACCTTTGAGATTTATCCTTTTTGAAGTGTAACCCCAGATAAGACATTTCTCCCCCTGTCACTTGTTCTCCGGTTCACTGGTGCCATGCCACCTTCACATTTCCTTTCCCCTGGTTAATGTGTTCTTCCTGTTTACTTCACTTGCAAATCTAACTCCCATTGTATTTGGTTCACAATGCTTAATTTACATTAGAGACCAGGATAGCTGAATAGATATTCTTTTTTCTGACAGAAGGCCTGTTTGCCCACTCTGCCTTGTTACAGACTTTAAAGCATGATATGAAGAGGCATACATAATTCCTCATATAGTATTAATACATATATTTCACAGTTATGATAATGACCAGCGTCACTAGCTTTCATTTGATACCCCACATGACAGTCTTTACAGATAACTACTATGACAGCAATGCGTTAGGTGTAGTGAGTTTTTCAGTCTTAAGTAGAGTTGCTGACAGAGTATTACAAAGCACTCTACTCAAAAGATGCCATTATCTGCAATACTGCCTTAGCTGCCATTCCCTAGCTTCCAACGATGTAGGAGCTGGAGCAAATACCAACTTTCAAAGATGTAGAGAAAGTTATCAGAGAGATTATGCCTGGGACAGTAGCAGGCAATGATCAGATACCAGTGGAGCTGCTAAAGGTGAGAGGAAGAAAGCTTGCAAGCGACCCCCATGCACTTCTCTGCACCTGCTGGGAAGAAAGTCACATACTCCAGGATCTGAAAGATGCAAACATAATTACTTTATACCAAAAAAAAAAAAAAAAAAAAAAGGGGGGGGGGGGAAACAGAGCAGACTGCAACAACTACTGAGGGATACCTCTGCTCAGTGTGGTTGGCAAGGTGCTTGCAAGAGTCCTGCTGAAATGACTCTAAGACCCTGTCTACACTTACCTCTGAGATTCGGCGGCAGTCGACAGGAGTTACGCAAGCTACGCAAAAAACGTACGTAACTCCTGTCAACTGCTCTGCTCCTCTTCTGCGCGCTGTCTTCACTGCACTGAGCCAACGGGAACCCTGTTCCCATCGACACAGCGCTACGCCACTTGTGAAGGTGGTCTTAATACATCGATTTCTGGATCGCCTGAGCGGATCTTCACTGACCGCTCAGTCGATTCAGAGAAATCGATCTGACGGCGGCGACTTTGCCGCCATCAGTGTAGCTGTAGCTTGCTGAGAGAGTTTTCTCCTGAGAACCAGTGCAGAGCTGGGCGCTCCACGACTGACCTGTCCTTCACAATGCACTTGTTGCAAGACAAAAGCTGTGAACAACAGGCACCTCTCTACATAGCATTTGTTGACCTACAAAAGGCCTTTGACATGGCTACCAGGAATGGCATATACAAGATCCTGTTGAAAATTGGCTGTCCACAACTCTCCCTGTTTAAGGAGTTCCATACGGGAAGGAAGGCAACTATCTAGTATGTAAATAAAACGTCGCCTGTTTGTCATTGATACTGGTATCAAGCAAGGTTGTGTTCTAGCACCTACAAGCTTTAGCATTTCTTCTCTATTCTTTTGATCATTTGTGAAAATGTACCTATTTGGCAGGCATACTAATTGAATCAAGGATGGACTGCAGCTTGTTTAACATTAGGCAATCTCAGAGTAAAAGGCGTGTCACCTAATTCACTGTTCGGGATCTGCTCTTTGCAAATGATGCAGCATTTGTCTCTGATTCACCTGATGCACTGTAGATCATGATGAACAAGTTCTCTGCATGTATCAAGTCTGGCATTGTAATCAGTATTAAGAAAACAGTTATCACGTCACAGGGCACGAACATCCTACCTAAATAATAATGAAGCTCTGAACAATGTGGATCACTTCTGCTATCTTGGCTCAACTTTAACCAGCTCACTTAGCCTTGATACAGAACTTGATGCAAGAATCAGCAAAACCTGTCACCTTTGGCAAACTTACCTCACGTGTCTGGAACAACAAGCTGCTAACTTTAAATACAAAGGTGTCTGTTTATCAGCCTTGTGGCCTCAGTACCCTCTTTAGAGCTGTGAAAGCTGGTCACATACTCCAAGCAAGAGCAGAGCTTGAACAGCTTCCACCTTTGCTGTTTCAGAAAAATCCTTGGAGTCACTTGAGACCAATGGATCACTAACAATGAGATCCTTGAGAGAACTGGCCTACAGTCTATGCAGGCTATGATGGACACTCGCAGACTTCGCTGGCTGGGACACGTGGAGCGCACGCCTCAAGATCATCTGCCAAGGGGTCTATGACCAGCTCAAGACCTACCTGAGAGCAGAGGAAGGCCAAAGTGTTGATACAGTGACAAGGTCAAGCAGGTTTTCAAAAAATTCAGCATTCCCATTGACAATTGGGAGAGTCCTGTCCACGATTTCTCAGTCTGGAGAAGCTGGGTTATAGCTGGTGCAGTCGTGGAGAGTCAGCAGAGAGCCCAGGCTGAGGCTCGTAGACGAGCCAGAAAGCAAAGTGTGCTCCAACCTCAATCTGGTGAGTGGACCTGTAGCTTCTGTGGGAAGGTCTGGTGCTCACGCCATTTGGACTCTTCTCCCACACTAGTGCCAAGCACCACTGACGGACTTCGTCCTTTCTTTTAATCTGTCAGGATGTTGGATGGCCATATTTTAAGCTTTGTTGGTGCAGGGACTACATTTTCCTATGTGTTTGTATAAATGCCTGCTATAATGGGGCCCTGAACCTCAGTGGGGCCTTTGGGCTCTACCACACTACATAAAGTAATGATAAACAAGATTTTTTTACTCTTTCAAAGAAAAACATACCCAAATCCTGAAGAAATCATTATGTGGCATAGTATGTTTGTGAAGATACAAGTACACACAGGCACATACTAGGGTGACCAGATGTCCTGATTTTATAGGGACAGTCCCAATATTCAAGGATTTTTCTTATATAGGTGCCTGTTACCCCTGACCCCGTCCCAAGTTTTCACACTTACGATCTGTTCACACTAGGGCACACACAGAACTCCATTTCCTATGTTTCACACCCCAAAGGTCACTTGGTAAAATTTCACCTGCAAATTGAGCATTTGGAGCCAAACTTTGTGACTTAGGACTATCTTTAGGTATTAGTGCCTCAAAGCACTAACAATATTAATAGTACCTGGCTCTTAAGTATTGTTTCTCTTCAGTAGATTACAAAAGATGTAAATATATTTATCCCCATTGTACAGATGGGGAAAAATGAGTCAGAGGTGTGGTCATCCAACAGGCCAATGCCAGAGTCACAAATAGAATCCAGTTCTCCTGAGTCCCAGCCCAGTGTGGTAGCCAAGATACCTCCTCTCTGACAAGGTTAAGAGATTTTATTTCAGTGTTTACATGTGTTCAGTAAATATTAGAAATCCCTGGGTGAGGAATTAATTTTTACAGAGCTATGTCACAGTGGATGGAAATCTATAGCCTCCCTCCTGAATAAATTAGCATATATCAAATGTAAATCTGAAAATATAGTTACAGCTGATCTTACTAATAGAGAGAATATTTATAAAACATTCTCTAGACATAAAGCCTCAGAGCCTTGAGCATATAAGCAAGACTGGCAAACCTTTTTCTGCAGGGTGTGGATCAAGTAAACAGCTTGCTTTCTTAGATGGTATATAGCTAGCAATCTCTAGTTCCAGAGCCGAAGCTACTTGGTATTCTTGTGGAGAAAAATCAACAAATAGCACAATTGTTTTCAATGGAGCTATGCATACACTTAAAATTTGCAATAAGGGGTCAACTCCTTTCATTTTAAGCACAATATGACATTGGTGCAGGATCACCTCTTAACCTCTCTGTGCCTCAGTTCCCCATCTGTAAAATGGGGATAATACTTCCTTTCCACCACTCATTCTCTTGGCTTGTCAATTTAGATTGCAAACTCTTTGGAGAGGGGACACTTCTTATTATGTGCTAAGTTTGTACTGCACAATCGTGACCCTAATCTGGGTTGGACTCTCTATATGCTAATATGATATAAATAATCTTTAGCAACTAGTCAAAAGCAATTAAATACATAGGCTGAAAGAGATACAGGCACACTTGAAAATAGTTTGGTTGCTTGGAACAGCAATGACCAACACTTGTGCTGTAACTGCTCTTAACCAGGAAAGAGGTGGTTTGTATTAACGATACAACACTTTTTTTTATTACCTCTGGGAGCTGGTAATAAGCATTCTTTTTTTACTTCAAGAGAAATATGGGATTCTGGTCTTGTATGAATATTGTGACTATTAGATGAAGGTTTGGTTTGCAGGCCCAATTCTGCTGATCTTATTCAATTAGCTGCTTGGAGACCACGCTCGATAAAGGCAAATCACATTTGTGTGACTTCTCTCACAAAAGTTTAACGCATTGTATAATTAGCGGAGATTGAGTGCTTCCTTTATTGCAGCAAGGCCTTCCCACCTGTAGTTCTGACAGGCCTAACATGTTGCTGACAGAATGACTCTAGACCCAATTAAATATGTACACAGAGACTTAAATCATGTCTCCCCTGAACCATACACACAGAAAGGGGAGGCAGAGAAAACAAGGAACCTCAGAAGGATTACCTAGCAGTCGTCCCTTCAGGGTTTTGGGGGAGATGGGCAGGCAGGAGAAGCAGCAAATGCTTTGGATTTTGGTTCTATGGTTAACAGAATTCCCTGATGTGCAAAAGGAGGAACGGAGCCCCCTGGAATAGCAGCTTCTCTGTGCTTTTGCTGCAAATTCCTCTTCCTCTAATAGCATAGCTTGGGCAGGAGCCCTGGGGCTACTAGATGTATCTCATACAGCTGCACAGTGGAAGCAGTGGAGGAGACTCTGCTTAGAGCACCATTAATTCCCAAAGACAGATCAACTGGACCAGAGGGGGACAATGCTGCATAAACCAGCTGGCCCCTACTGATCACCCCTGAAATCTCATGAAGCCCAATCCCTACTGTGAACCTGTAGGCAAGGGGATTGCTGAGGTAATGTGTATAACTTTTACACTCTTCTTTTTCCTGCACCTCAGCTTACCTTTCTGCAGAAGCACAGGCCAGAGTTCTGTCTTTTCTGGACTTTTCAGAAAAGCATGACACTATAGAGAAAAGTATTAAAATTAAGCTCTGGAACAGGCAAAGTAATCACCATCATTGGAGGTTTTAAAGAACAAGTTGGACAAACACCTGTCAGGGATGGTCTAGGTTTACTTAGTCCTGTCTCAGCACAGAGGGCTGGAATTGATGACCTCTCAAGGTCCTGTCCAGCCATATGATTCTGTGATTCTATACAGAATCATATGGCTGCACTTATGGCAGGACCATTATTTAGACGATCGCTGACAGGTGTTAGTCTAACCTGCTCTTAAAAATCTCCAATGATGGAGATTCCACCTCCTCCCTAAGCAATTTATTCCAGTGCTTAACCACCCTGACAGTTAGCCTGGACATTAAGAAAAACTTCCTAAACCGCCCTTGCTGCAATTTAAACCCATTGCTTCTTATCCTATCCTCAGAGTTTAAGGAAAACAATTTTTCTCCTTCCTCCTTGTAACAACCTTTTATGTACTTCAAAACTTTTATGTCCCCCCCTCAGTCTTCTCTTCTCCAGACTAAACAAACCCAGTTTTTTCAGTCTTCCCTCATAGGTCATGTTTTCTAGACCTCTGATCATTTTTGTTGCTCTTCTCTGGACTTTCTCCAATTTGTCCACGTTTCCTGAAATATTGCATCCAGAATGGGACATAATATTCCAGTTGAGGCCTAATCAGTGTGGAGTAGAGTGGACTAATTATTTCTTGTCTTGCTTACAACACTCCTGCTAATACATCCCAGAAAGATGTTTGCTTATTTCTGGCCAGAGAGTCTATAAAGAAAAGGGTGCAAAAATACATAGCACCTTTCATGTGTTTTGAACCTTTCATATATTTATAATTGCAATGATAGAGAAAAACAGAGGAGAAACAGAAGGTGGGGTAAGCGTAAAGTTATCAGCATGGGTTTTGAATGGCTGTATCTGTGTTTCATCACGGATATATCATTATAGTGGCCTCTGATGCATTATCGGGACCTTAGCCATGCATGAGACCAGAATACAGTATATCAGAACTTCTATACACATAGTGAACATTAAACCGAACAGCAGCCAGTCATCTTCTACATACAGCAACTCTAAATTACTTAAGGCCCTCAGTCTTGATCCTGCATTGAGAATTGGGTGGATGCAGGAAGTCAATGAGCTGCTTATGGGCTCAGGGGTCTTCCTCTGCCCAGGTGTTTCTCATTTCAGGGGTGTGGTGAGCTTTTTTGCTTGGGTGGGTTTTTGTTTTCTGTAGTCCAAAGAGAAGCAATTATTTTATAGGAAGGAAGCTTAAGAACCATGCTCTGTGAGTTGTTAAATAAATAAGATCTATGATTAATTTCATCTACAATATTTGGTAGTTTCAGTTCAAAAAGAAAAAGAAAAAGAAAACGTGGGTTTTTTTTTTATTTAATTACTTTGAAAAAGTATTATTGCTTCAGTGGAATACAGTAGCCATAGAAACAGAGACAGATGCCAACAATATCTTTGCCCACTTCAGCCTGGATCATCACCACAGCACTGGATTGTTGAGAATTCTCAGAGTCATGAGAGACAATAAAGAACATAGTCTCAAGAGACTGAAAGGAAAATGCTCCACCAATGCCAAGCTGGAACTTGGCACTGTGGTTGCTCTTCAAATGAATGGTACTGTATGTAATAAACAAGCAAAGTGAGGGAGCTTAAAAATCTAAATACTCTCTTGAGAGGAGATAGAAAGCAGTTCCTGGGAACACTGAACAAAAGCTGTCAGAAAACTAAGATCATTGATTTTTATCATGAATAATCTCTTTCATCATATCCTTAGATAACTCTCATGTTGCAGTGACTGATATACACAGCTTCTGCTTCTATGTGTTTGAGAGAAGAAAATTCATACATAAAAAACCCTATGGATTTTCTAGTTGAAATGGGTTGTATTAAAGAGATTTTTTTCCCTCTCCCCTACACATGGTTATTATAGGAGAGAACATTAAAAATAAGCAGATACATAGTGCAGTGTTTTGTCTACTAACTGGCAGTCTGACAACACAGCAAACTAAACAAAGTTCTCCCATCCAGTAGATGAACTTTGCTGTGTTGTGCTTCCTACATATTATCATAGTGCAGACTCAGACACCATCACAACCCATAAGCTTCAGCTCTCTACTGCTGGGTAGTCAGGTTGTTTGGATATCTGTAGCTAGGCCAGGCAGCCTTGATGTCTTTTGACAGTCCCTGTGTACACAGTGCCCAGCCAGCTTCTTAGCAGCACCATTTTGGGAGGGGATTATAGTCCCTCTTCCTCCTACCCAAGCATTCACAATATTACTTCATCCAGAGTTGGGACTCATCTCCTCTGAGATCAGAATTTTAGTTTATTTCTCTATCTTAGTAGGGACCAAAAAGAGGCTAACCCAGCTTTAGTCCCCACATCCAATTCTCTTTATTTAAAGTAAAAGCAAAAATTATTAGCAGAAGACAGAAAATAAGGTAGAAATCATCAAAGAAACAACTTTTAATCCTTACTTTCAGTTAGTACTAGCCAAAAGCCAGGTGGGCTTAAAACCTAGCTTACAACACAAGGCATGGAAATACTACCTAAAGCATAGCTGAACAAAGTGTCTTTTCCAGCCTGAATGCTCTGGGTTCCTTCCCAACTCTAGTGCCAATGACTCTGATACTGGGGCCTGAAACATCTGCTGCCCCAAAGAACTCTGAGTAAAAGCCTTGTTTCTTTTCCTTTGTCTTGCATTTACTTTCCACTTGAGAGAGATCAGGCTGGATGGCCCTGATAAGAAAGCAGTTAAACACAGAATTTAAGTTTAAATATGTGACTAGTCCCATTGTGCTACATTGCATATGCTTTCCCAGTGTTTACCATTGCTCTTGTCTGCTCTGTTGGTTCTTTGTTCTCTATTACCTTTCTCTGACTTTTATTTTAGAAAATGTAAGTGCTTCTGCCTTCACTCTGTTCCAAAACCTGTGGTATGTGAATTCAAAATGGGGGACAGGCTATTTATAAAATGATCCCCTGCCATCAGAGAATTAAGATTATTAGAGGACTGATATATAATACATTGCTCTGTAAAGAATTACATGCATCTAAATTCTCTAGACTGCTTTGACTCCCAATCAAATAACATATATCAAAATATATTCATTGGACACCTGTAACAGAGTGCTGAGGGCTTCCACTTGAGCTAACACTTTTAGTACTTATTAGGTTTCCCAGGAGAAGACTTCATTGGACAGAGGTGTACCCGATTACCAGGCCATCTTGGGGCTAGTGAGTCAATGAGCCAGTTAGCTCATTAATAGAGAAGCTGTATAAAATGGTAGAGGAAGGGGTGCAAGGGCGACTGACTAGCTAGTGTGAGAAAGGGAGGCCTCTGAGTAGACTTGCACCTTATCTCCTGTGCCCTTTTTTAAAAAAAGAGGTTAAAGGTTGAGATACAGTGTAAAGGGGTGGAAACACTGATGTGTTTGTGGAGGAACTGTAAATAAACTTCAGGCTGGCATTTACATGCAAGAACATCTCAGAGTGGTCTGTAGTAAGGTTGCTAATTTTGGTTGGATGTCTTCCTGGAGGTTTCATCATGTGACATAATCTTTAGTTAAATATTAATCTTTAATTCCTGGAGATCCCAGGAAAATCCTGAAAGGTTGGCAACCCTGAAAGAGGAGGGGTGTGACATGCTGCCCCCATCACAGTTCCCTTCTATTAGTCAACTTGCAGTCTTGGGCTCTTAAGAAGATTGTGTGAGCTCAAAAATAGCCATGCTGGCTTAGACCAATGGTGCATCAAGCCCAGTATTCTGTCTTCTGAGAATGGTCAGTATCTGCTGCCTCAGAGGGAATAAGCAGAACAGGGCAATTTCAATTGTCATTCAGTTCCAGCTTCTGGCTGTGGAGGTTTAGGGACACTATTTTACTTGGCACATAGCTAAGAAAAGTACTCCTAGGCAGAGTTGATTTCTTCTTTTTTTTTTTTTTTTTTTTTAAAAAAGGTTAGTGAAAAATTTTCAAATTTTTTTTTTATTGTTTGAATTTTCAAAATGTTAACAGATTTTTTAAAATAAAGAATTTCAGCCAAAAATGGAAAATGTAGGCCATTCAAAGATGAGCTCCCTGGCGATTCTGTGATGGTGGTCTTGGTAGACTGAAATGGAAAGCAATTATCTACCAAAGCATTTAAAATAATTTAGAAAATCTATTTAAATGCAAGTCCTTTGCTAAAACAACAAAAACCAACGCTCCATAAGATGCCATGGGCCCTATTCTGTGAGGTGCTGAATGTTTTCTACTTCCAGTGAAGATAATGGAAGTTGAAGATGCTCAGCATCTTTTAGGTGGCACTGAGCCCCATGTAGGATCAGGCTTTAGTTTTGTGTCTGCTTTGCTCATTATTAGCATACTGTAATTGTTTAGTTTAAGTATTTTCTTGCTGTTGCCTGGAAACTGTTTCTTGCTGGAAACAGTTAGTAAGATTTCAGCACTGCAGCTTGGTCTGGTTTAAGATTAGTTTAATTTTGTGCATATTCCAATTTTTAAAATAATTGGATTGATTATTTGAGATTTCTTACTTTGTCAGGTTTTCTGCAACTCATCATTAATTTTACCAGGACATCAACATTTAATAAGCCTTTTCAGTAGGATCAACCTTTTGTCCTTGCTTCTGTACTTCTTGCTTAAGCAAAATTCCCCACTGAAAGCAATCGTCTGAATAAACAATGCAGAATTAACTCTGTTGCCTGCCTTACGTGGTCTTGGTTATCTAAAGATTTGCTCAATAGCTGTCTATAGCTCTTGTGACATTTCACTGCTTTTATTCTTACTGGTATATGCATGGAGAGCTATGTTTTGCCAACAGATCTATTAAATGAATCCCTGAGAAAACAATACTTGACACAGGCATATCTCTATTTATACATTCCCAGGGTCTGATTCTAGAACAGTGGCTTTCAACCTTTTCATTTGCGGACCCCTAAAATATGTCAAATGGAGATGTGGACCCCTTTAGAAATCTTAGACATAGTCTGTGGTGCTCCAGGGGTCCACTGACCGCAAGTTGAAAACCACTTTTCTAGAAGATACTGAATACCTCCTAGGAGATGCAATGCACCCTCAAGTCCCATTAAAGTCTATGGATGTTAGCAGTGTGCAGTACTTCCCAAAGGGGTCTATGCTGTGTAGTAATTGGACCCTAAGATCCACCAGTGTTCTGGTCATTCCAGCAGTTCTGGAGACCTTCGGGTTATTCGCATCACATGTGAAGATGCACATTTTAAAAAAGGGATGTGACAAAGTAAGAAAATGGACAGGTTACAACCTCAAAGGAAAGGATCCCAGCTGTATTTCAGACACACACATGAATTAATGCTAATTTACTTATGCACATGAGTGCTCTTAATTATGTCGAGATTTGTCTGGCTTCATAGCTTGGAATATCAGTTAGCGATTCAAAGGCCTAAAATAGTACTACAATACTAAAAATTATTTGAGTATAACAAATTCTTTGCTGGATTTCTATTCCTGGTATCTGTCAATTACTACTCATCTCTAATGTATATTTTGCATGTGGGACAGATAAATATGCCAATGTCTCTCATCCAAATACTGTACATCATTATTCAGGGAGGAAGGAATAACAGTAACCTGTGCAGTGTAGAAGGTTCATCCAGCAATAGGTTACACACCACTCAACAGTGTTAGAGCATCATATTCCAACAACATCACACAAGGCAACTATTTCTACCAAATTTCTACCTATAGCTTTGTGCTATGCTGTGACATATGGAAGACCTGCCAGTGAAGTGATAGGCCTGTGTCAAGCAAGCTAAACCTCAATTGTGTTGTAACACATTGAACAACAGTCCAATAACATTTAAACTCAACTCTCACTTGTGTTCTGTGGTCAGAAACACAGTATTTTTTTCTATGTATGTATTTTGCATGAACTAAGTTTGATGTGATACATTTTATTGTCATACATTTTGTTTTGAAAAAATTGGTAAATTGACTTCAATTTTTTTGTTTTAAAGATTGTCATTAGACTTTAATCAATCTACTGACTCTTGCATTATCCAGTGGATAAATGGGTCTGCTTCTAGCATAAGTTTGGCTCAGTCTGAATCCTGGAACCATAGGGTTAAATATAACATATAGGCATTTGAGCCTTGTGTATTATGAAAGACCGTTCACTTTGTGAGTTTGTGAAAGGCAGATCTAGGACAGAAGTATTTTGAACGTTATGTGTCTAAAGTGATGTTCATTACAGCCATTAAAGCTCAGTTCTTCCCGGGGCTCATCATCCAAGAGATACCAGCTGAATGACCCCCAAAAGCCTAAAGAAAGTAGAGAGATCTGAGGGAAGATTGACGAGAGTGCAGGGGAAATTAAACCAAAGAGGAATCAGTGTTTGAGGTTCTTCATCTGACTTATATATAGATGAAATTATTATAGGCATTAGTGGACGTGATGTGATATGAATATCTGATGTTCTATTGTGTGAGAGGAAAACAAAATATGGTTCTAGTCTGCAAAGAGTGTAAAGATGACATTAGGATGTTCCTTATTCCACATTCATTGACTGTCCGGGACTTCCATGTGCATTGTGCTCAGTATACAGATCAAGTGTGGCTTGCTACCTGACAGCACTCCAAACCCAACTGAGATCAGAAAGTTAACTTTTTCAAAAAACTGATAAAAAGGTTTTTGATTGCGCACCCTTTAAATAGTGTGTCTAAAGTTTTAAAAATTAAACCTTCTATTTCAAAATACTTCAAATGTTTTTTCTGATTCCCTGCAGATGTATAAGAACTGTCTTACTTGGTCAGACCAATGGTACATCTAGCCCAGTACCCTGTCTCTGATAGTGGCCAGTACTAGAGCTTCAGGGGGAATGCCCAGAATAGGACAGTTGGACTGACCCATCCCTTGTCTTCCCCTCCTGGGTTCTGATAGTCAGAGAGATAGGGTCATCCAGTGCATGGGGTTGCATCCCTGACTATCCGATTTAATAGCCATGGCTGGACCTATCCTTCATGAATTTATCCTGTTCTTTTTTTAACCTAGTTATACTTTTGGCTTTCACAACATCCCTTGGCAAAGAGTTCCACAGGTTAATTTTATGTGTTATGTGAAAAAGTACTTCTTCTTATTTGTATTAAACCTGTTGCCTATTAATTTCATTGGGTGACCCCTAGTTCTTGTGTTATGTGAAGGGGTAAGTAACACTTCCCTATTCACTTTCTCCATACCATTCATGATTTTATAGACCTCTACCATATCTCCCATTAGTTAGCTCCTTTTTAAGCTAATCTTTTTAGGTTCTCCTCATATGGAAGCCGCTCCATACCCTTGATCAACTTTGTTGCATGTCTCTGAACCTTTTTCCCGTTTGAGATGGGGCGACCAGACAAGGACATGGTATTCCAGGTGTGGGTGGACCATGGATTTATATAGTGGTATTATATTTTCTGTCTTATTTTCTATCCCTTTCCTGATACAAGTAGTTCCTAACATTCTCTTAGCCTTTTTGATCATTGCTATATGTTGAGCTGAAATGTTCAGAGACATGTCCATGGGGACTCCAATATCTCTCTTTTGAGTAGTAACAACTACTCTAAAACCCATCATTTTATGTGTAATTGGGCTTATTTTTTCTAATGTGCATTATTTTGTACTTATCAATGTTGAATTTCATGTGTCATTTTGTTTGTCAGTCACCCAGTTTTGTGAGATTATTCATTGTAACTCTTTATAGTCAGCTTTGGACTTAACTATGTTGAACAATTCTGTATCATCTGCAAACTTTGCCACTTCATTTTTCACTCCTTTTTCCAGATCATTTATGAATATGTTGACCAACTCTGCTGTTCACCTCTCTTCACTGTAAAAACTGAGCATTTATTCCTACCCTTTGTTTCCTACCTTTTTAACCAGTTACTGATTCACAAGAGGACCTTCCCTCTTATCCCATGACTATTTAGTTTCCTTAAGAGTCTTTGGTGAGGGACGTTGTCAAAGGCTTTCTGAAAATCTAAGTATTCCCCAGCATCACAGCGTCACTTCAGATATTGCTGTTTTCAACAGCACCATAATTTTTAAGTAATCACTACTGTTTTCACATCACCAAACACAACTCAGCATATTCTGTGCAGATTCTTTATTGAAACAATGATCTATTTACAAGCTATATCACATTTTTAGCATGAATTGTAATTTACAGCTATGAACTATAAAATCTTAGAATTTATAGTTCTTAAAATCAAAATACAGTAATTATGCTTCTGATCAACAGAACATTCATGTGTCTTTTACATTTGTTGTAACAAACAAAACTTCCAAAATTTCTGAAATATAACTTGTATTTTAGAACAAGAATTTTCTTTGCATCTAAGGAAGTTTCAGCAGTCTCACAAAGTATGACAGATACCAAGAAGACTAACATTTTTGTGATTTGCCAGTAACAAATTTCAACTCTCTGAATTTACCACTGAGTATTAATGCTTTTTTAAAAACTAGTTATTCTGAATCAATATGTAGGTAACTTACTTTAGCAAAGTAGGTCACAAAACCGTGATTATATGTTAAATACTTTCAGTTCTTGACATATAAGGATGACCATGATGTCCCATAGTGTATGAGGGACTTATAATGAGCACCATTTAAAAAGTCGTCATCTACCCACATTTACCACTCTGTAATGTTTGTGATACTACAAAAAAATGTAAGAATAGCGACAAACTGCCACTTCTCAAATGTGGTGTTAACTGTAGGTAAATGCTGATTTTTTTAAAATAGCAATGACTGCAAGGTAGATTTAACTATAGGAGTAACTATATCAACCCCAAGCAGGAGTGGGGAAAAAGGCAAGACTTCCTCAATAGGCCACTAATCATAAAGTGGTGTTACACTACCATTGTCTTTTTGGAAGGGGAGCTTACTTACTGTAACTGGAGGTTTTTCGAGATGCATGGTCCCTATTTGGATTCCAGATATGGATACACCACAGCTGGAACTGTTTGTCGTAGTGTCTGTTGACCCGCATATGTGTCTTGTGTCGGCTGTGTGGTGAGTCCGTGGCTTTAAGAGGCTGTGCGGGTCAACGCTGCTCCAGGTCCCTCTTGCCTGCAAGTGATGGAGTCTGCAGCAGAGGGGATGGAGGGCGGAATTGGAAGCCAAATAGGGACCACACATCTCAAAGAACCTCCAGTTACAGTAAGTAATCTCCCCTTCTTTGAATGATGGTCCCTATATGGATTCTAGATGTGGCAGAATAGTGAGCACTGCTCAGCGTGAGGGTGGGTGTGAGGACTTGCAATAAGTCATGGTCTGCAGGATGGCATGGCTGACTGCTGCATCTGCCACTGTCACTGGGGCAATGGTATAGTGAGCGGGAAAGGTGTGGATGGAGGACCATGGGGCTGTCCTACAAATATCCTGCCATGGGACATCTGCGAGGGAGGCTGATGTGGCAGCATGCGCCTGTGTGGAGTGTGCCATGATTCCTGGGGATGGAGGAACACGAGAGAGAAAGTAGCATTCTGCAATACAATGGGAGACCCATTTAGAGAGGCATTGCAAGAAGAAGGCATGGCCCTGGCAGTGCTCTGTGATGGTGAGGAAGAAGCAGGGGGAGGTGGGAGGTGGTTCGCAGGTCTGGAAGGGGAGGGGGGTTCAAAATGGCTGCTTGGATGGTTGGAGAGGTGGGGCTGAGGCGGCAGAGATGAAAGTGGTAGAATAGCAGGGTCGCTGGGAACACAGGTTACAGCGAGAGGGCTCCTGCGGGCATTGGAAGTAGGGTTGGTAGATGACTAGGGAGTGGAAAGATTATCTCTGCTGCCGGTGGGTAGAGACCAGGGTGTAGAAGCCAAGCGACTGCAGGGTAGCACAGGAATCGTTAAGAGAGTGGCGGGATTTGTCCATTTTGTCACTGAAGAGCTTGTGGTTGTCAAAGGAGAGGGCCTCCAGGGTGATCTGGACCTCCTTAGGGAAGTCAGATGATTGGAGCCAGGAATCACAGCGGAATACGATGCCAGATGCTAGAGCGCAGGACACAGTGTCAGTGGCATTGATTGCAGCTTGAAGGGCCATCTTAGTGACGCGCTTCCCCTCATCAAGCAGCGCCTGGAACTCCCACTTTTTGTCCACCGGAAAAAAGGGCTGGAACTCTGCCAACTTGGAGTAGGAGAGGAAATTGTATTTTGCCAAGATGACCTGATAATTGACAAACGACATGAAGACCTACAGAAGAGCAAACCTTGCGCCCCATAAGGTCCAACTTTGCCGTTTGGTCTGGAAGGGTGGCCTTGAGGTGTTGCTGCTGGGTATGCTCAGTTGTTGCGTGGCCTATGAGCGAGCTGGGAGGGGGATGGATGAACATGATGTCTGTATCCTTAGATGGGATGAAGTAGAGGCATTCAGTGCACTTTGGGGGGGAGAAGGGGCTACAGGAAGCCAGGGTGTGTCAGATAGCCTGGGCCAGTTGGAGAATGGCCTTGCGAGTTGGGAGGACGGTCCAAGAGGACCCTGATGGTTGGAGAATGTCCAGGAACTGATTTTGCATGTCCTGGACTTCCTTCACCAGGAATTTGAGGGCCATCACCATGTGGCAAAACAAGTCCTGGTACTCTCCCTAGTCGTCCAGAGGGAGGAGAGTGGGCAGAATGAGGCATTGTCCAGGGGTGATGAGGCCCCGGTGGGGACCAGTGGTACCAGCAGTGCTGAAGGCACGGGAACACCCTGAGATTCATCATAGATGGAGGGCAGGGGACGGCCAGCGAGACGGAAGTGTCAGTGTCCCATGGCCCTCGTAAGGGTCCCAAGCTGGCCAGTAGTGCCAAGTAGACAGGTCACTAGGGATCAGCAACCCACAGGGGTAGCAGAACCATGCATCAGTGGAGGGTCCATATGGCAGGTAGGCTGGTACCCCACTCAGACTCTGAGGACGGATCTTGGGGTGGGGGGTTGGGCCATTGGTGCCGGCACTGCAAGGCACAGTGGAGCAGGATGCCACTTGGAGCAGGAGAGGTTCATCTGCCTGCATCTGGGGCCCGGAGGAGTTGATGAAGCTGGCAGTGAACCAGCAAATGTACCTGGAGGTGGCTCAGAGGGCTTATGCTCTGTACAGGACTTCTTGGGAGGCGGAGCATCTGAAACCGCATGCAACTTGTTGCCCAACCTGGCGCGGCTTGGGGAGGCAACTCTGTACTTAGGGGCAGTCCCTGTTGGGGATCCACCCTTATGCCGATGGCTGTGCATCTTATGCACATGGTGCTTCTGTGGTGGCGGTGGTTCCACGGGCCCCGGTGCGTGGGAGGGAGCCAGGAGGGTGCTCGCCAGTGGTGATAGGTGCTGCTCCTGGGTCCAATGTGCATATGGGAGTGCATAGCCTCCACCATCAGATACTCGTAGAGGCGAAGTTCTCTGGCTTTCCAAGTGCGAAGCAGGAACAAACAGAAGATGGAGCAGTGGGCGATGAGGTGGGTTTTGCCAAGGCAGTAAAGGCAACATTGGTGCTCATCGCTCACAGAGGAGTGCGGGCATGAAGCACAATTTTTGAAGCCAGCCTGCTGGGGTATAGTGGCCAGAAGGGCGGGGGTGTCACCCCGCGGGAACAAAGTCTGACAGGAGAGCTGACCTAACTAATTATAGACAACTAGAGAAGCTACACAACTATGTATAACAGTAGGAACGGATAAAAAGTTGTCTTAGCAAGCTAAGAGCACTGAGGAACAGGGGTTCCGATGCTGGCCATGTGGCGGTAAGAGGGGACTAGAGTGGTGTTGACCTGCGCAGCCTCTTAAAGCCTTGGATGCACCATGTGGCCGACACACGACGCAGTGTGGGTCAACTGATACTACTATGAACAGTTCTGGCTCTGATGCTTACTTACCTGCATCTGGACTCCAAATACAGACCATCCCTCGAAGAACAAGAAACTGAGCAAAATATTCCATCTTTTTCTTCAAGATGCTATCTTAATTTTAAGGCAAAACAAAGAGAAGAATAATTGTAAGGAAGCAAATCTGGGTCTGTGATTTACTGTATGGTGGAAGTCAAATGATATTTCATTTAGACTTAAACTAAAATATTTATAAAGGGTGTAGCTGCATTAAGAACATAAGATCCTCTTATTTCGTTCTAAAATTGGATTAGTCTGCATGATATATTTGGAACATAATTTTGTCTGAACAGGGACTTACTGTATTTTGAGTGTTATATGGCACCAAACATACTGATGCTTAACAAATTATATTAACAAATAATAGTGTAAAAAATGTGCCTAAGCCAAATTATAGGTAATTTATCACTCCTATTCCCCTTAAGTGCTTAAGGTGTGTGGTGAAACCTATCCAGGATATTAATTAAAGTTACATAATGTAAATACTAGAAATATAATTACAGTTTCATCAAAACAATTATACTAGCTATTTGCCAAATTTTATTCTTGCATCATACTATGAAAGATGCAAGACAGATCAGTTTATTTTAGACAGATTATGATGAAAGAGGCTGGGAGGAGGAAGTAGAATGCAATCTTCAGCCCTTGCTTACCACATCAGTCTGCAAAATGAGTGCTTAAAAGCATTTAATAAATATTATGCTTATAGGTGTAACACAATAGATTTAAAAAGCTACTGAAGACTACTCAACCTATATGAAAATAGAGAAAATATTTAAAACAGAACTATTACAAACCTACATTTCCCCCATATAAAATTATTTCATTCAACCAAGTAACACATTAACTATGACCAAACCATTAGATGTCCCAAAAAGTTTATATTTAGCTTGCAAGCATTTTATGAGTGCATAGGAAAAGCGAGCATTCAGAGTGAATTCATTGGACCAGTATCATCTATGAACTTTAAGGTTTAACTAGGTAAAATCCTAGCTCCAATGGAAAAGCTCCTCTTGACATCAGTGGGGTCAGAATTCACTTATTATGCCTGTGTGAGCATTTCATTCATGCAATTTAGCTCAGAATTGGCTCACTGTGCACTTTAAAGTCTGTTCTACATTACTCACTTTGTATGGTCCAGCCCTTTGAAAAATATATACATTTCTTTGAAATCTAGATTTTTATTTTGAAATTCTGCTGGAAACCATGGAGTTATTTGGTCTCCTATTACTATAATTCATTAATGATAATATTGAACAGATTGCAGGAGAGCATAAGGGCCTTAATCAGAATCAGAGTTCCCCTGTGACAGACACTGTGGCCAGGATCCACAAAGGGATTTAAGCACTGCAATGCCTAACATTTAGGTGCCTAGAAAATCACTGGAATCCACAAAGCATGAGCCAGGGGGCTAAACTCCCTGTACAATGGATGGGGGAGATAGGCGCTTGAGAATGGCAGCCACAAAAGGCAGCACGCTAGGTGGGAACTGCCTAAACTAGCCAATGGGAGATGCCAATGAGAGGGATGTGTCTTAAGTGTTGAACTCCATGAGAGAAGCATGGCTTAAGCCTGGACTGGAGGGAGGTGCCTATCTCTACTCACAATCTGCAAATGGGAACCTCTCTCTTGGAGGCAGATGGCTTAGTTGCACACGTCAACCCTTGCTTTATGTAAAATCTCCTTTTTGTTACCCAAGAGTAAATAAGTGACTAAAACAAAAAGGGATGAGAACATAAAACCAAAATGTTCTTTGGACTGAACAGTTTACAGTGTGTTTTAGTTGGATGAGTACTTTCAATCTCATTGAGCATGATAAACATCATTCTATCTCATGTCTCTTCTGCTGTACAGTATGGTCTAGATTTGTTTCACTTCACCGCCACTAATGATACACTTTGGGCCAAATTTTAAGAAGGCCTTGCCCTAGCATGTTTCTGTTTGTGAAAGTGCACATTTGGACGTCTAATTACCTGAGAACTGGGTTCAGTCAAGTAGCTAGATATCTAAAGGCTATAATTTGCACATAGTTGATTGTGCCCTAAAAAAATTAGTCCAATTAGGCCTCTTATTTTTTGTTTCACACCTGCTTGTTTTAGAAAGGTAATGAGGGGGATGTTTTGCATATTTACAGGTGGGGAGGGATGCATATCTTAGCTATCTCAGTGTATCTCACTGGATTGTAACTGAAACGGGTCTAAAAAGGGTACTGAAGATGCTCGGCCCTCCACTTGGACACCATCATTGTTATACATTTCTGAGGGCTGCAATTTCAGTGACCTTGCTTGGCCCCAACTATTTATGCAGTGAACGTATCTGATCTCCTCCAAGCCAAACATCAGCACTGCTCCAAGGTGTACTAAGTTTGACAGCTGTTGAGAAACTTCTGGGTAACCTGTGTTCACCAGGTTCTCAGAGGTCTAAATGAATTCTCTCTCCACAATGCTCTGGAGTAAGAGACTCCAGGTTATTTCTAACACTTGATCTCATGCACGGTAGCCCTTTCCCAAAGCGAACAGACCATGGTTGGCTCAGCAATTCCAAGAGAAACGTGCGTCAGATGATTAAATAACATGCTGTTCATCTTGCACGAATTCCCTCCCTCTTTTCATGCTCATTCAATGGTGCATACTATTACTGTACTTCTGGAACAGACACTATCCCCTTTTCCTCCCGCACCCCAGCAGTTCATTAATATCCTAGCATAACTCCATGATCCTAATATGCCCTACTTGCCAGGATTATGAATGCTATGTATAGATGGCATCACATCTGCTTAGATGTCAGTGAATCCTCCACCCCTTCCAGGAGATCTCTATTTGATGGGAATTTTTTTAAATAGCAAATCAATTGTACCATTGTAATACAGTTTGTGATCATTGCCCATTTTTATTCATCAAGGAAACCATTATGAAAATTAATAGCAGCTAATTTTTTGACTCTTTACCAGATTAAAAAAGATTATGATTGTGGATACACTTGTGTGTGTTCATCAGAAAATTACATTGCAGAAAATGGAAATCCTGATAAACAAGGATCTTTTACCACTTCAGCTCCATCTGCAACAAAATATTGGATAATATAATACTTTGACTGAGTCTACACTCCTTTTGACAGGATCATATAAAATCACCTGGTCCTATTTACTTCTACCATGTAAGCAAAATAAGACAATAAATTTTGGACACCCATAGTCCCTCTCAATATAAACGTCTGGTAAAATCAACAGATGGTTAAATATATGAAAAAATCTACACAACATTTGTACTGCAGCCTTCTGGCAGAAATAAAGTGCTTTCACTTCTGTTGAAACAAATACACTGTATATCATCTGTGTGAATGAATACTTGTTGGCTTCTTCATTCTAAGGGGGAGGGAAACATATTTCCCCACTGTCTAAATATAAATAACATGGTCTCAAATGAAACACACACATTTAACCTTCTTTAATAGCCCTCTAATTCTCAATGCAGCTTGGCAAAGATGCTTAGTAAATGGGATCTAAGTAGGATTTTATTTGGCCACTGAAGTCCTGCCTCCTGGGCAATATTTCAAATTCATGGGAACAAGTTCACAAAAATGCAGCAGATGGGATGGAAGAGAGGGAAGGAGAAAAACAGCATTATGTTTAGTATGTCTAAGTGTCTTTAACACTACAAATGACTTCCAGGAGGTCACTGAAGATAACAACCTAGAAATTGCTGAGGTAAATGTTTCTAAAAAAAAAAAACCTAAACCAAAAAGAGCAATTAATATTAATATAATAGTAATTACTCTCACATATCATATTAAAATTAACTCAAACAGAAAAGAAAGTACTAAATAATCCTCATGAATGCTTTTGCTATGATAGTCTCCAGGTAAGGCTTAGCGGCAAGTACAATATCTATTTTAAAAGGAGCTCCACCTGATTTTCTTGCTATGCATAGATTTGCAGAGTAAATATCAGACATGGCTTTCATAAATAAAACACTTATTTTTGTCAGTTGCCAATGCTGTGTCATTGGACTTTAGTTCAGTTAAAGGTTCGGGAATTGGGTCAGTAGGAGGTGCTGGTGTATGAGGAATCTCTTCTTCCTTGATTTCTAGTTGAATGCTGTCTTGTGACTGGTCATCTATACAGTCCTTTTTGGACAGCTGATGAACCGACACTTTTATCGCAATCTGCTGTGGTGGCTCATGCAGTGACGATGCATCGGAGTCAGCTGTGGGAGAGTCACTGCGCTTTAGTGCATTAGGGATCATATACACATCATCTCCATCTGTGGTCTCCTGCCCTTCTGCTGCTTGCCGTACGAAGTTCTGTCCCTGTTCTTCCAAGCCAACAACCTCCATGATTTCTTCCATTATAGTCCTGCAGTTCATGATAAGAGGTGGCAGAGGAACACTTCGGGCAAGTTCCTCAATGTAGCGAGCAAATTCCATGGTTTTGAACTGGGTTACTTTGGCAAGCTCAAGAGTTTTGGCTGAGGTGATGATTGGGATACGCTTGGCAATCTCAAAGGCTTTTTGTAGTTTCTCTGCTCCTTCCGTTCTGAAAAACTCGTTGATTGCTTTCTCAGTTTTCTTCAGGTGGCTGCTCATCATACACAGCCTCGTAATGTTCAAGATCATAACAATGGTAAAAGCTACGAGGCAGACAATCATATAATAGATCCCCATATCTCCGGATGTAAAGATGACCCTCAGAGTCACAGTATTATTCACAGTGCCATAGATGTTAGAAGCAACACATGTGTATTTACCTCTATCTTCAAAAGACACGCTGGTAATGTTTAGTAGCCCATTGTCAAGAAACCACCATTTTCCTGCAGGAAAGGACATAGAAGAATTCAGTCCAAAACGTTTGTTTACATGCTCAGCATGAAGTTGTAGTCATCAGTTTTGTCGTACTAACTCCAGAATTAAAAAAAACGGAAATAGCATAAACTATACTATAGTGAATCATTTGTCTTCACAACTTTTAGGATCCCACCACAATACAATTTTAGCAACTGTGAAAATCACTGATTATACTCAGGTCGCACTCTAAAAATGTCTCCCCACCCACAATAAACTGTATCATATATCTATCACAGTCAAACAAGTTAAAAACCTAATTACCTAGAGCAGACCGCATCCCAACACATGCTATCCTTCATAGAATGCTGAATTTTAATGAATAATAGACATTGGAGACCGAGAAGACCTGTCAAGTCATCTAGTCCATTGCTACTCCAATGAAGGTTGTTTCCTACAGTACATTTTCTGGTGTTTTGTTATAGTATCTCCTACCATTTTGTTGCTGTTAACTTTACAACACAATCAAAAATATGTTAGGGATCTTACAGTGCTGAAAAAAATATGCAAGGAGCTTACAATGTAATTTTAAACATGACTTGACAAAGGGGAGTGACATGAGCAGGGGTATGACAACAGAGGAAAGAAAAGAGCCACACCAATAAGATTAGGCTGTTGCCCAGTAAACATTTGTTCACATCGCGGTGGATTTCTTTTTTTTAATCTGAGGAGGCTTATTGGGAGCAGTCTTTACTGACTTGTGCGATGTTATTGATACATTTGATCATTACATTCTACTGTAAGAGTTAGAAGTGTACAGTTTTCATGGTTTGACCCTAGCACAGCTGACTATTATCGATCAAATTGAGCTCAAATAACTCAGTTTAAAAATCTGAATCTGCTCCCATCTCTGCCAGAGTCCCTCAAGATTCAATTACTTAGTGCTTTTGCCATTATATTATAATGATATTGACTAAGCTCCTCTTCTTCCCCCTCCCCCAGTTAAATAGCTAGGCTTCATATTTAAAGTGACAAATACCACTATTTCCTTGTGGAGATATTTATGCCCTATTCAGTCTCTTCTATAGAGTGGTTTTGATAAATTGCAAGACTGGTTTAAGAGATGATGTTCACCATGGGTGTGGAAGGCTTGTTTAAGGTCTTGTGCATCACTTAAGCTCTGCGGTGAATTCCAGATGGACTGAGAATAGTGCGCAAACAGAGAGAGTAGCCTTACAAATTGCAGGTGTTTCTGCGTCTCTCTGAAGACCTGCTGGTCTTCTGTGTAACAGCAAATAAGGGCAGCTGGGGGCAGGGGCACAGGATTTGCAATTACAGAGATAAAGTGGCACAGACACAGCAGCAGTGGCAGGGCCTGCACTGGCAACCTCACCTCCTGATGTGTGTGTGTATTTAATTCTCTCCCCTCTGATTTCATCTTCTCTCTCCATGGAGATTTGTTTGTTTAAAAGATTCTTTTAGTTCTTGGATTATTAGTCTTGTGCCAGGGAAGTATATTATGTGCAATTTGAAATTCATCAGACAAGCCATCTTAAATTTAGAATAATTAGTGGCTTTTCTCTTTTTGAAAATTATTCTAACTCAAAATATGTCTCATTCTAAAGGTTTCATAATTGGTTTACACATTTATCCTTAGTGAAAAGCTGTGCATAAGCCTACTTAACCTTTTTGGGGTTCGTAACTATTTTTCCACCAACATTATAAGCTCTGCACTCTTATTCTTATGGAGTTTGCCATGTCTGAAAACTCCCAGTCCTACTTGCAATGTGTAATGATAAGCAGGTGGGTAAGTCTTTGCAGCATCAGGGCCTCACCCTCCAGACATTGTAAGCTAGTCAGAATTTTCTGTGTCTGCAGGTATTACTTTGTACATAAATTGTGGAATGAAGAAGTTCTGTAGTGACTGTTCTAGAGATGCAATGTACTAAGTCACAGTATAAATAATAAAATATACTATGCCAGATTAAAATAGGGAAACAAAACAAAAATGTTAGAGTACAGTTATGATCATAGCAAACATATATATAAATTCTCTCATACATTAGAAAGTTATCAGTAATAAGAAATGTGGAACTTTGCAGTTAATCTACTTTTTAGATAACTTTAGTATTCTAATAATATTGCAATAAATGTATAATTATTTATATAATCTTAACTATGGTCTGATTCTGCCACCTTTATTTACATTGAGTACCATTCTATATAAGTAGCCCAATTGATTACAAGGAGACAATTTACAGAGTAAGGTGCTACTCAACGTGATAAGAATTGAGCCCTAAGTTGTTTATTTGTCTAACCATATAAAATATTTTAGGCTGAAATGTGGAATTCTCTATACTACTATAGCCAAAACCACTACATTAAAAGAATGCTAAGATTGTGAAGTCAAGCAAGAATAGCTGCTTTTATTATTATCCTCATTTTGAAACTGGGGAATTGAGGCACAGGGAAATTTAATGTTCAAAGTGTCCACTAATTCTGGGTGTCCAACCTGAGACCTTAGGTCTTGTTTTTTTCAAAGTACTTAGTATTTTTATAGCATTTTATATATTCAAAGCACAGCTCCCACTGACTTCAGTTACAGTTATGAGTGCTCAGCTCCAGGTCTCTGATTGGGTACCCAGAAAATGGATAACAAACCACTTGGTTCCACTTGTGGAATACTGGTTTGCATGAGTTCCCCAGCATCACATAGGAACTGTGTGGCACAGGTAGGAATAGAAACAGTATTCGAGGACGGGATTCAACTGCCTTAACTATGACAAACTTTTCTCTTCCTTCAGTTCCCCGCTCACATCTTCTAAATTCTGTAATAAATGAGGCAAAGGTCCTATAGACAACAGCCTCAATTCATTCCAAGAGCATGGTTCATCCTGCACACTGAATAAGGCAGGGGTCCCATTGGGGAAAAAAAAAAAAGTAGCATGTGATCATGTAATTAAAGACTGTATCATAATGCATACACACAAAGGGGCTGCATTAAGTAATTTTGCACAAGCAATTTTAATTCTGACATTTCCAAACTTCTGAGTGCCTGGCTTTGCAATCTTAATGTTCTTTTAACATAGTTTTTTTTTGTATGTGTGTCATTTCCTAAGATTTAAAAAGCAAATTTCTAAAACAGAAATTCCATCACGGGGTATTATACCCATTATACCGCTTGGTCATCAGCAGGGTTGAAACCTTTAGATCCACAGACCTCTGCCACTTGAGCTAACAGAGTAACTGATCGCAGTAGTAGGTTTTCAATCTCTATGTGGACCAGCACTAGAGGGGGATGGGACACAAACTATGCCAGTGGATTTCACACATATTTGCTGACTGCAGAGAAGGTGAGATGCAGGAATTGCGAGCCGATGGTATGGAATGGTGACTTGCTCTGGAGGGCAGTGTGTACTAGTGGTCACAAACCCATCTGCCCATTCCCCCAAAGCTTGACTCCTCCTGTCCTGTCTCGGCTAACCTGTCCATGTCCCAGTCCTGTCTCTTTCTCACCCCAGGATCCCTATCCCAGTCCCACCCTCCTCATCGAGCTAGTTCCAGTCTCCTCTCCTCAGGCTTCTAATCCCAAATCTCAGTCTCCGTACTCAGCCACTTCCAGTTCTCTCCCTGCATCCTGGCTCCTCAACACATCTGTCTCCCTTTACCCCCACCTTCTCTCCCTTCCCTCCCCCCCCACATTCCCAGTGCCAGTCTACTTGCCTAGCCAGTGCCAGCCTACACCCGACTCCTCATGTGATCTCAGTCTCCCCCTCCTTGGCACTCAATCTCCTTGCCTATCTCAATTCCCATTTTCCCTCTTCCTCTACCCCCTCTGCTCGCCAACCTGCAATCACTCCTCCCCACGCAACACTCTCCAAGCTCCTTGTCACAATCTATTTCCACACACTCCCCTAACCCAGATCTTGCCCCCTGTGCATTTGAATCAAGAAACTTCCTTCTCCTAGACATCATGAGGATCACTGAGCGCACAGGAGAGACAGTCTTGCTTGCAGTTCCAGAGCCTGGTCCTGGTTCTACCCATAGCAACCAAGAGCTGCAATCGCAGGGAAAGTCCTGTTCAACTCTCAGCAGTGCATGCCCAATGAAAACAGAATCTGTGGGGGCAATAGGTCTGATGTGCTAACAAGTCTCTACCTAGCATGTGTGAACTGCAATATTTTTTTAATGGCTTAGAACTTCCATATAGAGACTGAAAACCTACTACTGCAATCAGTTACTCTCTTAGCTCAAGAGGCAGAGGTCTGTGGATCTAAAAGTTTCAACCCTACTGATGACCGAGCAGTGTAATGGGTCAGTATATATGAGTATACATATAATGCCCCATGAGGGAATTTCTGTTTTAGAAATTTGCTTTTTAAAATCTTAGGAAATGACAAATACACACATTTAACATGGGCAAAACAACATATTTCTTTAACCTCAACCTTGGAAACAGTTGAACTGTTTTTGCTGAATTTTGTTTATTTATTCAGGAAAATTTCAGTCTGAGGCAGGCACCCAGCATGGAAAATTTCAGCCTAAATGGTAATAGTTTGGCAAAGTTATAAGCAACTAAAAATAGGGGTCTCATAAAAGGAAATGTCAGACTACCTTTATTATAGGTGGCAGTACCAGCCCTGCTTATAACACAATGTGATATATAAAGCTTTGATATTGCTAAACCTGTTCTTACTCAGTAGGATCTTTATTCATTGCAAAATCACAAAATGGCTTGCTGATGTATTCTTGCAGCAGCTGTTACAAATGACATAATGACATTTAGATTGTGACTCAGTGCATGGTTTTGTGCCAAAAGATTCTGGCAGAAAGTACAAGCTGGATGAGAAACAAAGACTAGAGAGGGTGTAGAGAAGGTACTAGTGTTGGCTCACAGGTTTTTGCAAACCTCGACAAACTGGAAAATTATGCAACCTTCAGGAAGGGCACACAGGGTGACAGTCATGCCAGTGCAGAGGGCATACACTTGGCCCTATGCATCACTTAAAGGTTTAAATGGGACTGAACTGATGCACAGGGCCCTGCATGAATTCTCTGCATCGGTTGAGATATACCCACAGTGAACATTCATCTTGCTGACTTAGGCAACCACTTCTTTTAATCTTGGGAAGCGCTAAAGGCGGTTAAGCCACATAATTGGCTACCAAGCACAAATTCTCCATCATACAGTATTTTTCAGTTGTTTATTATTACTAATCCCCCTTCATTACCCACACTGCTGTGTAGAGCTTTTCCTGTTGCATGAGAACAATTCAGCACTACGTCCTAAACAGAATAATACACCCTTAAAGCAAAAGCTTGTGCTAGGAAACATCCACTGTAGGAGGAGATGGTAAGCTTCCTACTAGACAAACAACTTGTAATGCTGGAAATCTAAGCTGAAGTGATATAATGCCTTAGTATTATCCCTGCAATTTACAGTGTTTTGTTCAGTACTATTACTGAGAGTGCTCCAGTAAAAGCACTACAAAGTACTAATTACAATATGCTGCCTTATTGCCTACACACTATGATTGAAGCTCAATCTGTTCCTTTCTGGACCTGTATGAATAAATATCTTAGTAAAAGACACAATACAGAAAGCTGTCACAGAAACACTAGTCAGTGGTCCACACACCTGGGTCAATCATTGCATCATATCAGGCTTTTTTCTCAGATCAGCTATTAATAAGACAAGACATCCTGCATTGAATGTGAATAACTCAAAAGCTTATTTCATTATCCTCTGTTTAAAGTGGTCAGCATGAAAATATTGTATGGACAATATGGCTGCTTCTTAAAACTAAAATAATCCTACCTGTATCTTAAAAGAATACTTTCCACTTACATTTGTCCCCACATTTAAGTTTTAAAAAAGCAAGTTTATGTAACACTGAGGGTCCCAGGCTGGCAAAACACTTAAGCATGCACTTATCATTTAAGCTTATGAATAGTCTTATTGCAACCAGGACTGCTCTAACTTGCACTGGTGGGAAAGAACCCCTCCGATATCCCCCAGGGCTTTTCTGTTGGCCCAGGGATCACTGGAGTGCAGTGTGCTCTGGCCAGACCTTCTCCTATCCCCTGATACTCCCACTGTGGCAGGGGTAGGGTGGCAAAGAGGTGGCTATGTTTCTGTACCTTTATGCCACTCAGGGATACCCATATAGAAAGGGAATCCCTACCTAACAGGTTGGTGTCCACACTTTGCTGCCAGAGCAGTGCAAAGGGAACAGAGTGGAGACTGGGATCCAACACTTCCTTTTATGAGACCCTATTTTTTGTTGCTTATAACTTTGCCAAACTATTATCATTTTGGCTGAAATTTTCCAGAAACCTTTCCTTTTTGTTTCCTGCTGTGTGTTGCACAAAAACACATTAAAAATCTGTAATTGTTTTCTCCCAGAGTGTATAAATCAATTTAGAGCTGCCATGATCCCAGGAGACTGCTATTTTTTTCGTACCTCCTCACAGGAAAACATAACACAATAAGGCTGTTGGCAGTCATGCGCGTGTGTACACACACACACTATATATATATATATGATAAAATCCATTATAAACAAATTGTTGGTGCCAAGATCCTTGTTAGGTTGTAAGAAATTAATCAAAGCATAAAACCCTTACCACTATTCTCTTCATCCTTCAGTAAACAACCATTGGAATTGTACCATTTGTAATGTGGATCAGGATTTCCTTGGACATTGCAGTCAATCAAGGCACTATTCCCTTCCTTGACTATAATATGATCGACTGAGGAGATAACCACAGGCCCAGATCCCAACTTCATGTCAGTGCGATTTAAAGTGCTACTAGTCACATCTTCAGCAGTTGTCAAAGCTGCTAATAAGATGAAAAAGCGTGTGGTAGGCAAGAAGTTCAAAAAGTGGTGGCTGTTCATCTTTCTTCAGTAAGCTGCTCAGCCTGGAGAGAGTTGGAATAGGGAAGTTTTTCCTTGATCCACAAAGATTTACATTCAAGAAAAAAGTCCTATAAAACAAACAAAATTTTAAAAATGAGGAGACATATAAATATTCCATTACAAAAGTTTTTTTTTAAATTAATGATCTACTCATGAATGCAATGGACACTCATCATTTCAGTGTCTTACGTAAGAGTTAACATTTATCACCATCCCCATTCTTACTGGAAAAAGATGCACACATTTTCCTGACAATAGTACTGTTCAAAGTGGCAAGCGTAGGAGGAAGATTTATCACGTAGACACTTAGCAGCAATTTAGCTGTAGCAGCAGTTACAGTTTTAGTTTGAAGATTCTACATACAAACTGATCCTCTGCTATGTTTAAGCAATCACTTGAATTGGAAAAGTAAAGGCATGTCACATTAATGTTGCCATTACTGCTTCTACCATAAGACCATGCTAGGTCAGACCAATGGTCTACCTAGTCCAGTATCCTGTCTTCTGACAGAAGTCAATGCCAGATACTACTATGAACGGAAGAGGGCAATTATCAAGAGATTCATCCATCCCTTGTTGTCCAGTCCCAGCTTCTGGAAGTCAGAGGTTTAGGGATACTCGGAGCATGGGGTAGTGTCCTTGACCATCTTTGCTAATAGCCACCGATGGACCTATCCTCCATGAACTTATCTAATGCTTGTCTGAACCTAATTATGCTTTTGACCTCCACAATATCCCCTGGGAACATGTTCCATAGGCAGATTATGCATTGTGTGAAAAAGTACTGCCTTATGTTTTTTTTAAACCTGCTGCCTGTTAATTTAATTGGGTGACCTCTGGTTCTTGTGTTATTTGAAGGGATAGATAACACTTCCTTATTCACTTCTCCACACCATTCATGATTTTATAGTTGACTGTTTTCCGAGATGAACAATCCCAGTCTTTTTAATCTCTCCTCACATGGAAGCTGTTCCAGATCCGTAATTATTTTTGTTGTCCTTCTCTGCACCTTTTCCAATTCTAATATATCTTTTTTGAGATGGGGTAACCAGAACAGCACACAGTATTCAAGGTGCGGGTATACTACAGATTTATATAGTGGCACTATGATATTTTCTCTCTTTATTACCTATCCCTTTCCTAATGGTTCCTAACATTCTGTTAGCTTTTTTGACAACTGCTGGAGATGTTTTCAGAGAACTATTCACGATGACTCCAAGATCTCTTTCTCAAGTGACAGACCCCATCATTTTGTATGTTTAGTTGGGATTATGATTTCCAATGTGCATTACTTTGCACTAATCAACATTGAATTTCATCTGGAATTTTGTTGCCCAGTCACCCAGTTTTGTGAGATTCCTTTGTAATTCTTTGCAGTCAGCTTTGGACAGACCCCATCATTTTGTATGTTTAGTTGGGATTATGATTTTCAATGTGCATTACTTTGCACTAATCAACAATGAATTTCATCTGGGATTTTGTTGCCCAGTCACCCAGTTTTGTGAGATTCCTTTGTAATTCTTTGCAGTCAGCTTTGGACTTTCTTTCTTTCGCCACCTCCCTGTTCACCCCTTTTTCCAGATCATGTATGAATATGCTCCAAGTCCAGATCCTCAGGTGACCCTGCTATTTATCTCTCTCCACTGTGAAAACTGACCACGTATTCCTACTCTTTGTTTTCTGTCTTTTAACCAGTTACTGATCCATGAGAGGACCTTCCTTTATATCCTATGACTGCTTACTTTGCTTAAGAGCCTTTGGTGAGGAACCTTGTCAAAAGCTTTCTGACAGTCCAAGTACATTATATCTAAGGAACACCCTTGTCCACATGTTTTTTGACAATCTCAAAAAATTCTAATAGACTGATGAGGCATGATTTCCTTTACAAAAGCCATGTTCACTCTTTCCCAACATCTTGTGTTTATCTGTCTGATAATCTTGTTCTTTACTATAAGTTTCAACCAATTTGCCTGGTACTGAGGTTAGGCTTACTGGCCTGTAATTGCCAGTATTGCCTCTGCAGCCTTTTTAAAAATATTGGTGTTACATTAACTACCCTTCAGTCTGATTTAACCAATAGGTTACATACCAGTTTGATTTAACCAATAGGTTACATACCACGGTAGTAGTTCTACAATTTCATATCTGAGTTCCTTCAGAACTCTTGGGTGAATACCATCTGGTCCTGGTGACTTATTACTGTTTAATTTATCAATTTGTTCCAAAACCCTTTATTTCACCTCAATCCAGGACAGTTCCTCAGATCTGTCACCTAAAAAGAATGGTTCAGGTGTAGAGATCTCCCCCGTATCCTCTGCAGTGAAAACCAATGCAAAGAATTCCTTTAGGTTCTCTGCAATGGCCTTGTCTTCCTTGGGTGCTCCGTTACCACCTTGATCATCCAGTGACATCACTGATTGTTCGGCAGGCTTCCTGCTTCTGATGTGCTTAAAAATATTTTTGCTGTTAGTTTTTGTGTCCTTAGCTCAGTGGTCTCCAAACTTTTTACCTGATGCTGCCTCCCCCCCCCTTTACTCCTGTCCATGGCCCTCATCATCTCCCCCCGCAGCTGGGGCTGGCAGGGGGGACACAGGGCTGGAGGGCTGCGGCAGGGTGGCGGGGCTTCTGAGCTGGGAGCTCCGGGATGGCGGGACTTCCCCACTCTCAGGCCCATGGCAGCAGGGGGCTTCCCACTCTCAGCCCCAGGGCTTCCCCGCTGAGATCCCCAGCACTGCAGGGCTCCTGCGCCTCCTACAACATTCCTCCATGCCCCCCACAGGGCACACCCCACACTTTGAAGACCTCTGCCTTAGCTAGTTGCTCTTCAAATTCTTTCTTGGCCTGTCTTATTATACTTTTACACTTGACTTGCTAGAGTTTATGCTCCTTTCTATATTTTTCACTAAGAGCTGACTTCCAATTTTTAAAGGATGCCTTTTTGCCTCTAACTGCCTCTTTTACTCTAATGTTTAACCATAATGACATTTTTTTGGTCGTCTTACTGTTCTTTTTTTTTTTTATTGTTTTTTTATTTTGGGTATACATTTACTTTGAGCCTCTATTATGGTGTCTTTACATAGTCTCCATGCAGCTTGCAGGAATTTCATCCTTGTGACTGTTCCTTTTAATTTCTGTTTAACTACCTTCTCATTTTTGGTTAGTTCCCTTTGTAGTTAAATGCTACTCTGGTGGGTTTCTTTGGCATTTTCCCCTCTATAAGAATGTTAAATTTAATTACATTATGGTTGCTATTACAGAGCTATATTCACCTCTTGGACCAGATCCTGTGCTCCACTTAAGACTAAATCAAGAATTGCGTCTCGCCGTGTGGGTTCCAGGACAAGCTGTGCTCCAAGAAGCAGTCATTTATGGTGTCTAAAATTCTCTTTGCATTCCTTCCTGAGGTGACATATACCCAGTCAATATAAGGATAGCTGAAATCCCCCATTATTGTTGCATTTTCTGCCTTTGCAGCCTCTCTAATCTCCTTGAATATTTCATAATCGCCATCACCATCTTGAGCAAGTGATTGGTAGGTTATTCCCACTGTTATACTTTTATTATTCAAGATTGGAATTTCTATCCATAGAGATTCGATTAATTTAAGATTTTTATTTTATTTGACTCTATGCTTTCTTTTCGTATATCGTGCCACTTTCCCACCAGTGCGACCTACTCTACTGTATATTTTGTATCCTTATGTTACCATGTCCCATTGATTATCTTCATTCCACCAAGTGTGACATCACACATCCTACCGTTCTGCCTCTTATATCTTCTGAAGAGAAGTGCTGTAGATACCAGGGGTGTTCCCAGGCAGGTTAGGACTTAGGTGCACTGACAGAGTTGCATGTCTAGCCAATTGTCTTTGGTCATCACATACACAACAACTTGCAAGAGGCACAAATATGAGAATTGCCTTAGGGACACCAAAAACAGAGTAGTGAGGGAAATGTGAAGTAATGAAGGTTTTGTGTCCATGCCATAAGAGCATCTAGAAGTGATACTTGGAGTCACTATGGCAACTTCCCCATAGCATTTCTTTATATTTTAAGTAGAAAATGAGGATATAGATTAATGAGAGGGATAAACTGTTAAGAGTTTAGTTAGATGTTGACTAGAGCCAGAAAAGATTAGCAATGGCCTTACCATGTATTCTGAAGAAGGAGAAATGGGAGAAAGCACCTTTGAGAAGACCTGTTTGAAGACTGGTATCTGTTGGAAGGCCCAGGTCACTAAGTACACAGGCAGCTATACGTAAGTGTTGGAATAGTAAAAAGAATGTCTCTTTTGTATGTAGGTAGTAGGAATCTAAAGTTTTGTGCTTTTATCTCATATTGTTTTGGTTTCTCATGTTCAGAAACTGTTTAATTCTGGTCAACTTCATCTCAAAAAGGATAAAGCAGAACTAGTCTAAGAACAAGATTAGAAGATTATAGCTCAGAGAGGAGATGAATAAGAGGGGATGTGATTAAAGTATACAAAATACTGAATGGTGTAGAGAAAATAAAGCAGGTGCTCCCGTTTACCTTTTTTTATAATACCAGAACAAGGGTACATTCAATGAAATTGAAGGCAGCAAATTTAAAACCGATAAAAGGAAATATGTGTGTTTTATACAACACACAATTAGCATATGAAACTCATTGCCAAAAGATAACATTAAGGCCAAAAGCTTAACAAGATTTAAAAACAGACTGGGCATTTATATAGAAAATGAGAGTATCTAGTTAAATGCAGCTATAGTAAGGATTAGAAAAAGAAAGTTAGCCAAAAAGCATGGAAGGGATACAAAACCTCATTCTTCAGTGGATGTAGTTGTTCACTATGGTGATTTTCTGCACCTTTCTCTGAAGCACATTGTAGTGACCACTGTCAGAGATGGTTACTGAGTGAGACGGCCTTCACTAGTTGCAAAATAATCTGTTTTTGTTAACTAGGAATGCTGCTTATAAGTATAAAGGAGTCTCTAACTTAAAGAGGTACTACTAAGCTACTACCTGTCCTTTTGTTTGTAACGTGACAAAGAACAATAAATAAGGAAAGCAAGCAAATTGGAAAATTCAGAGACATACACTAGCATTGAGGAGATAACAACAAAACTATATGTTGCAGAAAAGAGTCATATTAATAAAGAAACCCTTCCAAGCTCCTTGGTACAGAGAGCATCAACACTGCAGGAGGTTTTGAGGCAGGTTTCTTTTCTTTAACCTCTGTAAAGATTTCTGTAATCTTTATTTCAAAATTGAGATTCACGCTAATAAGTTATAGTTATAAAATGCCAAGCAATAAGATGCACAATGTGATGGAAGTAAATGTCATTCTAAAATGAGTGACGTACTTTATGATGAGGTCTTTTGGTTTAGGGAGCACTTGTTGCACGTCATTATTTGAACACTGAATGAACGAGGAGGAAATTCACAGCCAATAAAGAAAATTCTACTTTACAGTTAGGCTTGTAAATATACCTACACAGTTGCAAAACTGACCTGCAGAATTCCACTCAACAAACTTCCTATTTCAGGCCGTAATCCTGAAAAGCAATTAGTCATGTGAATAGTACGGACTTCAAGACCCAAGCCAATGGGACTGCTTGTACTTAAAGTAATGTACATGCTTAAGTGCTTCACTGGATCAGGACCTAAATTCCACCCTTCTCTAAACCATCTTCAAGACCCATAATCCATTCAACCTAAAATGGATAGATGAAGCTTGCTGCTCTGTAATTATCTGGAAGGATTATTAAATTCCTCAAGAATCTCCTTCAGTCCTTGATGACCTAAGGAATTGAGAGTGGACCTCTTATACAACAATTAGATGACCTTGGCCAGGTATCTGATCAAAACACTTGATACAATTTCACTTGCACTGAAGTGTTTCACCAGCATCTATTCCATGTAAAATGGACATCTAGCCAGATACATTTAGAGAACAGGTTAACTAGAAGGCTTCCCCTCTACAGTTTGTAAGAATATACTTTTCACATGGACAGAGCAGCTTAGTAACTTCCTGAGTTACCAATTAAGGACTCAGTGAAAACAGAACAATTTTTTTTTTCAGTAGAGAAGTTTACTTCTGCTTGGGGAAAATGACAGCATTTTGATGGACATGTTCCATTAGTGAGTTGTGGGTTATACAGATACAGAAAGATCTGCTGTATAATCATTACTGAAGAGGCCTTGTAAGCCCAGAATTTCACATCCAGTAAATTTGTTGGATGATTAGGTATATACTCTTTACAAGGTCTCTACAACAATCATAAAGAGCTCTGATGCATAAATCATCAGTATGTATTTAGCAGTTATATTTGTTTAGGAGGTCAGGCAGTCTGTGCTTCATGGTTTGGTACACAGAAACAGCTGTGTCACTTTATGAGATTTTTGCTTAACTCTTTGCAAGCATACCCTAGGCTATGGCTTTTAGCACAGCTCCTTCTTCGGTACCACAATAAAGACAGATGGATCTGGGAATTAAATCTCTTTTGTTGAAAGGAGCAGGAATATCAAGAAAAGAGAGGGATGTGGTATCTCCCTGCAATCCTTACAAATACCACCCCTTTGTGAGTTTCCTCATCTCACTGGCTTCTGTGTATTTCTCGTTTTCTTCACACACCTTTCCTCTCTTATTTACACCTGTGCCTAATGGGTGTAAAATCTTGCCAGTGGTGTAAATAATTGGAGAAATGTGATTTGTTAGTGTTTTACAGCTTCTTGGCATAGGAGGAACTATGCAAAAGACAAGGAATGGACAATTGGGCCCAATACATTTATGTTCCTTTTTTCCCACTCCACAAACAGTATTCATAAAAGTCCACTTTGCTAAAATCTAATTGTTTTTCCTAACTGATGGGGAGGAAATTAGTCCTTAATTTAAATAAATACACATTCTGAAAAAAATATCTCTAAAATTTTACATTTACTGTAGAATGCTCAGACAGATATTTATTGGGATCAAGATTAAAATATATGTTTTGTTTAAATAAAATAGTAAAGGCTTTTCAAGACTAATGACATTCAATATAAACATCTTTGAAGTTTTATCATGTCTTCTGAACAACTGAATAGTTTCAGTCTTTAGTATTTTCAGTGCAGTGTATGTAGTTTTCATTAAGAAACAGTATTTTAACTGAAGGCTCCCCTTTCTGTAACAGGAGAATAATGAATTTGTATATAACAAGTCCCACCAGACTTTATTTTGTGACTTCAAATGGCCACAGTAATTATATAAAAATATGTAATTAATCGGTGATATGCATGTAATTCCACATTTTAATGATTGTCTCTTTACTTAATGACCGCCAGGATAAAGTATAAAGAAGTTAAGCAATTATGACAGTTATTTCAGAACTGACAGGTGGCTTGCAAGGCTGTTGTTTAGGTGTGTTAATGATTGTGATTTAAAAAGACGACGTGAAGTTAAAAATTATTGGATTTCTTTACCTATTAGTAACAGCATTTTAGTCCCTGATCCCATGAGGACAGAACTTTATGCTTGTGTGGACTTGATGCTTGCCAATGGGGTGTGATATGGGCACAAGGCTCCAGTCACATGGCTCTGTGTGCAGGACCAAAGATTATTTAAATTTGAAAGACTTAAATATCTTATTTACTTTTCACAAGTTATGCTCTTTGGTACTCTTTATGTTTTGCATTCAACTCAGTTTGGATAATGAGAACATAATGGTCTGCGCACTTTTGTATATAGTCAGTTTCATTTTCGTCTTCTAATGTGCCAGCCATAAGGCTGTCAGCTTTGGGCTGCAAATGTTTAAATCCAAATTAAAAGTATTGTTTTTTTTTAAATAAAGTTTTTCATGAAAATAAAAACAGAGTTTGTTAGATCTTGTCTACACATGGTTTTTATATCACTTTAACTATATTGGGTTGAAATTGGTATAATTATAGCAGTACAATCCCCTAGCATAGATGCTGTTATACCACTATAAAGGTGCTTATATTGGTATAGCTTATCCCAGTAAATAAATTTAAGGAAATAAGATATACTGTTAAAAGGCACCATTTATATCAGTATAGCTGTGTCCCCACTAGTTGTTGAACTGATTTAATAATTATTTTTTTAAATTAAACCAAAATAGTTATATTGGTACAAAAGCTACAAGCCCTTAATGACTTTAGCTACTTTAATTCTGAATTTACACACACTACATTTCACCGAAATAGCTACATTTGTTTTAATTCACACCTTTTGCTATTTCAGTACAAGTCTGCGTGTAGACCAGTCCTTAGACAAAATGATTGACTCCTTTTTACAGGCTTGCTGTAGCGAAAGATATGTTAGCAACAAGAAGACGGTCAGGGAAAGTGTGGGCCTTATTGAATGGGGGAGGCAACCTAGTGACAGATGCTGTGGAAAAAGCTGAAGTACTCAATGCTTTTTTTGCCTCGGTCCTCACAGACAAAGTCATCTCCCAGACTACTGCACTGGGCAGCACAGTATGCAGTGGAGGTAAGCAACCCTCAGTGGTGAAAGAACAGGTTCAGGACTATTTAGAAAAGCTGGATATGCATAAGTCTATGAGGCTGGATACAATGCATCTGAGGATGCTGAGGGAGTTTTAGCTGATGTGATTGCAGAGCCATTGACTATTATCTTTGAAAACTCATGGTGATCTGGGGAGGTCCTGGACGACTGGAAAAAGGTAGTGCCTATCTTTAAAAAAGGGAAGGAGGAGGATCTGAGGAGCTACAGACCAGTCAGCCTCGCCTCAGTTCCCAGAAAAATCATGGAACAGGTCCTCAAGGAATCATTTTGAAATGACTGGCTCTCTGGATGTGGGGAAAGCAGTGGATGTGATATACCTTGACTTTAGCAAAGCTTTTGATACGGTCTCCCACAGTATTCTTATCTGCAAGTTAAAGGAGCATGGGTTGGATTAATGGAATATAAAATGGCTAGAAAGCTGGGTAGATCATCCGGTATCAAGCGGAGTTGGGGCCGGTTTTGTTCAACATATTCATTAATGATCTGGATGATGGGATGGATTGAATCCTCAGCAAGTTTGCAGATGACACTAAGCTGAGGGAAGTGGTAGATACCCTGGAGGATAGGATAGGATACAGAGTGACCTAGACAAATTGGAGGACTGGGCCAAAAGAGATCTGATGGGATTCAACAAGGACAAATGCAGAGTCTTGTTCTTAGGATGGAAGAATCCCATGCACAGCTACAGACTGGGGAATGACAGGCTAAGCAGCAGTTCAGCAGAATAGGACTTGGGAGTCACAGTCAACAAGCTGGATATGAGTCAACAACGTGCCCTTGTTGCCAAGAAGGCTAATAGCATATTGGGCTGCATTAGTAGGAGCATTGCCAGCAGATCGAGGGAAGTGATTATTTCCCTGTATTCAGCACTGGTGAGGCCACATATGGAGTACTGTGTCCAGTTTTGGGCCCCCACTACAGGAAGGATGTGGACAAATTGGAGAGAGTTCAGTGTAGGGCAATGAAAATGATTAGGGGGCTGGAGCACATGACTTCTGAGGAGAGGTTGAGGGAACTAGGCTTGTTTAGTCTGCAGAAGAGAAGAATGAGGATCGTATCTGATCTGATCTGATAGCAGCCTTTAGCTACCTAAAGGGGGGGCTCCAGGGTGGATGGAGCTTGGCTGTTCTCAGTGGTGGCAGATGACAGAACAAGGAGCAATGGTCTCAAGTTGCAGTGGGAGGAGTCTAGGTTGGTTATTAGGAAAAACTTTATCACTAGGAGGGTGGTGAAGCACTGGAATGGGTTACCTAGGGAGGTGGTGGAATCTCCCTCCTTAGAGGTTTTTAAGGCCCAGCTTGACAAAGCCCTGGCTGGGATGATTTAGTTGGGGTTGGTCCTGCTTTGAGCAGGGGGGTTGGACTAGATGACCCCTGGAGGTCCTTTCCAATCCTAATCTTCTATGATTATAGAAGCTTCATTTGTATCCTCCTTGTTCAGTCTTCGCATTCTATATGCATTTTCATGCTCTCCACTTGGCCATGAGTGATTTAATTAAATTATGGTAATTGGTGGGAAGTAATAGTATCGCCATTGTTTGGCAGTGGCATTTCTAGAACATGCCTGCACATGGATAGGAAATTACATTGTACTAATTAAATGCAGGAACTTTCAGTTTAAAGCACTAAATAATGCAATTAGGACTGTACCCAATGACAAGACATATACACAGTCACACAGTAGCCCTAAGCTGCAACCTGTTTTGCCCTGGCAAAAATGGATATAGTGGGGGTATTTAGAATCAGGTCTACAATATAAACTTTTGCTGGTATAGCTATGTCAGTCAGGGGTGTGATGAGATGTGATCTCTGACAAACATAGCTGTGTTGCATAAACCACCACTGTACACAGAGTTAAATCAGCAAAACTGTGCTTTTGCTGGTACGGGGGAATGGGTATAAGCTATCTATGCAAAAGTGAAGTTTTGCTGGCATTAGTTGTGTCCACACTAGGAGCACTTTGCAGGTATAGTATACAGGTACTCCTACTATAGATCTGGCCTAAGTCTTCAGATTGTGAGCTGTATGGCTTCGGGGGTAGTTACAGAAATGGAGAACAGCTTTGGGCCTGTCTACATTGTAATGATGAGAGAGCTGGGAAAGAGGGTATAACATGGTACTCCTTGAAAACGTACAAATAATTTTTGTCTTGCAATGTAAACAGGACCGACTATGTTGTGATTTTTTTTTTCCTGAACAGTGATATGGTGTTAGCTGTTAGCAGGGCTGCAGCACAACTGGGGAACATGGTAAAAACAGTTTGGTTCTGTCTGCTAACTAAGACTGAATCATATTTCAATTTCGTTGGACAACCAACACATTTTAACCATGTTCCCAAACACTGTAGTTATTATCATGTAGAATAGGCCTTTCTCAGATGGTTAAAGTGGGAAATTGTGCAATATGGGTTTTTTGAAAGGCTTCACTGGCATGCAGTGAATACCAACTGCCTTTTCCCACTGCTGTTTTATTTCATTTAATTGTGTTTTAATTTTAATTCTATCCAACTCAAACTACAAGCTCAGCTCTTCAGGATAGGAAATATGTCTGTATTTGGGAAATGCTGTGCACATCTGTAAATATTAGAATACAATTACAAGCAGAGAAAAGATTTGTTGCCTACCCCCATTCCGCACAGGTGGATGGCTTACTATTTGAAAGAGCTTTATTTATATTTGTTTTACTGTGAGTTGTTTAAAGTTATGAATATTTTACAGCACTGTGGTGGTTATAAAATGGTGGAAGGAAAGCTGCAATGTTGATATACAGTAGTCTAAGCTAAAAGACTTGTATATAGTAAAGAAAGGGATTTTTATTATCCCTAGCACAAACACAAAAAACATGCTTTTGCTGTCTGTACACAATAAACCAAACAAAAGATGCAAACCCTGCAAAACTGATTTCCATGGAAATGAATCAAAGTACAACAGACCTCTAGTCTACCCTGCTGCAATGAGTAGACAACACTTCTAAAAGATACAGTTTTTAAAAACTAAAAACATATGCAGGATTTTTTTTTTAAACTTTAAAAAACATTTCCATTCACTTTCCCACTGTGAAATCACATTTCAGTTTTTCAGTAAAATGTATCTTAAAAGAGGTGGCACTTGGTGTAGAAGGACCATTTGGAAATGAAAACAAAGTCAAGCAAGTTTATACCCTCAGGAGCATAGGTTCTTGGAAGCACCAGAGGTAGATACTATGCTGATGGGTGCATTAAGAATGCCTTATATTTGATTGATCTCTTGGGTTTCCTTGCTGCATTAAGCAGTACTTTAAGAATTGGCATTCATTATTAGGATTATTTAGTAATCTTTCTAACTGGACTCTTGAACCTTCCTTTGAAGCATCCGGCACTAGCTTCCATCAGAGACGGGATACTGGATTCGATCGAGTGCTGGTCTGATATGACAATTCATATGTTACTATGGATGACAAAGAGGTCTGCCGGGTTAAAGCAATCCAGTCCTTAGGCACACCGCCACACAGCGCCCTGGCAGCCCCCAGCCTTTTGGGCCTTATGAGTTTTGAATAATTGGGATTGGCAATACTGCAAATCAAAAACAGCAACTGGCAGGACCTCTGAAGACCCCTAGACAGAGTAATGAACACAATGAACAAAGCACTACAGCGAAACTACAGTGCAAAACTAAAGCTGAATCTCACCAACACAGAATCAGTGACAACAAACTGGAGATGGAAAACAAAACACAGTCCAAACCCAGAAAAAGGTGCAACTGTGTAGTCAATGTTGCAGAGGAGAGACTGAGACAAAGAGACACTTTCTGTTCCAATGTCCCAAATATAAGGAAGTGAGACAAATATTTCCTCCAGTGATCAGGAACCATAACCGACATCTCATTCAAAAGTGATGAGGAAAAAGTGCCTGATCCTGGCAGAGAGAGATGACAGAGATGGAATTGTAGTAGGTATCTAGCTACCATAGGATCAGCAATGGTTAGCAATGGCAAATGGACAAAGGCAATCAACCCCCAACACAGTGTATAACTCTGTCCTGGCTAGACTGTACCTGTACCTGCCTCTGTCAGATACCTGAGCAGTCTTTTACCTGTATTTCCGCGACACTTGTACATCTTGTCATACAAATAAAACCTGAAGACAATTGAATTGTAAGGTCTTCCCCTGGCAGGGTAGATCTTTTGGGGTGGTATCAGTGGAATCTTCCTGCCCTCCCCCCCAGCAAAAAAATACCCTCTACATATGTGGCAGTTCAGGGACCAGGATCATTTCTGATCTTCAAGCTGGAGCGACTCCTGGAGCTGTGGATTAGTCTCCCCCTTCTAGCACAGAGGGCTTCCCCTTTCCTCAGCCTGCCCAGAGTGTCAGCAGCAGCAGGTGGGAGCCCCTTACCCAACCTATGAGGAAAAACAACAGCAGGTCAGGGTCACCCTTCCCGGACTGGCAGTCCCTTCCATCACTGCTCCCTACTAGCTGGGGGTCCTGCCCAATCCGATTGTGTCCAGCGGCTAATCGACTTTGGTGCCGAAGAGCCCACCAATGCTCTGCAGGAAGCTAAAAGTTATAAGGATCGAGCCAGGCTCCAGCCCGCTGCCTACCTCCCAGGTGAGCCAACCCTCCTCTTTGCCACTGGACAGCCTGTCAGTGCGATCGCCTGGGCCCAAGATCTCTGCTCCCCAAGGCGCTCTCCCACTTCACGCTGCGCCTCAGGTTGCCACCGAGTCTTTCGTTTTCACCGCTATGGCAAATAGAGAAGAAACTGAGCCGAAGCCCGACAGAAATGCTCACAGAGGTGGCTCCGTCGCTGCGGCTGTCCTCCGCGGTGCGCCCTGCGTTGCATGTTGCAAGCAGCCGCCCGCCTCAGCAACCCGGGCTGCGTTCGATGGAGAGACGCGGCGGTGTCCAGACGTTCGGCTGTGGAACGTTGGGGTGCCGCAACATTCCAAGAGCGACCCCAGAAGACAGCAGCAGCAGCGGCGGCTCGTTCTCTCTCACTCACTCGCAGCGGAACTGCAGCCGGCGCTCGCCAGACTTCGGCACGCAAAAGTAGGTCAGAGCTGCACTGAGCATGCTCGAGCCAGAGCCAGGCTGCCGTGAAAATGCATCGAGTGGCCCAAGGTTGCTGCAGCTTCTTCTCCTTCCCCTCCCCACGCTGAAGGTCACAAACCGGAGCAGAATGGAGCATCAAGGGTGGATGCCACGTTCATGGGAGCTGGGGAAATACAGGTTGGCAGGTTATCCCTCTGGCAACAGGCAATGACAGGCGGATTCTTCAAATTATTAGGTGGATTAAGAGAATCAAAATAATAGAACGTTCTTCTTAATACTAATGATTTTACCAATGACGGAAGATTTTTTTTAGTTATAATGAAACCTTTGCAGCTTCATACCCCCTAACACCCTAGGTAATGTGCACAACGCCTAAAACGTTGATTAAAATAATTTGTATTCAGTCTATCCTCGAGCCAAAAAGTGCTGTCAGTGAAATTTGAAGCACTTGAGAAGATTTAGCATGATGTGTACTTTTAACATTCATCTTGAACAAATAAATGCTTTTCATGTACAAGATCCTCTTGTTATTTGGAATAAATTCTTTTTTTAAAAAAAAAACCCTCTGCTATGAGTTACAGAACAATACAGACTGATGCAAATTGTATTCATGCACTACATCTCTTTTCAATTATCTTGTCAGACTAAAAGAACTGCAGTACAGATAATTTCATTTAATAGTGTAGGGCAAAATGGTCTGGTTTAGAAATGGAAAAGTTCAGAATGTTACTTTTAGTTGCACATCAATTCTCTATTAAATGTATATACTACCTTTTCCTTTTCCTAGCATTGATCATATCATTTGCTGCAAACTAAGACTAGCATTTTATATTAGTCTAGCATTTTATATTTACTGTAGTGAGTATACTTTACTCCTCCAGTAGCATTGATTTAATCACAAACAGCCTTTTACATGAAACAGGGAATTGTGGTATTACCGATGGTTATATTTATGTAGTGTAGGTGTGGCAGTTTTGTAATCACCTTTTTAGAAAACAAAGATAAGATAAAATTGTACTTTTCACTTAATCCGTCTCCACAGGTGCAGCAAGATGAGAAAGATGGTATCATTGTGGCATTGCCAAAAAAAGATGATCTTACTCAGTACACAAACTGGAGTGTTATTGTATTGCTATCAATCCTGGGCAAAGTGTTGGCTACTGTTATGCTGAATAGAATGAAGAAGGTGGTGGATAAAATATTACAAGAACAGGCTGGGTTCCGTTCAGGTAGATCATGCTGTGAACAGATATTCCCTCCTTGACAGATCATTGAAAAAGCTACTGCTTGGTTAAAACCCATCTTAACCAACTTTATCAACTTTAAGAAAGAGTTCAGTAGTGTCCACAGAACGACCCTGTGGAATATTGCAAGAAGCTATGGATACCAGACAAAGTGATCCACAGAATAAGGAGTTTGTGATGGAAGTAGATGTGTAGTATGATTGGATACAGGCTGTGTGGGTGGTCCGATATTATGACTGTAATTAGACAAGGGTGTGTGTTATCACTAATCCTCTGTGCATTAGCAATAGACTGGGTGATGAAACAGGCAACAAAAGGCATTGTGGATGGTATAAAATGTGTTAGCCGAGATGAATTACACAATCTTGATTTTGATGACAACATTGCTCTCCTAAATTTGAGATGAATAGAATGATTACCCTTACATCAGAAGTAGAATAGGAAGCAGCAAAAAATTGGACAACAGATGCAAAGGTGTATGCGGATGGAAAAAAATTAAACAGGTAGAAGTGTTGTGCTATCTGGGGAGTATGATGACATTTGAAGGTGGCTATGATAAAAATGTTTATATGAGATTAGGAAAAGCAAACACCACTTTTGAAGGATGAACATGGTCAAATGGACATCTCCACACCAAACTAAAGGTCAGATTATGTCATGTGATTGTACTGAACATGCTACTGTATAGAGCAGAGATGGCTGAAGACGGTGACTAACACAAAGAGATTGGAGGCTGCCCATCACGGAGGGCTCAGGAAGAAACTTCACATTTCAGAGAATCATAGAAATGTAGGGTTTGAAAAGACCTCAAGAAGCCATTAAGAAATTGAGAATTTCATGGAAAGACAAATTAACACATGCAAAAGTAAAGGAGCTGACAGAACAGGGTATATTAGAAAACAACACCAAAGAAAGAAGGCTCAGGGGATTGGGACATATACACCATATGTGTAGGTGGCTCGTGAACCACCCATTCGGGAAGGCGAGCCCCACCCCTTCGCCACAAAGTCCCGATCCTTCCACCCCTTCTTCCATCAGAGCCCTGCTCCGCGTGGACGGCTGGGTGGGCCCAGTGCTGGAGTGCCCCAGCACCAGTGCCAGGCAGCCTGAGTGCCCCCAGCTCCCAGATCCCAAGCCCCAGCACCGCAGGAGGGGGCGGGGCTTTGGGGCAGAGCATGGGTGGGGCCAAGCTGGCATATGGAAGATGGGAAGATGGGAGACATGCTAAGCAAGCATTGAATTGGGTAGCTGAGGGAGGAAAGAGAGAGTGAGGAAAGTCAAGGAAGAACTGGTATAAGACAGTGACAGAGGATATTGAATGATCTGGCATCACTGGGAAGAAGTACCACAACTAGTGAGTGACCATAATCAATAAACCGATGTGTCAGTGGCATAGGAGGAACTAAGGTCTAAAGTAAGGTCTAAACCAATGTATCTGGTTGAGTAATATCATCCTTTCATAGAAAGGCGAGGACTTCTCATAAAGCATGTAGGGCTCTAAACCAGAAATTGACTAATAAGGGTGGGTGAACCTTTGCTCCCACATGAAGCCCTGTTGAGGACAATGGGGATCTGCTCAGGTGCAGATACTTCCCCATGCACAAAACATGAATTATCATACTGGATAAGACTAGTACATCTAGTCCAGAATAGTGTTTTTTACAGTGCCCATTATCACAGGCTTCTGTGGTCTGTGCAAACACCCCAGTGGATAATTATGGAATAACCTGTCCATAGGAAAAGTTTCTTGCCCTGTTGAACAGTGGTAGGCTCATGTCCTGAAGCAGGAGCACTACAATTTTTTTAACCTGTCTAAAATAACTATGGGCATGTTTATTAAAATAAATATCTAACACTTTCTTGAACCCTATTAAGCTCTTGGCCTCAATGATATCTTGTGGCAATGACTACTACAACATTACGTAGTGTGTAATTAAAAACAATTTCCTTTTATCAGCTTTAAATTTGTTGCCTTTCAATTTCACTGAATGTTCCCATCTTCTTGTATTATGCAAAATCATGTATCAGGAGCTCCCAATTTACCTTTATATACCATTCATTATTTTGTATACCTCTATCATCTCCTTTCCAAAGCAAATAGTTCATGTTTTTTCAGTCCCGCTTTGTATGGAAGGCTTTTCATGCTGCAATCCGTTCTCATCCCCCATCTCTGTGGAGAAAATTCCTTCCTGACCTACATACCTTAAGTGATCAGTGAGTGAAGCAAGAGATTTGATTATGCTTATTATATGCTTAGCTTACCTAAATACAAATATTATTAATAACAAAATTATCCAATTCCTTTTAAAATTCAACATTATTTGTCTTGCTTTTTTCTTCTGGAGCAGTGAATTCCACAGGTTGACTAAAGACTGCGTAAAGTAAAGGAAAATTACTTTTTTGGTTGAAAATGTTCTGGTACTATATAGCACAATGAAAAGAAAGCTGTGGCTGATAACTGCATCTGATATTGAAGGCACTCAGATTCTATAGTGATGGGTGCAGAAGAAAAACTAAGACAAATAGATATGCTAAATCTAAGAGTTGGTATACGAAACCTAGGAGTCAGAATGTTTGCATAAGTTAGTGGTTGCTAAGGGTTGGTGAAATCCACACCTTTTGTGGTGTGAAGGGAAAATTCTGTGACATGCTAACAAAAGACCCATCTTCAAAGATGTTATTCTAGTGGTGCCAAACCTCATAACCAGGAGGAAACAAAAGTATCTTTGTGAGGAGGAACATACATTTTGAAGGAAAAAACAAAAACCCAACCTTGAACTGGATTTCAAACCTGTTTCCGCTATCCCAGGTTTGGTGCAGTCTAATGCAATGCCCAACACTCATTTGCCACTAGCCACTTGAAAGCCAAGCTAGACAAAACAACAAACGAGGATTTGTGGTTAATAAGGGGACTGATACTTCCTGGACTACACACATGTATGGAGAAAGGATCTGGAATGCACAGCAAGGCTGCTGCAGGGACGTCCCCTCCCCCACCCCCGTCCCCTCCAAAATTAATACAAAGTGTTTATTGTGCTCAACTCAACCCCTTTCCTGAAACTTGGGGCCTCTTCTGAGCATTTCTTACAGTGACATATTAGATATGTATCCGTTCTGTTTATATTTCATTTTGGTTTTTTTCTGTGACTCCCATTAACTTTGCTTTTCTGTCATGTAATTGGAATTGGAGCTGCAGCCTATTGGGTACCTTGGAATAAAGGAACCTGCGTTTTGATCTCACAGGGAGCAGAACCAAGAATAGAGGACTGCAGTACATGGTCAAGGCCTAAGTGAACCTCCATTGTCTTCCCCATGCAAAACCAGGTGGTGACTAGAGCAGACCAGTAGGAGCCTGAGGTGAGCCCAAAGATTCACTATATTTGGTTGACTTTGTCATTTATAATTCTGAATTCCCTCAAACCCTTTAAGTCTTTTCCTTTCCAGGGCAAATAATCCTATTCTTTTCAATGGTCTATTGTATGGAACACTGGCTATTCTTTTAACTATTTTTGCTGCTCTTCTGTGGCCTCTGTTTCACCAGCTGAGTAAGCTGATATGCTGCAATAAAAATAAATCCACATAGATAATTAGCTTTTGAAAAAGGGATGTTTACCGTTCACCACATGAACTGAATATCAGATGTTACACCACCATGGAGACAACCTGCTATTGTATGTCATTAATGTAAAATAATATGAGGCACAGAATGAGAGAGATACAGGGCATGCTGCATGACCTTCAACAAGATTCAGTATTTGTGTCATCAGGGAGAGTTAGCCAAATTATTCATGAGTCTTATAGAAGAAGAGATTAAAAGTGTGGTCTTATGCCAACTGAAATAATATTGTTCTTGTGGAAAAATCAAGATTGTTATTATCACATATTATTCTAAACTTTATTCAGTTCAGAGTGATCATTTTAGGAACATCACATAATTTGTGGTCTTGCAATTTATTTGTAAAGGATTATGGTGTTTTTTTGTCTTGAAAAACAACAGTTAATATAATTTCTATTCTGGGCTTTTTTTTATAGAGAAATGCTTTTTAAAAATAATTTAAACTGAATAAGTTGTAAGTAAGATGGAGGAAAATATTCAAAGGAATAAAACCTAATCACATTTTAATGTGTTAAAAGAAAAGAACTTAAAGATTTACTCTTGAGGAAGTTGGCATGATTTTATTACAAAATTGTGTGAGCCTAATATTAGAAAGCTTGTCCAAAACTATATTCTCCAGTGTCATGCCACACTTGGCAGGAAGCTGATATATTATTTGGATTCTTATTACCTACTGTAAATAGGAAACAGAGCCTACGACATGACTTTTAAGTCACTGGTATCTCTAGGGATAAAGAGCCTCTTTAATACCCAATCAACAGCTGGACGTCACCACTGAACTGCAATAACGCAGTCAGTGCAGAATTTATCCTGCAGCAAAAAATGTGATTGCCTAGGTCTTGTTAATTGTTTTAGAAGTTCAGTTTAAGGTGATTGTGTGTATTTATGTGGAAGAGGGCAAACACCCTCTCTTTGGTAAAAAATACAGTATTGTATTGCAGTTAACTGCTTCTGTGCTATAAAGTATATAGGGCTCAGTCCTGCAAGGTGGTGAGGACTCTCACCCCAATTCAGCCAAACATTTAAGCACATGAGTAACAGTAAAATTAAGCTTGTGAGTAGTTCCACTGATGTTTAGCAAATGCTGGCATGGGCAGAATCAGAGTGCTGAGCACCTTGCAGAATCAAACTCTTACAGCTTTAGATGTATGTTGTGTGCTAGGCTTTCCTGTTAAATAGACTTAAAATGTGTACTTGTAATTTTTTCCTGCTTGTATGTAGTTATGTCTTAGTACAACTGTAAAAAAGTACGGTTGAATTCAGTGGTGCTCTTACAACCAGCAAATTCCTACTTACGTAGCATTATCTCACCCACAGAAAGCTGTGTTTTAGTGATGGAGAAGTTCTGAATATTACCTATTACCTTCACAACAGTGATCTCCCATGATGTACAGAGAGAGCACTTAGCAGCTGTCCTACTTCCAGCACTGATTATATCAACTGGTGTTGTGCGTCTATATAAAGCACACTGCTATATACGGTAGACCAGGATTTGAGGGGGAAAAAACTTGCAAAAAGACTTCTGTATGGTTCATGTATCCTCCAGACTATATGGGATCAAAGTCTAAATCTCAATAATTTTAGCAAGAGATGGGTCATGTTTCCAACAGAATTTGTGCAATATGATGCAGAGAGAAATGAGCAAACTGATTTCTTCTTTTTTTCTGTAAATGAGAGAATAGGATTTAGAAAGAAAGATGAACAATTAGGAAAACTTGGTACCCCTTTCATGCCTCTGCACTAAAACATATTTTAAATGTCTACTGATTTTTAAATATATGACATACGATTGCAAATAAAATGTTTATAATCAGAGAAAATGTTACATTATAATTAAGTCTTTCTTGTGGATGGCATTTTGACTTTGAAAATCTGGTGATAATTCAGCAAATGTCTCCTCAAAAGGCTCAAGTACCTACCCCAAGTAGGCTTTAGAAGCAGGGAATTCTGGCTTTTACAGATAATACTTTTGTAGTCAAACTGATGTCAAGAAAGGATTAGTTTTTTTGGTAATAGGAAAATGATCTGTTTTATATAACTTTTTTCAAGCATTAAGTCTTTAGTGCAAAAAATAATCAAAAACAATTACTCTTTTCCTGGGTATTGTTTCTAATAAATACTGGTTGTGGTTTCTTAGATAGAAGAAGTTAGTGTTAGTTATCTCTATATGACATTATCCAGAAAAATAAATAAATAAATAAATAAAAATGGATCTTTCCATCCAGAATGTGCCATAATTAGGCCTGCAATATTCTGGGGTTTCTAGTCAATTAAGTAGTAGATTAAAGGCACTTCGGGTCGTTAAGTCCCAATTGTAGACACCACTGCGATCCACAAACCCGCTGCTCATCTGCCACCTAACTCTGTAGGCGCCTAAACTCATTCAGCATCTACGTTTTTACAATAAAAGTTCCCCGGGTGCTTATGTTTCTGCCTCTGGGCATATGCACTTCTGCCTCACTCTAGGTGTCTGGACACGTATCTCCCACGTAAGCCCCAGCATGATCTGCAAAGCAGAAGACAGGCACTCCTCTGCCTATCTTGCTGGCGGGGCCCAGTCTGATAGGTGTGCTCAGAGGCTGTTGAACTCCACACAAAGCAGCTGGGGAGTAGGGCAGGAGCTGGGGAAAAATCTCCTTCATACCCTTTTAGCTCAGTGGTTAGGGCAATGAGCTGGTATTCATGAGACTCCCAGTTCAGCTTCCACTCTGCCTGACAAGACAGGAACAGGAGTTGAACAGGGCACTGCCACCTGCTGGGTGAGTGCCCTAGCCACTGGACTTTAGGATATTCTGGTGTGGGTCTTGCTCCATTTCTCCTGCTGAAGTTATCTCGCTTTAATTAACTAATGGAATAGTTAAATATTAATTGGGGCAGTGAAAGTGTAAGGATCCCTCTGTCCAGTGAGTAGGGCACTCACATAGGAGGTAACAGATCCCTGTCCAACTCCCTTCTTCCCCTGAGGCAGATGAGAATCTTGAACTGGGGTGTCTTCCACATCCCAGGTGAGTCCCCTAACCATAGGGCTAAAGATTAGAGGTGCAGTCTATCCCTTTGGTCTCCTCATGAGAAGTGAGGCAAATGCCTCACCTCATTTTCCCAAATCAATACCTACATATGGGGATCAATTGTAAATGTGATTGTAATTAATTGTTTTCAAAATGGCACTTTGAATTGTTTGTTCAGCACCCTTTGTACTGGAGGAATGGTTATATATTTCTCATCTGTTTATCAGCCTATATTAGATGTTTGTGTGAAAAACCAGCAGACTTTTTGTGGTTTATTTTAAATGAAGTGACCTTGCTTACACAAGGAACTCTATTCTCCAGTGAAGATGCTTTGCTAAGATGCATTTTTCGATGAGTTTATAGAATCATAGAATCATAGGACTGGAAAGGACCTCAAGAGGTCTTCTACTCCAATCCCCTGCACTCAAGACAGGACCAAGCATTATCTAGACCATCCCTGACAGGTGTCTGTCCAACCTGCTCTTAAAAATCTCCAGTAATGGAGATTCCACAACCTTCCTAAGCAATTTATTCCAGTGGTTTACTATCTTGACAGGACATTTCTCCTAATGTCCAACCTAAACCACCCTTGCTACAGTTTAAGCCCATTGCTTCTTGTCCTGTCCTCAGAGGTTAACAAGAACATTTTTTCTCCATCCTCCTTGTAACAACCTTTTATGTACTTGAAAACTGTTATTATGCCCCCTCTCAGTCTTCTCTTCTCCAGACTAAACATACCCAATTTTTTCAGTCTTCCCTCATAGAAAATATTTTCTAGACCTCTAGCCATTTTTGTTGCTCTTCTCTGGACTTTCTCCAATTTGTCCACATATTTCCTGAAATGTGGTGCCCAGAACTGGACACAACACTCCAGTTCAGGCCTAATCACTGCAGTATAGAGCGAAAGAATTACTGCTTGTGTCTTGCTTACTCTCCTGCCAGTACATCGCAGAACAATGTTTGCTTTTTTTGCAACAGTGTTAAACTGTGTGGACTCATATTTAGCATGTGATCCACTATGACCCTCAGATCCCTTTCCTCAGTACTCCTTTCTAGGCAGTCATTTCCCATTTTGTATGTACACAACTGATTGCTCCTTTCTAAGTGGAGTACTTTGCATTTGTCCTTATTGCATTTCATCCTATTTACTTCAGACCATTTCTCCAGTTTGTCCAGGTCATTTTGAATTTTAACCCTATCCTCCAAAGCACTTGCAACCCCTCCCAGGTTGGTATCATCTGACAGAGCTAGTGCAAGCCTAAACTGTAGTGTAGCTGTGGTAGCACGGGCAGCAGTAATGGAGGTGGCCTGGCTAAACCATGCCGCTGCTGTCCACGCTACCGAATTTACATTTGCGCTAGCTCTCATCGAGCTAACGTAAGGATGTGTATGTGAGCTGGGAATCATAACTCTAGCTCAGCGTGTAGACGTAGCCTTAAAGGGAGAATTTTCTACTGAAAATTCCGATTTTTAACAGGGAATTAGTTTTCATGGAGGTCTAAAACAATCACTTTTGGCCTACAGGAGCCATCTAGGGTTTCACTTTGGCCCATGTCTAGTGTATAGAAAACTCAAATTAAAAACTTTGCACCCAATACAAATTATGGTCCAATATATTACGATTATTTGCTAATAGGCTGAGAACAAAGGGTCCCTGGATTTAATGTGCTATGTTCAATCTAGTTGGTCATGTAATATAAATTACTAGCTAAATGAATCTCTATGTAATCTTCATCTTCATTTTTTTTAAACTGTGCTTCAGTTCTATTTTGCAGAGTAACTTCATCTGGTAGTAATCTGAAGAGAATCTATTTTATGCTATATTGAGATTCAATATTTCATAAAAGGGGATGAAAATCAAGTGGTATCCACATTTTACATTTTTCTTGTTACATTAGCTCAGTTAAACTAGAATGTATGTGCCCTTCTTAGATGATATTGCTGGTGATCTACTGATGAAATACATTTAAACTGTAATTGAAGAATTTGGTTCAGCAGTCCTTCCTGCTAAAGACCTAGTTTTGTCATGAAGTAAGCCTGCCATCTGCTGGATGTCTTTCAGTCATGAACTCAACACACACTGGGAGGATTGTGCCCGCAGATCTATGCATATGGGAGAGCTCAGCTCTCCTCTTCCCCCACCTGGAAGAGGGGTGTCCACCCACTGCTGCTTTTCTGCTGGTCTGGAGATAGGCATAAGTGAAAGATGTGGGTGGTAGCAGGGCTGGAGGAGGGATTGAAAGTGGAGCTGAAAGGATGCACGTTGTCATCTCCCCTCCTGTCCCAGCAGAAGTGATTTGTTTGTGTGTGACCTAGCTCTGTTATATCCTCACTGCCAGGGAGCATGTATTCACATGGTTAGAGACAGACAGCTAGTGTGGAAGTACATGTAAATGGCATTTGTTTCTCATCAAGCAGCCTAGGGCACAGGGCTGGGTCCCATGACTCCTTCTGTGGTGGTGGTGGGGGCAGCCCCTTTGACAGAACAGCATGAGAAATCTGTATTTGGGGAACCTCACATTTTTCCACAGGTTTGGTCATGGAAAGAGGAGATCTGACCCACTGAGGCTGTATAGACCCCACTATTGGGGCTGATCAGGGGCTGATTTGGCCTCTGACATTAATTAGATTGCTTTGTGCAGTGAGGGGGCTGTTTTGGCAGTTGGGAATAGCTCTAGAGGACATAGACTATGCCCACTGTCCACCTATAGCTGTGAAGTGGGAGTGGCACAAAGCAAATTTTTTGTAACAGAACTTCTTGCATTGAAGACAGCTTTATTGAACATCTCTCTGTGTGCAAACAGAATAAAGTTGAAACCATTAACATATATACTTAGTGCTTTAAAAGGCAAATTTCACAAGCCTGAAACAATTATGAGCCAAATTAGTAACGAGAGAGAATTAAAACAGACAAATGTGAATCATAACTGGGAATTGTTTACTAGATGCCCCAAAAGTCTCATAATCGAGAAAGAAGGCCACAATAGTTTAAAAAAAACAAACAAACCCTCAACTACCTGGATTTAGAGGGGAAGTAAATGCAGCTATAAAATAATAATAATATATATAAATAAAAACAAATGGAAGAAAGGGGAAGTTTATAGTAATTTATATTGTTGTTAGATGTAAAATGCATTCTTTTGTTAAAAGATTTCATTTCTGAAGTCTGGACTCTAGGATAATTTAATTATCACTTCAGTAATCTGATTTATCATCTTCTGAAACTGGTGGAAAAACACTCAAAAGTTCACAATGTCTCTCTGTTATGCGTTTTATTAAGTAGAATACAATTTAAAGATGAATAAATTATAAAATGATTATATGACAATGTGTACAATTTTTAATAAATGAATTTAACATAAGAAATCATTGGGGTGTACAAGATCACACAACAGTAAACTAGTCTTATCAGAAAGTGTAAGCTTCTCTAATTCTATATTATTCTATGCTGGATAGGTGATCTTGGGGCCAGTATGGAACCGTTAATACAGATTTGTATTAAATGTCAGTTAAGCTTGATACCACCAAGAGTTCAATCAGAAATCATTCTAAAATTAAAAAAATAGAATTTAAATGATTACTTAATTGTTGATTTATTCTTACAAAGATTAGGCAATTCTTAAGACTAGCCAAAGGACAGTTGACAATCCCTCTCTCTCTCTGTATGTATATATTTATGTATTATATTAACATACATACAACTTCTTTTCTTAAGTCCCTCAATACAAACCACCCTACATTAAAGAACATCATTAAGGTTGCAAAGTCAAGCATTCAAAACATAGGCAATGCCAGAGTTAAGATTGTCTGCGCAGGCACCTTGCCTGGAAAATTTCAGGCTAAACAGTTAAAGTTTGGCAACGTTATAAGCAACCAAAAACAGGGTCCTATAATGAGAAGTGTCAGATTGCTGTAAAAAGTGCCTGTAGCTTCTGGGCAGTGGGGGATTCACCTCTCTTTAACAAGCCTTTTGGCCATTGTGGTAATAATGTTGCTGGGGTATGTAAGCCAGTGGGCTGAATGAGGTCTCTCCTGCCACCTATTGATGGACTGGAAGAAAACTCATGAGCTGACCTTATTTGCATAAACACACCTACTTTGCTAGGGTGATCAATTTTGCTATTTTGGGTTAAAATTTGCTTAAATCTTGGATACATAAGTAATGAAATATTGTTATCCTTACTGTATGACTAAAGGACAGCAGAATTATACTTAATATGCCCTTATTCAGGGGCTCACTATAACAGAAACCTCAGTTGCTCAGTGTGGGGTAGTAATTCAACTCTAAGTGAAAGTCAGGGAGGAGGAGGAGGAATTCCTATTTGGTGTTGAGGTGTGTGATTAAGAGTTCTAGATGATTGTCTTCCTTTAGTATTAAAGATGGAGTTGCTTAAACTCAAATTCAGTAATCCTGAAGGCACAAGTTACTGATAAAGGGGCTGAGTCTTAGATATGCTGTGGAAACTATTTTGTGATAAAAGAAAACATAGAGGAGAAAGCAGCAATGAATTTCCTTATTACCCAGTGCGGTTATTACTGCTGAGATCCTTAAGAGCTGGGCTTGCTGGTGGAGCCCCAGAATGTGGCAGGGTGGCTAAAGGCAGTGTGGTGTAAAATTAATAGCTGAGTTTGTTGGTTGTGGTGCTGTAGAACCAGATTGGATCAAGGATATAGCAAAGCAGCCGTAGAGGTGGCAGCAATAGCTGCAGATAGCAATGGCAGAAAAAGCAGCAAGCATCAATGGAGGTGTCAGTTGTCCCCCAGCAGAACCCCTAGATATGGGATCTTCACTGATCTTAGACGACTGAGTGGGGTGCAGCAGAAGGCAAGGGGGAGTGGGTATTGAAGGGATATTTGTTCATTGGATTTTCACACTGCAAGGTGGGAAACTAAGGCAAAGGACAGTTCCGAAGACACTGAGAGGTGGGTGTCTTATTTTACTTTTGAATCCTTGTGTGTTCCCAAATTAATGTTATTTAATAAACATTTTTTGCTCTTTAATAACCATTTTTTTTTGTTTAGATGGACTCAGTGCTTGCGAGTGGGGAACTATTGCCCATTAGAGGTGCCCAGGGGAGGTATTTAGTTGCTTCAGATCTCTGACTGGGATTTTGAGCTGGTTTAACTTTGTAATTTTAAGAGGAATCCCTAGATACTGAACCCAGCCTCGGCTGCTGCTGACACCACTTGGCAGAAGGGTTCAGGTGGGAAATATGCACTTTGAATCCATGGGTCCATGGGTCCCCAGTGACAGGCAGAAACCCACCTATTCAAAAGAAGATCAAATTCATTATGTATGTGCAGTGTCTGGAAAGAAAGGAAGTGATGGTCTAGTGGTCAGATCCTGGGGATGGGAGATGGTGTCAGGAGCTCTCGATTTCTAACTCTAATACTGACTTGATGTGTTTTCTTGAGTAAGTCTCTTAAACTCTGTGCTTCAGTTTTGTGCCTCAGTAAAAAGGGAATAACAGTTACTCACCTAACTTACAGAAATAAGAATTAAATGGTTAATATATGTGTACAGTGCTTTGAAAATGTAATGTTCTACTATATGTCAGTTTGCTAATTATTATCAGGTATTTTGGGACCTGATGGCATCATGGTAAATTTGCCCAATAAGAATAAAATTAAAAGTTATGTGCAATTACTGAAAGTAGGAATACAATTACTCCTTTAGACTTGTCAATGAAACTAGCCACACAGTTTCTAAATGTCAATGAACGCAGCTTTCTAAATATGCCAGTTCCGATCCTTTCAGACAACTTCTTTTATAACCTCAGCCAGAGCCTGGAAAGCCTGCAAAGAAAAAATAAAAAGAGAAAAAGTTTGGCTTGACATAATACTGATAGCAGTTACTAACACAGTGACTACTGACATTAAACTGTTAATCACTTTATTCGACAGCATTTCCATGTATATTTTGTTCGTAACACTATGTCCGCAAGGCATTTCAGCAATATGTCACCAAACAACACCACTGCACACTGTGTTTGTATTTACACACCCCAAAACAACACCACTGCACACTGTTTTGAGAGTTTGGCCTTCAAACCAATAGCTGGATTTGACCAGTTTGCAATGGCTTTGTGAGCTGGTACTTTTGCCCCATGGTTGCTGTCTTATGCTTCAAAGTTTAAGCATTAATGCAATTATCAGTATCAGAAAATATTTTTTTCATGGTGTGTTAAGTGTCTGCTTACTGATAATGTGGTGACATTGTTTTGCAGTAAGCAAAGCACCAATCAGAAGAGAGAGCGAGAGAAATATGTCACTACTCCAGCAGACTGGGTCAATCTCACACTACTGTAGTTGGCAGAGAGACGTATTTTCTTTTGAATCATCTGGAACTGGTCACTGTTGGCAACAGATAGAAGGAAGGATGGTGCAGTGGTTCAGGTGCTAGTTTGGGATTTGGGAGACTTGGGTTCATTTCCTTGCTGCACCACAGACATCCTGTGACTGTGGTCAAGTCACTTAGTCTCTCTGTGCCTCAGCATCCCCCTTCTTTAAAATGGGGATAATGCCCACTTGGCAGGGGTGTTGTGAGGATAAATATGTTATAGATTGTGAAGTGCTTTGATATGACAGTAATAGGGGCCATATAAGTACTTAGGCAGGATTCTGACTTATCAAGCAATGACTTACATATTCGCTCACACACTGGCTGTTAATTGTACAGTAAATTACTTTGTACTTTAAGGTATCCTTGTTGCCTGCCTTTCTCCCCCTCATCTCTCTTTCATTTTGCCCTGATTCCTTCCACTATTCAAAATCAACAGTTGGTCATGGTGCATAATTTGGAAAGAAATTTAAATGTCATTATGGGATGTAAAACATCTCTGAATAGTATAACGTTAGGCAGTGGTTTACAATGAGCAGGGAAAGGGGGACAAGAGTGTCGAACTTGCTACTCATCTGTCCATCAATCATAATGTATGGTAAATTTGAAAGCTTAGCTGAGACAGACTCAGTATCAGAAAATCAATAACCATTTTAATAGAGGAAAAAGAAAATCAATTTTCTGCAGCAATTAGGAAGAAGACTGTGATTTATATTCACCTTCAACTATGTGTGCATGGATCTGTGGTTGATACATTAATGGGAACTTTATGTACACACATAAAGAGGACAAGTTACACTTAAATTAGATTCTTAGTACCAGGGGGTCTAGTTAATATTCGAACGTTTAAAATGAGACTTGAGCTAATGACTTTCCATAAAATGAATGCTATTTTTCTTTGGTAGAAATGCAAGAAAAAGGGTCTTCAAGTCCTATATTAGTCTGAATGCAAACAACAAATTCACATGAATAATAGAATCTGATCAAGTAAGATGGCCCAGTTATGCACAACTGCACCAGCTACACTCACCTGGTCCATCTGGTCTGGAGAAGCAAAAGAATAGGAAGCTCTGACATAGGAACTAGGAGCTGAGCCATCAGTGCTAAATGATCGTCCAGGAACCAAAGACACCTAAGAAAGATATTACCAAGTTTAATGTTCTGAATGCATGGAAGTCTGAGAGGATGGCATGTAAAATGTGATCATTACACCAGAAACTGTTGATACTTATACAAAATGTATCTCATTTTAGACACAGCTACTAAGCAGAAAAGATCCACGACTAGTATCAAACTGGGGAATTCTTTGCTTCATTATCTAGTCAAGTAAAATCTAAAGGCCGTATTCAGCCTGCAATGAATGAATACAGCTCCCATAGAAGCCTATGGGCCAATTCTAGTGGGGAAGATAACAATGGTAAATTACATGTCAGGTACCAGTTAGTCAGCAAATGGATGTAAGTGGTTAACTTAAAGCTGTGCTAAACTTTGGCTTGTACTAATTTGGTATTCAGGAGGTGTGTAAACTGAATAACGTACAACCTAGGATGAAGAAGGGGGTGGGGTGAGAGTAACAGACAGAGCAAATACAGCAAGGTCTGAGATAAAGAATCTCAGCCATGACATTTAGCTATGTCCACAACATTCCCAAAATTCCTGTGGTCAAATTTAGCTCAGATGTAACTGGCTGTAACTCTCATTGACTCCAATGAAGGTTATATATTCTTGTGTCAGGAGTTGAACTTGGCCCCTACCGAATTTGAAATTAGAAATAGCACCCATTTTTTACCAGTTTCTGACACGTGGCCATTTGCAACAGTCTACTAGCATTTACAATACTGATGAATTTGGTCTGGTGTTTTATGGAGGTGGCACTGGTGGTCTGTTAGGGGGAGAAAGTGGGAATAGCAGGGACCTGCCTAAAATAGAGGGCTATATGACAACATAGTAGTGGAGCAGAATGGATTTTGGCCTTGAAAAGGAGTGTAGGTTTCAGCCTTGTGACTGTAGAGTGATGAATATTGATCATGAGCAGGACTGTGTATAGTTTTGCATTGGAAGAAAATTAAGAGAACAGATTGGTTACAAGAATGATGGGCTCCTATACAAAACCATAAGCTAGTCAGATAACTAAGAATAGTTGCAGCTAACCTGCGTCATGGTTCTGTTCACTTTTTGAACTTAATAGCTTTTTCACATTTTACAATTTTTTGCTAGTTTTCTCTCTTTGCAGAATTTCTGCTACCTATTTCAAGTTGGCTGATATTTATAAAGGAAAAAACATGTATTACTCTCTTCTATTTTGTTTTCTAACTGTCAATAGACAACTGATTATCAGTTCCTTGTAAATGGGTATTTATACTCTATATACGCATACATCTAAAGTGAAATCCTGGCTTCATTGAAGCTGAATAGCAAGACTCCCATTGACTTCAATGGGGACAGGATTTCGTCTCTGATGTTCAGATCACTATGAAAATTACACAAGTAAAGGACATGGAAATGGCCACAGTGTTTCTAGGTGCTGTGTGGCTGTTACTATCATCATGGTGATATGTCTAACATCCTGTACATCTAATATTTGTAATCCTTAATGTAACAATTGTAATATGGCTAAAGATTAAAATCCCAATTCTGCCCTGAGAACTGGGTATTCAGGCTCCGGTGCTGGTGCAGAGCTGCACTGAAGTAATTGGGAATCCTGTGGGTACGGGCAGTTCTCACTACTGGATTGGGGCCTAGGATGCTTCTCGTGCATACTTTAGTTTGAAGACTGCTCTTTGTGGCAAGTCTCTGTTCTCATGACATGTAGTAACATTTTATTGTAATAGAAAAAACTTTCCAAAGGAAAGTAAAATGTTCGAACAATAGATGAAATCCAACTCCCATTCGTTATAATGTGATTCCAACACTTCAGCTACTAAAATGTTATTCCTTAATGACTGATTAAGAACACATGATACGAATCATAACTAGCTGAGTAACAAATACTCGGAATAACAGACATGGTTCCATTCCAAATAAAGTTTAAATTATTTTAAAGCTGTTTCCCATCATTAGGTTTTTTCCCTACCCCTCTCTCCAAAGCATTTTCCATGATCATCTGGCATGTGTCAGAAATTCCCTTAATCTTAATCCATAAAAACAGTCCAGCAGTAGGGACGTACCAGTCAGCCAAGCCTGTAGATAAAATATGGACATTAAATAAAAGTACATCTTGCATCTGTAATGAAAACACCAAAATGGGAATATTGCCATTGATTTCAATAGGGAGAGGATTTCAGTCATAGTATTGTATGGAGTTTACTCCATCAGTCATTTTGTGGTACTGACTTGCATGAAAATCTCAGCCTTCTTGGCCCTTTATACAGGTATTCAAGCAGTTACCTGTTGCACAGCTTTCCTTGGGGTTAAAGTTATATTTTTCTAAGTATACTAATCAGTAAATGCTCCAGATAAGTCAGATACTCAGTTCAGTTTACTTTAAGTAAAGTAAGGTCTATTGGCAACTTTACAGAAATAGAAAACCATAAAATAAAGCAAAGGTTAGTTAAACACATGCACATGACACATGACTACGATGCAGAGTGTCAGCAGATTGGCACTAAATGGCAAGTTACAAAACGCAGCAAAGTTATCTGGACTGACTGCATAGTAGCAGTTTGCACAGTCTATTATAAGTACTGTGTCTAGAATTACAGGCCCCTCCAGAAGAAATAGTCATCCCAGAGAGTGTGTTGTAGATAATCCCCACCTTTTGACCATAGGTCTCCCTGGCTTCATTTGTTGTTTGCCTTTCTGCAGTATAATTAATTCAATGGTAGGCTGGAAGCTCAATAACAATGAGGCAAAGAACATTCAGTTTCTGATATCCGCTTATGTTAAATAAGATCTTCCTGTCACCACTGTACATAGATTCATAGAAATGTAGGATTAGAAGAGACCTCGAGAGGTCAGCTAGTCCAGACCCCTGCACTGAGACAGGACTACATATTATGCGGACCATCTCTGACAGGTGTTCGTCTAACATGATCTTAAAAACCCTCCATGACAGAGATTCCACAACTCACCTATTTGTTCCAGTGCTTATCTACTCTTACAGGTAGGCAGTTTTTCCCTAATATCTAACCTAAATCTCCCATGCTGCAATTTAAGCCCATTACTTCTTGCCTTGTCCTCAGTGGATAAATAGAACAATTTATCACCCTTCTCTTTATAACAATCTTTTACATTCTTGAAGACAGTTATCATGTCACCCTCATTCTTTTCTTCTCCAGACTAAACAAACCCCATATTTTTCAATCTTTCCTTGTAAGCCATGTTTTCTAGACCTTTAATCACTTTTATTGCTCTCCTTTGGACTGTATCCAGTTTGTCCACATCTTTCCCACAGTGTGATGTCTGGAACTGGTCACAGTACTCCAGTTGAGGCCTTATCAGTGCTGAATAGAGTGGAAGAATTGCTACTGGTCTTTCTTACAACACTCCTGCTAATACATCCCAGAATTACGTTCACTTTTTTGCAACACTATTACATTGTTGACACATATTTAATTTGTGATCCACTATAACCCCAGATCCTTTTCTGCAGCGCTCCTTTCTAGGCAGTAATTTCCTATTTTGTATTTGTGCAATTGATTATTCCTTCCTAAGTGCTTTGCATTTGTCCTTATTGAATTTCATCTTATTTATTTCAGACCAGTTCTCCAGCTTGTCAAGACATTTTAAATTCTAATCCTGTCCTCCAAAATGCTTGCAACCCCTCCTAGTTTGGTATTATCTGAAACTTTATAAGTGTACTCTTTGTGCCATTATCCAAACCATTTATGAAGATATAGAATAGAACTGGGCCAAGGACAGATCTCTGTGGGACCCAACTTTGATTTGCCCTTCCAACTTGACTGTGAACCATTGATAACTACTTTCTGAGTACGGTTATCTAACCAGTTGTATACTCACCTTATAGTAGGTTCAGCTAGGCTATCTTTCCCTAGTTTGTTTATGAGAAGGTCATGTGCAGTCAGTATCAAAAGCATTATTAAAGTCAAGATATATCACATCTACTGCTTCCCCCTTATCCACAAGTCTTGTTACCTTGCCAAAGAAGGATATTAGATTGGTTTGACATGATTTGTTCTTCAGAAATCCATGGTGACTGTTACTTATCATCTTATTATCTTCTAGGTGCTTACAAACCGATTATTTGCTCCATTATCTTTTTGGGTACCCAAGTTAAGCTGACTGGTCTATAATTTCCTGTGTTGTCCTTATTCCCATTTTTATAGATAGGTGCTATATTTGCCCTTTCCCAGTCCTCTGAGATCTTTCTCATCCTCCTGAGTTCTCAAAGATAATCGTTGAAGGCTCTGAGATCTCTTCAGCAAGTTCCTTAAGTATTCTAGGATATATTTCGTTAGGCCCTGCTGACTTAAAGACATAACAATTTGTCTAGGCAATTCTTAACTTCTTCTTTCCCTGTGTTAGTTGTGCACTGCTAACCTTTTGGTGAAAACTGAAACAAAAAAGGCATTTAACACTTTGGCCATTGCTGCTTTTGCTGCTATTGTCTTTTCCTCCTCCTTGAAAAATGGACCTATCCTATCCATGATCTTCCTCTTGCTTATAATGTATTTGTAAACCTTTTCCTGTTACCTTTTATGTCCTTAGCTAATTTAATAACATTTTGGCCTTTCTAATTTTCCCCTACATGCTTGTGTTTTTTTATATTCATCCTTCATAATTTGACCTTTCCACTTTTTGTATGACTCTTTTTTGAAGACCTTTGACCTTGAATCAGGTCATTGAAGTTCTCCTGATTAAGCTAGGGTGGTCTCTTACCATACATCCTATCTCTCCTGTGCATTGGGACGGTTTGCTTTTGTGCCCTTAATAATGTCTGTTTAAAAAAACCTGCAAACTCTCCTGAACTCTTTTTTCCCTTAGACTTGCTTCCCATGCAATCTTACCTACCAATTCTCTGAATTTGCTAAAGTCAGCCTTTTTGAAGTCCACTGTGTTTATTCTGCTGCTTTCCTTCCGACCATTCCTTAGAATCATGAACTCTGTCATTTCATGATCACTTTCACCCAAGCTGCCATCCAGCTTCAAATTCTCAACCAGTTCCTCCTCATTTGTCAGTATGAAATCTAGAACAGCTTTATGTCTAGTCAGTTTCTCCACCTTCTCTAACAAAAAGTTGTCTCCAATGATTTCCAAGAACTTGTTGGATAATCTGTGCCCTGTTGTATTGTTTCCCCAATACATCTGGGTAGTTGAAATCCCCCCTCACCAACAAGTCCTGCGCTTTGGATGATATTTTTGTAGTTTAAAAAACTGCCTCATTCACCTTTTATGCCTGGTTAGGTCATCTAGAGTAGACCCCTTACTATGACATCACTGTTGGCCACTTGGGTAATATAATAATCCCCTAAGAGATTTACGTCCTGGCAGTTCCTGAATTCTTGTCCATTATTTGCTTCTCTGCATTGTTCAAGATCCTAAACAACATCTTGAGGTAGACCAACATTGCCTGACCATTTTGTGTGGCAGCTTACTTTCAAACACTGACAGTAAATACACAAAACAACCGCCACCCCATCCTCCGATAATTATACACTTCACATGTCTCTCAAGCAAATAGATGAGAATTAATTTAATGTTGTGAATGCAATCCTAAACATACAGATTATGCATGCAATCAGATTTTGTTCACTTGATTTTACTTTTACGGTAGTTCTGAAAATGGAAGTGTCAGATAGATGGCCGGGTATGAGATGTGTTCCAGGGAACTTTTACCCAAAGGATAGTGAGTGACACTATCTGCAGTTTAATCAGGACTGGTTTGCTTAGGTCTAAATCCTGTACTGCACAGAAAGTCACTGACTAGAAAATTATGCTCTGTACACACCATACATCTGATATGACAGAAGATTCAGATATATACAGGTGAGTAGGAATTTTTGGGTTTGGTTGTGAGAAGTGAATCTGGATGATGAAATTGATCAGGCTCACAGGTATTCTGCTCTGCCTGGATCAGATAGAAGAGATGCTCTGTTGGCAGGGGCAGAGCATTTTGAGAAATTGCCAGGATGTAATGAATCATCTGCTGATTACCATAGCAGTTCACAGTTTTAGGATCCTACTAGTCTCTCCTTTGGTTCTGGATTGCCCAATAGCAGCAATGGTGTTCATTGTGGGTGGGCAAAATATTTCACCCTTTCATGTTTGGATCCCTGCACCTTTGTTGCGAGGTAGCTAGCTCACTGTGGCATGCTCTGGGTCTCCCCATGAAGCTAGTGCAGAACATGACTTGCCTTATGTCGCAGCTTGATGAAAGCATATGACACCTGTGATCCTAATTCTGTCCTGGCTCTCAATTAACTTCTGGGTGAAACAAGATATTTATTACAATGTCTGAAGCTGTGTGAGATCTAAGCCCTAGTTATTTTACAGATCACCTCTCCCAAGTGCTTAATTTGTGCAAGAGCTTGCCAGGGCTGAGCCTCGGCACCTCTTGGCTTGGCAGTTCATAGCCCCGGCACCTCTGAGCTTGCTGCATCAGTTATGAAAGTAGAAAAATTGCTTCAGTCCCCGCACCTAATTGCTTGAGCCCCAGCGCCTCTTTTATGACAAATTGAGCACTGCCTCTCTCTCTCTAAACCTTGTCTTTGCATCAGTGGGAACATTTGATCTACAGGAGAAGATCACAGGAGCTGGGAATAGAGTGCACAGGGTGACCAGATGTCCTGAATTTATAGGGACAGTCCTGATATTTGGGGCTGTGTCTTATACAGGCACCTAGTATGCCTCACCCCCATCTTGGTTTTTCACACTTGCTACCTGGTCACCCTAGTGGCAGACTCCCACCTTTGCAATTTGCACCCATTGGAAATCCATCTGACTCCCAACTGGGAAACATTTGTAAAGTATCAAAAAAAAAAAAAAAAAAAAGGCATCTTTGTTCAAGCTTTCTACTAATGGCAGGCACTGTAATTTACCTTTGTAGTCTTCCTGCTGGTATCCTCCTGTTTCAGGATAGGTGGCTTGACAGGTATGAGGGGTACCGAGTTTATCCTCCAGTTGCGGAAATGGTTCTTTGCTAGTCTAAATTATGTAAAGTGCATCCAGATACGACTATGCTGGTGCTTTGTACATACATTTAATAATTGTTAGGCTAATTTGACTTTGTCAGAATTTAAAATATCTTTTCCATGCTGTGTTTGGGAATTAATTGTCTCTTATCTTATTAAAAAATAGCAACAACCCAGGCAATTTCCGTAGTCACCTCTTTCCACAATTTCTTCTTGATTATATGGTTGATGTCTATAACTGACTGCTTTTATTCTGTTTTAATTTTAGTTCTTCTTAGTTACAGTTTAGCGTCTCTTTTTAAACTCTTGCTGGGGCTCAGGTACTAAACAAACAGGCATAACAACCTAATGATTTTGAAATTACTAGACAATAAACATGGCCTAACTTTTACCTTATGCAGCCTTCCTGGTAATTTTCCCAGAATGAAGTCTAGAATAGGGTCTGATTTTACAGCATAAGTGAAAGTCTCCAGGGATCTAGTATAATGAGCTGCTAATACCAGAGCATTATGGGGAATTGTTCTCCTATCTCACGAATTTTCACAGTTCCAGAAAAATTTCCCGTTCGAGACTAAGCTGAGAGAGTGAATATAAAAGCTACTGCAAAGTATAAGATCTAAAAATTGTTTTATGTCACATAGCAGGTATAACAAAACCTGTATTATACCAAGTGGTCTTTTTTTTTTTTTTTTATTATTATAGCTGGAACTGGTAGTGGCCCTTATAGTTAAGTGTTGTCTAATGCTTCTATTCAGGGCTGACTTTACGGGTGGGTGACCGTTCATGGCATTGTGGTCAGGGGGGCGCTGTGGTAAAGAAGCAAATAGCAGGGCAGGCCTGGAAAGTGAGGCCATGGAAGGAAGCTTGGGGCATTGGCAGGGCGGGGGGGGGGGGACGACAGTGGGACCCAGGTGCGATGGGGGGTGAGAGTCTGGGGAGTCAGCAGGAGTCTGGGGGATGGGTGGGGAGCCCAGGGAGGCAGCAGGGATCAGGGAGGGAATGATGGGGAGGCGGCAGGGGCCAGGGGAGATGGGGAGGGTGGAGATCCCGAGGAGTCAGCAGGAGGCTCGGGGGCCGAAGGAGGCAGGAAGGACCAGGGGCAATGTTGGGGGGAGCTCAGGGAGGCAGCAGGGGCACCAAAATACAAGTTTGCTCAGGGCACCATTTTCCCTAAGGCTGGCCCTGCTTCTATTATAAGCCAGAGGGACTCCTCTTACTACACCCTGGAAGTATTGGTCCCCAAGGGACTGTCTGTCAGTCCAAAATAGCCAGAGCCCTCCCAGCTACACCCTTAACCCCAAAAAGTCCCTTTCCCCCCCAGGTTTATATGCTGGCATGCTGCTGTGCCCACAGGCTGTATGTGTGTATGTCTGTGTGTGCCATTTCATTAGCCCTTAATCACCAGGGGAATCCCTTTTGCCTTGAGTGGGAGGTCTAGATGGTTTCTGGACCACTTATTCCTCCACAGTGGAGTAAATGTGCTAAGATGCAGTCCAGAGATGGGGCTATAAATTCTGACTCTCAAAGGGATTATGTAAAGTCACCTTTGCTTTGGAAATTATCTCTGAGCCATTTAGGGACCTACAATTCCCTTTACTATGGGGCACAGAGAGAAACAAATTAAAGTCTGGAAAGCCCCCAAAGCACTGGAAATGGTGAGTCTAGATGCAGTCTGACCCTCTGTAGCTGCAGCTTCTCTTGGTCTACCTGTAGATCTGTTCACGATCTATGCTGAAATGTGGATGGAGTATGGTTGCTGCCTCTGTCAGCCTCTTCCCTGATTCACTCTAAGGAAGATTTTCCCCATCTGCTGGATTCTCTACCAACGGGTTGAATGTTCCCTGAAATCCTGGACAATTGTTCCTTTTCTTATCCTCAGAGCATAATGCCTTTATGCACTGACTTTCTCTGAATATCTCAACTAGCTGACTTTTATTTTCAGCTGTTCATTTTCTCATTTCCCTTTTCACTATTCCTTTCCTGAAAACACTTTTTCTTTGTGCTTTTCCCTTCTACAGTACTTGCTTCCACTGTTGTTTACACTTTATTGGCAAATTTCCACTGTTATAGATACTACTGTTGCCACCATAATAAGTCACCATTTCAGGGTTAACTGTATTCTCCCTCTGTGTATTCCCCACTTGAAGGCTTCCTCTTAAGGTTTCATACTCCCTGTCATCACCTCTCTTGGGCAGAAACTTAGTGTCTCTCTCCCTCTTGACCAGAGATTTAATACTGTGATATCCCCAACAAGCCAGTCTGTCTAATGGCCAGTGCCTGTGCTTTGCTTTCTCATCAAGGGCTGTGAACAGTGTATTGACTGCAGCTCTTCTAAGCAAACACACTTATTCTTAAGATAAAAGCATTACAGAGAAAATCTATTCAAAGCAACAGAAGTTCATATGTGCATGCTAGAAGCTGCCCAGAAGTTACTCATCAATATTATGGGGCCTTAATGGGCCAAACTCTTTCCAACCATATGCAGAAACTGGGCCCGCCCTTGGACAGAAGATCCTATCTGTTTGCTGGATCAGAAAGATGGCCCTCAGCCAATTTAAACCTATCTTTTTTTATGTTTAAAAAAAACCTTTCTTTGTCTGTCGTCTCTGGCAAACTCAGTTTGAAACAGTACATGTAAGCTTCCACAGGAGGTGGTACTTCTCTGGATGTATTTACACCTGAGTGGTTCACCTTACTCACCTCTGTGACAGGGCATGCTCTCACACTGACATAGAGGAGACTAATGAGCTCCTCTGGGCTTGTTCAACACCAATGAGGCTCATCTGCAAGGCTTGTTCTGCGGTGAGGGAAGCTTGAAAGGGAAAACTAACCAGAAGAAGGAGTGGCCAACAGGGAGAAGGCTGCTTCACCTCAGATAGCCAAGCCAGGCTCACTGAGAGATCAACATGATGAGCCTCACTGCTCACAAAGCTGTATGACCCAGCCTCAGAGCAGTACGCCCTCTGAGGGGGACTGGAGCTAGACCCCATTTAGACTAAGCCCAAAGGGCTGACCCAGGAAGATTGCCTGAGTTCCAGGTCACCCTTGCTTCTTTTCAATTTCCCACAGACTCCCCTCTCCCATAAGGGAAGAAAGAAGGGCGAGGACTCTTCTTTTGTTTGTTTGCTTCAAGACCCCTCTTGGGTGTCTGCTGGAGGGGGGAGGCAAGAAAGACAGTATAAAGATCTGAAGTGGGGTCTGGAGAGGACTTGAAGGGATCCCTGCCCCCCACAACCTCTCACTGCTTTGAATTCCTAGAGGAGCTGTGGTAACCTTCCCCACTGGAGTTGCATACAGTCCTTGGACCACAGTGATTCATCAACTTAATACAATATGGTCCTCGGACAAATTGCAATATCTGCCACAGTGAGAAAACAACGATGTATACTTCTCCCACCTGAGGCTCTGACAAAAGCCTTACTGCAGCCTTGCTTTTCAGGAAAGGGGCTCCACATCTGGAGGTGGTGTGCAGAGCTGGGGGGATGTTTACTTTACATAGCATGCTCTCCCCTGAACGTCATTGGCCATCACAATAGTGTATACAGTATATCCGTGCCTTTCATCCTGCTTGGAGGGAGGTGTTTTGCATGTGAGTGGGTGACAATGCTTACAGAGTCATATTGTGCAAGACGGGTTTTCTTTGTGAAGTGGCCATCCCTCTAAATCTGGAGTCTGAACCCTCTTCTGTTTCTGCTCCCCCCACTCCCATGTTGAGTTAAGCATTCCTCAGAAACTTCATTAAAACAGCCTTGCCAAATTCCTGGGCTCTTCTATAACAGTGTGCACTATGGCCTTTACGTAGGGCAGGTGAGAAACAGGAGTTGGTCTAGGAATTGAAAGGTGGGCCAGTGAACAGCAGAACACAGAGGCTAGATAATATAAATCAATGGGTGTACCTTTACTCTGCTCTATATTTTTTTTATGAACCAGCTGCTCCCTGTCACCCTCACAGTTGTTTAACAAGGGTAACTAATCTGATGTAAACCAGATTCAAACCAATTTAAAGTGTGCATGCACACAGTTGCCTGGCTTAACTAAAATGCAATATTGCATCTTTAATTAAAATGGTGAAACTTTGGCATGTTCACAAACTCTAAGTTGAACATTAACATTCTGCCCTATCAATCTGTGCTGTTCCCTGGCTATCTGCATATATGTTAGCACCACTAAATAGGTGCCTGTGAGTGTGTGTTGCATTCACTGACCTTTTAACCACTTGTCTGCAGCAGCTAGCATTGCATCTCGCTGGGTCCTGTAGAACTCTGCTAATCTAGAAGCAAATAAGCAAGTTAGTTTGGGGACATGAGTCAGAGAGTCATCATTAAATACTATCTTGTATGTAACTCAACAATAACTTCACTGAAAATCAATGCTAAGGGCTACTCTTGATCCTCTCCCTATCAATATAGTTTTCTACATGCATTTCAATTTTTAATGGAAGTAAATAAATAACCTAACAAAGAAAACTAAGGCTGGAGGACTTGTAATGCCTGACTCCGAATCCTCTCAACCATCGTGGGTTTGAAAGTTTGACTTGGATATTATTTGTTACCTATTATACTTAAGAAATAAGATGAAAACAAGGAGAAGATAGTAAAAATCCAGAGGAAAAAACAGTGGATGAAAAATGGAGCAGGTAATGAGAAAAATAGAGACATTCTGAATAGTGGATTTTCTAAAGTGGGGAAAAAATGACTATGGCAGATATATTATACAACCTGTAGTAGCATAACTTTGTAGTAAGGAACAGTCTTCGTGTCCAATATAGGGCCTCATCCAATGTGCACTGAAGATCATGTGGTTTGTACCATTGACTTTAGTGGGCCCTGGAGCAGATCTATATAACATAGGGTCCTCTTTGACTAGAAAACCCTTTTTATTTAAAAAAAAAAAAAAAAAAAAAATCTCTCTTGAAAGGTTCAGTATATCAGAAAATGGTACAAAGGGTTAGTGGTTTGGTTGCCTTCATCAAATATAACTCATAATTTCCTTCCTTTTGTGGATTCATGACTCAGTCATAAAGTGAGATTTAATGTTGTTTTGCGGGGGTTAATATAGATTGTTATTAAAAGCAATAATACTACTTAGCATTCATGTAGCATTTTTTATTCATTGATCTCAGGCTACTTTGCAAGAATAGGAGTATTATCCCGATTTGCAGATGAGGAAAGTGAGCTGGGAATAGAACCCAGGTGTAAAATAAAAAGAAACAAAACCTTATTACCTGTCTGTGTGCTCCAGCAAACCCTTCTTCCCCCATTTCCGAAGAAGTTCTAATACTAGGATCTGTGAGAGAGAGGAAAACATCCAAGTTAATGTCATAACCTAAATGTCATAGAGCCAGTCCTGCAAAGCCCACTAACTTCAATGAGAATCTCTGTAAGGATTCCACAGCTGTACTGAGCTTAGCCATTCACTATTCAAAATTGTCCTCTTTTCCTCTGCTAATATCTGAATGAAATGACAGTGTCAAATTCTGCCCTCAGTGACATCCATTGTACCAGTGTAATGGAAGGCAAAATTGGGTCCATGATATATAACACCAGTTGCATGGTGAGAAGGGTCCTGTGGCTAAAGCAGAGGGCTGAAGGTCGGGTGGTCTGAGTTCTTATCTCCCCTCTGTCACTTGTCTTATGTGACCTTGGTCAAGTTACTTAAGCTTTTCTGTGCCCTAATTTACAAGCTTTAGAATATACATAGTAGTGGTAATCTTGTGAGTCTATATGCATTACTCTTTATTAAAAAAAAAATCCTCTGTTTGGCAATGCTTTGTATGGCACTCTTCACTTTGAATGCCTACACACAGCAGGACTACATAGTTCCTGATTCCAAGCACAGCATGATGCACACGTCATTGATGAATGCATCCTTAAGTAGCGTGCAGCGTAGGCTCACTTGGACACGTCAGTGCTGTTTGTCCTGCCATACTGAATGCAGAGCAGGATCAAGCATTTAAAAACAGTCTAATCAAATAATTGTGTAACTGTGCAATGGCAATTAACTTGCCTGTGCGAAAGTGCTGGGGTGCATCGTTGAAATCTGCATATGTAGAATAATTCTGTCAGTAAGAGGTTTGGGGCCTGTTAAAAAGCCTAATCTCAACCTAGGGGAAAAGAAAAAGCATTAGTATGAAAATGTGCAGTCCACTAATGTTTGCTACATGATTCAGCATTATCCATTTTGTTAGTATCTGATTAGTGTATTTCATTAAATTCTTGAATCTGATAGATCACTAAATTTGTGATCAATGAATCTTGACCAAATCCAATTGTTCAGTTCTATTGTGCATTGTGTAAAGTAGCTCTGCCTCAGTTTGATAAACAGCACAAAATTAAAAAAAAATACAAAACAAAATAAATTAGCACACACAGAGGGAGAGAATTTAAGACTCTGACAAGCCGAGGGACAATGCCTCAGGGGAACACACACACGGGTTATATGATAAAAAGCGGCTGATTGAGAACTGAGACCATAAAGATTCCCAAAACAACAGACTTATCCGCAGAGTTAAAGCAATGACATGGTACTCGTTGCTGCCCATTCAAAGCTCAGCCAACAAAGGACAGCTGCTAATATCCCAAGGAATTTGGAGAGAAAAAAGTGCCAAAAGCAGCTTTGATATTTAGGACAAACGGAGAAGACACTCCACCTTCAAGAATGCTTCATAAACTTTGGCACAGCCGCTGGGAGAAAAAAAAAGGTGGGGTGGGGACCACACAGTTATTCTTTGCGCATAAGATCACTCTAATGAGCTGTTGGTCCTCAACTGAGCTTTATGGCATAACCAAAGTTTGCTTTCCAGCTTGTGACATTCTAATATCAAAATATTTTTGCAGCAATAGAAGTAAAAGAGATGAGGCTCTTTTGAATCTGCCGTATAGAGGGAATGATAACATTTTGATGAAATGGCATATATCCTACAGTATTTTGAAACTGGACTTACCCAGCAGAGATAATTTTAGAAAAAGTGTCACATCTGATCACTCGACCATCAACATCCATTGATAGAAAGGTTGGTGCCTTAGTCTTTAAATATAAAAAAGTAGCTTATTGTGGCACTTATTTTATTGTGAGAACAATTGGTGATAACAAAATATCACTCACTTTCATCAGTAAGAAAACAAAATATTCTGGACTGTGTTGTGACTGGCTTTGTGGCCAGGAGCAAGGGAAGCAATCTCTTTCCCCTTGTGTCCATCCCTGCTCAGGGGCAGGTTCAAGGTGATTGGGAAGAGCAATTAAGCTAGTGCAAGCAATGGCATAAGGGTTGGGCAGCAGCAGGATAAAGGCAGGACCTGGGATGAATCTATGTTAACAATTCTCCTCCACACTGCTTTAGCCAACAGTTGTGGCTGGGTCCAGTGGTGGGTGGAGTGGTGCATTCTGAACGTTGTTAAAGTGTGGTAGAGCTCCCACTGTAGGGTGTGCTCCTTTGGAGTGATTGCTATGGATTGAACCTTTCTTAAACATAGACTTGTTATGGCAGCATGAGATTGCATGCATACAAATGGATACTGAGCTTACACACATCTACGCTATACAGGTGCAAACACTTATGTGCACACGTAAGCAGTTCTAACACCTACATATGTGCAAAGTTTTTTGGCACCCACATAAAGACAAGTGGATTTCAAGGACTCATATGCTAACATTAACAAGCACTTGGGTGTTGCTGTATCAAATGTCCATGCATGCATTTGCCCAACGTTCCTGTCATGCTAAAGAAAGTTTAAGGGTAAGGCATATTTTGAGCCAATAACCTTTGACAGTGCACGTTTAATGAATGTCTTTATCTATTGCACTGAACTGCACCTTTTTCTGTGTAGGAAACCATTACTATAGTCCAGTTCAAACCTGAGAAATTCTCTATCTGCCAAAATATATTTAAAATGCAAGATGTTTGATCGTTGGGTACATTAGTCATCTAAACATTTTTATTTAAATGTGGACAGCTGAAAGTGTATTTCTCCTTGTCAAAGAGAGAATCTGTGTGACAGAAATACAAATAACCACAAGGGATTATTTACCTTTTCAAACTGAAGAAAATAATATGGATCATCTTCTATTATAAGGAAATCATAACATCTTGCAAGCTGAAGAGAAGCCAAATTAAAAAAAGATGAACAGTTCTTGAAAACGAATATGTCATTATTTGCTGTAATTATTATGTTATGATATTTTAGTATACTGAAGGAGAAGGCAGTAGTGTGATCACTGACAACAGGGTCAACGACTGAGTGGCTAGCTGGGCTATCAATGTCCATAGTATCAGGCCGAGGCCATGAAAACAGTCATGTAGGATGACAAGAAACAGCAATAGACTTGTGCAGCTGGGATCTCTTATAACTTCAGTAGGCCCGGAATCATGATTTTATCATGGGAAAATATTTTGGTTCTGTATTTATAAACTGTTTAGTAGCAAACAAAATAGTCTCTTTTCTTGTTCTTTCTTTATGAAAGCTATGATGATGTTAGGTTCCCACTGAATACCTGGTATATCTTCTCTTTGCGCTCAGTAGTCAATGAGGTTCCAGCAGGATTACTACCATTTGGAATGGTGTAGAGGAACTTGGGGAGATTGTTGTTCAGCTTCTTTGCATCTTCTGGTCTCCACCTGGAAAGAATTTCTTCTAGAGCTTTTGGAATAATACCGTGCTTGTCACTAGGGACTTTGATAATATTACAGCCCAATGGCTTAAGCTGTTAATAAAAAGAAGACAGATATGACTCACAATCTGGTAGCCTAATCAGTAGTTCAGAAATTTAGTCAGTGAGGCCTTAGAACTTCTGCGCTTGCTTCACGAAAAAATTAAGAATTCTTTACCATAATTGTGATCTGAAATGGGAAATTGTAGATCAAGATTGACTTCAAACAATCTTAAACATGATTTAAAAAACACTGATGTGGTTACTTATAAGTAATGTGGAAATCTCATGTTTATGTCCCAAAACCTTTCTCACAACATATTCCACATTTTCTATATAGTCCCAATTAATGGTCCCACGCTCAGATATATATTTATTGAACTGCCCAAAAGAACCAGCACCCTTCCCCCTAAAAAAGATATTGCACAGATATCCCATGCAACTAGCTAAGTGAATGCATCAATAAGATCAAGAATTTAAATGATAAAAGTCTGAAAAATTCCAAAATTGATGTTCCTACTATATGTTGTTTGCATTGCTTGTTTATACATATATAATATGGCAACACACACATGTAATGCAAGGAAGTTGCAGTAGGAACCTGAATTTTGCATTCGGTTATTTTTTTTGCATGGGATATCTTATTTGGGGAAAAAGTTGCTGGTTTCTGTTGGGCAGTCAAATAAATGTATACCTGAGTGTGGAAGAATTAGCTGTCTAGCAGTTTCAGGGGCTCTCTAGAAGGATCACTGAACTCCTCAACACACTCGTCGCAGTGTCTTAATATGCTTCCTAGAGGCACCTATGGTCCCTATCTATCATGCAATGAAGCGTGCCTTTCAGTGTAGTGGCATTCATCGCTTGAGTGCATCATGACACATCCCTACACATCATGGAAAGCTTTTAAAGTCTCACACATCAATTAAAGGAACATCAGAGGTTGCAAAGTCGTTTTCCAAAGGCCAAGATTAATTTGTGGCATGCATCACACTGCATGTGCACATATCTATGTGCTCTTGGTAGCTGAATACTCTTGGTAGCTGAAAACACTTGGGTCCACACTTTCAATCAGGGTAAATTAAAAAAAAAATCAGGTTTTTTTATGTCGTTTTAAATTATAATATATATTTATTTTTAAAAATAAAATGTTTAAAATGAAATCTGAATTTAATACAAAATATGTTAAGGCTTGAACTTGTTATAATTTAGCTGTAAATGGGAAACGTTTTGAGAAGAGAAGCTTATGCATCCAGAACATAAAGGTGATTTTGTTTAATAAACATACATTTTACATACTACAAACTGTTTTGGTTTTTGATTAAATTCCAGTTACTGTCCTAAGGCAGCTTGACACAAATCATGAGCAAAAGTAATTATGTGGTAAATAAGCAATATATTGTGCACCATTTTCTAACATACTAAAAATGTACAGTTAAGAATCTGAAAATATTAAGCTTTATAATGCTTAAGGAAATGAGTGTAGGTGCAATGTATCATCCTATGTAGCAAAAGGATGTACGAAATCTAGTGTAAAGGCTCTGCTTAGCTGTAAATGAACATATTTTAATGGTTAGATCAGTCCCTGAGAACAAACCTTTCTTTAGAAAATAACTGAAGTACAAATGGAAAAGTTGATTACAATCAATTATTTAAATTGAGACTTTCCTTTGGGTGATTTAAATCATGATTTAATTTTCCTTGATTTAAATCACTTCACCCTGCTTTCAACAGTCAAAAACCTGTTTACAGGTGTTAGAACTTACATCTTCAAAATCCATTGGCCTCAGAAGCCAAACAAGAGCACATACTGCATGTGTCTAGTTTTATGTATGCACAAAAGGAGGCCTGAGAGAGATCCTTTTCAAAATGTACCCATGACTACCGAAAGAAACAGATTGGTCTTGGCAATGTATAGATCTCCAGATATCCATAGGTGTGGCCCCCATGTGATGCATACATCAGTGAGAAAAATCACATACTGCAAATTTTTCATCTTGATTTCAGGAAGAACTTTGCATGGCTTTGCAGACCTAAACAATACTCACTGCTGACAGAGCCCCGGAGTAGCTAGGGTCTTCTGAAAGGACATTATCTCCAGGATTGACAAGCATGTCGAACACCTGTCCAATAAGAATAATTTATTTTACAATAGTGTGACCTTTCCTCCTGTATACCATACACCTTGCTATATACTCTGATTGGATTATTTGTATTGATTACATTGTAGCGTTTTTGCCTTCCTCCTCATTTAATAATTTATCCCCATTTAGAATAAAGAAATTAGGACTAGTCAAAAAAAGAAACCAAGGCCTGCTTACCATACACATGTATATAGCCTTCACTCACACAAGTTAGCCTATAATTTTAATCAGGCTACTGCTGTGAATAAGGCAAGAATAATAGGCTTAGAAAGTGAAATCTGAGCCCCATTGAAACCAATGGGAATTTTGCAATTGACTGCAGAGGGCCAGGATTTCACCCATGCTGGACAATTTTCCTTTGTATAAAAAATGTATAATAAAATAGCACTTTTTTCAATTCAAAATTATTATGATAGTTGCTAAAGTGAAAATAAGTTTAAAGATGTTATGCCATTGAACAAAAACATTAACAAATTAAACACACTTTTCCAAACAAGTAGCAGATCTAGCATGGTGTTTCTATACCATATGTGGGAATGGATCTTTCACTGTAGAAGTCTATCCAGATTCCCGACCTATGCTTATTTAATATTTCAGTATTAGGGGAAGGTTATATTACTTGAAATGGAGTGAAGGGAATCAACCATGGGCTATGTTCCTTGAGAACTAAATTTTGTAGATATAACTATAGTGTATGTAGCATGGCTATGCCAGTATTTGATTCTCCTTTCAGTCTTACTTTAGACAAGGCATCCTGGCTGCCGATGGTGACACATATCTCCATTTGGCCCTGATCAGGACTGTATTTGGCTGTGGGAGGATTGTGGAGAGTCCTCTGCAAATCCTTTAGCCAGGATAACAATTCTGGAATTCTGAAACAGAAGTGTCATTCCTTTATTCCTCATTTGTGTCCACAGCACTCTATAAACCACAGAGACATTTATTGATAGCGTCCCTTTGCTGCCCTGATGCAGCACGATTTCTGAACAACCTGTGTATGGCTGTTGTTAAATGCATATGGATCGAATTCTGAAGTGCTTACTTAAACACTGATCCTGCAAATCCTGACTATCTTTATTAGTTCTTACTCTTTCAAGTAGTCCCATCATTGACTTAAATGAGATTAGAGATTGCAGGATCAGTTCTCAATTTTCACTCAGGCAAATGCTCATGGATTTATTATTTCATATGGCAGCTTACAGTTGGTGAACTAGTTAAGGTAGTGCAGATAAGTGTTCAGAGATGAAAACCAAAGGTCACACTTGGAATGAAACATTTTACTATTGAAAAAGAGGGTGGTTGAAATTTTCCAGAGGAAAAGAAAACTTTCTTCAGAATTATCTGTCAGGAAAATTGAAATGAATCATTTTGTTTCAGGTCAGGTGGATGTTCATTTCTGGATCCAGCTATGTCACAACAGTGCCTTATGGGAGTTATGTTTTCAGATCCCTCATGCCCCTATTCTCCCTGATAGGACTAGCTTCCTTGCCTGACTCCATCTTTCCGGCTGCCCCCACAATCTCACCCTGTGGCTGAAACCAAACCGAAAAAATTCAGAATGTTTCAATACTTTGTTAAAGTATTAAATGTTTTAATTAAAGTATTAATTGTAATTAATTAAACTATTAAATGTTAAATATTTTGACTTTTGGTCCCAATTTGCAATGAAAACATTGAAATATCAGAATTCCTCATGGAACAGAAATTCTGTATTTTGATCAGCTCAGTCCTTACAATAAACAAACAGGCTGATGGACACAATGAAACCATTCAGTTTTCCTTATTGAATAATGAATATTTTAAAAAAAATTGAAAAATGAACAATGAAACTGTTTTATGTTTGTTTACATTCAAGATTAAAACACAAACACTTAAATTCAGCCTCCCAAAGTAAACAGGTGTTGTATTAAAAAGATCAACTCTTTTTATTCATCCTGGACTCGATATGAAATTAATTTAAGAGATTAAGAAATGTCAGATTGTTTTTGAAAACTACCCCTGTGTGTCAGAATACTGGAGGGCCCTCTTCATCAATGCCTCCCCAATTTCAAGAGTAGTTCCATCTTCAATAGTGAAACTTGCTGTTTTAAATGGGAAATAGTTGGGACTTGGCAAGCCTCCAGAGATCATGATTATTGAAGGATTCTTCTGTGCCACACTACCTGTAATGAACATAAGGAAGACATCATCCATTGGAGTTTGCACACTGCATGGACTAGAGAATGCACTGTTACAGTATTCAACTCTATTTAAAACATTATAGTCAAATCTGAAAGTAAGTATGTGGTGTTCTTCATTCATGAGGCTGTACATTGTTTTAGTGCAAGAACAATACGTCTCATTTGTTTCTATATTGCTCAGCCCTGTAAAGGTTTTTGTTTGCTGTCAGTAAATGAAAATGTCATGTTTTTGTGAACAGTTATAGAAATGCCAATACCGTCAGTTTTTGATAAATTGTCAGCTGTGACTTGAACATACGTGAAACATTAGCTAGAAAGTATTAAAGATGAGCTGAATCGCTAAGTTTGGATCTAGGTTTGAACGTCTCTGAAATCTGGAGGCATCTCATATCTGGTGTTTGGTTTAATTTCTAGAAGGATGATCATACTCTTTTTAAAGTCAGAAAGGACAACTCTGTGTAAATGCTGACTTGGAAATGGGACATTTTCATTTACTAACTGCTGTCAGGAGGTATCTGATGCAGACCACGGCCAATCTTAATGGAGGTTGCAAGCCAACAGTTGAAGCTACTGTCTGTCCAGTGTAGTTTAGCACAAACTTTTAAAAGTAAGCTGTAGGCATCTTTTTTTTGGACTACGTGCTCCATGATGCTCTCCAAGTTTCAAACATGGAAAATGAAGGATTTAATACTCCACTACAATTTTATTAAATAAGTGTCGCTTTAGTAATGAGACTTTCTATTTGTATACTGTAAAAAAAAGTTTAACTTTTTTTTACCACCTTTCAGTACTTTTCCAGTAAAAAACTAATTGCTTCCAATTAGTGCAGTTTATTTGGCGCTCCAAAACCAGCCAAATTCTGCTAAATTTAAAGAGTTCTTCACCCACAAAAACCCAATTCCCGAGATAACTGTGGATGTCTTACTATGAATATATAGTTGTAGAACTATAGGATGAATGAATGTTTTACTTTCTCTGCTTTGAGTCACACTGATTTCCATTGGGTGGAATGAGAACTGATTTAAAGCTTGAGATGAAAATTTCACCTGCCCCAAAACAGCACCCTACCAAGTCTTTAAAAATACCCTAAGTAGCATCCTAGCCACTACCCTCAAATCTTTTGGATATAACTCCCAATGTTCAGCTGAGTTGTCCTTGATGAATACAGAAAAGAAGTCAGTAGTACACGGAAGACATCAGTCAGGTAGGAGGAAATATTTTGTACTCACTTGTAAGTCTTAAAAGATTTTGCTCTCTTGCTGCACTTACTACTGAGAGAAATCGGGAGTAGTTCATGCTGGTGATACAAGAAGCAACCTAATTCTGAGTCAATTAGTATAGGAAAAGAAACAAAAGGAAAGCATTTCACTCTTCAGTAAGTCTCTGATTTGATTTCTAAACACAATGAATAATATAGTGCAATATTTAGCTTATGCCTTCTTTGTTGTTCCATTGTTTGTTAATTTAGGCCTGGTCTACACTGCTGGCGAAATTTGGTGGCAATCGACAGGAGTTACACAAGCTACGCAGAGTAGCTTGCGTAACTCTCGTCGACTTCGTAACTTCTGTTTAGCACTCTGTCCCCACTTCGCTGTGTCAACGGGAAATGCGTACCCACCAATGCAGTGCTACACTTTTTGGAGAGGTGGTTTTATTAAATCAATCAACTTCCGGATTGATTGAGCGTGTCTTCACTGCCGTTCAATTGAATCGGAAAAAATCAATCTGATGGCAGCGAATTTGCCACCATCAGTGTAGACATGGCCTTAGAAAAGAAAAGAAAAAAATCACCTTGGAGAACACTTTTACAAAGGGGTCATTAGTTCCAGGTGCTATACACAAATGTTAAACAATGAAATGGCTGGATCCTTTAGCCTCATTGCTCAGTTATTTTTACAGATATTATGTTTCTTTGGCAGGTTTATTACTTTATGAAGAGGTTTGGGGAAGATTTTAGACTGGATCTTGGGTTTTCCCTGAAAGGGGATTCTGGGACTGATTCCCTAGAGCTGGGTAAGCTGTTTGTATCTCTTTGATGGGTGCAACTGAGGAGGTTCAAGTTCCATACTGTTAAGTCAGGGGAATAAAGGGACCTTGCTGGGTAAGTGCTGTATTTAGAAGGATTAGTGAGAATCTGTTGTTCAGAAGTTGGGGCTTCTCCTTGTGGTTTGTTACAGTTAGTCCATTAGAATGTGTTTAATGTTTGTGAGCATCTCTGGGAAAATTGTGGAGGCATTCACTGAATTTTAAGTTCTGCACTTTTGACATGGTACCATTTAAGGCAGCTTGTATTTTATAAGGGAGATTAGAAGTGCATTTGTCTTTCACCACTCTGTCTTGCCAAGAACCAGAACCACCAGTTTCCCTCCAGAACTTCCAAAGGAGCTCATTTCTGCTGTTTTCTAGATGGCAAAAGAAAATTGGAACTATCTTCCAAGGCCCGATCCTCTCTCTGCTCCCCAGTCTGGTTTTTGTATCGTCTAATATTTGTATTTTATTCTATTGAATGGTCACTTTGGAGAGAAGGATTCCCAGGAAATGAGATGCCCTAACAGAACTTTCTATCTGTGCCAAGAAGGAAGTAACAGAGAACTCTTTTTCACTTCACTTTTTATTTTTATAAAACGTTACTTCAACATTTAGCACAAATAGCTCTTTTACTTGGATTATATGTTCTATTAATCAAAACATGTTTTCCACCTACTACCATGAACATTGCCTTAGCAGTCGCATTGCTAAGTGTTATGGTCCATGTGCTAGTGCTAAGACCAATGGAGGAGTGGGGGTGCAGCACAGATCAGTACAGCCCTAACTTGGGCCCCAGCTGTGGTGATCCCTATGAGCTATTGTCACTGCAGAATAGCTGGGTAACATGCTGACCATGCCCTCATCATGCTGTGGAATATCCCAGTTACACCTCTGCTGTTGTGTTGGTTTCCTGCAGGGGGTGGCATACAGTTTATTGGGGAGGCCTTCTACATGAGATAGTCCTGGGGGAGGAGGACGGGGGCTTTCCAGTTCTTTTATGTCACTTCTTCTGGTATAGAAGACCCAGAGTGCAAACTAGAATTTTCCTTATAGGCTTATTTTCCTGGAGGCTATACATAGGCACTGAAGCACCTCCCTTATGGCACCTCTTCGGAAAAGAAGAGCTTGATAAAAAGCTGTTCTGGAAAAATTCAAAGTCGCTGAGACAGGAAGATGTGTGTGAAGGTAGTAAAAATGTTTTGAAAATAGATTTAGTGGCAAGATAGACAGATCTATATAGCAAGTAGAGAATAGGCTGGAAAAATAGAGGTGAATCTGGGCAAAAAGATAAAAGTGAAGAACAGACTATGGGACACAGTCTCAGCTGGTGAAATTTTCAACAGCTGCGGATCTGCTTGTAGAAGTTGAGCAACATTACAATGAAGACTGTAGCCAGTACACAGTATGCTGTTTTTAAAAAAAATTGTCACTAAGGAGGGTAAATGAGAAGCAACTTCCAGACAGCATTACTAATAGAGATTTTCCCCCAAAGGGAAAATTTTATCAAGATGGGTATCCTCGGAAGTTGTTGTGTCCCCTGATTTAAAAAAAAAAATCTGGGCACTACTTATTTTAGGAAACTACAACACTTAAAAATGTGACGTGTAACAACAATGAAAGAAATGATCATTTTAAAAACAAAGTTTTAAGGATTTAAAAAGTAAAACTTACCAACAGGAGTGTGGAGTAGGAAAAAGATCAGAGAAGCAGTAGAGTTTTCAGAAGAGGCATCCCTTCAGCAATCAGACACAAAGAAGTAATAATCAATGAATTATAATAATAACCCAATGAGATTTACTCCTGATCTAGTCAGAAGCAAATATACAAATGATCACATAGTTCCTCAGACTCACACTCTTTCACATCATCAATGTGCTGCAGATTTTACCCGAACACTTATTTGAAATTACTGTAAATTATTTACCTAGAAAGTATTCCTGAACATAAGCCCTTCTCAGAAAAGGAGCACTGATTTTTGAAACTCTTAATGTAACCAAAAGCATTTTTAAACATAGGTTTATAACCAAATGAGTAGGTAACGAAAATGTAATAGGATGAGAGGGGATGTTGTTCTGTATTCATCATACAATTATATTGAACTGGGATTGTTCATCTGTGGTAAATATATGATTTAAAACATATAAAAGAAAATATAAAATCAAAGTACAAAGTGATTCCTTCGTTTATACTGTACTAAGATCTACAGGTATGTGCGATGACTTTAGTAAAAATGTGAGAAGAATGAGCATTTTTCCTATGTTGTAAATATAAATTTCTGGGGCTCCTATTAAGCCTATTCTGTACAGCAGGTGTTACAGTGAACACGGCTGTCAGCAACATAAAGAATAGTCACCCCAGCTGTTGATCAATAAAAACTGAACAGGCATCCTGGCTATATCACCCTGGAACCAGCTCCCCGTTTCAGGAAGTAATTTCCTTTTAATAGCAACAGCAGAATACAGATTTTAGGTCAAGATTTTCATAAATGGGTTTCTAAATTTAGAAAGCCAAGTCCATAGTAATTGGCCTGATTTCTCTAAGGCACAGAGCTGTTCCCACTGAAGTTATTTAGATGAAGGGTTAAATAGACGTAGACATGCGGCAAGGCATTTTTTAGTCATGGGCACTTATTTTAGAATGCACCCCACCCCAGTGAGACAGAGCCTGTTTACTTTTTTTTTTAAACCCTTAACCTCTACAGCTGTTCTGTTTTCCCTGGCTTTTCTTGGCAGGCTGGGCTCTGAGGTGTAGGTGGGAAGAATGGACTTACAGGCTTTTTCTGAATTTTCAGCCAATGTAATTTACCTGTGTTTTGTACAGATGTTCAGGCTGCCAGAGGATCCAGTAGGTGCCATTGCCATCAGTTAAGTAAATAAATGCAACCTTCACCTCACACTATTCTTTATAGTTACATCACAGCAGGAAAAACACAGGAACCCCTGCATTCCTTCTAGACCCAAGAAAGAGCAGTCTCTCTCTCTTGCTCTCTTTCAATACTGCATGAAATTGTATTAAAAGGCACTTGACCTGCACCAAGCAATCACAGTCCTGCTAGCGAAGCGGGGCAGGCCAGGCTGTGGTAATGATGTCATCCTAGTACTGCAAAGGTACATATTTTAAAGGGTTCTTCTGCTGCAATGAGCCAATGTCACTTCCTTTAACACATTGCTTTGTAGGTTATTGAACAGACAAATTAAACCAGGCTGCCATGCTAACTCAGGCTATGATTTCATCAACTCTTATACAAGTAGGGTCAAGCCTTGATTAAGTAACTTGGCTGGGAGACTTCCAATGGACACCGCAGAAAGTGGTATTCCTGCTTTAATTTGTGGCACTCCTCTTGATTCCATGCTGAATCAATTATCCACTGAGCATGGTATTCACTTTGTACTAAACACTATTCATAGTGCTGGTACAGCATGTGGTGTTAAACAGTTGCTGTGTACTACCTCAGAGATGGCTGCATTTCAGTGCCAGCGGAAGCCAATTCTCTAGGTGTATCCAAACTCAGAAGCTGCAGTTTTACTCCTGAGATGCTCTGTGAGGCAATATGTACACATGCCACGGGAGCTGGCTCACTTTCTTCATAAAGTGTCTAGCAAAAGGATATTTTCCTGAGCTTCTTATGTTAAGAAAAAGAAGAGGAAGATCAAAACTCCATCAGTTTAATAGTGAGTTTGAAATTTTGCACATTACTGCAGAGAAGATATGAGGGGGGCATTATCCAATGTTAAGCAATTTAAACTTCTAGGCTTTGAAGTGTAAAGCTCATTTTTATATACTCATTACTCAAAAAGTATTTTTTTTTTTGCTAGGTACTAGCATGAGAACTTCATAGAATTTAAGAATTCCAGAACATAGAGAGGTAAGTTTTAGTGATGTAAAATTCTGTTTAAGGGTGCAGAGAGACAATATTTGAAATGCTGTGCTCAATTCTGGTAATCAAGAAGATATAGAGTAGGGGAATAGCAGTGAGGACAACCTACTTGTCATAAGGAGTTTAATTGTGGTGGTATCTGGGTGAAACCTCGTTATGGGTTGAGTTAAAACCCCATGGAGATTGATAGGGGGACTCACCCCTCAATTAACATCACTGTAAGGATAAGCACTACTTAAAACAAAAGGTGCATGTGAACACACACCAGGAACTTTTGATTGAGTATTGTTTTGAGTATGTGTGTGTCTGTGTGGGAAGAGAGATCACATACAAACTGAGAACAGACAAGAATAGAAAAAGAGGGAGAGGCAAAGCCAAAGCCAAGTAGGAGCCTGTAGGACCAGTGTGACCCTGGAAAAAGCTAGAGAGGGAGGAAGTTTGGGTCTCCTGTTCACTAAAGAGGCTTGGGGGCTGTAAGCTAAGAAACTGTTCCTTTTGTTCTTGGTTCCTCCTACATTCAGAATGCGGAGCGCTCTAAATTCCTTGTAAAATAAACAAGGTTTCCTCAAAGAAAATTCCAGTCTTCATCAATTTCTGTTTCCATCTGGAACATCCCATGGCTCCAAGTTTTGACTAGCCACTTGGGTCAAAAAGGGGCAACAATTACTTGGCAAACTCACAGAAAGTCTGGGGTGAAAAGTACTGTTCTCTTTGGGAAAAAAAGAACAGTACATCCCAGTGTCTATATTCTTACAGTTGCAGAGCTCAGACATGAGTACTGCCATGCAATAGCTGGGAGAAAGCTCTCTTCCACCTGGGTATTAACATGAGTGAGCATTCCATGTGTCTTTCATTCAATATAAAAAATAGGACACCCATGCTTTTTTCAATTAGAGTATGATTTATTCAGACCAAGTATGTTTTACCCTTGGTCGAGGCTCACTGTCACTGGGTTGTCCTCGCTGGCCCGGTTGCTGGGGTCCTCCCTCGGGCTCTGTCTGTGGGGGAGGCCACAGCGCCTTCCTACACAAGGGGAAACGGTTCGCTTTCGGCGAGCAAGTAGTCGATTGCTCTAACCCTTAGGCAGGGTGAGCAAGCAGTTTGGCGCTCTGGCCCTCAGGCAGGGCAAGCGAACAAGTCAGCAGTGGGGTCGCTCTCTGGAGCAGTAGGGAGCAGGAGGCTCTCCTTGGAGGGGGCTAAGAAAAGGAGAGAGGGACGCAAGCTCACCCGTCTCCACTGCGTCCCAGCCCAGGGCCCTAGCAGTGGCAAAAGTGGTTGCCACTGTGTCGGCTGGGCTCCCGCCGCAACACATCAACTAGGCCTCAGATTCAGCCACAAGCTATGGCTGCCCCTGGACTATTTCCTCCCCACTGGCCCCAGTACCTGTTGCCTCGGTATCATAGGGTACTCCGTCTGGGGTTGGCCCGTCAGTCCCTCCTCATCCACAAGCGGCAATGCGGGGAGCTCCTCTTCGAGGGGCGGCTCCTCTAGGTCGTTTGGCACGGGGAGGGGCTCGGCTTCCGGCAGCTTCTCCAGGTCTTGTCCCAACTCAGGGAGCTCGGTGGCTGGCAGCTCCTCCAGATCCCATCCGGCCTCAGGGGGGTATCCTCCACCCGGGTTGCTCCAGAGCCTCTGCCCAGTCCCGGGGTCCAGGTACCCGGGCCCAGTCTCTCTGGCCGGGTTGCCTGGTCCAGCTCTGGGAAGGCCCTACCCAGTCTCCGGGGCCGGGGTTGGTTGCAGGCTCTGCTCTGGCCAACGCCTCTGCCAGCGGGGCAGCACGTCTGTCTCCGGCAGCAGTCTTTCCCTGACTGAGCTCTGGGGCCGTGCTTTTATACCGCCCCTTCCTGTGGGGGCTCCGCCCTGCTGCTGCTGATTGGGCTGGCTGGGCAGTCTTATCGTGGCTCGGTTCCCTGGTTGCCAGGCAGACTTTGCTGCTGGGCCTGGTTTGGTCCACTCAGGCTGCTCGCGCCCTCTCTTGGGCTCTGTCTTCGGGGCAGGCCACAGTGCCTTCCTACACTCACCAACTAGCTTGGTGTATTCATAGCTGCGTGGCCTACACCAACTGTAATAAAAGTAAGGAGACTAAAATGGTGGAAGAGAGAGAATGATGAAGCTTTGTTTTTTCAGTCCATAAAGAACTGTAGATTAAAAGACTAAAAGTTAGGTGACCTTGGGCAGTTACAGAACATTCACAAAGGATGGATCAAAACATGCTGGCATTTAGATGTTTTAGTACCTTTAACATTTTGCTTGGAATATGCCAGAGATTGCTGGCCACCCAACAACATTATGAAAAATAATACGGAGATTCTATATGGTAGCAACACAATATAACTTTTTATTCTAGGAAATAACATCACAAAAAAAAATAATCTATGGATGTTGCTTGGTAGTCATTTGGTTTATTTGCTTTTGGATGATTTACATAATTAAAGACATAATCCTGCAAGGTGCTGAGTGCCTCCTGAAAGATGGGAAGTACCCTCAATTCGCACTGAAACTGTGGTTGAGGTCACTAAGAACCTTGCAGGATCGGGTTAGACATGAATTCTCTCCTTATCTCTACAGTAATATCAAGCTTTTAACTGAAAAATGCAACATCAAGATATTTCTCAGTGATCCACTTTGAAATTAAATAAAAATCAGTGTTAAAATCGTCTATTCTAATCCCCGGTATAACCAGGAATAATGATCCTTCATACAAAATGAATCAGCACTATAGTAATGAGTTCCAGGTACAAATTCCATAGGGTTACTTAAGTGCTGAAAAAATAAGGTCTTAGAAATAGCAAAATTATTAACTATCTGCAGTCAAATAAATGATTAATGCAGTCAATGTGTTTGTAGGAGTGTAATCCAAGACCAAGTTTAGAATTAACACAATTCAATACCATTACTGTAACAGCAGTTTGAGATAAAGAATCTTGTAAGAATCATAGAAGATTTGAGTTGGAAGGGACCTCAGAATGTCATCTAGTCCAACCCCCTGCTCAAAGCAGGACTAACCTCAGCTAAATTATCCCAGCCAGGGCTTTGTCAAGCCGCACCTTAAAAACCTCTAAAGATGGAAATTCCACCACCTCCCTAGGTAACCCATTCCAGTGCTTCACCACCATCCCGGTGAAAAACTTTTTCCTAATATCCAACCTAGACCTCCCCCATTGCTTCTTGTTCTGTCATCTATTACCATTGAGAACAGCCTAGCTCCATCCTCCCTGGAACCCCCTTTCAGGTAGTTAAAGGCTGCTATCAAATCCCCCCTCAATTCTTCTCTTTTGCAGGCTAAACAAGTGCTCAGGCTAAACAAGAGCTAAGAACTCTTTGAAAACACAGGATGTGTAGTAATTTTTCATCAGTACAGAAAAATGGACACTCTTCAAATGATGCCTGTTTTCTGAAAACGTCATTAGTTCTGCGCAGGCTTTACTTTTTGTCTCTTCATGCAGCTTCTTTTATAAATTTAGTCAGCCTCCAAAAAACCTAAAATAAAACAACAAAGAAGAGAAACATTATTGGAATAAAATATAATTTCTTTACAAAACAGAGACTAGTATTGATTTTATCCTACTGAATCTAATCCTTCAGGATGCCGAGGGAACTCAGCACTAGCAGGTTGAGGTCCTGTGTTAGCAAGACATTCAAAGTGATAAATATGAAGTCTGATTACTCATACTCATGTGCATAATAATCCCACCCGACAAAAAATAGAGCCTTTTCTCCATGCTTACGTGCTTTGTGGAATATGAATGGATTTAATCGTGTGCTTAAGTGCTTTGCTGTATTGGAGCCTGAGTCCTGAAATTCATTAAGGGCCAGGTAACCTGAGCAGCATGTCAGTGGGAGATGGATTGTATAAGGATGGCAGGACCTGGACCTCAATGAAATAAGAATATTCACTTGATGAGCAATTTTAATGTAATTGATTTATTATTTGAGAATAACAACTTGAAAGTCTACTTAAATATCAATATACAGGTTGCACAATTTAAGCGGCAAACATCAGTTAAACAATCTGATCAAATACAAACTGTGATGCTAAACTTTGTGATAACGCAGCATACTCTATTGTGCATTAGGATGCACTTGGACCTTGGAAAGATGGGGACAAGGGACCCTAGCTGATTCAATTTTAGATTTTGGCCATGCCTGGCTCGCAGTGTTTAAGTGCCTTGGTGCCAGCAGAGAATATAGTTTAGATGGTCCCTGCTCATAATATTTAACTCTTCTTAGTTACTAATTTATTTTTCTCTCACAATAATGACTAACCTTTGTCTTCATCAAATGTAATACTTTGTTCAGAACTCCTAATGTGAGAAGCTGTACACACGATACGGTTGCAGACACACTGGATTGCATAGTAGCTCTCTGCTCAGTATTTAAAGCCATTATGGAACATTTTCCATCAACTCTTTGATTAAACCACCTAATTTTTCTCCTGCTTCCTCCTACTTTGCAAATCAGAAAGCTGCTTAATCCTTGGGTTGGCTTTGATGTGAGTAAGTTGTTTAGAGAGATCTTTCTTTGTAAATATTGAACCGAAAGGCATCTTGAAAAGCATTCTAACCACAAACTGTGCTGCTAGATGTTACAATGTGATATTTGTCAGTGTTCAGGGACTAAATGGAGTAGAATATAGGAATCCGAGAGTTATTACTGATTTGTAAATTCACCAGATACATACTGTGCATTAGCCTACCCAGGTTAGATTTGGACACAAAGCATCAGAAGGAGGGTAATTATTTCAATCAAGTGAAAGCAAAACTCTGCAGCAGTTTCTGTCAACATGTATATAACTTCTGTTAATACCAAGGGGATTTACATGCACACCCCAAAAAACTACTCTAACTTGTAACTGTTGCACCAATGGACCTGTTTAACATTGAGATTTTAAACCTATGAGAAAAAAATCATCAAGCATAATGTTGTGCAATAGATAGTTGCAATTTTATCTTGGAAGAAAAAAATGAGAGAAAAAGAGGTCTGCAAGCCAGAATGCTGTCTGAATGTAAACACCTTCAGATGAACAAGAAAATCAGATTGATCTTTTCACTTTGGGGCTGTTAAGCAGAGTAAACTGCATTCACCTGTTTCATCTCCTCTTGAGAAGGAAGAAAGAAGGTCTTACACAGAAACTAGGATCTGAGCTATCACTGTTAATGCTTGCTCAGAGAACAGCAGCATCTAAGAAAAAAGATTTTATTCCATTAATCTGTTCAGACTCCAAAGAATCTTGAAGTAGAATTGATGTGCACTCTGAAAAGCGACTGTAAAAATAGCATCAGACAGTTCCATATTTATAGTTCTTGTCCAACCTTCCAGATCAAGTCAGTTCAGTTTATAAACAGGTTTTTTTTCTTAGCTGCTATCCCTGCAATCAATACTTGTGATCTGAAAGTCAAGCCATGCTCTTTCTATGGTTCACTGCCAGAAATGAAGATTATGCAGGAATTTTGCATCCGTGCAGCTCCATTGTCCTGGGGAGGCTGCACAGGTTCAGCTGGGGAGAGATTTTTGATCCTGCAATGGGAGTTTAGCTAAAGCTATGTGAGCCAGGATAGAATCTAGATCACTACCCTGTAGGTAATGTAGTTGTGTATGATTCTACTGGCTTTAACAGAATAAAAAAGTAGTAAAAAAGTATTTTTGGCAATAAAATAAGCAAATATGACTGAAAACACAGGGATCAGATCAGTTAGTAAGAAGGTGCCATGTTTACACAGTATTTTTCTAAACTATAAACACTTTTAAAATACTTTTTCTAGATTTTTTTTGGAAGTGGAGGTCATGAGAAGGAAATAGGGAGCTTGGAAAAATAGTGAGTTGTTTTATAGAGAAATGTCAGATCATTAGGTTAACTAGTGGTTTTTTTGGAGCTTAGTTTTGCTTTTAATTGCTAAAAATATAAAAGATGAAAAATAAAATGGAATTTTAGTTTCCATCCTGATGTGGTTTTCATTCTTTAATTCATTCCTTACAAAATCAAATGTATTTAACTATACAGCATACTATTTTTTTAAACTTATTTTTCTCATACCAGAGTCACTTATAGCATAATGATGGAAGGGGAAAAAAGTTCTGAGTTTGTAAAAATGCAACACCATAACTGGTAATCCTTATCCATTAGATTTTCAACTATTTAAATAGTGCAGCATACTTTATTTGAAAGTACACATTAAATTCCAGTCTGTATTAAATGTGAACATTGGATTTTGTTTTATTGTCCCACATAAACCACTCTTTCACTTGGGAATGTACTTTCTCACTCCCAATCTCTTGACAATTACTGAAAATAGTTTCACAATCTATTTTGATTCTTGCTTCATTCTGTAAGGCCTGGTCTATGATCACCCATTGTTTACAGGAAAATCACTTGATTTTAATCCATAGAAGCATGCCAGCTGTAGGGATGCGCCAGTCTGACAGATCTGGAAACAACACACACAAAGAGAGCCTTTTAGTATATAGGAACAAACTTTCAAAACCTGAGCCCCAAAATGCACATGTGCACAAGATATCACATATGAAAAACATGTGTTTGTGTGCACAAATATCTCTATATGTGAATATTTACTGAATTTGAAAATGCAAATGGTTGTTTTATGAATACAAATACTAGTCTGCATGTGCACTCACTTTTTTTTTTGTGAGAGACCTGTGTTTTTAATGTTTGGCCCTAAAGATCTAATGCCTCTTAGGGCTGGTCTACAGTACTGATTTTTGCTCCAAAACAGTGATAGTGTACATACTGTAATCCTCTTGCCGCCACCACTGACCCAACTCTCCTGATTTTGCGACAAAATAAAACTATCTTGACTAGAAACATAGAGTTTTTTGTAGATATCGCGCTTGGTTATGTCACGGTAAATGGAATTCAGGAAGTGTCCCACAATGCCCATCCTGACCGCTCTGGCCATTAGTTTGAACTCCGCTGCCTTGCAGCCATCTGTCCCTCCACCTTTAAAATCTTAGGAATTTTTGAAATTCCACTTCCTGCTTGATTGACATGGAGAGTTCACATCTCATCTTCCCAGCTGACCATGGTGGCTTCACACACCAAACATTCTCCCTCTTGGAGCACACCAAAGTTTTTGGATCTGATCAGCAGTTGGGGAGAGGAAGCTGTGCATTCCCAACTCCGCTCCAGTTGAAGGAACTTTGATACCTATGGTCAGATTTCTTGTGGCATGGAGGAGAAGAGCTATGACCAGGACACACTGCAGTGCAGTATGAAAATCAAGGAGCTGCGGTAGGGATACGAAAAGGCTAGGGAGTCAAACCATCGCTCTGGTGCAGAGCCAAAGACCTGCCTCTTCTATAAGGAGCTGGAAGACATCCTCGGCGACGACTACACCTCCACCACCAGGAGACCCATGGATACCTCCGCAGACACCGGACTCAACGCCAATGAAGTCATGAACAAGGAGGTCGAGTTGGAGGACAATGTGGAGCAGGGGATTGGATTGTTTGGTGATATGAGGAGTAAGGACCTCTTCTCGACCACGGAGGATTTGAGCCAGTCCCAGACCTCCAGCTCTGGTGTGCAGAATGCAGGAGAGGGGAGCTCTAGTAAGTGATATTTTGAGCTGATGCTGCTCATTTACGAGAGGTATAGCTGTCCTTTGCTTTGTTGCATTATACAGCTGGTTGATGGGATGGAAAAGCACAAGAGTAGCTGTGTTTGCATGTGCTTCCCATTCCCCTGTTCAACTAGGCAGTGCAGCAGTGAAGTGTGTTAATGCACATTCAGATTTCATGGGAATCCTCCAGAGAGATCACTAGGAAACTTTCCTGAAGGTACTCGCCAATCCTCTGCTGGAAATTCCTCAGCAGAGTAGCTTTGTTTCTTCCTCCATTATAGGAAACTTCTCTGATTGGCAATCACTTGTGTAGGGACCAAAGCGGCACACAGATGAGCAGCATACGATCCTGGATTGAAGCTGCTCGCATTGAGGAGATGCACCCTAGCATCCCTGCTTAATCTGAGGAGTGAGATATCAGCTTTTATGCCCCCACCTGTGGAAAATGGTGGCACAATTTGAAATTTTGTCCCTATCTACCTGCATCAATGCCCCAAACAGTCATCCTGAGCCTTTTCCCTAGCTTGAGTGCTCCCCTTCCCCTGGACACAACTTACCATGCCCTGATTGATCATCAAGCTGTGCACTTGCCAGGGAACAGCGAGAAAGCGGTGTATTTTACGGCAATGAATCAATGCTGTTATTGCACTCACAATCATGCTTCTGTTAGTTGTTTATTGTGCTGCTACAGATGTGCCCTTGAGGGGGAACCCCTACATGACTGCTGAACACCTGCTGCTGATAAGAAAACAACCATGGAGGAGCAAAGAAGAGATGTTCCAAGAATTCTTCCAGTCCTCTGAGGTGGGGAAAAAAAAAAAAAGAAAAAAGGGCATGGAGACAGACTGAAAATAAAAAAAATTGATAGGCAGGAGAGGAGGGAACACCAGAAGTGCATGATAAAAGCCTGGGTGGAGCAAAAGAGCTGCTAAAGTCACTCAGAACACTGCAGAGTGAATTCATGTGAGCTTGCCCCCCATCGCCTCTTGCAGCCAATCCAGAACTATTTTCCATGTCCTCCCCAAACTCCACCCACACATTCTTACCAAACTCCCAGCCCGTCTTGGTACCCCATTCACTCCATCCCTTCAGACAGCTTCCAGAATAATAACTGGACTTACACCCAGCTGTTGCCCCTCACTGCTTTCTCTCCTCCATTCCAGCTTTTTGTGTGTGTTGTGAATAATTGCTATTCAACAAAGACATACTCTGTGAAGAATAAGCAAGCTTTATTTGTCTCTTGCACATGGTGGTTGCAGCTTACATTGATACACAGTGCAAGCTGTCTAGCAGTCATAGCATGGCACAGTGCTGTTTACAAAGACTCCCCAGTGGTGCTCAATGTCAAAATGGTTCCTCAAGGCCTCCCTGATTCTAATGGCCCCCTGCTGTGTCCCTCTAATAGCCCTGACATCTGGTTGTTCATAGTCAGCCGCAAGGTGATCCACCTCTATGTTCCATCCAGGGGGAAACTTTTCACCTTAGCTTCACAAATATTATGGAGTACACAGCAGGTGGCTATAACCATGTGAATATTTTCCTCATTTAGATCTAACCTGCCATAAAGGCATCGCCAGCGAGCTTTTAATCTGCCAATGCACATTCAACAGTCATTTGGCACCTGCTCAATCTGTTATTGAAGTGTTCCTTGCTGCTGTTCAGGTTGCCGTATAAGGCTTCATGAGCTATGACAGTAGAGCATAGGCTGGGTCTCCCAAGATCACTATGGGCATTTTAACATCCCCCACTGGAATCTTTTCGTCTGCCAATAAAGTCCTGCTTGCAGTTTTCTATACATGCCAGTGTTTCTGAAGATGGGTTCTTCGTGCACCTTTACTGACCAGCCCACACTGATGTCAGTGAAATGCCCACGGTGATCTACAAGCGCCTGCAGTACCACAGAGACATACCCCTTTCTATTGATATACTCTTTCGGAAGGTGGTGCAGGGCCAAAATTGGGATACATGTGCCATCTATCGCCCTGCCACAGTTAGAATCCCATTGCTGTGAAGCCATCCACTATTTCATGTACATTTCCAAGAATCACAGTCCCTCGTAGCAGAATGCGATTAATGGCCCTGCACATTTGCGATAACACAGTGCCAACGGTGGACTTCCTGACTCCAAACTGATTAGTGACCGACCGGTAGCAGTCAGGAATTGCCAGCTTCCACCTAGCAATCATCATGCCTTCTCCACCAATAGGGCAGCTCTTGTTGTGGTGTCCTTGTGTCACAGGGCAGGGGCGAGCTCCACACAGAGTTCCATGAAGATGGCTTTGCGCATTCGGAAGTTCTGCGGACACTGCTTGTTATCTCAGACTTGCATGACAATGAGATCCCACCACTCAGTGCTTGTTTCACATGCCCAAAAGCAGCGGTGAACCATGTGCAGATGCTCTGTGAATGCAAACAGTAATCCGGCATTGCTTCTTTCCATGGCACACAGCAGGTCAGGTGCCTCGGATTCCTGTTCCAATTGGGAGCTCATAATATGCTTCAAGAGCTGCCATGCTGTGTTCAGAACACTGACAGTAACAGTGGAGAGCAGTGCAGAATCCATCCTTTCAGATAGAGATGACGGGTGCGCAGGAAACTGGGGCCATTGAAAAATGCTGTGAAAAACAGTTGGAAATCCATGGAATGACGGGCCAGAAGTCACTGCATCATAGGACACTGAGCCCGCACCCATGATACACTGAGATCCTCTCCACCTTCCCACAACTCCTAGAGGCACAAGATGGGGAGTTGCACAGTGGGATAGCTGGCCACCGTGCACGGTTCTCACTGTCGATGCTAGAGCACCAAATGTGTTCGCACTTCGGAGTCACAATAAGTGTTGTGTGAACAGGCACAAGCGTTGTCATTATAGCGCTTTTTGATCATCCCTGTAACTTGCATCAGCAACACTCTCTAGTGTAGACACGTCCTTAGTCAGTTAGTCCAGAGTTAATGTAGATTCCAGTGGAGCTTTCAAAGATGTAGATTCCTTCAGAGTGTCAATGTAATTACAGGTGACCAGCAAGCATTTTTTAAAAATTCTCTCAGCTTGGTAATGTGCATCTGTAATGTAGGCTGCGGAAGATGATGTGACGCGTTTGAGATAGTGACACGACGGGTCTGGTCAGGACTGGTTGAGTAGTAAATAGGTTATGTAACCTGTTTTGCAATTTATCTAATTGTGTTTTGTGCCAAGGAAAGTGAAAGTGTTAGTCAAGCCACCTACTGTAAATAAGCCAATCCCTGCTATTCCCTAGAGAAAATAGGTTATGCTGTATAAAAGCTTGAAATGCAAGCCACGCCGCGAGACCCTGCCCTGAACTCACCCTGGAGTGTCTGGCATTCCCCTGCAGCCGCTTCGCAGAGCCCTAGGGTCTCCCTCTGCTGTTTGGAGCGTAAGGCATATTAAAGATAAATGTACCTAATTGGAGTGGGCGTGTTTTTATTCCTTATCTGGTATCCAGAACCTGCAGGCAGCAGTGCCTGGCATAACAGCATTGAATGCCCCATAGACAAGCTAAGAGCAGTGTAGGAGCATAGACTCACATTAGATTTAAGTGAACTATGATTTTAAAGTGAGTTGGGATTAGCATGAGCAATAGGCCCAATACATGGGACCAAAAGGAGTGAAATCATGAGAAAGAAGAGAAGAGTTGTTGTGTTAAACTTGTAGTGACCCTTCAAAATACCAATATTATCTTATTTCAGGTTTGGCCTAAAGTAATAGAAATAAAACATGGTTAATTGGGTGCCAGGTGCAGTAAAAAAAGTAAACTTTTAAAGGTTTCATTGTTAATAACTGCCTGACCAACTTGGCGCTGGGGTCTAAGCACTCTTGGCTTTAACCAGTTTGTAAATATCTTGATCAAATGCTTAAAAATGTTTTGTTAGTGTTTGGATGTAGTAAATTGCTTAAATATTTAGGCTTTTCAGGCATGTTTAGAGCAATTGCAAAAATACCATTTTGCCTTTGGATTTAATAAAGGAATTTATGGTTCAAGTAGTGTCATGGTAATAGCCTGCATAATAAATAATAACAATTCTAACAAGAGGCAATTCAGAATATGAGTACTTTTTTGTTTCTTTTGAGGTCCAACAATGATCTGTCCTACTTGGATCAGTCAGTCCGTCTCTGGAGCATGAAGGTGGTAGCACATTGACCGCATAAGTCTGTTTGAGCTGGCCATAGAAATCAGTGAGAGGTTTGGTTAAAAACAAACCAAAACAAAACTTCATTATTTGGCTTGTCTGTATATGTTAAATGGTATAAAACATAAAAAAACCATTGAAAACAGCACTGAGGTTCTAACAAATAAAATGGTACTTACTGTAGCAGGATGCTTCATAGAATAGCTCTGTGATCCTGAAATTACTTACTTCTACGACAAGCCTTAGCTGGCAGAAAGTGGGATAGTTTAAGCTGTTTTAGGTATTTTTAAATAATTTTAGTATCACGTCATCAAATGATTTTAATTAGCTTTATTGCAAATTAAAAATATTTTGATTCCGGTAATGCAGCTTGGACCTTTTGGAATTTGCAAAATAATGAAAGTAATTTTTGCCTTTATTTCCATGACAAGACTGCTTTACTGTCTAATATATAGGGCCCGACCAAATTCACATCCACTCTGGTCAATTTCATGGCCATAGGATTTGAAAATTAGTCAATTTCACATTTTTCAGAGGTTTACATCTGAAATTTCAGTGTTGTAACCATAGGGAGCCTGACCCAAATGGGTGTTATTGGTGGTGGGGAGGGTCGCTTTGAAGGCAGCAGCTGCAGAGCTTCCTGCAGCTGGAGCAGGCTCCTGGAAGGGGAGGTGAGTCTGGTTTCTGTTGTGCTGCTGGGAGTGCTCCAGTGGGGGGCTCCTAGCTGCTAGTCCTGGCCAGTGGCAGATTAATGCATGGGCCCAAGGGGCCTGTATTCAGAGGCCCTGGAAAATTTGGGGGCCTCCTGGAAAAATGGGTGCCCCCAGCCCGGCCCTCCCTTTCCCCTCCAATAGCTAGATTTCATGGGAGAGGTCTGTCTTCACGATCCGTGACACATTTTTCATGACTATGAATTTGGTAAGGCCCTACTAATATACGCTGACAAACCATTAGCCCTAAACAGTACTTTCCATAACCACCTTCTGATTAGCTTAGCGAACAAGTCTATTATGTGCGTCACTCAATCATTGTATAATTTTTAACGTATAAATTTTTAACGTAAAGAAGTGCCAATTCTATACAAGATAAATAGATCATCTTATTTTAGTACCCTACATTTTCCCTGTATTTCCTTTACGATAAGAAATATCTTGAATACAGTAGACAGTGATGTTATCTAACTGCAATCCTTTAGTTATCTAAAGATGAGGTTCCCAAACAGTGGTTTTTGGGCCTCTGGTGGCATGTAGCTCAATTGCTGGTTGCATGTGGCTTAAACTTGGAAAGTGCTGAATGCTCTGGGTCAATTGAGCAAAGCACTTAAACACTTCAATAATTTCATTTAAGTCAGTGAGCTAAGTCAAGCCTGTAGTCCTGTTGGCTTTCTAGCTTGTTTCCAGCTGATAAGTTACATAAGAGACAACTAGAAATACATGAAATACTTTTGCAATATTACTTTTCATGCAAGTAATATATAGAGGTGCTGCAGGGTTTAATGTAATAGCAAATGGGAGAGAGGATAGGATGAGTGGTGTAGAGGGTGTGATGGGCAAGAGACAACCTTTCTGTTAAGATGTGGGTCACACTGCTTAAAAAGTTTGAGAACTCTTGACTTAAAGGGATTGCATGTGTCACAGTATATTGATATAAAGAAACTGGCTTTTGATTGTAAAAATCTCTTCAATGAATAATGCTTAGCTATTTCTGCAATCTGTCACTGAGTCATTTATATTACCGGTTTATTCATATGCTAGGCATCAGTAGCACAGATTATACAATTTGATGTCATCTTCCATTTGTAGTTTTCTTGAGCAGCACTCAGATGCAATGTAAGTTTTCAATCTCTGCATTATCCAGCTATACTAAATAGAGCAGAATTGAGCATTTAGATTAATATACAGAGCGCAGAGTCTAGATAGCACTAAATCTTGTGCTTTCTAGCTCTTAGACAATAACATACTCAGTAGAACATTTGTGAGAAGAAACAAAAGAGGTGCTAACTCAGTGGAAGTGAATTAACTTAATTAAATTATTGTGGCCTTAAGTAGTACATGTCCAATTCTAAAGATAACCATGAATAAAAAGGGTTGTAATAAATATTAGTAGCCCACACTGGGCTCTCACATCAGAAAAAAAAACAAACATGGTTACGAAAATGGCACTGGGAGCACAGATCCTGGGGCATTCAGTGTTGAAGAACCCAATCATAACACGTTACATGATCTAATTTTTTTTTTTTAACTTTAAAGAAAATGTAACCAGTTTTATTTCAAAAGTGGAATATATTTTTTCTTTCTAAAAATGGAGAAGGAAGTAGCTCTTATAAATGGCAATACTGAATAATGTGAAGTCTTTTTTTGCTTTGAAAATGGATCACATGATCATAAGCTAGTGGAGATGGGATGGGGGAAAGAGGAGTCAAAATAAAAATAAGGAAGTGGTTAAATAAATTAAAGCTAGGCTGGATAATATCAGTTAAGGCCTGATCCCTTTCAGAAAAATTATGGCCTGCACACACAAATCCACAAAGAAGAAGAGAATATATATTTTAGCTGTGCTGGGGCATCTGCCCCACACTGGCACTTAAGGGGTTAAAAGCAGCCCTGCGGGGCAGCATGAGAGGTGGCCAATAGGAGAGAGGCTGGGAGGAACAGCCAATTGAAGGCCAGCAGGCCCATATAAAAGGAGCTGCAGGGCTGCTCTGCCCAGAGTGCAGGGAGGGAAGACTACCTCTCCTGCAGGCTGAGAGGCCTGCAGCACCTTAGAAAGAATCACTGCTAGGAGTGGGTAGTAGCAGGCCTTGAGGGTGGGTAAGGAAGGTGTAAAGGCTGGGTGAAGTGTCCCAAGGAGACTGCATCTGGGAGAGGAACTCAAGGTGCAGCAGGAGGCTGCCATCCATAGGGTCCCTGGGCTGGGACCAGGAATAGTGGGTGGGCCTGAGTCCTTCCCTCCTCCACTTGCCAGTGGGGAAGTGGCAGAATAAGTTACTGCAGGTGCTACTGGTGAAGTGGCAAATGAGATACTGCAGTAGCCCCTAGGGAAAGTGGCTGGACTCTTGAGGAGCCAAACTTCCCCTAGAAGGGGGGGAAGGGTGGGACATAGTTTGTGATGCTGCGGGAGGGTGGAGTCAGGAAAAGGATGCTGCAGTTCTGAACAGCTGCAGGAAGGGCTACAGGCCAACTGCAGTGAGAGAGTGATGGTGTGCAGATTGTGGATGTAGGCGTTGGCTTGGAGATAATCCCCAGACAACCAGCAGGAGGCACCAGTCCAGTGGTGAGTACCTATCACATTAGCCAAGAATCATCTTTTACCTTACAAGGTCTATTTAATATGTACTTTGAAAGCTTAGTAATTAATTTACTAATTAGTTTTAATTAGTAAAAATTAGTACTCTGAAACTGCATCCTTTAACTTTCCTATTTGTAACTGAAATACTGTACAAAAGTTCATATGTTGTCTGAAGTGACAGTGCTGAAATCCTTTATTGCTTGAGGCTTTTGTTACCTGTGTGGCATAGGAGATAATGGAGATAGGTAAGTATTTGACTATTAATACTATAGCTTTTGTGGGTTGAAGCCAAATATTTAACACTGTTTAATGACCAGATTATACTATCTGCAAGTATAAAATAAAATTCCCTGCAATTTAAGAACACGGAGGTTTTTCATGAGCACAAACAATGGGTTAAATTATTTCTGGGTTGGGCGTGAGGATAGAAAAGGACCTAGGAAAATGTTTGGGGCCACAAGTGCCCACTTTGGCTACAGAAATAGGTGATCATTCTTGGGCCTTGGTATCTCTGGGAATGTTTGTCGGGGAGATTCAAAGTGAGGTGCTGAGTTTGTAGCAAACTAGTTTACTGCCTAGATACTCATTGGCTGTTTTGTTATTTCGTCTTCCAACTCTTGGGGGTTGACATTCCAACTGTTAAGTGACTAGAGATTTTCCCTTTTGTAGGTTTGACTCTAAAATCATTTTTGGTCTTTACTATTAAATAATAAATTATAGCAATAGAAAGAAACAAATATGTGTATTAAAACAAATACATTACTTGTCTACATGATCCAGGAAACCTTCTTGTTTTCACATGTGCAGAAGTTGACATATTAGTACCCGAGAGAGAGAAAATCACCTACTTCAGTCTAATAATTTTCTTAGTATCACTTTCCCAGTTACTGATCCCTTTTATATTTTGCATGGCAGGATATCAGTCTTGCTAGTTTCCATGCTCCCATTATTGCCTCCCCAACGAATTGGGACCTTTCAGCTTTTTTAATCGTTGAATGTGACTCTTTTACAACGATGAGAGGTAGAGTTTCCTTCTCATCAATTTATTCTACAGCTTCTTCCCCTGCAACAGCTGTGACCTTGATCTTGTTTAGCAACAGGCATGAGAATGGGGATAGTGTGGATAAAATGTTACAGCAGCTGATGCACAGGGAAAGCTTTTTAGTTTCTAAAAGCCAAGTAGCTTCTAATTGTGCAATGGCACTTACCTCTGTGTGTGTGCGCTGGGATGCATTAATGAAATCTTATATGTAGAACAACTCTGTCAATAAGAGGCGTGGGGCCTATCAAAAAGCCTATTTTCAATGTAAGGGATAAGAGAAAGCATCAGTCCAAATATGTACAGTCTATTTAGGCCAAATTCTCTGTTGGTGTAAATTGAAATTAATAGAATTAAATCAATTCACACAAGCTGAGAATTTGTCTCACTAATGTTGTTACTTGGAGTCAGCATCAATAACTTATTAGTAGCAATGTACTGAAATATGGAGAGTTACTGAAAACAGTTGCTGTAAGACAGTGGTTCTCACCTGCAGGTCCATGGCCCCCTGGGGGTCCACGAGTTGCTTTCAGGGGGTCTGTGAAGCAGGATCAGCATTACACTGGCTGGGTCCAGGGGCAGAAAGCTTGAAGCCCTGAGCCCCAGTGTCCCGCAGCTGAAGCCTTGAGCCCTGAAGGGCAGAAGCCCTGAAGGGGCCTCCCCATGGAGCCAGAGCCCTGAGCCGGCCTGGCACCCCATGGAGCAGATGCTCCATGTCTTTCCCTCCCCAGTCCAGTGGCTGAAGCCCAGAGCCCTGACACCCACCCACCACTGGTCCGTGGAGTTTTTATAGCATGTTGGCATGGGAGCTCAGAAATAAAGAGGTGAAGAACTCCTGCTGTAGGACACATGGGCCCTGATCCTGCAAAAAGTCCTGCACCTCCACAGAGTCTTATTTAATCCAGTGGTCCACTCCGGCAGAGTTTGGAAGAGGATTGGGGCCTTAGTTTGTGGGAAACAGATCCTGAAACTGCATTAATCCATTAAATTGATCGGTTCCTTTCTATCCTTTGAAGGTTTATGTACCTTATAATCTGGGTCTGATTCTACTCTGATTGAAATCAATGGGAACAGGATCAAAGCCCTTCGTTCTTGCACTGTCTCTAATAGTGGGTCAAAGCCATGGCAAGTAAGATTGTGGATCAAAAAAGACGTAAGCATCTTTGTGGACAGCACTGAAAACATCTGCTCAAAGTTCAGCCATGGTCAAAAAAGCTTCAATGTTCTGAAGTATTAAGAAAGGGAGAGATAATAAAATATATATGCAATTATGGTTATAATAAAGAATTATAATGCTACTATAAAAATCAATGGTACACTGTCACTTTGACTACTGTGTTCAGATTTGGCTGTCTCATCCAAAAAAGATTAAAGGAGGGAGTGAAGAGATTAGGACTATTCAATTTAAAAAGGAGATGATGTGACTGGGACACATAAAATGGTGGTACAGAGGTGGTCAGACACATGCTCATACTTACCCTCTCTCATAATGCAAGAACAAGGGGAAAGCAATGCAATGAAAAGACTACAAAAAGAAACACAGTTTGACACAATGCATAATTAGCCCAGGGCACTCACTGCCATAACATATAATTAATACATAGAGTGTGGGATGATATGAAAAAGTATTAGACATATGCCACAGCTGAATAAACTAAGAAAAAAATAGAAATCCAGCAGCTCTGTCAAAGATTGAATCCTTTGGAGAAAAATCTACGTTATAAAATAGGAAAGGTAAACACTGAGGAGTGTAGACCTAGGATTGCGTTTTATGGTTTTTGTTTTATATGCGTACCCAGTTCTGTTTCCACTCACTATCCTTTCTCCCACTCTCTTAAATCTTAATCTTTGTTAATGAATTGTATTTGGTTTCACTAGAAGCAGATTACAGTGCTGTGTTATAAAGGACCTGATCCTGAATTGTACTGATCAAGCTGTGTGTACACTGTCTATTTGGGAAACCTTACTAGGTCATTATTTGTGAGTGTCCAGTGACGGGTGGGATATTACAGGCAGACACTTCTGAGGAGTTTGGAGACTGGGGTACACAAAGTGTGAACTTGCAAGGGAAAGCAGGGGCTGGCAGAATCCTAGGGAGAGTGCTTGAGTGGCTGAAGATCTGGCAGTGTCCGGGAGCTGACATCTAGCTACCACAAAAAAGACTCTGTCACTGGAAATAGAAGGATACCATGGTAACTCAGTTCTGGGCATCCCGAGAAAGTATCAAAAGGCCCCTCCTTCCTTCTGGTTCTTGGCATGACACAGTAGTGAGAAACTGGCAACAAGCAGTGTGGGCTTGCATTGGACAGGATTGAGGGAGTGGGTGCTTTAGAACATAAGATTGGCCATAGTGGGTCATACCAGTGGTCCATCTAGCCCAGCGTTCTATCTTCTGACAGTTACCAGTGGCAGATGCTTCAGATGGAGTGACTAAAACAGGGCAATTTATTAAGTGATTCATCCCCTGGTGTATAGTCCCAGCTTCTAGCAGTCAGAGGTTTAGGGACACCCAGAGCATAGGATTGTGTCCCTGACCATCTCGGCTAATAGCCATTGATGGACCTAGTTCTTTTTTTGAACCAGTTTTACTTTTGGCCTTCACAATATCTCCTGGCAACAAGGTCCACTGCTTGACTGTGCAAAGAAGTGCTTCCTTATGTTTGTTTTAAACCTGCTGCTTATCAATTTCATTGTGTGACCCCTAGTTCATGTGTTATGTGAAGGGGTAAATAACAATTCCTTATTCCTTTTCCCCACACCATTATAGACCTCTATCTTATCTCCCTTCACTTGTCTCTTTTTTACAAATAAAACAGTTCTAGTCTGTTTAGTCTCTCCTCATATGGAAGCTGTTCCATACCTCTAATCATCCTGTCACCATCCCTTTTCCAATTCTAAGATCTAATATATCTTTTTTGAGATGGGGCGACCAGAACTGCATGCAGTGTTCAAGGTGTGGGTATACCATGAATTTATATAATGGCATTATATTTTCTGTCTTCTTCTTTACCCCTTTCCTAGTGGTTCCTAACATTATCTTTTTTGACTGCCACTGCATATTGAGCAGATGTTTTCAGATAATTAGCCATGATGACTCCAAGCTCTTCCTTGAGTGGTAACAGCTCATTTAAACACCATTATTCTGTATGTATAGTTGGGATTATGTATTCCAATGTACATTACTTTGCATTTATCAGCACTGAATTTCATCTGCCATTTTGTTGTCCAGTCATCCAGTTTTGTGAGATCTCTTTGTAACTCTTCACTTTGGAGGTAACTATCTTGTTATTTAGTATTGTCTGCAAACTTTGCCACCTCATTGTTTACCCCTTTTTCCAGATTATTTATGAATATGTTGACCAGTACTGGTCCCAGTCCAGATCCTTGGGGGACCCTGCTATTTACCTCTCTCCGCTATAAAAACTGTTTATTCCTACCTTTGTTTCCTCTCTTTTAATCAGTTGCTGATCCACAAGAGGACTTTCCCTCTTATTGCATGTCTGCCTACTTTGCTTAAGAACCTTTGGTGAGGGACCTTGTCAAAAGCTTTCTGAAAGTTCAAGTACATTTTATCCATTGGATCACCTTTATCCACATGTTTATCAACCCTCATCTAAGAATTTTAATAGATTGGTGAGACATTTTTCCTTTAGAAAAGCCGTGTTGACTCTTCCCCGACATATTGTGTTCATCTACATGTTTGATAATTTTGTTATTTACTACAGTTTCAATCAACTTTTCTGGTACTGAAGTTACTCTTACCAGCCTGTAATTGCCAGGATTGCCTCTGAAGTCTTTTTTTTTTTTTCTTTTTAATTGGCATCTCATTAGCTACCCTCCAGTCATCTGGTACAGAGGCTGATTTATGTGATAGATTACATACCACAGTTAGTAGTTCTGCAATTTCATGTTCAAGTTCCTTTAGAACTCTTGGGTGAATACCATCTGGTCTTGGTGACTTATTGATGTTTAATTTATTAATTTGTTCCAAAGCCTTCTCTACTGACACCTCAATCTGGCAGAGTTCCTCAGATTTGTCACTTAAAAAAAAATGTCCTGGATGAGGGAATCTCCCTCACATCCTTTCCAGTGAAAACTGATGCAAAAAATATATTTAGCTTCCCTGCAACAGCCTTGTCGTCCCGACTGTTCTTTAGCATCTCAATTGTCTATTGATAGTTTGGTAGGCTTCCTGCTTTTGATGTACATAAAACAATTTGCTGTTTTTGTGTCTTTTGCTAGTTGCTACTCAAATTCTTTTTTTGGCCTGCCTAATTATATGCTTACATCTGACATGTTTTATTGTATGTTGTTGTTTTTCCTTTGGGGGTTGGGTGTGTGTGTGTGTGTGTGTTTTGGCTTAAGGTTAGAGGATGTTTATTAGGTGTATCTGGCTTTCATGCTCCCTCTCTAAACTCCCTTGCAAAACTCCCCTGGTCGCTTAGGAGATGGCTTTTCAATTAGCCCTGTCATCTTCTAGAGGGATTAGGGAAACAAAGGATGGCAGGCTAGAGCCTTGTTAGGAAGCTGTCAGTGTTGCCTAGCAGACCACTATGTTCAGCACACAGCCACCCCCATACGTACCAGATTATAAACTTCAGTCAGGAATCCAACCCACACTCATCTCTCAGACCCTACGTCTTCCCTGGTATAGCAACCACCTCCTAACCTTGGAAATCAGCCAGTTCCCAGGTAACATCCAATTGGGACTTAGTTCGTTTCCAAAGAGTTAAAGCACCACAACAAGGACTCTTAATTGCCAGGGTATCTGTTTTAGTGTCTCTTCATCTTCACATAACAATGCTAATAAGATTTACCTGCCTCAATGGAGAGGAGAATATACAGAACCCCACAGCAGGTCCAGCTCTGCATGCTACAATGTTGCTCACACAGCATGCTGAAGCTGGCCTTGTCTAGGAGAGAATATTAGACCTAGAGTCCGTCCTGATGACTCACCCTTCAACATCCAGTGAGAGAAATGTTGGTGCCATGGCTTAAACAGTAAAGAGTAATTTATCAATGTGCCAAATTGGTACCAACAAACCATCATTATTCTTTTATTAGATGAAGAAACAACAAATACCACATTAGAAATACACATTTCTACAGAATGCCCAAAGCCTGTCATTGAAATAGATCTTCTGAAGGGAAGTGAGTGGTAAGCCAATATCAGTGATTTGTAATTGGATATTGGCTGAATAATAAGCCAGATAATGGTATTTGTTTATCTGTTCTATGATAGATTAGCAAATTTAACATTATATAGCAAGAATGTCAATACACTACAAAGAGATAGATGGGCTGTGTACAGTTCTATAGCTTTGCATCTTGTAAGTCAGCTTTTAAAGTTTCTAATCTAAAATATGCTACATGACTGTCAATCTTTAACACTGTTATTAATTTGTCAAAGCACTTCATTTTTATCCCTTGTGTTTCAAACTGGGCAGAAAATAAACATCTGATTTGCACCTGTAAAGAATTTCTTTCAGGGCTTCTGGAATAATACCCCACTGGTCACCGAAGATGCTGACAATGTTACAGCACAATGGTCTTAGTTGTTGAAGAAAGAAAACATACAAAACACAAAATTGAATGTCACAGTGAATGATTTTATCTAACTACAGACCTGACCATTTAGACCTGTAGTGTTTTTTCCCCTAAATTTTAGCTAGGAAATTAACATTAAACTGATTTCAAATTTAGGGCCACATTCTGATACTCTTGCTCTCTATTCTGCAAAGAGCTCCACTAATTTCAATGATACAACACGTGGGATAAACTACTTTGTTCACAGCAGTCACATTTACTCTAAAGCACCTCTTAGTATCCATACTTCTCAATTCTTGAGTCATTGGTGTATATTACCTTTTAAAAGCCTCTGTGTGCTTAATCTGGCAATTGTTTTAGAATATAGGAAATATCATGAGGATCACTTCAGAGAGAATTCAGAATGTCCATAAAACAATGATGATACAACAAACAGAGTTTTTAGGTATACTTTATTTTTTGCCAATTATCTGCTTTCATCTTAACAACACAGATTAAACTTCCAATGATACACCATGGAAAAATTCAACTAGGACAAAATGAAGCCACGACTATTATAATTAGGTTTAACAAATAACAATGAGACAAATCTGCAGCATTTTGTTAGCTATAATATTGAGAAGTTGGAATAAGTGGCATTTTGAGTAATTCAATTTGTGCATTTTGGAGCCTGCTGTTATTAGAAAATACAAAGAATGTTATTTCTGATAGTTACTCTTCTGAGACAGAGTATTGGAGGGCTGTCTTCATTAAATTTTCCCCACAGTTTAATGACAGTGCCATCATCTTTTGTGAATTTGGCTGCCTTAAATGGAAAAGTGTTGGGATTTGTACTACCTCCAGCCAAGAGGTGATAGGGATGAATTATGTATCAGGCAGTCTACAATAAATGGAGAGGATGGTTAATTCAAATGAGAGATTAATATTTTGTCTTAAAGTGAACACAAAATAACACAAATTGAGACACTATTTAAACAATAAAGGGAACTGTAAAAAAGTATATGGTCTAGACATATTGGCTTGATTTTTTGAGAAGCTGTCTCCTGTTTTGCACTTGCAATTAAATGCAAGCACAAGTCATAGCATTTAGAAATCTGTTTGATCTGCAGATGCATATATGCAGTTAGTGAGTTGATTTCAATGGGAACTGTGCAGCTGTGTGTCTGAAAATTAAAGTCCTAAATTTCAATGTGCCATTTGCAGAATTGTGGGTGCAGTTATTTTCAGGTACAAAACTGGAAGCTATGTTAATGCCCCTTTCAGAATCAAAGTGTTTATCTTTTTCAGACAGTTTGAAGTGTGGTGTTTTTCTTGCTTAGGTATTTATAAAGCAACCGTTGCTATTATTCTAAGTGTTTGTCTTTCAGAATCCTTTGCAGGAGGACTGAAATACTTGCACTTAACTGGTTATGTTGGCACTAATGCATTAACTCTTCTGTCTCTGAGGTATAGGAATCAAAATATCAATTTATTTGACTAATACTATAAATAAACTCTTTCAAGTTTCCAAACATTTAATGGCATTTTATATTTTTTTGACATTGTAAAAACCTAACCCACAACAAATTATTTTATGTTGCCATCCTTACTTTCTGATGTGTGTGTGTGGGGAAGGGGGGGCGGGGTGAGGAGAGGAACAGGGAGAATGTGTGGGTTATAACTATATGGAGTACCTAACGGAAAAAGAATTCCATGTAATATAATGAAATCATTCAGTATCAGCAGCATCTCTGAAAATTTTACCAGCAAAATTCCAATGGCAGCTACAAATGCAGAGTAATTGCAAATCTTTCCTGAAAGAAGGCAGTAGAACTATGATGGGAAAGACAAATTCAGCATTGGTATAACTCCTTAAACTTCAATTGATTTTACGGCAGCAATGAATCTGGCCCACTCCCCTTTTCTGTTAGCTTTTTCAGTTATATTGTTTTTCATTCAGTGCAATGAGGATTAACTTAAGAGATATGAAGGCAAAAAATACCACCATACTCTAAAAATATTGTCCTACAAAAGTAATATAAACCAGATAGTGTTAGCTACCTACACTTCTGCCAAGTTCAGCATTTGCCATCAGGTCTACTGCAGGAATGTTTTCAGCATTTAGCTAGGTTGCCCTGCTGAACACAGAGGAGCAGGTGACATCATGTGTACAATATCAGGTAAAGGGGAAAATTGTGTACTCACTAAGAGCCTGACTGGACCAGGTGTTCTTCTTGTACTTTTTATGAAGATTAACTGCTAGAAATTCGTGTTGATGAAACAGAGGTAATCAGGTTCTTTGTTTAAAATAATGCAATGGGCTATAAAGAAAGGAAACAGAAGACACTTCACTTTTCTGCAGAAGTTGGGTATCTTTCTTCTTAGTGCCCATATGGACAAGGGATACAATTTTTAAAAGCACCCAGGTGACCTAGGAGCCTAAGTCCCATTTTCAAAATTAACTTAGGCACTCAGGAGCCTAAGACACCTTGACCTTTCAATGAGACATAAGCATTTAAGAGCCTGTAGAGCCCAAAATGTCTCTGCAGAAGGCAAAAAATGCAACAACAAATGTGTAATAGAGCTAGGGGAAAAAAATTTCAAACCACTTAAGTGAATTAGGTGGCTAAATCCCATTTCCCAAAATGACTTACACACAGAGGGCCAGATTTTCGAAGACATTGAGGGACCTAAGGATGCAGATAGGCAACTAGTAGGATTAATGTGCTTTTGAAAGTCCCAATGAGTGCCCACTTTCATCTTTAAGCACCTAAATATCTTTGAAAATCTGACCCTGAGTCATTTTTGAAAATGGGATTTAGTCATCTAGCTGACTTGGGTGGTTTGAATATTTTTTCCTATATGTATTATACATTTTAGTTATTGTCGCATTTTTGCCTTCTATTGAAGCATTGTGGGCACCTCCCAGTGATCTATGATCTAGCCTGTAAACTCAGATGTGGTTATGAAATACCAAACCCTTCCAGACTATACACTGGAAGTGCCAGACTAGATCAGACTAGTGCTCCACCTAGTCCAGTATCCTGTCTCTATCAGTGGCCAGTACCAGAAGTTTTCAAGGAAGGTGCAAGAAACCCCTCGGCCAAACCTGACATCAAAGATCTTTTTTTTTTTTTTTCCAGACGTACCCAAATGTATAATCCAAAGTTGTTTGTAAGCTAAGATGCTAACCAGCTGTTTAAAGTTAAAATTTGCCAGACTGTAACAGAGCTTGCTAATGTGTAATATTAATGCATATCTGGTTCCTTACAAGTCTATAAAATTTGAAACTAAAAAGCAGGTGTTCTCCAAGTATTGCACAATAAGCAACACCATCATGTTCATGGTGGTGGTTAATGTTAATCACCAGTCATGTCAGTGTAGTTCAGGAATAGTCATTAAGGATAAGCATTGATAAGAACTTTAGCCATCTTCCAAAATGGAGGGAAATATACAAACTTTGGACTAGCCATCATGGGGAAACAGGAGGTCTTAGTATTCTTAGTAGCAATTTTAGAAAGATGATGAAATAGCAGCAATATCAACTAGCATTTACAGAGCACTTTTTACCTCCAGAATGATACTAAATCAACCCTCACAAACCATACAGAGGAATAACTTCATCCCCTCCTGAAATATCACCGCCAGTAGGCTGTTCATAAACAGTTCAATCAGAAACAGAAAACCAGTTGGGGCACAAAGTCCAGTAGTTCAGTCAGAGTATAAATCAATGCTCTTAATATGTATCCAGGTGCATTTGTTTCTCCATTTCAAGGGTGTAATTGAAGAGATCTGTAGATATTATATATGTAGAAAATTATAGATGTAGACTTTTAAAACACATAGATCAGAGAAACAAGTATTAAACAGTTAATTTTTTAAATAAAACTTACTAGAATTTACCCAAGAAAAAAGACCAAACTAAATGGCTGCCTTCGGAAAATTCAGACACCACTAAGATGATCAGGAATTGATATCTCACAGTATGTAATTATCCAGCATATTTTCCCTACCTCTCCATTATGCCTCATAGTTTATTAGAGGACAATCATACTGTCCCTCTGAACACACAACGATCCCTAATCTCCAGTGTGTGTCAAACTTCATCAGCACAGTGTTTTTACACAATAAATTATTTACTCATTAATCTGAAATATGCTGGTGGGGTTCTGGTTTTAAATTCAAGGTGGTAGTAATTTAGGAGGGTGGAACAGACTGCTAGCTAATGTGATGGAGCCAAGGAACAGGAGAATATTTGTGCAAAAAAAAATCAATGACTATATAAAACTTACTATACTTAAAGGATATTAATAGAGTGGGGTGAATACTTGGCAAATTTAGTCTTTTATTTCCTGCTTGCTGAATATCTAAAAGCAGCTCACCACTTCCTTACATTTATTTGGTGTGCTAATTTACTTCATTTTTAAACTTTTTAAAAATCCCAAGCTAATTGATTAAATAGTTGCTGCGAGAATCCAAAACTCACACTTTGACCGTTGTTGTTTAGTTGCAGTGGGTCTCATAGTAGGTCACACAGTAAAGCTTCTGTTGCCAGAATAACTAACTTAAAATAAAGGCACAAATGGGGCTTTGATCCTTTCAAGATGAGCACGATAGCAACTTAGAGAGCAGCATCAGACAAACAGGATTAGGGAATGAGAAAATTTTACCCTTTTTTCCTTTCTGAGCCATAGAGAACTTGCCCAAAGCTCCCTTTCTATAAAAGTTAGGCCACTGTCAGATTTATTGGCTGGATTCAGAAATTGTTTGTTTCTCTTATTACATCCAGAAAATCATTGTGTGTGAGGTCTCTGTTCTTGTTGGGAAGACTTGTTTAGTGAGTTGAATTGCCTCTGTGCCAGGGATTTGGAAAGGGTTATTATGAAGGTTGGCCCATTGCTCTGCGAGGCAGTATCTAATGCCTTTACAAAATATAGCACTTGCAGTGTAAAGTTTTTATAAGGACACAGTGCAGGTTTTAAAGCATTTTGAAAAGAAATACATGGCATTTTGGAACATTTTAACTCTTTCCTGCTGAAGACACTGGAGAAAACAGGGTTACTTACCAGTAACTGTTGTTCTTCGAGATGTGTTGCTCATATTCATTCCAACAGAGGTGAGTGCGCGCCCCGTGCACGAGTCTCCGGAAGCTTTTTCTGCCTAGCAACCCCCGCAGGGTCGGCTCCGGCGCCCCCTGGAGTGCCGCGCTCATGTCGCGGTATATATAGCGCCACCGACCCCGCGGGTCCCCAGTCCCTTCTTTCTGCCGACTCCGACAGCGGGGATGGAGGGTGGGTTTGGAATGAATATGAGCAACACATCTCGAAGAACAACAGTTACTGGTAAGTAACCCTGTTTTCTCTCTTCGAGTGATTGCTCATATGCATTCCAACAGAGGTGATTAATTAGCCATACCTTTGGAGGCGGGTAGGAGTCACTGGCGAGCACCCCTTCTCAATATGGCTCTGCCCACGGTCGCGTCCTCTCTAGCCTGCTGCACGATGGCGTAGTGGGACGTAAAGGTGTGTACCGATGACCAGGTCGCTGCTCTGCAGATGTCTTGCAGGGGCACTCGTTCCAGAAAGGCCGCGGATGAGGCCTGGGCTCTGGTAGAATGTGCGGTGAGTGGACCTGGGAGTCGCACTTTCGCCAGCTCGTAGCAGGTTTTTATACACGCGGTGATCCAGTTGGAGATGCGCTGGGTGGAGACAGGTGAGCCCTTCATCCGGTCTGCCACTGCCACAAACAGCTGTGTTGACTTCCGGAACGGCCTTGTTCTCTCAATGTAGAAGGCCAGGGCTCTTCTGACGTCCAGCGAGTGCCATCTCCGTTCCTCCTCCGAACCGTGTGGTTTGGGAAAGAACACGGGAAGGAAGATATCCTGGTTATAGTGGAACTGAGACACCACCTTAGGTAAAAAGGCTGGGTGGGGTCTCAGTCGCACTTTGTCACTATAGAAAACCATGTATGGGGGTTCCGAGGTTAGTGCTCTGATTTCGGAGACCCTCCTGGCCGATGTAATGGCCATGAGGAAGGCTACCTTCCAGGAGAGGACGAGCAAAGGGCATGTAGCCATAGGCTCGAAGGGGGGTCCTGTCAACCTGGAGAGGACCAGGTTTAGATCCCACAGAGGCACCGGGTCACGGACCTGCGGATATAGCCTCTCTATCCCCTTGAGGAACCTAATGGACATAGTGTGTGAGAAGATCGACCTTCCTTCCAGTGGTTTGTGGAAGGCCGAAACAGCCGCTAGGTATACCCTGAGGGAGGCCAATGCCAAGCCCAGTGACTTCAAGTGGAGCAGATACTCGAGAATCGCCTGAATGGGCGAACAACTGGGCGGGACACCCCTGGAGGCCGCCCAAACCGTGAAACGCTTCCATTTAGCCTTGTACACCACCTGGGTAGATTGTTTTCTGCTACCCAGTAGGACTAATTGGACCTGCGCCGAACAGGCCCTCTCTCCCTCCGTCAACCACAAAGCCTCCATGCTGTCAGGTGTAGGGAGTCCAGGTCTGGGTGCAGCAGGCGACCCCGGTCCTGGGAGAGCAGGTCGTAGCGTTTCGGAAGTGGTATCGGCGTGGCTATAGAGAGGTCCAACAGGAGGCTGTACCAGTGTTGCCTCGGCCACGCCGGGGCGATAAGGATAACATTGGCTCTGTCTCTCTTTATTTTCAAGAGTACTTTGGGAAGCAGTGGGACGGGGGGAAAGGCATACATGAGAGCCCCCGTCCACTGTATGAGGAAGGCATCTGAGATGGAGTTCGGGTCTCGCCCCCGGAGGGAGCAAAACCTCGGACACTTCTTGTTCGATGCCGACGCAAATAGATCTAGTTGGGGAATACCCCACTTGCGGAAGAGAAAAGTTGTCACCTCCCAGTGTAGTGACCAATCGTGGCGGGGTGAGAACGACCTGCTGAGGCGGTCCGCCTCGTCGTTCCTGACCCCAGGGAGGTGAGAGGCAGACAAATGAAAGTTGTGTCTCACCGCAAGGTCCCACAGCTGCGTCGCTTCCTGGCAGAGGGCCGATGAGCGAGCCCCCCCCTTGCCTGTTTATATAAAACATGGCAGCAGTGTTGTCTGTCATGACTTGAACTACCTGACCCTTCAGGAATTTGAGGAAGACCTTGCAGGCCAGGTGGACTGCTCGGAGCTCCTGTACATTGATGTGGAGCTTTCGTTCCTGTGTTGACCAGAGGCCCTGCGTGCTGAGGTCTCTGCTCATGTGGGCCCCCCAACCCACATCCGAAGCGTCCGTAATCAGGGTTATGGAGGGTGTCAACTCTGCAAAGGGAACCCCTCTCAATACTTCCATGGGGTTCGACCACCAAATTAATGACCTCAGAACTGAAGTTGGGACAGTGACTACCCGTCCGAGAGAGTGCCTGGCCGGAGCGTATACAGAGGCCAGCCACCCCTGCAGGGGTCTGAGTTTGAGGCGAACGAGCCTCACGACATAGGTGCAAGCCGCCATGTGACCCAACAGTTGAAGGCAGTGCCTGGCTGTGGTCGTGGGGGACCTGTGGAGATTGTCTATGATGGTAGTCATTGCCTCGAAGCGGGGCTGCGGGAGGAAGGCCCTGGCTTGAACTGCATCCAGAGTGGCCCCTATAAAGTCTATTCGTTGTACTGGTGTGAGGTTGGACTTCTGCTCGTTTATGAGCAGACCCAGCCTGCTGCATATTATGCAAGTCAGTGTCAGGCTGTTCTGGACATGGACTCTGGACCGGCCCCGGATTAGCTAGTCTTCTAGGTAAGGGAAGATCTGAACTCCCTTGCGGCGGAGGTGGGCAACCACCACCGCCATACATTTTGTAAACACCCTGGGAGCTGAAGAAAAGCCAAAGGGTAGGGCCGAGAACTGGTAGTGGCCACCAGCTACCTGAAATCGTAGAAACCGCCTGTGGCCCGGGAGGATGGAAATATGAAAGTAGGCATCCTGTAGGTTGAGGGCAGCAAACCAATCTCCTGGATCTAGTGTGGGAATGATGGAGGCTAGGGAGACCATGCGGAACTTGAGGCGTCTGATGAACCTGTTTAGACGCCGAAGGTCCAGAATAGGCCTGAGGCCTCCCTTCGCCTTGGGGATAAGGAAATACCGGGAATAGAACCCCCTGCCTCTTTCCTGAAGAGGAACCTCTTCCATCGCCCCCAGGAGGAGGAGGGCATTCACCTCCTGAATAAGGAGCTGCTCGTGAGAGGGGTCCCTGAAGAGGGACAGGGCAGGGGGAAGGTCCGGTGGGAAGGCAGAGAGTTGCAGGGCATAACCTCTTTGAATTATACTCAGTACCCAGCGGTCTGAGGTTATGCTCTGCCACTCGGGAAGGAACGGACGCAGTCTGTTCATGAAAGTCCGAGTATTCCAGGAGATGGGGGGGGGGTGCCACCCTCGGGCGTCCCATCAAAACTGCCGCTTGGCACCCTTTTGCGGCCCTTGCTGGGAGCCCCCAGCTGGGCCTTGGCGGTCCCGACGATTGCCTTGTCGGAACCGATCCCTGCCCCGTTTCGACTGAGGGGGTCTTGGGGGTGGTCTCGGTGGAGGCTGCTGCTGGGCATGGTCGACCCTGCCTCCTAGCTGCTTGTGGCACATAGAGACCCAGGGATTTCAAGGTGGCTCTCAAATCTTTTAAAGCGTGCAGCTTCTCGTCCGTTCTGTCAGAGAAGAGGCCAGTTCCCGTAAAGGGCAAGTCCTGAATGGCCTGCTGCACTTCAGGCGAGAGTCCGGAGGACTGTAACCAGGATGCCCTGCGCATAACTATGCCCGAGGCCATAGCCCTCCCCGCTGCGTCCGTGGCATCACTAGCCGATTGAAGGGCAGCATTGGCAACCAAGGAGCCCTCCTGGACCAGTGTACTAAAGTCTGCCAACATATCCTGGGGCAGGCCTTGGAGAAACCTCTGGAGGGAGGACCACAGGTTCAGAGTGTAGCGCCCCAGCAGCGCCTGATAATTGGCCATACGGAGCTGCAGCGCTGCTGTGGAGTATACCTTCCTCCCAAAGAGATTGAGTTTCTTACTCTCCTTATTTTTGGGAGTATTTGCATGTGCCCCCTGCCTGTCCCGCTGATTTACAGCGTCCACGACCAGGCTCCCTGGGGATGGGTGGTTGAACAAGTACTCAAACCCTTGCAGTGGCACGTAATATTTCCTCTCTGCTGTCTTAGAGGTAAGTGCCACTGAGGCTGGGTTCTCCCAGAGGGGCTTAACCAGTTTGAGCACACTCTCATGAACCGGGAGTGCGATCCTAGCTGGACCTGCTGGCCCAACAGCTCCAAAGAGGGGGTCCTCCTCCTCTACCAGCTCCTTGATGTCCAGCTTTAAATTCTCTGCCAGGCGCTTGAGGAGCTCTTGGTGAGTTTTGAAGTCCGGCAGCGGGGTCCCCCGATCTCTCGCCGTTGTCTCTGCCGGGGATGAAGAGGAAGACTGAGGAACTGGCCCCGTGGATGGGCCTTCCAAGGGATCAGACTCTTCCTCCGAAGAATTCCTTTCCTCCCCTTGGCTTTGAGGGGGGTGTGGGGGGTGAGGTCCCATGGAGGGTACCAAGCCTGTGCCCTGTGTGGGCTGTGGTGCCCATTGCCAGTACGGCCATTGCCAAGGCCCCTGCGGCCATGACGGCACCGCTCCCAGTGCTGGGTAGGATCCATGCGGTACCGGTCCCGGTGCCGCGTAGGAGGAGACCCCTTGGGTGACGGAGCCGTGCGCGTGGTGTCTCCTAGATCCGCGGCTCCTATCTCCCCGCTCCCGAGAAGTACTCCTAGATGACCCGGAGTGGTCCTGGCGATGTTGACGACGCCGGCGTGGGGGGGAGCGGCTGGAGAAAGAGGAGGAATGCCTCCTGTGCGCCTTCGAGTTCGCATGGCGTTTATAAGGTGGAGACCTGGAGCGGCGTCTTGGCGTCAGCTCTTTTGCGTGCGGTGCAGTAACGGTCGGGGCCGTGTGCTCCGGTGCCGGAGCCCGTACCGGGCTATGCGTCGGGGATCTGGAGCCCCTTCGATCCCGGCTACTGCTTGTCCGGCGGCCGGAGTCTGGGGCCTCTACCGGTGCCGAAGCGCGCTGAGCCACGATGCCGACAGGGCTAGGGGTCTCACGACGTGTCTCCCTGCTCCGCTGCGTGGTACGCGGAGTGTGCACTGGGGATCTAGACCGGTGCCGGGACTTGCGTTCGGCCACCGGGACCCGCGCCGGGCTCCTTGTTGGGGATCGGGAGCGTCGACCTCTGCTCCGTACTGAGAGCGGAGATGGAGAACGGTGCCGGCTTCGCCTTGGGGAACGGGACCGGTACCGGGAAGCTGGGGAGCGAGACCGGCGCCGGCTGTGCCTCGGGGAATCAGACCGGTGCCGGGAGCGGGACCGGTGCTGAGTGTCTCTAGGCGTAGAGCGCCTGGATGAGCGGGATCTCCGCCGAGGATATCGGTGCCGGCCGCTGGTGGGTGAGCGCACCGGACTGCGTCCCCCAGAACTCTCTCTCGGTGCCGGAGATGCCGGTGCCGAGGCATGGGCTGGTGATCGGCGCCGGGATTCCAGGGATTGGGAACCCTCAGAGGCTGAGCTATGATGCCTCTTGCCGGCGTCTCGGGACCGCCCTGGCCGGCGCGGTGCCGAGGGGCTCAACGACCCGTAGTCGGAGCTAGGAGGGGAGCTGTCGCTGCCCCTCCTTGACCGTCTGGGGGGAGACCTCTCCTGCCATCTCTGCCACCCACCGGGGTAACCCAGCACGGGTTTACCCCGAGACGCTATTCCCGGAACTCTCGGCCGAGGGGGGGACGGAGGCGTGGGCATGCCCATGAGGGCACGAGAAGCCGCAAACGCCTCCGGCGTCGACGGTCCCTGCAGGGGCACTACCCCACCCCCCGGGGTCGGGGGAGGCTCCCTGCGAGGAGATGCCAGTGCCGACATGTGCATGGCACGGGGCTGGGGCATCTCCTGAATCGCCCCCAGCCGTTCCGGTCGCTGGGGGGAGTCCATGAGTACGGCCTTGGGCCGCTTCTTTTTCGCCGGTGCCGATGTGGTCGGTGCCGGCGGGGCGCTCTGCACCGACGAGACACTTGGTGCCGCCGGCGACCTGGAGGGCTCGGAGTCGGGGCGAAGCGCTGACTCCATTAACAGAGCCTTCAAGCGGGCATCACGTTCTTTTTGTGTCCGTGGCTTGAAGGCTTTGCATATTTTGCAGCGCTCTTTCCGATGCAGTTCTCCCAGGCAGCGAAGGCACCTGTCATGGGGGTCGCTGACTGGGAAGGCCTTCATGCACACCATGCAGGCTTTGAATCCTGTGGATCCCGGCATGGCTGTGCCAGCCCCGAAGGGCGAAAGTCCTTAACTATTAACTCTATTCAATTACTACTATTTACTACAACTATTAACAACTATTTAACTATTTACATAAAAAAACAAAGGTTGCTACTTGCATATAATAGCAAGGGGCACTAGCGTTCCAGCTACCGTCACGGGCGGAAAGAAGGAACTGGGGACCCACGGGGTCGGCAGCGCTATATATACCGCGACATGAGCGCGGCACTCCAGGGGGCACTGGAACCGACCTTGCGGGGGTTGCTAGGGCAAAAAAGCTTCCAGAGACTCGTGCACAGGGCGCGCACTCACCTCTGTTGGAATGCATATGCGCAATCACTCGAAGAGAGAACTAGTTATATGTCAGCAGAAATACCATGCGACTTAAACCTGTGTAACTGGAAGAGGCAGCAGGGCTGGATTAAGGCATAAACCATGCAGGCCTGTGCACAGGACCTCAGCTCCTCAGGTCACATTATGAGGTCTAAAGTTTCATTAGAAAATAAGTGAACCTGAATCTGAATCTGTGACTTGAGTGTAACCAATGAAATGTCTACCTGAGTCTCTGGATAGCATCCAGCAAGAGGAAGAAACCCTGACCCTACACCACCACCAGTACAGATCAGTTGCTGTGGAGATGATTGTGCTGCCGGAGGCATTCACCACTGCTATCACAAGCCAAGGTGGGGGATGGGGAAACAGAGCTTCCCCGCACCAACTGGAATGTGCTAAATTTCTCCAGCTGTTGAAATCCAGCTCTGAAGAGTAGTGATTTTTATTTAAAACCCCCAACTATTTAAACACTGAGAAAAGATATCCTGACTCATATCAAAATCCCATTTGCCTTATTAGTTTCTCATTTCCCTGTAGCTGTTGCTTGGTATTTCACCCCAGCCTGCAGCTGACTTCATCCAGGAACCTTTTAAAGCTCTTGAATGAGCTATCCCAGAAGATGAGGAATCATGTTTTGAGAAGCTCAATGAGCACACAGCATGCCATTGTTCATTCAAGCAGATTTGTATTCTTCAGGATGTTAGCACTGTTTTAGATGTTTTACTACAGTCAGAAAACAAAAATTGGGTGCTATTTTTTTTTTTAAAGGCAGGCAGTAAATGGTAGTGCATTTTGCTTGCATTCTGCAAAATGAATACATGTGTGCCTGAAGGGAAAGGTGGTATATACACACTTATTTTGTGCAAAATGCTACCAGAATAAAACTTGACTAATACCTGGCACTTTTGGTTAAATATTTTTACTCTAATTCTGTTTAAAAAAGGAAGCAGTTACTCATCCAGAAAAGAAAAATCAGTTTCAAGTGTCATTGACATTATTTCCTTGTTAAATAAAACATTTATTTTAATTAACTAGGTATAGCACCTCATTCCACCATACACAATACTTTATAGATTTCATGAAAGATTTGAGATTTCAAATATTTGCCCTTTGGAAACTAACAAAACTCATTTCAAAATGTTCTAAGAATAGCCATTCAACATTAATATATTTGGTTGAGAAAAGAAATAGAGTAAGAACCTCACAATTCACTCTATTAATAAATGTTTATATTGTAGTAGCACATGAAGAGCACAACCAGGTTGGGCCCCAGTGCACTAGGCATGGTTAAAACATATCGTGAATGATAGCCCTGCTCCAAAGAGCTTACAGTCTAAATGACAGATGTACCAGGTGAAAGAGGCAAACATGCAAGCTGCAGGGAGCTTGGGGGAGTCAGGTAACAAATCTAACAGCATGTGTGAAATTCTTAGCCAGTCAGTAGCTATGATCAAATTCACCCCCTACAAAGCTGTTATCAGGGTGCAGTTTCTGTATGCATTCTGGCTGAGACTGAGTTTTGAGAAGGTGCATGGTACAAGGTGGCAGCTTTATGGATTGTGATGGAGAAGGTTTTCCCAATTATGAAGGGTGGCATGGAAAGAAGTACAAAAGTGCTTGTTGGAGGAGCAGGGAATCGGACAAAGGAGGCTAGCATCATTGGTAAAGCAAAGGTGAGCGGCAATCTTGAGATAATATGTCAAATAGGCAGGTAAGGCTATATTGTGATGGGGTATACAAAAGGGCTGTATACAACCCCACACTGGACTATACAGGATTAATGAGCTAATGTAGGCTCAGTTGGTTCCGCCCCATCACACCTGGGAGAAATGTCAGGATTGGAGGGAGGCGCTTAAGAGGGAGAAACCCAGCTCAGTTGATGATAGACCAGGGAGGAGAGCAGACCTTCAGTGCCTGGAGAGAGGATTGTCTGAAGGCAGATATTCCCCAGATGACTGCTGCTTGATGTCTCCTTCCTGAGAGAAAGGAGGGGCAGATGCTGACTCACTGAGAGGGAACCATTCCCCTCTATTACTTGTGAACTCAGCTTAAAGCCATAGACTGATGAGTACCTTCTGAAGGAAGAAAGCCTTAACCCAACTTTAGTAAAATTCACTTGTGTTATTCCACCTTGTTTACTACCCTGGAAGGGGAGAGACTTTTCCTGTGACTTGGCCCTCTGACTAGGTCACGTTAGAGGCAGACCACAAGAGCAACCACTGACATGAGGTACTTGATAGCAAGAGAGCTGCCCTGTCTGGACACAAGGAGGTGCTAGCAGTGAGTCAACCCTTCACAACTTTGAAAATAAAAACAAGGAATTTGTGTCTGATGCATTGGAAGAGAGGGAGCTAGCGGGGAGCCTTAAAACAAGTGGATGATTTGGACAAAGTGACGAGCTAGGAATATGATCTTGGCAGTAGTATTTGAAATGGAACTGAGTGGATGTTGCAGGCACTGATGGCAGACAGGAGAAAATTACAGTACTGACAGTGAAAAGTGATCAGGGCAGAGGGGAAAAAGTTGCATCTTGGCTAATTGTGTGGATGAAGAAGCTGCAAGATTTAGACATAACCTGGATGTATGGGTCAAAGGACAGGGATGAGCCTAAGTTAAATCTAAGGTTATAGGCTTGAAGTAATGGGAGGATGGTGGTGTTGCCACTGTGGCAGGGTGGGAGGGGAGCATAATAGTACTTGTGTATTTTTTTTGTTTTGTTTTGTTTTTTAAATGATGCACACTACTTATAACCAGTGGGGAAAAGTGGAATATGCATACACACAGTCCAGTAACACTACTGTGTCATCACTGTAGCCATATCACACTGAACCATCTTTTTGGTAGATCACAAACAAAGCAGGATTGTGCCTGACCAATATTTGCATGGAGTGTCCTGGGAGATGAAGGAAATGGTGTTAGTGGTTAAATGATAGTTTTGAATTGTGAATTAGACTTTTACAATTCTAAATTTCTGCTGTTAGTGGCTGATGTAAGTCCTCTAGAGAGAAACAGAAGAAATAACATGAACTTATTATGTAGCTAAACACAGCACAACATTTGAGTATTTGCACAATCACTTCAATTGTATTTCTTTCTGAAAATTCTGTACTTACTATTGTTAGATGTAACACTTGAGATTATAATTGAAAAATTAGGGAACAAGACATTTCTCTATTTTTCAGTTTGCTTGCTGTATACGTTTGACATTTTGTGTGTCGTCCATATAGCTATTTCTGCTGTTCAGTAAGTTAAGCTTTGATCCTGAAAATAATTATTCATGTACTTAACTCTGTGTACTGCAGGAATCCCACTGACTGCATACAGTTAAACATGTGAATAAGTCTTTGAGAATCAGAGAATTAAACAGTTTCTCCTGTTTATGAGAAGGTCTTTCACACAACAACAGGGGAATTGCTCAGATACTAAATGAAGGGCAGCAGGATAAAAGGCTAAAATACAGAAAAGCTTTTAAAAATTAGGAAATGTGGTGTAAAAGTTAGGAAAATTGGCAAGGCGACTCAGATCAAATTGAACTGTTCAATGAAAAACAGTGCACATTAATTTTCCTTTACCTGTAACCAGCATCCAATTGAATTGGCTCAGGTTTAAGTTTCCAAAAGTGCCTAAGTCGATTTACTCTGGCCAGACATTAGTTAAGTTTTATACTTTGATCTTCACACAGTTACATACAGAGACAAAAAGAGTGACAGCCACAAATCTAAAAAAATTAAAAACAATATAATTTGTTGGAGGAATGTGTTTTAGTGTTCAGGAAGGTTTGGGTTAAGAGGGTCCTGAGCGGTTTCAGTGAAACACTTTCAGATCAACAGTTTTTCCACAGTTTGACACGTGCACCTAAAAATAAAAAAGTGATTTCCTGTACATACCATGTACACCACTTTTAAAAATTAACTACTTTATTTCAAAGTCCTTTCCCATCGAAATTTAGCAAGGACTGAATTTGTCACTCACTCATGCCAAGTCATAAGTTCTGTAGTTCATCTCGGAGTTCTTTCAAAAGTTGTATTATTTGCTAAGTAGAAAAGAGATTTCCCTCCCTCCCACCACATAATTCAAAATGATTGAATAGATTTTGTTCAAACCTTCTTTTAAAATTCACCTTTGAATAAGCCTTGGTGTGAGAAGATTCTGCACAATATTGAGGAAGTTATGGGAAAATGAAGAGTCGTTTAGAATGGAATCATCTTTTCACTTTAACTACAGAATTGCTATTGTGCGCACAACCATATACCACAGCTGCACTGTAATTTGGAATAAGTCTTTTTATATGATCTTGCCTGTCATAAAAAGGAATTAATAGGTCAAGCGAGAATTTCTAATTAAACTATAACTTTCTGCACTCACTATCAAAAGGTATGTTCTGAGGTCTATTAGTGATCTTCTATCCATGTTTAAATTCCCAAAGCATTCATACCAATCAAGGCAATATACACTGGGTTGTGGCTTCCTTCTTCAATGCCATTATGAAATCCCATTTTTATACAGGTGCAGATTTTCTGAAGGGGCCTTCAATTTGCTAGATGGTTTACATTTAGTCTCCTCATAGAGCTTCTTTTATAAGCTCAGCCAGCCTCTGAAAAGCCTACAATGAAAGCAAGATGGTTAATGTTCACATCCCAGCATTAGATAAGCAGGCAATATGCTAAATCAGCAATAGAACTTTTAAAACCATTTAAGCCACAGGGGAACTGTGCAGTATAAAGGCTTAGTACTTTATTGTAAAGCTTTGTGTTCTCTGTTTATTTTGATATTAATAGTGTATTAAGTGGGTTTAACACACTATTAGAAAGTTGGGAGAGCTTCCACTTAAATCTGATATGTTCTTCCAACATAAACAAAGAAGAAGAAAAGATGCAATTCTTCTGAAACAGAAGGACAAATGTATTGATCTCCAAGAGTATTGTTGTTACTACATGGCATCTATAATCTATATTATAGATTAACGAAGCCTAGTAGGAGGATTTTCATAACTGCAACATCAATACAGAGGGGTACAATCTCATAGAGAGAGAAAAGGAGGAAGAGGTGGAGGGGATGTATTATAGATCGAAGTCATGTGCAATGCTAGCAAGATACAATTTCACTAGAGACAATGTGATTGTGAAATTATAGAGGTAATGATAAATGGGATGACCAACAAAAGAGAAGTATAATTGGGCATCTGCTACACACCTTTAATGACTGAAGTTAAGTAAGACCAAAGACATGGGAAAATTCTCAAGACTCTTAAAACAACAGTACACTATACTTTGACCAGTGAACTGCCCTCCACTCCTACTATACGATGACGTGCATTCGGTCATAAATACAACCATTATATCCAAGATGTTCCTAAATAACACAGATTAGTTCCTAAATCATGAAGTATAGAGAGATTGGATTGGAGGGGAGACCCCATCTCCAATGTACTACTTAGTGTTCGGGAGAAAGTGAATGTGAGAATAACGGGGAAGATTGATACCCATCACCTTGAGCTTCTTTCATAATAAGGAATAGGCACACATACAACAGCAGAGTAAAGGGCATTAGATTTGAGGATGACACACTTTGGGAAATAAGACGTGGTGATTGCTCCACTCATACTAAATGAATAGCTAAACTTGCACTGACTTCAGTGAGAGCTGGATCAGGCCCCTAGTGACTGAGGTCTGATGGGAGTAAGTAAGTATGAAGAAGGCAGGTGTATTAAGTGACAAAGATTCAGCACACTACAATTCTTCTAGATAAGAATATCCCGCGCAAAGAACAGTTAAAGTGGTTTCAGAAGTACTACTCAAATAGTACTTACCAAAACAAACAAAAGCCTAATTATACAATATATAGAGTTGGTTAAAACTTGTAAGGAAAAAGTAAGGGAGCAAAACCTCAATTGGTGCATGAGGAATATTCTTTTGAGGAATGTACAGCAAATCATACTGCACTCACCTGATCCATCTGGGCTGGAGAAGACAGAGAGAAAGAAGCTCTGACGTAAGAACTAGGAACTGAGCCGTCAATGTTAAATGCTCCCCCAGGAACCAGTAACACCTAAGAGAAATTGATTAGCCATTTGGTTATAAATTTCTTCTTAATTTTAAAAAATTAAATAGCTCATTGCTGAACAATGGTCTCACAAAGAGACTTCATCCATTTCCCTCCTTCCAAAAAGAGAAGGCGGACTACAAAAACCTGGGATTAAACATTTCACAACAAAAAGAGAGAATCTAGTTATTTGTAACTATAGGCAGGTTCTGTCGTCTTATTCTCATGTTTTATATGTATCAAAAGAAAATCTCTAGGTTCCTTTCTGACTAATAGCTGATGTCTTTACTTAAGGCTGGTCTGTACAAATTGTTGACTAAAACCACACTTAATTTCGCTTATTGAAATAGAAGCAATGGATAGCTAGGCTAGCTCTCTCTCTCTATGATTTTGAGGTAGAATTAAACAAACCTATTAAAGATGTAGTTTAGCTATGCAGATATTTCATTAGTAAGAAGAGTTATTAGAATGTTACTATAGTATATACTATAATGTTCAAAACTTGTAGTCCTAACAAATGCCCAGTTGGAGCTGCACTCCAAATATATAAAAATACTAGTTTATTTAATCCTTCCCTCCCGCTACGTTTTAAGATCAGTAGACATTTTTCATACTTCTTTCTGCAAAGCTTTTTCCATGATCAGCTGCTGTGTATCAGAAACTCCCTTAATTTTAATCCACAGAAACATGCCAACAGCAGGAGCATGCCAGTCTGCCAGACCTGGAGAGAGAAAACGGAGAACTTCTGTCCCTTCTGCAATGGATACATCAAAGACACAGACAGGGTTAAATCTTGCCTCCAGTGAAGTCAGTCTGAGTTTTGCCACTGACTTCACTGGAGCCAAGATTTCACCCACAGTATTTAAGGTTGCTCTGACAAAATTAATAGACTTAATTCAGTAATGCTGACACTGCTTTGTTTTACATTATTTTTGAAAATGGATGCTCTGGGATTTCTCACAGTTAGGTTACAAACTGCTCAACAAGTGCACTAAATGTACAACGGTGGGCTGATTTCTGAAAAAGCAACGAAACACACTGTGTCCTAATCAAACATCCTTTTTCAATGCCAGCTCTATTAGTACCATAAATGCAATCTTGATGAATTGCATAGTGTGGATGTGGTAAGAATATTGGGATTGAAGGCTAGCAAGTGTAGAGAACTGCACAGAAAGGAATCTTATTGCTTTAGTAGGCAGATTTACTGTGCATATTCACTTATACCTAGAGGCAATCTTTGATCAGTTTTTGGCAGGACAACAATCCAAACGCTCCTGTGTTTTTTGGCTCCAGCTTTATTACATGTGTACATTGTTTGAATATATTGGGTTGTTTTTCACTTACCATCTGCCCCTGTTCCTCTTAAGTACATTTGATCATTACCACAAACTTAATTATAAATTAGTCTACAGAATAAAGGCCTCTCACAGAATACTTCAAAGTCTCACTTGCTAGTTATGTCAATCTTCATAAAATAAGAAAGCAGCTACTTCAGCAAAAGGAAGACTTTCCTGGCTTATCCTTTCTGCTAAATGGCTTTACCAGATTTTTTTTTGTTCTCTGGTGTGGCTGATAGATGAAGGTCTTTCCATTAGATACTTATATGGCCATCATCACCATGGTATCTGAGCATCTCCCATTACTAACAATGAAAGCTAACAAAATTCTCTTTTCTCCACGTACAATAGCAGTTTGAAAGGTAGCAGAATTGCAAAAGGTCTCATTTTTTCTTTTCTCTCTCCCTTGCTTCCTTCTGCGACTCGACTGTGAGAAGAGCTGGCCAAATATATGGGGGTTGCGTTCCGAGTGCAGTGAGGCCCACCACCACTCTAAACTCTTGAGGGAGTGAGTTCCATGGGCAGAGAGAAGGGATGTTGCGGTGGTCAGTGTGCTAGCGTGGGACTTGCCTGGGAGACCCAGGTTCAGTTTCCTGCTCTGCAATAGGTTTGTGGTGTGCCTACAGGCAAGTCACTCAGGGTATGGCTATACTGCAGTAAAAAGTATATTCTTAACTGGGGTTAAAACAGCAAGGAAGACACATCAGTTTGACTTTTAACTCAGGTTAGCAATCTGAGTTCAATCCCAAACTCCCCTATGGGCTTTAGCTCAAGTTGCTTTCTGAGCTAAAAGCCAAGTTGCTGTGTTTTCACGAGTATTTAAACCCAAGTTAAGAACACACTTTTTGCAGTGTAAACACTCCCCAATCTCTCTGGGCCTCAGTTCCCCCTCTGTAAAAGGGGTATAATAATACTGCCTTACCTCCAGAGGGGTGTTCTAAGGGTAAAGCTGGTGTGGCTGTCAGCTATTACAACAACAGGAGCCATATAAATACCACAGAAATAAATGGGCTAGGTCCAGCTGCTGAGAGTGCTGGAGCTGCAAATTTCAGAAGTTCCTATTGGTCAAGAGTTTCATGGTGCCAGTGCAGTATAGCTGCTGATGGGGATTTTGGTTGTGGAAGGAGAGGAGATTTCTCAGGTAGCTATAGCTAATGCCATGGTGGGCTCTGAATATCAGGATTGAGATATTGATGCTGACTGTTGTTGCAGACCATTTTACTCCTTTGCTCTGTGATTAACTATCACAATCTGTCACAACCCTGACAGATCATCACACACTCTTTGTGCAAATTATATTTTATTTAAAATGTTTGTCACTAAGGTATGGCTTTTCTCTTAGAATAGAGGTACTGGAAAAAGTAGTAAACATATTGCACCATCATACGTGTTGTTTGTATGGCTGCCATGGCTTTTCTTTGAGCACTCCCCCTTTGAAACAGTTCAGAAAATAAGAACATCAGATTTTAGGTTTAGACATTCAACATTTAAACAAAAGGGGGAAAACCCAAGCACACTTTTCAATTGTTCATATTGCCTATTTATCACTTAATTCTGCAGATGTATCTTAGTGATTGTTCTTGAAAATAGAGTTGATTACACGAGTCAGAAATAGACAGCTTGAAAATATTTAGCTGTACTGCATTCACTAACCTTTTAACCACTTGTCTGCTGAAGCAAGCATTGCATCTCGCTGGGTCCTGTAGAACTCCACCACCCTAGAGACAATCAAGTCAAAATTTTTATAGACAGATATAAAGATCACCCTATCTCCCATCTGAGCTAAATCCACAGATATTTATACAATTATTTATACCTACAATTGTCATATGTCTATTATAGAACTATGCAGAATGTTATGCTGCCCAGTACTGTGGGAACCTCAGGTAACGTAGTCTAACATGGTTCAATGTCCCTGTGACACTGGTAAACCAGGTGCCAGGTCTTGCCAAGTCTGTAGGTGTTAGCTGAGCACTGACAAACTCATAGGTGGAAACCAAACCAACTCACCGATGCAGCTGTGCTGCTGTAATGCTTTAGTGAAGATGCTGCTATGCCAATGAGAGCGCTTCGTCCATCATCAGAGTTAATCCATGTCTTCAAGAGGCGGTAGCTATGTCTACAGGAGAAACTCTCTCGCTGACATAGTACTGTCTATACCAGGGGTTAGGTTGGTATAATTACATCACTCAGGGGTGAGATGTGCCAATAGAAATTATGCCAATAGAAATCTGTAGTGTAGACTTGACCCCAATGTAAAAGTTAAAACAGGGTCACAAGAAAATTTTTCATCTCTTTGCTGTTTGAACTTTCCGTGGGCCAGAGACACTGAATTAAGGCAGAGATCCCCAGTGGTTACTGCCCTGAAAGACATTTGAATTGACAAATCTACATTTGTCATCTTTAGGAACTATACATGGCAACTCATTTGTGTATATATGCTTGTTTGCTTTAACCTGTAAATAATTCTTTATTTATTTGTCTTAGCTAATAAACCTTTAGTTAGTTTGTTATAGGAATGGCTACAGGCGTTGTCCTTGGTGTGAGATCTAAGGTGGTAAATGATTGGTCTCTTGGGAGTGGGAGCAACCTGAATGTTTTGGGTTTTTTGGGGGGGGTGGTATAAGTGACCATCTATCACTAAGTCCAGCTTGTCTGGGTGGCAAGATAGACTGGCGTGCTGAAGGGGACTGTCTGTGACTCCGTGGTAAGACTGTTACAGTGATCCAGAAGTTCACATTTGATACTGGGCTTGGTGAAGTCTAATTATAGAACATACCACCAGCTTGAGATGTCTGCCCTGCTTTTTGACAGTCTGTCCTGAGGTTGGTGCACTCTGTTGTGAGCCACTCCAGACAGCACAACACTCCCTTTAAAGTTCTACTCAGAGGCATGATAGTAACTAAATGAAAACAAAAAACCCACAATATAATTGCATTACCTGTCTGCGTGCTCCAGGAAACCCTTTTCTCCCCACTTCTGAAGAAGCTGTGCTATCATAAGCTACAGAAATAAAACACATGGTAAATCCCAGTCTTTAAACAGATAGTCAGCCACCAAATAAAAGCTTTTTAAAAAGTGATAGGGAAGGGGTAATGGACAGCAGGCTTCTTATACACTGACCTACAAGCACTGCACCAAATTAACATTCCAAAGCCTGTCCACTTATTCTGCAGCTCTTCAGGGTGGGATTTTCAAAGGAGTCTAAGGCTTTAGGTACACATCTCCCATTGATCTCTAACTTAGTTAAACCTTAGTAATCTATTAAATAAAAGTAAAGGGAGTCCTATATATGGAGCAATGTGGTTTCACAGCTCCTATTAAAACACCCTCCAGACAAACCTTGGTCTTCCTCTTTGCATGGTGCTTTTTTTCCCCTTGGAAGAATTTGCAATATAAATCTTCCTGAAAACCTTGCTGAAAAATGGCAAGGGATTATAAAAGCTCTTTGCCCCTCTTCCCAGTTCCTATGTTAGAGAGACGATCTTTTTATAAACATAATTTGGGTAACACCTTCCCAATTATAGGAGCTGGCACTTGCCTGTGTGAAAGTGCTGGTGTGCATTGTTGAGACTTGTATATGTAGAATAACTCTGTCAATAAGTGGTTTGGGGCCTGTTAAAAAGCCTATTCTCAACCTAGGGGGGGGAAAAAAGGAATTTACTACAGAAATATACAGCCCACTAATCCTTGAAATTATATCAGCTGATTAATTTGAGCCAAAATATGGCTACAGTCCAAAGAGCAACTATGTAAAATTGGAATCTTCTTAACAGATCTGCTCTCTGCATGTATTCAGAGTCACATTTGCTAATTTGAGTGACAATACCAATGCTTTCATTTACTATTTTACTTCCTTTTAGCACGGCAAAGTAAATACAGATAAAAGAATGAACAATATTGTGTGCATGCACCAAAAGATTTTATTCATGATGTCAAAAACAAAACTAATCCCAGTTTGACTCAGATTCCAAGATGAGTTTGCAGTTGGAGGAAAATAAATGGAGTAAGTTTACATAGATGCCTTTGGCAAAGATGGAATCTTATGCCATCATTTTTCGTAAGATCACTTTTCAAATGAAATATTTACCATCATATTCTTTTCTTTATTTCATTAGATTCTAAAGGAGAGCTAACACCTCCCTAACTGACAAGTGAGAATTCATGTACCTTGCTAATATTCATAAAAGTAATGCAGACTAGAGATAGACGCTCAGGACTGAGTGCATGCAGTTGTGTGGAGTGGATAGTAGACGTGTAAGTCTTCAGCAAAAGAAGGTAGTTGAAGAAAAGGTGTAAAGCTAGATAAGAAGGTGCCAATGGAAAGAGCCCTTTTATTCCTCATGGACTGTTGGAGAGAGGATGACAATATGCCAAAGAAGTTATGAAGGAACGGTCAGAGGTAGGGAGAGAAACAGAAGAGGGCCAGGGTTATGAAAGCCAAGGGCGTAGAGAGCATCAAGAACCAGAGAGGAAGAGTCTAATGCCCCCACTATGACCCTTTTACAACTGTGTGTAAGAACAGGCTGTCATAGGAGAGAGTGGCTGCAGAGGCAGTCAGAGGGGGAGTAGGCTCCAGTGACCATGTATTACTCTGCTTGTACAGTGCCTAGCACAGTAGGTCTCTACGCTTGGTTGGGCCAAAGACCGTACTGTAATAAACATGTTTAATAAGTGACTGCCAGGACATGGAGGGAGTGGGAGATACATAGGTGGTGGACAGTTGAAGATCCGTGCACTTTTCAATAGTGGGCAGGTCACTATTTGCATATTACGGAGGGGGAAAAAACAAGGCACAGAGAAGCTGAGTAATTTGCCTAAGGTTTCAGAGTGAAGGTGCAAAGTCAGTACTAGAATCCTACGTATCTTGATTCCCCATCCTGTGCTCTAACCAGCAGACCATAGTCTGAAGCGGACCTTACCCAGAGGAGAGAATTTTAGAGAAAGAGTCAGTCCTGATAACTCGACCATCGACATCCATTGAGAGGAAGGTTGGAGCCCAAGGCTTGAAAGAAAAGAATGAGAACTTAAAGTTAAAGTAGCTAACCTGGCTTACACTAAGTACACTGTACTTATTACTAACAGACTTCAGTATTTCTTGAACCCATGGGTGATGTATCGTATGATAAAATCCTGGTTTTTGGAGATGCACTAGTGACAAATTCCAGTACCTGCCTTGCAAATGATTGTTTACTGTAATGCAATGGAGGTTTCACTGGAAGGTCAGGAAAGAATCAATCAGAAATTCCTTCACCTCTAACTTCAGGGCTCTGCACACAAATGCTTGGTGCTGTGGTTTCTACATGGCACTATGATAGGAGAGATCAGAGCCAAATATTCATCTTTTACTGAGTGGACAGAAAATGTTCTTTGATGTTTTCCCTCACAGGTGCCCCTCAGCTTGCAGCTTCCTTTTTAGGAGAAACTGGAGGACATCCTTCAGAATTGAGGATTTGCTAAAATCACTCTCCTAAGTTCAGTACAAATTCTAATTCCCAGAGCAGAAGTTCTGCTACTATACTGACCATTTCTACATGCCCACATGCTTGTAAGAGTTCCCTGCAGGTATTCAGTCCTGTTAGCCCAAGCTAACCAGACTCCTCCTCACCCCAAAAGGAAAGGGAGAACCTTGTTTTAAAGAGGAAAAATATTAAACTCTGTTCATTCAACTGACATCCTCAAGAGCCGTTAGCTACTATGGGAGCGGTGTTACTCTCTGCAAAAAGCTGATCTTACTCCTGAAGTTATGTACTTAACTGAAGGCCAGGTCATCGCTCCCACCCAGATACATGTGCAGCACAGACTCAGCAAGTGTGGATATGAGCACCCTCCCCTTCTCAGTGGTGTGTAAGGGAGAGTGGCACTTGCCTCTGTCACTATTTTCCAAATCAATCAAGGATTCTCCAGGGGTTGGGATCTGCACAAGGAGATGGGATGGAGGCAAGGTGAGTTGGGGCCAAAGGGCAGGCAGCCCTGCATTGGATGAAGGCAGAGATTAGAAAGAAAAGGCAATACAGTCTGTTACTACTTTCATGCCTTTCACTCCACTCCCCCTATATTGGAGTGCCCCTGTAAGGGGTGGGTGTGCATATGTTCCTGAGGCAGTCACAGCTAGGAGCAGTCCCTGCTAGCACAGCCCCAATGGAGTCAATGGGAATTTTCCTCACTTAAAAACAGAAGAATTTGCCCCTCTGTAATTGACAATGCCTGATGCAACATGATGGCTGAAGAGGCATATAACTGAAAATGTCATGATTGTTTACTAGTAACGCTTTAATTTAATCTGTCTACTAAGTCCGAGTAGCACGTAGTTTGAGCCATAATTGTACATGTATTAATTAATTCTCTTTTGAACCCAAGAAATACTGATACATTCAGTGCAAATGACAACATACCTTATCAAACTGAAGAAAATAATAAGGATCATCTTCTATGACAAGGAAATTATATTGTCTTGCAAGCTAAAAGAGAAATTAACAAAAAATATAAAGGTTTATTGCAAATTAATAAAAATAGTGACTGATCCCAGTTATTTATCAACATGGCCCTGCATGTTGGTCTGTATTCTGCTGATTCAGCACACAAACATCATGTCAAGGGTCACATTCAAATGCTAAATTTATCAAGTTATCTAAATACAAGAGTATGGGAACTGGTAACATAGCAGCTGTAATATGAAGACAGCCTCTGCTCATTTAGGGCCAAATTTTGAAAAATTGAAGCCCAGTTTCCACATGCAATACTGTGTCTATATTTGTGAGCATGGTTTGGACCACTGTATGCAGAAATAAGTGTGTGTGTCTCACATACCAGTTGGAATGGCAACTTTGGACACATTTGTATGCATGCACCTTTTAAAACAGGGCACTTTTAATATTTTCGCTAGGCAGTTGGTTACTTAAAACATTAGCATAATTGATTTCTATGTAATTTTTAAAAAATAAATTCACTGAATACAAGGGTTATATTATACATTTTCCAGCCTTGTTATAGAGAATTGCACTTCCAAAAAATATGGAGAGTATTAAGAACTGCCCTGCATCTCTATGGACACGTGATCCTGGACAGCTACCTTCACTGTGTTGTAAATGAGCACATGCCACGTGTGTCGCCTGCAGTTTTCTGGGGTTGCTCCAACTTCTATCTCATTAGATAGAGTTGGTTTTTATCCTTGTCAGAACACCGCTTTAGGATTGCCCCAGTGAGTAAATGCAACACATAAGTCAGCAGGACAGTTGTAATGGCTACAAGGAACTATAATTTACTACACCATACCCACTAGATTACAATGATCATGCAGGAAAAGCAAGAAGAGAAGACCTGGGAGAAGTAGCAGGACACACAGAGATTGATATACTAATGTGGCATGAGATTTTTTAGCAACATTTACCATTCAGTTGTCTACAAGATGTGCTGATTTTGCAGTGGAATTCCTCAAACTGAAAACCCCACTTTTGTCCATTCCCTACATGAAAGCTGTGATGCCAAGCTCTCATTGAATACCTGGTATATCTCCTTTTTGCGGTCAGTAGTCAATGAGGTTCCAGTGGGATTACTACCATTTGGAATGGTGTACAGGAATTTGGGGAGATTGTTGTGCTTTCTTACATCTTCTGGGCTCCATCTGGCAAGAATTTCTTTCAGGGCTTTTGGAATAATACCGTCTTGGTCACTGGGAACATTGATTATGTTGCAGCCCAAAGGTCTCAGCTGTTGATTTATGGGGGAACAAAAAACAAAACACACAAAATAGAAGGCAAATCTCAATCATGGAGTCTGTAATTCTGAAATCATGATTGTTACTGAAATTACAGAACCTTAGCAATGCAGTATCTTAACTTAAATCTAGATTGAAGTAGATAATTATAAATCGGTTGCACTGATTTCACACTTGCTTTGCTCATGAGTCAAGGGAAAGTTTCTCTGAACACCTTGTATAACCCTCCAAATGTAATCTGACCAGATCTCCTTGTGCTCCTAATATTTAAAGCCACTTATATAGAGTCTGATAAGGAACAAGGTTGGTCCAAGATAAACTATTATTACATGTTCCAGAGGGGTAGCCATGTTAGCCTGTTTTCAGCAAAACAATGAGAGTTCTGTGGCACCTTAAAGACTAACAAATGTATCTGGCCATAAGCATTCATGGGCAGAAACCCACCTTGTCAGATGCATGAAGTGGAAATTCAGTTAGGTAGGTATAATATACACATGCAAGGATGGGGTATTATTACATGCCTGCCTATGAGAAAACAGACACAGGGCATCATATTTAAAGGAATCCAGTACTGTATTGCAGTGGGATTCCTCGCACTCCAACACTCCCATGCAAAAATACAGATAATCCTGAGGTCTCTCAACAGTGAAATTTCATTTGTCATTAGCTGCACTTCTGATTTAGTTGGAACTCACAGAACTATAACCTGCTCTGCCCTGACAAAGAGAAGAATAACTGGTCTGAACAGGAGGTATCTTCAGCAGTGGGACTGAGATTTCAATAATGTGAATGAGTGACATGGGACAAGAGCAATGTGTGAAGTTATAGCAAAAAATTAACAGAAGTCCCTGTAGTTTTATTTCTGTGGAATTTCTATTTCTGTACTACTTAGCCCTGTATTTATTAGGTTATAAACAAACTGCTGCCAAAACAACAAAGCCTTCAACATATGGTTCCATTGCATAATCAAAAAGTACTCTCAAAAATATAGTATACCCAAACAATATTACCCAGATCATTTTTGGAATCAGGTAAAGCTGGGATGTCAAGTGAAATACTGAGTGGTATAGGATTTATTCCAGCATTTCTCCCAATCTATAACTGTTAAACATTAAAGGGCTGCATTCAGTTGCACAGAGTATATATTACCCCACAAAAACTAGTGTCATTTAAGAGATACCTCTCTGAATTGCTCTCACTGTCTCATATCCTGGGAGCAAACCTGCACACTTGGTTTGGGATGATCCGCATTTTATCCAGGTATGGGCACAGAACACTTAAATCGGGTCATTAAATTGTTAAGACAGAGGCACATCCAGAGCCTAAAATATGAGCAATCTCACTGATCATGCACCTGATTGACTTTATTAGAAAGATCTCTTCCTACCTCTACTGTGATTTTATGTAGACACCTAGGCTTAGGGTGAACTGGGTCCCAGAACAAAATATTATGTCCTGGGACAAACACTTGCAGAGTGTCTAAATTAGCATTTACATTAATTAGTATTAGTTCACCAGTGCCAACTAATTTAAGTCAGAACAGGATCAAAAACTCTGGTCTGGTTGAGATCTTAATGCATTTGGCAAAAGTGAGATGCAGCCCATACATCTTAGGAATGTAGATTTGTGTCCCAAGGTGATGATCATAGTAACTTTCATAACTTTTCATACCTAAACACTACTCACAGCTGCTAGAGTGCCAGGATAGGTGGGTGCATCCAAAAGAATGTTATCTCCAGGGTTAATGAGCATTTCAAACACCTACAAAATGGAAATAATTTATTTAGAAGACTCTCTGATTTTGCAGTACATTCTGCATACTGGTGCCTGCTCTAAGGGAACTATGAATCCTAATTACATATCCGTGTTTTCTTCACCATTGAATTAAAAGTGCACTCTGCTAGGAAAACAGTGAATGGATTTAAGTTCCACTTTGGAAGCCAAACAGAGAGAGAGAGGTCAGAGGAGAAAAATGCCAATTTCAAACAGGACAACTCTGTCTTCTGAGGAAAAATATACTGACTTTTAACACCACACTCTGTCATAATACAAAAAACATTTTTCAGTTATAGAAAGACTCAGCTATCCTGCTCTCTCTCTCTCTCTCTCTCTCTGTGTGTGTGAGAGAGAATCAGCCAATCGAAAACCAACTTGCTCAGAACAATATCTCATTGCAAGTATATCTTATTGCATAATAAAAGCTACAATACAGCAAGCAACTCTGATTCAATTGCACCAACGCCCTCCACTATTGGACTCTTAAAATAATTTGCTACAGAACTATGAAAGTAAATGGAATAAAATGGTTCTCTCTCTCTCTCTCTCTCTGACTATACAGATCTTTGCTTCACCTAGACCAGGGGTGTCAAACATCCGACCTTTTCGGTATAGCCCTTGGCGGCCGGATACAGCTCGCGATCCTTTTCAGTCTGGCCCCTAGCAGCTGCCACTGAAGGGTAGGACGCTGCGAGATTTCTTGGCGGCGGGCAAGATGCCGCAAGCTGCTGCCGAAAGGTAGTACACCGTGAGATTTCTCGGCGGCGGGTAAGACAAGGGTATGGCCCACTTGAAGTACATTTACTTCCAATCTGGCCTGCCATACAAAGTGACTTTGATACCCCTGATCTAGACATTTGTGTAGCCATGGGAGTCCATTATAGTCTGACTGGAAAGTTTTGTTCCAACTTCCATTTACTTTCTCAGATATGGTATTTAATATATTGTTTCATTAACAAGCCACCCTCAATAACTAATCATAGGGCAGTCATACCTTTCCTATGCAAGGAAATAAAATGTAAGTGATTGAAAGCAAACATCTATTTAATGAAACAAGTAATTACATTTAACAGAAGCCACAATGTATTCTCCTTTCAGTCTTACTTTAGACAAGCCTTCCTGGCTGCCGGTGGTGACACATATCTCCATTTGTCCCTGATCAGGACTGTACTTGGCTGTGGGAGGATTGTGGAGACTCTTCTGTAAATCTTTTAGCCAGGACAACAACTCAGGAATTCTGAAACAGATTTTATTGATCATCATTATAATTCTGATACATTTACTCTGTACTGCTCCTTTAAATTCCCATCAAATCTCGTGTATATTGCCACTGAAATTGTCTGTCTCTCTCTGTTATTTAGCAATACAGTTATATGTAGGCATTAGTTTAATATATTTTTCCTCTTGAGCAATTAAATGAGAGAAATATAATAGATTGTGTGTATATATATATATATATATATATATATATATATATATATATATATATATATATATATAAGATAAAAAGCCCTTAGGGACCACTGTCTGCAATACAATAAACAAATACTAATTGACAGCCTCTGCAAAGATATAATGTCTAAATACCTTTAAAAATGTGGCACTTAATTCCCTGTTGCTTTCAGTTTGGGCCTTCACACAAACACTAAATGGCAGGGGGGTATAAAGCAACACAAGTTGAAAAAATAGGTTGGCACCTGAAAAATAAATCAAACCACTGAATGGACTTCAAGTTTTCATAAAACAGCTGCTTTCCTGCTCAGCACAGCAGTGTTCTGAAGAGTCACATGCAAATCTTATGATGGTCGACACCACGTTAACAAAGTGACATCAAGCAGCAGCATAGGGACCCCCAATATAAAGGACTGTACCTGAGTTTTCATTCTGCTCTGCAGAAGGACTTCACAGCTAGGCAAAATAAGAATCTAATATTTCTAGAGCAGAACAATCTCATGATAGAAAAAACAATTACACGGTATTTTTGAGCCAGGTATAAAATTTCTTACTATGATGTAACCATAACTGTTGGTACCGCAACTAGTCCCTTTTCAGCAAGACAACTATCTTCTCAATGGCACGCTCACAAATACTAGCTTTATGCTTAACACTTTATACAGGAGACAATGTCAATGGAATAGAATACTGTCATTGCAGAGCAGTCCCGTATTGCATAAAAACGAACCAAAGCTGTTATTTTAAAACTCCTATAGTGGATGCCACTAAAACAAGCCATGTTTACCACATCATGATGTTTGACTTTATTGTAATACCTGCAGTATGTCCTGTACTTACAATGGCAAATGCCATAGTTAATTTAACTATGCCACCCAGTAAGTATTGATTTTTCAATAGTATAGATAGGAGTTAAACAAACGAGGATTTGGGGGACATAAAGAAAATGCATTGCAAGACAGTTTACTTTGATATGCTGAATACTGTACTGCAACACACTGGACACAGTCACAGTTACTGATCCTGGACTCAGGCCCTTAAAATATTATTTGACATTAATCTATAAATATTGGTAATTGTCAATTCATTCCTCCACTCACAAATAATTAGACATTTTCCGCTTTAAAAAATAAATGTATAGCTATACAGTTAAAGTATAAAAACAGCAAATGTTTTTTTGATTCTTGGATCCTGATATTATTTATTGTTATTCTTTTAAAGTGTCTTCATAAGTACCCTGCTGAGGCAGAGTACTGGAGGGCTCTCTTCATCAAATCCTCCCCAATATCAACAGTAGTTCCATCTCCAGTGGTAATAGTGGCCATCTTAAATGGGAAAGTGTTGGGGTTTGGTGCTCCTCCAGCCAAGGAGATTAGTGAGGGGGGAGACTTCTGCATCAATTCAGCTACAATGAAAAAAAAGGAAGAAAACCTCCATTACACATTTGCCTACTCCAGAGGTAACTCTTTGCGGTTTCTCTACCAAGCAGCCAGTCCACTTTAAGGGGTTTCAGGTAGTGCACCCAAAAACAGAGGAACCCAAAAAACCCACTAGTCACTCTTAACATTTTTTAGCCTATTTCCCCATCCCTTCATTTTCTATATAATATTTCAAGTGGACCTGCAGAGGAAAATTTAATTGGGATTTGTGCCAATTAAGGATTATACCCTTTGTTGAATAATGAAGTCTTTATAAATATCAGGAATGCCGACATTTATTTATTTTCTTGGCTGACTCAAAAATACATTGTGAGATTTCTGGTCGTTAATTGAAGAGGCATGGATGATGAATCTTTAACAAAGATAGCTTTCCTTCCAGCTGTTTGAATTACTCAGGTATAAAATGAAAAGTGTGAAATATTCTGAGTAAAAATCACTTCCGATACGCATTAATCAGATTTTAATAGTTTTATATCCGTGGTAATTTAACCCTGCTTGTTCTCCAGTTTCACTAGTGTCATCCAGCAGAACAGGGTACGCAAGACCAGAATTTTTAATGGAAAAACTGTGGGGAAAAACACCACTTCTTTAAATAAATAAATAAATATAAATAAATCTGTAACTAGTTTTTTTTACCTCAGTCTGGATTGCTTTTCTACCCATTAGAACAAGCAATTTCTGTAACTATAATGAGTTTTTAAACTTTTAACACCTAATATCTTAAAGCTATATACTCTGTGGGGGAAAATATTGACAACTTTTGTTTTTGAAAGCAATACGTTTAGTTTGTTTGTTTAGTGTTTTCTACAGAAGACATACTACATAATGTTCCTGTTTATAAATTCAGAAATTATCAAAACACCACTTGAAGCAGGTTACTAAAGAGTATCTAGAATAACAAAGGAGAGCCATATTCTACCCTCAGGTGCATGCACATAACTTCCACTGAAGTGAAATGGCAATTGCCAGCCTACACCCAAGGGAAGAATTTGGTCCACAGTGAGGAAGGGATGGAACGTAGGCTAAAAGCAGTTACAAAAGGTGTATGTTTTTAGGCTCTGATTCAACAGTTGGCTCCACGCAGGCCTCAGCGGATGGTACAGGAGCAGATTGCTAACCATTTTTATCTCCATATAGAACAATGAACTATCAACAATAGCATGTACAGTATGCGAATAGTCTAGAACCAGCTGCACAGAGTGGGGCAAGGAAGAAGCAGTAATGGAGTGAAACAACTAGTGGATGGGGTATAGGAGCTACTCAGCATATCTATATTGCTGGTAAGGTCTAGAGAAACTTACTAGAGTAAATGGTGGATTCTCTGTAACTTGAAGTCTTTAAATCAAGATTTGAGGACTTCAGTAGCTCAGCCAGTGGTTAGGGGACTGCGTGGGTGAGGTTCTGTGGCCTGCAATGTGCAGGAGGTCAGACTAGATGATCATGATGGTCCCTTCTGGCCTTTAAGTCTGTGAGTTTGAGTCTCTTTCAGGTGATAGGCTAAGGAAGTCAGCAGTGTGAGGAAAGATGAGAATGAGTTTCAGGAGGACTTCCACTTGAACTGAAGTTATTAATAGTCAATTGGTCCTATACACCTAATAAAAATTCAGCAATAAAAATCACAATAACAGCCACACAGCTACAGAAGCAGGGGCATCAGCAGGAATATTTTCTGGCATGAGCTAAAAAGAATTGAAGAATTTCTATCTCTTTTCTCTTTCTGGTATGGTTTCCACTGGGTACAATGCATATTCATTTTATGGATCAAAGGCAAAATGCCTCAGCTACTGCTGCCTTTACCCACTGAAAGCAAATAAGGCACCCAGCACATTTGTTAGCTATGCATATATTAGTCAGCTTATAACTGCCCACAGTTTTCTTGTAAGACTTCTCCGGTATTTATCTACAACGTCATGGCTGAGCTCAGAAAATAGGGCAATGCGGCTAAGGAGCTGTCAGGTGAGGGGTGGCCAGCATGTACTCACTCAGAAGTCTTATTGGAGATGCCTTTCGTGCTGCACTTACTGCAGTGATGAATTGAGAATAATTCATGTCTATAGGACAAACAGCAATTCAGGTCATTAATTAACCAGGACAAACAGGCTAGAAAAAGGAAAGAAAAAGGAATCACTTTTCAATGTGGCCAATGACACACACACACATCCATCAGTAAGCAACTTTTCCAACATACTATCTGTTTAACTATGTCATTTAGTAAGATAATTAAAATGGGGCAATGCCACATTGTTAAGCTCACAATTTAACTTAATTAAAATGAATGCCCTTCATATTGATTCCAAATAGCATTTTTTTAAAATAAATGTTCTTGATGAATGCTAGATGACTTGTATTTTGGGGAGCCCATTCAGAAAACCACATATAGTGGATATGTGCTGTCTTTCTCCTTCTCTCTGGTTCTGTGGTAGTAGTTAACCAGCACTGTTTTGAGAGCTGAATATATTCTTGGGGATCATCAACAATTCTGATGCACGAGGAAAAAAAAAAAAGGAAGAAAATAGCAGATCTATATTGAATTCTGCTGCATTTAAACACAAGGAGGGGAAGGGGAAATAAAACTGTCAAATGAAGATGGACAAAAAACAAACCTCACAGTCAGTGGAGAATGAAATGTTTGTATGTCTAATAGCGTTATACCACACAATGGAGAAAAGAAACGATGAAGCATTTCAGGTTATTACACTGAATAATAATAGTATATAAATTCCCATCATTCTGGGATTTATTCCTCTGGGGTCCAATCCAGCACCCAATAATGTCCTCAGAAAGACTCCAATTGATTTCAGTTAGATCTGGATCAAGTCCTTAGGTTTTAAGATTAGTATAAATAGCCATGCCATATTTATCAGGAGAATTTGGAGGCGTATGAGGGAACGAGGTGAACTGAATGTTTCACTTATGTCACTTTCTCACCTTGTCCCAAACAGCAAAAGTAACTGTAACTCTTTTTCTTCTACATGTGAAATAGTGTTTTAAAAACTAATTATGAGTGCAGAAGAGTGACAGATCTGAAGCAACCATCAGCTCTTTATAATGAGAATCCAGCTTTGTTTCATTAGCTGTATTAAGTATAGCATTTAAAGTTCTCTAACCAATGCAAGCCATCACCATGTGTCACAACAGTTGTCAAACTAGGAGACAGAGATGTAGTTTAAAGAAAGCATAATTAAGAATGTCTTTCAAAATGTTTCAAACTGATTTTTTCTTTTCCTGATGCCTCCAAAAGGACCCAACCAGTACAGTAAACAATTTCCATCAGATGTTAAAGGCTGAACGGAGGGAGAGACACCCACCCCAGAATAGCCCAGTGATTAGAAAGCTCCCTCTCCCACTCCTTTTAGTTGTTTTGTGAACAATTTCAAAAGATTTTGGTTTTGTTCCAATGCAGAAGGAAAACAAATTCCAAAACCTCAAAATTTTTCATGACACAGAATTCTCATTTTCTGGCCAGCCCTATGGGTTAGGAAACATCTGTGTTCATAGAGAACAAAAGTAACTGAAGTTAATTATTAATGATGTTGAAGAAAAAATTCACCTACTAGGCAACAAACTTGAAAAGTATTTTGAATTTTGGAGCAATCAAGCCTACATAGTTGTGTTTATATTTTATATATTACTAACACATAGCAATCAGTATCACTTTAGTGAATGTCTTTCTGTTTGTAATGTTATTTCTAACTGTTATTTGTATTATATGAAAAATCCAATTAAAATATCCTTTCATTCTCCCATTACAGGGTCTCCTACTGCAATAGAAGAAAACCTCCTATATGCCCCTTGTGCTTCTGCATACCAAAGCTCTCCCTGCAGAAATAGGAATTATTTTTCATAATCTTAGTCAGACTGAATTGTATCAGAAAATATTATTATGTATAGGCCCAACCTTACAACTTGCTGGGTCCTAATCTCTCAGGGAGGGGAAGAAACTGGGTAGTATGTTATCTCATCTTCCTCTCCCCCAGCTGGAGAAGGATATTGTGCCAGTCTGTGGGCCTTAACATGTCTCTTACATTGTGTTTACAGCTTACACAGAGCAGAATAGAATCAGGGAAACATGTACAAAGACCAGTAGGATAGGACACTATGGTGCTCCTCAATGTTGGAAGAGTGAATTTTAATATTCACTAACATTCCCAAACTTCGTCTCATCAGCATGCCATTAAAAACTCCTGCTGCCCATACAGGGGCCAATTAACTCACTAGGCTGCACCTGGAGGTGGTCCCCGGTGTAATTAAAAGATGAGGCACAGGGGGGTGAAGTTACAAAAAGAGGCAATCTGGTACTGAAGTTGGTTGTAGAGAAGAATATTAGGGTTACACTCTTGGTAGTAGAGATCTGTTTAAAAAAAAAATAGGTGGGCTTCTGTAAGGTAAGAAGGAAATATTAAGTAGAAAGAGTAAAACTTAGACCTCTATGAAGAAGCCCTGGGGGTGCTGATTGTTACAAAGAGCTCAAGAAGGGAGTGAACAGATAGCCTGAAGGAAGGGTAGCAGTAGCAAGATGTCTGATAGAGTAGACCTTCATTGCTCATCCTAAGGCCTCAGGACTGGAACTCAGTATAGAAAGTGGGCCTGGGCTCCCCTACTAGACACCGAGAAAGTGGCGTGAAGCCCTCTGATGTAAGGTGATAGGACAACTTACACCCTCTTCTTCAGGATGTAAGGCCCATGGGGCTAAGGACCAGATATAAGGACACTGCATTGTCTGTTGGACTTTCTATTATCCTCGAACAGAAATGGCTGGAGGGCCAAACTGCAAGAAGAGGTGGAGCTGCTGGACTATCACAGGACCAGAGTGACTGTTGGTAGGGGGCTTCTTGGGAGAAAAGAGATGACATACCCATTCATGGCTGGATATGGCATTACAACAAGTAAGTCCATCTTCAACATAGCATCATAGAACCATAGCCATTAGAAGAGACTGCAAGGGTCACCTAGTCTAACTCCTAGTCAAGATACAGGATTTCTTGTATCTAAAATGCTGACACACTTTTGAAAGCTGCTAGGATGAATCCTAAAAGAATGTCTTAATCACTTAAAAAAATCCACTTGCAAATTTGATATCAAAACCATGGGCCTAATTCTGCTCACGTCCACTGTAGTGTAACTTGTATTTATTTAAGTGAGGCTATTCCTGATTATGCCAGTTTGAGACCAGAATCAGTCTCTGTATCCTCAAGAAAATATTTCATATAGAAAAGTGTATGCTAGTGAAATAGATTCTTTTTGCAGAACCTGGAACTTCTTTTTCCCAGGACAAAAATCATTTTTGAAATACTAGTCCAAATTTATCCATTGAGTGTTTAAAGTTGTTGTGACATGAAAGAATACAGCGCTCTCTGTAGTGAAGTTAATTTTAACAAGTAATGCTGAATTGCATGCACCTGTAGAAGCAAGTATAAGTAGAACTAGGTGTGTCAGTAACAGGATGATTCAACAGCTAGATGAATTTGGATGGTGAGAGACACCTCAACTGTTATGTTCTGAAGTTACTATAAAACAGTGGTTCTCTGCTCATGGGCAGCTTGCAGCCCATGTAACCCCCTCAGCCATATAGGTAATAAACATATAGTGTGAAGGCCAGATAACACAGCTGCATAGACAGCCCTTAGTGGTAAACAGATTGAGAACCACTGCTATAAACTCTTCAAATTTCCTTCTTCTGGTTTAAAATTTCATCAAGAGCCTGGCCTGATCCTACTTATTTCACTCACCTTCTCTGCAAAGGATTACCCAGTAGGTAACTGACTCTGTGACAGCTGTGTAAACAGATCTAACCTCATGTAGATTTCAGAGCCATTATCGCAGCTTGTCCTTTACCTTCTATTCCACAATGCGAGGCAGAGGCAGGTTCCCCTCCGCCTGAACCTGAGCAGCCAGGAGCTGATCACTCTTTTCAGTTCCCTCTGCTGGGACTAAGCCTCGCTGCCGCCAGCAAAAGACTTCAGTGGTGTGTGGTTTCTGCCTGGAACAAAGGGGGGAGGGAAGCACGTGCTCCTTAGGGGACAAGAGTCAGGAGTTTTTTCCCTTCCCCTCCCCCCCACCAATGGGGCAGACCGTATGGAGTGGAGGAGTTACACGCACAGTCCCCAGGCCCGCTGCGTACAGGGGCCCCGCCTGTCTATCCGTCCGTCCGTCCCGGCGGCGGCCGGCAGCGCAGTCGCTCCTGCAGCAGGAACCAGGCGAGGCGAGAGCGCCCGCAGAGGGGGGGCTGCGGACACCGAGTTCTGCCCCCCCCCGCGCGGGGCAGAGTCAGAGGCGCAGACTGACCTTCTCCCGCCCGCCGCCGACAGCCGGACAGGCAGCAAGAGCCAGCCGCTGTCACGCGCGCAGCTTGCAGCGTCTTCGCTAGCGGGGATCCCCTCGCGCCGCGCCGCGCTCGGGCCTGGCTCGCTAGCGGGGATCCCTTCTGCCAGAGGGTCGGTGCAATGGCTGTGGCAGGCGGCAGCTGTTCAGCGGCGCCTCTCTGCTGCTGGGCCTGGGCGAAGTGGCTGTAACCCGCCCTGGTTGGCTGGCGGGCATGTGCTGCTGCGGCCCGGTGCACGTGAGCGCTGGGAAAGGGGGCGGGGCGGGGCGGGGCGGGGCACCCCCTGAACGGCCCCTGTGTTAAAGCCCAGTGTGCTGCTGCAGCACCGGGGACTGGGGGTGGCCGTGAGAGCAGAAGGTGAGCCCAGAGTTTGTTTATTCCAGCCTGGCCTGAAAAGACTAAAATTAGGTTCCGAGCTCTTTAGGCACCTAAGAGTTTTTTCTCTCTCTCTCTCTCCCCAGAGCTCAAGGGCCAGGCATCACCGACTGAGGGGTGCTCAGCACGTTGGCAAGCAGCTCGCTTACTTAGGTGCCCAATTACAAACATAAAATTAAAAACAAGTCACTACCCAAATCTCAGTTTCGGACATTGTGATGCCTAAGTGATCCCTGAAAATTGGACTTATGTGCCTAAATCATTTAGGTGCTCTTAAAAATGTCACCCAGAGCTTAACTTTAGTTGCCTATTTTTTGAAAATCTTGGTCTGAATGTGGGTTTATGGAAGTGCTGGGTGGAGGAGAAGAGAGATCTTCTCCACAAGGGGAGTGGGCAAGTGTGCTGCCCAAGAGGTGACGGATAGAAGAGATGCCACCCAAACTGAGGTGAAGGGGAGAGATGCAGAGACAGAAACCCAGACTACCCAAGACCCTCCTGCTCTGCGTCTTCTAAGTGACCAGGATGCTGGCTGCCAAAGAGCTCATTTTATAGCCGCTCACAGCACCCTGTCACACGGGCAAAGGAGTGTAGAACACTATTGTAGTACTAACCAGAATGCGTTGTCTGTTAGGAAGGATATGATGAAGGAAAATAAGGTTGTAATACACACTTCTAATTAAGTGCTTTGCTGAATCTGGGCCCAAGTGCATGGGGGGAGGGAGTCAGTTCCAAGTATATGGAAGAAGGCATAGCATTGATATGTGAGAGCATGTTATGGCGCCCATGGTTGAGTGGCATGTAGGGTGTGTTATGCAGAATGTTGGTAGAAGAGTAGAAATGATAGAAGGGGGTATAAATTGCAGAGCTTGGGGGGTGGCATCACCTGGCCCATGACCCTACTACTTCTAAGTGTAAGCAGCTGGAGCTAGAGGGGACTTAGCCACCCTGCAACTGAGCCACTTTGCTACCTGTTTGCACAGCCCAGTTTGGCAGGTGAAGGCTCACTCTGGAGGCACCAGAGCCAGCTTGGCACTGGGCCACCTGGCTGCCCAGCAGCAGGATGAGCAGGGAGTATCCTTGGAGCCCGACAGTGGCAGAGGAGAGATGCGAATCTGCAGGGCCCCAGCATGGTGTTGCAGGCAGAGTCTGTCCCCAGTGTGTCCAATAAGCCAACCCTGGTACAGCAATCATGAGTCCATTCCTCCCTGGAGCTGCCACTGGAGCTGCCACAGCTGGGCAAGGAGAGGGAGTAAGCAGGCGAGATAGAAGAAGATGAAGGGACTGGGGGTAGGGGGCAGACTGACAAACATACAGCTCCCCTTGCTCCCAGCCCTCTGTAGCCCCCAACCCATCCCTCCCATATCTCCTACACACGTCCCTTCAACACTCCTCACACAGCTTCTCCTCCTCACAGTGACCATTTTCCTAACAGCGCCATCCTCTCCTGACCCCTTTACTACACATCCCCTTATCTGGATTAGACAAACTATAGCAGTTCACAGCCACCATGAAATTTTTTTAAATTGTACTCCACAGCTTTGGCAGAGGGTGAACTCCTGAGGACTCCCCACATGGCTTTAACTTGACCACTTTAACACCTGTTAAAGGCACACAGCCTTGTCTATATTTAGGCAGTTATTGTGTTGTCTATCTAGACCAGGATTTGGAAGGTGTTAGTTAAGGCCTTAAGGTGAATATCAGATTTTGAATGCAACATGGGAACAGCAAACCAGAAGGGATTATTACGTGTGTGTGTGTGTGTGTGTGTGTGTGTATGTGTGTGTGTAAAATAACTAATGCATGCAAGTGGAAAGTTTCTTTTCCCCAGAGCTTTTTAATGTAGATTTGAGCGGATAGACTTGTTAATCTGAGTGTAAGTAATGTCATAATGAAAATCAAAGTTTACCATTGACTTCAATAGGGCCAGGATTTCATCTAACATATATTTAGGGAACTCATGGCTAATAAGTGACAAGAGACAGACATGAGAGATTGTGGAGCCCCAAATCAGAATTAGTTTTGAGGTGAATAGAATTTCTAGACCTATAGACTTCTGTACAGACTTCTCTACATACTCAGGCCTCAATAGATGAGTTGGATTTCAAAACAGTAGTTAAATCAAAGTCATCCTGTGTGTAATCTTATTTCCAGACCTTCAGATTGTGCCTTGGATTACAATACTAAAACCCAGTGAAGTCAGTGGGAAGATGCTCCCTGTGATGGGGTTTACAAAACACTCACTTAGACAGAGGCAGGGGAAAGGTTGGAGCAGAACTGTGCTGGGAAATTCCCTCTATCCCTCCAGTGCTGCTGAGCATGCTCCTGGGGAAAGGAGCAGTATAATAAATAATAATTAAAAAAAAAATTCTAGCAGCCCAGGAAAGTGGGATGGAAAAAAAGCAATTTTCAAAAGGAGTGCTGCTCTGAGACAGGAGCAGAAGCAATTATGAGATGACCCTGCTGTGAGTCTTTCTCCCCCTCCCACCTTGAGATCTCACCCCAGAGGTAGGGAGAACCATGGGGGGCACAAGAGGGTTGTCTGTCAATCCTGAGACTTGGGGGGTTTGGTGCAAAGGACTATAATTAAACATCAGCCATGCCCCAAACTGAAACATTGGGTTGGGATGGGAAGTAGCCCAGGGAAAGGTGAGCAGGAGGTGGGCCAAGCATAGGCCAGCCTGTGCTTTCAGGGCCCTGGCCTGGGACGCAGTGGATTGGGAGGGCCCGGGTCCACCTTCCGATCCCAGATTCCCCTTTGCCTAGCCCTGGGACGGACAGGGCTAGGGTTTTACAGATCAGGAACTGATCCAGTAGAACTCCCGTCCCCCACATGGTCCTGGGCACTTTGGGTGAAAAGTGAGACTGGGGCAGCAGGCCCTGACCACTAGACCTGCTGACCAAACTGGCAACTGGTCCACTGATGTCAGTGGGATTTATTTGGGCCCCTTAGTGAACTTCAGTGCTCTATTACTGAAACAAACTAAAAGAAATTAATATACACCGCTTATTTGATGCTTGTCCAAGCTGAATTCATATGTTGAACCTTGGATCTTTTTGCAGTTTACTCACCACCAGCATTATACCTGATAAACCACCAATCAAAATGAATGCTCTGCTTATGCAAAACATATGAGAAGTCAATTCCCAGCTATTCTGGTGTTTTTGTGTAGCTATATAGGTTGTATGCTATTTGTAATAAAAGTCTTATGAAATTCATGAAGAAATTTGGTTCTGAATGTGTAATACCCACATAATTTTAAGGAATAATATATCCTTCCTTTAAAAACATTTCCCCATGGGACGTTCCCCCACTGCAATCTAGACTGGTGTGTAGCTGTCACCACAGTTTTTCACTCCTGGGCCCCGACTTACTCTGCTTTGCTGTATGAACCATCCACTCCTGGGTCAGCCCCTGCCCAGCTTCCTGCGGGTAATCGGTCCCTGACATAGTGAAGGAGGGCTTCTGGCCAGCCACTTGTGTGATGGACTCTTAGCAAACACCCCCAGTCCCCGATGCAACCCTGGGAACTGCTGTCTTACAGGGTTCAGTGCTGTACACTGCATCCTGCAAGCTCATTTACATTTGTCTGTCAATTTATCAAAGAAATTGATATGCACCATCTTTGTCATTCTAAGTGAGGTCTCTGCATACATTTAATCTACATGCACTGTTTTAGATAAAACAAACAAGTTTAACTACAGCAAGATTTCAAGTGAATATAAATCAGATTAATATAAATCAAGAGATTAATAATGAATCAAGGAGTTGGTCACAATTAACTAAAAGGTAACTCGCATCTTAAACAAAGATTAATATTTCAGTAGCTTTCCAGTCTGTGATGTTAGTTTACCTCACAGGCTGGCAGCAATCTCTCAGCCAGGCTTCCCTCCCTGTGGGCAGATTCTCAGTCCTTGGTGTTACTTAGAAGATGGATTCCACGGGAGAGCTCTGAGACAAAGATGCCTCTTTCTTTTAACATGTTTACTTGACCCCTGGCCTCAGGTGATCAGCTGTGACCGGCAATGGTCATGATTTCTTCCACTTGAGCTGAAGTGCTCAGAGGTGCTTAGGCTAGTCCATTGTTCATGCCCTGCAGAGACGTGCATACAGGTACCTTCAGCTTTGTGTTTGTCTGTATCTATTCAAGCAATGTGTTCATATATATGACATTGCAGGAAACCTGTTACCATAACAATAATGTTCCGTATGACATGAGCATTCCAAAAACACCTTACATGACATACTTTGCATCAGACAATACACAGTCACACTATAAGGCTGAACATGAGTGATACATGAATCATACTATATGGGGGTACATGGGATACAGTGTGTCACACCCCATCATCCTTAAATCCCAGAACTGTTGGACTATGTTATAGCTCCTATGTGTGTCTGTCTGTTTGTCTCTCTCTCTCTCTCTCTCTCTTTCTTTCTTCAAGCTATTCTAAATTAGGAGGGCAAAGAGGATAGAAAGCAAAGCATTTCAGGTATTTATTTTTTTACACTCCTTGGACTTAAAGATTGGCTTGGGTTTATATTTTCCTTCTGAACTGCCCAAAAAAGAAGCTGCCCTTGCTATGAAACTATGTACCATGATTTAACCTAGGATCTTTTTACAAAAATATGTGTTCTAACAACCTTAAATAATAGCAATGTGACCTGAATCACTGTCGTTTCTATATCTTAAGACAAATACATCCTATAAAAGAGCTCTCAATGGGCTGATTGAGGACACTGAATGTCTGGCCAACTAAATACCTTTCCATAGGAAATAGTAGACCATCATTAAAGGACTTAGTTTAGGCATGCACTTCATTGTGCCACAGAATGTGTTAAAATTCACTGTTGTTTGACTGTATGTGGGCTAAGCAGTATAGACACTGCTGGTGAAAAGGGGCAAGATTAGAGACATCTGTGTACTAATCTCTTTGATCACTAGATGGCAACTGTGCACTTCATTTTGTGATTGTGAAATTGAATGAAATAAAAATTCCTGCCACAATCATGTCTGCTTATTCCATTAGACTGTAATTGCTTTACTGCAGGCAGTTTATGAAACTAGAAGTGTGGAGTCCTGCCTGAGCTATTCTTCTGCCTGCATTCATCTTAAGGGTTAATTCCCACTCGTGCAAGTGCCTAGCAATAGCTGGAGCAACTAGAAGTGCAAAAGGTAATGTTGTCAGAGCCATGTTATAGATGAAAGTGGAAAGTATGACAAGAAAGACTTGATCAGATGTCAGTAAGAAATAAATGGATAGGAATAAAATCAGCCGTGTTAAATATGCCACGCAAATAGTTATTACTCAGACTTCCTTCCATCCTGACCTCATACATGTGCATGGAAGGTCCTAAGGGAGGCAAATTATCAAATGTGCAGCCGCATAATAGTTCAAGCATGCTATGAGGAAGGTAAGCTCTCCCTAGCAATGCTGAGTGGGGTTTGTGCTAGTGAAGGGCTAGATTTGCTACTATGAGGATCTGCTGGCCAGCCTCTCTGCCAAGAGGCTAAAGCTACTAGAGCTCTGACTGCATTAATAGTGAGGCATGGATGACACATGGGACTCTAATCCATTACGTTGTTTTCTCCGTTTGTAAGTTGTATTCCATCCTCCCTATCTTTATCTATCTTGTCTCTTAAGACTGTAAGCTTTTCAGGGAAGGAACCATCTTATTCTCTCTTTGTACAGTACCTATACATTGAGGTCCTTTTCTTGGTTAGAACTAATAGATGCTACCATAATAGAAACAATAATAGTTTATGAGTAATAGGTAATGGAAGGATTCTTTATATCGGTCCCATAAGGAGACCCTCATGTGCAAAGCATGTTTATGGGCTCTTTTTACTCAGGGTTCAAAGATTTGGTCTGTAATGAGAATTGATGGGGGGGGAAGAGGGGGAGGATGTTAAAGGAAAGACTTTTAAAATAGTGACCATTCCCATTGCTGTCTCTAAAAAATCTATTTAAAACCAAAAAGATTAGTAAGGAATGCTCAACCAATTCTTCATGTCCATTTCCCTTTGTTGAAGTGTACAGAATTTGGAGAACATACTTGTATTATTCCACGATGTTGTCCATGTATTCCTGTCTTAACTTTTATCAAAAGATTTTTCTCTTTACCATTCTTCCCTTATTCTGTTGCAAGGATCTTCAGTTGTGTGAAGTTGTAAAACATCAGTGGCACAATGGCCAGAGTGACCATGGTGCTGAGATCAAATGTCCAATGAAACATTTAAAATAAAAACAAAAGCAACACCCATCTCAGTGCTATGACAAGATGCTCTTGCTTTGGACCTATCTGAAGTAGACCATTTTCTTTCCAATTGTGTTAGAAGACTGACTGAACCAAGAAATGCAGCAGGGTGGTGGCAGGATGTACAGCAGTGGTTTCCACCCTCTTTCTTTGGAATCATAAATAGGGGGAAATGCCCATGTGCAAACTGCAAGAAAATACCCATTTTTTTCCTCTTGTGCCAGGCCCTGGTGCAGTTGCTGCCGTCTTTTTATGCTCCATTTTCTGCCAAGAATAGGATAGGTCTGGAAATACAGAAGAGCCAAGAACAGAACCTAGAAATCCTGACTGCCAGTTCCAGAAGCTGTCTCAAAATATGTAGTCTGATCCAAATGGTATTGATTCAAAAGTCTTTAGTACAACTAAGTATTATATAGATTTTCATAAACTCTGGTTATCAGTATTGCTCTGATGGGAGAAAGCCAGAACAGACACTTTTCAAATCATATTTTTGTCTATGCTGCTGAAGCCAAAACTGGATGGAGCACGGATCAATAATATATCCAGTTAATACACTAAAATATAAATGAGATGGCTTCTCCTGACAATGTTTAGATAAATGCTGTTTCCCAGAGCCTCAGCTCTGTCATTTGGATGTATATTGTAGGAGAACAAGGGAGGCAATGCAAACTCAAATCTGTAAATCACCTATGACATGGGTGCTCACTAATTTGATTTCAACAGGTGTCATTCCCAGGGCTAAGCTCTTCCAGAGTTAATTTTGGTTCATTACACAAATATTTCTCTCCCAGTTCGCTTATTCCACCACTGTTCTTAATTTTCATTCCCAGAGGGTTCATATAGATGATGATGATAAGGTCTGAACCAAGCAAGCGCTAAGCGAAGAGTGACTTAAGGCATGGGGTGGTCAGAGAGGCTGATGGAGATCCAAGTGTAAATAGGAGCACTTAAAAGTAAACCCACTACTTGTCAGTTCATAACTGTTGATGCCTTGAGAAAAGGCATTTTCAGGCATGAGTTTGTTACTAGACCAATGGTCCCCAAACTTTTCACACCACGCCCCCCTGGTCTTTGGTTGTGCCTCCCTGCTCCCAACTGAGGCTGGGAGCAGGTGCAACAGCTCAAGGCTTGGTGTGGGGTGGCAGCTGGTGGTGGGGGGGAGGGTAAAGGGGCACCAGGGTGGCCAGGGGACCAGGGGAATTAAGAAGTGAGTGGGAATTACTGTATCCTTTCAAGCATGTTAATATTAAAATGCTGGTGGTCTGACTATCCCATCTGGTATGAGCCATGCATCTAAGGAAGTGAGGATGAGGTGTACCCAGTCCTAGTGGAAAGCCGCACAGAGTACACTGAAAGGTGGGGCTGTTATACTCCTCAGAACGCTACTTTGTGCATACTGAAGAGCACTAATAATGTGGACAAAAATATGAGTGCTGTTTAAAATGGGATCTAAGAGTGGTGAGTAACTAACTAGTCATGGGAGCCTGCTCGGGTTCTCAAAACTTGCACAATCAAGAGAAGCAAAGGGGGTTACCCTATGTTACTCTGTCTCTGTGTTCCAAGGGTTTGCTGGATCAGCAGCTAGGAATCTCAACCGGGGCAGCCAGCATACAGGGAATATAATGTGTAATAGGAGATCTGAACAAACATCCATAGTGCATCTCGTCACTTAGTCATTCAGCTGGGTTAGTGTGGTGATGGTATTAGTGAGTCTCATAAACATAAGAAGTAGGCTGGGGAGTAGGATCATGGTGTCAGAATAGTTAGAGAGAAGTGGGAGGTCTGTAGCAGGCAATCAGCACCCACTCCTTTAGTCTGTTCTTACCTTCACTGGACTGAGATTACAATATTGCCTGTCTGTCTTCCTATAGGTGTGCGCAGCACATTGTCATTAGGGTGTGCACTCAGGTAATATTCATCAGGGAATTCTTGCAGCATCCTAGTCGCTGCCGACAAATGTCGCTAGACAGGGTATTTCGATGGCAGATCGTGGCGTGCTCTCTTCTGCCGCAAGATCGCGCAGCTCTGTCTGTGCATAGGTTGTCCACCAGTTCCTGCCATGTATTTCAGTCTTGTGCTGGTCTGTTCAAATTTCTGAGTATCCTGTTGATGCACTTGGCTTCTTTCTTTGTTGTTTTGTGCGGTGTTTCTCTAGGTTGCCTTCTCTTTCTAGGTGGTGTCCATATTATCACTTGGCATGGAAGCTGTGTTGGTGGCATCCTCAAAGTGTGTCCTAAATATATCCATGGTTGTTGTCTTACCATAATTGATGCTTTAGATTACTTTGCTGAGAATTTCTGATGTAGCGAGAAATGCTGGACGCTGAAGATCTGCAGGCATTTACTTTGGAATGAGTTAATCTTACCAATTTCTGTTGTAGATTTCCATGGCTCTTTTCCATAAAGTGGGACAGACATGATGCTGGTGTTAAATTAGTATCTTTGTGTCCATGCCAGTCATGCTATTCTTCCAAATCTTTTCATGTTTATAAAAGTTGTTTGCTGTTTTTGATAGTTGTAGCTTGACATCTAGCATAGAGTTATGGTCATTGTACATCTCACTCCCTAGAGAAGTAACATGACTTACTTTTTCTAGCCATACTTCTAATAGTTACCTTTGGGACATTAATAACCATATATTTTATTTTCCCCTTGTTGATGAACCAACCAACTTGTTTTGCTGTATCTGCAAAACCTGGGTCTCTTTCATGAAGTGATGTGTTGTCCTGCTTAGTTCAACGTTCTCAGCAAAACCGAGGTCAAACAATTGTGCTTTATCATTTGTCTATAAAATTTTTTGGTTGTCTTCTGCAGTTACATTCCTTGTGACCTAGTCAATGACCATAGGGACATAATTCACTCTTGCCTTACTGCAATTGTCACGCCAAACCATTGGGGGCTGATGTCATCATCTCTGACTGCACATTTGGCATTATTTTATACATTTTTGATTACTCAGATATTGTTGCTGACATTCTGTAGTATGGATCAACACAGCTACAACACTGCATACAAAGACTGTCTCTGTCCATGCTGCCAAAACTCTTCCAGAAATCTAGAGAATTTATCACAAAAGTTGCTTGCCACTTCACTCTTTGTTGTTCTCTGACATATTCTAGAACAATGTGATCTGCATGTGATCTCAGTGGTCTAAAACCTGCTTGTTCCTTTCTAAATTGAAGGTCTATTTTTTTCTTGATATGTTCCAGGATGATGATGATGATGATGATGAATAGGATTTTTCTCAGGCACTGAGTAATGTTTTTTCTTCATAGGTGTTGCAGTTGGTAAGGTCAACTTTCTTTGGCAATCTTACTCTCTTCGCTGGATTGGACTCTTTTCTTCATTCCATATTCTTTCAAAAAATACAAGGAAAATCTGGAGGGCTGTGTTGTCACTTGCTTTAGGCACCCCTCTGTTACCTAGCAGCTCTGTGTTCTTGGGGAACCAGGGCGCAAAACCCCAACTCTCTCTCTCTGGCTCACCTGAATTACCCCCCCACCAGCCCATGCTTGAACCAGAAACCAAAGGCTGCTTGAACCAGAAACCAAAGGCATTTCAATATGAAAAGGCAGGGGACACAACTGAAACCCTCCCATCAAGGGTGAGGCAACTCCCCATGCCTCATACAAGAGACACAATTGGAACCCTCCCATCAAAGGTGAGACAACTCCCCAGGACACAATTGGAACCCTCCCATCAAGGGTGAGACAACTCCCCATGCCTCATAAGCATCTCAGTTAGCACATGAATGAAGAACAGAAGCCTCATCTACATCGAAGATGGAACACGCACTGAACTCTGGGATTGCTGAAGCAGGGAAGCACTGCATTTTGGGAAATCTCTGCTCTCGATGTAACTGAACTCACACCTGTACACACCCAGCTCCGCAGTTATCAGACCATTCTAGTTATTGGTATGCAAAACACTGAAACCTGGTTGCATTGTGAGCCCTCTCTCAAGAAAGGACGCCCTTCCAGGAATGATCAGCTCCTTTTGTCCAGACATTGTTTATCCATAAACAAACCTGGCATCTACAAATTCCCTATCAAAGCTCAAACCTCTGTTCTGATGCTTGGATCCAAACTCTGCATCAGTTCCACTGTAACCTGTCTTCTCTTCCTGACTGATCGTGTTGGGGGCTCTGCCAGACTCAAAGCCCTCCAGACCCTGAACTGACAAGCCTCTTCCTGGGAACCTCTGAACTGCATGGAGTGGTGAGATCAACCCTCCCTTTTCCCCCAACACAACTTATCTCTCCCTCTCTCTCTCTCCCTCTCTTAGTCCAGGTATAACTTTCTACTTTTGTAATCAAACCTGGGATAGCTTTCTCCAATACCCCCAACTGTAATTGTGTAGTACTGTAAGTGTTTGATTGTTTTTCTCTCCTGGTATGGTATTACTATTAGTATCATAAGTTTTATATACCTAGCAATAAATAACTGTTATACTCAAGTTGGTTGCCACTTTCTTTCTCCCTCTCTCTCTCTCTCCAAACTGCATGTGCTCTTTTGTGTTGTTGGTCCCTATCTTGCTCTGTAGCAACGCTTCTTTTATCTAAGCCAAAGATCCCTGGAGTGCCCAAAAATCCTATGGGGTTTGCTCATCAAGGGGGTTACTGCTAGAACAATTGTGGTGTAAAGGGGCATATGAAGGGGACAGCCAGGAAGTGCTACTCTGCCTAGCCTATGGGGTCCAGTGGCAAATGAGGGTGCAGCTCAAGTGCTGTTTGACCCAGTCTGATTGATTCCAAGGGGCAATTAAGGGGAGTAGCCAAAGGGGTGCTGTTTGGACCCAGCCTGCTCTATTCTGGTGTGTTGCACAGGGGCATATAAGGATAGCCACTGAGAGTGTGGTGTCACCCAGCCTGCTGAGTTCAGGGACATATAAGGGGTCAGCTGAGAGTGCTGATAGCCCGGTCCGCTCAGATGCACTAAGTTGAGCTGAATTGTGTATATGTGTGTGTATCTGTGGGGGGTTTATTTGAATCTGGTGCTGGAGGAACCCAGCCCTGAAAACCTTAGGTCCTGCAGGATAACTCCATTGGGAGGGGGCTTGTAGCCCTATAAACACACAAGTAACACAAGCAGTACATTAGTAGAATCACACCCCTAGAATCACACCCCCCTTCCAGGAAGGTAACCCTAATAAATGAGCATACTCCAAGGTGAAGGGCAAATCTGGTAACACCTCCCGTAAAGTTATCCTCTTCAGCTGCTTTCCCATTTTTGAGTTTACTGATGGCTTTTTTAACATTTTCCATTGTAACAGCTCCTAAATCAATATCAAGTGCTATTGGTAGGTCTTCATCACATTTCTAGTAATTCTCTTAGGGTTGGTCTATTTAAAAAAGGCAGAACATTTTCAGGCTTTTTCTTAGTTGTTCTTCTGTACTAAATCTTTCCATTAGCATCTCTAATAGAGCCTTCAGTTCTGCTAAAGTTTCCCATTAGCTGTGAGTTTGTCTTATGCAAGGTTGAAAGGTCACCTCTTTGGCTAACACCTTCAGCTTCTTGACATTTGCTATAAATATATGCCCTTTTGTCTCTTCTAGTACTCCTGTTTACCTTGGTCTGGAGCTCTGTATTCTTCTAGCCACTTGCTTGTCTCTTCACATGTCTTTAGCATTCATGAGTTTTTGCTTTACACTTCTTCTCTTTTCCACTGTTGCCCAAATAGTATCACCAATCCATTCTTCCCTTTTAGATTTTTGTTGATGGAGCTGTCTTTTCACTGTCTAGACAGGATGCTCTGATTTCCCAAAGACTATCATCACTTTGTTTTTCTTCAGCTAACTCATTAGAACATAACCTATTGTTCAGTTAAGACTGAAAAGCATTTTTTTGTGCTTGTCTTTTAATTGTGCACTATTGATGTTCAGTTGTCTTTTCACCACCCTCATCTTCAACCTGATCTTCAATTTAGTGATACAAAGGTTATGGTCACTACCCACATCTGCTCTTCTGTATGCACATTCATTAGACATTCTTGAAATGCAGATCTATCTGTTTTTTTGTAGTGCCACCTGGGGAGTTCCATGTCATATCATGAACTTATTTTTGAGGAAATATTGTTCCACCTATCACTAGGTTGTTCACACTGTAAATGTCTAAACCCTGCTGCATTTTCCCATAACATTCTCCAATTAATCATTGTTACTTCCAACCTCCTGTGTTCAAAATTACCTGTAGTCACTATTGATATCATGTTTTGGGACCTTGGTTACTTTCTGTAACAAATAAAAAAAAATCTTTTTCTTCCATCTGGCTTTTCGTTGGTTGGTGCATAGCATTGTATGACTGATAGTTTGAAGACTCTAGTCTGAAAGCAAGCTCTAATAATTCTTTGACTGGTTTCCACTCAATCAGGGCCTGCTCTGTTTCATTTGACATTGAGATTGCTGCGCCAGCCTCATGTTTACCATCCACATTCCTGGAGTAGATGATCTTATTTGTTTCTCTAACATGTAGATGGACAAGTTCCAACTACATTTATTGATTCAAAGGACATCAAGATAATATCTATCCATTTCTTTAATTATTTTAGCCATTTTAGTAGCTTCATGCATTGCTCTCACATTCCAAAATCTGATTTCCCCCTCCCCCTCATTTTCATTCTTGATCTGGCTTTGAGCAAGGGAGTTTCCAGGATATGTGCTTCCTTCCGGGTTGGTTTGATAAATTGCCTGTCCTATTCTTCACATGAAGCTGCTCTCTTGTTTAAGCTTGCTGCATACCAGCATGGCTCCTGGTATCCATTTCTGTAATCTTGTTTTTATGTGGTGGGAGTACCAGCCCTGTGCACAATCTTAGGCTCATTGTTCAGAGCTGTCTATATGTGGACATTTCCCCCACTGCCAGCCGAGGAATGTGCTTGGTAGCTACAAATGCCCCAATGATGCTACCTAATAGGCCCATTAATCTGATTGCTGTTGTGGGCATATCCCAAATCAGCCTGATCCAGCATGGTGCTGAGCCTCTTCCACTGTCCCATTGAAGTCTCCAGGAGTGATGGATGCCCTGGAGACCCTGACTTTAGTTTCTCCCCTCTTCAAATACATCTGAAATGCAATTGTCTCCACCTTACTATGGTAACTCCCCCCCCCAGGCCTAAGTGCTTCCTGTCACTCTCTACAGCTTCTTCTCCATTTCAACTGAGTCATGGTGCCATTATCCTTATGTGCTGTATCCTTTATTTCAGGACTGGTGTCTCGGACAACTTCTACATCTGTTTCCCTTCTGCCTTGCCTGGGACAGAATTTAAAATCCGCAAAGAGACAGACTCAACCAAGTTCATTTTTATGATCTTGTGCTTTACAAAAACATTAGCTTTCTGTATTTTTCGTGCCTCACTAAATTTAAAACATGATAAACCGTTCTGCAAGCAGCAATAATCTATGGACTTGTACCACTCTGTCAACATATTCAGAAGAAGCAATTGCACTTTCAGTAAGAATGATGAAGTTGACTCTATCATATAGTCTATGAACAGCACTCTAATGGCAGCTAAGCATTCATCAAACGCTTTGTGCTCTGCAGTTGCTATTGTTTCTCTCTCCCTGTTTGCCTTCATGTTAAAAGGCAAAAACTTAAAATGTATAAAAAGGAAAGGCTTTTTAAAGTCATCTGTGGTTAACCTATGGAACTTCAGGATATCATCAAATGATATAAATTAGTAAGACTAAAAGGCAAATATTGATACAAATAAGACTTCAGTTGCATAAGTTTATGCAGAAATTAAAAGGGTCCTCAAGGCAGGATCGCTAGATGGTGTAGCAAAGTGTCTTACCTTCCTATAGTGCATAGTGTGGGTTTTTTCGTACTTCTTTGGGGATTGGGTATAAGCCGCTATTGAAGGCAGAATACCAGATGAGGTGGGCCACTGACTTGTTGTGGCATGGCAATTTGTGATTGTTGAAGAATATCTACCTTGAGGGGTAATGTACAGATGAACAGAGTATACATTTATATTTTACTGTACATGTGCTCATACAAGACGTTGGAAGGAGAGAAAGAAGTGCAACAAATAAAATGCCTCAAAGTTTTAAAAGTAACTAGGTCTTTATTAGTAATATCTTACACTACCCTTTTCACAAAACAGAAAGGAAAGATACAGACCCTCCAAGACCATGAATATAGCTTATTATAAGAATGTTTCTATTTCACTGATACTTCTAAAAATTAGAATATAGTCGTGAATTGTCTAATAGTATCACCCTTTTAATTATTTTAGTTTTAATTGTGGGCCAAACTGACTTCAGTGGGCCTACTCATGGCATAAGGTATCAGTCTGGCCCTATGTTTGTTTGTTTTTATTATTTTATTCACCCAGACACACATGGGTTTTCCCTTCTCCTCCCCAACATAATCAAAAACCTTTTTGTTTTTCTTGAGAGCCTGTTAAATGGGGCAGTGTTAAAATGCAACAAGGCAAAACAAAAATGCTTTTTAAGGGCTGGATTGTGAACCTACTCCCAGTTGTGAGCAGTTATGCACACTAACAACTCTATTAATTAGTAAACTTTTAGAACAACTCTTCAGGTAAGATTCCTCGACTGCTACAATAGGAAATTGGAAACATCTCCTTTTCAGTAGGTTATTTTTTGGGTCTCCTTTTCCTAGGGAAATGGGAAGGGCTGAATCTCATGTCTTAAATTTGTTACTTTGACATTTCTCACTTTCACTTTCAGTTGTGTGTGAGGTTTTTTGTTTTTAACACTTGAAGACTTTATTTACATTTCAATGGTAGGAATTATATCTATGTTTAATGGGGGAACTTGTTAGAGAAGCTGTGTAAACCTGTGAGGATTCATTCTGATATCTTAACTTCATGTGGATTAACAAAATTATTTGCTAATACACTCAACTAGTAAATACTTAGTGGATGCTTAATAAATTAGGGTGAAGTCCTGCCCTACTGAAGTCAGTGGGAGTTTTGCAGTGACTTCAGTGGGGCCATATTTTCACCCCAGGTTTGAAATACTTTCTTTTCAAGACATGGACTTAATACTTTTAGGGAGAAAGCTAGGCAATCTCATAGTATTCATCTATTATTAAGTATCATGTACATTTATGACATTGTCAATAAAAAAATTATATTGAGACTGATTTAAGGATAGAAATAGGAACAAGATATTCCAGTTCAGCATTTCAACCCTAGTATACTCCAAGCTGAAGATCAAGGGTGTCATCCCTAAAGCAATGTGTTTTGGTTCAGCGAGCATTCACCTCTATTCATCACTCGTGTAGTATTCCCTGCTGACCAATAGACAGAATGGGATGAATATAAACATAACAGAAAGTAAACTATAACAGACTATTAAGGAAAGAGGCTAGTGTTCAAGGTTGGAATCTATGATTCTTGATTTCTGTTCCCACTCCTTCTAACAGACCTGCAATGAATTCTTGGGTAAGGCACTGAAGGGTAGAATTTTCAAAAATGCCTAAGTCCCATTTTTTCTTTGTGACTTTGGGAGCCATTTCAGTGAGACATAAGTGCCTAAGTGACTTCGGCACCTTTGAAAATGGGATATTTGCCCTTCCTGTAAAGAGGGTATATTTCTACCTACCACAAGGTAAACAATGTTTTACCATATGCCACAGAATTTCAAGAACTGTCCATGCTGCTTCTCTCAGGAAAGAGAATGATTAACATGTTGAGCAGAGTCACTTTAGAGTAAATAGCACATGTCGCAGGGTAAGGGGACCATCCACACTCCTGCCGTAATTAACTGCTTGACAGCCAGAGGGGGAAATGGGGGCAGGTGTCAGCATGGTGAGCACCAGGGCCTTGGAATAAAAAGGCATCATTAAACAATTGGAGAAAGCTGTGATAAAAACCACAGGGAACAGGGTAGGGTTCTGAAGGAGGATGTTCCCTGGGAGGGGAGACAGTGGGAACCTGCTAGGGAAAAGTGCCTCTGGGGAGATGGCATTCAGAAAGAGCAAAGAAGTCTGCAGGACCCAGGAGTAGGCACGAAGAGCAGGGAACTTCAGCCAGTGAATGGTGGACTATGACAGGGACTCCAGGAAAGCAGCTTGGGAGTTGGTGCTCGAGGGCAGAGCAGAGAAAGATTCTAAGGTAGCCCGGAAGGGGCTGGGAACTGGCCCCAGAAGACAGACTGAAGGGTATTCCAAAAGGGGGGGAAAAACCTTTTAGTTATCCCAGAAGGGGACTGAACTTTAATTATGACTCACCAGAGGGCTAGGTCATCCAAAGAGGACCATGGCAGAACCAGATTGGCAGACAAAAAGGTGCTCGAGAGGCAACACCACAATCTGACACTAGGGGGTGCTATGGTGGTTATTGGAACTGCTTGCAGCACATCCTGTCAATTTTGATAGCTACACTTTTTTGCATATTTTAATATCTTCGGTTGAAATTGAAAAGATATCAAAGTTTAAGGTCAGATTAAATACCTTTTTGAGACAAAGAAGAAACTGTTGGTTTACCATTTAAGATCAATGTAGCAACTTGAATTCTAGAACATTCTCTTTAAATATGGAAAGCATTGCCCACCGAATGCTGTGGCCTTCCTACACAGTCAGCCTCCTTGACAGGTCAGACCTCTCTGAATTGGCAGTTTGATGCCAGAGCGCTCAAAGGTTCAGGAAAGCTCTGGGTCTGAGCACCACTTTAAAGAAGCCCCTTGGATATGGAGCAGGATACTCCAGAGGGCCAGGAAGACTAAGATTTAGATAGAAGAAAAGAAAGACATCATGGATCCAAATAGTCATTAGGGTCCCATTTGGAAACCAGAGTCATGGGCAGCAGAATCCAATGGCACAAGTGCAAACTATGAGGGGGATGCCTTTATGTTGAGTGTGAGAGCAATAACACACACAGGAATACACTTAACACTTTTTATTTCCTAAATGGGTTTCGTCTTGATAGAGGTTTTAAGTAATTTACCTCTGTCATGATGAAAATTTCTGAAGATAAGCAGTTTGACTTATAGCTCAGTTCCAAAATAGAGAGATGACTGTAAATTGTCTTGTCGGTGAGAAGAATGCCAACACTGATAAGATGTATAAACTCCATTTTTAAGACTGTTGATGGATGAATGTTGAGTGACTCATTGTTGCTAAGGTTTTATTAGGATTGTTGTGTCAAACTTTCCATAAACTGGTGATATCATATCATCTCAAGACCTTTGCACCTGGATAAGACCATGTCAGCTTCTTCAATGGACTCATGTTCTGTTTTTTTAAACATTTTTGTGGGGTGGGGGAAATGTCACGCATTTATTCAGTGTTTTGAATACTTAAGACTAGTTTAAAACTTCTGGCTCAAAATGAGGCTTATCCTAAAAGTGATACAAGTTAAGGATGACCTAACTCAAACATGAGTGGACCAAGTGGCGTCCCTCCAAAGTAGGCCTTGCACCTGATTTTGTCAGAAGAGCTTGAGGGAGGTACTGCAAGGTGGAGTGAGCAAAGTTAGCAAACCATAAGAATACAGTGTATGGCTGAGAAGCTTTTACCTTTCAGGTCAATAAGTCACCTGAGAGAAGAGTGATGTTCCAGGGCCTCTAAGGTCCAGCCACCTTGGGTAGAGTAAGTCAAGACACAAACAGGGTATGCAAGCCTTTGACCAGTGTCCCTCCACCTGAAGAAGGCCTGATAATAAGGTGTTCTGTGCCAGCAGAACACTGCTTTTTGGCTCCTTGTCAGCAGTTCCAGCTCTTGCACTCTGATAGTCCAGAAGACCAACAGCTGAAGAGTTCACAAATGCCTTATCTTATTTTTCCTGTTTCTATTTTTGTCTTGGTTGTTAGCTGGGAGACATCCCAGCCCTTATCTTCTTTAATTTTAGGGTGTGAAAGTGTGGCTGTGTGTATGAACATCCATAAAGTACACACAAGGAAGGTGCCAGAAACAAAAGTTCCCTACATTTAAACAACCCTGAATATTATCTCAGAGATACTTACTCATTACACTGTGCTCTATTTTAAGTCCTAAGAAACATAACCTGCCCATAAACTTGGGTACATAAAGGTTGTCAAGTTTCTGCATATCAGAGTGTATTGTCAGTCTGTTATACCATCTCTGAGGAGGACGGGGAGAGGATATAGTCAGCCACCACACAAGAATTTAAATCTAAGGAGGTTGGCTCTGAGGTTGTGGTTTAGATATTAGATAAGTTGGCTTCAGTAGCAAAATATAGCCAGCTCCCAATTACAGATTTGATTAACTTTGGTAAAATTCTTTAGTATAGGACCATCATCAAATGGACAATCACCTCTTTTGATCAGTTCTTGAATTCATAAGGGTTTGTGTTAGTCTAATAATTAAACTGATAATTCAATTCCAATTCAATCTTCAGTTGTATTGTTTTTTACATTTAGTTTAATATTAGCAATAGTAGCTTTTTTTTGTTTAGTCTTAATAAAATTTATAAAAAGATACTGAGTCACAGTTCTTTCCATATGCAATATTGGTCTAGAACTCTTGAGGAGGTGTGTAGATATCAGCTGTTCAACCAAAAAAGCCTTACCAGCTTTTTGTAATTTAGCCTTTGGCTCTCATGAGTGTCTTAAATCCTGTGTGATCCTAGGGTTGCATTTAAAGATAATCTTGCCTATTCAAGGAAATATAGTGGAAAACCATAAAATCCACAGAAGAGCATTCAAATATACCCATTAGACTCTGGTTATAAAAAGAATCAAAAGTATGGGCTCTGAAACATAATTACAGATTTTAAAGATCTGTAACTATAGATCAAAAGCACTGCACAGCACAGTCTGACTGGAGTTGGCTCTGAAAAGCAGGGTGCTCTGTCCAGCCTCCTAACTCCTGATAGGGTCAGTCCCATTAGAAACACACCACACGTGTTTATATCTACTCTGAAGTGGAGGTGTCCAAAACTAATTTTAGAGGCTTGGTAGGATGTCATTTGTCCAATACAGTTACCATTGTATTTTTAAATTTATACAAGTTCTCTGTGGATTTTGACATCCTGCACTATACGTTCTTTAAAATTTCCTTTACATATTCGGTCACTTCAAAGGCTTTTCTTGAACTTCAAAGAATACCTTTTGAAGTCTTTATAAGGTGTGAGCCAGCTAATAGGATTTTCTCCCCTCACCTCCAGGGGATTTAGATAAATAGCCTTAGTGGAAAATCAGTTCTTCTAGTATTCTAATAACTCTTCCGCTGGGGAATTTTCCTGTCTTGGAAGTTTCTTCATAAAGTGCACTATAACAATGTGGAGAACACTATGATGGTGTGTGTTCAGAGGCCCAGACTCCCTTTTATGAGATAAAATTTGTGCCCACAAAATCTGCACCTACAAAAATGACTTGCAGTTGCTAATCTGAGGACCTGAGCCTCTAATAAGCCAAATTACACAGGAAAACTGGTGGTAAGAGGTGCAATTTATGAGATTTGCATTGGCAACTGAACTGTGCGTAGAAAAGTTGTGCTGTCACAAAAATGAGAAGCTGCCCTTCTGAAAATGTCTTCCTATAACTCAGAAAGAAGGTACTTGTGTCTCGGCCCCATCCCCTCTAAAAGCTAAACGGGCAGGAGTATTGTTTTGTTTAGTAATGTATCAATTTAAGATAAATGGATATAAGCCAGTTGTAAATTGATTGCCTCCATATAGGAGTTGACACTGGTTTAATTACATCCATTTTTAAAAACAGATTTATTAAACTTCTTGCATAAACTTTGTCATATCTTTGTGGAAAGTGAGCTCCAGGACTTCCACTAACCCCTGGATTTATTGTGGGGTTTTTTTTTTTTGCTCTGTTCTTCCTATTTTTATAAATGTGAGGCAGATACAGCCTTCTACAGCACATTAGTAGGCTCTGTGTTTCTGTTACTACAATTGGCAGATGACTCTCTGCTAGATACTCGATGTAGCCCAATCACAGCTTGTGAGCAGGTTTACCAGATCCTGCAGAGCGTATAATAACCTTGCAGTCCACTCTGGGTACATCTACACTGGAATAAAAAACTCATGGCACGGCTGCTGCTGGCCCAGGTCCATTGACTTGGGCATGGCTGCAGGGCTGTAAAACTGCTGTGTAGATGTTCAGGCTCTGGTTGGAGCCTGGGCCTCAGTTTTTCCTCCCTCTTGTTGGGTCCCAGAGTTTGAGCTTCAGTCCAGACCCAAACGTCTATACGGCAATTTTACAGCTCTGCAACCTGAACCCTGCGAGCCTGAGTCAGTTGATCCTGGCCAGTGGCGGAAGTCTAATTGCCACGCAGGTGTCTCGGTTAACTGTCTGCTGTTAACATTTGCTACTTTCTAGAGCTGTGCAGAGGCTGGAAATGGTGTTTCAGAAAGGACTTCGAAATTCCAATTAGAATCGGAACAAAACCTGAGAATTTAGAAATTCTCTGAAGGAAAGTTAATTTTTTTTTCAGGGGGGGATTTCATTTTGAAAAGTAGAAATGACATTTTGTTTGGACTTCACTTTTAAAAATTATAATACCAAACCAATGAAATGACTTTTCATTTAAAAAACATTTAAATGTTATTTCCTACAATGTCAAAACAGGACATTTTGATGTTGAAACACCTTTACTTTTTTCCTCTGGAGTGAAATGTCACCAAGGTTTGTCACCAATGATTTCACAATGCATTTTGATGTCAGCACTGTTGTTTTTCCAGTGGAAAATGGCTTCTTCAAAGTTTCTCCCCTTCTTTGACCAGCTCTTATCTCTGCTCCCACCAGGATGTCCTTGAATATGGGAACTTTTTAAATAAGTTCCTAGTGAGTAATGAAAACTCACCCAAGAAGCTATTAGTTTACAGAGGTTTGAAGTTTTCCATGACCAACTAGCTCCATTCTGTTCTAGTATTAACTTTACTGTAGCTGGTAGTGGCCGTCTTAGGCTTCCCTTCTTTATGCTTTAAGCAAAATGAGAGATATTGGGTCTGGCTTCTTCTCAGTTCTCCAATCTGGACTACAGTGTTCTCATTAACATTTTTTCACGTGATTGTTGGCTGCATTGTAGTCTGAGATTTGCCAGCCTCTGACTAGTCTGTATAACTTCTATGGTCCCCTTAATAAATAGATGACATTGACCTGTAACTCATATAAGGGTAAACTGAGTAAAATCCCTTAAATTTCTTGCATTTTCAAAACTATTCTGGGCTACTCTGAGAGCAAGTGGTGGCTTTGTGCTGGCCCTCTGCCTAGGAGTGAATTTTATAATGTATAGATTAGAGTTGTGTCTGCATTTATAGCTAGACTACAAATGCAAAGAGCTACCAATATATATTCTTTACAAGTAAGTGTGATCTCAATTTGGAGTCAAGAATAAATTCTCTACTCCTTCCCCTTATGTATTTTTGACCTTGCCTACCTTGCACAGAAGTGGCTGCAACCTGAGGTCCATAGTCCAGAAGAGATCCTGGAAGTCCTGGTCATTGACCGATACATGAGGAGACTACCACCAGACCTTCGTGCATGGGTAGGCCAGAATGACCCCTGTCTGAGCACGGTGCGGACATAAAGTCAAGGGGCACAGGGAAGTAACCCAGGGAAGCTAGCAGCTTTCCTGAAGCCACAGTATGAGACTGCTACTTGTAGGGTGTCTGGGTTTGGACCCGGAGTCAAGGGTGGGACCAGCCGCTCCCCTCCTTTACTGGCCATTCACAGGAGGGGCAAGAGCCCCAGTGAAGAGGCAAGGGCCTGTGAGAACCAGAGACAGGACTGGGAGCCACCAGGCACTGGCCATCTTAGAGAGGCTGTATTACCCTCCCCCACTGCTAGAGGGTGGAAGAACACTAAAGGGTGAAGCAGTTCCCTGACCTACCACTAGAAGAAAGTGCTGGACCCACTGAGGTAGAGGAAGAGCTTTGTCACATGACTTAAACACCTGTAAAGGGGTCATTATTTCATCCATTACAGAACCCATCTGCAATAACAAGTGTCCCTTATCAATCACCTAGTTTTGTTTATAACATACTTCTGCAGATACCTTTTATTAGTTTGAGGAGTCTTTCCCTGGGATTCCCACAAATCCGGAGATGTTGAGGACAATTTGATATCCTCAATCCTTAATACTTTATCACTTAATCACATTAAATTCCTGAATACAGGTCATTCACAGATTAAGAACCAACACTTTGGGCCTTAAAACTCAGATACATTCTTTGCTAATATTGTAAAAGATTCTGGAAGAGTAGTTAATTAGAATGATTTTAATATACAGTAAAAAGACTAAAAAGGTTAATAATTACTAACAGGTACTAACATCTCCCTCTTACTTCAAGGCTTCTTGTACCACATGCAATTAATCTAATTCAACATCTATAATTCAAGATAGGCCTGAGATGCAAAGATTGGATCCAAATTTGAAGCTTAGTGATTGGATTCAGGGATTTGGCATGGGCCCATCTCTATAGAAAAGGTTCAGTTCTTACACCCATGACATTTAAGTTGGTCAATTAACTTCCCTGGCTGAATTCTCCCATCCCTGATTTATATGTAGCAACATAGATTCAGTGACCAGAAAGAAGCTGAAATAGTCTTGCAGGCCAGTCTTTTCAACAGTTGTGTCACCACTCACCTACCAGTCCTATATTATCAAGTTTCAGGTCTTGACCTTGGGGACTGTAGATTTCCTCCCTCGGCTACATGTGAATATTCTCTCCTGTGTCTCTTTCCTCTTCCCAGCTGTGCAAATTTGTTGTTAAGAGTTAAAATGAAACTTCTGAAGCTGGGAAAGCCAGCCAGAGAGAGCAAATGGAGGCTGAAGCATCATTTTTATGTGGTGCTTTACAGTCCAGCTCACATGACTTTTAATGTAATCTCAAAACACAGATGTTGTTTCAAGGAGTTAATTGATGTCACCCACAATTGAAATGTCCTTTGTTTTTCAAATATGCTTCCCCAGCATGTCTATAAAAGCTTTGCAAACAATGGTTTGTTTGGATTCAGGGAAAGAGTCTAATCATCTGAAGGAATTTGGATTCACTGTTTGTGATTCAGACCATTCCATGTGGCATACTTTCCTAAATCCTGAAAAAGAGTTTTAAACCCCAGATCCCAAAAACTAGCGCCTCAGAGCCTTTAATAAATGATACATTATTTGCTCTGACATTATAAATATTCTATCAAACCTAGAGATTAATTTTCTGTACTGATATAGATTATAATGGCTTATAATATGAGGCAAATCTATCTGGTTCCTATTACATTAACTGCATTATTCCACTAGTCTCAGAAACGTGCAGCTCAGGTTTGCTTTCAGTTTTTCTTAACAACAAAACTGGTTTAATTCCCTCTGATATTAGTGAATATTTATAATGAAAGAAAGATCCTGAGACTCTCACACCTTGTTTTTTGGTTTGTTTTTGTGTGTGTGTGTGTGTGTGTGTGTGTGTGTTGGTGTTTTGGCATTTCTAAGAACTTTTTGAAGTTTAATTGTATGGATTTATTCAGTCAGTGTCTCACTTGCTAGCAATTAAACATGAACCTGCAGATTCTCCCCCCCCCCCGCCCCCCCCCACTGTCAAGGGATTGGGACTTTCATCGTATTCCTGTTGTTGTGCATTCTACAGTGCACCAATTGCTTGTCGTCATAATCCTTAGAGGCATCTGCAAATCTTTGTTGATGTGACATATATCGTCATAAAGCTGTGTGAAAACCATATGGTTTTACAACAGGGTTGGCAACAGTCCTATGCCCTGTTTGTTTACCATGTATGTGCAGATGATGCCTCCATTTTCTTATTGCATTCAAGGAAAATGAGTATATGTATAGAATAACACTGATATTTTAACAGTTGTTCTTCCTCTTTCCTTTTTGTTTGTTTACTATCCCCATATGTCACATCACATCTGATTTAGATTGCTAAACTTTTTGGGGCAGGGACCATGAGTGAAATCCTGGCCCCATCAAGGTAGCCATTCCCTTTAAGTGAAGTGGGTTCAGCTTCCCTGAGCCAGCACAGGTGCACCCCGATTTGATCTGATTAAGAGGATGGAGTAGCATCTAGGACTAATGAAAAGAGACTGCAGTTGGGAAGGAGATCTCTGGAGGAAGTTCCTTAGAAAGGGAGACTAAGGGAGGAGCTAGCCTGCTGAGCTTTTCCTGACGGAGGCTTGGAAGCCAAGAAGAAGGCTGGGTAGCACTGTAGGTGGAAGGACTGGGGTAGGTGTTCTGATAAAAGAACTGGCATTAACCAAAGAAAATCCTGGGTGTGGCAGAAAGTGCCAGAGCTGAGGTATGTCATTAGACTGTGTTTTGGGACTTCTGTTGAATATGTGCAATGTGTGGGGATAAATGGACTTGTGCTTTGGACTAAATAGTCTAGTTCTGGGTAGGGGTAATATTGGACCACTTGTGAGAACTTGTGGTGGAGTCTTTAAAGAACCTGAGTTGGGAAACTGAGACTAACCCTGGCATTATTGCACCATCTGCAAGAGGGTACTCAGGCTAGGGAGAATCCTGACAGCCCCCTTTAAGTCAATGGGAGTGTGCCAGTGGCTTCAGGGGAGTCAGGATTTCAACTTCTGTCTCTTTGTACAGCACCAACCACATTTCAGAGCTTTGAAAAATGATCATGTAATCAGGAATAATCACCAGGTTGTTTTACATGTCTCTGTGCATATCTTCCACACAAGTTTTTTCTACTCTTTTTCAACAGCATGATCAGAATCTCAGTATTTTAAATGAGCAACTTTCCCTGATAACTTGGCATGTAAAATAGAACAAATTGATGCCCTCTTTCATCCAAGTTGTTTTAGAAGGCAAACTTCAAATACTGTAGAAAAAATGTATTTTTTTATGAACAAGAAATACTATGTAGGCATGAAAACATGACATGCATTTGGGAGTGAAAATCTCCCTTTAAAGAGTGCTTTCCATAAAATATAAAATAAAACAATCTGAATTTAGTGAGGCCCATAACCCCATTTCCTAGGGTGGTAATTACCTGGACTCTTTGGTGTAATGTCTGCCATGAGATTAAGGAAGGAATGAAGAACTGCATTAAAAATATAACCAACACATTGAGGGACAATTAGCAATTTTTTCAGAACTCATCATTGTATAAATTAGGATCCATCAAATTTTGCTACTGTCTTTAATTTAATGAGGGTAGCAGCTGCTCTGCCACTTCTTATAGGAGTAATAATATCTTAACACTACGCAGAGGGGCTTTGTTTATTTTCTCCAGCACAGAGAGAAGACAGGAAATTCAGCAGGTGTTATTTCTGGAAAAAACTGAATGCATTATGAACCTCTTCAATTATTCCCCCGGCTTCCTCTAACTTCTTCCCTCATCTCTCCCCAAGTCCTCGTTATTCAAAAACTCATTTACTAGTAAACTATAAGAAAATAGTTTCCTCAGATAATGGAAGTAAAAAGAAGCCAGGGACAAGTCAATAAACCATTATGAGGATCACAAACAAATAATTTCACAAAAATGACATATGTCCTGCCCTCTCATCCACAAACTCACTGCTCCAGTTTACAAAGAGGCTAGCGAGTTAGCATGTATTCTGCAAAACTAGTGAAAATTGTCATTTCAGCATTAGTACTAGTTTTTCTGTTGCAGTGTCCTATACTAAGTGACTGAGGATCTTCAACTTTTTAAAAATCACAAACACTGAAGTAGTGTCTATGGTGCCGGACAGGGACACAAAAATACCTGAGTTCTTTTCCTATTTATTCCCCTGAACGGCTGTGTGATTTTGGGCGTTTTACTTTTTTGTGCCTTACCTAAAAATTGTTCAATCGAGGTACAGTGCCAAGAGATGATAGACATATATCTGTGCTATCATGGTGATCCCCTTCCATCTCACCCTCAGTTTGGTCTATTTTCATTATATAAATTGATTCTATGATCATTTCTACTAATTTTTTAGTGATCTTGAACAAAAAAATAGGTTGGAGCAAGACCCTTGCAATTAAACTTCCTAGAATTAAAGATGAAAGTTTTTGGCATTTTTGGCATTTGTGACCTCATCTTCCTCTGCAACATCTGCTTTCACTCCAAAACGGGCTTCCAAAACAGAACTCCCTTGCATGCTTTTTAGGAAGTATTGTAGAATGAAAGATCAGCACAACATAGATTTGGAAACTGTATGCTTCCTTTATGAAATATAGACTAGCTCTATCCATACCACTTATAAACACCATGGAGGAGAGAAGAGTTGGATGTACAAGCACAGCTTAATAAACCTACGCAGTCTCTCTCTTCAACTGGCTACATTAACAAAAAGATGCACATCTAAAATAAATAGCAATTACTAATGTAACATTTACCATGCATTTTAGCATCTTCTATAGTAGTATTCAAAGGCCGGTAACAGGCTGGCAATATTTGCCTGATTCATTCCATCCTGTTAAAATGTGTTGATCCCACTGGGAATGGATTTAGTGGATTCTGCACACTCACTAATGCAAGTAGCTCTTTATTTTAACAGACTATAAAGGTGGTGAGTGGCTGTGAGTAGACTAAGTGGTCTGGAGGGAGGAATCCTAGGAGCAGACAAGCCTGGGGAGAGGGCTTGAGCTGAGATTTGGTATCCTTTGACTAATTACTTTTGCTAATAATGCCTGATCCCCTGGAAGGAAGGAATTTTTGACTCCACATAGGATGTGGACTTTGTTTTAGAGCAGGTTGTGAAAGGCTCTTCTCACAAAGTCTAGAGTCTATTAGGGGCATAAATGAGAGTACAGAAATAAGTAAATGCTAGGTCTGTGGGCATGGACATCTATTTAAGTGTGATAATACACATTCAGTACCATTAAGTCCCTACACCGTGGACCTACACTTAAACAATATGTGGTACATTTTCAAATGACATACTCTAAACATGCAACGGGACCTTTTAGAAAAGAGCCTGATTCAGTATACTGCAACAAAATGGATGCCTAACTGAGCAGTACCTAATATGAAGACCAGTATTAAAAAAAGTCATAGTTTGCAGCTTTATGTTGTTCATCCTTATGTATGCCCCCTCTTAAAGGTGTCTTCATTTCCACAACTTCTAAGTGCTGCTTTTCTTTACTCAGTCACAGATTTTAAGGCCAGAATGGACCATTGTGATCATCCAGCCTGACCCCATGCATAGGCCATAAAAGATTTGTAGAGCTGAGATTGAATGAAGATCTTTTAAGTTCTAGCTCAGTGCAATAACCACAAGGTGACACTTGAATTTAAGCAATGGCTGTTGTAGCTAATCAGAATAAAATTACTAACAAGAGCATCTTGTTAGTGCTGCTTGGATCAAAACTTTAAGACTGAGCAATTTCTCCCCTCTAAATCCTTTTTTCACACATTAATTATAAATGATGCTTCATTTGTCAGATCTGTGTGCTCAGTCCTTGAAAATAGCTAAAAGTTTTGCCTATATACTGTGGCCTTGTAGGTAATATATACATGTCCTAGAAATTCTCAGTGAACTCCTATGCACATTTTGTGTATGTAAGGATTGCAGGATAGGTTGAGGTTTATATAACCAAGGCAGCTTCATTCATTTTTTTCATTACAAAAGATTACATAATGAAAAAAGTCATTTATTAGAACTTATGGTCCAGTCCAGCAGGTAAGTAATCCCATTCAGATCAGGAAATCTGCTCATGTGCTTAAAATTATACACATGCTTAACTGCTTTGTTGGATCAGGGACTTAGATAGATTTTACAACCTTGTGTATTGTTGTGGTTTATCTGAAATAATTTTGAATTCTTCAAAAAGTAATTTTAAGTATTTGTAAAATGTTTGGTCTGACTTATGTTTACTATCTTATATGTATTTTTATTATATATATTAAAAATCTTATTTTTTCAAAGCAGACTGCAGTAGGCACTCTTAAGACAGCTATGAGTAGAAGGCTTCTGCCCTGAAGAGTTTATAGTTCAAGGCACTGATTCTGCATTGTGATCCCTGGGATCAGACTGCTGTACTTGTATGAAGTCCCATTGACTTCATCTACACAGAGTCCCACTGCAGCTGTCCTTCCATGCTGATTACAGTGTAGGACTGGGGGACAAAGGGGGAAAAGATGCAATGAATATCAATGCTGTTTAATGGTGATGGTAAGCACACAGCTTGGTAAAACTTTATTTATTTTTGGGCACATCTTTTCAGTAAGCTGAAGAAGTGGCTGAGTAGGGTTTATAGCCCTCCTTGAAGAATTACATTTGAAGGACTGAATGGTTCAGTTGCTGGTAAAGGGACAGGGGGCCTTTCACTCTGTCATCTGTGGTCTTGTAGTCAAACTTTGAGAAGATATAATAATGTTGTTGCAAATAAATGCTAGTCTAAAAATAGGTATGGAGTTGCATAGTAACATTGAGGGGCAGATTTTTAAAGGTACTTAGGCATACAACTCCCATTGAGTTCAGTGGGAGATAGGTGCCTAGGCGTTTTGAAAATCCCATCAACAACTTTAGGCCTAAATACCTTTTAAAAAATTTGGCCTGCACCTAAATCTAAGCTATACTGTGACTCTATACCAGTGAGCACTTTAGTAGGCAACCCTCTGTATCATGCAACCACTTTACGGTATTCCTAAAGCTTCAGCATGATTTTGATCCACCTTTAGGTAGAAAATCTCTCATTTAAGCAACTGGCAGCTGTTGGTCCCTTGAGTGGTCATGTAAGAAAGATTACACTACATGCTTAAAGGAGTAGAAATCTATTTTTGTGTTTTGAATGGTAAAGGATTAACATAAATGTTTAGGCTGTTTAATTTTAGTTCTTAGCATTAAGCAGCTCTAAAGATCAAGAGGCCACATCTGAAATTGACTCTCAGTCACAGATGCAAGAGTTGAGACTACAATGGATAGAAATGTCTGAATGAGTCAAGCAATGTTCACTCACCAAGAGTTAAGGTGAGCTGATAAGGTGAGCTATTTGGTACGGTAGTATATGCTTTCTTTACCTGGGACTTGCTAGCTTCTTCCCCATGTCCTGGAAAGATGTGAATGATAGTTTTTTTTGGTTTGTTTTTTTTGCAGAATATTTTACATTTTTTACTAAGTTTTACATTATAAAATATAAACATAGTAAATTATGAAGAAATTTTAATTAAAAAAGCATTGCAATCAGTATGAGACCCATCTCACATAATTCAGCACTATTATTCAGTGAGTTTACTTATTCATTCAAGTAGTCCCATTGAATTTGTGTGAGTAAGTGCTACTCACTGCATGGGTTGCAGAACTGGGACCTTAAGGAGGAAACTAGTTCATTTAGTGGTGATACTAAGAATTTTACTGATAATGGAGATGACACCAGTAAATTATTGGGCATTGTTGGGTAACTGTGCTATTAACATACCCAGAGATATATATGATGTGTATGTTTGAAAGAGACTGACATTCGAGGTGGGATTGAAGGAATACAAACTTCTGGATTTACAGCATGTATCCTATCTATGGCCTTGGATGTGCTGTCATTAAAGGAAAGGACTCTTAATATTGAGTGGATGTGGTGAAAAGTATAACCTGGAAAAACTGGATTCAGGCTAATATGATTACTTATGCCCAGTATGTCACAATATGGGATTATATGCAAGCCTTAACTGGTCTTTAGAAATGAGATGTTGAGAATATATTATAAAGTTTGTCTTTTTTATATTTCAATAAACCTCCCGACCTAGAGCTCTCCGAAGTAATTAGATTTGCCAGAAGGCACCGCTGTTATTGCTCATCTTCTATTTCCCATGTCTGAACAAATTGCACACTGGGTAAATAACCCCAATCATACAAAATGGAAGATACTGAGATCTGCTTTGCTCTCTACTATCTCTTCCCCTGAGCAAGTTAGATGCTGATAATGCTCACAATAACTTTTCCCATCGTTTTCTTTTCTACACCGCTGGGCAAGTTGTTTGAAGACAACATGCCAAGAGTATGCAAATTCAAACACAGGCAGACTCGCTTGATCATAACAACCTTTCTTCCAGTGCAGCCTTTTCTGTCCCCAGCCCCTTTACTATATTTAGAAAAGTGATGTCATGAAAAAACAGTTACTTTTTGCTTCCTTTCACACTCAACATTAGCAGTGGGGAGTGAGCTGGAAAGGAGGAGAACATATTGGCAGTCTCCAGTCACTCTCAAAAAACAAACAAACAGCCACAGTGGAACAGCCCAGTGGTCCATGTAGTCCAAGAGCTTAGTGACAATAGCTTATACTAGAAGCTTCAGGGAAAGGCATATTGCCAGCCCCAGCTAATTCACTTAACTGTTCAGTACATGGTCGGGGGGGAGGGTCAAGGGAGTGGTGGGTGGAATTTTATTTTTTCCTGGTTCAGGATGGTGGTCAATGTATGCCCTAAACCACTAAAACATCAGCCTTAATAGTTTGTATAATTTTGTTGTATCAGATATAGTTAGATGGTATTGTTCTTAGTCTAAATCATGATGTCCTTACTCATGAAAATTTCTTATAGAAGGAAAAAACTGAGTTGAAATTGAAGTGAAGACTTCAGGTTTTAGCCATTTATTCATATAGGTTTCTAATGCTTTTCTTGAATTTTATTAAGTTATTTGCTTCACTGATGTCTTACAGCAATGAGTTCCATAAGGTAATCACACTGCATAAAAGTAGTTCCTTTTATTCCTTTTGTATATACTGCATTTAAATTTATCATATGGATTGATTCAACATGCCAGTTTGTAGCCAATTGCAGAATCAATGTCTAAATAGTCTTTTCAGATACTTTCAGAATATATACTGATAGTGGCATCAGTTAGCATCATTGCAGTTAAGTCTGAGAACTAGTTGAACTAAAAACTCTATCTATTCCCTAAGAGAAAGGATAACGGGGAGGGGGGGAGAATCTCCTTTTGGCACAATCTTAATTTTTTTTCCATATTGGGATAAATTTATTTTCAGATACTTTTGATTTATTCAGTCATAAAGAAATATAATTTCAATGGTTTCAGACTTTCTATGCTCATATTTTAAATGATTTTTGTTTTGTTTTTTCTTTTAGAAAACCAAATTTGGTAAATGATTATCTGTTGATTCCAAGGGGAGACTAATTACATTACATAGTTTAAAAATAAAAATAAAGATACAATCCTTTTAAAAGTTGTACAACTTTATAGATTTCCTCTTGTGGTCAAGGGCAATTGTGCATGGTGAAGTGATAAAAGATTGTTGGATGTTGTGTTTACATACTTGTATTAAAATGACCATAATGTGAGATTTTAAAATATTTAACCGCTGTGGTTTTGGTCTTGAAAATGCCTTTTGAACTTACGAGTTTCAAACAGGGATATAAAAACAACAGAAGCCAAAGCATTTCTAATCAATTGTGGCATTTTACTTCCTTGAAGTTGTGGCAAATATACTTGTAAGATCTCATTTTGCTACAAATTAGTGTATTTATATTCTGTTACTTCTATATAGCTGCTCCTTATTTGTTAAATATCTGCTGAATGTTACATGACATTGCCCATTGTTCATGGATCATATAAGAAAAGATCCTGTCTGTTCTGCTATAGTCAGTTTCTTACACTGTTCCCGTTCACATGGGAAGATTCATCAAGGAGAGAGAAAATAACACTGCAAGTTATAACCCTTACTCTTTTTTGATTTGGGAAGTTTAAATCTTAGTTACTGAAAGGTGAGACAGTTGCATACTGACAAACAGTTTGCTAGATTTGTCATATTCTGTTCAGCAGTGCATATCCATGCATGCAAACACATGTTTACACTGAAACTTCAGAGCTTCTTTTGTTAGGCGTTTCAGAATTGAAAACAATTAGTGGAACAGAACTGCAGCAGCAGTAATTGTTTTACTTCTTAGATTACTTAAATTACTTCATTCTTTCCCATCTGACTACTTATTTAGGATAACCCTTATGGTATCTTTAAGAGAACAGCATTTTTTGTAAATTAGGGAAGGAATAGGAACTAATAATCTAAATTAGATTCTAGTAAACTTCGAGTTTGATTAAGGAAACCACTCTGGAAATGCCCTTTTTAAAAACCATACAAGCTATAACTTTGAATAAAAGGTTTTACTTTGAGAAATATAGCAGATGTATCTTGTTACTTAGTGTGAAGTACTAGATCATTATTTATCTGTTAATTGACAGCAATAGCTATGAGTTATACAGGACACACATACAAAAGTTCTTTCCCTGAAAAGCTTACACAGCTTAAAAAGAGCTACATGTCCCCTAGTTAGTTTTGGAAATTTGTCTATTTGACCTATGGCACTGGTATTATGGCTTCATCAGATACAGTGCCCACAAAAGAAATACAGATTTGGGCAAAGCTATTGGCCTAAACTTCTGTAATCTTCTCAGAAAAATCCTTCTAGAGGTGATACTTCAGAGAACAATGAAAAATCATGATGGTCAGAATTGGTATGGAATGCCTACAATAGTAGGAGATTCGGTAGCTCTTTGTGAACACCTGGTTGGGTTGGATCCCACCTACTATCCTCACTTGGGTCACCTTGATGTGCTCGACACTCAGTGCTAATAATTATTAATAATCATTTACAGCAAAAGGAGTGGTGTAGGTATTGCTAGTACTTCAGAACTAAACTCGAGTGGCATTACACCCAAGAACTGTAGGACAGTAGGTACTTAGTGAAAGTGTTTGCAGTAATTTAGTACCACGTTTCTGCATTCCCCTGAGAATTCAGGTGCAAACTGTCTGCATGATGGAGTTTCCCCTGGCAGTGTCACCGTATTTGTAAACTGTACTAGTAAAACTGTTTTAATGACAATTGTATATATGAAAATACTACTCCTAGTAGTCCATTGGATATAACCATCTATTTATGGGCTAGATTGTGTTGGCAGATGTAGTCCTGAGCCAAGGGATGGCCATAAATTGCACTGCCTCAGGAAGCATTATACTTCAGGGACACACCTGTGAGGCACAATTCTGTTCCCCCACCCCCACCTTGTCTCGTGTGTGAGTGAGTCAGATAAACCACAGGAATAAATGAAAACTCCTATGCCAAATCAGTTTTCATATTAGGACAGGTGGCAAAATTAAGGCTCTTCCCATTCTCTGTCCACATTCTCTAGGGTGGGAGTAAATGGAAGCTGTGTGTCTGCTTATTGCTGTGTGCCCAGGCAGTCTGTGAAAGGGAGGTGCATATTCCCTTGTGTGGGAATGTAGTCCTGTGTTCTTATATGGCACCAATCACCACAGTATCTGAATGCCCAAAGCTGAGAATAATTCTCTCTCTTTGTGTCCTGGGCTGACCTTGCTTGACCTAGTACACTGTAATTATTCTGCAAACATGAGGTAAATCACAAAAATGGGAGAGTTATTGATTTATTGTGAATCACTGGACCTAAAGACTGAAAAGACCAATTAAATCAGCTACTTCATCTTCCTGCCAATGTAGAATTGTTCCCTATTGTACATTTACAAAGGTTTTATCCACTGTAGTTTAAAATGTGCCAAGTGAGGCTGTTTCCAGGATAAAATTATTCCACAGGCCAGTAGATTTCAGTCACGAAGATTCTCAGGAAGATTTTCCCATTCTGGATTTCATTTAATTACTTCTAATGATACCCTTTTGTGTGCCACATTAAATAAATCCTCTCCTTGGCGTTTATACCTATCGAATACTTCATAGATTTTCATGCCCGCCCTCTGCCCTGTAGCTGTCATTTAGCCAAGCTCTGCATACTGAACTCTTTTAATGTCTCCTCATAAATCAATCTCTCCAGAACCCTAACTATTTTTGTTACTCTTCTGAGCTCCCTATGGTTTGACAGCATATTTCTGGTAATGAAGGGCCCAGAAAGAACACACTATTCCAAGCGAGGTCACACCAGACCTTAAAGGGAGGGACTGTTCTCTTCCTGTACTGTGAGTGACTTCATGTCTCTTGTGTGCTTCTCAATACTAGAATAGCTGTCAGTGATATCATATCACTGCCTTCCAGGTTTCTTCCTGTCATCAGTTTTGCCACTGGTTTCTTCTTTCATTTTAGCTTCAAATGAACCGTTTTATGTAGCAGAGAAGGGAGAAAATCCTCTCATCACATAGAGCCCTCTGATTCTCTCTGAGGCATGAAGAGGCAGTGCTGCACAGAGCTTTTTTGGGAAAACTCCGAGATGGAGGCTGCTGGGGTTGGAGTAAGCAGAGATGGTGTTGGATTGTGAGCCTTCCCTACACGCACCTTGCGGAGGCAGCTCCTGTCCCCCTGGCACTGGACTTGCCTTACCAATCTGGGCACTGTGATCTGGTGCATGGGGTCACAGGGCTGCTGTGGTTTGGCTTGGCCCCTGCCTCCATTGATGGATGGGCAGCTGGCCCAAATTTGAGTGACTGGTGGTGTGACCTGGAGGATGGGGTTGCAACATCACTTGGGTTTTGTCTGGCTGCCCCTTCAACATAATGGAGGGGCAGCTGGGCCAAACCTGAGTGGTGTTACAACCCCATGAACCCTGCAATAGCACAGAGTATGAAGGCCATCTCAAATGGGGTACCTGGTGCAAACTGTTCCTTTTGTCTTTCTCTCTGGGTGGTCCTGTGAAGAGGAGCAAACAAAAGTAACAGGCTGAGGGAAAGGCCCATATATAGCCAAGCCAACTTGGCAGTCTCACCCTCAGCAGGTAAAAACCTGTTAGTGGCAACTCCACACCGTTGAGGCTATATGGATATACAAGGTTGGAGTTGGTGGGTCAGAAGGGTGGAAGGACAGGGAGCAGCCACTGTTCATGGCCTGGTCTCCTCAGAAATGGGCAGATGTCCACAGAAGCTAATGTTACTCAGCTGTGTTAATATTCACTCCACACCTTCAACTTCAAACAAGAGGATATATAGAGGAACCAATAGCAGCAGAATCCCTAAGGCTGCCATTCTGATAGGGTAAGGGAGGCTATGCAGCACCCACATACAAAGGCTGGCACAAAATGGTGTTGGAAGATCTGTGGGACTTGAATGCTGCATTTCTTGCCTTCTCCTTGGACTTTAAATTTTTCTCTTCTGAGTTGCCATTTATCAAGCACTCCAGTTTCTTGAGGCCTTTGTTCTTTAATGTATTGGCTTTCTTCGAGTGAGCGATGCTGTCCTTTAGTGACTAGATCAAAGAGTGGATGTTGGATACTATCATCATCAGCTAAGAGAGTTCTTTTTCCTGTAGGTACTTTGAGATATATGGATGAAAATTGTGATGTTACATCTAAGAAGTATTTATCATCAAGTAATCTACATTTGGTGATTTTGGAGCTGAAGGACTAGATCTCCAGTCCCATCTCCCCAAGGGTGGAGATTTTGTGTGATTTTGTGTCTGTTTGCAGCATATGGGCAATTCACTCTTCCCTAAAATTCTGTCTCTGGAAAGTAACAAATGATGTGTAGGGTCATATTCTGCCATTGATGTGTCCTTTCTCATCAATAGATGTTCCATGCACCTGTTAAGGTGTATACATAGCCCATATAACTAATTTAGGATTTTTAACCATAATATCTCAGATAGTTGTGATAGTTACTTTATTGTACATAATTTTGCATCCTAGATATTTGGTATTCCAGGTGCTCAGCCCTGTTCTTTCAGTCTATGAATAAGATTGTTGTTATGCCACATGTCTTTGTGCTTGTACAGCTCCCCTCCACAGCAGGACCTTTTCTAGAAGGCAGATATAAATCTCAAAAGTAGCTATTCATAGTTAACATTTCAGTAAAAGTAAAAATACAAAACCAAAACCAACCAACCAAACAAAAAACAAACACAAAAAACCTAACCCCTCTACCATTCCACAGGACCACTAACTAACATGTCATCCCTTCACTCCGGGCTCCTTGTCCCAATCTATTATGCCTACTATGTCTGTGAATCTAGTTCTTGTCCCTCCTGCATTCAAATCAGGTGGATTCCTCCTCCATGTTGTTTGGCCAATGAAGAGAGGAGAGCATTGAGACACAGGAAAAAAAAATCCAGGCTCTCTGCTCTCCATTTTGGTGCCTGGTGCCCTCAGCAGCCTAAAGCTACAATCACAGGATAAATCCTGCTCCTCCCCAGGCTAGAGTATGGTCAATGTGTACAGAATTTCTGGAGATCTGTACAAGCCTATGAATTGTGATATTTCAAAGCCTTATGATTTTGCCAAATTTATGGGGCTGGCAAAAGGCATATCCTTGACACAAAGGCTACCCACTGCCAAATATCAAGTCCTTGTTCCAAGGCATGTGTGGGGTTCTAGAGCACCCTCCTTCCCCCAAAAAAAATCAGCCTGAGGTAGATACCCAGTATGGAAAACTGCACCTCATGCAATTGAAGTTTAGCAAAGTTATAAGCAGCTGAAACAGTATTTTGTAATGGAAAGTGTTGGACAACTTCAATAATAGACAATGATATCAGCCCTGGCTATAATACATACAGTTATAATCTGCATAAATCCCACCTATAAATGTCAACAGTTCAGATTGTAGGGATAATTTTATTCCCAAACATTTGTTTTCCAATATTTTATAACTGTGGCAGTTTGATGGGGCTATTGTCTTCTCCCTAGTGACTAAAGGGTTAACTTCAGCGGAGCTTGTTCCTTTCCTTGTACAGGTACTCAGGGAAAGGTTGATAAAAGGGGCTGCTTGGGAGACAGAGCAGAAAAGAAGACATTTTAAGAATTTTAGGCTCTACACCCAGTGTCCTAGAACTGGGTTGAACCTGAAGTTTTTATATTTTACTTATTTTACTTTCTTGTCATAAACATTTAATCCTTGACGGTAATACCTTGCTGACTGCAAGTGCTTTTTGTGCTGAATCATTCCACTGGCTTTGAAAGTCACTATCATTCAATGTTTACATCTGTAAATAGTACAGTGATATCTACAATATCGGGTCACAGTTGTCTCAGTTATATTGGTAGTTCTGTAGGAAAATGTTGACTCTTCAGTGGTGTTTGGTTAAGATAAATGAGAATTTATTTGGATGTCTAAATGAAGAAGAAAACACACTGCCTGCTCATTATTTTCATGGTGAGGCTAAATTGGGAAGAAATTTGCTTTGCATTGTGGAGGCTGCTGATGTCAGATGAAAACAATAAATTGGGCCCAGATTGTACGATACTAAATAGAGCTGAGCACACAATGTGCATGTAAAAAGAGACCAATCAATTCTCTCTCTCTCTTTTTTGGGGGGGGGGGGGGGGGGCTGGTCTTTTATAAGTCAGGAGAAGAAATAACTCTTCACTTGTGAAGTCTTTCTGATTAAGAAACATAGGAAACCTGTAGGGCAAGTTCTCACAACTTGTCAAGGTTATTGAGAAGCTTGTGGTAACACAACTTTGTCATTAATTCTGCTCATCCTCAGATTTCCCTGATTCGCTTTCAGTCAGGCTTTACAGTTGACTGTGGTAGGGAGATGGTATCTGGGTGACCTCCTGGGAATGGAGAGAGGCGTGTGGACAATGCATATGCTAATTTTTTAATTTTTTTAAAGATTTGTTAGAAGCCTTTGTGACTACTGACCATCAGCTGTTGTTCACTGGTTGGTTGGATTGTGACATCATCCTCTTTTCTCTCTCTCTCTCTCTGTGCTTTATTCCTTCTCTATATATTCTTCCCTGTTATCTACTTCTCCCTCTTCGTTTTTTCTGATCTCCTTCTCCTGTTCCAGACCTCCCTTCTCTTTCCTATCTTTGACCCTATCTCTTTTTTCATTTCCTCATTCTCTTCACAAGGGCTTACATAGTGCCTGTAGATTAGAGCCTATGGCTTCAGGCATGTGAGACACTATCGTGTAGATTTGAGCATGTCTGATAGTGACATTACAACCATTAGTGGGCAGCATTTGGAAAGTCAGACAACAAACAAAACTTTTATATAGATACATGTTGGTCCAGGTTGCCACCTGTATTTTGTTATACTAAATGTGGATGTCTGTAAAGAAAAATCTCAAAGGTTCTCCTCTGGAATTCTAACCATAGCCCCAAAAGACCTACCCTCTGGAATCTTAACCCCATCCAAATAAGTCGTACCTTTTGGGAACCCTAAACCTAGCCAGGAAGCCCTGCCCTCTAATCCTAACCCTAGCTCCAAGATCGCTACCCTCTGGAAATCTAACCCTAGCTCTGAGATTCCTACCCTTTGGCACCCTAATCATTGATCCAAGAAAGTAAGAAAACCTTCATCTCACTCTTAGTCCTGGAAGTTGGAATGCCACTTGTTTTTTCTGTCAAGGATGTGGTTTCCTTCTGACCCATAAAAATCCACTTTATCAATATGCTACATAGGGTCACGTTCTGACCTCATTTGCATCACTGACTTCTGCTCTTCATACTAATGTATGTGAGATTAGAATCTGACCTGCTGCTTTCTGTAAGGAACAAGGAAAAAACTACATCCACATTCTTGTCTTTTAGTTCTATAATTCTCACTTTGTAGGCATACATGCACACAGTATATTCTATGCATGAGTGTATCATGATAAATGCCTCCAGTTTTAAATGAACTGGTTCCATATAACAATAAAGGGCTAGCCCCCTCCCCTCAAACATAACAGTGCACAGTCAGCTTCCCACACATCCTGAGTCCCAGCTTTGTCTGCCTTAGTTATCAGAGTCTACAGCCTGTCTGGAATCCAGCACATAGAGAAGTTGAATAATATACTGCATTGTTACAGGATGTGTAACAGGTGAGTAGCTCAAAGAGCCTCCCCATCTTTTGCTCCCTGCACAGGGGCTGGCTACAGTTCCAACCTTCACATTGCTTAGAATGCAAAGTCTTCACAAACATAGCACATCTTTGGACACCTTTGTTCACACTGGACAGCCATGGAGGAAGTACCATATCTCTGTGAGCTTCCCTAGAGTAGCGTGGCTCATGCCAGTTCCCATTCATGGCTGTGCCTTGATAGCACAGACTAGTTCCAGTTAAAGAGACAACCTTCAGGTGATGGTACTCAAACTGCCACTGCCCTGACCATCATCCACCTACCTCAGTAGCTCAAAGGATTATCCCAAATAATAATAAAAAAAGAACAAAACAGAAAAGAAATACAGACTAAAATAAAATTAGACTAAATAAAAAAATGCCCTAAAGGTTGTCATATTTAGGTATAGGTGCAATCCATGCCAAAATATTGTTCTTGTCTATTCTAATTGTAGTCCCTTTATGGTAAATGCATTTAAGACTCAATGTCATTTAGTGCCTGGAAATAGTGCTTGTGATAATAGGTGGCACGTGAATCCTCTGTTTGGGGAGGCTTACACATGAGCGCCAGAAGCTCCCTAGAGGTGGGAGAGCCACTGGCACCCTCCCCTGCTCCATGCCCTCCCTTGCTCCGCTCCGTCTCCTCTCCCGAGGGGCAGATGACTGCCTGGTGATTGGACTCCGGGTGCACCGGGCTCAGGATGCTATTTTTGTTGTTAGCCACAAAAGGGAAAATAGAATGTTTGAAGTAAAATGTTTCAGGTATTCCGTATGTTGATTCATTTTTCACTAACCTCCTAGAATGTTCTGGACCTTTGTAGAATCTTGTGGAACTTTAGTGGGGGTGTAGGGACACATTGAAGATGCTCCTTGCCTGTGGCGCCATTTGGTCTAGGCTAGCACTGCCACACAGCCCTACTCTGCCTGCCACTCGCTCCTCTACTCCTCTTCCCCAAGGCCCTCCTACTCGCTCCTCTCTGTGGCAGAGAAGTGGTGGGTGGGTGAGTGGAGGAGAGGGGGCTCGGGGCAGAGCTTCGGTGGCCCCCCCCCACCCACTTCTAGCAAGTTTCACTTCCAGCGCTCCAAAGGCGGTGGGCTGGTGCGCCTCCAGAGGGAGGTGTTCTTCGCTGCATCTATGGCATTTGCCCTCTTCCATGGCCAGCCTTTTTTGGGGATGCTTAGCCTCCCACAGCCTCTTATATGTGCTGCCCAAGGTTGGGATAACTCCTTTAAGCAAGACTGAATTTTTCCAGTGAGGGGAAATAAGCATGCTGTATCTACTGGATTCTTAGAACTTTTAAAATTGTCCCCATTAGCATTCTGACTCCTACCTGGGGTGGGGTTAATTCAGTTTGTGTTGGGATTTTGAGATTCTTGAGGTTGGTGGTCTTTGGACTCAGCCCTCCTTTGATGGAATCAGTACAGTTTCCTCCAAAAATCTTTGATAGAGGGTATTTTAAAAAAATGAACAAACCAAACACAGCATCTTAGCTGGGTGAATTTTGAAACTATTATGCAGCTAAAGATGCATTATTAATTGAAGGAAATATTCAATATTTTATACTAGGGGAAATAGATTTTGTATTTTGATCTTTAAGCTGAACTCTTCCTTTCTGAACAATGTTACTTTGCAAAGAACAAAGGGAAGCAGTCAGCTTTTTGTTATAATACAGTTTTGAGCTATGGCAGAAGTTATTGACACTCAACAATTTTATTACCTCCCCAAAAACACTGTTTTAATAAAGATTAGTTTTTCCCAAAAAAGTCAGAATCACAGCCTTGTGTCAGAAACAATAAAATGACATTTAAAAGATTTTTATATGTTAATATATTAAAAATGGTAAAATTTTACTAATTAGAGGCAGTCAGAGCCACAAAATAATGGTAACTGTAATCTATTGTGCTTTTATCACCATATAGCACCAGAGCTGCTCATGATCATTAATGGATTTTACCCTTACAACAGCCCTGTCATGTTAGGAAGTAGTATCCCTATTTTACAGATGGGGAACTGAGGCAAAGGCTAATTAAGTGAATTATCCAGGATTTCACTGGAAGTCGGTGGTTGAACCTGGCTCCTTCATCCCAAAATAGTGCTTTATCCACTAGACCATGCTTCCAACCTGGCTAATGGGAAGGAACACAATGTACACAAAAAACAGCGGTAAAAGCAGTTTTCTTTGAACATTGGTTTTAGTTGCAGTAAATTTCAAATTGTGTTCAAGCCCTGGGTTGTTTTGGTCAACAGTTTTGTTTTAAATCAGTTTGTGTGTCTTTGCTTGGTACCAGGGGCAAGCCCCACACAACCCTCTGAACTTCATAGCAGTTTGTGTCTGTCTATACAATGAACTGAACTAAACCCCTGCCCCAACAAGCATCTCTGACCTTTGGGAGTGTGGGAAATTTGGATCTGGATCCAAATTAGAGCTTGGGCTCATTGCTCTATTATCAGCAGATGGGGTCTGGGTGTTGTGGGTGATGAAGATAAATAATCTCCATCCAGCTGGTCCTTGACAAGTGATGCTGCTCTGATTTTCTGCTTTACTACCCTGCATTTTTCACTCCAGCTCTCCCACTTCCTTATTTGCTTGGCTTGCCCTGGTTTCTCTGAAGATGTAACGAATCACTGAAAATCCTTGGGCCAATACCCAGGTCTGGCTGAGTTGTGTGTGGTGCAGCACCTAAAAGGTGGAGGGGAGAGATGGCTCTGGTCTTAATTATAGCATCTAGAAGGTTCCACCATTTAAGGGTTACAGGAACTCATAACACTCTGCCTCCTCCCAACCCCAAAATTCCTGAGGAGATAAGAATGGGTGGTATAGATTTGGCTGTCCGGGCTTTATGCCACCATAGAGTTCCCGTTTCACATTTAAAACCTTTGTACTGTGTAGCAGTGAAGATAGGAGCTTGATCACCAGCTGAGGAGCTGGGGCTATTTAGGAGGTAATGGGGGGCATGTTTGAAGGGATAGAATATGATGGAGAGGGCAGACATGGGATTGTCAGCTGGCAAACTGCTTAGTTTGCTGGATGAGGGAGCTGTTAGATCTGAGCTGTCAAAGACAATAGCTTGTTAGTGTGTTGGATCCATACTGACACAAAATCTAGTGCGTCTCAAATTGATTGAACCTATAGGCTTACAAGTTATCAAGGTAACTTCAGTCCACTACGGTCTCCCTTTCGTTCGACTGCAGCACCACTGCATGTGGACACAAGGCATATTTCAGTTGGCAGAGGGACCTTCCAATAAATTGATCTTTTTAATGTGGAGAGAAGGCCTAAATTTTACCACCTTACATATTTCTTCTAAACTTGGCCCAGGGAGGTAAAGTGAGTTGTTCATGGCCTCAGAACAGAAGGTTGGAAGAAAAATTCTTTCCATATTGCCTTTTCTCTTTTGTTCTTTGTTTGATAATTGCAGTCAGTTAGGAAGATCCTCAAGTGCTCTTATTTGAATTTTCCATTTTTAGATCATTTGTTTCCAATTCTACACACTTGAGGGATGTTTGCAACAGAGTGCACTGTACCTACAGAGCATGCAATATTTGAAACAGCAAAGACCAAGGCTGAGCAGAGAGGTACCTCTAATCGTACATGTGAAAATATTTTTGAACTATTGAAAAGACTTGATTCACCAAATCTCTGCAAAATTGTCACTCTACTCCTTTTTACCATGTGATTGCATGCACACTTCCTGCAAAAGTAAGGAAGTGCAAAGATCAGCATACTAATGAAAAGGACAAGTCATGGGTACAAAGCCATTTGGAATGCTTGGTAAGCTGGGCAAAAGTAAACAATATACATTTTAGTGTGTCTAAATGTAAAGCTATGCATGTAGGAACAAAGCATGTAGGCCACACTTAGAGACTGTGGGACTAGATACTGGGAAGCAATGACTCTGAAAAAGATTTGGGGGTCATAGTGGATAGTCAGCTGAACACGAGCTCCCAGTATGCTGTGGACAAGAGGGATAATGTGATACTTGGACACATAAACGGGAATCTCAGGTTGGAGTGGAGAGGTTATATTACCTCTGTATTTGGCATTGGTGCGATTGCTGCTGGAATACGGTGTCCAATTCTAATGTCCACATTTCAGGAAGGATGTTGATGATAAATTGGAGAGAGTTCAGAGAGAAGCCATAAGAATTATCAAAGATCTGGAAAACATGCCTTGTAGTGAGAGACTCAAGGAGCTCAATCTAGTTAGAAAGACTGGACATGCACAAGTCCATGGGGTAGGATGCAATGCATCCGAGGGTGCTGAGGGAGTTGGCTGATGTGATTGCAGAGCCATTGGCCATTATCTTTGAAAACTCATGGCGAATGGGGGAGGTCCCGGATGATTGGAAAAAGGCAAATATAGTGCCCACCTTCAAAAAAGGGAAGAAAGAGGAACCGGGGAACTACAGACCAGTTAGCCTCACCTCATGGAGCAGGTCCTCAAGGAATCCATTTTGAGGCACTTAGAAGAGAGGAAGGTGATCAGGAACAGACAGCATGGATTCACCAAGGGCAAGTCATTCCTGACCAACCTGATTGCCTTCTATGATGAGATGACGACTGGCTCTGTGGATGTGGGGAAAGCGGTAGATGTGCTTTTCGCAAAGTTTTTGATATAGTCTCCCACAGTATTCTTATCAGCAAGTTAAAGACGTATGGGTTGATGAATGGACTATAAGATGTGTAACCCTTCCGCCAGGCAGAGCCGGCAGCAGCAAAGGGCCCGGTTCTATATCTAGGGGTCCCTGTCAATGATATAACACCAAACCAGCTCAAGCCCCCACCCCATCACTTGGGAAATCACACACTATCCCCTGGGCGCCCCCAAAAGGCAATACTTCCCTTCTCGCAAGCACAAAGTCTGAGTGCAGCAAGTAAACCTTTTAATAAAAGGAAGGAAGTAAAGCAACACTGGTTTTGGAACCAGTGCAAACAGTTTTCATGAACTCAATGAGCCAAACCCACCCCAGGATATGGGAGTGTGTCCTTTGCCTCTCCCTTCTTGCTTTCCCCTGTGCTGACCATCATACTTGCAGGGTCCACCTCTCAGTTGGGGGCTCAGCCAGTCCCCTTCTGCAGGCTCCTGCTGGACATGGGCTTGACCAGGTCCTCTCCATTGTTGTCTCCTGCCACCTCTGGGCCTCCCCGAGTCCCTGATACTGACTCCCGCCATCTACAGGCTCCCGCAGTCTGCAGGCGTCGACCCTCCTGGCTCTTCTCTGCTGGTTGTCAGTCAAGGTTTCCCAGTTCCTCTAGTGATTCCAGCTCTTAGTGAATTTTAGCTTTCAGCTCATGGGAAAACCTTCTGCTGACACAGGAGCAATGTCCCTGCTTTTAGCAGAACAAAAGACTCCAAGAGGAATAATTAATTCTACTTTTTAACAGTTGGAGGAGATAGTCAATCCCTGCCTGAGGATAGCTTTTTGCCAGGGCTAGTGCAATCTCAACAGGAAACTTCTCACCCCCTCCCTAATGCCCTTACAATGCTGAAACATCCATCCACCACCCTTGTTGTGCTCTGTTTAGATGAGAGTGAATTTTTCGTCAGAACAGGCTAAACACAGATCTGCTGTCATTTGTTCATACAGTCGAAGGTCAACATTTCATTACTCCTGCAGTGAACACAAAAGTGACTTGTAACACAATACCAGACACATTGACCATTTCCCATCATGCTCAGCACCTAGTGTGCTTATGCAATATGGGGAGTACTTAATGGTGCTCATGCAAATACAAAGCCCATGCAAATAATGTGACCCCCCTTTCAGCTGCTGAGCAGAGGGAGTGCCACTCAGACCTTGCTTACAGATGGATAGAAAGCTGGCTAGATCATCGGGTTCAATGGGTAGTGATCAACAGCTCGATGTCTAGCTGGCAGCCAGTAAAAAGAGGAGTGCCTCCGGGGTCGGTGCTGGGGCCAGTTTTGGTCAACATCTTCATTAATGATCTGAAGAATGGAGTGGATTGCACCCTCAGCAAGTTTGCTGATGACACTAAGTTCAGAGGAGTGGTTAATATGCTGGAGGGTAGGAATAGGATATAGACCTGCACTTAGGATGGAAGAATCCCATGCACTGCTACAGACTGGGGACTGATTGGGTAGGCAGCAGTTTTGCAGAGAAGGAACTGAAGGAAGTGGACGAGAAGCTGGATATGAGTCAACAGTGTGTTCTCACATTGCCAAGAAGGCTAATGGTATATTGGGCTGCATTAGTAAGGGTGTTGCCAGCAGATCAAGGGAAGTGGTTATTCCCCTCTATTCAGCATTGGTGAGGCCACATTTGGAGTATTGTGTCCAGTTTTGGGCCCCCCACTACAGAAAGGATGTGGACAGATTGGAGGGAGTCCAGCGGAGGGCAACAAAAATCATTAGGAGCCTGGAGCACATGACTTATGAGGAGAGGCTGAGGGAACTAGGGTTGTTTAGTCTTCAGAAAAGAAGAATGAGGGGGAATTTGATAGCAGCCTTTAACTACCTGAAAGGGGGTTCCAGTGAGGATGGAGCTAGACTGTTCTCAGTGGTAGTAGATGACAGAACAAGGAGCAATGGTCTCAAATTGCAGTGGTCTAGGTTGGATAGTAGGAAAAACTTTTTTTTCACTAGGAGGGTGATGAAACACTAGAATGGGTTACCTATAGAGGTGGTGGAATCTCTATCCTTGGAGGTTTTTAAGGTATGGCTTGACAAAGCCTTGGCTGGGATGATTTAGTTGGGGTTGGTCCTGCTTTGAGCAGGGGGTCAGACTAGATGACTTTCTGAGGTCCCTTCCCACCCTAATCTTTGATTCTGTGATTTAGCTTAACAAAGAGAAGGTTAAGGAATGAGTTCATTATACTCTATTAGAGGTGTACGTGGGGATCAAATATTTGATAATGGGCTCTTAACTCTAGAAGACAAAGGTATAAAATGATCCAATGGGTGAAGTTGAAACTAGACAAATTCAGACTACAAATAAGATTCAAATTTTTAATAGGGAGGGCAATTAACCATTGGAATATGGGGGCGATTGTCCATCACTGACACATTTTAAATCAAGATTGGATGTTTTCCTGAAAAATGTTTTAACAAGAATTATTTTGTGGGAATTTCTATGGCCTGAATTATACAGGATGGTCATAGTTATCCGTTCTGGCCTCGGAATGTATGAACCTGTAAAAAAACAAGAGGAGAGGGAGTTGTTGCAGTAACATTCCTACCATAAAGAAAAAAGCCTCCCAGAATATTATTCTTTATTATTTGTATTATGATTGTTCCCCCCTTGGGACTGTGTAACCCATGTTATAGGAAGACATAATCTTTGCCCTATGTAATAAAGGTTTGTGTCTCTAATTGGATTTTCATCCATAATTCTGAATTTCCTTGCTTTTGTGGTTTTAAATTGGGCCATTAGAGGTAACATATATTTTCATCTTTATGCCTGGAGAGTTATATACATAAATCCCTTTGTAGTGACAGCAGAATATTCACCAGAATGATGCTGCAGTAAGTTTTTTTTTTTTTTATTTAAAGTATAAACCCCGTAACTATGGCTTATATTTCACATAGTTAATGTCTCATTTTATGATACTTGTTTTCATTTCATTTGACATTTAAGAACAAATTAACAATCATCTGATCAGTTGATTAGACCAAACAGACATTTTGAACATTCACTTTGCAAACTGAAAGTGGATATTGGATATACAAAAGTGTTATTCATTAGGTCCCTAGAGGTTAATTTAAAGAGGTTTGTAAGTCCGTTATGGATATTTTAGACAGCTAGATTTGTTCTGTGCTGTTCTGTAGTCTAAGCTTGACTGACACTAGCTTTTGGCTGCCACACTGAAATATTAACTATTACTCAGTTGCTATTTCTGCCTTCATTCATTTTTTCTTTGCTCTTCAAGATATGGTCCATAGCTGAAATGAGACAGTTATGAGTTTATCCAAAATATCTATCTATGACAAACAAATATTCACATGGAAACAGTATAAACCAAATTCCCTTTCAACTTTCTTTTCTAAGAAAGATATTCTAAGGAGCAATCCACATATTTGCTGCTGTGAATTGTGCTTACAATTGATGGTCTAACTGGCAGCATTGGAAAGCACTCTGAAATCTTTCAAGAGCCATGTTCTCTTGAACAATCATGCTGTCACCTCACGATTTATCTAGCATTGCATCTTGAAGACACACATTTATATGCATTGCAATAATGGGTACCATGCAGATTATTTTTCTAAAGAGTAATTCAGACCCTGTATGTTGCAGCATTACTGTTTCCCAAAGTCAATGATTAGTTCTATGTTGAAACACTGGTTTTGTCAGATTGTGTATTTGGTCAATGACCGTGGGATCTTCTTTTGCTGTTTCTGTTTGTTCCTGGGCCTTCTCCTGTTGTTTGGGCTGCTTCCATATATTATATCATCCTGTCTGGAGCTCATGTCCAAATATCAGTAATTTATCTCAGCATTTTCCCAATGCCAGCTGAGGGTGCAAACCAAGGTAACATCATTTTTCAAAATGCCACTTTTGGTGGCAAAGGGATGAATTGTAGAATCCTTACTCAGGCAAAAAGCCCCATTGATTTCAGTGGTATTTTTGCCTAAGCAAGGAATGCAGGATCAGGCCCTTTTATTTCAGTTAAGATTGCAAAATGGCTTTCATTATAGCTCCCTGTTTTTGCATGCTTGTAATCATTCAAATGGTGAGTTAAGATGAAATATTGCACGCTTAGAGTCTGATTTTAATCTCACCATTGACTACAGTGCTGCTGCTCTTTATGTACACTGATATAAATTAGACCAAAATAAGGTCTTGAATTTCTGAGACAGGAAAAGAATTGTTATGAGGAAAAAATATTTTTAGGGTCTATTTCGTAATTTTTGCTGCAGACTATGACATTCTGCAAATTCTAAGCTTTCACTGATTAAAAGATGTTAATATTTTTCTATTGTGAATGTACTGTCATCACAGGTAAAAGTCAACCAACTGTAGCAGCAAAGTTTTTGGGGAAAAAAATATAGCTTCTATGCCCCATTCACTGCAATGGAATGTAAACTTCAGAGTCTACTTAGGACCATTTACATTCTAGCATTATTAAACATAGCCATTTTCTTATTTTCCTTTTGTTAGTCTATTTAAAAAAATAGGGGAATAAAATGCAAAAAATGTTCATGCATTAAGGCTGCACAGTTAAAATTACAATAGTCAGGAAATTAAACAGTTAAAGTTTCAATAGAAACAGTAACTTTGCCATGTTATAAGTAGTAATTTCTATTCCTTTCTCTCTGGTTAAACATGTATCTTAATATTATGAAATATACTCTATAGAAGTATTTTCAAAAGCACTCAGTTATGGCCTGATAACTTTTAGAATTGACTTCATTGGGGCCAGTTAGGTCAATGCTAAATGTGTTTTGAAAATTCTGATTTATAAACCAATTAGCATGTGCTGTTAACTCAAAATTTGGACCGAAGAGATCCTATAATGTCTTAGATATGCTAATGGACCAATTACAAGTCTTAATTCTATAAGCGGGTATCAGGAGGTGGTCTGCCCTAGGGGATTCACAAGAGTTTATTAGGGGTTTTCTTTTAAAATCTTTTCGAAAACTCTCTAAACCTGCCTGCCTCAGTTTACCCTTGGGAGGACACAGATACAGCCCTCCGCTCAAAGAATTGACACTCAGACTTTAATTTCTTGAAAAATAAAATGTCATTATAAAATGCTAATTCTAATACAATTTAACTCTTAAATCAAAAATCAACACAATGTCACAAATGAAACAAGCCGCTTGGGACAATACAGAACATCATAGACTATGTAACGTAAGGCGGCACAAAAACAAATATAATATACACCATCAAATTGCAATTCCATATTCATAACACAACATATCCTTTCCTTAACACATATTACAATGTCATGACTACTTAATTGTGGCGCTGCATGACAAACATACAGAGTTGCAACATATAACATAGAGCGAAAAAGAAATTCTGCATACATATATACAAAGTCTCAATACTATTTTGTACTAGAACAACATACTATTTCCCTATACATATGTATACAGTAACATTACCCTCACACATTTAATAGCATTACTATAGGAGAACATTCTATGAGTGTTGATCAGGCAATCATAGAATGGGTGGGATAAGAGATCATTCAGATATAAGCATCCAGTATTTTTTTTACAATTACACACATGCATTCCTTATCTTAAGAAAATTATACTTCCTTCCTTCCTAGATCAAATCCCTCTGTCTTGTCTTAGGTCCCTCTATTCTATCTCTTCCTGTTTGCTGGTGCTGTCACTGTTGCTGCTGTCTTCTGCTGTTCTACTCTGAATGTCTAGTTGCCCACACTCAAGCGATATGCTAATTAGTTTTTACTTGTTTATTCAAACTGAACCTCCTTGAGATCCTCCTTCCTACCTAACTGACCCTTCCCTTCAGGTATTAGGAGTGACCTTTAATTGCACCGCAATCAACCTTTCTGTTATTGGTCAGTTTCTTAACACCTTCATTTTGTTTCTCTCTCCATCTAACATGACATCATCGCAGCCACCATTTTAGATTTCTAGCTACAACTGGCTCTAAGCTATCATTATTTACTACGTATCAGAAGCCTGAAGTCAAAAACTAGCTATATTATGCATGCCTAAACATTATGACACTGTCTCCACCTTTGCTATGCTAATAAGAACAGAGAAAATCGACAATGTATTTTTCCCCCCTCTACCCGCTTTTCACCTGTGTGGCTAAATCTTGTCTTTGGTGCTCATCTCCTTACATGGACTGCAGCAAATTAAAAATTTCTTGTATCAGAGCAACACAGCAAAGTAAATAGTGATATTAGAATCTTAATATTAGAATCTTTTGGCATTTTAATCATGGCAAATTAACTATACTTGAACATTTCCTCTTTTTTTTTTTTTTTTATTAACATTTTAAGGAACATTTGACTCTTAACAAAATTGAAAATTAAGAAACCAGTGTTGATCATGTACTTCATTACAGTGCACAAATTAAGGCCATTTCCTAATGGGCCTTATGGTATGTGTGACAGATATGGCAATTTTCTGCAAAATCCTGGATAAACCTTACCGAATTAAGTTTAAGTATTTTAGGAGTTCATTCTATTATAAATGCAAATGTTTATGCAATATTATGAGATTGTATGTAATGTCATTTAGTGGGAGACATGACTAATGTAAACCCTAGTTATTGGGAGCTAGCGAGGACTATTTGAAACAATGGTCCAGACATGAATGAACTTTTAAAGTTAAGCGGGTTTCCCAGGAAATCTCTATGGAGAGGGGTAGGCAAACATACCCCCTCCAATTATGTGAGAACTAAGCTTATTGAAACTTCATCCTAAGGATGGGACCTTTTGTCTGCTGATCACCTGTTTGTACGAGGACAAGGTCAGAGGCCCAAATTATATAAGAATGTGTGAATCACAGATTAATGGGTGTGCTTGTTCTGGCTAACAGCTGTTAGGAACTTGCGACCACAAAGAACCACTTCATGGAGTTCGAAGGATGGATCAGCTTCCAGAGCATTGCTTAGAATTGAGGTGATCTCTGGTAGGCTTTTTAACATTCATGTAGTATTTTTAATGTTTTAAGAAATCATCTCAATAATGCTTAAATTTTAAGAATAAATATGCTTGCTTAGGAAAAGCTGCATGTTACCTTATTATTGTGGGCAATTATGCTGTTTATAGATTCTGAAGTTAGGCAGTCTGGCTTGCTGGGGAATTCAGTGTAGGCAGGGAGCTGTCAGGAGTGAGAGAGAGACAGGTCACTGCTCAAGAGAGGAGATGGCTGAGGAGCTTGGACCCTAAATGTGGGTGCGCTTGCTGGACCACAGAGGGGGAATACAGATGCAATTGCTCAGAACTGTGGCAGTAGGTATAGTGCTTTTTACTGAGATGAAGTAAGAGACCATATTCTGCCTCTTCTTTCTGTTATTACCTGCACTGAAATTAAAACAGAGCAGTTGGCAAAAAGCATCAAAACCTAGTGCTTCAGAACTGTCTAATCGATGTAGCTGTTCAGATAGAATAAAGTAACATGAAACAATGTCTGCCTACTGACACCCAGGAATGCACATCTGATAGCCAGGTAATTAACTTGGTTAGGCTACAAGAGCAAATGATGTCAAGGTTTATTTAGGGAAGAAGTTTTCAACCCAATAGATGTCTTTATGAAAAACCCATGACTGGGATTTTGATTGAAAAACTAAACTTTACTTCCCTGAAAAATGTGAGAAGCATGTCCTTGAAAACTTCTTGGGGCAAACTAGGTTCTAAGTCATCAGAAAGAGTAGTTCAAGAAAAGGCTAAACACATGAATACTTAAGTGGATATACAGTAGGATTTGGTTTTTACTTGGTGCCTTCCAAAAATATCCAAAGTAGTATGTATATAAAGCAAATAGTTAACTCTAGATAGTGACTTATAATACAAGCAAATGGCATAGCCATTTGCCACTCATAAACACCCCCTGGATATTATAACCTATTCTGGTGACAGAATGATTTCTGGCCAGTTTGAAAAGTCACATGTGAACTGTAGCTTCCACCCTAAGAGCCAGCTACTAGAGGAAGATAGACTGCATCATAGGTTAAAATGTCTTTACTTTCATAATGTGTGTATTATGAAAATATCTGATACATGGATCCATCTGATTCCTAAACCCAGCCTCATTTAAAAAAATACTTAAACATGTGTGTGACTTTAGACGTTCAGAGCAGTATTTGTAGGTAAGTGGAGGACCCATTCAGTAGCAGGGCCCATCCCCAGGAGCAGAGTCTTCTTCACAGCAGAAGTGTTTCTCCATAAATGCTCTGATTTCATTCTATGATTCAAACCCTAGACTGATAGGTTGTTTGATTCAGCTTTTCCATCACAGTCCCTCCACTGCCATCCTCACTATTCTGAGAGCTGTAAAGTACTCAAGGTACTTGGATGCTAGTCTAACATGATTAATAAATAGTAACAATCTGTAAAGAGATCAACAATGGCTCACGGACATCCTATAAAGCTTAAAACACATAATTTTGTGCAACTGTGAAACTTTAAATCAATAATAAAAAATGCATAAGAATAAACTTTATCACCCTAATTTGCACACACTTCCTCCCTGAGAGAAAGAAGAAGAGAGAATCAATGATAGATGAGATGATACTACTGTACTGTGCTCAGGTGCTATTATGGTGGTGAGCATAGCATTAATACCTAAGCAAAGCAAAACACACAAAGTCACCTAGATATTTTAAAAAAGCCAAGCTCAGTCATATCTGAGAGTGAAAAAACACAGGTTGCAGAAAGCTGATTACATATGGTCATGTCACAGTGCAAGACATAGAATACCAGGGGTTCTGATTAATGAAAAGAGAGCCCAGTTCCAAAAGTGGGGAATCTCAAGTAAGCAGATCACATTCTCACCAAAGTACCCATGGATCAGAGTCACCAAGTGTAGAACCCTTAGGGCAGTGACGTTCAACCTTCATAGATTACTATACCCCTTTCTGTTCAGGAGTCTGATTTGTCTTGTGTACCCTCAAGTTTCACCTCACTTAAAAACTACTTGCTTACAAAATCAGACATAAAAAACACAAAAGTGTCACAGCACACTATTACTGAAAATTTGCTTATTTTCTCATTTTTACTATGAAATTCTAAAATAAATAATTTGGAATATAAATAATGTACTTACATTTCAGTGTACAGTATATAAAGCAGTATAACCAAGTCATTGTATGAAATTTTAGTTTCTATTGACTTTGCTAATGCTTTTTATGTAGCCTGTTGTAAAACTAGGCAAATATCTAGATGAGTTGATATACCCCTGGAAGACCTCTGCATACCCCCAGGGTACATATACCGTGGTTGAGAACCACTGCCTTAGGATATGTCTACCCTGCAATTCGACACCCATTGCTAGCCTGTGTCAGCTGATTCAGGTGCGTGGTGCTCAGGCCAAGGGGCTTTTAACTGTGGTGTAAACTTTCAGGGTTGGGCTGCAGCTGCTGTTTTGTAATTACAGAATAGACATATCCTTAGATTATGTCTACACTTGCCACCAAATTCAGTGGCAGAGTAGCTTGCATATCTCCCGTTGACTTCCTAACTTCTACTTACTATGGTGTCTTTAGTTCGCTGCACCAATTGGAAATGCCCTCCCGTCGATGCAGTTACTCCACTTGGTGGAGGTGGATTAGTAGCATTGATTTCTAGGTCGATTAAGTGGGTCTACACTTCTGCTCAATTGATTTGGATAAATTGATCTGATGGTGGAGAATTTGCCGCCATCAGTGTAGACACAGTCTGAGAGACAATGCATTGCATAAGCTGCCATGTCTAAGTACTACCTGGCTAATGCCACAACATAAACAGACTGGACTTGGAAAAAAATCCCAGCTGCATACAGACAAAACTGAAATAAACAAAAATTGAGCAAGTGATTTTTGAAAAGTGTTTTAAAAGGTATTGAACAGTTGAAAGTGTTGTGTTATGGAAAAATTAAAACTGCTAAAAAGGGAAGCTGTACAGACTGGTATCATGTTACGAGTACCAGGTAGAAGTGACTATGCTAAAGCCTCATTCCTCTGAGCAGGCCCAATGTGAACTAGCTATTTCTAGTCTCAGTCTAAGTTTATGCAGTTAATAAATGTTCTGCGCCTTCCCACTCAACAAACATGCCCTGAATGTTTAGGAAACTTTTTTCCCCTTTAGTTTTCAGATAGATTATGGCAATTTTTCCTGAAATATTAACTATCTATGTTTTTTTTTTTAAAACAACTCTCTCCTTGGATGGCTGATATCAAATGATAGCAATCCCTTTTGTATTCCACCATTCCCATAATTTCAGAGTGAAAAGGCACAAGTAATTGTAAAAAGAAATGTGGAAAATACAAGTGGGTCTCAAAAAACATACACTATAAATAAATAAATAAATAAATAAATAAAATGAACTTTAAGGGCAGATAGAGAAACCAGCAAGACCCAACAGGTCCCTGCAGATTTTTAAAAGAACTTTTTTTTATTTATTACAGCGTTTTAGCTACAGATTAATTTCCTTTGCTCAATATTTATTATTGTTTCCTCAGCCTTGAAATGAGAACTGCAATTGCTTTGATAAACGGATTGTTTAGTTTCAGTGTACCTCCTGTAACCACCCATATGTCCTCTGCTGAAATTCTGTTTTGTAACTTCAGGAATGCTTCTTAATAAATCACAAGCTATATCCCATTGACTCCCATTACAACAGTGCACTCCTATTTTGCCTCTTCTTCCATTAGACCAATGCCCTCAAAGACTTGGCTAAGTTTTTGGCCTTTTCTTTGTTGCATTTAGCAGCAAAGCCTGAACAGGACTCCAGAACCATAGAGGATCCTCTGGCAAAGAAACCAATGTAGCTACACTATGCAAAGGACAGGATATAGGGGGTGACTCTGCGGTGATGCACTAACTGCAAGACATAGAGCCCTGTCCTTGGGGTCTCCTTGAGTGGCAGCACAGAAGGGCTATGGGTGGGACTGGGGAAGAGAGGAATGGCATTATAGAATCTGCTGCTGTGTGGATCCTCCTTTTCCCCAGCAGGGGTGCTAGGTAAATGGCCATATAGGCTACACAAATAATTCAACTGCGGTAGCCCCTGTGGAGGAACTCTGCAGCTTCTTATAGCCTGGTGGGAAGGATTCCTTCTCCCACACCAGTGTACCTGCACTGAGCCCACTTCTCTGGTACGTTGTCAGGCTTAGCCTTAGCCCTTTAAAGTGCAGACCTAAAAATAGGTTGGGAATTCCAATGGACTAAATTTACTTTCTTTTGATATTTTTCTCTAATTAAAGTTACAGCTGCTTTGGGGTTGTAGAATAAGTAACGTTCATTCAGGCTAGATTGTGCAGGGACCTCGTTCTCTAGGAATTGAAATTTGGATCAAAGCAGTCAGTACAGACATACGTGACATTGGCTACTTTTTTATTTCTAGAGGATCAAAAGCCCCAAACTGTAGTGATAGACTGCACTGAACTCATGCACTGGATTTCCACTACAAAAACAGTGTCAATTAAATTTGTTTTAAGCTCTCTGGAACATGCAGCGTTATCTACTGTTGTCCCAGATTTTATTATGCATTTCATCAGTAGTGCTCATTGAGAACATTTTTGCCAATTACCCAGCTCGCTTTGAGTAGTCAGACCTACAGCTTTAGTACATGACATTTAAAGGCAGATCTAAACTCTTACTGGATGGTTGCTCTGAGTAGGGAATATTAGGGACACTAGTGCTTTTGGATTAATAATTTTTAATGAGATTCTTAACGTCAGGTGAAATTTATCCATTGGTTTGTAAAACTGAGTTACACAGGCTTTGAGCAGGGAATTCCATGGGAAAAGTGAAATTCAAACCATGTTCCAATCTGCGGAGAGATCATACGGCTGGCAATGCTGTCAGTGATCCCTAGGGGTTTGAGGATGATTGTCTTCCATAAAATGATAGCCGGTTATTGTTGGTAGATCCGCAGGTAGCTAATGAGACCTAGCAAGGATTCACAGACCTTGTCACCATTGGGGCAGATGTTTCCCCATTGAAGGGGAGGATCTGGATTGTAGGCTAGTGGTGCAGCCCGACCAGGATTGCAATTCCAATCTCTGAAATGGAGTAATGTCCACTATCCTCCTGTGTCCATATGCATGAATATAAAGCGAATGAATTTGTAAAAATGAGGATCCAGCAACTCTTCTGCAGTCTGCTTCCATGCTGAACTCTGTTTTGGCCTATCTGGAGCTGATGCAGCACCTACTTCTTGTTGTGGGTATGGTGTGCTGAGGCCTCTCTGCATGGTTACTTTTCCTGTGCCTTCCACTCCCTCCCTCCATCATCGCAAAGGGTTACTGCATGAAAAAGAGATTTCCATAAGCCTTCTACAGGGATGTACTTCGCTCTTCGGCCCTGCCCTACAAACACTTATGCATGTGCTTAACTTGATGCACATGAGTATTCACATTGAGGTCAGTTGCATAAAGGTAACATGTTCTCTAGAACTTTGAGATTGGGGCTTTAGTACGCAATCTTCTTTAAGTTCTCCTTGGAAACGAGATATTGATTCCTGTATGCGTTTACCCTGATATGGGTATTGTTCTAATAAAACATGTTTGCCAGTGAGTAAAAAAGAGAACAATTCTTAGGCAGGAATATATGGATTTATAGGGCCTGTTCCTGCTTTCATTGAGCCAGTGGCCTCTGCCAGCTGACTCGGGCTTGCAGGGCTTGGGTTGTTTAATTGCATTGTAGATATCCAGATATCCATGCTGGAACCTGGACTCTAGGACTCTGCGAGGTGGGAGGGTCCCAGAGCTCAGGCTGCAGGCCATGCCGGAATGTCTATGCTACAATTAAACAACCCTTTTTAGCCTGAGCCCCATCAGCCCAAGCCAGCTGGTATGGGCCAGCTGCAGGTGTCTAAATGCAGTGTAGACACACCCTACGACTCACTGCTGTGGGTCTTTTTTTTTTTTTTTTTTGCTGTACAGACATACTCTGAGATGCACATTTATGGTGCAACTCTTAACATTTTTGCATCATATTTAATTAAATTTCTTTAATTTGGGGGACCAAAATTGCTATTGGCAATACCTGGACACAGCTAAGTTCATGTTGCTGGAGTGGCACCTATTTAGGAATTTTGGCTCAATATTTTTTCTCCAAATTGGTAGTGATAAATTGGGATCCATAGTTTCCTTTTGATGCTGCTGCTAAATATGCTCAGCAGCTGAAAACCAGTAACATTTTATAAATGAGCCCATCACATAAACCTCAAAAATATATTCTTTAGGTGGACCTTTTAAATGCTGCCTTCACCACAAAGACGGATTATCAGTGTAATAAATTAAAGCTGCTTTTACTGCAGCTCTTTTGGCCAATGTTCTATTACAGGCCCATATTAATATTTTATTCCCTTTAATATTATTACATGATGCAGGCTTTATTTAAATGGATTTGACGGGCCTCTTGGTTGGCTTGACAACCAGAGGGAAAAATTAATGTTCTGCATTTAATCGCAGCTCAAGGCACTAAATTATTTTGGAGGTCGAAGCCGTCATGCATATCATACTAAATTATTGAATGTAATAACTATTAGCCAGCTGTCTATTTATAGATATTTTAAATTGTTGTTTATTTCATGCATCTTGAACTAATTTTTAAGTGAATGCCTCGTAAGTTTTCTCCACCCAGTACAGTAGTACTGTATCTAGTATCTTGCACCTCTGGAGCACTGGAGGTCATGTTGTACGAAAGAATATGATGTGATGAGCAATCTTCAAAGCTACAAACAAATAATAGCCTTCCTGTTGAGAAGCTCCGAAATGTACACAGCCTGGGCGAGATGTACAAGCTTGCTAGTTTGTTTTATATATATTTAACTTAAAAAGTTTATCCTGAAAGTGAATTATTTTCTTACTTTTTTTATTGTGTGGCAGGGATGCAAGGTCAAGGGGAGAATCAACCACCAAACACATAGCTTAGTGGAAAGATGATAAAAATCAAATTTAAGGTGCTAGTACATTAGATTGTTACCTTAAAATACAGTATACTTTGGTAAAAAATGTACTCAAAGATAGACTGAACTATAAAATATTGTAGCAGCTGTTTAAAGAATGTTACAACGGGGAACGATGAGAATAAAGCTTGAGATAATATATTTATCCTTACAGTATGTGTTTTCATAACCTCACGTCTCCCTTGCCACCTTAATGTGTAATGCTGAATTATGTCAGTAAAAATGCATAATGTATGTACTATATAATACAATGTAAGCTTTCAGGCTCTGCAGTGAGGATGCTGAAGGAAACTGATCTTTAGGCCTGTACATATGTATCATGTCCTTGTGTTTTGGGTGAAATTAGCAGAAGTCACTTCTGTCTTTCTTTTCCTGTTCTTTTAAACACGAAAATAAGAAGCACTTTATTTGCATCCTCTTAGGAAGTAACTTTCTCCATATGATGCTTTAAGGTTAAACTGCTGTAACTCTTTTCCTTAAAGCAACATCAGTCAGAACCAATGGGCCATAATGGAAGAAAAGCTGCATGCTTGATGACTATTTGTCTTTCTTGTAATGACTAGAGATCGGCCAAAAATATTCCTGTACCTTCCAGCTCATAAACCTTAACCCACATCCACTACATTCTGAGAGTTTTTCACCAGTACAAGGTTGTTATTGTATTACAGCAGCACCTGAGGCTTGAGCCACACTGTGGTGGGTACTATGCAGATACGTAGCAAGAAGAGACTGTTCATGTCCTAAATAGCTTATGCTGTAAAGAGAAAAACAGGGAATAAAGAAACAGGCACATAGCGGTGAAGTGAAAAAACCAAGGCCACCTAGTGGGTCAATAGCAGAGCTAGGAATAGACCCCAGCTCCCCTGACTCCCAGTCTCCTGGACCATCCACTGAACTGGATTGCATCTGGTACCAGGTACACATTGGCTACTCATCTATACTCTCTCACTCTACTCCCACACCCACACGCCAGCTCCTCCTTCCTAAATCCAAATCTCTGATTTACCCTTTATGAGAGGGAAGCCCCACCTGACTCAATTGATCCTCCTGTCACCACTGAGGTTGGAGAGACAGGGAGGTTGTTAGTGACCCAAAACAGTCTGATGGGGAAGCCAGATCTAACAGTAACCCTAATCCCATGGGAATCTCATCCCAACAAAAAAGACATTGGGAGAGGGGAGGAAGGATTCCCTTCACCCACATACCCCTACGAGATTGTTAACACAGGAACTGCCTTACTGGATCAGATTTGTCCTCCGTCTAGCCCAGTATCCTGTCTTTGATAGTAGGCAGCACCAGACACTTCAGAGGAAGGCGCATGAGACCCTGCAGCAGGTAGTTATAGAATGGCTTCACTCTGTTCAGTCAGCAACATAAAATGATGTTCTCAGCCCTTATCTCCCAAAGTTATGTCCCTGAACTTCATCCCAAGCTGCTGCTCCAGGTGGTGCCATGGGACTGGTAAAGTGTTATATTATAAAATCTCTCTGAGGGTTTTGTCTGTGGATATGTGTGTGTTCATGTTATGTTTGGTGTAGCAAACATTTACCCCATGGTATTTCGAGTTCAGGTTACCTGCTTTCACTAAAGGTAGTCACCAGGCAGAGTGACTATTTTGATTTGGGACCTTCTCTCCTGCTGAGGGTTTACTGTTCTTTGATCACCTGTTATATCTACATTCTGCATGCATGTTGTGTTTCATAAATGTTTGTGAAATGTCGATTAAAAATGTATGTCAAAGGAGCTGCATGGAATAATTTTCATGCAGTGTTTCTGTCACTCCATCTCCTTCAGCTTATTGCCATGACATGTCACTCCACTTAACAATTGGAGTATGTCTTCACAGGCAAACAGGTATGTTTTTCAGTCAGATTAGCTCAATTAAGTATAGCTTAATATGATTTAATAGGCTCCTCACTAGGCTACAACATGACCAGCGAATTTAGCTTTATACGTGCTAGCCTGCTTCTTAACAGTGCTTTTAAATTGTATTGAACTCACTCAGTTGAGCTAATGTCATTGAAAAACACAATCCTTTTTGCCCATCAAGACTGGGCCCTAGAGAAAGTAAAGTGATGAGGGGAAATGGTCTGAGAACAGGAACACTCAGCTTAACCCTGTTCTCATTGAAGTCAATGGTAGTTTTGCTATAAACTTCCATGACAGCAGGGTCAGAACCATAGAATAAGCACAGGAGTTTTCAAGTTATTTCGATAATTAAAAAATTATTTTGGCTTTGTGTAGATTAAAGCAAAGTTGTAGCAGGTTTACACATTGCCACCCTAATAAGCTCAACTGTCAAACAGCTGATACATGAACTAAGCTGCTGCTGGTCATAAATCTGAGTCTGCTTAAAAACAACAAAAAATAATGCTAATAACTGTAGTACATGAATGTCTATCTGGCAGCTGCAGAATTTCCCTGACCTTAATATAAAGCACTTAATAAAAATGCCAGAGTCGATATGTGTTAGTCATAATTTGTTTCAAGGCAAAAAAAGCAGTCTCTTGCAGTATCCTGAATACTGCCAAAATATAAAGAAATCTGTAGTTTAAAGTCCTTTTGTGGGTTGCCAGTTTTCATTGTCCCTGGTGATTTAAATTGGTTATACCTGAAGAGAAGAAGTGTTAAGTCCGCTCAGGGTTTAATTAAATGTCCCCCGCCCCCACCTCTCTAAGGAATAAGCTCACAGTTGACTAGAAACTACAGCCAGATTTCCAGAATTGCTATTACAGGATGTTTGTACCCGCTCCAGTAGTCTGTGAAAATCTGAGCAATTCCATTCAAATTCAGAGCTATGTGGACAAAGGTTTTAAAACGAAAACTTTTTATGACCCATTTTTAGCTTGAACTTTGTGTTGAAGTTTACACTTGAACTGGAAGAAAGGTCTTTATAGATCATTAGTTTATATTGTCACAACACTACTGAACAGTCCTGGCTAGTTCTTTGGTGGATTTCAGTAAAGAATTCTCTTTTCTTCAAAGTTTGTATTTTTTAAAATTAAGGCAAACACAACCTGTCAAATACATAAGCAAGCCAATAAATCTACGATATTAAAATGTCCTGGGTCCAAGTCTGCTTCACAAACACCCTCACACCCTCTAGAGGATTAAGCAGAAACCATTGGCTATGGGCCATGACACTGACCTGGTCGATAATAATGGGAGGTTTCCACTGACTTGAATGGGAAACTCAAATGAATGCTCCAATTTAGAGCTTAATTTAATTTTTGGAACGTTTAATAACCCTAACCCATTTTTTTTCCCCCACTGCTTTACTATTGTGACTAAATATAATGTTTACTTATTTATCCAAAATACACCAGGAATAAAAATTTCAAGCCCCAAACGAGAATAGGATCGTTGCTGGGCTTGGTGAGTTTTTTTTGTTTGTTTGTTTTTGAAAACACTTAGGTTATGTCTACACTGCAATTGGAGATATGATTGCAGCCTGGGGAGACAAACCTCTGCTAGCATGGCTAAAAATAGCAACATAGATGGTACAGGCTTCAGCATGAGTATGTTACTAGGATTCCTGGTGCGCTTGTACACCTGAAGACAGTGCTGCCACACCCACTGTCTACATGTACAGGGGCTGCAGCGTGTCGGGTGAAGACGCTCTGTGCCGATGGGAGAGAGTACTCCTGTCGGCATAATAAAGCCACCTCTGTGAGCTGCAAAAACTATGTCTGTGTAACTTGTGTTGCTTGGGGATGGTTTAGTCACACCCCAAAGTGACATAAATTCTGCCGACATAAGCTGTAGTGTAGATATAGCTTTAGCTATGCTTGTGTGGGTACATCTACCTGTGTTGCAATTACACCTTGGATTGTAGTGTAAACATATGTCTAGTATTTCCTTCTCAAGATGGCTACCAGAGGCACAGGGAGACTTGTTCAAGGTTACATAAGAAGTTTGTGACAGAGCAAGGATCTGAACTCACAATCTGGTATCTTAACCGCATGATCATTCCTCTCAAATAACCATTTTGCGGTGGTTCTGCAGTGCAGCAAGCATGTGCCAGCAGAACATGGGGACATTCATTAATGTGCCAAATATAAGAAAGAAAAGGTGGGTGAGGTAACATCTTTTATACTAACTTCTGTTGGTGTGAGAGACAAGCTTTACAGCCATACGCAGCTGACCTGAAGAACTCTGTGTGGCTCAAAAGCTTGTCTTTTGCATCAACAGAAGGTGGTGTAATAAAAGATATTACCTCACGCACCTTGTCTTTCTAATGTCCTGGGACTGACATGGCTACAACTGCTATGTGCCAAATATTGGCATTTTAATATCCTTGGTCCATGGTACGTATTGTACTTTAAATATGCTAGATATAAGGAATTTTTTTTACCTCCTATATACCTGATATGTTAGGGAGCACATTGAAGTTCTTAATTTTAAATAATTAAATGCAGTGGAAAAATATTGGTTACTTTCTTTTGTCAAACCCTCATTTCGTATTAGACAAATGAAGATTGGCAGGACTCATTCTCAATAGGCATTTTCACCTGCAGTTCTGTGTTTGATGCAATATATGGCCTCTTCATTTTTTTTGTGCTGTTATTTAATAGGATGAATCAAGCTCTAACACACTGACCTGAGATAGGGAAGAAAGAATTTAAGTGAAAGGCCATTAAAGAGACTAAGAAGGTACTGCCTACATATTTCAATAATACATATATTTATACTGTAATATATTCCCGTATAAATTCCACTACTACAACCTTTTAAAAATACCTTTATCATGTTCATATTGTTTCACACCATATTTACAGAGTTCACTTACAAGTCTAAACTGGCAATATTTACCATGCTTTTGTTCTGTAACAGTGGTCCTGGAATGCTGTCTTACTTTCCATCAACTAAAGTGCAGTTCCCTGCTGAAAAGAGTGTTTTAAAAATGGCACCTTCTTTCTCACCAGATTTGCTCCTTGTATTAATGATGAGTTCGAGGCAAATATGTTTTTACTTCCGTTAATGTTGCTGAGCCAATGAGGATGAGAAGCACTAAATGGATATCTTTCTGTGCATCATCCACACAATTGTTCACTAAGCTTTAGTAAGGAAATGGAATTGCACAGTTGTTTTGGAGGATGTAATTTAAAGACTCTGGCAAACAGTACAGTTGCATCCCCCATTGCCCTAATGCTGGAATCGGGTGGGTTAGTTGAAGCGGGGAATAGCTCTGCCAGCTTTTTGTCAGTTGACCAACCCTATTGGCCGAAGTTCCGGATCTCTCATCTGGCCAGTTACAACCAGATTCTGGCTCCTTTGCACTGCCCGAGTAGCACAAAATAGTTGTACTGGAGAACAGACTCAGACCCAATAAAAAGTATCAGATTTCAACTTTTGATGGCTACATAAACCTTTTGAGATAAGTGTACATGATTTGGGGAGGGGGAGGGATTGTGGACCTATGTCCATAGATATAAAGTTGATTGATTTTTGCCTTTGTTCTCTTCTCATCTTTCCCATGGTAATTTTTCTCTTATATTTAAAAAAACCCAAAATATTTAACACCTAAGAAAACCACCTCCTACTACATTGAATTCCCATGCTTTGCCTCCCACGCGTTGTGTTTTTTCTGGTCTTCTAAAAGGCCACACTTCTTGTTGAATGCATTGATACTAAATCCGCTTAATGCAGCTGCTCCTATAAATAGGCAAATTACAGAGATAGAGAGAGAGATGTGAAATTTCTTCCTTTCTCTGGAGTTAGTGATTCAGGTTCTTTCTTCATTTCTGGTCTCAGTTATCATGGCAGTATCTGGAATTGGACCAGAAACCAGCCTTTTTTGATATCTAATTGAGTTACTGTGTACTTAAGGACAAATTCCAGGCTAATTTCATCTGAGGAAAGAGAGTCTGCAACTGTCCAGCCTGGAATTCACTATGATCTAACCAGTCCCCACACAGAGTAAACCAAAGGTTTCAAGATTACATTCAAAGACCCTCCTTGTGGAACATATGGGGCCTGATTCATCACAATATTACTAAAGTTTTATGTTGGTATAATTCAACTGATTCATTGTCATAAAACAGTTGTAATGCAGTCAGGCCCATTAAATGTTTTTCATATTGTACTGCTATACCCATGTGCAGATTCTCAGCATCAGTACATCAGCAGAAGTCTTAGAAGTCAATGGAGCCATGTCCATTTATGCCAGCTGAGGTTTGGTCTCCAACTCTTAGATGCAGAACTTTATATCAAATGAAGCTAGATCACCATATACAAAAAATCTCTGCAGACCGTGATTGTGTTTAAGTTAAACAAGCAGGGTTTCTGTGCAGTATTTCTAGTGGCTCTTTGTACTTCAGGTTAATTATAGAAATAGATATTTTTCCTTGAAGGTTAATTTAGAATTAGATTTTTGTGGTTAGATGTCATGGACAGCCTTATATTTTGATTCTCTTTAAAATATTTCCTTAAAACTATATAATAATCTATATGCCAAAAAATCCGTTTAAAAAACCCTACATTGTTGATCTCTGCAATTACTATTTATTACTTTTTCTTCAGAAGTATGAATGAATTAAACAGGATCTCTATTATGTGAAATTTATCACTTTGATTCCTTCTGAAAGAAGATGAGGAAAGTCACAATTTTCCCACAAATTATCTCTTTGTGTCATTGGAGATGGATTTCTTTTTTATAGGAAATTTCATAAAACAGGAGGCACATCTCTAGGTCAGGTCAAATAATTATTTAGGCTATAGAAGGAATGTAGATGTATAGATGTTTTGTAAGACTTCCAGAGAAAAAATATTGTATGCCCTCTTGTCTGGAAGAACAGTATTACAGTTCTGGCCATCTGAAGAAAGGGTTCAGATTAAAGGGACCATAATTAAGGGACAGATTTGGATAAGCAGCACTTTACAACATGATTAATCCCATTAATTAACTTCAGTGGAATAACTGTGGAGGAAAGTACTATTTAATGTGATTAAAGGTATCGGAATCTCACCTCAAGCAGTGGGAATCTCTAGGACTCCGTTTAGATTTATTTGAATCATAGAAGGCAGGGGCATGTTATACATGTTTAACCTAATGAATATCACCAGGAAAAAAATGTGAGAGGAGAGCTCAGTTATTTAAACTTTTTCAACAGTGGAACGTGGAAAGACAGTGGAACATGACCTTGTCTATTGATTCATATCAGCAAGTGATCTCTTAGACTAAGACTTCTGATCCTCTCCTGGCACTTTCAAATGCAGTGACCAATGAATCAGAAAGGGGGAAATCTGAAACACTGAAGTCAAGTGCAGTTATCAAACATATGAATTCTGAGCACAGTTGTTATGAGTTTGAGCTACAGAAAATAAAAGTAAATGTCTACATACGAGGTAAGTGTATTAAATGATGGTTGAGGAGCAGTGATCGGCAAATTTATGACTGGTGAATTTGTACAAGAATAGGTCAGACAACCAGTTAAAGTATTTCACATGGTAATGGAAAGGGATGCTAATGAAACAATAAGCTCAATGGTTGAATGATGCACAACAAACTACAAATACCAATCTCGTGTAATTGAACAATAACATTAACTTTCTTGTGGTCTAAGGCATTCTTGTTGGTCATATCATTTAAGTAATCTAAGATTCCATGGTCAGTATCTCTGGTTTTCACTTGGGACTGCTTAGTTTATTCACAACATTTACATTCTATTTCAGTGTATTCTGCTTTGGAGTTGCTGACAACTACCTGTGCTGCAGCTGAACAATATGTTACTGCATTGACTGAAAAAATGGATTTCAGCCGCCTTCAGACTGAAGTCCTGACTCCACAGAAGACAAATGGTAGTTTTGTCATTGACTTCAGTGGGGCCAGGATTTCACTCTGTGTTCAAGAAATTCCGAAAGAAGGTTTTCAGGAATCAATTATTTGACCATATTCAGTAACATCTTTTATAACTAGTAAAATTATAGAATTAAAGAAAAACAAAAAAATAAATAAAACCTGCCCTTTACACTAACAGAGAATTTGGCCCTAAGTTAAGACAACATTAGGGTTGCACAGTGAAGCCAAAAAAAAAAAAAAAGCCAGGAAATGGCAAACCCTGATACCTTATGCATATGTATTATGTCACAATCTCTAATTATATCATCATATAATATTTCTCAAATAATAGTTATTTAAATAGCTAATTATATTTATTTAGCACCTGTCCGTAGCCCTAGGTTCCTCACATCACTTCTTAGAGCATACAGCTACAGTGTTTTCAAAATTTCAATACGCTAATTTATTTATTCGAATAACTAAGCATGCAATTCCCCATTTCAAAGGAAAAATAGATATCAAACTCCACAGCTCCAATTATATCCTCCTCTAAGTTACAGCCCCTCTGCTTATGTGCCTGCATCTTTCCCCAAGGCTATATAATGATGATGCTACATGTGTACTGTAGGTTTTAGGACCAGTCTTTTTCCTACATAAATGTTTAAAAAGGGACAATATGATTAAAGAGAGAGGTTGATATCTATCTAGAGTGGTTGTCTTAAGAGCTGCTTTGTTGTCCTTTTATGATCTCCAGCATCATAAAGTTGAAAAGTAAAAGTAACTACTTCCACAAGCAGAAGAGTGGAATCACTGTACCAAACTTTCATTGTGTGATATCTAACCTTCCCAAAGCCCAACTAAAAGAGCACCTGAGTTATGAAGTGGAGCACCAGTTAGTGATCATCGTTATATTTTGTTAAATAGTACAGGGATTGGGAAAGAGTGGGTTGTAGGAGTTGGAGTTCAGTGGGGAGAAGGGACAGAATGGCAACAAAACCCATTGCATGCTACCCTCATTCCAGTCTTTTGTATAGAAATTTTGAAAGATGTGCATGCTATATATTAGGGAGGAGACAAGGAAATAAATTCTAATGCTAGTAGTAAATGGCTGATTTTGTTTTGTAGTTTTGCTACTGCTTTTAAGATGATCATTAATCTGTAATTTGCGACTTGCAATCCTAATTCTTTTTGTCTCAATCAGATCCAGAACTCTTTAGATTTTCCTACTCCTACTAATTTACGGAGGATTTTTTAAAATACATCTTAGCTGTGGAGCTGCAGCTACATTTATTTTAAAGAAGTAGTATGCTGCTTCTTTAGGTACGGTCATGTCTGTGATTAAAAGCTCTTCACATATGCATCCATCTCCTTTAGTTGTTCTGTTGCTTCATTTGAAAATAACAGCAGCTATCAAAGTAACAAAAGGCTAGGTTGTACTCCTAAGGGAAGTAATTATAGCAAAGCAGAGCAGAAGGTAAAATTATTATTTGTAAGCTATTTTACTATGCTGTACCCAATATTTATCACAGTATTACTGAAAAAGCCATAAACTTAATGTAGATTATGGAATGTAATAATAAATGAACGTATAAGGCAATGGAAAACTGGAGTTTCACTAGACTTGAAATAAATACACTCTTACACTAGTTCAGCCACGCTGGAGAAATTTTCCAAGACTCAGTAGGGACCTTTTTTGCTTCACATGAATAAATGTTAGATTGGTCCACGGATGCACATACTGAACTTCAATTGGTTATTTCTGTAACTGGGTGTTTGTTTTTAGGACTTAGTATATCTGAATGGGAAAAGTTGCATAAACCAGAAATATGTGCAATAATTTGCACACTGCAATGTGTAGACCATCCATCAGCTCAAACCCTCCAAGTCTGGCATCTCTTTATATGAAAGGTTTAAATATTAGTGGGACTTTGCACATCTATATTAACCTGCAACATGGTCTTGATTGTGGTAATAACTAGGCCATAAACATGTCGCTCGTCTGCATTTTTTTAGCTGAGCACATATCTACTTATGCCCTAAACATGATCCAGCTCTGTGATTTGTACTTGCTAAGTTATGTTCCCATTGCTCACTCCTCTCCTTTCTGGATTGCCAATCACACACAAAGATATAGTATCAATTAATCAGTTTCCTGAAAACATGAATCTCATACAGTCATCATCATGCAAATGGAAAATCTCATATAACTTGTGTTACACAATACACTTGTACTGATTTAACAGGTGTTAAGAATTCACATCTCATGATTTTCTCCATTATCGCTTCTGTGAACTCATGAAAACACATTACTTATGAAAGGCACAAGGCATCTGTCAGACCACATACATTATGCAGACATGTCTGAAGGATTGTTCCCTAATCATCTGCAAAAACTAAGGCCTTTCTGCTGTTCCGCTTGAAGGCAACGGGCGAGATTCATCAATATGATTTCAGCCTTTACACTGCCCATGTGATGCCTCAGGACCATACATAAATGGCATAAATTATAGCAGTTCCTAGGCTCGTCTAACTAATTCCAGAGTTGGCATAGATCACCCCTCACAGTCCGAGAGCTCTAACCATCTCCCTGAAGGCTCTCCCCACTTCTCTTCATTGAGTGGAACTTGGACGGAGGGGAGAATCTGGCCCATGTAGTTGAAAGAGAGAAGAATTAGACCTAATGGTTTTGCTTTACAGGTAGTATTTTTAGAGAGAGGAGAATTCTTGGTAATATTTGTGAATAGAAAAGTTTCCGTAGGTTAGGTGCCTGATACAAGGAGATATAAGAGAGAGGTGTTTAGGTGACCTTTCGCATTACATCCAACTGTTATTTGTGAGCACAGCTCTAGCACGAGTCGCAACCAGTATTCCCAATTAAAGATGGGAAGTAGGGGTAGGTGTATTTCCTATTATGTAGACATGCACTGATACTGAAGAAGCCACATTAATATTGATCAGGGAAGTCTTAATTTGTGCTCCTGTTCCATGTTCCTCAGACAGTCTAATATAGTGCCCTGGGGGTTTGCTTTGTTCCCACATACATACACTGAATGTTGGCTGGAAAAGCTGCAGGTTTTGAGGTACATTATCATACCTACAACCCAGATTTTGGTGCAGAGACCCTTTGAAGACTCCAATCTGTATACCAGTGAGTGCTCCAGATCCGCAATGTGGATCAGTTGGGAACATATATCTCTTATAGTCGATAAAGAAAGAAAAAATTATAAATGTGAGCCAGCTTAAGCCTATATGCTATTTGGAAAAACAGCATAATGATTCATATGCTAATATCTGCTGCTAACTGATACTTTAATACATATTTGCCAGATCATTTTAGTAAATAGTCACACTAACTATTCATTTTAATTGTCTTATTCATTGATTTAAAATAAATTAATAAATATTATTTAAAATAAATATTAAAAAATAGTGTTTCCTTTAATTTTGCTGCACGATTAACACTTCACTATATAATATATGAGCAACTTCAGTGACTGATGTGTTCATTACATTTGGTGGCGTATGATAACAAATATATGCATCATAAAATAACACAGAAAAGATGCATTATATAATGCACTCATCACACTTAATTTTTGTATTCTATATAAATACAGTGGCATATATGTGCCTGTCTGAATATTTCATAATTATATATTCCAACTTCAGAAGCTCTTTGCTGAAAGACATGTATGTGCACTTAGTGTTCATGTCTGTTTATACTGAAAATATTTCCAAACAACTGTAATGCAACTTATCTATTAATAGCAAAAAGTCCATTTACGTTGCACTTAAGCAATGTGTGTTATATAAGAATAATGTGTGTCTTTCAGATCTCAAGATTCTAAACATTTTTGTATATAGTTTGAATCAAAATCTATTTGATACCCATTAAGTATGTTTGCACAGTGTTGTTATAGCAGAAGATATATTTTAACTTCAGAAATCTTACCAGTGGCCTCCACAGAGTCAGGCTTGCTAGATCTGAACTTTTAATACTGCAAACAGTAAAGGATTCAAGGTGTATGTTTCCAGAGGGGGGCAGCATTGTATCAAAAAAGAAAAACAAGACAGGAATAGGCAGTTTGTCTGAGCTCTGTGCTTGTAATTAAACTGTTCACTATGAGGGAAGCAGATCGTGTCTCAAATCAGACTAATAAATCTGTGGGTTAATAACACGTTAGTCAGATCAGTATGCCCCATAATCACTGATGTTGATCCATTTATCTCTTTTTACACAGTATATTGATTTAAGCAAGAATTCATCAAAGAAGAACCTTTCATAAAACTCTGCTTGATATTTTATCCTGATGACTATGCTGTTGTTAGTAATTTCCCCAGTAGAATTAACTATTATCGTTATAATTTAAAATATTCTTGAAAGGTCACCTTTTGTGTTTTCGTGGCATTTCTTATTACTGGCTACCTAATGAATTGCAAGAAGAAGGCTGGTGCTACTGAGATTGTAGGTGACTGAATCTGCTGACAAATGACTGCAAAACACAGGCTTCTGGGGCTTGTCTGGCCTTGGTTTCTTCTCTCTCTCACTATTACAGGAATTCTTTTTCCTTCAGTCAGGCAGGTGTTTATGTGCACTTACTTACCTTGTCTCGGAGGGCTCAGACTTCCTTATTTCAGAGGGCCATTGCAGTTGATGGAAAATCATCTTTATTAATTCTGCAGAACAGGGAATATGCAGTATGACAGATTCTGATACACAGTTTAAAAAAAAAAAAGAGGGAGGCAATTATATTGTGTTGAAAATGTATTGCTTCTGATATTTACATGTCAAGGATTTGTAAACTTGTAAAAACTTCCTAAATATATATTTAAAAAAAATATATTATACTAGAAGCTTCTCAATAAAATAGATTGTAGAGCAATTTCAAATGCTGGCACTCACTTTCTACTGAACTATATCCCTCTTACTTTTCTCCAGTTCATAAAAGCTTACTTATATTGTCAATATTTCCATAATATTAAAAATGAGATGGATGCAAACAAGTATTTTTAAGAGTAACTAATGCAACCTCTGTGGTTTCTTTTCTTGTTTCTTTGTGATGGGTGCAAGGGATGGTGTGAGGGGAAACAACCTACTGTTACTTCAGTAGAATTACTAGGTTAAAATTTCCAGACCTGCTGGTTGGCTTCATTTTGTAATGAGAACAATCCAGTCTGAAATGGATGGTGTGGCAATCAGATCAGATGATTTTCATTTTCAGACTTGTACTGCAAGGAAGGATGATCAAAGCCACTGTGAGAATAAATTTGTGACACTATTGCTACTATAAGCCTTTGCTTTCAAATGGCTTAGGCCTCAGCAATAAAATCCTACTTGGACAAGAAATCAGCTAGATGGAGCTACATTTGCATAACTTTCAACATCATATGCACTTGTAAGAAATATAAAATGAGTTTGTGGAAACAGAGATACCATTAAAACAATGAGAGTTCTGTGGCACCTTAAAGACTAACTAATTTATTTGGGCATAAGCTTTCGTGGGCAGAAACTCACTTCACCAGATATCGTTGTGTACAAAGTAAACATGCAGCCATGGAAAATATGGCTCGTGTATGAATGCACAACTTCAATGAACCCCTATCTAAATCATGCTATTTTTGCACAAGATAACAATTTGTACAGAGTGGGTGAAATTGTGATTATAATCAATGGAAAAATCCATTGGCAGGATTTATTATAATCAGACAAATGTAGGGAAATAATAAGTATGGGTAAATAAAACTTGTGGAAATGGTATTCGTGTGAAAAGTCATACCCAATGTGCTCATGCCAATGCCTTGGAAGTCTGTCATGGAATACCATATGACCAATCACTAAACTCAGATATTGCAGCCCAAATATCAAATGCCAAGTGAATACTCATATTGAATAGTACTCAAGCAACCCATATGTTGCAGTTTATTTGCCCAGAGCATTAACTGAGCAGACTCAAATAGTGGCCAGATTCATGAATGTCCTGGTCTGTGGAAGGACAATTCATGAAAAGAAACTAAATGTATTGATGTTGTTGTAATAAGGATCAAGTTTTAGGTAAAGCAATACGAGAGAACGTTTTAAAATCTGTGCAAGATTTAGAAAGTCTGATACGTAGGATCCCCACATGCAGTGGGGAAAATCACATCATGTGCAACCTTTGTGCGACAGGCTCAATGAAAACAGTAATTTACCGTTGCTATTATAAGGAGAATGAGTCAATACATTTGTTTTCTACAGATACACAAACATAGAGGCAAGTCATGCATGAAGTGTATTTTAATCCTTGCAAATTTTATAGCACATTTAAGAGCGATAAAGCCAAATGTATGGTGCAAGGAAGGGACAAAAGCTACAGAAATGCCAGGGAAAGGGGGACTGATATGAACTGTGTAAAAGAAAAAGGTGATGCTTTCCCCCAATATAGCCACATTTGGCTCCTCTGCGGTCATAGGGCATGAGGCCACCTACTTTAGAAGTGAGGGGAAAAACAACTCTACGTGGAATGTGCCATGGAATGTGTACTGTTCAGACACCATTAGACAGGACTGTGTTGCTCAGTTCATTGGGCAGGGATGAAGGAGGTGCAGGAGAAAGGTAGCTTTACACAGTGATGGTTTTTCTCATATTCTGAGGCCATACAAGAGTCCTGGGAAACAGAAAATAGCTGATGGGGGAGATACGTGGGTCATTGGCTTCTATTTAAAGAAAATGAAACTAAACTTGAGAGAACTGGATGCATGCTAATATTCTGTGAAAATCACAAGATAGGTATTAGGCCTGTGCTTTGTCACTGAAATCAGTGGGTGTCTTGGATGCATGAACAATACATGATTGCACTTGCGACGATGCAGTGTATACGTGATTGCTATAAAAAATGTGTACTAATGTGGTCTCAAATCGTACTGCATGGTTATTATGATTTTTGAAATACAAGTAACTTTTTCACATTGGCAAATATATATCTACTTATGCCCTTCACAAGATCCAGCTCTGTGATTTGTACTTGCTAACTTATGTGCCCATTGCTCACTCCTCTCCTTTCTGGATTGCCACACAAAGATATAGTATCAATTAATCAGTTTTCTGAAAACACGAATCTCGTACAGTCATCATCATGCAAATGGAAAATCTCATATACCTCGTGTTACACAATGCACTTATATTGATTTAACAGGTGTTAAGAATTCACGTCTCATGATTTTCTCCATCATCACTTTGTGAACTCATGAAAAATCATTAGTTATGAAAGGCACAAGGCATCAGTCAGACCACATACATTATGCAGACATGTCTGAAAGATTAACGTTCTCCGTTAATGGACTGGTCTATACATTTTTGTTAATTTTTGTCCACATAAAGGCTCAGCCAAAAATTCTTGAAGGAAACCTGTTTGGCTGTTCTTAGTAATAAAAATCTGAAACATGGGACCGATCTGGATGTGTTAAAAGATTTTTTTGTATATGTGCCCAGAATCTTTAAAAATTGATTGTATAGAACAGCAATAAACACTAATGGGTGTGGAAACAGTAGTTCCTTTGTCCTTTTTTAAAATAGTGGATTTCTATTTATAACCAGTGAGCTATTGAACATGTATGTTTGTTCTGATTGTTCAAAATGTTCCCGAAGTTTTATGTATTCAGGTTCACTGCCAATGTCTGATTGATTTATTTCTCAATGAATTTCAGTCCATGAACTAAAATATTTGTCTACTTGGACTTATTTTTTTTAGCCCATAAACTAGAGCAGACTCCGTGCTACTGCATTTTAATCCATGCATTGAATTACTGTTTGCAGAACAAAGATGCTGTGTCAGATTCATCCCTGGTGTAACTCCATTGACATTAGCTATATCTGACTCTGTTAAAGTCAATGAGGGTATACTTGAAGGTGAATTTGACTCAATGGGCCTGATTCTCTCCATTTACACCTGAGAAAAGATGGAGTAACTTGCCACCAACATTAGTGTTCTACAGCCACATTGCCCTATTGGCACAGGTGCAGATGACTTGCATTGGAAAATTGGGCTAAAAAACTAGTGTTTACACAAAAGGAAATTTGCACAAAGCCACATTTTTAGACTGACAGAAAATCATGAATGCAAAGGAGTTTGAGTGAAATATATATCACAACCTAAGCGCAATAAGCCATCCAATTAACCAGTTTCTTGAAGTGTTTTTGTAACAGGCTCGGAAATGTTAAGTAGGTACTGCTCATTCATCGAGGCCACCTAGATATATGAAAAGAGGGAATGGCTCCCTAGAAAGAGGATCTGAGGTGTGGGCTGAGCACACTGGAGGAAGGAATCTACCGGCAACCATGTCTGGGGAAGATAGTTTAAGCCGAACTTTGTTATTTCATTATTAATTTCTGTGTTAAGAAAAAAATAAACTCCAGTTTGGAGATGAGTTTGGACTCCGCATAGAGTGTGGACTATTTTTTAGAGCAGAATGAAAAAGGCATGGGCTCACTGACCCCTTTTGCTTAAACATTCAAAGACAGATGGCATATTTCTCATTTAAAAGCAGATCGCAGCCATAGGAGTTTTTTTCAGGTCTTGTGAGACTTGCGTATGCAAAATCCTATTGTGGTAAAATACTAAAGTTATAGTTAAGGAAACCCACTAAGTGAGGAAATTCAGAGCACAACTCATATCCTTCATTCAGTTTTTGTTTCTTAATCAGGGAGTTTCAGAACAGGGTGATCTTATATATCCTAATATTTTTAGCACTCAAATACAATGGATTTAGGTCAGAATGACGTCTTTACCTGTTAATTTCTTTACTTTTTCTCAGTTTTAGTAAGAGGTGGAACCTTTACATTTTTAATGCATTTTTAAAGATACCATTTGATTTTCTATTTTCTTTATTTGTACTAGAAGCAGAAGTAGTATTGGACACTTCCCTTGACATCATATTCTTTCCATTGCATGAGAAAATAGAACTGAAATGTCAGTGGAATATGGCATGGAAACATCAGATGACATTTTAAAAGCTATTAGAAAGTGAATGATAAGTAGAGAATTTTTCAACAAAATGTTTTCATGTCTGAAAATGACAATCATCAATACCCAAACTTTCCTAGGAACATGCCAATTTCAACAAAACTTTTGTCAGGAAATGTTTCTCAAATATGAATGGAATTTCTGGTCTCCAACATCCCAGATGAGTACCCTAACCACTGGGCTACTGGCTATTCAGTACCAGGGCTCTCGCTTGTCATATATATATTTTGAAAAGTCTTGATTTTATACTAATACAGAACAAATTATGAAACTTCTGAATTGTTTTTCGACTAGACCTAATCACAAGCATTTTGATCACCTTCCAGACTGTGTGTAACATTGCCCCTTCCTGCTTAGCTACCTTGTCTCTGACCATGGTTTTTCTCTACCTTCTTTACTCCACTAATGATGCCAGTCTCATTGCCCTGTTAGTCTGTTTCCACCACAACTCCCTCTCCAGGCCTCCTTCTACACTACCTTTTATGTGTAGAACAGTCGTCATGAGTTGGACTGGAAAATCCACTATGTATTATGTCATAAGAACATAAGAATGGTAATATTGGGTCATCTAGCCCAGTATCCTGTTTTCTGACAGTGACCAATGCCAGGCGCTTCAGAGGGAATGAACAAAATAGGTAATCATCAAGTGATCCATCCCTTTTCACCCATTCCCAGCTTCTGGCAAACAGAGGCTAAGGATACTTCAGAGCATGGTTTTCCATCCCTGCCCATCCTGGCTAATAGCTAATTTCCTACAGCTACTGATGTAATATGATTACAATAAGTGTGTAGTTCTCAAAATCTGACAAGTTGTTTCCATATTTCTAGGTGGCAGGCACTAAAAGCCAGAAAAAAATAAAAATGGTTTGTGCCTTAGGACATAGTACTTGATTATCATAGTGCTAGTCAGCTAAACAAATTTAAACCAAAAATGTATTAAAAATTGAGTTCTGTGCTGACTCTTTATACCCACTGTTGTAAATCTGCTGGGTTTTTATGGCTGAGTTATAAACCGCTAACAAGTGAGGCTGTAACTTGAGCTGTGTGAATATATAAGACAAACTAAAACCATGCAAAACTCAATTAGCTTCAGGTTTTACCAACCAAAACTGAGCTCAGGTTTTCAGACAGGTTTGGTGAGGTTCACAAACCTTTCTGTAACCTGGGCAGATGTTAAGATAAAACTGGGACAAGGTTTTTCACCCATTCCAGGCTATTAATTATTTCCCCAAGTGACCCCATTACAACCGTAGACCCAGGACTCTCTTCTGGACTTGCTGATGAGCTATTTCGCACCTTATTGCTAATACCTGATGTTTGGCTACACTTAAAATGCACTTACTTACACTGGCATCATGACTGTAATTATGCTCAGTTATATGGATATTCTTCCTCCTTGATCATCTTTTTTTTGGCCATTTATCTATTTATTCTGTCAGCTAATTGGAATGAGGTGGAAGAGATTAAATTAATAGTAGCTGGCTCTGCTGGCCAGCCTCAAAATTAGGTCTCAGGAGTTGTTCCACTGACTTCAGTGGCCATTGATTCAGGCCTAAAATGATTAGCCCTTGAACAAGATTTTGTTCCAGTCACAAAATCTGAAGCTCTAAACATTAAGTGAACTCAATATTTCTTAATTGTAAGCTCTTTAAGTTGAGACATATCTTCCTTCGTCTCTGTATAATGTCTAGCACAATGAGGTTCATTCCTGATTTTGGCCTTGGGATGCTACCAAACCAGAAATAATAAATAATGTAGCTCTTTGTCTTACACCAATGTCCTATTCTGACACCAGCATTGCTGCTCTGCTAAGCTGCAGTAGATACCCAGGGCTTTGCAGGTTGGCTTCCCAGTGGAGGAGACATGGAGTCAGGATATATTCTGAGTGTCATTTGTTTCTCTCTCTCTCTCTCTCTCACACACACACACACACGTATGTTCTGGAACAGAGGTCATCAAACAGCATGTAGGGCATTCCCTTCTTTCTGGAGTCTGCCAGCACCAATGCAGACAGCAACTTTGCCTCAAGAATTTGACTCTAATCAGAGACCAAGGCAGAGAGAGAACTCCCTTGTTGCTTACACAGCTCCCTTTCCAAGGTCCACTACCTCTACAGAAAACATTATATAACAGCACACTAACAGCACAACTCGACTTCTCAAGGCTGAACATTTGTTCGCTGGCTAAGAAAATTAAATTTGGAAGACTATGTGGAACACTGCCACCTGGTGAAACTTCCCATAATTACAGCAGCCATTAAATGTGTGTTTATTTTATTATGCATTTTTTCTATACATCTATAAAAACTAAAGTGTGCTGCTCTGATATCTGACCTTCTCTTTCCTCTGTTATCTTGATTGACCCTCCCTGATGGCAATGTATCTACCTTCAGAAATCTTTAAAAGACCAACAGAAACCTAAATCAGTGGCAGTCCTTGTACCATATCACTATGTGGTTCTGAGACCTCACTTAGTTGATTCTAACTTAATAACATTTCTGAAAGTTAGAAAAAAAGTGTAATAGTTGAACAATACTCACATTGTTCTAAAAAAAATAAAGTGGATCAGAAAATGCACATATAACAAATTTAATGTGCAGGAATGGGAAATAACAAATGATTAGCTAGCTAAAAGCATCTGTTTTAAACTGCAATATACTGGATTCCTAAACTGATATCTTAGCAAGAGTGTCATTATGTAAAGGCCATCAGAAGTTTATTTTCTTAGTATTTCATTTTTATTGGTGTAGATTTGGGGGGAAAAAAAAAAAGATGAACACCCTACTACAAAAGACTTTATTGAGTTCATTGCAAAAAGTGCAGCTCTTTGTCTGAAAGGATGTAATTTCTATTTGGGAGTTTTAAAAGTATTAAATTAATAAGAAATTCAGGGGAAATTGAAGGCTCTTTATATGCTTATCTAAAAGTATCCTGCCCACTATGCTGATGTATCATTTGAGGAAGTGAGTTTTTATAGAAATGATGTAATGCCAGCATTTCTTACTGTCACTTTAACACTCTTTCTCAGAATACATCCATGAATGGACAGGAGTGTGAGAAGTGACATGATGACACCCATGCAGGTAAGCAAAATAGATTTGGTGGGACTCTGCAGGGGTAGATGCCCCTTAAGCATTCATGTAAGTGTACTTAGTGCTGGATTGGCAGTCATGGAGACTGGGGTAGATCCTCAGATGGTGTAAATTCAGATCTGCTCCTGAAGTCATATTCTTTTCCAAAGACAGGTGCAATCACAAGCAGTGGCAATGCAAGCTTCCTCACACTGTCCACATTTACCAAGTGCCTTATCTCCTGACATAAAGAGACCTCCTCCTGGGGTAGAGGAAAAATATTCTCCATGCCCTCTGTAGTCCTTGGCCAATGAAGACTGCCAAAAAGGATGATTTCAAGCACTTTCATTGTTCAGGATGAAGCTTTATATTGAAGTAATTTCCATACGTTATATACAAGTCAGACTAATAATCCATCTTTTCAAGATGTATTCGGGGCACTGTTAGTCTAAGAATTCCAGCTGAACCAATTGCATAGTTGTATCTCTAGAATTGCCTATCTCTGTTCAGTTTGCATAAGAATAAAATGTTAATAGGAGTTTAAATTGCCTGAATAAAGACTGCAAGACCTAAGTTGATTAAATAGTTTCATAACAAAAAAAAACAAAAAAGAATGATCAAAATAAAAGGAAAAGAGACCATAGAAGTAATTACAAGAATGATAAAGATCATAAATAATGCAGGGTTCCAGACTGGTTTTCCCTGCTCTGAATGAAAGGGAGAATTAACATCATAAACAACAGTAGCCATTGACAATGATCAGGTATGGCATGATAGAATTAAGTTAATTATCTTTATTTTTTAATAAATCTATGTTCCTGTGGGAATTAGGTGCTTTTGAAATCCCATTTGGCAGCTGTTTGCCTCTTTAAGGCACCTCAATACCTTTAAAAATTTGGCCTAGCTTCAGCAATAAAGAAGGAAGGGGATGGATAGGCAAGGTGCAAGTACATATCCTTCCTTTCTAACTCACCTAATCTGTTAGGAAACAGAGGGGACACCCTCTGATCCTATCCTATTTATACTGATTGAAAGAATGTATAATGGTAATGAACTTAATGCCATGGTCCAGCAAATACTTGAAGCCAATGGAACTACTCATGTGCTTAGAGTTAAGCACGTTCATAAGTGCTTTGCTGGATCCAGGCTTATATTTTTCAGCTTTGTTTCCTGAGGAATCATCCATCACCTGTCTTAATACCCTTTTCATATCTATGAAAACCACAGGCAGTGGTTGGTGGTTCCTTTTTCTGGAGCTCTTAGACGCTAAATCTGACATCAGTGGTATTATTTCCTGCCCCAAAACCGCAATGGCTCTTCAGCAGAACAGACTGATTCTGTGTTGTCCTCTCTGATAACTTTATTGTGAGTATCATGATATTTGGTATTTGTTTTAAGGCCCAGCTCTTGGGAACAAGTTAATACATCAGAATTTCAGCTTTCATTTATAAAAAAGGCATGGCTCTAATCCTCATTGCTGCAAAAAAAGCCTGAAAACACAAATTGAGTGCACCCTGAAGGCTCAGAAGACAAATAAAAATACCTCAATGTTGATTAATTTTTAAATCTCATGATTTCCACTTATGATTTTATAGGGCTTGACTCATGATTTTTGGATGCTTGGGGATGGCAGTGCTGACAATCATCTGCCTGGATCTCAAGAAATCTGTGCGCTTAGGGGCAGATCACATTGTCTTGTGCACAGGGTGGGGACAGTCCATTTTGCTGATGGAGGAAACTCCATGAGTTGATACCTAAAGAACTACAAATCCCCCATATATACATACCTTGCAATGTGGAGAATTTGGCCAACAGTTGTTTACCTGCCTCTTCAAAATATGTTTAAACTCTTGGTCTGCACACATTGGAAACATTTTCCTCAGATGCACGGGAGTATTTTACTGCTTGTGTGTAACTCAGTGTATGTCACCAGCGTACATAGAGGTGTTTACATAGTTTAAATGTCACATTTCATGAAGTGTTGGGCACTGTCCACTGTCTTGTCTTTTTTAATGGTGGTATTGACAAACAAGAAGAGCCTTTATCCTCCTCAGTCTCCCATTTCTTTGTTCTTTGACGATGTGGTTAAGTATAAGACAGCACCTGTTTCTTGAGCCCAGCTAGACTTGGTCTCTACTTCATACCTCAGCTGCTGTACTTTCATTTTCATCTTGCTGACTGGTATATCTTCTATGAGGGTGCAAATTATTTCTTCCCTGTGGATAAAACTCTTGATGTATTTTAAGTAGCACTTAGAAGCATTAGGCTGTGTTCTGTTGTTTTGAGTTTGTCACTTCTCATGTGTCCTTTCCTTTTCCTCTCCAAAGTGCAGGAACATGGTCTAGTGACTCTAGTACATTACAGGTATTGTCAGTGCAGATGAAAGTCATCTCGCTAACAATGTTCACAAGAATGAGCAGAGAGAAAACAATCAGTGCTAAACATAAACACTTTTGTGGCAAAGCTTTCTGCATATTATTTTTTAAAGTCTAATTGCTGCACTTCACATCCACCAGATGTTTCTAACCCCCGTGCCAGAGTCCCATTTGATGCCTATTACAGCTATTAATGAAGGGGAAAGAGTTACTAAGCAACTTACTTATTGGATTAATTATTTACAACAACAATTTCATAATGCCATGCATGTGTTGTGTAGAAGCAGCGTAAACCAGCTTTGCAAGACATATGCTGAAGTGCACCCAGGTATCTGAGAGCAAGAGCAGATCCATAGGATGCAATTTTCAAAATGCACTCTTAAAATTTTGCTGGTCAGTTTTGTGTGCACAAATCCTGCCTTTGCATTTTCACACTGGAAAGTTGGATAACCTACTCCCCAATTCGATGTTAATTTTAATGTGAAAACAGATTTTCTGAATACACATTATGCACAAAATTGTGGGAACAATTTTACAACTGGAGTGGAAGCCAGTTGAAAATTTGAAAATGTAGCCCTTAGTGGGCAAGCACAGTAGATGCAGTACACATATCAATAGACCCTAAACAAAGAAAAAATACTGAATTCAGCCCCAATTTTATACCATGTAAATAATCCAAGAATTCCAGTTGTCCTTGATGTAAACTGTAATACATTATAACTGTCACTTACTTTGATTTATTATTTGTTTTGCCATAGTGCCTAGGAACTCCAGTCTTGGATTGGGACCATATTGTGCACAGAACAAAAAGACAGTTCCCACCTCCCCCCACAAAAAGCTGCCAAGTGTAAGACCAGGGCCAACAGATACAGAGAGATGGGAGTACACGGAAACATTGACACAAGACAGACACGGGCTGCAGGGAGGAGGATAACATACAAGAGAGTAAACTCATCATGTCAATTCTATGATTTTTTTTTGGGGGGGTGGATTTACTTTGGAGGGGAAGAGAAGAGAAGGGGAGAGGGTGAGGCGTGAAGAGGGTAAGAGGTGCACGTGAGGAGATAACGAGGGAGGAAGAGGACAGGATAAGGGGAGGTTTGGTGCAAACAGCAAATCAGCATAGTGTAGAAACAGAACAATTTTCCGTTTTGACTGGAATGTCCAGAGGTCCCTGCTTTGGTTACTTCTGTTCCTAGGCTGAACTCTATGGCTGGCTCCTCTGCAGATTTTCCACAAGCCCCATGGTGAAGGAGAATTGCTTGATAGTTCTCAAGGGCTCCAAGCTCCATTACAATCTTTTGGTTAAAAAGAAGTGTGTTTTGTAAAATTCCACTAAGAAAAATATTTGTTGTAAGGTAATGTAAAGTTGCCTTGTTTTATATCCTATGCAGCACTGGAAATTTTGCATGCAATTGATTACAAAAAAAAAAAAAAGAAAACAACAAAAATAGTTGTGCTGATAATCCGTTCAGCTAGTGCTTCTTATGTAATCATTGTATTAATAAATTAGACTGTGTTAGAAGAACCTTCTCTGATTACTTATTATTGGAAGACTAAAAGCCAGGAGAATAGTGAAGCAGAGAGCAGCTAGGAAAGCAATTGCCAGTTGTTAGTTAAAAGAATTGCAGTAATGATATTATCTACAACTACTGACTCTGCACAATTATTCATAACATTACTCTGAAAATGAAGAGGAAAATATGAAAGGGGAGGTAAAGCATGTTCTAGTTATTAAAGCAAAGACTGGGAGTTAATGGATTGTTGTTCCCATTTTCAGCTCTGCCATAGACTTAATGTATATCCATGGATAAGCCATGTAATCATTCTGTGTCACAGTTTCCCTCTCAGTAAACTAAGAATAATATTTATCAGGTAAGGGTGCTGTGAGGTTTAATTCATGAATGTTTCTAAAACACATTCTGATTTTAAGATGGAAGAGAGAAGTTTTATTTGTTTATTGCTTCTTAGTCAATAATTTGTGGTTAAATAAAGTGGTTATGGATTCAGTTAAATAATGTAAACTATTCAAGATTCAGTACGAGATCTCTGTGTACCCCCCCGAATAATAGGAGGAGAGCTCCGTTATTGCAGACACTCCACTTGGAAAGCATTGTGTTGTGCCTGAGTTATACAAGGCTTTGAGAACAGTGTTTAATACTGCATATTATGTGCTGCAATACCGTAGGACTAAGGGTTGAGACAAACATTGCACGTCAACTGCAATTACCATAAGATGTGCCTTGCTTTTGACAGTTTGTATCACATTTAACCTTTCCATAAGTCTACTTTTGTCTTTCTGTGTTAATGTACATGCAATAAATGCACTTACTGTACATTGACTCACGTATGCAAGTCTTGTTCTCTATATACTTTTATCAAAGTCATATCCCAATCACTTTTTACTAGTAAGGATCCAATAAAAACATTTTAGAAGCTGGGTAAACTTTCATACCATTGTAATGGCACTAGTAACCTATTTGCTTCCAAAGGTGAGCCACAGTCCTAAAGGGATTTAATTTAACTTATCAAATTAGCAATAAGTTTCTCAGCAGCCGCTATCTGTGGTCTGTTACAAGAAGGACTCTTGGGTTGAGGTGCTCGCTGGTGATGAAGCTATGCTCTTGTCATTAAGGCTGCCCCTTTGTATCTGGCTGTGGCACTTTGACATGCATGCCTCCTTTGAAGACCTCGCTCCATTTTGCCAATATACTATAGGAGCAATATTACTGCAGCTACCCCTTTTCATTGTCTGCAGATGCATCAAACAAAGAGAACAGAGCATAGACGGAAGTTGCCCTTAAGACACAATATATTAAATATGATGGTCAGGAGAAATTTGAAATATGAAACCAGTGGGAATGCAATAAACTTTCAGCTCAAAGCTAAAAGGTCACTGCACATATGACAAGGAAAATACACACATATGGTGTGCTGTTTATTAACAGTGTGAGTTACAAAATAAGTGCCTAACTTTGGATATCTGGCCAATCATAACTACATGCACATATTTGCATGAGCCTAGTTTATGCACACATACAGCCATTGTGCCTGCACAAATCAGGTATTTGCTTGCACATGGCCACCCAGGTGCCTACATACCTTACTTCTGGAAAGACAAGGTGGGCGGGGTAATAATTTTTTATTGGACCAACTTCTGGTTGGTGAGAGACACAAGCAGTTGGGCTTACACAGAGCTCTTCTTCAGGTCTGGGAAACTTAGGGCAGGTCTACATTGTTTCACTGTGCTTCTGCCCCTGGCCCCGTTCCAGGCCCCGGCCACAGCTCCAGCTCCTGGGGTGGTGGTGGCATGGGTATCACTGCTCTAAGCTGATGGGAGCGAGCTTTTCCATTGGCTTACTCCATTTCTGTGAGAGGTGGTAGCTATGTCAGTGGAAGAAACTCTCCTGTTGACATAGCACTATCTACATGGGGATTTAAGGTTGGTATAACTATGTTGTTCTGGAGTGTGGGTTTTTCACACCTCTGAGCAATGTAGTTATATTGAAGTAAGAGTGTAGGGTAGACCTGGCCTAACTCAAGAGTGTCACAACTAAATACAAGGTGGAACAGATTGTTTAGCATGAATAGTTTACACATATTTCAAAGGACCATTTAAGGTGAAGTGATCTGTTAACACCTTTTAGTCATAGAGAGGAAAGGAAGGTGGTGGGGGGAAGCAACGGGAAGGGTAATTGTTAGTGGATTATATATAGTTGTAATAAGGCCATAAATTATTTTTCCCTTAAGTCTATTTTTGTCTGTATTAATGTACACACAATAATACACTTACTGTACATTGACTCATGCATACAAGATCTAGTGCAAGTCTTGTATTTTCTATATATGCTATTATCAAAGTCATATCACAATCATTTTTTACTAGCAAGGGTTGAATGAAGACATTTCAGAAGTAGAGAAGTCACAGATAGAGATGGATAAACGTTCATACTGGTTACTGCATTTATAGCTTATTACAACAATCTATAACATATTAACCCTCCTCCCCCCTCCCAGCTTATTCCCCTCTCCTCTTTCTTTTCTCCCTGTTGTGCGGAGAGCAGGGAGAGGAAGGGATGTTAATGGGCCACTTCACCTTGAATGGTCTCTTGAAGGTATACAACAAAGTAAGGGCCTAAGTAGATGTTTATGAGTGAGGACAATAATGCCTAGGAAGGAACATACTCAGCCTATATACAATATCAGTGTGAGGAAAAAGAAATACAAATTGTGAAATAAATTAATAATCATTTCCCACTAGTATTTCAACCAAAGGAAATTTATTTACTTTACCTTAGAACAGAGCTTAATTGTATCCAGTTCTTCAGGGAAGCATGATCTAAAGGCCTCTGCTAGCCTCCTGACCACATGAAATAAGTTGATGGGATCATACTCAAGGAATCCAAATCAATTCTGCTCTAACTTATGTGAACCAACACACTCAGTTTGAAATTTGAAAAGAAAAAAAAAAAAACCAACAAAAACTTTGCCACCGATGTTTTGCATACATCTCTGGAGTGAAAAATTGTTTACATGAAATTTCAAATTTCTGTGAAACTTAGTAAATTGGCAACAATTCTATGAGCATTCTGTGAACTCAATAGCAGGCAAATTTTGATGAAAACATTTTGCTGCAAATATTTGGCTGAGTGCTAGTAGCACATATCCCCCTGAGGACTGGTGTACCCACATAATCGTGATCATGATAGGTGGTTTGACATTCTGCTCTCATCTCACAGGTGCTGTTTTTGTTTTATGGCTGTAGTATTCCCAGAACAACCATTTCTAGGGCAATGCAGTCGAAGGGAATTTTATCACAATGCTACATACACTGAAATATTGTCTTCAGTGATAGGATGGGAAGGAAGTGTGGCAAACATTTGACTTAGCAGTCAAAGCTGTGTACTGCATGAACACATTGGAATCTCTCTGTTTCAGAACAATCTGATCATTTTTTTCCTGTCATTTTGGCATAGCTTGTTTTTTTTTCCTCTGGGAAATACCAGTTTTGAATAAAAGATTTGTTTTTAGCATCTAGTATTTCAGTGAGATAGATTGAAAACAAATGGAATGTAAAACTAATATAAGAAACTGCTGCAGGAAGAGAAAGGAACAAGTAGTTTTGAAATATATTAAAATAACTGCAGCTGTTTCTGCAATGCAAGGCATTTTTCTTTGCAAACTTCACCCTTATTCCCTGCCCCTGCAGTTAGTGGGCAAAAAAAAGTTTGTTTGACTCTATTGAGAGTTCTTCTAGTTTAGACTAAAAGGTGACAAATGAGTATTGTACTTCTCCTGTGGATATTTATTTAGATGTATCCAGTTCAAGAAAGTGTTTAAACATGTTATATCCCTGTTCAGGAAAGCCGTTATGCCCATGCTTAATGTCAAACATGTGCTTAAATACCCTTGAGTTCATTAAGTGCATACTTAATTTTAAGCATGTGCCATTCAGTTCAATGGAATTTAGGCACATGCTCAAAATTAAGCACACATTTAATTAGGATTAAGCACATGCGTAAGCACATGCACATGCTTCCTGAACAGGGATGCTTTCCTGAAACAGGTTTTTACTCTGTATTCTTTCTCTTTTTGAAATATGTTAAGTATCACTTATTCATCTGTGATACAACTACATATTTTCTCAAGGATTTTTTTTAAAGTGAGGGTAAAATAACTGGTTTATAATAAGAGTCACACTTATATAGTATCCTTTTATCCTGAAGGATCCCAAACATTAGGACTTAATTCTGCCAAGTGTTGTGCACCCTCAACTCCCATTAGCTTCAGAAGGAGTTGAGGGTGCTCAGTTCCACAGCACTGAGTCCTTGAGATGCAGGATTCACTTCATCTATTACATTACTGTATGCAAAGACCAAACCATGGACTTTCAGTCTTAAAAACATTATGAACCCAAACAAATTACTCTAGCTCAAAGACAAGTTTCACCTAAAAAACCAAATGGAAGGAGAAAAATCAATACATTTTTAATCTATCCAAAAAAGTCTTGGTTTCATAGCTAGAGTGGGTTTACTGGAAAATGTTCTGCAGATCTGAGTGTGGGCATTGGTTCCAGTGATATCATTCATTTTAAGTACAGGAAATCTTTCTCTAGTAAAATGCTTCAAAATGGAAGAGACTTGAAGTTCAACCATTGTGCAATGGTTGAACTTAGTCTCCCATTTTGAAACATTTTACTAGAGAAAGATTTACTATACTTCAGATGAAGGATATCACTGCTCACACTCAAAATGTTACCTTCAGCTGAAGTACAGCCTCTTTTGATAGTGAACACAACAGCTATTTAACAATGGTATCAAAAATAACACAACGTTTTAGGATAGGAAATGAAGAAAAATGCCATAACCAACTGCAACTAAAGAGGGAATCTAGGAAGGAAGACTATAATCATCAAAAATTGAATATGGCTGGTTTATTACATTGCCTCTATGAAGAGTACTATGGGATATTTAATAACCACAAATAGTCAGGAATTCTATTTTATGTCTAACCAAAAGCCAGCACCTCCAACAGTATTGTGCCTATGATCATCATGCTGTGGTTTAGTACCAATGCAAAATTTAGTACCAATGCAAAATGAAGAGGATCATCCACTCTGCATACTGTGATCCTATCTAAGTAGTGCCCAGGTATAACCATGCTTGTCACAGTCTATGGGGTTTGATTGAATAACTATTTTTTTATGTTCTGTTTTTCACTGATTGATTTATGAACAATTGGAGTACAGGCATATTGTGAACTGATGAGGATGATTTCACTGAAATTAAACTCAGAAGTAGTGTCTGCTCAATCTACAGAAATGTTATTCTTGGTTGTCAGTGGAAGAACTGTGCCAAAATCTGTGAAAAGGAGAATAAACCAACATGAGAGAATACATGTGATTTTAAAAAAAGAGAGAGGTTCTTGGGGTACTAATAACAGTCCAAGCAATTCTAAATCTCTGAGAACCTGACTGTCTATTGTTTGAATTTGTAGTACTATTGCCTCAGTAAGGGCCTAATCCAACATCCTCAGAAGTCACTGGATGGTCTCCTATTGATTTCATTGGCCCTTGGATCAAGCCTAATAAAGCCTCAGGCTGTGTTAAACTTTTGGTAAATTTCCCCATACATATTACAAGCCCAAATGATATCGGGTGTTTTTCTTTAGATTGAGGGTCATTACATTTTCATATTATTAAGGATGACTTATGGCTCTAAAACAGAGATGTAATAAATCCCCTTTCTCTTCAGATATTCCCATTAACATTATCACTCTTTGTTTTGCACTCTCCCTCCCTCTCTCTTTCTGTCACAGATGACACGAACTAACAGTTAATCTCCTTTAGGCTATGGTGGGAGACAGATTCTTGAAGGCTAATTAATCAGTTTGGTGCTTATGGTATTTTTGTGATTTATGGTTATTTATAACACTCGTATAAAAACAAATGTCTGCTGCAAAGTACCAGCTCATTGCTGAGCCTTACCATCCATGAATTAAATCAAATAGACAGAACCAATAAATGCAAAAATGGAAACTTCTTTAATTGTAAATATCAACCCCATTCATTGAAACAAAGTTCCTGTCTGCTTTAGAAAAACATCTGGAAACGCAACATAGTGTGTTAGAGTACATTAAATTCTACTCCCTCCAAAGATGAAAAGTGTTAACCCACCGCATTTAAACATACCCTTCACATAACGTTAGTATCTGGCAACAGGCCACATGGTTTAATTATTTAGCAGGCATCTGTGTGATTTAGATTTTCTAAGAAAGTGTTTGTAAGGGATGTTTAGGATGCCACAGAGAAGTGAGACTGTTCCATTAAATAGTATGTTCTGTTGGCTATTCTGCTAGCGCGTGGTCCTCCAAAGTGCTGAGCACCCTTAAATTCCAGTGAAGTTAATGAGGGCATACAGCACCTCATAGCAGGGGCAAATCAATTGTTAGCATCAGTTGTTGATGAGATATCCAGGTGAGCTGCTACTCCAAATTTAGTTTATTAAACTGTCAAGCAATGACAAGAAAATGTAAAAGAAATTAGGGTATATGATGTATGAAAAAGTATTTTGAACACTGCATTGTGGTATGTTCCTAGGATATATCATTTACACAGGAAAGTCATTTGAAAATACCAACATTTTATCTAATCCATTATCTCATCAGACAGCCGTCTGAGCTGAATGAATAACTACTGCTGATAATGAGTGAGACATGACAAAAAAAGAGAGACTTTCTTAAATTTAAAGAAAATATATTTTGTGTGGCAAAATCAAAATCATTAGAAGTGAAGAACTAATGTGCTGTGCTACTTAGCCAAAACATCAATGCCAAAAATTAAAGCCATGGTACTAAATGAGAAGATAAATCGTGGCAGTACCTGGTATTTATTATGTGGGCACACAGTATATGTAGCTCTATGAAACCAAGGCAAATGGATAAAAAAGTCCTCTGTTTATCTAAAATTAGGTATGGCTCAGGTAGATAACCTTTGTTTATAAACTTTGCCATCATTATGCCAACAGCGACTATCATTTTAATCTGTTACAAACTGGTTTTTATTTCAATGTGCATGTTGTTGTAGTTCTGAGCTGCTTTCCTTTAAAGGGACATTGTTAAGGCTGATAGGTCCAATATGTCATCCCTTCTTACAAATGACATCTCTTTGGGTTAAGATACTTTCAAACTCACAGTCTTATGAACAGGGATGTTGGGAGGTTCATCCTTTACCAGTTTAGCATGAGGAAGCTGAAGGAAATACCATCATAACAAATTGTGATTGGACCAAATCCTAAGGCCCGCACAGGCACCCTTGACCATAGAGGTGAACTCCGCAACAGCATGATCAATCCTGAGGAAAGTGAGGTTGGCATAGTAGGGTGTGCACAATGATTACTCAGCCATTATGTGTTTGGAAGATACAGAGGCCCAAATGGAGACTAGGAACTCATGCAAGCTTAATTAAGAATCTAGCAGAATCCAGAGGCTTCATAAGACCTTGAAAAATAGAGGCAGTTGTCCTCAATGGAAGGAAAGATCAATATATTGGTTAGCTTCTTAAAATGTATCTTCTTTTTCTACAACATCTCTTCATTCTTTCCCAGGTTCAGATTGAGCCATGTGTTTTTTATGCCAGCTGATCTCATGCAGGCCAGGCATCTTTGTGGTGGGTATAGTCAAACCTGCTGAAATGGAGATATAAAACTATTGTCAGGGTGTCCTGTCACAACCTGGTCAAGAGATACCTCATACAGATACCCATGAGGAAAGGCGGCAGGATAGAACCCTGGGGAACACTACTGGCAGTCAACACATTCTGGGCAGCAGTGGGTGAAGCCTTTGTAGTTCTGTACCATGGATCTGTGCTAAGGAGCTGTCAACATTTCCATTACAAATGCTGTATATTCTAAGGTTTATAATATAATTCAGTCATAGCAATTTGTTCTTGGTTGAAATGATGTATGCCTTTTGAATACTTCTTTCAATTTCAAAGTTTAAAAGCCCCAAAACAGATAATAACACCTGATACAAAGGACTATAACAAACAGCTCTAACAGAAACATTTTAAAAAGTCCTTTATAGTAATTTGTTTAAAAAGTTTTGCTACTGATTTACACAATACATACAACTGGGTAAATAAAATTCCTTTAGAAACTGTCTTAAACATTGAAGAATGTTAGGTCTAAAAATTGACTGACCTTAAAAATCAGTCGAGTATCAGTTTTAGTGTCCACTTTGGGCTCAGTGTCATAGTTTGGGAACATTGCTTTACTTTGTAAGCATCACCAGAAGTAACACACAATTTAATAAGCTCATGTTTGTATTGGAAAGGGGCATAGAAAAATCTTAGTAGTGCTTAAGTCATGGTCAGAAATCAGCTGTAATTGTGGAATGATCATGTCTGATCATTACTTCTTACAAGAAAGCAGATTTATTTCTGAAAAAGAGGGGCTAAGAGTCCTATTCCTCTGTCAAGGGACTTGATGGACTTTTAAAACTAGTACAGTACTATGGTGATGGCCACCTTATGATATATTATTACCAGTGAAAGGAAGAAGAAATCATATATGGTGTTTCTGCCTTGAAATACCATGAGTGGGGCTCAGGGAAAGTGGAAGAAAAATTCAGAGCACAAGTGGATTTTCTTAGCACTTCCACCTAAATTATGCTTTTACAATTAAAAAAAAAAAGTGGGAAAAGGCTGCTTTTCATGGCTGATATTTCAGGATAAAAAGCATATTTCTATCTCATGCATTGCTGAAACTGCTGAAGAACAGTTCATCCTAGTGAATCTATACGGCCTATATTAATGGGGCAAGCTCAGTGTTTAGTGTTTGAAAAAGCAAATCATAAAAGAAAAGGGCAAATATGAAATTAGTCATCCACAAGTACTAATTTGAGCCCTGCTCCTGCAACTTATGTGTGACTAGACCCCAGCACCCACACAAAGCGCCAGTGAAGTCATTAGTGCTTGTCATGTGCAAAGGAGTCTGTCCATACACAACAAACTGCAGGTTTGGGGTTTTGAAATTCTTAGTGGATTCAAGATAAATGAACAGTTACATGATATAATCCAGTACTGAAGAGCAAAAGGCTAGATCCCACTCTCCCTCTGCTTACACTGAGTGGTACCTGATTTCACAATCAGTGCCACTAGTCATAGGGTCAGGTACCATTTGATGTGAGTAAGTAGAATGGAATATGGCCCAAAGATCATGGAAAATATCTACAGTCCAACAATGATTGGCCCACAAAGGGTGGGGAGAAGGCGGCACGAGTTGTTTTCCCCACATTGTAGCCAGACAGCAGGCAGTCATTATTTGTTTGGCTGTGTCAAGAAACGTGGGGATTGGAAGCTAATGTTGCCTGAAGTCCCCGAGGGGGACTCTCTGGGTTATGGTAGGAGGATAAGGTTGTGGCCCAGACCCCTGAATGTCAGTCAGTGCTGAAGGGAGAGAGTTTGTGTGGGAGAAGGGTGTTTATTAATCCTTTTTCAAAGGTATAAAAATACCTGTCTTCAGAGCATCCCTGGAGGCACAGGTTATGATTCTCTTCTTACTTATCCTTGCTTTACATCACTGTGACTACATTGACTTCAGTGTCGTTCTTGCTGATTTACACCAGGGTAGGGGAGGAGAGAATCAGATTCACTATCTTTTATACAAGCATAATGTGTCTTGGCCCTGCTGCCTGTCACTGTCCTGGCACGTGCTTCAGATACCCCAGTGGTGTGAACAATATCAATATGCAGAGAAATGACCAGTGCATCTCCTCCTCACATTCCTTTTGAGCCCTGTCTCCTAAAAACATAATTTACTCCTCAGCTTGATTGATTCAAAGTTACAGAATCTCAGCAAACTTGCTTTTTCATTGTGGTTTTTCTGTCAGTATTTATCAGTTGTATAATCTAGACCAATCCTTTGGATTTTTTCTAAATCACACTTCTAGCTTTTCAGAAAAGGTTTTACTTTTTTTTCATCTAGGAATCAATATTCTCTCCTTAGACTTATTTCACTTGCTTGTCCTCATTATCTGTTTTCTTTTTAGCTGGCACTGTTGGAGCAACCTGTTGTGTCAAAGAAACCTGTGCTGGCTGATGAATATCAATTTTATATAAACTATATGGTAGAAGCAAATTCCTCCCCAAATGAAGTGTTAACTATCTACATGGATACAGGTGGCTCTGAGTAAGTAGAGGAAGAAGTGCTGTAAAAAATAATAGTGGCCAATCATTCAAAAACTAACTGCTGGACATTGGGAAGAAATTACCAATTTACTGCAGCAGCAGCAAATTACCTGCATTCCAGAGTGCTGAAGAACTAACATTGTTCACTTATAGGGACTCTCAGTCAAGTGACATATGCAGGGCTAACACAACACAGCATAGAATATGTAGCTTTACAGTTGAACAATATTTCAGTATCATAACATATTTAAAAGTTGGTATTTATTTATCTGGAATATAAGTCGTTCACAATATAAGGCTGGTATAAAAATCCTGTTAAAGTACAATTTGTTATCTATTCTTCAATAAATGCTTAGGGCTAGGTTATGCTAGTAAGCCCAGAGCAAAGAATGCTGTGTAAACTGCACCAGCACAAGAACTGTGTAAACAGCACCAGCTCAGAAGTAGATGGTAGAGACACTCTGCTTCTGGCATTCTTCCAGGGCACAATTCCCTCGCTTCTGGCATAGAGCAGCTACAAATTATGACATTCCCACACACCAGCTCAGATCCTCTGGCTAGAGTATTAGTGGGGAGAAGCCAAGGCTGTATTCACTCCCCACCCTTCCTCACCCAACTGTTCCAACTGTGGGAGTAATGGACACATGGCACCTTCTTGCTCCTATGTGACTGGACCTAAGATCCAGATAGCCTGTGCAGAGATGTAAGAGGTGTTCTTACTCCCGTGTGCCTGTGCGACCATGTGGTCCAACTCACAATTGTGCCTAGGTAGGGTGATTATGGGTCCCTGTTTCAGGCTTAGTACCACTAACTCTGGGACTACTTTCCTTGACAGGGTAACAAGCCTTGTGGATGCGGGGGAAGTGGTACTTGTGGTATATCTTGACTTTAATGTTGGCTGAGATACTGTCATAAACAAATTAGGGAAATACAACCTGGATGGAGCTACTATGGGTGAGTGCATAACTGGTTGGAAAACCATTTCCAAAGAGTAGTTATCAGTGGTTCATAGTGTTGGAAAAAGATCCCAAGTGAGGATCGTTACCCTGCACCGAAAAGAGACCCACACAGGATTTCAGTCAGGACAGTCTCCAACAGCGTTTATTCTGCAGAAGGTCAATTCCCAAGCCCACAAGTGGACAGTGGAAAAAAGACCCCGAACAAAGGATTACAGACAGTTTTATACCTTATTGCTACTTAAACATTCATTACAAGACCATACATATCCCCCTTACAAGGGCCTAAACCTATTCCCTCATTCACTATTGGCCTATATTATCTCTATTTCTACTTACAAAGGTATACATTATTCATAAGGTGTTTTTGCTGATGCTTTACAGTTAGCTACATCTTATCTATCAAGGCTACATAGCTTGCTTAATCCGGCCGAGGCTTATCTCCTTCTGCATTCCTCTCCTTCTGCATTCCAGCAAACTTTCTATGATCCTTGTACAGAGTGGAATGGCCTGGCCTGTCTCTAAAAACAAAGGGGCTAGCTAAAATGGAGTAACTGTGGTCAAGCAACTAAAAATCAGCTTACAATCACCCCTTTGAGTCAAACTGTCCTGCAGTTTAGACTCACTTACATCACTGGCAGAAAGCCTGGTCCACTCTTAGCTTAATTTCAGCAATTTCAATCTGGGTGACCATTTGCATAGTAGTTATCTTCAGAAGATTGAGGGTTCGAGTCCCTTCGTGGTCGTCAAATTGTTGGAAAAAAGATACAAATAGCCAAGCTGGAACGGCATATTGAGTGGGGTCCTGCAGAGATCAGTTCTGGATCTGGTTCTGTTCCATATCTTCATGAATGATTTAGATAACGGCATAGAGAAAACATTTATAAAGTTTGTGGATGATACGAAGTTGGGAGGGGTTGCAAATGCTTTGGAGGATAGGATTAAAATTCAAATTGATCTGGACAAACTGGAGAAATGGTCTGAAATTCAGTGAAGGATGAAATTCAATAAGGGCAAATGCAAAGTACTCCACTTAGGAAGGAACAATCAGTTACACACATACAAAATGGGAAATGGCTCCCTAGAAGGGAGTATTGCAGAAAGGGATCTGGGGGGTCATAGTGGATCACAAGCTATATATGAGTCAACAATGTCACACTGTTTCAAAAAAAGCAAACCTCATTCTGGGATGTATTAGCAGGAGTGTTGTAAGTAACACAAGAGAAGTAATTCTTCCACTCTACTCCACTCTGATTAGGCCTCAACTGGAATGTTGTGCCCAGCTCCAGGTGCCACATTTCAGGAAAGATGTGGACAAATTGGAGAAAATCCAGAGAAAAGCAACAAAAACAATTAAAGGTCTAGAAAACATGATCTATGAGGGAAGATTGAAAAAACTGGGTCTGTTTAGCCTGGAGAAGAGAAGACTGAGAGGGGGCATGGTAACAGTTTTCAAGTACACAAGAAGAAGGGAGAAAAATTGTTCTCCTTAACCTCTGAGGATAGGACAAGAAGCAATGGGCTTAAATTTCAGCAAGGGTGGCTTAGCTGGACATTAGGAAAAACGTCCTAACTGTCAGGGTATTTAAGCACTGGGGGAAAAAACCCTGTCAGGAATGATCTAGATAACACTTAGTCCTGCCATGAGTGCAGGGGACTGGACTAGATGACCTCTCGAGCTCCCTTGCAGTTCTATGATACTTGTAGGAAAGATTTTCAGAATCAGGCCATTAATAGAGTTATTTTGTTAGGGGTACTGATATTCATACGGTGAAAGATGAATGGGAGAGCTAGTGAAGAAAGCCACTGTGTGCAGCATGACAAGATAAATGTTTGCTAACATTTTCAGGGTTGGCTGAAGAAGCTGTAGACCCAGCTATAGCATGTGGGAGGGGGAGGGGAAAGAGGACACTTAACTCGAACACTGTATGTGTGTCTTCTCTGGTGAGATGGAATTCATGTCTTTATGAATTTTAATGAATTTGAATGTCCAAATGGTGAATTATAGGATTTTGGGAGAGGAAGAGTATGAATATATAAAATGTTGTAGAATTAATCATGAACAAGTAGGCAGAAAACTAACTGCACTAGAAGGAATTAATTACTTTTCTGGATCTTGAAGCCTTCCAAATTGGCTCTGATATTTACTACTATTATTTCACCACAGAGAAATGTTTTGTTTAAGTTTTGTAAGAGAAAAATATCACATAAATCTCTCACTCTTAGGGAAATGACAGCTCTGAGCCAGTGGATGCCTTTCCCCTCAGAATGCTTCAAGCTGTCTGAGAAGCAGGAGTACTGAGGCACACATTTGCGGCTTGTCATGATGATATGACTTAGATGTTACACCTATGGGGCCTCATGTTTCAGTCATTGAGGTTATTAATCTGTTTTTAGAAGAAAAGTTTACTTTCCCTCCCCACCAATAAAAACCACTTGTTTTCCCCCTATATACTGGTTTTGTGTCTAATTAAAGCAGTAACTTAACTGCAGGAAGTTTGTCCTTATAATGAGTTCCCTAGTGACATGAAAGCCCTATCTTTCGGTTAAGACTAAAATCAGTTCATGCTTTCAGTACTGATGTGGTATAACGATTGGACCAAGTCCTTGGTAACGTCAAGGTAAATTATAAAGTCCCAGTAGTACACATTAATGCAAGACTGATATCACATTGACTATGTTCCTCAACTGCTGTAAAACTAAAATGCAATTTTTAGCTGTTTTGTGGTGGTAGAGGGATCAATTCTGCAGGTTGCTGAGCACTCCTAAGAAGTGCTGAGTGACTGCCACTCCCACTGAAATCAGTGGACGATGCTTAATGCCTCACAGGAATGCTCAGTGTCTTGCAGGATCCGCGGCTACATACTGAACTATACTCAGTTGGGGATTTTTTGCTACTGTTAAGAATTTCATTAGAAATTATTTACCTGAGCAGTAGTATTTTGGGGTCCTGTGCTTTTTTATTATGGCTAAATATCAAACTTTAAGACCTTTTAATGAACTGCCATTTTCCAGAGTGTTAGCCTTATGAGGCCCTGATCTTCGAAGTTTCTGTGTGGCCTCAACACCTATTAGAGTCAATAGGCATTGGAGGCACTCACACCTTGCAATGGGCCTTGACTAGTTGGTGGATGGTGTGTATATTTATATCTCTACTAGCTACATATGTGTATACATCTGAGCTCTTCAAAGGGTTAGCCTTTCTGAGGTTGCATATATTCTCCTTCCTGCTACAGCAACACACACATTTGACTGTTGCAGTTGTTTGGAAGGAATTATTATTACAAATTTACTACTATTGTTCTTGATAAATATTATTGATTGTGAGTGGATAGTTTTGGGGTTTTATAGCACCAAGAACCTCACCTAATGCATTTACTTGGTGAAGTTCATCAAGGAGTGGTACATTAGCTCTTCTGTTGCTATTCTCCAATTAATGACGTCCTGTGGTGGTTGTACTGAAAAGGCACATGCTGTTTTCCTCTCATTGGTGTTATTGAGAGAGGTTTTAAAATCGGAATCTTGAGGGGTTTACTTAAAAAGCAACCTAATGCATGTATTACTTGCATGAACAAAGATTTTTGTATATATGTTTTATGTATTAACTAAAAGGAAGTTATTATGGATTGTAGTTCTACATGCAGTGCATATTACCCACCAGAGCACTTTCAAGGGATGCTTAACTGTAAAATGGAATGACTAATTTCACTGAGGAACTGGGTGACAATTTAGTGACTTGTGCTATTGGGCAAAGTAAAATGAGTTTAATGATTTGTTTTACGAGGCTGTTTGTTTCTAGTTCTTCCTGGGCTTCTCCCTGAAGCCAGATAATGTATGTATTGAAACCTTGCATTCCTGCCATAAGGTATTCCAAGTCTTTAGGCACTTCAGGGAGAACAGGATGAAAAAATAAAGCAAAAAGCAAGGGTTAAATCATCCTTTCCCAGGAAACCCCTCCGCAGAATATGTAAAGAACAATATATACACAAATATTCTTTCACTATGGGAAAATGCATGGTGTTCCTGACTCATCCTTCTCTTGGGGAACAGAAGTTTACAGGCCTGTAGTCTTGGAACCACAGGGATGAGTTGAGATCCATAGGAAAATTTTGTAGCAGTCCCGGTATCTACACTCATATCCTTCTCCTCAAGAATCACTGGCAACATAGGGCTTTCAGAACTTGTATTGGCCTTGACTTCCCATCCGTGGCTGCAGTCTATTAGCCTCTTAAGGAAGGTGACTATAGAACTTAGGTATAGAATGGGGGGGTTATGCTGGAACTGTTTGCCAAGGGATGATACTAGGTACAGTGTCTGTCCTCTCAACCTTGTCTCTCTAACCAACCCTCCTTTCAGACATGCCGATCGCCAGCCCTCCTGTATTTGCACAGAGAAGCACTTGTGCACTTGGGAAAGTGGGGGTGAGCCATTTTCTCTCTACTCCTCTTTTCATTCTTTAGGAGCATAAAGGCAAAGGGCAGAATGGCTCCAAAACCTTTTTTTTTAAAAGATGTTTTTTCACAAATAAACTTAAACCAAAACCACCAGAATCCAAAAGCAACATCTCTTTAACAGGATGTCATGTTAGGAAGATTGATTCTGTCTTTTTGTACTCCATCACTGGCCATAATGTAATCCAATGGGCACACAGAATGTATTCAGAAGAAGTCAAGTCACATTTGGTGGTATCTTAGTCCCCCAAAGATATATTGGCATATTCTTCCATAATTTCCTCTTTAGGTTGTTATGTACTTTCCTATTATTACTGTGCTATGCAGTTGCTGTAGACTGCCAGTTTAAGGTTTCCATTTTATAAGCCTGACTCATATGTGCAGAAAGAATAGCAAAAATGGCAGGTGACCGGCTTGGCTTAACAAAGAAGTCTTCAGTGAACTTAAACACAAAAAAGAAGCTTACAAGAAGTGGAAACTTGGACAAATGACTAGGGAAGGATACAAAAATATTGCCTGAGCATGTAGGAGTGAAATTAGAAAGGCCAAAGAACAGTTGGAATTGCAGCTAGCAAGAGACGTGAAGGGTAAAAAGAAGGGTTTCTACAGGTATGGTAGCAACAAGGAAGAGGTCAGGGAAAGTGTGGACCCCTTACAGAATGGGGGAGGCAACCTAGTGACAGATGATGTGGAAAAAGCTGAAGTACTCAATGCTTTTTTTTGCCTCTTTCTTCACAAACAAGGTCAGCTCCCAGACTGCTGCACTGGGCAGCACAGCACAGGGAAGAGGTGAGCAGCCCTCAGTGCTGAAAGAACAGGTTCAGGACTATTTAGAAAGGCTGGACATACACAAGTCCATGGGGCTGGATGCAATGCATCCAAGGGTGCTAAGGGAGTTGGCTGATGTGATTGCATAGCCATTGGCCATTATCTTTGAAAACTCGTGGTGGCTGGGGGAGGTCCCAGATGATTGGAAAAAGGCAAATATAGTGCCCACCTTCAAAAAAGGGAAGAAAGAGGAACCAGGGAACTACAGACCGGTCAGCCTCACCTCAGTCCCTGGAAAAATCATGGAGCAAGTCCTCCAGGAATCCATTTTAAGGCATTTGGAAGAGAGGAAGGTGATCAGGAACAGTCAGCATGGATTCACCAAGGGCAAGTCATGCCTGACCAACCGGATTGCTTTCTATGATGAGATGACTGGCTCTGTGGATGTGTGGAAAGCAGTGGACGTGATATACCTTGACTTTAGCAAAGCTTTTGATATGGTCTCCCACAGTATTCTTATCAGCAAGTTAAAGGAGTATGGCTTGGATGAATGGACTATAAGATGGAAAGAAAGCTGGCTAGCTCATTGGGCTCAATCGGTAGTGATCAGTGGCTCGATGTCTAGTTGGCAGCCGGTAACAAGTGGAGTGCCCCAGTGGTTGGTGCTGGAACCCGTTTTGTTCAACATCTTCATTAATAATCTGGAGGGTGGGGTGGATTGCACTCTCAGCAAATTTGCAGAAGACACTAAGTTGGGGGGAGCGGTTGATATGCTGGAGGGTAACAATAGGATACAGAGTGACCTAGACAAATTGGAGGATTGGGCCAAAAAATCTGATGAATTTCAGGAAGGACAAGTATAGAGTCCTGCACTTAGGATGGAAGAATCCTGTGCACTGCTACAGACTAGGGACCGACTGGCTAGGCAGCAGATCTGCTGAAAAGGACCTGGGGGTTACAGTGGACAAGAAGCTGGATATGAGTCAACAGTGTGCCCTGGTTGCCAAGAAGGCTAATGACATATTGGGCGGCATTAATATGAGTATTGCCAGCAGATCGAGGGAAGTGATTATTCCCCTCTATTCGGCACCGGTGAAGCCACATTTGGAGTACTGTGTCCAGTTTTGAGCCCTCCACTACAGAAACGATGTGGACACATTGGAGAGAGTTCAGTGCAGGGGAACAAAGATGATTAGGGGGATGAAGTACATGACTTATGAGAACTGGCTGAGGGAACTAGGGTTGTTTAGTCTGAGGAAGAAAAGAATGAGGGGGGATTTGATAGCAGCCTTCAACTACCTGAAAGGAGATTCCAGAGAGGGTGGGGGTAGGTTGTTCTCAGTGGCAGTAGATGACAGAATTAGGAACAATGGTCTCAGATTTCACTGGGGGAGGTCTAGGTTGGATATTAGGGAAAACTTTTTCACTAGGAGTGTGGTGAAGCACTGGAATGGGTTACCTAAGGAGGTGGTGGAATCTCCATCCTTAGAGGTTTTTAATGTGTGACTTCATAAAGCCCTGGCTGGAATGATTTAGTTGGGGTTGGTCCTGCTTTGAGCAAGAGGTTGGACCAAATGATCTCCTGAGGTCCCTTCTAACCGTAATATTCTATGATTCTATAATATGTTGTAAACAAATGTGGCTAAAACAATCCCTGCTTGCCAAGAAAGAACAATTCAATATAAAGCTTACTGCCTATAAAAATGCATAGAGTTCACAACTCAACAATCAGCATTAGATTTAGACTGAAATGTCAGTGTTATGCTGGCAGACACCCAAGAGGAAACTGGAATAAAGTAGATACTGCAAGAGATTAAATGATTCAATATATTGTATCAAGAAGCTGTAACTTAAAGGGACAGGAGCCTTGTTTTTGCTATCATTAACATTTAAAACAACAGTCTAGTTTCAGTATAGCCTTTATCTTCAGTGAAATGTGTATTTTCCCCTTTCATGTTGACTAATCTCTTTCTATCCACTAACATAACAACTCCAAACTGCTAAGTACAGTAGTGTTGAGAGAAGACACATTCTTGACAATAAGATATTATTCAGATTGTTGGAAGTTCATGTTTTTAACAAAATAAATCCTCTGACAGTTTTCTAATCTTTGTGTATTGTGGCAGTGTTCCCCCATTCCCCTCCTCCAAAAAAATGACGACTATATTGCATAAGGCATAAGTGAAGAAAATATGGTTTATCTTACAGGCAAAAAACATCTTCATACGACAAACAGTTCATATAAAAGCACAACCTGACATAGACATTCAAAACACTTTCTTTATTTTGTGCACACACAGTCAAACAACAATCGCTTGGGATGTTAAACTTGAGTGTGTTCCTCACCTCTGTGATACATTGACTAGCAACTTATTAAATGAATCTGAAGAGTCTTTAAGAATTTATGCTGACTTGTGGTCATGTTGCAGGACTCACACATCTATTGTAAACAGGTTCCCTGTGGTCTATTGTCTTGAAACTCATTCTGAGAAGTCCGAAATAAAGTGCTCACAAAGTAATTGAAAAACAGATGCAGAAGGTCTATATATTATTTGCATGAAACGTTTATCCAGTTTGTAAAGAAGCCAGAAAGAAATAGCAAATAAATCAATTGCAATGTAATTTGGTGAACTGTGTGTTTTACAAGAATATATATAGACAGACAATACTACACATACGTATATATTATATAAATATATAATGAGAGATGATAGCATACACAGTAGAACATCACAGTTTTGCATTATCAGTGAAGTGACTTGTGAATTACTGAATGTTGCAAATCAGTGAGTGAGGGTGTAGTTTTGTGTTTTAGGCCAGCGCTGCCTTGGGACAGTGTATATCAGCAATACCCTGAGAGATCTTAGGGGTGCACTGAATCTTTGGGTAAGTCCATACTGCAATAAAAGCCCACATGCTCAGTGTTTGTAAACCTGGGCTTGCGTGTCTACACTGAATACTGACCCCTAGGTTTAGAATTTCTGGACCTGGGTCTCGCGCTCAAGCGTCCTTACTGCCCTATGCACACCTCAGTCAAACCAGCCTTTCCCAGGTTTCCTAGCATGATCTCCAGCTGTAGCTGCTTTAGCCATATGTTTATGGTGAACTGTGGGAAAACCTGGCTGTCCACCCTGCTGCACTTTACAGGAAGTTGTTGTAGTCTAACAACACATCCTGCTAAGCTGCCTTTTGGGTGTGCACTCTCCTGGTAACTGGAGCCAGCAACAGGGAAGAGTCACTATTTCAAGAACTCTTCTTGCATGTACTTTTACTCCTGTTTCAGGAAACAGGAAGATCATCTCTGAAATGCTGGTGGACTTTTTGGCATCATTTTCTGACCTTCTGAAGGCACTTGTCAGAGAAGGAGGAAATGATTAGGGGGCTGGAGCACCAGACTTATGAGGAGAGGCTGAAGGAACTAGGCTTGTTTAGTCTGCAGAAGAGAAGAATGAGGGGGGATTTGATAGCAGCCTTTAACTACCTGAAAGGGCGTTCCAGGAAGGATGGAGCTAGGCTGTTCTCAATGGTGGCAGATGACAGAACAAGGAGCAATTGTCTCAAGTTGCAGTGGGGGACGTCTAGGTTGGACATTAGGAAAAAGTTTTTCACTAGGAGGGTGGTGAAGCACTGGAATGGGTTACCTAAGGAGGTGGTGGAATTTTTAGAGGTTTTTAAGGTGTGGCTTGACAAAACCCTCACTGGGATGATTTAGCTGAGGTTACTCCTGCTTTGAGCAGGGGGTTGGACTAGATGACCTCCTGAGGTCCCTTCCAACTCTATGATTCTATGACGATGATCTAGACCTGATAATCTCAAGATGGCTGGTGCTGTTCATGATTCTTGCTGTAGCAGCTGATATCCCCTGTGTAGACTGTCACTTCTGGAGCAGGGACACAAGCACAGACTGCACATCACAGACTCCACAAGATCACATTACCAGGCAGAGCTGGGACCACCAGCAGTGGCTCCAGATTTTTCACACGAAGAAAGCTACACTTCTGGAGCTTTGTGAGCATCTTACCCCAACCCTCCAGCATCACGACACATCCATAAGGCCATGCCGGTGCAGAAGTGGGTTACTAAACCATCTTGATGCTGGCTACCCCAGACTTCCCTGGGTCCACTGTTACCCAATTTGGTTTTGGGAGTTAGAGTGGGGGATACTAGGACTGCCTTTGCAAGGAGACTAGGATGGGGAGTGGAATCTGGGTTTGGCTGGGCAAGGAGACTGGAACTGAGAACTGGGGGCGTAGGTAGAAGGAGGTGGTGGGGCATGGAAGACAGATCTGACAAGGGAACCAGGGTGCTGGGGGAGAGCTGGGACGTGGAGCTGGGGATACCAAGGTTGAACAAGGAGCCCAGGGAGGGAGACTGGGACTTGCAAGTCAGTTGGGATGGAAAATGTCAGTGGGGTGTGACTGGAAGCCAGGGTAGAGAGAGAGAAAGATTAGATGAGGAACTGGAATGTGAGGAACTGGGTCTGGTTGGTCAAGGAGATTAGAGAAAAGAAACCAGGGGTCAGGGCTGAAGAATTGCAATGGCTGGACATCTGGGACTAGGAGTGGGGGTAGGGGCAAGAAGGAAAGGACAGGGTAGAAGGAGTCAATTTTGGAGAGATTGGGCTAAGGGTCTGTGCCCACTAGAGCACACTTCTCTCCAGAGGCTGGAATAGAACCCACAATTCCTGAGTATCACCATTCATCTGTTGTCAACAAATACTTGTGAAAACCACTGGCAAAGTGTCCCATCCCTGTCTAGTGATGGTCCACATAGAAGATGACAATCTACTACTGCCACTGTTAAAGACTATCTCATGAGGCATATATACAAAGGGTCTGAATTAAGATGGCACAGGCAGCCATAATTCTGGCATTTCCTAACTTTTAAGTGTTTGATTTGCAATCTTAATGTTCTTTTAACATAGTTTTTGTGAGATATATATATATATATATATATCTGAAATCAGGTACACAAAATATGTGTGTGTTGTAGTCTAATGGTTTTATATGTATGAGTTTAGGGTGGCTGCATCACTAAAGAATGGTGAAGCTGTGAGTATGCTATGCAGATCAAGCCAAAGAAGTGCTAAAACTTTAGGAATGCATCATGTATTCTGTGTATACCACAGGTGTTACAGAAATTAGTAGTATTGTAGAGATCCTACTTTTGAAGAGTCACTGATGCAGGACTGAATATTGGCCATCCTGGCCCCAGGGCAGTGTTCAGCTGTGGGGAAATTCTCCATTTGGAGAGAAGGAGTAAACATTTTTTCTGACTTTTTTTTAATGATGGCTTGTTAAAACTGTGCAGGGGGTTGAAATGTGAGAAGAACAACAGGGCCAGTGGAGATGGAGAGTGGGATTTTCCAAAGCATTCAACTTTTGCCCAGCTCTGCTTCCATTGAAATTAATGGGAGTTTTACTAGTGAAGTCAGTGGGAGCAGAATAAGGCCAACACTAAGCACTTCTGAAAATCCTACGTGGGGAGAACAAGTGAGACAGCTAATGGTACATAATCTTGAAAAGTGAGTCATCTGTAATCTACAGAGATCTCACCATTGTGGAAGAACCCAAACTCAGGGGTCCTTACTTACAAGTCCATTGCCCAGCGGATAGTTCTCAGTTCTCAGCAGAAACAGAGACCCCATCTTCTTTTCCCTTCACACCATCACGTACTGTAGGGATATACATGTATATATGTGTGTGTGTATAAATTTATATTACGTATGGAAATATGTACCCTTATCAAGTCAGAAGATTGGGTGTGTGCTACCTGGGGAGACATCAGCCTCTTTGTGGGAGTGAGATCTTTTTTCTGGCTAATTGGAAGGGAAGAATAATCAGCTTGGGGTGGGGCACAAAGTGAGTTCCCAGATATCTCATAAAGAGTTTTCTTTTAGCTTACGTGTTTTGCTTTGGGGTTCAATCCCTGCTGTTGATCATGTTGCCTATAAATATGCAGCCACAATACGTTACAAAATGGCAACCCATTGAACAAGGGGACTATGTGATACACTGTATTAGTTTGTCTCCTGTGACTTTAACAGGTTGCTACTTTTGCATAGCTAAAGGAGCCTTCTACTCTAGTGGTAGAGGCTTGTGTTTCTGGGGAAGAAGGTGCCTGATACAATTGCCAACAAAGCCTATTGTTGTCGGTGTTGGCTGCATGTGTGTGTTCTCTCTGTGTGCTGCGCTGGCTCTGGCCAATATAGCAAACTCCAATCAAACTGCTCAATAAATCCAGAGACTCTGTATCAGTAGCGAAGGCAGCAGGCCAGGTTTATTGCCGACCAAAGCATGGTGCTAGCTCCCCATAGACTCTACAGTTACATTAGGACATGTATGCCCATGACAATGGACATGGCTCAGTTAATGAAACGACTTTCCATTCCCCATTTGGCCAGCCAGATACTCCCTCTGATATCCTCTTTTATACACTGATACAAACAAGTTACCTATTGCTCCTCTGATGTGGCTAGATACCACACTTTACCATGTACAAGTTGTTTCGATCAATACATCTCTATCCATCATACTGTCATCCTGACTTTATCTAAAAGAGAGGTCAGCATGTTCTGGTTATATTTGGGGAGTGTACTTGTACCATGCTTGGTACTGGGATGTTCTGATACCATCTTTCTGAAATGTGCTTACCTGAGTGTTCTGTGCCTAGTACTTCTTTAGGAATGTGTGTTTTTGCAATACCAGCTCAGTTCTTCTTAGATTCTGTGTACTTGCCAGCAGGTTCACTTCTGCTAACTTCGCTTTATAACAGCAGAGCCAACTACTACCTTAGCTCAGGCCTCAGGCCTCATACCTGGTCTGTTATACTAGGTCTCATGTCTCAAGCTCTTACTTTCTACTTCACCTATGATGTCCGTATATGTATGCACCCCAGACTTGCTGCAGTTCCACAAATAAAACATCCTTTGGAATCAACATTCTGAGGAAGTTCAACAATTCTTACATTTCTAATTATTACCAAGGTCATCTATCTTGTATGGCATTGTTTTGTTTTCCTTGAGCAGGGAATTAATCATGGCATTGAGCTCTGCACAAGTATTTTGGCGTTCCTCAAACTTTTCTTCAGCCCCTGTAACCACTGAGCAAAAGATTCAGTCTGTGTAAGAAGAGCTGAGGTAGAGTCCTATAAAGAATCCATTGCTTTTTACATACACCTTTCATAACAGAATTTTTAAGGCCAAGTATTCCTGTATCCCGGTTGAGAGGACTCATGATAGCATTACGATGGAGTCAACTGTAACTACGGTACTTTAGGGATTTGCTTAAGTACCTTGTTGAATTTAGGCCATAGTTCTTCTGTTTTTATAAATGTATAATATGATCTTTAGAAGCTGTACCATTTTTTAAAAAAAAAGCTGAGTTCAGTTGTCAGTTGTTGTAAAGATGGAATATTTAATATTGTTAAAGTTTGCTTTCTTGACTTGCAAGCCATATTAGATACTTCAAGAGGTCAGATATAATTAAAGAGACACTGTTGAATTAAAAATCTAATCTTTTATATCTATATTATCATAAAACATGATCTCCTAACAGTCTGAAAAGCTCATACCCTACTTTTGCTCCTATTATGGCACAGCGGTAGCAGCACTGTTGTTAATGTAGCATTACAGAGTTCAGTTTTAACAGGAGCTTTAAACCTTTGTTTTGTAAAAAGCTCATTGAAATGGCAAAAACTAAAATATAGGCTATAAACCTTGAATTCTGTTTGAGATTTGTAGTGGTGATTTGATGAAAAATGAATTGTTACAGAGAAAATAATAAGAATAAGAGCTGTGCAAATAATGGATATTTTAGTTCGCTCTCAATTTCAAAAAACTAAAAAAAAAAAGTCTTTTTGGTTGATCCAAAACTGAAAAATTTAATTTTTTTTGTGAAACAAAAATGATTAAAATAGTTTTGATCTGAAACAAAACATTTTGGTTTGATTTTGAGCTTTTTAAAATATTTTGATAAAAAAATAAACAAACTAAAGATCTTTTTGAAACAAAAAGTTTTGAACCAAACAATAAAACATTTTGATTAGAAAATGTAAAAACAAAGTGGTATGAGTTTTTTTATTTCTTTATTTTTTTTCACTGAAACATTCCAGCAAAATTGATACAAATTTGTTAAATGTTTTGGTGTCATTGAATCTGCATTTTTGCAGAAGAATTTTGCCTAGCCCTAATAAGAATTTTAAAATCATCCCTTTTTGATTTTTTTCATTAGATTGCCTTAGTTTTCTTGGTCCCCCTTTTCCCAGAAATCTAAAAAACCTTGGGACCTATCCTTTGGCTTGATGTGCTGATTCCTAGAAAATTAGTAGTGTTTGTCTAGAAAGCATCACTTTTTAGTCATCACGGAAAGGTGAACCTGTCACATTTTAATCTGATGGTAAATTAGGTATGGTACAAATGCTATCACTCATATCTAATGGAGGCCAAACACTAGAAGAGCCTTACTAAATATCCACTGTATCTTTCTCTAAGCTGGGACCAGAGAGACGAGATGGGTGATTTCAGTGGTGCAAGGATCTGAGAGTTTGGAAACTGGGTCTGTTGGTCCATGAGCAACTGCTGCTTCTATACTGCCATCCAACAGCTCTGGCAGAACAGTGATTGATGGGCTGTGAGCCCAACACCACAGGACGTGCTGCCCACAGCGGGCTTGATTGGCAGTGCTCCCAGGTCCAGGAAGTTGTCTGTGCAACGACATGGATCCCCAGTGGGCAGCTATCACAGACTCCGCTCCTTCACCTTTCTTTGGTTCCTGACTTCTGACTCAGGCTTTCACCCTGGCTTTGATTCCTGGCTTCTTACAGTGGCTGCACATAGTAGGCCTGACTACTCATGCCCCAGCCATAACAAGTGGTAAAGCAGAATAACTTTCCAAATTAATAGGATGTGTGACATTGATGTGCTGATCTGTGCACATCATTGATATACAAACATCTGAAGTCACTGTTAAGACTTTGTATGAGAGTACAAGCTTGATGAAGTTGGGGTACATACTGTTTTTTGGTATCTGCTGGAAATATAAGTGAAACCCTTATGGAGCACTGGTATTCGTTACCAACAATGCAAAAGTGGAAAGAAATGCATAAATCTTTCCCATAACTTCTTATTTTCATGCTTTTAAGGTTTTGGGTGCGTAGGTAGAGTTTCATTGCAACCTTAACTTTCACTAAACGAAGAGTCTTTTTCCTCATACTGAAGAGGAATTTCTATACTTTTTCACTGATTTTTTTAAAAAAATGTACATTTCTATTATATTTTCAATGGTATTGTAAAACTTAAAAAAACCCCCAAGCCTCAGATTTGGGGTCCAAATGTATGACCCTTAAGCAAATGTATGACCCTTGTTTAAATGCCTCAGCTGAATATTGTAATTCCATTATTTTAATGTAGAGTACAACATCCATGGCGATCAACCTTAACACCTTATCAATGTCCCTAGAGGATGCAATAACCTTCTCTTAGTATCTGCGGTATGCTGGATATTCCCCTGTGGGAAACTGCAACTACAGCAGGGTCTCAGTGCGTGGATGAGACACTGGTGTAGAGAAGAGATATTTAGATTTATTAGGAACAGGGGAACTTTTTGGGAAAGAGGGAGCCTATATAGAAAGGATGGGCTCCACCTAAACCAAAATGGAACCGGATTGCTAGCACGTAAAATTAAAAACGTCATAGAACAGTTTTTAAACTAAGGGCTGGAGGAAAGCTGACAGGTGCGGAGGAACACATGGTTTAGACAGAGACATCCCTTAGGGGAGGATCTATTAATGGTGATTCTCTATATCCTAGTAAGGAGGAGAGGACAGAAGAGGATAAAATATGGGTAGGATCTGATGATAAACAGTCAAATGAAAAAAGAGTCCCATTCAATTACATCACATAATAGCAGACAGCTAGAAAGTGACAATTTTTTAGGTGATGCAAGAAGTCTAAATACTAAGATGGGCGAAAAGTGATAGGCATCACTGAAACTTGGTGGAATGAGGATAATCAATGGGACACAGTAATATCAGGATACAAAATATATCGGAAGGACAGAGTAGATCGTACTGGTGTGGGAGTGGCATTATATATGAAAGAAAGCATAGAGTCAAATGAAATAAAATCTTAAATGAACCAAACTGCCATAGAATCTCTATGGATAGTAATTCCATGCTTGAATAATAAGAATATAGCAGTAGGGATATACTAATGACCACCTGACCAGGATGTGATAGTGACTGTGAAATGCTCAGGGAGATAAGAGAGTCTGTTAAAATAAAAAACTCAACAATAATGGGGGATTTCAACTATCTCCATATTGACTGGATACATGTCACATCAGGATGGGAGGCAGAGATAAAGTTTCTTGACACCTTAAATGGCTGCTTCTTGGAGCAGCTAGTCCTGGAAGCCACAAGAGGAGAGGCAATTCTTGATTTAGTCATAAGTGGAGCACAGGATCTGGTCCAAGAGATGAATATAGCTGAACAAGTTGGTAATAGTGACCATAACATAATAAAATTTAACATTCCCATGGCGAGGAGGGGAGGAAACCCAAGGAAGCCCACCATGGTAGCATTTAATTTCAGAAAGGAGAACTACACAAAAATGAAGAAGTTAGTTAAACAGAAATTAAAAGGTATAGTGCCAACAGTGAAATCCATTCAAGCTGCATGGAAACTTTTTAAAGACACCATAATGGAGGCTCAATTTAAATGTATACTCCAAATTAAAAAACACAGTAAGAGGACCAAAAAAGTGCCACTGTAGCTAGACAACAAAGTAAAAAAAGCAGTTAGAGGAAAAAAGGCATCCTTTAAAAAGTGGAAGTTAAATCCTATTGAAGAAAATAGAAATGAGCATAAACTCTGGCAAATGAAGTGTAAAAATATAATTAGGAAGGCCAAAAAATAATTTGAAGAACAGCTAGAGAAAGACTTAAAAAATAACAGCAAAGAGTACATCAGGAGCAGGAAGCCTGTTAAACGACCAGTGGGGCCACTGGACGATCAAGATGATAAAGGAGCACTTAAGGAAGAGAAGGCTATTGCGGAGAAACTAAATGAATTCTTTGCATCAGTCTTCATTGCTGAGCATGTGAGGAAGATTCCCAAACCTGAGCCATTGTTTTAGATGACAAATCTGAGGAACTATCCCAGATTGAGGTGTCATTAGAGGAGTTTTTGGCATAAATTGATAAATTAAACAGTAATAAGTCACCAGGACCAGATGGTATCCACCCAAGAGTTTTGAAGGAACTCAAATGTGAATTTGCAGAAGTACTAACTGTGGTATCTAAGCTATCATTTACATCAGCCTCTTTCCCAGATCACTGGAGGATAGCTAATGTGACACCAATTTTTAAAAAAGGTTCCAGAGGTGATCGTGGCAATTACAGGCCGGTAAGCCTAACTTCAGTACCAGGCAAATTGGTTGAAGGTATAGTAAAGAATAGAATTATCAGACACATAGATGAAGATGATTTTTTAGGGAAGAGTCAACATGGTTTTTGTAAAGGGAAATCCTGCATCACCAATCTATTGGAATTCTTTGAGGGGGGTCAACAAACATGTGGACAAGGTTGATCCAGTGGATATATATACTTAAATTTTCAGAAAGCCTTTGACAAGATCACTCACCAAAGGCTCTTAAGCAAAGTAAGTGGTCATGTGATAAGAGGGAAGGTCCTCTCCTGGATCAGTAACTGGTTAAAAGTTAGGAAACAAAGGGTAGGAATAAATTATCAGTTTTCAGGAAGGAAAGAGGTAAATAGTGGTGTCCCCCAGGAGTTTGTACTGGGGCCAGTGCTGTTCTACATATTCATAAATGATCTGGGAAAAGGGATAAACAGTGAGGTGGCAAAATTTGCAGATGATACAAAGCTACTCAAGATTTTTAAGTCAAAGCTGATTGCTGATTGCAAAGAGTTACAAAGGAATTTTACAAAACTGGGTAACTGGACAACAAAATGGGAAATGAAATTCTATGTTGATAAATGCAAAATAATGCACATTGGAAAACATAATTCCAACTATACGTATAAAATGATAGGACCTAAGTTAGCTGTTACCATTCAAGAAAGAGACCTTGAAGTCATTGTGGATAGTTGTCTGAAAACATCCACTCAATGTGTAGCGGCAGTCAAAAAAGCTAACAGAGTGTTGGGAATCATTAGGAAAGGGACAGATAATAAGACAGAAAATATCATATTGCCTCTATAAATCCATAGTATACCCACATCTTGAAATGCATGCAGATCTGGTTGCCCCATCTCAAAAAATGATATATTGGAATTGGAAAAGGTACACAAAAGGACAACTAAAATGATTAGCAGTATTGGAAAACTTCCATATGAGGAGAGATTAATAAGACTGGGACTTTTTATCATGGAAAAGAGATGATAAGGTGGGATACGATAGAGGTCCATAAAATCATGATTTGTGTGGAGAAAGTAAATGAGTGTTATTTACTTCTCATAGTGCAAGGACTAGTGGTCACCAAATGAAATTTACAGGCAGCAGGGTTAAAACGAACAAAAGGAAGTGTTTTTGCACACAATGCACAGTCAACCTGTGGAACTGTTTGCCAGAGGATGTTGTGAAAGCCAAGACTATAATGAGGTTCAGTAAAGAACTAGATAAGTTCATGGAGGATAGGTCCATCAATGGCTATTAGCCAGGATAAGCAGGGATTGCTGTTTGCCAGAGACTGGTAATGACTGACAGGGGGATCACTTGATGATTACCTGTTCTATTCATTCCCTCTGAAGCAGCTGGCATTGGCCACTGTCAGAAGACAGGGTACTGGGCTTGAAGGACCATTGGTCTGACCCAGTATGGCTGTTCTTATGTTCTTATTGATGTAACCGTATTTATTTATTGAAGGCAAAACAGGCAAGTTTGTAAGGTTGACCACTGCAGCCAAAGATGTGCACTCTGAATCTCTGCATAATCTTGTCAGATCTGCTTCCCTGAGTCTATGAGAAATCCATTCTACAGAATGCTTCAAAGTGCTCATCAGCATTGGCAATAAAGTTTATTTTCTTGGTAGTAGCAGGGAGGAGATTATATGTATTGGCAATTACTAAGGAAAATGACCCCTTTTGTTCCTGATGTGCAGCTCAGTTCTGCACTGTCAGACCTGCCAGTAGTCAAGATTTTATTACAAAGCTGTTTGTGTCCATCCTTTTTAGGTTCAGCACTTGATATTGTCTTGTGTTATCACTGCATGGGGCGATGCCATGGTTTTTGTGCTTTATCCTGAAAAGAAAACGTCATCATCATAATCATAATTCATTATCACATTGGCAAATACCTGGATTTGTGTTTTAAGTACATAACCCTTCCTTTCTTTTTTATCAAGAGGTGTTGTATAGTAGCAAGCTGGAGCCATTTAAAAAGAGATCACATTCCACAATGTTACCAACTGTGTCACTAGATGTGATTTTTTATGTTCTGCATGAAACTTAATAAGCTAGAGATCTGCTGTTCAACTGAAGAAACAATGATTAGGATACCTATTTATTGATGAAACTAGGGCCATTGTACACTGAGCCATATGAAAGAAAACTACAGTATAACTGCAATGCTTTCCATTGGTTCCTCACTGGAGTCTTGAGACCCCAGTGAAAATATGAGACATACAGTATCAACACTTCTGTACACAGAAATGTCAGTAAAATAAAGAACAAAGTATTAAGAATAAATACAATGGCTGTTGAAAAGAAAGGTAGAAGCTTCAGGGATCAAATTTTCAAACTGGCTACTTAAATCCCGCCCCAAAATATGCACACACAAACAACAGTTAGCACTTGCATTTGTGCACAAGTGTCTTTTTCATGTACTACTTACTCAATTGCTACTGGGAATTTCTGCTCTCAATTAGAATCATAGAAGACTAAGATTGGAAGGGACCTCAGGAGGTTATCTAGTCCAACACCCTGCTCAAAGCAGGACTAACCCCAAGTAAATCATCCCAGCCAGGGCTTTATCAATCTGCACCTTAAAAACTTATAAGGACGGAGATTCCGCCACCTTCTTAGGTAACCTATTCCATTGCTTCACCGACTAGACATCGAGCCATTGATCTCTTATCTGTTGAGCCCGATGATCTAGCCAGATTTATTTCCATCTTATAGTCCATTCATCCAAGCCATACTTCTTTAACTTGCTGATAAGAATACTGTGGGAGACCATATCAAAATATTTGCTGAAGTCAAGGTATATCACATCAACTGTTTTCCCCACATCCACAGAGCCAGTCATCTCATCATAGAAGGCAATCAGGTTGGTTAGGGATGACTTGCCCTTGGTGAATTCATGCTGACTGTTCCTGATCACCTTCCTCTCTTCCAAGTGCCTCAAAATGGATTCCTTGAGGACCTGCTCCATGATCTTTCCGGGGACTGAGGTGAGGCTGACCGGTCTGTAGTTCCCTGGATCTTCTTTCTTCCCTTTTTTGAAGATGGGCACTATATTTTTCCAATCATCTGGGACCTCCCCTAATCGCCACGAGTTTACAGGGGCATTGGCCATTATCTTTGAAATCACATCAGCCAACTCCCTTAACACTCTCGGATGCATTGTATCCAGCCCAATGGACTTCTGTATGTCCAGCCTTTCTAAATAGTCCTGAACCTATTCTTTCAGTGCTGAGGGCTGCTCACTGCCTCCCCATTTTGTGCTGCCCAGTGCAGTAGTCTGGGAGCTGACCTAGTCTGTGAAGACAGAAGCAAAAAAAGCATTGAGTACTTCAGCTTTTTCCACATCATCTGTCACTAGGTTGCCTGTAAGGGGCCACGCTTTCCCTGACCTTCTTCTTGTTACTAGAAACCCTTCTTGTTACTCTACGTTCCTTGCTAGCTGCAACTCCAGTTGTGATTTGGCCTTCCTGATTTCACTCCTATATGCTCGAGCAGTATTTTTATACTCCTCCTTAATTGTCTGACCAAGCTTCCACTTCTTGTAAGATTCCTTTTAGTGTTTAAGCTCACCAAAGACTTCTTTGTTAAGCTGAGCTGGTCGCCTGCCATATTTACTATTCTTTCTGCACATCAGGATCTATTCTTACAAAGTATCAGTGAGGATGTTTGGAAGAAATAGTTAAGTCCACTGGATACAATGATGCTGTAGCTGGAATTATCTGTAGTTGTTTCTATTTCTGTTCTCTTTTCTTGCATTTTTCTCCAGGCCTCCATTTCATTAGATTTCCTTTATGCATTCCAGTTCATTTGGATTTTGCCACTTTGTATTCTATGCTTAATTCTGTGTTCTTCCTTTTTTCATTCTTCCCTTGCATTTCTTTGTTTGTATTTTTTACTTTTCCTCTGCAGCTTTCTGACTCCCCATCACTTTCTCCATCTCCTCTATTATTTTGCCATTCTCTTTCTCTCAGGGATCTGGGTTCAATTCCTGGTTCTGCTTCAGACATCCTGTGTGAGCTTGGGCAAGTCATTTAACTTCTATGCACCTCCGATTTGTAAAATACTTTCTTCCCTCAACTTTTGTCTGCTTAATCTATGTAGAATGTAAAACCTGTCTCTTACTATGTGCTCATACAGTGCCTGGCACAATGGAGCCCCAATCTCACTTGGGGCCTCTGGGAACTTATAATACAAATAGGTGATGGGCATGCACACATAATTTCCAGCAATATTATTGAGAGTTCTGTAAGCTTTCAAACATTGTGTGTGTCTTTATATACAGCTAAGAATCATTAAACCTGGGTATTCTTAAAGAAAAAAAAATCCAGCCAACTTTTACCTGAGCCTATTTTTTTCCCATCCCAAGTATGAAAGTGGCCTCTGCACTGTCCTTTTACATCATTAGTGTTCTATATAGGGTCTCTTTGGATATAAAACTTTTATCTTTTTCCCATGAGTAACTTCAGAATTCTAGGTACTAAAAATGAAGGGAGAGGATATAATATGACTCACAGGAGTCCCGCTTTAACCTCAGGATGATTTCCTTCTTTTTCAGTTATTCTAGGAATTCTGTACTGTACCTTTCTTATGTGACCAGTATTTATATTTGAGAAAGTCAGGTTATATTATGTTCTTGGAATCCGTTTTAAACGAATTATCAGAAATATTTTGGCATAATCCCCAGTAGCATTTCAAAGTGCTTCTAGCCACTACTGTTAAGTTTTATTCTATTCTATTCATTTTTGGGCAGTTACATAAGATTAGGTCTTTATTTCACTGTCAAAGTACATGTGCAAACATATCAGCTCATTCTTCTCACCTTGAGGTGTTAGATGCATCTATTGTTAGAGTTCCACTGCTTAATCATACATGCAAGGGAGCACAGACGTATGTTGTCATGTATGTTGTCACCATCACTACTTATACCATTACTATTTTTATGTATCTACCATCCTAAATTCATATTAGAATTGGATATGGGCTTTGAAAGTCACGTCCCAGTAAAGTTCTCCAAAGCCTGCAGTGCTTTGAATGAGTGAGTTTAGATGCAGTGCTTAAAAGTGGATGGATTCAGGGGCCATTTAAGGGACACAATTCAGGAAATTGTCTTTGAGCAACTGATTGTCTGAATGTAATTGGGGTAAAAGTGGATGTTGACTATTTTTGTCTTTTCTCGGCTGTTAAAGATGACAAGATTCAAAATGACATTTCCTTATGTTACTCTTTTACTGATTTTTCCACTGTTTCTAAAGGATTTGCAGAGATAGAAGTAAGAGTCATCTTTAATAACACTGTCTGCTCAGAAGGCAGCACTCTGTTTTACAATTTAGATTCTTTGCACAGAATCCTTAACTCAGTTCTCAAGTGCCAACTTGAGATTTAGTGTCAGCAATCAGGGAAATAAATCAGTGTAAATCAACACTATTGATATTCATCTTGGCATAATTCAACATTATAGATTCCAAAGCAGAAAGAAGGGGTTTTTAGGATGTGAGGAGTCTAGGACATGAAAGAAATGATAGAAAAGGGACTAGACATAAAGAAGCTAAGGCACTAAGTCTGAACATTTTAAAAGTAATAAAAGTAACATTTCTTTAATGTGAGAGACAAGCAGGAGTACGTGAAAAGCATGACATGAATAACAGAGGATTTTGAACTAAAATCCTGTGTATCTTCTACCACTTTTGACTGCACACCTTCTTTCTGCTATTCCTTATCCTTGGGATAATCTCCTGTCTCGCTTCTTGTCTACTTGTCTCCTTTTTTTACCTTTCTTCCTTTAAATCCTTCCAGAAAACCTAGCTCTCTTATGAATCTTTCATGTATTAGTCTTCTATCAGTGATCTCTCCTTATTTTCCTATTTCTGTTGATCCTTCCTAAACTATTGTTCCATGTTAATTATTTTCTGTGCTGTACTGTAAACTCAGAAGGGCAAAGCCTGTCTCATTCTGTATTATGTAAATCACCACATACATTTATGATGCTATGTAAATACTTATTAAAAACAGTCTCCTCCAGAAAGTGTGCTGACACTATTACTCAGAGAACTGTAAATTCTAATGATCAGTTCATTGTATTTTGTCATTTACATAACATTTAAATGAATAGTAGCATGGGTTATAGACTATCATTCAATGATATCTTTCTGATAATGGTAGGAGAAAAAGAATATCTGAACTGTATAAAATATAAACTGCTCTGATAAACTGTAATCCTCAGGGAGATTGATCCAGGACTCCTTATGCATTCAAACCTACTGAAGTCAGTGGGCATTTTGTCCATAGAAGGCTAAATCCTGTAAGGTGCTGATCACTCTGGCCATGATCCAGCGAAGTCTTAAGCCTGTGCTTAACTTTAAATACTGACTAGTCCCACTGAATATAATGTGACTACTAATACATATTTAATGTTAAGCAGGTGATTTGCTAGAGTGGGTGCCTGTTGCTAAACAACTTGCAGGATTGAGTCCTCAGTGGTAAAAGCACAAAGACATAATTTCAACCATTTTATAATATAGTTACAGACAAAAACTACATTAAAAGATCATTAAGTCAAGTGCTCAAAAGTTAGTTCCATACATTTCAATGTTTGGATTTAAATTTTTTTTTTAAATTAAAGTTTTATGTTTTGAGTTGGGAAAGGAAATTTCCACATTGGTGAAACTGATCAAATACCATAAATTGCTTTGTCAAATAAACTATGTAATAAAAACAGCAAAATCTGTAGATTTGATGAGTAGCATGTGACCATTCCTATATATTTGTTAGAATAATAGAACTTATATTGAAACAACTGTGAAACAACTCTTCAGACAATGCTTATAAGCGTCCTGTTTCTTCAGTGATTTATATTTAACAAAATGTTTTAAGTTGTTATTAGTTATTTACACATTTTTACACCTAGATGATGTGTTTGTGCCATTTACTAAAGGGGAAATTTTCAAAAGAGAATTAGGCACCTAAATGCCCTTTTTGACCTTGAAAATCTCCCTCTAAATTGCATTTCCTGTAAGTGCAGTGTGTTGGCCAATCTTTCATTGCTTTTCCTGCCTGGCTGTATAGAAGCCCACAGCTAACTCAGAAAACTTAAAAACCTGTTTAAAGATGAAAAGAATATGTGCACTACCAACAGGACTGTGCTCCTGTAACCTAACACTTTCCCAAAGCATAATTTTGATGAGAAAGCACTTAGCTTCTGACTCTTAATTTAACATCTGATATTACATTAAATTACGACGTTGCCTGCCATTGCTCCTTGGCAGCACTGGCATTTTTACAGAACTATGTTAAGGTGGCATGTCCAGTGTTGATATGCCAACTATTCTGTGTTGGATAATAGTGTGTGGTTGAAATGATTATATACAAATTGGTAATATGGTTCACATTATGATTAAACCATACTCCTTGTGTAGTGTAAGTTACTACTATACTGATAGTGACTTATACTACACAAAGAAAAGAGGAGAGCTCTGAATAGTTTAAACAGGAATACAGTTTAGAATTGGTTTCCTGACAGATCCTGTACTTTATGATGCAATGTTGAGAGAGAGCAACAGAGAGAAATAATGGATAATTTATCAACTTTCCAGAGCTCTCCTGACTTTAAGGCTTTGACTTTCATAGCTGGCCTGGCATCTGACTTGGAGAAGAAAAAGAGGTTTGCATGGGAATGTTTGCAACTAGACCAAATTCATTTCTACAATGTATTTTGGAAGTGAGAATAATGAAAAGCATTCTCTCCTTTCAGTTTTCAGAATTCTTTTTGAGTGTGGGGTTGACTTTAACTACACGAAACCATGTTACTAGTAGAACAGACTGAGAACTGTTAACAAAGCAAAGCAATTATCTATAGTTGTGCTCAGTGGGTCACATTCTCAGCTGATGTAAATTAGCATAGCTTCTCTGACTTCATCTGATAAGCACCAACTGAGGATCTGAACCCTATTTTTAAAGTTGTTGGCCTAAATCTGCCCTTGAATTAATGCTTCTGGCTCCTGGTACTGCCAATAGGAGTAGAGTGAATAAAGTCAGGAGGCAAAAATGGGCCCTGTGTGTTCTGGTACAAACTATGAAACATCTGATGTGCTCATTTGCATGGCTTTCATCAAGATGCTTTTCTAGTTTGCAGCTATTTCAGGAAGGCTGATATCTCAGTTTTCAGAACAAGTCAAAAGGGTTGAGAGCACATTTTGGGGCCAAAAATCTCAAATTTGGGTCTAATATTAGGTACATAGTCCAGATCCAGTAATGCAATTAGATACATGTGTAAGTGTTAAACTGGACTGGAGCCTAAATGCCTGGTATCCAGAACTGCTGAGTATCCTTTGGGGAACTAAAGGCTCTGATAGGGAGACTTCAGTACCTCTGAAAATCAGACCAAATAGGTGCTGAGGTGGCCTTCCTTCTCAACATCAGAGGTGTAGAGGTTTTGGTTGGGCCAGCAGGGAAAGAAAATCCTGGGTCCCTTTTAAGAATTCCCCTCTTCACCTCACATGGACACATTGCTTCCTTGTGGGCTAGGGGAGGAGGGTGGGGGAGCAAGGGAAGGGTTCTCTAGCTGATTGGTTGGTTTGAAGGGTGCAGCTGAAACCCATTGGCTGCCATGCAATGAGAGGAGGGCTTATAAATCCTTTCCCATTCTTAGAGCCCCATTCTGTGCCTGTGCTGGGTGCAACAGTTCCCAACCATCCCTTCCCTCTCCCTGGGATTAGAAGGTTCTAGGCCATGACAATCTCAAAACTAAAAAAACCCCATGATATTTAAAAGTGTATATTGTATTTTTGGTCTCTCTTGATTGGTAAACTCTCATGCCTAGTGTGTGAGTGTGGCAGTTCAGAGCTGCCAAATCTATAGAGCAAGATGATTTTTGCCCCCCACCCTCTCTTGCAGGAACTGTCACTAGATTAAATTACAAAGAGCTGTGCAAGATGCTGACTAATGATGAGAAGCACCCAGCTTCCCTCAAAATTCCAATAAATTAATTAATTCTGTACCCACGCCCACAGCCCAGCAATTCATAATACACCTCCAGACCCCACATGTGTCACATGCATCTCAGTGCATCTCTGCTCCTGCTGCAGCTCCAGAGATTATCCACCCACTGCCATTTGCCAGGTCTGGTGTTGCAGGGATGGAGAGAGGATGAACATATTGAATGGAGGAGGGAGCAGAGCTTCCCTGAGCTGCTGGTCTCTTTCTGCTCCACCTCATGCCTCCCTTTTGTGAAAATGGTATTGGGCTGCTAAACTCATCTCAACTTTCAAGGGAGAGGGGGAATGATCTCTGTTTGTCTCCTGATTGGCTGTTCTTCCCCAGGAGGTGGAGAATGCTCCCAATCAGAGGGGACTTTCTCATGTGTGGGACAGAAAATCAAGTTAGGGCTAAAGTTTCTCATTTCCTGGCTAGACTGGCTCCATCAAGGGCCATCACTCATGATTAAACTGTGGGAGTTAGAAATGGTGTTTGTATGGGAGGAGAGCCAGTTGGGTCCACTCATGGTTCTGGGACCAGCTCAAGGTTCTGCAGAATGGAGGGGTGGAAGAGGTCTGGGGGCAGCCCCCTCCAGTTGGGGTTGCAGAAAGAAAGCTGTTCAACATGCACTGGACAAGTTATTGCTGGATAGTTTTTTAGATGTGTTAAGTTAATAAAGTTATGGCCTAGTTAAACCATATATCTGGGATTTTGTCTTGTATTCCTGGGACAAATGGATTTAATTACCTAACGTTTAGGCATCCAAATTTGTAAATGCTGGCCTGAAATGTGTTCTATGCTGTGAGTTTGAAATAAGATTTCGGGAGCAGTTTTTCTTCTTTTGGAACTATATGCTCTTGACTTCTTTCTATTTGTAAAGATTAAAAGCAATTTCTCCATAATAATAATAATAATATATTTCCAATAATATAATCTCTGCATTAATCCAGATGCTCCTTTTTTTTTTTTTTGGCAACAGTTTAAAGAAGCAATTTAGACTTTAAACCTGTATCAGTATTAGTTGCCCAGTTAAGTTAAAGACACACTAGAAAAACATTTCAGTCATTTAATGGGATTACAATGAAGAGACTTTTCAACAATTATAACAAAAATCTATCAATTTGTTCTCTAGTGTAAACTCTTGGTTATGACTACTCTTGTTTCCTTCAAACATCTGTTTTAACGCAGCTCTAAACACCAGGACCAGTATTATTATTGAGGTTGCAACTTACAATCTTTATGTGGAAATTGCAGATGTTCTTCTAAAAGTGTGATATTAAAATGCTGTTTTGTAACCTATCTAACAGTTGTAAATGATTACTTTAAATATAATTTACATGTAATAAATATTGAGCTTAACTCAGAATTAAAGGGAGAGAGTCAACCAGAAATCTAGCCAATTTAAAAATTCTGTTAATAGTTATTTCAAGTATGACATCTATCCTTGACTTTTCCTGTGCATTTAAAAATGATTTTTTTCTCTTCTAGTTTTGTGAGAGAGCATATCAACAAGAGAACTTGTCTAAGGTCTGATCTTGTAAAGAGTTAAGCATGTGGTTAACTTTAAACAGGGGCATAGTCTCATTAAAGTCAATGGTGCTTAAAGTTATGAGCAAACATCAGGATCAGGACCTAACTGATTTACCAGAGAAACAATAAGCACTGGGCACAAGAGCTGTTAAATGCACAGAGTATATATTGAAAAAAGGGAGAAAATGGTTTTTTTCTTTTCTAGTCTCTTTAAGTTATAGGAATCTTGGCCATTGTCTTCACAGAAACTTGCACCAGGTTAACTAAAGGTGTGGTTTTAGATTAATTTAAGGCTTGTCTACCAGGAAATTTACCAGCATAACTAGATCAGTATAATTATTCTGCTACGAGTATAACTCCCCATGTGGGCACACTTATTCTGGAATAAGAAGTTAGTTAAATTAGTGCAAAACACAGCATGAATACTCTCAAATCAGTTTTTAAAAGGCTCACATTCAGTTAGCTGAATTGGTAAGAAACCAATTTAAGCAAAATTACTAAAAGCCAGGTTTAAATCATTTTTGAAATATCCCCACAGAGCTAGGGTTTTTTAATCAATTTTAGCTAAACTTGCAGAACTTCGTATGTTGATAAGGCCTTAGGTGTTTCTTGTATAGCAAAGTCTGAGTGTCCCACTTCAGCAGTGCCCAGGAAATAGATGGCCAAATTCTTTCTTGGCTTCAAGTTTCTGGACAGAGTCTTAGTTAGTTGTGGTTTGTTTAGTGCTATGTACTACATTTGCATGAAGATTTTGTGCTGTGAAAAAATATAATATATGGAAAACATGAAACCTGGTCATCTGGAGAATGGTTGTATATTTAAGAGTCTCTTTCCTCTATTGAATACACTAGTTTCATTCTGCTTTCCTTTTCTTACCCAAGTGTCTTTCCCGTGATTTAAGTTGGTGTGAGAAAAGAATCAGGCCCAAATAATTCAGTCACCTCCATAAGCATTGTATTAAACAATTGCTTTGGCATTAAATCAAAAAAATTGACACGTTGTGTGGGATTATCACAAGTACCTAACAAAGTTGTGTGTCTAAATCTCATTGGAAGACAATAGGGTTCAGGTGTCTAATTTATTAGGAGCTTTTGAAAATCCGGTGACATTATGCATATTGGTAGACTATCACTGGGATCTTCTCAGTGAAATGAAAGAGCGTAAGTCTTTCTTTCCCCAGACCTGAACAAGAACTCTATGTAGCTTGAAATCTTGTATCTTCCACCTATACAAGTTCGTCTAATAAAAGCCATTACTTCACCTACATTGTATCTCTTATAAGCCCTCTGACAGGCAGTTAAAAATGTAAGGCCAGATTATCAAAGGTGTTTAGCACTGACAAGCGGGCCCAAATTTTGAGAAGAATTCCGAAATAAAGAAGGCAGATTTTCAGAAGTGCTCAATAAAAGCATCTATTAATAGCCATTCCTGGGACCTGGGTTTCCTTTTGAAAATACTGCCACTTAATTTAGGAGTCTAGGGCTTAAAAATTATGCAAACATACCTAGGCCACCCTCTAACTGATATAGCTGTGCCAATAAAAGCCCAAATGGAGACACAGTTACATTAGCAAAAAAGTTCTTTAGCAAGTATTGGTTATTCCATTTGAGAAACTGGTTTAAGCTATATGGGCAAAATAACTTTTACTTGTATAAGCTGTGTCTTCACTAGAGGAAGTTGATGGTATAGCACTGTTGGTCTAGTTGCAAACCCTTTTAAGTATAGAGAAAGCTATAGATCTTTAGACAATGTGGGCAATTATTTAGGTGTCTAAATGTCAGCTGCTGAGTAATTTTGGAAATCTGGTTCTTATACATGTGAATAAGCATTTTTCAATTGTTTGCTGATGCATAAGGAGAGAATATTTTTGGAAACTGTTCATTTCTACCTAAACTTTCAAGGATATCATGAAATATAGTACTTCATGGCTACATGTAGTTCAAGGATAAATAGAGGAGTAATTTGCCATTTGTACCAAATTAAATCAGACTTTCAGTTCAATCAAAACAGCTTGCAGCTGGATGTAATAATCTGATTTCCTGACACTCTGAGAAAAATTGAAGCCCTCCAAAATGCCCCTGCTGATCTTCAGCATGAAGTAGAGTTCAGTAGCAATTTCTCCCAGTCTCTGACTGCTTTTAAATTTAGTATTAAAAAGAGAGAGAGAAAGAGAGAGAGATAAAAAACAAGGTTAGCTGGAAGCAGCTCTCAAGTAATATTTTATTACAACTTAATGAAACCTATAGTACAATGCAAAGCAGTGATTAGCTGCTGTAAAGAAAAATAGCAACATGTTTCATTGAATAATACATTAGGTGAATTTGTACATTAGAGGCCAAGAGTGTTGTTTTGACACTGATTGAATGTGGAAAAATCTAACATAAGATTCTAGAAAATGTATTCCAATATATTAGGCAAACTATTTGTAGCTTTCTAAGGAATGTGACTGATGGCATATATTCATAGTCATGTATATGAAAATTCTATAGCTTGAGATTTGCTTTCTTGATCATTCTTTCAAACTGGACAGTGCTTCCTTTATTTTACCTTAATTCTTTAACCTGTGCTTGCCTTCTTTCCAACCTAACCTCACAATTGTCAAGGTTCATAACTTCTTATTTAAAATGTTGGCCCCTAAATCAGCTGCCAGCTCTGCACAGGCATGTCCATCTACACCAATTAAATTGCAGTATCAGGAACTTAGGAGGTCATGAATTCTTCAGTACATTAGCCGTGATAATAGTGTCTGCCTGTAAAGCTCCTAGCACGCTATGGGGTTTTGTCTAAACCATACATACATAATAATAGTAAATAGTAAAAATGAACTAAGAAGTTTGCAGATAAGTTGTCTTGAATAGCTAGGTAACTAATGAAGTAATTATAGACAAAGGTATACTGGATGAGTAATGATAACACTTAGCTCTTATAGGACCTCATCCAGAGCTCAATGATATCAATAGAAGTCTTTTTGTGGAATTCAGAGGATTTTGGATCAATCCCATATAGCTCTTTACACCTACAGAGTGCTTTAAAACATTAATTAACTCCCATGAGTTACCAACCTCTCCTGTGAGGCAGGTAACTAATAGATCTGTCTATAATTGCATTAAAACCATGTCACCTGTAATAGAATACAGAGTAAAGTAGCTTGAACAGGTTTTTCAAAATGACTTGGATGCTGTTCTGTCTGGTGAGCTAAATCATGTCAAAACCCTTTTAGTTAGAAGTTAGGACACTGTTAAAACTGTTTGAGGTATAATGATCTTAAAGAGATATTGTCAACTTAAATCATACTTCTGCCTGAATTTTTTTAAACTACAGCTCAAAGTAATAAATACAATTCCTAAAACAGTAAGAGCTTAGAGGGGGAAAATCTACCTTTTCTGTGTGTTTATGTATTTGACTGCACAGTCAATCAGTTTAGTCACTATTTTCCCTGAAGTTACTCTTTTCTTCTGTTGTGGATTTCACATAGCAACACAGAAGAGAAAAACATTTTGAAAATAGGATTGTAAAACACAAACATTGGCAGAAAGACTCAGAGTGGGGTAGATGGCCATTACCTGAAGCTGTTTAACTCACTTTTAAAAACTGACTAGATTTCAAGTTGGTGTCCTTTTAATACAAACATAGGTAGGGTCTCTTATGGCATGTACAGCAAGCAACTGTTTTGAAATGAATTCCTTATCCTGTTTATGGGAATACGACATATTTCTCATCATCACTCCCATAATACATTTCAGAAGACGGCAGGAACAATTCTTCCCTGTTACACTATAGTAAACCAAAATAACCGTGTTGACTTTGATGGAATCATTCTGGATATGCAGGGTATAAATGAGAACAAAATTGGAATTATTTTGCTAAAGAATAATGCTGTACGGTTGAAAGCCACAACTCACTGGCATATAGGTAACAAAATGTCTCTAATTCATAGATTTAAAGTCAGAATTGACCATTATGTTCATCTAGTCTAAACTTGTGCATAACAGAATCTAAAAATCATGTTATTGTCCACATGAACTTTTGTGTCGTACAGAAACTCTTAAAACAATGATGCACCTAAGAGATTGAATAAAAAGTCATTCATGTCCATCATGGCAAAAGAAGGTCAGAAATTAGGAAAATATAATTCTTTCAGTGTAAATTGATTAGAAGGAACATAACTATGTAAAGTATCCAAAATTTGAGCTCTGTATAGCAAATAATTTGGACAGGTGCAAAGCAGTTTCAACAAGAAAGCACTATAAAAGCAGCAGGACACAACATTTATGAAAATATATACAGAAGACTAAGAAAGGATAAAATTGCTAATCAGCAGTCAGTAATTTCAGCTGGCATAAGTTCCAAGGATCTGTTAATGAATTATTAAACTGAAATGTGGTCCTGGAAATAGATGAAAAGGATTGGGTAAATGACATCTCTTGAATGATCTGAAACAAATGTGACAATCAACTAATTTGAAAACATTGTAAGGATGTTAGGGAGCTGCTATCAGATTCACACATTTCTACATCAATTACACATTTTAAAGTAAATTTAAAGAGGTTCCTAATTAAGCTTCTTATGCAGCTGTCAGTGTATTTTTTATCTTTATTTTGTACTATGCTTGCAGCCTAAAATAAAACACCATGATTACAGATACTGAACCAAAGAGTGAAGGAATTAGAGAGGTACAGGAGCACTTGAAGGCATGTCAGGTATGTGGCGAAGGGGCTGTCATATGAATTTTGATAAGAATTGGGCAAAATATTCATAATGAAAGAGTGAGTTTTTTGGTTTTGGTCAAAACTGTGCTTCTTTTTGTGCTTGAGCAACATTTTCAAGTTTGGAGCTAGTTCATTAAATTGTGAAACTATTTAAAGAAATTTTGCTTAAATTTGTCTTTATGTTGGGAAGACTGAAATTTTGATGAGCCACTTTTGGCTCAAAATTCATAGCTGTGACAAAACTAAGTTTACCCAGCGCATGGGGTTGTGTCCAAGGCCGTCTTGGCTAATAGCCATTGATGGACGTATACTCCAAGAACTTATCTAATTATTATTTTTTTAAACATAGTTATACTTTTGGCCTTCACAACATCCTCTGGCAATGAGTTCCACAGGTTGACTGTATGCTGAATGAAAAATATTTCCTTATATTTGTTTTAAACCTGCTGCCTATTCATTTAATTGGGTAACCCCTCATTCTTGCATTATGTGAAGGGGTAAATAACCTTTGAGAATTACATTGTAGAACTCTTTGTTGTTTACATTCCCAACATGCTTCTTCTGCTTGGGGGAAATCTTTTGCATTCACTTTCCATTTATTTCCCCTTTTCTTGCTTCCTTTGAAAATGCATTACAGGTGCAGATATCATTTGCAGCCTGTTGTTGTGGGAACAAAAACCTGATTTAATCCATTGTCTTGAAAATTTAACTCCGTTGCTGAGAAGGACTTGTGTTTATTGTGGAATAGATTTCAAATTCTTGGCCAGATCTTTAGGTAGTATAAAGTAGTTCCATTGACTTCAATGGAGCTATGCTGCTTTACACCAGTTGCTGACCTAGACCCCTGTCTCAACTGTGCCAGGTGGAAATATCCAAAAGAAACAAGAAGTGGATAGTACAGCAGATAAGAAAAACCATCCACCTTCATAAATGTTACAAAGCATATATTTTTTTCATAGGGTCTCACAAAACTCAGCAATATGATATAATATGCTTCTAAAGCCAAAATTCTGCCTAGATAAGTAAAGTGGACCTATACTCTTAGTTCTGCATATGTAGGAACATGAATTGAGATCTGTAGGGATCTGAAAGCACAATTTTGACCTGAGTATATGGAGGGATATAAATATTTTTGTTGATGACTTTCAATATAATATTGCTGTTATATGATTGAGAACAATAGTACCATTAGCATAATAGTAGTGTCAATATTTCTGAATGGTTCAAGAGGGAAAGAAGAACCAATTAGACAAAATCATACATTCATACACAATAGGAAGCAGCCACAGTGCTGTAAGAATATTGCCATGTAGGGCATACTCAGTACTGCCTTGTGTTGAATGGCACTCTGTTATCATGGTGATGGAAAAACCTAGGACAGGAGAAAGAGCACAGAAGAGTTATTCTAGTAACTCATTGCTAAATTTCTTAAATTGTATGAAATAGGGAAATTAACTCAGGGAATATACTAAAGGGCTATACTGATACAATACCATATAGGCCTCTATATGCATACTACTTATTGCATTTCTGAAAGAATGTGTCCCTCGGAGGTACATTTTTTAAAGTGATGTCTGAAACCTTGGCTGCATAGTTCCCATTAACATTCATGGGAGTCAAATGCTAAACCCTATGCAACATTAGAGAATACATTTTTTAGTATTTAATATTCTTTGGTTAGAGAATTTGGTAGTGGATATTAATATAATATAATAATTGATAAAACGCTTTCAAGTGGATAGTTTCCTTCCTGATTCAAGAACACTGACATATCATGCAAGTTCTCTTTTCTATTTTTCTTTGTTCATTATTTTGAATTGGACCACATGGAGTCCCTTTAGATGTATTAAATGTGGGTTATTGGTTCCACATCTTCAATTAGTTTGGCATTTCATTCCCCTTATCACTTATTTCTTATAAAAATGAAAATAGATGTTGTTGCATCTGCTGCTGTACATGCCACTGCAGATTGTATTGCCCTTTTCATCTTAAATTTATTTTTGGAGACTTTTTTTTTCTTCATGGTATTATAAATGACACAGAGGGGATTGTAGAGTGAGTCCAAACTGTGTGTTTACATACTCAGTTTTCTGCACAATCTTATTCCCCTCCCCTCCCTGGGGAGCCTGGGAACAAATAGGTTTAATTACACTGAAAGTGGAAGGTTAATCATTTTGCTGCCAGATTAACAGAAGCCAAAACCAACTAGTGAGATAAACAGACCTTGTAGGTGAAGACTGTTGGCAAAGGGATTGGATAAATTAAGCAGAGAATAGACAAAACAACACAAGAAACTGCACCTTCTAGAAATCTTAAAATACAATATTTAAATTTGTTAGGAAGCTATTACAGAAAGTAATCTGGATTACAAATATGAAATTCATAATTATGGTTTGGATGATGCAATCCCTATGTTATAAACAGGGACAAACACACCAGCTTTCCTGATTGTGTTCCTTCCCCACCTGTAACTAGAGTTTGTTTGCAATGGGAGAGGGTCCTTCAAAGACTGAATATAGATCCATGCTGCTCCAGATTGGTAAAAGGCAGAAGGAAGTGCCTGGGGCTGTTTTTATAGATATTTAATGGCTCCATTAGGAATGACAATTTGCTGAGGACTCTTAAACTCACTGGTCTTTTATCAGGGAATTATCACCTGAGAATGGCTACATCACCAATTACCTCACATTGTTTAGTTTTCCTTTTTTGGGAAAGTTAATGAGATGGTGGTAGCAGGGCAATTCCAGTAGCAGCAGTGCTGGACTTGCTGGTTGATAATCTCCTCAAGGCAATGCCCAGTGGCTAGACATATATAATGATATTGAATCTGTTGGCAGCCTTTGAAGCACTGATAATAAGTGTTGACTTGCCTGCAGAGAATAAAAGAGGGTGAACAGAGTTGATTTAGGGTGGCTCTCTTACAGATAATAAACTTATACCTCTATAATTCAGATCAGCAGGATCTCCGTTCTTCAAGATTGCCTTTTTAGTCAATCATCTGGTGCCTCCTCTTGCTCCGATACCTTCTTCTATATATTTTTTTATAATGCTTTGATTGCACGTGTCCCACCAGCTCTTAGCAGTTCAGCTGTTGTATTGTCTATTCCTGCGGCTTTTCTGTGTTTTAACTGCTTCACTGCTCTATTTCTTATGATAGTGGCTCAGTCCTGATATCCGTTCTGCCTTGCAAGCTGTCTTGTTCATCTGTCACATGTAGAATGCAAAGTGTAATAAACTTATTAACAACACTGGGCAAAATCATGATGAAAGTAACTGTCAACAGATTAAAGCCAGTTTTAGAGGAAGTAGTAGGCAAAGAACAGTGTGGCTTCAGAGCAGGTTCAAGTTGCACTGGTTAGATAGTCATGCTCTGACAGCGATTTTTTTTTTTCAGGGGAAGGGGCTTAAAGAAATTTGCTGTTTTTCATTGCTGTTTGATTCAGCTTAGAGGGAAGCATTACAAAAAGTAGCAAAATTGTATGGTTCCAGCTAAGTTAATTGCAATTATAAAAACCAGGTACAGAGACTCCTACGGTGTTGTAAGGATTGGTGGAAAATTAAGTAACTGGTTCAAGTCTAAGTTTGTAAAAGAAGGGGGCATGGAACCACAGCCACTTTTTGTCATGTTCTTAAACTGAACATTAAAAATACTAGAGACCGACCATTGACTAGATAGTGAGACATCATATAGGGACATGACCAGGCTGGGCTTCATGGAGGAACAAGCCATGGACAGGAATGAATGGTGATTCTGTACCACTCTCTGTGTCTGTAAAGATGCTCTGAGATTAAAAGAAGAAGGCTCTCATTTATGGGGGTCCTATTAGGTTCCATGTATCTATTCTCTTGTTCAATTTACACATGTGGATGCTGGGGAGATTTTAAGATGTTATGGCTGCAGTGTCACCAATATTCTGATGATAAGCAGCTCTAGACCTCTTATACTACTATTATTTTTCAATGAACCTAGGTTCTACTTTCCCAGCATATGGTGGGGGGCAGAGGGAGGGATCTGGATGAAAGCTATGATCAATCTGGGTAAAGCATAGGTGATGCTAGTGGGCAGTGGAAAGTCTTCTAAGCAACTAGCCAGTGTGAGGGCATATGTCTATTGATCAAATTGGTTCTTCATCTCTGGGTCTGATTGGATCATCTCTGCTCCTAGATTTCCAGGTAGCAATGGTTGCCAGAAATGCATATTTACCATATTCGTCTGGCTAAATGATTCTGACCTGTCCTCTTAGATGCAAAACCTTATCAGGGTTATCCATACCTTTGTCACCTCCACACTAAACAGTTTGTAATACATTGCATGTGTTCTTTTAGGAAAGATAAACCAGTGAGAACATAATAAACCAATGCTCTGTGCTGGCTTTTAATTTGCTTCCAGTTGCAATTCAAGGTGCAGAATATTTTTATAAAGTCCTACATGATACAGGACACAGGTGTTTCAGAGATTACTTCTTTCTGCATGACCTGTAACAGCTGTTGTAATTGGTAAAGCAAAATCCAGTAGACAGTTCCCAGGCTGTAACTTATTTGGGATTAGAATAAGAGTCTTGTGAGATCTCAGCTCTGTCATTTGCTTCTGGTGGTGGTGCATTAGGACCCAGGTGTCAGCACACTCAGGACATAGATGAAGCTAGCTATGAACCATTAGCAATTATTTTCAAGAGCACATGGAGGACAGGTGAGGTCCCACTGGACTGGAGAAGGGCAAACATAATATATTTCTTTAAAAAGGGAACATAGAGGATCTGGGAATTCATAGACCAGTCAGCCTAATTTCCATACCTGAAATGATAGTGTAGGAGAGTAAAGAGTTAAAAGCTGGACAAATGATCAGGACTAAGTTACAGGGAACGGAGTCATGGCAAGGGCAAACCTTGTTTCTGTTAATTGGTGTGAATTCTAGGTAAAGTCTATTATCTCTCTTCTTTTCTTCACTTCCTGGCCATCTGCGCAGGGGATGAGGCTAACAAAATAACTATCGCCACTCCTGCACAAGGCCAGCGTGGGAAGAAAGCATTATCTTCCTTCCCCCCAGGCATGCCTTTACTTTAAAGAATGTTAGTGTAAAATTAATAGGTTTTAAAGTGATGTGCCTGCCCTCTGTATGGTAATCTTGTAAACAACAAACAGGGGTGGATATAATTGTATTTATCATGTAGTTGTTAATATTCATTTTATAGGTGTCAATGTAACCAAATAAGGGTCTATGGGGAGTTGCTTAAAACGTATACATTTACATACTGTTAGGGATAAAAGGATTGTAAAGTAACCCCCTTGTTGCTCACTCGCAGCGTCGAGGTGGAACGAGCAGGCAATAAAGGGTTCCGTCTCCCCAATCTGCCCCAGGGACAACCTGTTTGGTTATTTCTAACAGATACTGGAACAAATTATTAAAGTATCCATTTGTAAGCACCTAGAGGATAATAGGGTTATAAGGAATAGCCAGCATGGATTTTTCAAGAACAAGGCATGCCAAACCACACTAATTTCCTTCTTTGACAGGCTTACTGGCCTAGTGGAAGAGGGGAGGCAGTAGATGTCAAAACCCTTACTAAAATCATGAAATATCACAAACCCCACATGACATCCTCATAAGCAAACTAGGAAAATGTGGTCTAGGTGAGATTACCATAAAGTGGGTACACAACTGGCTGAAAGACCATAAGAACAAAAGAATGGCCATACTGGGTCAGACTAATGGTCCATTTACCTGGCTTCCGATAGTGGCCAGTGCCAGGTGCTTCAGAAGGAATGAATAGAACAGGTAATCATGAAATAATCCATCCCATCAGCCATTCCCAGCTTCTGACAAACAGCAATCCCTGCTTATCCATTAGCCATTGATGGACCTTCCTTCATGAACATATCTAGTTCTTTTTGGAACCCTGTTATACTGTTGGCCTTCAAAACATCATCTGGCAAGGAGTTCTACAGGTTGACTGTGCATTGTGTGAAGAAATACTTCATTTCCTCTTATCACATGACTGCTTACTTTGCTTAAGAGCTTTTGGTGAGGACCTTGTCAAAGGCTTTCTGAAAATTTAAGTATATATAGATCCACTAGATCAACCTTGTCCACATGTTTGTTGACCTCCTCAAAGAATTCCACTAGATTGGTGATGCAGTCATTTAAGGTGTCAAGAAACTTTATCTCTGTATCCCGTCCTGAGGTGACGTACTCAGTCAATATGGGGATAGTTGAAATCCCCCATTATTATTGCTGTATTCTTATTATTTAAGCATGAAATTACCATCCATAGAGATTTTATGGCAGTTTGATTCATTTAAGATTTTTATTTCATTTGACTCTATGCTTTCTTTCACATATATAGTGCCACTCCCCACCAGTATGACCTATTCTGTCCTATTCTAGTATTACTGTGTCCTATTGATTATCCTCATTCGACCAAGCTTCAGTGATGCCTATTATATCAATATCCTCATTTAATATGAGACACTCAAGTTCACTCATCTTAGTATTTACACTTCTAACATTTGTATTTTAAGAAGCACTTAAAAAAATGTCACTTTTTAGCTGTCTGCCATTATGTGATATAATTGAATGGGATTCTGTTTTCATTTGACTGTTTTTCATCAGATCCTATCCAAATTGTATCCTCTTCCATCCTTTCCTCCTTACTAGGATGTAGAGAATCTCCATTAATAGATTCTACCCTAATGGATATGTCTGTCTGCACTACGTGCTCCTTTGCACCTGTCGGCTTTTCTCCAGCCTTTAGTTTAAAAACTACTCAGTGACTTTTTTAATTGTATGTGCCAGGAATCCGGTTCAATTTTGGTTTATCTGGAGCCCATCCTTCCTGTATATGCCCCACCTTTCCCAAAAGGTTCTCTAGTTCCTAATAAATCTAACCCATGCATTGAGACCCTGCATTTCTGCCTGTTTAACTAGCCCTGTGCATTGAACTGGAAGCATTTCAGAGAATGCTACCATGGAGGACCTGGACTTGACTTTTTAACTTCACTTATTCAAGGAGTAGTTATCAATGTTTTGCTGTCAAACTAGGAAGGTGTATCTAATGAGGTCCCTCGGGGTCAGTCTTGGGTCCAGTACTAATAAATATGTTGATTAATAATGTGGCGAATGAGGAGGACAGTATGCTTTGCATGCGAGAGGCAGCAGGAATGCATTAGTAGGAGCATTGTCAGCAGATCACGGGAAGTGATCATTCCCCTCTATTCGGCATTGGTGAGGCCGCATTTGGAGTATTGTGTCCAGTTTTGGGCCCCCCACTACAACAAGGATGTGGAGAAGTTGGAAAGAGTCCAGCGGAGGGCAACAAAAATCATTAGGGGGCTGGAGCACAAGACTTATGAGGAGAGGCTGAAGGAACTAGGCTTGTTCAGTCTACAGAAGAGAAGAATGAGAGGGGATTTGATAGCATCCTTTAACTACTTGAAAGGGGGTTCAAGGGAGGATGGAGCTAAGCTGTTCTCAGTGGTGGCAGATGACAGAACAAGGAGCAATGGTCTCAAGTTGCAGTGGGGGATGTCTAGGTTGGACATTAGGAAAAAGTTTTTCACTAGGAGGGTGGTGAAGCACTGGAATGGGTTACCTAGGGAGGTGGTGGAATCTCCATCTTTAGAGGTTTTTAAGGTGTGGCTTGACAAAACCCTCACTGGGATTATTTAGCTGAGGTTACTCCTGCTTTGAGCAGGCGGTTGGACTAGATGACCTCCTGAGGTCCCTTCCAACTCTATGATTTTAATTTGTGGAAGACCTCCAGCTGGGAAGGTTTGCAAGCACTTTTTGGAGGACAAGGCTTAGAATTTAAAATGGCCTTGAATTTCAGACTAATTCTCTAATTTATCTGAAATCAACAGAATGAAATTCATAAAGACAAGTGCAGCGTACTTCACTTAGTAAGGGAAATGTCAAAAGCACAATTACAAAAAGGGGCATAACTGGCTATGTGGTTGTATTGCTGAAAAGGATTTGGGTGTTATAGTGGATGACAAATAGAATATGAGTCAATAATATGATGGAGTTATGAAAAAGGCTAATATTCTGGGTGCATAAACAGGACTGTCATATGTAAGACACAGGAGGTAACTGTCCCACTCTACTTGGTACTGGTGAAGCTTTTACTGGAGTAATGTTCCCAATTCTGGACACTACACTTTAGGAAAGATGCAGATAAATTGGAGATACACAAAACTGAAAAAAGCTTTAGGAAACTTGACCTATGAGGAGAGGTTAAAAAGAATCTGGGCATGTTTAGTCTTGAGAAGAATGAGGAGGAGACCTGATAACAGTCTTCAAATATGTTAAAGGCTGTTATAAAGGGTATGTCTACACTGCAACCTCCCCTACACTCCATGGCAGTGACTATCAGAGCCCAGTGAACTGATTCGAGTTGTGGGCTTGTGTTATGGTGCTTAAAAATAGCAGAGTAGACATTCCCATTCAAGCTGGAACTCAGGCTCTGAAATCTGGTGAGAAGTGAGGGCTCCAGTCTTAGTGAGAACATCTACACTGCTATCTTTAGCCCTGGAGCATGAGCTCCATGAGCCTGAGTCAGTTGTCCCAGGCTCTGAGACTTGTCATAGTGTGTGTGTGGTGTGTTTATTTATTTGCAATGTAAATGAATTAAAAGCAGATCGTGTGACCATTAGTTCTCCATGTTCACTGAAGGCAGGCCAAGAAGGGGATTAATCTTCTGCAAGGAATATTTAGGTTAGATATTAGAAAAATCTTTGTAACCATAAGGATAGTTAAACACTGGAATAGTTTCCAAAGGAAGGATGGGGGAATCTCTGTCAATGGGGGTTTTTAATAAAAGGTTGGTTTCAGGGATGGTTTAAGTTTACTTGGTCCTTCCTCAGTGCAGGAGGGCGAGATGATGTCCACCTAAGGTCCCCTGAAGCCCTAGGTTTCTATGATTCTATTCTTTTGTACATCTTTTCTCTAGTTCTGTGATGGTTGATGTTGGTATCCCCTTGGCAAATGGTTTCACCTTTCAAACTCTTAAGCACATGACTCACTTCAGTCACATGATTACTACTCATGTAAGTAAAGTTACTCACGTGCTTAAATGTTTGCAGGATATGTGACCTAGCTGTCATCTCTTCAGCTCCTAAGAATATGGCTTTTTGCTGATTAATTACGGTAATTATATTTTTATCTTAAATTCCATAACAAACTTCTAGTCACTTCCACTTTTCAGAGTCACAAATCCACCTTCCAAGCACACTCATGGCCCTCATCATTTTTCATTTATTGAATTTCCAGTTTCTCCTTGACTAGTCATCTTCTATTTCATATATATATATATTCTGAAAGACTGCAGCCAAAATGCCACTTTTAATCACATTTTCTGTTTCCAGTCTGCATTTTGCTAATCCCCTTTTTTTTATACTGTTTGCAATTAATGTATCCCATTAGTATCCCAGGCTAACAATATTTCATTTGTTCAAAGGATTACTGTTGAAAAATGTTTTAGTACTAATACATAGCAAATGAGAGAAGGATCCCATTAATTCCTTTGATATCCGCACCTTCAGTGGAAACAAGGACAAACAGATCACCTGGACTTCTAAATAAAATGGGTTAAAATTCATAACTAAGTTTTTAATTCCCACCCCACCACCCCGCCAAATACGCAGAGAATCATACACTCAAACTTGCTTCCAAAGTTCGGCACAACAGTAAACCTTTTCAGTCAACCTACTGAGAACGCTTCCATCACAAAATCTTTATGATGCCATGTGGTTTTAGTCTTTGCGATATAGGCGTATAGGATGAATTTCTAGCTACAGAAATTGACCCATTGGGCCAAATTATCTGTTCCTCTCATTCTGAACTGAGTGCAGGACAACAAGGGAATACAAAGATGGCTTCCTGCTATCTTTTGAGTTTCCTTATTGCTGGCTGAGTTCTGGTACACCTTAAATCCATCCTAGGACTGTTCTAATTTCTCCTGTGTTGTAGCAGCTATCATTTAGCTCTCTCACTGGCACAGAATAGCTGAAGTGCCTTGTAGCCATTCTTGACACTGGCATGCCCCTACACCAGGTATTGAAACCTATTAAATTAGCTTATGCTTGTGTGGCGTTTCACCGCAATAGTGAGAGGGTAACTCTTGTCTCCTATAATGCATGTTATAAATACATAGACTAGTTGGGCTAGATCTCTAATTTGCCCTTAGCACTAAGGTGCATTGGGGGGAGGAGGAAGGAGAAACAAAAAAAATCCAAAACATACATTTGATCTGAAACCTCTGCTCAGAGTTTGTTCTATTTGTAGCAAAGTAACACACACACACACAAAACCCATTAAATGCCAGTGGGTGAAGCTAAGGTATCAATCTCCTATTGATGTAGAATTAGTCAAAAAAATTTCTGCCTTTTCTTTTTGGTAAAAAATAATGACTTTTTAAAGAATGAAACATTTCAAGAAAAATTGTCAAAATTACCAACATTTTCTATTTTTTTGAAATTTTCTTTTTACCAACGTTTTTACTAAAATTGTTTTCAAAATCATCAATATTTTTTGTTTATCAGAATTAGGTTTCCTTACTTTAAACTTTAAAAATTCAAACAGATTTAGTAAATTAGGGTTAAATATTCTTTTAATATTGGGTTTACAATATCATTGAAAAATTTGTGAAAAATGGAAAACAGGTTTATTTTGAATCTTGCAAAATGAAAACTTACTATTTTGACTTTCTGCAAAATTGTCCTGTTTTTGACTCGCTCTACTTTTAAGTTAGTGCTTGTGTCATCTGGGCAGCAGTAAAGTGTCAATATGTTCAAGTGCTCAAGGAGAGCATTTTATCTTGTTTTTGTGGCCCTGGTTTTCAATGGTGTTTAACAAAAGTGCTGATAATGGTAATAGAGAGGAGAAAAACGAAGGAGACCAGAGACATGTTGCCTTCATATCAAGAAACAGAAACCGAGCAATGGTATGCTCAAGTGGAAAAGGAAGCTCTAGCGTCACTTTAGCTTGTAAACAGCTCAGTCCATATCTGTTTGACTGGAGTTTTAACATATAAACAGATCACAAGCCCTTTGTGACATTAGTGGTTTCAAAACCATTGGATGAACTTCCACTTATGATTCAAAGATTTTGACTATGGCAGATGCCATTTTCTTTCTACATTGAACACATACCAGACAAAGCACTCGTAGTAGCAGATACCCTATTTAGAGCTCCAACTGAGCAGCCTTTGACTGAAGAAGAAAAGGCTGTAGAGAACAATGTCAAAGTGTACACTGACCTTAATCTGGCAGCAATTCCAATCTCGATCAGCAAACTTCAGCAAATTAGAGATGAACAACTAAAAAATGAGACTTACCAGATGTGGACTCACCTCTTCCAAAAAGGATGGGGTCAAAGGAGTCTACTTCTAACAGATTTACTAGCATATTTACTGATCCAAAATGACCTTTGCACGGATGAAGGCCTGCTTCTGAAGGGATAGCACATTCTTATCTCTATGGTACTTCAGAAAGAGATGCTCTCCACAACCCATGAGGGACACCAAGGTATAAACAAGTCCACACCAGGAGCACAACAATCCATATGGTGGCCCAGTATAAATAGGCAAATTAAAATTTAGTAGACGGTTGCAAGATACGCAACAAGGAAGGAGAAAAAAAACCCCAAAAAACTCCAGTCATCAGAACCATTACTCTCTACAAAGCTGTCTGACAGACCTTGACAGCAGGTAGCCACAGATTCTTTTTTCTGGAAAAGACATGATTATAGTCGATTACTTCTCCACATACGTTGACTTCGCTATTCTTACACAGACCACATCAGTGCAGGTCATCCAAATACTGAAGTCAATATTTTCAAGACATTGAGTTCCGGAAGTCCTCCTATCTGACAATTTGGCTCAATTTACCTCTAAAACGTTCCTAGCGTTTGCATAGGACTTTAAACATTGTGCTAGTAGTCCACATTACCCCTAGAGCAACAGGGAGGTGGAGAGAGCAGTGCAGAGTTTAAAAAAACCTCTGCAAAAATCAGTGGACCCATATAAGGCACTCCTGGAATATTGGAGTGTGTCTGGAGTATCTCCAGCAGAACTTCTGATGGGAAGATGACTAAAGATGCCTTTATCTGCCGCTCTGATACAATTTAACCCTAAGTGGAGTGATTGGAAGGCATTTCAAAAACAGGATGCCAAAATAAAAATTTGGCAACAACAAAACTTCAATGTTTGGTGGAGAACAAAAGCACTACCTGAAGTGAGACCAGGAAACAAAGTTTGGCTCAAAAGCTGTCAGACATTTGGAACTGGTAGGATCTGGGAGTTTCTGCCAAGTTCCAATTTAGTGCAGTCTGTAAAAGGACTTCTCCATAGAAATCTGGTTAATCTTCAATATTTCTGGACATGATGAACAAAGAATACCTGCAGGCCCCAGCTCCTATCAGGAAGTGAGTCCCTTACACAAGGGACTCCTGGCAGAAACGACACAAAAGTGAGAACACAGTTTTGGAAGACTGATCAGACCCCTTCAAAGATTTGTTCTTTAGCATATTGCTCAGAAATATTTACATCCACTTGATAAGAGAACATAGTAAACTTTAAATTCTTTAAAACTGTTTACATTATTTTAAACCGGTGTGTGTGTGTGTGTGTGTGTGTTGCTTTATGTTTTAATCTTTTATTATAAAGCAAGAGAGCTGTGAAGTGGTTATAGAGTTCCTGGTACTCCACAATCAGGCTGCGTTATGGTGGAGAACTTAATAAATGTAGGATTAGGAAATTCTCTATTTGCTGCTTAAAGAATGACCCTTTTTTGTTTTTGTGTCCTCACTCTACAAGAATTTCAGTCCATCTCAACTAACTTCTCCCCCCCCCCACTCCTCCAAAGGTCAGTTATTACCATCTTTAATAACATCTAAGAGACTGTCAGATGAGGATTTTTTTCTCTGTAAAGGCGCTCTCCTTTTTCTTTATCTTTAATAAAAAGGTAAGAAGATTTCTAATGGTGTGTTTGCCATGGTATTCAGCAAGCTTATATCTTGGTAAAGCAAACCCTGAACCTTGTTTAAAACAGTTTAATGTTGGATAGGGCAGGGTCTTTTTAACACCTTTGACTCTTTGGGTCCATATATTCCTTCTAAATTAATACAACATTTTTGGCATTCTTTGGTGGGCCTGAAAGGTTAATACATACTCATAAGCTGACATTTTGGCCAACAAATAATAGTTTTCAAAGTTGATTTAAAGCAAATATTTGTTTTTAAAATCTATGAATGTATTGAGCTTGTTTGGAAAAGCATACAAACCAAACTGTTAATTTTCTTTTAAAAAGAAAGGATGAGCAATTATTTTACAGCAACTGATAATTAAAAAAAAATCTTTTAACAAACTTTTTTCTCTTTTTTCCCCCCTCTTTGTTTATTTTTGGGTTTGTAGTTGTAATAGTAAAAACCTTAAAGGTTTAATGTAAAGGCATTTAAAAAAAAATGGCAAAACCGAAGTGCTTTGAATTGTTGAAGGTTAAGTTGCTAAAGCAAACTTTTACTAAAATAACATTGTGGGTGATTACTCTTCTAACAGAATGCCAGATTATTTTGGCTGCTTCTGCATTGATTGTGAATTGAATTTTAAACCATTGGAACCAAGGGCTCCAAGCTGCAGCATCAAACTTTTGTGATTGTGTTGGCTTTTTTAAAGATGTTTTTTATGTTTTTTTCCCGTTTTATTTTTGATTTAAATGGGTTTTTTTTTGGTTTGCACATGTAAGAGAGGATGGTGTTAGTGTTGGATTCCAAAGATGGGCTAAATTGCCTAATGGCTACATTATCCTCACAAATGGTGGTGGTGCTGCAGGTGGGCAGGGTCTGTTATAGACTAAAAATGCCTGCAAATTTTCACCTCCTTTGGGTGTTATAAATGTCTCATCAGTGCAAAGATGATTCCAAAAGAACATCATGGTTTTGCTGGTTTTTAAAGGAGGTAAAAAATTTGGGCAAAAATGACTACAAGGCTAAAGTTTTTCTTTCAAGTAAGACAGTGACAGAGGCAGCTAAAAGCAATGCTTTTAAGCAGTCTGATGCCGGTACAAGTTTGCCAGGTCTTGAAATGACTGATAAGACACTGCTGTGCCGGTATTTTTCCAGAAGCAATGTTGAAAGTGAGAGTTAACACTAGAGATGGAAGTGCATTTTATATCTTTGCTGATCTTTTCTCTTCCTACTTGTGTATTTATTTTGTTTTGTCCTTTTTAGGAAACAGGATCAGATTTTAACAACAGCAATAACAATAGATCCATCTCAACTATCTTCTCTTTTCCTCAAAAAGGGCAGTTATTCTCATCTTTAATATCATCTAAAAGACTTCAAACAAAGGGTTTTTTCCTTCTAAAAGTTATCTTCCTTTAAAAGGAAAAGGAATGGGGATTTGCTAAAATAAAAGCCTTATTTAGTATTTACATTGCAAATGTTTTAATGTTTTTCCTTCCCTTCTGTGTCTTTAATAAAAGGTTAAAAAAGTTTACAGGTCTGTTTGCCATGGTATTAATCAGCCTGAGGTCTCTATATACCAAACCCTGAATCTTGTTTAATTTTTGATAATGACAGGGTCTTGTTAATACCTCTGACTCTTTGGGCCCGTATAGTCCATCTAAATTAATACAACATGCCTCATTTAAGCTCATCAGGTGGAATTTCACCTCATGCTCAAAATACAATACAATTTCCTTAAATCACCATTATTATTCTTGTTATAATTATCGTCCAATTAGCCTTTGACTTGCCATTTTTCTGCAGTTGTATTAACAGTACCAGTTTTCAGTGAGTTTTTTTATGACCATTCTCATTTTAAGTTTTTGTCTTTCAAGCTTGTTCACCCTCCACTTAGAACTAGGTTTTACAATCTCAGCATTTTATTGTAAATTTAAGTCGTATGTAAAACGTTCTCCTATAGCATTCAGGATGCACAAAAAATGAAGGGCCTATTTCTACATTCTTTGTGCATCCAACCAGCTCATGATGTCATCAGCCTGTTACATGCATGTTCTGGCCTTATCTCTTTGCTTGCAGTGCCCAGCCTGTACCCTCAGACTTTCCTGAACACTGGAGAGTTAAACATAGTAGGACGCAACTTCTCTTTCCATGGGAAAAACCACAGAAGGGTCTAAGACGTTGGACATCTCTTGGAGGTTCTTTTCACAGTTTCCTCCAAACTGTTCTATGGGAAATGGTAGGGCATCCCCACCCCCATAGTAACAAGATACCAGGATGGTCCACAAACCCCAGAGGCTCTACAGGAATCCATCAATGTGTCCCAGTGCCAGCCCTGTGTCCTCAATGACACCTCTCATCCCTTCCCTAGCAGTAAAACTCTAGCACTGACAGGGCTTCTGCAGTAAGGGGATCTCCCCCTTAAAGATGGATCTCTACTATAAGGGTAGCATTGGCTACAGCAATCTAATACATCTTTGGGCTGTACTGCATTTTCTAAGGTCTTTCTCCTGGATTGATGGAGAGACTGTGCATTACCCTGGACCACCTCCTCTCTATCCTACTTTCCCACTGTTTGATTCTACAGAACATCTTGATGGGTCTAAGGGAAGGAACAGATGGGAATGGTGCCTTGTGGCTTCTTTCAGTTGGTCTAGATGTTCTGAAGAGTTATATAATATGAGCATCTCTCTTTCTGCTTCACCCCCTCTTTGGATTAACACCAGGAACTAAAGAACATCTAGCAAGTGAAACAGATACAACTCTTATATTAAGTGTGTCAGTTATGTAATGGGAAAACTGAAATAAAATAGACTAATAGTTAATGATATTCCTAAATTATCTGTGGCATGAAGATAATGGTTTATGTATCTACAATTTTGGTCACAGGAAAAGAAAATGAGCTTTATCATTTGATATGTGCTTTAAGATTAGAAATCTGTGATTCTTTTATCCAGGTTGCTGAGCATGATTTTGAGTCCCAGCTATGCAGTGTCTTGGAGCTGAAACGTCCCTTACAACCTTTCCTTTTCTTGTTGAAGTTGATTATAATTTATATATTATTTTACAATATTGTCTAGAAGTTCCAATCAAGATAAGGGTCCTATGGGGCTACTTGCTGTACATACACAAAGTAAGAGAGGCCCTGCCCTCAAGAGTTTAATCTCAATAGACAAGCCAAACATGTGGCGGAGGAATGAAGCATTTTTATCATCCCCTTATTTTAGAGGAGGGATGCTAAGGCACAGAGCAATTAAGCAACTTATCTAACATCACATAGAGTAGAGCCAGGATTTGAACCCCAGTCACCTGAGGTGCTGGCTAATACCTTAACCTCAAGACTGTCCTTCCTCTCCTTTTGAATACATTCAAATATCTCCTGTCAGGGAGCAAGACTTCCTCAAAGTAGGCCAAAAAATTGACAAATACAAGGAGTAATTATATTGATCTTGAAAGTTAGAAAATTAAAAAAACAAAGCAATTTCTTCACATCCTTTCTTTAAGTGATGAACTGGGGGAACTTGTGTAAATAGTAATATAGATACCAGATTACATAGACTTAGTACACACTTACCGGAAAATTCGGCAGCAGTTGACGGAAGTTATGCAAGCTATATAGAGTAGCTTGTGTAACTCGCGTTGACTTACTAAATCCTCTTCTGCGCACTGTCTCCACTACACTGCACTGATGGGAAATACATTCCTGTTGACGCAGCACTACACCTTTTGAAGAGGTGGTATAATTGAATCAACTTCCAGACTGATTGAGCGGGTCTTCACAGCTGCTCAATTGATCCGGATAGATCAATCAGACAGCGGCGGATTTGCTGCTGTCAGTGTGTACATACCCGTAGTGTCCTTCCCTTATACCCTGTTCTGCAAGGAACAATATCTATTTCATAATTGTTATGGAAAAATTGCATGCCCACTGAATTTGGTAGCTGCTGTAGATTACATAAACACAGTATGTGGTTTTGTATACACAAGAACTGATTCTGAGTTTCGAGAGGGAGGGGTTATAGAAGGTAAATAACATTTTACATTTATGGTTAAAAAAGATTCTACAGCTATTGAAGAGAGCTGTTTTTAGATGTGGAAATAATCTTTAGTGGAAAATATCATGTTCTGCTGCTGATTGTAGATAAAAGGCTTAAGTGGTTTATCTGCAAAGTATGTTAGAAATTTACTCAGAAAATCTGCCCTGCCCTTTAATATTCCACTATATCTATAGTATTTTAAAAGAGGTGAGAGTAAATAGAAAAAGACCAGTGCCTGAAGTGTTTAAAGACGAGTCTGCATTATTTAATTAAAGGCTGGTGTTAGTTATTTGTTTTGTGTCATCAAGAAACCAATGGCAACACATTAAAATGCTTATAGCATGTATCATATAGTGCTTATACACTGTATTAATGTATTCATTAAAATTCTGCAAAAGTTAAGCACTATTAACAGATTTTATTTAAAAAAAAAAACGACCATACCAAAAAACCCCATACTTCATTGATGAAATATGTCAACAATGAAACATGGCAAGATGTGTATGTGTACACACACACAGAGGAATGTGAGGTAGAATAATTTTAGTGCTCAATTCAAATGTTTAGTGTGTGTGTGTGTGTGTGTGTGTGTGTGTGTGTGTGTGTGAGAGAGAGAGAGAGAGAGAGAGAGAGAGACAGAGAGAGAGAGAGAGAGCGCACTATGGGAACTCCTTCCTGTATAATTTTACTTAATACCCAGATGGCTTAAAAGTTTTCTTAGCCAGGCAGATTATTCTTTTATCCAGCCCATTTTATCAATATCTTAACCAATCTGATGTGACCAGGCCAGAGAGAAAGAGACTCACGGAACATCACCACTGCAGGCTGAATCCTGAAAACCACCTGGAATGTAGAACTTTGTTTTTTGTCATCCTGTCCTCTCATGTACTTTTTTTCCTTCTCCACCGTATTCCTTCTCTACTATCCCTCTCCTTTTGCCTTCTATTTAATGAGAGCTAGTTTAGTTAGCTAAAACTGCCTATTTTGCAACACGGTTGAAGCTTCTGACCAGAGCCAGCAAAAAGCAATATCCTAAACAGCCTCATGCTGGTACAAGTTAGTCAAGTCTCAGCATGGAGAATAAGTCCCTGTGCTGTACGTATGCATGTTCAGCAGTAAGATTGCAAGTCAGAGTGAACACCAAAGACAGAAGATGCATTTTCTATCTTTGATGTTTTCTCTCCCTTTTTGTATGTATTTTTCTTGTTTTGTTTTTTAGGGAACTGAATTGAACTTCAGCTACAGCAGCAGTCCATCTCCACTAACTTTTTTTTTTCCTCAGAAAGGATAGTTATTACCTTCAATACCATCTAAGAGACTTAAACTGTATTTCTTTTTTCTTCTAAAAACTCTATACCACTAAAGTGAAAGGCAATAAGGGATATTGTTTAATTAAAACCTTTACTTAATATTTTACATTTAAAATGCTTTAACTGTTTTTCCTTTTTCTGTATCTTTAATAGAAAGTTAAAAGGATTTTTAAATAGTATTACCATGGTACTAAGCAGGAAGAAGTCTCAGCACTCAAAACCTCAAACCATGTTAACTGTTAATATTGTACAGAGATAGGATCATATTAACACCTTTGTCTCTCTGGCCCCATTTATTGCATCAATTAATTAAAAATTAATACAACATACTATTAACCTTTAGGGAACTGGATGAGCAAAACCAGTCATCCTGGTGATAGAAAAGTTTGCTCATTATACCCCTTTCCCACTTCTGCCTCCTTGTATCTTGGTAGAGAGTAAGTAATATGCTTCCTCTGCTCTGAAGCCTAAATTGATTTTGCACTCTTAAACAACTAAAGCAGTTACTACTAAGAATAATGCTACAGTGACTGTGGCTAAACTTGAGTGGTAAGGCTGGAGGAAGAGGTCCTATAGTTGGCCAAATAGCTGCATCCTTCTTTTCCAGGAAATAAACCCATGATCACGTTTGCAAAATATTCCTAGTTTCCATTAAGTCAAGTTTCTGTGGTCATATCAAAGCCTGGATCTCACACAGTGCACCAATATAATGCATATTTTAAGCAAATACTGGTCTTCACATGCTGGATATTTGTAAACTATAAAAGAAATGGGGCAGAAAAGAAAGGGGATGGGCAATAAATCTTTACAGTCATTCCACTTAAAAGAAAAGATGCAGTCCATTGGCAGCACAAAAAACAAACAAACAAACAAAAAAAAACCCTTCATATCTGTACCTAGCAATAAAAATGCTATTTTTCAAATATCAAAGTGAAGCTGGAGGCTAAAAGACCTCTTGTTCTTTTCCAATTTAACCTCCATATACCTTCATGACTCTGGCAATAAGAAACACTGTATTCCTCCATCCCTGTGGCTCTCTTGTAATTTATTTACCCAGGGAAGATCTGCTCAGATGCAGCATCTGGTTTTCAGTGACTTCCTGCTTTTTAGCCAGCTGAATTGACTGAACCAGAAGGAGGTCAAGTTTGTTGCCTGAGGTCACACAATGAGTGCGTGGTTGAGCCTGGATTTAAAGCTAGATCTTGACCACTCCCTCTTGGTTCCTAGCCACTTACAATAAATGCTAGTTTAAAATGTCAGGCATATTTGGGGAAAATCAATCTGTATTATAAGAAAGCAGCAAATTATAATGATTAACTTGATACTTACCCAGAGTGCATGCATACTCCTTGCAGATGTTTTCTAGCCTATCAAAGCATCTTGTGAACAGTCTTTTAAAGAAAAGGACATGGAGATTTTCATAGTACAAAATTTAAACACGTCTCAGCATTATGAAGGGATTTAAATCTAAGAATGAAGAAAGAAGGATGGTGTTATTATGTATTTAACTATTCCTCTTTATAGTTAGCAGATAAAATAAAAATGAGTTTCCAGTCAAGGTCTCATTTATAAATAAGACCTAATGGACCCCTGTTGACATTCCTGGCATGTATCAGGTCCAAGAATGGAATTTTGCTGATTTTGTATAATTCCATTATTTTCTGGATGATAAGAAGAGTCAGTTATGTTACAGGATTTTGGGAGAGATTTGCTCTCTAAGTAATTATATTGGAAACCTTTACTCATTTGATTAAAGGTCTGGAGGATTAGCCCTAATACTAATGGTTCACTAGAATGGAAATGTTAATTATAGATCAAATGTAATTTATGCTGGGAAAACCCAGATATACCACTAAGTGTCCAATGATTAGCAATCAGTCCATGAGGCCTAGGAGTACCCCTATCCTAGGATAGTCCTGTGATCTACCTCACAGTTTAATCTTTAGAGTATTTACAGTACATGTAATTATCTGTGGCCCAAACAGTGTACCCAAAATTTATTATGCATGTCTGACCTCTTCTGCAAAGAGTAGAGAGAGTCAGTGGTTGTGCAGCAGCATTCTTGGTATATACACCAAAAAATCCCCCCAAACAAATCCCTATACACTAATCAAGTTATTTCTTCTACTGATTGGGAAGGAAGGAGGAGTGTGCATGAAAGAGATTTTTATTATTTGTAGCTACTTGGGTGGTGATCAGATCTGCTGGTGATGGGGGTTTGTGACAAGGTAAAAACATTGCACATTCTAAAGGGTTAATAGACCTTTCACCCTTTCACACAGTTGCTTGAGGAAGATTATAAAAAAAAGGGGAAGCTAAGTCAAAAGGGAAGAGTGGTGATGTATCTTCTCTTCTCCAACTAAAATCTCTGGGGGAATTATTATTGCCCAATGATTTTCAGTTGATTTGCTTTTTATTTTGTGATTGTTTTGGGACAGTAAAACAAACCCTGAAGAAAGAGCCTTAAAAGGACTAATATTTGGAGGTTTATTTCCATTCTCTGACTGGTGAAACTGCTTGTCAGATTAGGGATCATATCAGTACCTCGCTACAAAGAAGGGGTGGAAAATGGGTGGTCTGGAGCAGTGCATTGAATGGGCCATAGGCTCTGTGAGGAGGACACACATTATTACTTTCCAGAAATTTGGCAGGAAAGCTAGTACAGCTTGGGGCTTAATAACTTTTTGCCATGAGATTGTTCTAGCGCCTCTACCCTATGGCTGAAACAGTGTTGTGGCATCTCTGAGGAGATCTGCATTGAGATTTCCCCCCCCTCCCTTGGGGTTGCCATGGTGATGGAAAGGTGGAATCTCTGGCCCTACATTCTTCTTATATAACATACAATAGTAGATGCAGGGAAGCTGTAGGGCACTTTCAGTGTGATTAGTCGACAGCAGCTTTTTGACAGTGACTGGTTTTAAGTACTGAAGGCTGTTGTTCTTGCATGGCTCTTTAAGTCTGAGATATTGTGGAATAAAACAAGTGATTTCTGCCATAAGCTGAATTTCCATACCGTGGACTTAAGTCCTTTAGTAAATTAATCTTGAATTGTCAAATGGGCAAATTATTGATGGGGGGAGCTAGACTGGGGTTTAAAAAGTGAGTTTTTCACTACATTTGGCAGAAAAGCTACATTTTTTTTTTGCTGCAGTGGTGCTTGGAGGCAAAGGTTTTTCTCTGATGCATCATTAATTTATAAAGTCTTTGAGACACACTTCAAATAGACTCTTTATTGTCACTCTACTGAAAGTGACTTTAAACGTATTGGAAGATATTTTCTATACTGAGGTGTAGTGGTGAGGGGGAAAAGAATAATTAATTTGGCAAATTTAAAGGATTAGTAAATATTTTAGGGGATAAATTCTTGTTTTCAGCATTCCACCATCTTAATACCAAGGAAGATCTGTTCATCTTCTCGTGTTACCAGTTACTCTTCTACTTCCCTGACCAATCAGCCAGCAAAGGTAGGAGGTGATTTAATTCCACTTCATACATGGATAAGGCTGAAATTAGCATAAACATAAAAAAAAATCATGGAGCAAAACAAATAAATGATTGTCATTTGTTAAGGCATGGCAATTAAGGGGAACCCCCATGCACACTTAAAAACACAAATTCAAACATACTAAAAACTGCTTTAAAATGTTTTATAAAAAGCTGCTTTAAGATCTATTACAGTTTTTTCTCCTCAAGTTCTAATTCAAAGCCTCTGATTCTACTATCATCAGGCCAGAGGCAAAACTCCAGTTGCTTGTAAAAGGCTACAATAATATCACCATTGGTTAAATAATAAATAATTATAAATAGTAATGACTTCAGTAAGAATAAACTTGGGTCCTTTTAAAAAGACTGTTGTAGAGCAGTGCTGCCCAACTTTATTACACAAAGGGCCACGTAAACCTAAGCACAACCTTGTGTGGGCAAAACAGATTCTCCACCCGGGGCTGATAGCGGGAGCCCTGTGGTCCAGGCTGACAGCCAAAGCCCCACCGTGGGCCTTATGAAATGCTATGGTGGGCCATTTACAGCCTGTGGGCTGTAGGTTGGGCACCCCTGTTGCAGAATATTTGATATATGGGGTTTTAATTATAGGAAAGGACATTCTTTCCTCCAAATGGTCCAGGTTTATTATTATTATTATTATTTGCTATTTATAAAGGTGGGATTTGCTAAAGCACTCAGCATTGGCTTAACTCTGCTCCCATTGAATGTTGAGATTTACTGTGAACTGAAATGGGAGCAGTTAGGCCAATAGTGAGTGCTTTAAAAAATCCCACTCATATCATGCAAAGCGTGTTAAACACTTTACAGACATATAAGGAAACAAGGGTGCTGCTGCGAAGAATATACAATCCTGTAATGGCCCTGGTTCTGCAGTCTGATCCTTGCAAGCAGACCCTTTCCTGACTTCACAGTATTTAGGATTGAGTCCGGAGTTGGAACTGTGTATAAAATCTTAATTGAGTTTGGAGTGGCGTAAGTGGAGAGGGAGAAATTGTTTTGAACTATGCTGAAAGAAACAACTGGTGAGTGTTCTTCTGCTTTGGTTGCTTATTGCTCTGTTCAAATTGCAGAAGCTGTCTATTAAAATAAAAGTTGAGTAGGGTAATTTACTCATCTGATGGGACTGAAGTCTTCAGTCCACTCATTTTCTAGTACTAACACTATAGAAATAAGTATGTTGTGGGGAAAAATGTAGCATTTGGGACTTCCCCAGCCTGGCCCTGTGGGGGTTGTTAAGAAGGTTGGTACTAGATCAGTGCTGAAGGCTTGCTTGGAGGATCAGACTCTAAACCGTCAATAAAATTTAAAAAACAGTTGAACAACCCCCACCCTTCCCCAGGTGGTCCCCAGGATCATATTATAACTGCAAACTTCTCTCTACTCATATTCCCATAAATTTGACAGATCTCAATGATTCTTTGTCTACAGCCCCAGAAAAAACCTCACCTCTGCAGCTTCTGTTTTCCTCGACACAAGTGCTTCCAAACTTACCTCTTTTGTCTGTAGGATGGAAAAGCCCGTACTGTAGAATGTACTAGAAAATGCTATCAGAACCACACAATAGGATTAAATGGAGCAGTACCATTCTATAGGTTTGCTTTAATTAAAAAGAAATCTGTAAAAAGGATTAATTCTCTATAGCACCCTGTTGGCTACAGAGTATTGCATTTTATACACCAGAAACAAGCTAGCTGGAAATGATAGACAGCTTGTCTACGCAAAAACATGCTGTATTGTAAATAAAATGGAACCTCACTAATGCACACTTTCTGATCTGAATACCTTGTTAGTCATTCTTACACAGCCCCTCCTTAAATGTCAGGAAAGATTCAATAGTAGCTTGCTGTAGTGAAGCCTCAAACTACAAAGACTTCATTATTTTAACAAAACATATTGTAGTACATTTGATTATCAGAAATAACACTACATTGCAAATATCAAAGTAAATGAGCAATGTACATGTGGTGATGGATTGTCCTTGCTTTTTAAACTGTAGGCCAGATTCTTTCCTTTAATGTGGCCCGTTTATGATACTTGACCTGCTTAGATCTTATGCACTGAGGATTTCCTCAGCATATGGGGAATAGCACAATAAACCTTACAGTCAACATTACTGTCAGATTGTTATGTTTAGTTATTTTTAGAAGTAAAGAACCTACAGAATCTTCACTCTTTTAAAGATTCAGAAATGTTTGTCACTGCATGAACCTCTGCCTATAAACAGAGACAGACTGAACCAAAAACATCTGATTCTTATTGCCTCCAAATTTCGGATCAGAAGTTCTGGTTCAGCCCAGGATAGGGACTGGTCCCTACTATCACTCCCTAGGGCATAAGGGACTCCAAAATGGGTGAGGAAGGAGACAGAGGTATGGCTCAATCCCCAGCTCTGCACTGGCCAGTTTGCTGGCAGATCATTTGCTGACTCCTTTTAAGGGGTAGCCCAGTGAGCAGGCTCCTGGGGCACTCCAGGAGACATTGTTCCTCCCAAAACTGCCTTGGGGTAGGGCCTTCTACCCAGGTCTGCATCCTAAGGGCACAATCTGGCCCTCAATAGTGAGTCTTATCTTAACTGAAACTCATGTTGGAACATTTACTCCCAGGTGTAAACAGTCCTAGAAACATCTAATTTTAACTGGTCTGTTTTAAGAGTTAGCACTGCAGCGAAGAACAAGCTTTCTATCTGACATCTGTGATATGTTTCCATGTGTTTATTATAAAACTGACAATACCAGTAGATACAGGTGTAGTTATAAAATACATTGTTTTGAAAAAAGATATTAGATAAGAGAGTGTACTAGTTTTTCTTTCTTTCCCTGCTTTGATGGCCCTGCATTGCAACATAAAGAGATTACCTGATTTTGTCTTGTTTGCTTTTAAATTTCGTTCCTCCAAAACCCCAGCATCTTCTGCTATGGAACATCTGTGCATTAGGTGTATAATATATCAGTAAATCTGCTAAGTCTGATGAAATTGTGCATATTATTTCCTATTTCCTTTAAAGCCCTTTGCTCCCTGTGACAGGTCCCCCAGGGTGCCACCTGGGATTGGGGTACTGCTTTGCCCCCTTAATTCCCTAGACTGGATTGTCTCCCAGCAAACCCCGCTCCAGTTGCTGTTATCGCTCATCCCAACCGTAGGTGGAACCCTACGCCCAGCTACATTGCATGAATGCTCTCAGCCACTCATGAATCTCAGAGAAAGGCCCCAGCCAGTCTAGCCTAGTTCCCTACACTGCACCCCAAAGTTGTCCTGTCCAGCCCTGGTCAGAAGTCTGACCAGTAAGTTTATCACCCGGTTCACCCCTCCCTCAGCGTGGAGAAGACATCAACTTTTGTTAACTGAGTGGGGACTTTTCCAAATGGTTCACTGAAATGCACTGTATTAGTTAAGAATATAAAACAAGTTTATTAACTTCAGAAAGGTGGATGTTAAGTGAGAGTATGTGGTAGGCATAAGAGATTAGAGATAAACACAGAATCTAAATCTTAAACCTCCAGCATTAGACAGTATCTAAATTAGGCAGTTTTCTCACCCCACTTGGATGTTCCAGTTCTCAGTATACAGGCTTCTCCCAAGCTGGGTCCAGTCTCTTAGTTTTCCAGAGTTCCTGTTGCTTTCAGCGTGGATGTGGGAGGAGAAAGGACAAGGCTTGCAATCTCTATTCATTCCTTTATATCTTCTGACCATGTGGCCATTAGACATTACTCCAGGCATGTCCAGGTTGGCACTGCTGAGCCACAAGGTTGCTCAGTCCCTCCTGTGCAAGCGAGTCATAGAGTTGAGCAATCTCTATTGTATAGTCTTGTGCAACTGTCATTGTATTGTAAATCCTTTGTTTACAACTCTTTTGTTGCTCATGGCTGCTGAGCCCCTCCTGGGTGGGGCTGTCTCCTCTAGTGTTACGAGCAAGCTTATATTGTAATAACAGCAAAATCTTATAATTTCATACCTAATAGCGATGTGCATATATTGACAGCACAATGGGTTTTAGCAGATTTTATGACCTTTCATTAGATATTTTATGTGACGTGCTTAATGTGAATTATTACAACCAAACAGAAATGATGAATAAGGGGTTTACAATATGCTGCTTTGGAGTACAGTGTGTCACACTCCTTCAACACAGTACTAAGTATGCTGCATTTTTGGGAGCAGTTTTCTTCTGCCATTTTTGAAAAATATATAATGATTTTTTTGGAGAACTAACAGTTGTTTCTTTAAAGCTGTTAAAGTTTTCTATCTTCATACATCAAGATTTCTATGCAAATTTTTTGTAAAATAAGTTTTATAAAGAGAAGAAAAACACTTTCTGAAATAGGTGCGTCTGCATCATTTACTATTATTAATATTTATAGGCCCCAAAGAGGTACTGAGTGCTATATGGAGAAAAAAAAAACAACCCACAAAATCAGTCCCTGCCTCAGAGAGCTCACAATTAAGATAACTACTATTTCCCTGACTTTTATGTACACGTACAAGTTCTGGTTTGTCCTATAATTCTGCTAATACTTTTCATTCTCTTGTTTTGCAAAAAATTAGACCAGAATTCTGAAATCAAAGCTTTGATAAGTAGTCTATTCTAATTCATGGAGGGAAGAAAAGAACTGTACTGTATTTTTCTTTAGTTCCTTGAAATCTTTTACTTCATTTAATCCTCCATCAATTCAAAATTTCCTCTCTCCCTTGAGCACATTTCTTCTGTAATTTTTTTTTTGCTCAAAATACTATTAATACTTTCTGATTATGCAGCAGAAAACTAAAAATGTCTCTTGAGCCACTAAACCTGATTTAATTGGTTTCAGTATATGGCAAGCTAAATTCAGATCTTCATTTATCAAACGCTGAGTCTCTCCTCTCCTTATAAACTGAAAAGTGCACAGGTAAAATGTGTCACAAAGTCACCATTGGGGCTGTCTCCATCTAAAGATTCTGTATCATTCACAAGGTCACAGCAATGTAAGAGCTAAGGGAACAGAGCTGTTGCGTTCTCCATCCTCTCTGACTTCAGTGCTTCTTTTTGGCCATAGAGTACCTGGAATATCACACTGCCAGCTTTCTGCAAATTGAGCTGAAGTCATATTTTTACTTTGTTCACTTCTTCTTCTTCTTGCGTGTGGTGTAGAGTTCCATTCGAGCATTCATTCAGCCATTGTATGTGGCAGACCTCAGCCATTCCAGTGTTTTGTCAGTCAGGGGGTTGAGGCGGTGGATGGGGCATTCCTTCACAAGATAGTTTGCTGTTTGTATTTCTCCACACTTACAGGCTGCAGTAGCACAAAAGTTCCAGCTGTGCATGCAGCAGTTAAAGTGCCCAAGACCAGTCCTTAAGTGGTTTAAGCGGGTCCACTCCTATCATTGGCAGGCTGCAGCCTATGGGTAAGGTGGAGATGGGAGGCAGTTGTTGCCATCTGCCAGAACATTGTTCCTTCCTCCACTGCCTCATGATCCACTTGCTCAGGCTTTAGCCGTTATTTGCCTGTATGAAGGCCTGAGCCGCAATTATGAAAGGCCTGCAGCTCCTGAGGCATTGAGCTGGCAGAGGCTGGAAAATCCTTTCATGAAGGGGGTGGAGTAGGCTGTTAGCAGCTTTGAATGCTGCCTGCCTGGTTGCAGTCAGCCATCTCAGGTGGCTGGGTGGAACACCAGACAGAATGGGCAATTCGTAAGATGGTGTGGGGTGTAGGCATCCGCTGATTAATGCGAAGGGCAGCATTGAAATGTGTGTCCAGCTTAGGTGTACGTGTACTCCTGCCCCAAGCAGACACTCAGTATTCTGTTGGAGTGTACACAAGTGCCAACGCAGCAGAGTGCAGGGTTGTGAAATCCGCATCCCAATCATAACTGCACAGCCTCTGCAGCAGGTTGATTCGGCTGCCACTTTTGCTACCACTCCATTAATATGAGGGCGGAAAGAAAGGATTCTGTCCAGCTTTACCCCTAAATAGGTTGGGGTGCTTGAGAATGGCAGGGACAATCCGTTGATTCGGATGATGAGTTCTTTGTTTGCCTTCCTGTTGTTCAGGTGGAAGGCTGAGCAGGTTGTTTTTTTAATATTAAGGCGAAGCCGCCTCTGATGATAATAGCTATGCATTGTTTGGATGTCCCTTTCTAAGATCTGTTGCGTGTCCTCAAAGGACTTGCTGGAGTAGAGAATGACCATGTCGTCGGCATATGCGAGTTTCATACCTGAGGTGTGTGGAAGGTCAGCAGTTGAAGAGCACAAGGGCCAAGACTGACCTTGTGGGACACCATTTTTGAGAAGCTTTGTCCGGCTGGACTGTCCATTGATTGTAACGTGGAAGCAACGGTTGATGATGATTTCTCGTATTACACGTGTCATATGACGATCTTGGAGGCAATTATATAGCTTGAGGAGAAGGCCACTGAGCCAGACAGTGTTGTAGGCTGAGGAGAGGTTGATGAACATGGCACCACACTTTTGGTTGGACTCAAAAGCTGCTTCAATGTAGTCTGTGGCTGCAAGGACCTGATCTTCTGTATTCCTGTTTTTCCTAAAGCCGGCCAGCTCTTTAGGCAAGGCCTGCTCAATCTGTGGCTCAATCCTGTTTAATATTAAGTGTTCCATAAGTTTAAATGGAACAGACAGGAGGGAACTGGGACAGTAGCTCTTTGGATCATTGTTTGCTTTGTGTGGTTTCAGAATAGCAACAATATTGGCTCTTTCCCACAGGTGGGGAAATTTTGTTCTGGCTAGGCAATGTGACATGAAGTCCCTCAGCCAGTCTAAGAGTAGAGGACCTGCATGGCTGAACTGCATGAGGTGTATGTTGTCAGATGCCTTCCCGGCTTAAGGGTGTCCAATGCAGATTTGAATTCATATAAAGAAAATTCTTGTGACAGGCCAAGGTCAGGACATGGTGAGTGTCTTTCCTCCTTAAGCTTGTTTTTGACCAGGTGTGAGAAGGCTCTATCTGGGTGGGTGTATTTCCCATTATTAATAAGGGTGTGTGCAATATCGTCCACTGAGACAGGACAGGATTCTCGCTTCGCCGACCTCCATCTGAGGTGGTTTATTGTCTGCCATGCTTTCCGGCTTGAGTGGGTGAAGTTGATTCCTTCAACTGTCTCTTTCCATCTGGTATCTTTCCTGGCTTTGTCCAGTCTAGCTTTTAGGTGGTATGTGGCTTTGGTCGCTTCCTCTTCATTTGGTGCGCTTTTGAAAGCTCAATGTAATTGCTCACATTCTGCTTCCCAACCTGAGATGAAAGTCCTGCGTCTGCTGCAAGGGATGCATGACTTGGACACAGTGACAATTCTGTCATAGAAGACAGAGTAAGCGTTATTAATGTCTGTGGAGTCTGAGTGGGGTAGAGTATGAACTAAATCGTCAATTAAGTTGTTGAAATATTTCCAGTCGGCCTTGCAGAAGTTTTACCTTTTAATAGGGAGTGAAGAAGTTTCACTGGTCCTCCCTTTGGTTTCCTTTGGACCGTCACTTTGTTCACTGGTCATCCCTTTCTCTCCACTTCCAGCTCTCTCCCACACCAGGAAAAAAAAAAGTGGGGGGGAAAGAGCACAAGAATATAAAATATTCATATTCTTGTCTGGTGTATCAAAAGACAAGCAGCGTATTCACAAGGTCAGAGTTCCAATCTATTTTTCCTAAAGGATTTCAATTCTGAGGCCCCTTGAGGTATATGAAGCTGAGTAAGAATCAACTCAAAAGGCTTTATTTTCTTTTGAACTTTCACATTATTTCCCACAGTGCGTCTGCTTCAGTAAGCTGTGCTTACTGTTTACGAAAGGCTTGTCAAATGTTAGGAAAGTGAATGAAAATAAATTACACCAAATCATTTGATATGTTCAATTATATTTTTAAAGAAGTGTAGGGTAGGGGTTCTGTGCTTTTAAAATTACTTAAATGTTAAGAGAATTCTGTAAAGTAAATTGGCTGGTGTACATGTGTATTACTACCCTTGTAAAGTCTACATGTGTATCGCTGCTCTTGACTGAATCAGAACTGCACAACAGTTCCCAGTTTCCCACAATCTGTAATTACTTACAGCTGAATTTTGGTCTTCCAAATTCATCCACATGTAACAGCACAAGAGGGAAAGAAGATCATAGACTCCCCAAAGGACACCAACTGTCAGGGACAGGCCATGCCAGGCTGGTGTGCTCTAGTTAGTTGCTAAGTTGAGTTCGGGAGTCATGTACCAGGGTCAGGAGCAATCTGGGTCACACTGAGGGCTAAAAAGTAGGCAGGAATGAGTTGGCCTTGTTACCGGCACAATGCCAAAAGACTGGAGGAAGGCTAATGGTGTTCCTCTTTTTAAGAAAGATAACAGCAGAGAGACTAGGAACTACAGACTATAGTTTCATGTAAGACAAAGTCAGTTATTAGGGTAATTGAACAAATGCAGCATGGATTCTCCAAAATAAATCTTGTCAGGGCAATCTGAATTTTTGGATGGAGTAACTAATAGATGAAGGTATGTAACTTATCTTGTTTTTTTTAGCAAGACGTTGGATAAAGAGTTTCACTGAATGCTAGCAAGTCATTGATCTTCCTGGCTAAAGCTCATGAGCAAGATCTCCCAGAGCTCAGCTTGGGGAATGTTTCTAGTTAATATTTATAGTACATAAGTTATTTAGAAATAAGCCTGATATTCACGATGTTCTAATTGGAAGATTTCATTTGTAGGTGTTGTGTGTATATACAGTAAAGGATATCACCAGACTTCAAATTATCAACAGACCTCAAGGGACTTTCGGGGGCGGGGAGGGTTTGGCTGGCAAAAGGCTGGTGCTTGAGGAATACTCCTAGGGATTCAAACAGAGGAAAAATCTAACTTGATTTTTTACTAACTTTATCTACCTTAAATAATGATAAAGATGGGGAAATTGTGCATAGTTTTTTTCCTTCAGTATCTGTCTTCGTGATCACTGTATCTGTGATTATGTGAAGGTGCAAAGGGCTAACAAGATCCTCAGGCAAATAGGCAAAGGATTAATGCTAAATCAAGAGAGAGAATAGTAACACAAATTCTTTTTATGGCCATCCAGGGCCAAATTCTTTCTTGGTATGACTCTAGAGGTTTCATTAGAATTGCACTGAGGATGAATCTGGCCTATTCTGTCCAGAATAGGGCATAGAGATAAACTATATTCAGATTTCTAAAAGAATGTGGGGAAAAAGATGAGTTGTTTTGTGGATTATGATGTTTCAAGAACTTCAGTGTGGTGGAACAGATTCATCCTTGATGTCCGTTCATTGGCTTAAATGGTATTGTCCTAGGCATACATCTAGTCCAATAAATTTTGACTATTTGTCACATGGTGAGCTAGGTCTCAAAGGGATTTGGACTCAGTCCCACCTATGCCTTATCATTTGGGCCCATCTGATTGGTTTGGGGTGATGACTGGAACTTCACTGGTAATCAATAAGATGACATAAGTGTTGAAAAGATGTGTGCAGGGATCTTGGGATAGATCTGTTCAAATCTAGGGAGGAGGTGGAAATAGAAAAATGAAGTCATGAACTGAGCCTGTAACTGACAGCAGGAGGAGTTCATTCTCCACACAGCTCAGCAGAGTGTGGAGTAGATACCAGCTAATGTGGTGTGAGCAGGAAGTGTGGCAAATAATAAGGAAAGGATCTCCAAATACTTGGGACTAGATTTTTTAAGATACTTAAGCATTGCCCCACTCAGCATTGCATGAACTCCCATAGTGGCCACTGCCTAGCATAGCTCTCAGAAGTGAGGTAGATGGCAGGAATTCACCTATCACCCCATTGGAGCACATGGCTTCATCTGTATCTGAAAGTAAATGGTCAGCCATTGGCTGAGGGAAACACAGATGTATAGGCAAACTTTTCTGAATGATGAAGTTGATGAGATCAACCAGTGTATGGCTGAGCATGCCCTGACCCTAATGGGTCCTTGAATGACAGAAACATCTGTGAATGACCTGGATGGATGATGGGAAGAACTTAGGGACAGTTGATTATTGCAGGTGGTCACAGGAGGGGACCTGAGGACATAAAAAGTCATAGGTGGTCTGGCAGCAGGGGAAGAAGAGGGGACCATTGAAGGGCCAGTACTAGATATTCCTCCTTCCACAGCACTTGCAGGTAGCTGCATCAGTGATCTCTGCAGCTGCTGTCCTGGGACCGGGAAGAGTGAAGACTTTGCATTTGTACATGAACCCATCACGTAAGTTTACTGAGTGTATTATCTAACACATTAGAGCAGCATGCATATTTCCATTCACTATGCTTATTGGTAAGGTGTGTACAGACCCCCACTGTAGGCAGCTGCACTCTAGGCAGTGAGTGGTATTGTGACCGGGCACATTGGGTCTCCGTGTCACTCAAATTTGACACAGTCACCCAGTTGTGATGACGGAGGGGTGCTGAGTCAACTCTGCCACTCTAGGCAGCTGCTCAGAAATCTGCCGCCCAAAGCAGCTGCCTAGTTTGCCTATAGTTAGAGTGACCTTGTGTATTGGACACACATGAAGCAATGGGAAATGACGCATTACATTATGTATGTTTGGCACTGTGGTGATAGGCAGTGGGCTAAGAATTGGGATGGCTGTGGTAGCCATTTGTCTAGCTGGGGATCCAGAGGATTGTCACAAACAGTAGCAGTAGTACAAATAGGATCCCGGGATGGAAATCTTATTTAGCAGCCAGCCCCCGGAAATGCCCCTTTTTGAAGCACCTTGAGCATTCTGACAAGGCCAAGTCCTAGCAGGATTCAGGGAACTACATTAATAAACCAGGCATGGGCACTGCAGACAGTATTCAAGTTTAGAGCATATGTTCTGTGGCTATTGACGTAAGCATGTGCATATGTGCTTAGCTTCCATATGGTGACGTACAGATGGGAACTGTGAAAACCTATAGAACTCCTGCATGTTCCTCAGGTGTATGTGTCTACCCAATGGGAAATGAATGTTGTCTAGGGTGTTTCTCATTAGGGACCTTCAGGATCTGCAGTACACAGGAGAAAATGGTTTGGCCTATGACCCTTTGGAATGATCCCATTGCCAAGATACTTTGGGCTGTGGTCACCCTGATGGGCACTGAGTGAATGTCTCCAGTGGCTGATTATGGTATTCCTAGGTAAGAGCACGAGATCCTATGACCATGGCCGTTTGTCATGGAGTAGTGGCAGCACTTAGGATGCTTAGGTGGGGTGGGAATATGGGTGCCATGGGGGATTTAAGCACTTATGGGGTTAGGTGGCAGCTGAGCAGCAGCTCTGAAATAGCAGTGAGCCTAAATGGTGGAATTAGGTGCTTAAGTATTTTTAAAATTTTCATGTCCAGTGAAAATACAGTGTATTCTTGCCAGGTGACAGGGGTCTAGTCTAGGTAAACCAAAGATTTTTCTCCATCCTTATGTGTCTTTTGAACCATTTAAAATGTTCAGAAGAGATTCAGGAAAAAAATCAGGAAAATCAGAACTTAACGTTAAGTCATCAGGTTATTACTTACAATTTGTAATTCCTAGGATACTGAACGAACAAAAAGGAGAACAACATTTAGGTCAGTGAATAGACTTCTCTAGATTCACAGTAATGTAACAAGTTTAATTAACTGACTCTTTTAAGTCATCTGGAAATATTATATAGACTCTGCTCAGTTGCACATCTGTTTTGTCAGTGCCAAGGGAATCCCTGGGGTTCAGTTGATATCCATTGTAGTGTCACTGGAGTGCTGCTATACAGTAATCATCTGTTATTTTAATTAAAAATAAAGACAATCATTACAGATTTCTTTCATCTTAAATTCTTCAGTTTTCAGGCTGCAGTGTGCCAGCGAGTTAAATCTAGTGTCTGGCCACCTGTTGGCAGTCCTATAATGTCTGTTTTCTTTGTCAACATCGGGACTAAGCAGCAGAATGAGTGTGAGTATCTAGAGTCTGGGAATGAAAGTCAGGATTTCTCTGCCACTGACTTCCTATTTTAGGACCTGACTTTCAAAGGGGTTTCAGTCCAGTCCTAGATATGAACTTGTTAGTAATATCTGGAAAAAACCCAAAACCCAGTGTATCAGACTCACTTCCAAGAAAGTGATTTGGTTTAGTGTGTGTGTGTGTGTGTGTGTGTACACACACACACATAGTCCTCAACTACATAAAGTCAATATTGAGTTTTTAGATACAACCCTGAACAAGTAGTGATTAAAACAAACAAACAAACAAAAAAAAACCAAACAAAAACCAAACAAAAAAAAGGACTACCCCAGGAATATTTCTAGGAAGCTCTGAGACTCAGGGACACATCTGTGTCACAATTCTTCCTCTGCTTCCTCCTGGCCCTTGGGGGCCAGCAATTTACTAGTGGCCTACATCAGGAGTAAATTACTACCCTCCACTGTACTGGCTCAGCTCCTCTGACAACCGAAGGCCTAAGTCATGGCTTCACCTATTCCTTGCCCGCATTCCCAGTGCTTATATTTTGAACTGTACAAATTGTTGCCTGGTGACTAACTGGGAGAAACCAATTCTGATTGAGAATTTCTTTGTTATGGATTATTAGTGATTTCAGCAATACAAATTAATTTAATTCTATTTTCATATCAATCATCTTCCTTGTGCTAAGGAAGCAGCTTGGGAGAGGCAAGGTCTTTCATCTGCAGCTGGCTACCTGTAAGCCTTTTCCTGCTCAACTTGATGTGCCAAATTGCAAAACATCCTCCCCCACACCTCTTTTTGATGAAGGAAATTAATGGAAATGAGTTTAACCATAAATCAGTGAAATCCACTCCCCCAATCAGTTCTCCGTGCAGATCTTATGAGTCCAAGATTCAAAATTAATCTAGTTTTAGGAATGGAATCATATTGCTATTAGCTGAGTGAGGTTCTAATCACGAGCATAATTGGCTTTCTCTTCTCTATAGTATCAAACATAAGCTACTGGTGTTCACTTGTATCCCCCATCTTACCTGTCATCTTTTATTCACTAGTGAAATATTGACTCCCACCTTTGATTGGCCCATTATGTCAGCCCCCATTGCCTCTTGTGAGGCACCTTTGAGGCAAACAGGCACCTTTGTGCTTTCTTCTGTGTTACCTCTTATTTGGAGGAGCTCTTCATAAACATCTGAAAAACTAACTCATCCTCCTTCAAAACCTTACTTAAAAATCTTCTTTCCTATGAAGCCTACAGAAAAACGTAACAGCTAGGCTGCTGGGGGGCTGAGACCACTGAATGTCATGGTGCGCAGTATGTCTCATTTTTTCCTTCTATTTTTCCTTCTATTCCCCTAGCAGTCTGTATCTGTTGTCTTATGTTTTATACTTATTTTTTGTTGCTTACTTCTTGTAAGCTTGTTGGTGCACAGTCTCTCTTTTTATTCTATGTTTGTACAGCACCTAGCACAAGGATTAGGGACTGGGGGCCACTAGGCATTATGACAATTTAAATAATAAGTGCCTATATTTGGCTGGTCAACGTCATTCAAACAGTCTTTAAAAACTGAAACTAAATAAAGCTATATATGGTTCTTTACTAGTGAGACACTCACTCCACTGGCAGAGCACATCATGCTGTGGCTTTGCTGTTCATGCTGGTGAATTTAGTGTGCAAGATCAGTAAAGTAGGTTTTTCTAGCAAAATTAATGCTGTTTCTATGCCTGTGGTGCCAAGCATCCATGAAGTTATCCTTAAATGGATGAAACTTTCTTAAATAAACCTAATTCTGTTTTGTGATGATTGTTCACAAGTGCTATATAGCTTACAGGAGTTATGGTTTAAGGTACAATTAATAAATTGGGGGCACTTTGCAACTCTGAGTGAAGAGGATCTGGAAATTCTGTGAGTGGCCAGCGGCAGGGGCTTTATATCACAAAGGAATGTTTCAAAGGGATTAAGATACATCTATAGTTAATTGCAAAGCAAAGGAAGGGCTGGCATAAGCCCAGAGGAAAGTGTTTGAGTGGCTGAAAGGCTTTGGGTGGGGGTTAGTCAGCTAATACACAGCTCCCACAAGAAAGACACCCTTTCACTGGAGGCAACAAGGTGACTCTCAGTCCTGGGAGCCTTGAGAACTGTCAGTCTCATAGTTTAGTGAGTGTACATGGCTTAACTATTCAAATTCCTGCTCTTCAATTTGCATAAGGAGCAGTCCAGTGTGCACACATCTATAACATGTATTTTCATGTCTATTTTTATTAAAAGCAGATATTCTTTATTAGCAAAAAGGTCACTAGGGATACAAAAAACCTCTCCCAGACAGTTATATGGAACATTTTCAAAGGTTATCTAGTATTTTTATAACTCCAATAGTCTTAGGTGCTTTGCAGATGTATAGGAAGGGGTTCAGGTCACTCTAATAGCCAGCTGGCCTAATGGTCAGAGAGTGCTCCAAGTCATAGTTCTGCTGGGTTGCTTCTGACTGAGCTGTGGCTCCTCTGTGTGGGGTGTGGTCACAGATTTAGGTGTACCTAAATTTAATCTGCTTGTGGGACAATGTCCCATTCTTTGCAATCTGTTGTGAGTTTCAGACTCCTAAAGGTAGTGGTGGCGGGGGAGATCTGGAATACTGCTTCTGATGTAGCCTTCACTATGCTGTAGCCAACTAGTTTCAGGCCATAGCCTCACTTCCTAATGCAGCCTGTAGCTCTTTCCTCTGGCCTACCAGTGCCCTTTTAAACTCTCTCTCCACCTGGAGCATGCCCTGCAGCTGCTGAGGAGTGGGGCTTACCTGCCCAGTACTGATTTATTGTGGGGTCTATAAACCTCATCACAGAAGGCCAACATGCCTATCTGAAGAGCTTATCTAAATAAACAATGGAATATACAAATGCAGCATGTGGAGGGAACCATGAAAATGAGTGTGAATGAATGGGGAGATTGAGTATAGGAGTGTGCAGTCTCTACTTTGAAGAATTTGCCATGCAAGAAGATGAGAATGATAAAATTTATAATAAAAAATAACTACTAAATGTTCCCTACCATGTCATATTTAGTTGAATAATTTCTTGTAGGCACAATGATAGGAATGGGATTGAGGAGGAAATGGTAGTTTGTGGGTAGGACAGAATAGATGAAAGCACAAAGAGGGATGTGGGAAAGTGGACAAACAAGGAAATGGGGCTGCCATAAAACATAGTGGAGCAGTGGGTAATGCAAGAAGAGATGACAGAAGATATACAGGAATGTGTGGAGTTATGAAGGACTTTGAAGTTGAAGACAAAAGTTTGAACTTGGTGCATTGGAAAAAGGGGAACACAGGGTAGCCTCAAAAGGGGTGAGATGGTGAGAACAATGAGCAAGGAAGAGGATTTTAGAAATTGCATTTAGTATGGACTGTAGGTAGGGGTTTGATGTGGGACTCGGGGCCAAAAAGAGGGGTTTGCTACTCTTAAGATGTGAATGAATTTTAGTTGCAAAGGGAGTTTTTTGCTCTTGAAGGTGGTGGTCCCTCCCCAGCATTTTGCTTGCAACTGTTAAACTTTATTAATTAATTAAACACTTGTCACTCTGTTTTTATTTCTATCAGGACTTGTACAATGCTTATTTTTGATAGACTAATTTGTTAAAATAATAAACATGGGTGACTAGGAAAATTAAATGATTTTACACATTGACCTGACTAAAGCTGGACAGCCTTCAAAAGCAGTGGCAGAAAACTTTAGATGCCCTTTGCTTGGTTGGCTGGGTGGCTCAAGTGAACTGTTATTAAATCCATCAAGAGAAATGTGTGAGGCTGAAACATTTGTCCTTATAGAAGTTTTTTTCTGTATTATGAGTCATTAAGCCACGGAATCACCTCCTCTTTATCTTTAAGGAGTCAGCATGAGAAATGGAATAAGTAAAATGGAAATTTTCATAGTCCCTCAGACCAGATACTGTGACTCTGCCAGTGGCCAATGTCCAATGCTTCATTACAAGGCATAAAACTTGAATGATGTACCAGTGTTGAATTCCGCTGACAAACATTTAATAGAAATTATTTGTACCCCACTTGGCCTCTTCACAGGCTATTTGGACCTGAAAGGGGTTACTCTCATATTTATAATTTTTCAGTCTGTTTTAATTGAACTTATTCACATGTCTAGGCCTTGATCTCAGCTCTGACTCCAAGACATTTCTCAGCTACACTTTAGTACTAGCTTTTCCAATGCCTTTTCTTGTCTAGATTTCTGGTAAAAAGAAATCATCTGAAATGGTGTCACAAGCTGGCTGGCCCCTTTAAGGGGAGTCAGGGCTCAGTCTACATCTGATGGATTTCTTTAAGAACCAGCCCATATTGGCCCACCTGTGGTAAACTAACTGATGAGTGGCTGTTTGGTAGCTAATTGACTAACAGACAGCTGGTACAAGGCCACCAGAGCTCAGCTGGAGGAGGTGCTCCTTCTCCCTCAAACCTAGAGGGAAAGAATTGAGTAGGGAAAAGGAGTACTTGGGAAAAAGCTGGCTGAGGTCTGTGTGTGGCCTGTGTTACAATCCAGACCTAGCAGGAAGGCTGGGGGATTCCTAAACTAAGGAGATAGTAACTGTTTAAAATTCTCCTTAGGAGAAGAGCTGTTGCACTTTTGAGCATGAAGAAGGTAAGCTTACTTGGATCATTACATTGGATCATGAAGGGGAGGCTGTGGGACTCCTGAATTCAGGAAAGGAGGCTTGCCAAGATTAGTGCCCAGGCTTCCAAAAGGAGAGTGGATACAAAGGGCAAGAAATTAATATTGTGCATAATAGTTAATAAATACTCCCCACAAAGGGGAGTTGTAATCTAAGTAGTCTGGTCTGGGAGTAAATTATTGCAGGGCTATGCTGTATCATAAGGAGGTGTCCTTGAGGATAGTGTCCCATTACTTATGGCTATAAATAAACCAGACATTTACAATTCCCATAAAACTACTTATCTTGCATATTTAGGGCACATTCATGGCTTTGCCCTGTGCAAGGGGCAGTGAGTTGTAGTGGTGTGCTTCTTATTTCTAGGCTTCCTCCTGCTCCAAGGGAGAGAAATTCTGCCTTAGTTCATATCCTAGCATAGGGTATGTTCCTTCTCCTCATCAAGTACAGCAACTTAACCATGTTAGCTACTGAGTTGGGGAGGTGGAACTAAGATTATGCTTGCCTGCCCTTATTGTATCCTGCACATGTGCAATGGGTGAGTGAGGCTGTTTTCCTCCTTATCTTACTAATGATGATCTAGGTAGCTGGAGCAAAAGAGTAAGTGAAGGCAGTGTGCCTCAGCTAAGCCTGTGGAAATCAGGAGAGCATGCATAATCATTAGAGCAGGTAGAAAAATGGTAAATTGATTTTTGGAAGTGAGGGAAGCTTAAGCCCTCCATTTTTTTCTTTTGGTCTAGTATAGTGAGGTTCTATGCTCAACCTGATGGCACTTGTTGATCAAAGAATATATTGATGGCAGCCATTAACAGCCTATTGTCTCAGTACAATTTGAAAGGTTGAGACACCGAATGACTTATGTCCCAGACTTAGGCCTGGTCTACACTGCCCGTGGTGTCGATGGGAGGATACGCAAGCTACATACAGAAACTTGCTTATCTCCCACCGACTTATTAATTTTCACTTGCTGTGGCATCTTTACTGAGCTGCATCGACAAGGAAAACCCTCTGGCGGATTCAGCGTTACTCTTTTTGAGGGGGTGGGTATACTGCGTCAGCTGGAGAGCACTTCCGGGATCTATTGTGTGGGTCTCCACTGCCTGCTCAATTGATCCCGCTGCATCGATCTGTGGAGCCTGATGCAACCCCTGCAGTGTAGACATAACCACCATTCTTGTTTCTTTGGGTATGTAGTGATAAGGCACGCAGAGCTCCTGGCATGTGAGAATGAGTGATCCTGGTGTGAGGAAGGGGGAATGGGTGGTCGCACATCCTGGCATGGGATGGAGGTAATGGGGACCTGGTAAGGGAAATGGAGGGGAGGGAGAGAAATATAGCTGTGGAAATGGTGATGAAGTGCACACAGAGCCCCTGGCATAAGGAAGGGGTTGGGGAGAGTTGAAGGAAGTCACTGAAATAAAGGGGGATGGGAGAGTAACACACAGATCTTGTGGGAACAATGCAAGGTATGTACAATGAGAATGGAACAATGCAAGGTATGTGTAATGAGCCTGGCCAATGGAAGCTCTGAAGTATGTGACCCTCTAGTATAAAAATCTAATGGCGGGGGAAAAAGTAAACATTTTTCTAACCTCTTTTTAGAATGTGAGAAGGGGTGTGTGTGTTTTTTGGGGGGGGGGGGGAGGGAGTGACAAACTTTGACATTTACATTTTGGTCTAAATTTTTGAACATTTTCATTTTGGTCAAATCCCTCATATTTAAAAACTTTTTTTAAATCCAATTTTTTTCTAGTAGCTCTACTGATGATATTTTAAAGATCTGCACAATTGGCCATGAATGGTGTCTCATTTTGTAATATATAGAGGTGGAGCTTAGTTTGTGGGTGGAGCTTGGAAGAATACCACTCGATTTCCCCTCTGCCTCCCAGTTCAGCTGCTCCTGGCAGTTGCTATGCTACAACCAACCTTTGTAAAACCTGCTCAACTGTTCAACTGCTTTTAAAATTTGTGTAATGCCTTGGGAGACAACAGAACTTCTTCACCCCAGAGGAATTAAAGCTCTCACCAAGAGTTCCTGATCTGTTTCTTTGTGTTACTGTAGTGATACTACTGAGCTCCTGTTGTTTCTTTCAGCCTCCCAGGAAATTCAAGATATAACTTGGGGTTTTTAGTGAAAGAGGAGCCTCTGTTCATATCTACCTGCCCACCCTCCTGGGAAAGAACAGTCCCCAAACGTCCAAATCATACATAGTCTTTTTAAAAAAAATGAAAGTCATAGAATCTGACGCCTATGTCAAACATGCAGCCATAGTGATGATTTGTGCAGTTACTCTGGACATGGTGTGCATATAGATTAGTATCTAGTACTCTGCAATATTACCAGTCCACCTTGCTTTTTCTTGCTAATTTTTCAGATAGCACATGAGCATACAGATAAAGAAATATCATATTTTTTAGTAACTCAAACGTAAGGATGTACATGGACATCTTCAGTAATCTTATGTCACTAAATATATCCAGATTTCCTCCTGACCTGGGCAACACTCTGCTTTTCTTCCATAATAAGACGGTGAATGTTTCCATTGAAATTTTATTTGAGAAGGAACAGCATGTTCATCCTTGATATTTAAGCAAGTACACATTGCAGAGTGATTAATTGCATTCAGCCTTTTCATCCACTTCTCATTTTTCAGGGTACCTAATTGGATGCAAATCGGCCAATGTTAATCATCAGATATCTCTAATTAAAAACAGAAGTTGTAGGTAATGGTATGATTATTGGTTAAAATAAATGAAGCAGATCAGGTAATACTTTTCTTCAGGGACTTGTGCCTTGTGCCTGAGCCTCATTAAATTGTAACGTGAAGGTGCCCTGCTGGTATAGACTGCAGGAGAGATGTATTTAGGAGTAACTTAAAAGTAATGTATGAGGTCAGTGTTTGAGAAGGAGGGAGGAATTATTCCTATGGCTCAAGGACTCTGCAATTTAATAAATTAGGAACTTTAAGAAATTTAATTAGCTAGAAAATGATTTTGCAGAACAAAATGCTGGTGAAAAGGAAAGCTCAGGACACTTCCCCCCTCCCCTGAAGTGTACCAAAGCGCCATGTCTTGAAAATGTAATGTTTTTTTTTTAATCCAGACCTTATATTTCTTGCTGTGTATACATACATATTTTAAAAGTGACAGTTTTTTTTCTGAATGCCTCAATTTTTGGATGCTTAACTTGAGACATTTTAATAGGGGCTGAGTTTCAGAGAATGGGTGACCAGCACTCTGAAAATTAGGCTCCATTAAGGTACTTAAACTTGGACATCCAAAAGGGCTAGCCACTTTTGAACGATTGTTCTCTGTCTCTCATACACACACACACCCCCCCCCACCGACAGAGAGAGACAGACAGCAGGTAGCTCCACCTGTATTTTAGATTGCCCAATACTTCCCCTATAAGACCCTGTTTTCAAGTGTTTATAACTTTGCCTAATCTTTATCCATTAGGCTTGAAATTGGGAGTGGGGGACTTGTGAACTGAAATGAGTCCAGCGTGCTCTGGAAAAAATAGCATGGGATCATACAGGTAGAATGGATCATGCTGTATACATGAAAGGGGGAGAAATTAAGGTTGCACAGGTGATCTTAATTATAGCATTTCCTATCTTTCCCGTGTTTCACTTTTAAACCATATAGCTCTAACTGCTTTGTGCATTACATATTCAACCAGTCAGTCCATATAGTATGGATCTGTAAATAACAATCATGTAGAATATTCTCTTTTAATTAAAAAAAACTGAACAGTTTTTTTTAAACAGCCCAGGAAATTTATCAAGTAATTGTCCCCCTCCCCTGTCCATAGATTATTTACAAGGGTTAAGTCATAGTAAGCAATTATAGGAGAATCAAATCTATAGCCAGCAACGATTTCTTCAATGTGGTCTACTACAGAAATCTTTATTTGATGTTCAGACTTCTGATAGTATTAAGCACCTATGGGTATCTTGATCAGTTATTTCATTATTTAACATCGATTTTTGGGGGGGATAAAGTCGTGTGGTGCCACATTCTGAAATAAATATTTTGGGTTGTACGACACGAGAAGTACCAAAATCTGAACAAATATATTGGGTTAGTACCCACAGTTGTAGAAAACGTGTGTCAATAGAGGTTTTTATTAACAGTCTGAAAAGATTGTATAGGAGATCTTGTACTGTCTTACCCCACTGGGTTCACAACACAAAAAGTATATCATTGGATAAGAAAGTTGTCACACTATTATCTGATGCATATTTTTACCTTTGCTCTGCAAAATGGTGTGAAATGTTCATAAAGAAATCAAAACCCAGAAAAACTTGCTAGTGTGTATGGTTGTGTTATAACCTAATAAGTCTGGTAGGTTCACTGATACCTGGGCAAAACTGCATGGCTATATCACTTTGGATAAAATTATGCAAAACGTAGTGGTGTACTTTTGTTCAATTTTTCTGAAACATGAAAAATTTCACTGAGGTTTTTGTCTTTGTTTGTATTGGAGGTATAAGAGGAAACATGGTGGATACACACCTACATGTTCAAAAACGGGGAAAAAAGTCAAATGTCTGAGTTTTACACAGGTATATTTCTGTGCCAGTACCACTGCTTCCTTCAGTCAGGCCATAGGACACATGGTGCAGAGCCAGGCTGCAACTTTCATGTCCAGATCCAAACTCCAAATTTCATGCATGTTCAGATCTAGGGTTTTGTCTGAGCTTTCTCAACATAATGCATACATTTCCATCTGTGTATTTGGAAGAAAAGATTTCATGTTCATTATGTAGCACTAGAGAATAATTGAAAGGGTGAGTGTGGTAGCTTTCTATTTCTACTGAAACACCTTACAGTGGTGCATTTCATGCTAAAATGTCACATGGTAAATACGCCACCTAAATAGTACCTTCTATTTGAGGATCTCCAAGCACTTTAATTCCCATTTTTACAGATGTGGAGACTGAGACACCGAGAGGTTAAGTGACTGGTACCAAGATCACACAGTAAGCTAGTGGCAGCGTCATGAAAAGAGCCCTGTTCTACTGTCTGATTGTTGCTTTAACCATGAAACACACTTATTCCTCATATATAATGTGTTGACTGGGAGAAATAAAATAAAAAAGTAAAAATAATTTGCAATATCAAAGGATACTTAACAACACTCCTGATAACGTTGCAGAAAGCTGATTCTAATTTATTTCCACTTTTGTCATTTTGTCTCCTCATAGTAACATTATTGTATCAGTGTTGCAAAGTTTAATGCAAAAGAGAGCTTTCTGAAAGCAGTTAAAGTAAATGTTTTTCCTGAGACTTGTGATTTCCATTTGAGAGGTTTACAGAAGCTATGTTCCTGTTGAGATTCTAAATTGACAAAGCAGAGAAGTTTATTCTACTGTAGGGCGCGTACAGTATCAGCATCACCTATACCACAGTGCCCCATCATTGTGTCTCAGATTGACATCAAGGGACAACCTCTAGTCTTTATTTCCATTTAATCCTTGTCCTCTGTGGCTGACAGGGATGCTGGTTATTGCCATTTGTGCTGGTGTTTGTATTCCATGCACACTTCTCCACTGAGAACTGAACTTAGACCACCAAACATTGGTGGCAGAAGCCATCAGAAACATCAAATGGTAAGCATTTCTTCTCACTGTCACCATGGGCTGGATTTAAATTGGTGATTCAGAGGTAAAAAGTTCTAAATGCTATTACCAGTCTGTAGGCTGGCGGTCCTTTCCGACCGGGTCGTTACAGCCCTTCCTCGGGCTCAGGCTCCAAGGAAGGCCAGTGCACCTTCCTACAATGGGAGGGTGGCAGTGTCTGTGCAGTAGCCTCAACCCTGGCCCTCTGACAGGGTGAGCCGGCAAGTCAGCTATGGTCTCTGGCCCTGGGGCTGGGGAGGCCGCAAGCAGTCAGGTGCCTCAGACCCTCAGGCAGGGTAAGGCAGGTAAACAGTCTGCGGCCTCCAACCCTCAAGGCAGGGTGAGACCAGAAGTGGATCCACTGTCTGTAGCAGCGGGAGAGAGCATGTTCTCCCAGGGTGGCTAGGGAAGGGGGACGCAGGCCCACCCGTCTCCATTGCATCCCAGCCCAGGGCCCTAGCAGTGACAAAGACGTTTGTCACTGAGTCGGCGGGGCTCCCACTGCAAAACGCCAACGGGGCCTCGCCCCTGACTCAGCCACTGAATTATGGCTGTCCCTGGGCCACTTCCTCCCTTGTTCCCCAGGTACCTATTTTCCTTCAGGTCCTTGGGGTTGGCGGGGTACTCAGCCCATGGCAGGCTCATCAGTCCCTCCTCATCCACTGGCAGCAAGTGGGGGCAGCTCCTCTAGGTCGCAGGGTTCTTGGGGTTCCTCGGCTGAGGGCAACTCCTCCAGGTCACAGGGCTCCAGGGGTTCAGCATCTGGCAGGTCCTCTAGGTCAGGGCTGGCCTCTGAGGGTATCTCCCACCCCTGAGTCTCAGTGGGCCCAGAGACCCTAGCCAATCCCTGGGGCCTGGTAGTTTGGGCCGTTCCCGGTGCCTCTGCTCCAGGAGGCGCTCGTTTGGGGAGGCTGCCTGGCTGGGGTCAGGTCTATGCTGTAGCCAGTGGGATGGCACATCTGCCTCCAGCAGCAGTCTGGCCCTCACTGACTTGCAGGGCCTGCCTTTTATACCTCCTGCCCCAGCGACAGCTCCGCCCCTCTGTTGCCGGATTGGCTGGTCAGCTGGACCTATCACTGTCCAGCTTCTTGGTTTCCAGGCAGACTGGGCTGCTGGCCCTATAACAAAATATTTACAGTCACAAGCAATATTTATCTTTTTATTATTCCCTATGGATAATCCAGGCACATTATGTAAGACTTTCAGGAGTGACTAGTAAGTTTTGGGTGCTTCTCGCTGGATCTCAAGTGTCTCAGGTAACTCATGTCTCATGGAGGCAACTGAAGTTGCTAGGCGCTTCAGAAAACCTTGGGATATAAATAAGTCTGCCTAAAAATTCTCAGCCTCCAAATGCTGAAAGAGATCTTCCTCGGCTGACTCTTTGTCAGATCTTGAATAGACATAGAGTTTGTGTTGAACTTGAATTCTATGGTGACAGGCAAAGAAAGTCCTTGAGGTAGTGCAACACATGATGAGAAGGCTGACCTGTCCAAACAAAGTCAAGATGTGAAATTTAGCTCCATCCAGCTGTGCAATTTAAAGGGTTAATTGATAGTCTAAATATTAGAAATAATTTGGCATTTTGTACATGGCCCCCACCTTGTCTCCCAGTCTTTCTCTAAAAAGTATTTTTCCTTGTAAATCTTCTCCCATAGCGTTGTTCAGATTATTTTATTGGGTACTCAGTGTCCCTATAATAACTATTGCGCTTGACTCTAATTCAGTTAAATTTGGAAATGACGACAATGACATTGTAAAAATAAATGGCTCTAATTTCTAACACAAAACACATTTGAAGTGACATTGATTGTATCATTATTTCATTGAATGATCTGAACAACATTTGCTTTACTACATTGTTCAAGCAATGTCCGTGGGTGAGGGTTTTGCTATTACATGAATGAAGGCATAGTATCTGTGTCCTTCAAGTAAACTGTTAGCAGAAAATCTTATTTTATCCAATTACAAACTTTTTCTTTATTTGAAAAACAAGTTGAGAGTCAACAGTATATAAAGAAATTTATATAACTGTTTGGGATTATGAAGGTGATGAGTCCTAATAGGTTTGTGAACTGGTTACATGACAGATTTTGGCACCTTGTTGTCTAGATACCATGTTGTAGAAATAATCATCTACCTGAAGAAACTGGAGGAAATGGCTTCAAATTCAGAAAGGAATGAACACTGAAGACTAGATTATGGCTTTGAGAAAAACCCTGTATATGGAGAATTGTGTGGCTATCTTGCTGTAGGAGCAGTGTAGAAAAATAACTTGTGCTGCTAAGAAATGAAATTACCTCCCTGCTTCTTCCTTGCTCTGGGGTAGGATGGCTTAGACTAACAGAAATGTCACCTCTTATGATGGCTCAGCTATATTGGTTGCTGCATTGAGGGGCAGATCCAAGACTTCACCTGCTACTTGACCACTTATTCTGGTGTGGGGTGAGAAATAGCAGGTGAACAGTACTTTTCTTTTCTCTGCACACATGAACCCAAGATCCAGGTAGCCTCTGTAGGGTTGTAATGAGGATCTTAATGTGGGCCCACCTCGTTCTATGAAACTGATGCAGTTAGACCCTTAAATGTCTAGACTATTAAAATGTCACCGGGCTCATTGGGACAGTCTCAAACTTTCCAGATTACTGTACCCCTTTCAGGAGTCTGATTTGTCTTGCATACCCCCAAGTTTCACCTCGCTTAAAAATTACTTCCTTACAAAATCAGACATAAAAAGACAAAAATGTCACAGCACCCTATTACTGAAAAAATGCTTATTCTCATTTTTATCATATAATTCCAAGTAAATCAATTGGAATATAAATATTGTATTTACATTTCAGTGTATAGAGAGCAATATAAACAAGTCATTGTCTGTATGAAATTTTAGTTTGTACTGACTTTGCTAGTGCTTTTTATGTAGCCTGTTGTAGAACTAGGCAAATATTTAGATGAGTTGATGTACCCCATGGAAGACCTCTGCGTGTCCTGATTGAGAACTACTGCTATTAGAAAATATTTGTTAGTTTAATATTATTAAATTTAAATAGGGATGGACATTTTCTGATTTTTAGAGCAGGGGACTGGGTATCAGGATTCCTGAGTTCTATTCCCTGTTCTGCCATTGGCACTCTGAGATTTTTACTTATTACTTTACTTTAAAGAGTCACTTTACTCTTTTATTGTAACTCTGTTTGCCCCATATAACAACATTTACCCACCTCACAGGGATGTTGTGAGATTTACTTAATGTCTGTAAAGCACTTTAAAATCCTTGGATAAAAGACACACTAACTGTAAGTAGTAATGTCAGTAGTAAAAGTACTACTTGAATGGAGTAAAGTTGAAACAGAAGAAGAAAAACGGGAGTCGAGGTTCCTATTTTGTTGTTGTTGTTGTTCAAAAGAGCAAGATTATCCTTTTGAGGGCTTTCTCACAGCTTTAGCCAAGTCCTGTGTTTTACAGGTTTGGATCACTATAGCTTCCTTACCCTTTGAAGATTATTCTTCAGTTACTAAAAAAGTCTTCAGATCCTGCTTCAATCTTATCATTTTAACCAATTCCAATATGTCAGCCAATTTCAAGACTTAACAACAAAGAGGATTAAAATGTTCAAAAAAGTGCAAAGGAAAGGGAAGCCGCATGTTCTAATGTCGACAGCAGGGGCTGGAGTGATTTGTTTCCTGTTCTGTTTTGAATCGTTTTGTGACCTTGAGCAAGTCACTGTACCCTGTCTGTTTTCCCATCTGAAAAATGGGGTTAATATGCACCATTTTAAAGCACTTTTCTGTTGCTTATGGACAATGGCCCTGACCCCACAGTTTCTTGAATGTGGTGGGTTGCTGTACCCATGTGGAATCTCACTGAATTCTTGATCAAGGCCAATATTAGTGTAACATACATAATTATTTAGACTCTAGCTGTGCTGAAGGAAAGCTTGCAATATAGTAGTGTTGTTTGCAGCTTTTGACTATCCTTCACTTAACCTTTGGTTCTTCTGAGTACTGAAACACAGAAATGGAGGCTGGAGGAAGAAAATAGTGAGAGAACTGGAGTGGGACATGTCTCCATATTAAATATTCTAATTAAGAATATATTTATATTCTATATATAATTAAGAACCTGGAAAATAAATTACTCAATAAAAAAGAAAATCCCACAGTATGTAAAATAAATTATTCTTTGTCTAATTGTGGCAGAAGTGGTTAGGAATCCAAGCCAAACACACAATGAAAGTACAGGGCTTGTTCTTCAGAAAAAAAAGAGAGAGGAAAAAAAAAAAGCATTTTTCTTGAAGAAGCTGCAATTGAAGTAGCAAACATGATCAGAATATGTGATTGATGGTAGAGTTGCGTGCAACAGAACTTAATCTGACCAGTTGTTTTCAGGAGGCATTTCCCAGTCATGTATTTATCAGTTTAAACATATGGGGTACTTGGACACACATTGAATCAAATTGGAGTTGAGGGCATTAAGTACCTCCCAGTAGATACTTAAGCCTTACTGAATAAGGCCACAGAAGGCAGCAATAGTTGGAAGGTTACCATGTTTGAAGGTCCTCTAAAGGCTTGTCTTCACAGCTGGGTTAGGTATAATTCGAGTGTTGGGCCTAACCTGACTCCCATCTTCACACACATCTCTAGCTCTAATTCATTGGTGCTTTAAACTCAAGCTAGCTGGTCTATCAGGGACCATGGGTTGAAGCTCTAAAGCTGCTGATACTTAAGTTAGTAATGCAGTGGGGACACAGCTACAGTCTACTGAAGTGCTGGGAATCCCCCAGTGCATTCCCAAAATTTCCTCAGGAGTATTTGTTGTGTATGAAAACATAAATTTATCAGTAAACCCATAACAGAGCTCCACTGCTTGCCATTAAAATGGTACTGTTAGCATTATTGTGCTATCATAAGAATTTCCAGTATATTGTGCTATATAACTGTAAGCTCATGAAGACTAAATGAACACCCCCTTCCCCCCCCCCCCCCTGCCAATACCTCTAGTTCCAGCACCCGTGGGTGAGAGTGAGTAGGTTGTAAAAAGAAGATTGAGTTTATGTTTCAGCACCTGGGGCTTGACAGAGTAAAGGTATGTATGTAAATGGAACATTGTTGACAGAGGGCGGAGATAAGTTTGCAATGTCTACTTTAACTGTGCATTTCCTGGTTTTCAGAAGATTGAATTTTCCTCAACTCAGCATTCTGCAAGGGGATGACGTTCCACCAAGCAACCTTGACTGTGGGTTAACTTCGGGTTGGTTTTTTTGCCATTTCAGTATTACAGATGAGTAAATTGAAGCTCATCAGTTTGCAAAGGACACCCAGAATTTGAGAAATAAAACCCTGGAGTCCTGATGCTTAGTCTATTATACTAGCAGCTAAAGATATTGCTTGCAAGGGCATTAAAAATCATCCTCTTTCATCTATGAAAAGCTGGACTACCATTGATTTCACTGAGCATGAGAGGCTCTAAGCCCCTTAGTTGGCAGCTGTAGCAGATATGTATACCCTCTGCATAAGGCATGAAGGAGAATGTTCAGAACGCTGAAGAGTGAGTTACACTAGAAGACCCTAAGGCCCATGTGGGTGGGAAAGGGCGGGTCCCTGTTCTCTTGCAAACTGGATAGCTCCAAGAGCAGAATGCAGCGCACACTTCCAAACTACGACACTCACTCCTCACAGCACCTCTAGAAGCCTTATGCATTACAATTAATTTTTCCTGCCCCCTTTCACTTCCTATGAGGTATAATTTAGCCCTTAATGTCAGTTACTCTGGTAACTAAAGAAATAAAAGCTGCTTGAATGGCTACTGTTCAAGTTAGATTTTCTATACAACAACCTCAACACATTAAATCCAGTGGTACCAACAAGCTGTTGCTATTTTGTAAAGATGAGGTGACATATTATCCATTTATTCTTGTTTGTTTCTGGCCTCTGTTGCTTATATGACACATGCTACTATCCCAATAATTAATGATAAGCATTCTTGTTACTGTGTTAATACTTGTTTGATTTTCTCTACAGTGATAAAGGCCATGCTACCTCTTTCATTTTTGACTTTTTGCCTCTTTTAATTCTGGTTAATTTGCAGGTTCAGTTTCTAGAGCTGGTACCCCTGTTCATTTTAGCAATGTGCTTGTTGTGTAATAGTAGAGTGATAGCTTCTGCCATTCTCAAGTTCAACTGTTCTGCATTTTCTTCCAAGCTCAGCCTCTCTGAGGTGTTCTTTGGAGAAATGTGGTGGCTTGAAGTATTTAACCCCATTCTGCTGTGAGAACCAAACTTCCACACCTTGTCATTCCTTCACAAGACAGCCAAATGCATAAGATGTATGTGTCAACTGCTGAGCTATAACAAAGGAAACACCTCATTTATCTTGTTATGACCCAGGAGTTGATGCATGTCACTCAACAGTAGAGCTTATTGAATTACTCAGTGAAGATAATATATGTTGTGAATTTAGTTCTGTGTTCTATTCATGAATTTTTAGTGAAAAGACTTTGATCTTTGCAAATCAATTCACTACTAATTACTCAAACCACTTATGTGAACAAATTGTAAAACTCAGACTCTTTTGTGACTATGGCTCATGGGGGATAAAAAGCAGGAACTACCAGAGGCAAAGCAAGTTTTGGAAATCAGAAGCACCTTCACAGCAACCTGAACACATGTAACATCATTGACTGATTCACTCCTAAATTGCAACCCTGGACTTTATTGTCTGTTTACCAATTGGATGTTTTCTCTGACCTTCTCCCACACAGGTCTTTTGCTCCTAGCCCCACATTCTACCATCCATACTTCTTGCTGGCCTTTTTTCTTTCTTTCTTTTTTTCTTCTCTTCCTTCTGTGAGTGCTTATGACTAGCAAAGGATACAAACATGGCTGAAGTAAACAGTTCTCCTCGCTATGTTGCCAGGGCTGAGGTGAAGGGATATACTAGGAGCTCAAGGGAGCTTCCGGAGAGAGTTCCAGTTTTGCAAATGCCCAGGATCTGTCAGGTTGGAGTGCGAACCCCCAAAGATCCTGCCCTCTAATGTGGTTTTTTTTTTTTTTTTTTTTTTTTTTTTTTGGTCATGCAGCTCACTTTACATCTCTGCCAGGAGAGTAGTCAAGATACAGAATGTAAAGAGGAAAGGAGAATGAGTCTTGCTTTTTCTTTTGCTATTTAGCCATATACTGAATACATGAGAGAATGTCACTATAAACATATTGATGAAATGAAATATGGAAAGTCAGTAGAAAAGGAAAAAAAATGGAGAACTCAAAACACATTATTAAGAAAACAATCCCATCATGTCAATATTATAAATCTTCAGTGCAATTTGAAGTGAATCAAAATAAAAGATTAAGATGATTAAGTGAAAATTACATTAAATTTAGATGTGTGGGTCTTTTGATACGTATTTTCCTAAAATAATTATTTCAGTATTACTCACTTTATAAGCCTTCCTAATTTCACAAAAAAGGCCATGCTTTTGAAGTGCAAATCGTGAAGTGATTGCTTTGCTTTGCTTTGCTCCATCCATAATAATTAAAAAAGGACTTCTTTGCCCTACTCTATGTACATCCTCAATTTTATCTTGCAGCAAATGTTTTACTGGAATAAGCTTGTAATTGGAAATCTGTGCTAATCTATTGTAGTGTTTTCTTCCTTTCTTTGAAGATTGGCGTGTTTAATGTGAGAGCTGTTGTGAGTATATTAGAGTATGACACTGTGGATTAAATGAGTCAAAACTTTCTAGCTATTTTTTTAAACTACCTGACTTTTTAACTGCAATGAACATAGTTAACACAGAATCATAGACTTGGAAGGGACCTCAGGAGGTCATCTAGTCCAATGCCCTGCTCAAAGCAGGACTAACCAGGACTAACCTCAGCTAAATAATCCCAGCCAGGGCTTTGTCAAGATGCATCTTAAAAACCTCCAAAGATGGAGATTCCACCACCTCCCTCGGTAACCCATTCCAGTGCTTCACCACCCTCCTAGTGAAAAACTTTTTCCTAATGTCCAACCTAGACCTCCCATTATATTTACATAATTAGTAAATACTTACTATCTGCAATATTATATGCAAAAAAGTGGGGATATACTAGAGGGCATATTCTGTTTCCCAGTAAATTAGTGTTTTAGCCCCTGTAGATTGCACCACCCTTAAGAGAAGGATGTGAGAGCAAGTGTAATATTTCTTTGGGTTTGAGGGATTTTTTTTTTTTAAAACAAAGCTAGCTTTCTCTCATATGTTAGCAAAATTAAGTTATACTCTTATCTAAATTCAGACCTAAACCAGCATGGCCTATTTTCCATACAAATGTAATATAGTATACTGTGCATTATCCATGACTCCGAACACTATAACACACCAAAAAAAAAAAAAAAAAAAAACCATTAAAGGTTTCCATTATGAATATAATTACTAGATAAGATAAATATTCAAGACAGATGACAACAGAAATTAAAATATTCGAATGAGGCTTATACAATTAAATTCTCAATTGATAACAAGCTTCTACCAGCTCCATCTAGCTTTCATAAATATCATTTATTATATCTTTCCACAACTTGGGGGGAGAAAAAGTCATATGCACTGGGTTGCTTAAAGGAATATTATGAGCAAGATTCTCATCTACAGTGTGTGGTGCACATCACTACATAGTAATTTATGTAATCTACTATTGGAAGAATGGACAGCTAGGGAATAAAGAACCTTTTACTTCCATGTCACTTGTACGGAGCTGGGTCTCATTCCAACTAATCCAAGATTATTTGGTATTCTGTGTGAAATGTGTTGGTGATCTCAGTTAGCTTTCAAGTGGAACTAAATCACCATGATCAACCATAACCTTTGTATGTCTCCCATTCTTCACTTCCTTCCTCTCACGAACACCCAGCATCTTCCAGTGGCCTCCTACTCTTCCCAACCTATTAGCCATAGCAGCAGTGCTGGACACTTTCTCTTGAGTATATGTGCAGGAGATGATAAAGAAGAGAGAAATATTTTGCAGACAAAGTACTGAGGCACAGAGATTAAATAACTGAACCCAGATATCTCACGTACCAGTCAGTGCCTTAACCACAAGGCCATCTTTCCTCTCTCTTTCTCTAGACATAAAACTTTATTTCCTTAAAGTTTTATTTCCTTAAAGTTTTCAGTATGGATAAAAGCCTTCCTGTCTCAGTTGACTCCCCTCTTTTCCCACCCAGGTATGCCTAAGCCAGTAATGTGAGATCAGAAGGCACTGACTATAGCAAACATTTTAACTGTTATCTGATGGAAAGAAATCAAACAGTAAATACTGAAGAAGTAAACTGAGAACTATTACTATTGCAAAACAGCGAGAGTCCTGTAGCACCTTAAAAACTAACAAATTCATTTGGGCATAAGTTTTCATGGGCAGAAACCCACTTTGTCGGATCATAGTTTAAATGACTATTGCAGCGGAAGGTAACAAAGGAGATGTCTGAATGGCTGGACTCTCATCCACACTCTCATGTTTTTGGTTAATTATCTTCAGGTACAGACACTTTTCATGCTAATTAAGTGAAAAAAGGAGATTTCTAAATTCTTTTAACAGGCAAGGGGAGCTTGTTGTGCAGGCATAAATGACTATCTTGTAACTTGCCCTGAGATTAATGCAGTTTGGCTGTGGTCCTTCTCAGCAGGAATGCCCGAACAGCAACTTTTGCATATTGACTTAAAGATACGGGGCAACATTTTAAAGTGACAAAACATACTTCCACTTTGTCCCCTTCCTACTTCACAAAATAGTTAAACTTCCTTTTTTATTTAAAGTATTATTTTTTTCAAATACAATAAATATACCAAAATCAGATTCGTCATAGTACACTAAGTAAACAGGATTAGGATAAAGAGAGGGGAAGTGACATTTATCTTCAGAGTCTGTATTCATCATAGCCCTCTAAAAAGGCACCCCAAATTGCTTTGAATTTTTTGGGCATTGTCCTTCTGTGGAATGCCTGTGGTTCATCATCTGTGAGGACAGCCACATTACTGAGCCAGGCATCAAGGTTTGGGGGGGATGGACTTTTCCATTTTTGCAGGATTAATATTTTAGGAGCCAAACCTGTGCATTGAAACCACGCCACCTTCTTACCAGGCAACCGCCAGGTATCAGGAATATGTTCAACAACAACTTAAGTGGGAGGATTCCAATTTAGCATCCGATATCAAATTGGTCCTTTGACCTACCTCATACCAGAAATTTTTGATAGGGGCATTCCCAAAACGAATGAACTAGTGTAGCACCAAAGGCATTTCATTTCAAACAGTGGTCAGCATTTGAGGCTCACTGCCATTACCCTGTGTGGGGACCAGTATATTCAAATGTGCCTTTTGGTGAATAAACCATAATGTCAGGTTTATAGCTGCTTTTTAAACATTGGATCCAATTGTTTTCCCTTGGGTTGGAGAGAATGGTATATCCAGATCTTTTTCCAAACCACTATCAAATTATCAATCTTTAGCATACTTTTTGGGGTGACAATCATAAGAGATATGTAAAAGGATATGTATGGCTATAAATCCAGGAAGTTTCCTCCAAAATGGGGAAAAAAAATTGTGGCGCTCCCAATGCATCTGGTCCAAAGACATTTGGAAGCAAATATTTGAATTGGAGAGATTTCCATGCTCTGGACAAGGGTAAGCCAAATTGTTGCGGAAGATTTACAAATGGATTAATGTTCATTGTCAATCTAAGTGTAACAGTCATAATCCCTCCACATCAATGTTTTGCCCCTGATTTTAAGGAGAGGATTGCGCCACAGGATCATCTCTATGTGGAAGAATATATGGAAGCAGAACTTTCTACCCAAGTTTGACCAGGCTTGACTCACAGATGTTATTGTGGGAGCTCTGGAGCCATCAAATCTATGATTATTTAATCCTACAATTTCTGAAAGGGAGGTCTGGGGGGTCATATCTAACCGCCACAAAGATGTCTCATTAAAGAAGGAGATATGATGATTTTTCAAATTGGGCGAAACTAAATCCCCTAGAAAGAGGGGGAAACTGTAATTTGTTCAGAGCCAGTCTAGGTTTCTTAGCTGTGCCGCAAAGGGATGTGAAATATTATTGAATTTCTTAAAATAAGTTTGAGGAACAAAAAGTTATTTTGGTCCTTGAGGAAGACCTCTCAGGATATGCTAAACTCTGGGAAGGACATCCACCGTCAGTATATTAATTTTAGCTCACAAATTGAGGGTAATAAGCTCCATCTCCTGAAATCAGTAGCAACTTGGGCAATAACTGGGTATATATTTATTTTAGGGATGTCCCGTATGTTGTTGGGAATTAGTAGTCCTAAATATTTCAAGTAAGAGGATTGCCATTGAAAGTCTCAATTTGAGAAAAGGCCTTTGTTGGCATATTTGTTAATGCCTAGGATTTTTTACTTATCCCAATAATTTTATATCCTGAGATATAAGTCCAAACTTATTAATAGTGGTTAGAAGGTTAAGAATGGTAACCTTGGGTTTAGATACAAATACAAGAATATCATCTGCAGAGAGCATAATTTTGTGCTCTGATTCACCAACTCTGATACCATAAATATGTTGTTTGCCCAGATGGCAATAGCTAAAAATTCTAGAGCTAAAATAAACAGAAGAGGAGAAAGTGGGCAGCCCTGCTTCGTACCCCTGTAATGGAAATAGGGTGGAAATAATACCATTGGTAACTACCCTGGAAGTTGGGGTAAAGCACAAAAAATTAATCCAAGTAATAAATTGAGTACCATATTCAAATTTTGCTATTACATGAAAAAAGATAGCTCTGGGCTACACGATCAAAGGCCTTTTTTGGTATCTTTAAAAAAAAAAAAAAAAAAGACAGGTAGGGGCTCTTTAGACTTTCTCAAAGTGACTATCAATCAGCTGATATAGATTACCTCAGTCACGTCTATTACAAAAAAAGACTACCTGATTTATGTGTATAACATGAGAGGAATTTGTCCAGTGACATAGCAAGAGCTTTAGCTAAAATCTTAGCATCACAACTGATTAAAGAATTGATCTGTAAGTACTACATAGTCCAAGGTCTTTCCTGGGTTGAGGAATAAATTAAATTGCAGCTTCTTTTAGAGAAACCAGGAGAGTTTATTCATTCTTGGCTTCCTTGAACATATTCAATAATCTAGGTGTCAAAATTTCAGATACATTTTTGTAAACAGTTGGGAATCTGTCTACATCTGGAGTCTTTCCAACCTTAGTTTCTTTTATAGCCCGAGTCAGTTTGGCGATTTCTAGAAGAACATCTAAAATTTACTTCTGGGAGTCAGAGAGTTGTGGCAGGGACAATCCATTAAAAAACTTAGTAGGGCATCTTTACTGATTTCCTTCTTTAGCTAAATATAGTTTTGACTAAAACTGTTGAAATTATTTATTAATACCTGATTGCTATTTGCAATAGTAGCAATAAATTGTATACAACATAATCTTGTTAGCTTTTTGCTTAAACCTATAGACCAACAGCTTGCCAGCTCTCTCACCAGATATGAAATAGTGTTGCTTCGAACAGAATATAGCAAACTCAAACTTTTGGAATAGAAGTTTGTTGATTTCATATCTTAGATTGATGAGGGTTCTGAGTTTGTCTGCATGGTGGCAGAAACATAGTATACATCAAAGGTTTTAATTTCCTTCACAAGGATATCAGTTCTATGTTGTCTCCATTTCTTTTTAAAGATAATGTAAGAGATGATGTGGTCTCTGATGAAGGCTTTAAAGGATTCCCAAAGTGTGGAAGAAGTGAGGGCATTTGTTTTTGTTTTTAATTCTAACTCCCTGCTGGACGGAGTTAACAAATGATGTATCAAACAGAAGAGAAGCATTTTAGCTGGGGAGTGTATACCTTGGGGGCCAAAGAGCATAGAGTATAGGTGCATGGGCAGATATAGCAATAGTACCAATGCCGCAATTAGTGACAGAATTTATCAAGTCATGTGACACTAAGAAATAGTCCGATCTTGAATATGTTGAACGAGTTGCAGAAAAAATAGTCCTATAGTTTCTGGCCATAGGAGTTCCCAATTTCCATATTGTAAGCCTAAATTAACCAAGTATATATGAAGTATCTAACAACTATTAGTGTTTCTGTGTGGAGATGGAAATTTATCAAGCACTGGATCTAGAGTTTTGTTAAAGTCTCTGTTTACAATAATAATATGGTGGTTCATGTAATTTATAATCATAAAAACGTATGAAAAAATTAGGATCATCCTGGTTTATAATGTAAAGATTAGCAATTCTATAATCATTTTTGCCAATTGCAACTTTAAGGACAGTAAACCTCCCCTCATTGTCAGACTTTGTGCTCAAAATATTAAAATGTAACTTTTTATGTGTTTAGTATAGCAATGCCCCTTGCTTTAGAATTAAAACAACTAGAAGCTGAGAGGCCTAGCCAATCGCTACACAGTTTACGAGCTTCAAATTCTGTCAAATATGTCTCCGGAAGCATGGCAATGTCAACATTTTCTGTTATTTAAGCATTGAGTATAGATATATTTTTCTTTTAATAGGGTTATTCAAACTCTTTATATTCCAGCAGACACATTTAATTATTGGAGCCATCATTGTTAAAATCATTTAACTTTCTTAATGATATGAGCAGCTAGGAAGCAGAAAAAAAACAAAAACAAATCAGTTTGTCTCCTGCCAGCACTTTAGAAATAATTTATGTATAGCAGAAGCTACGTATCAATACTAAATAGAATTCAATTTATTCATACACTGATCTGTAAGTGGTTAATTCATAGACACTGAATATTATTTCTCTGGTGCTCATGCTATTTGTGTTATCTATTGTGGTAAGAAAAATGTCAAAAAAGATACAACTGGGACCAAATGCCATACTTTAATCTTTATATGGTTCACTGACATAGTATAAGTGCTCCCTCCTTTCACAAGGTCAGTCAGATAGTCAACTGTTAGGCTGACTGCCCTGTGTTTCACAGCCTACAGACCTAGTCTGGATTTTACTTACACAGGTTTGTACTGGGGCTATTTTCATTGACAACACTGTAATTACAGCTGTGTAAAACAGGGATAAGTAAGGATCAGAAACAAGGCTCTTTTTCAATTTCCCTGTTCTGAGCATTTATTTTGTTGAGCAGAAGTGATATTTCTATTACTGGGCACATTGCTAAAGTCCATATATATATATAATATAAAATTACTAAAATCCCTATTTTTATTTAAGTTCATGCTCCACACTGAGGACTCCTTATGCAAGGAGTTTTTGAAATTTCTAAATTGAAACACTGAGTCATAAGGGATGGAGTAAAAACAATCCAGATTACTTTTTATGTAGGAATAATGTATTTTTGTCTGTCATTGAAATCAAAGACAGATGACGGGATATTGCTCAAACTTAAAAAATCCCCTTCAGGAAGAAAAAAGAAAAGTAGTTTAGACACTGCAATAACCAGAATAAGATTTTTTTTGGGTGGTGGAGGGGAGTTTAGGTGTACACAGCATGGCACTAAAGAATTTAGCATTCACTGAAATGTGCTCTCTCTTTCTCTTCAGTGTCTCGTTTTAAAGTTAAGTGAAGCAGTAATAAAGTACAAGAGCTTAGCAGTACTCAAGATAATACAGAGTTATTCAGGCTTATTGTCAAAACTGAGAAAGGACTATCCAGGGGTTTTTTGAGTAACCTGGAATAATCTGGCTAGAGTAATCTGCAATTCTGTACTTGAGTGAATCTAGGAATCCAAGCAATTAAAATAGTGAGGTAGGTACATTAACTGTATGACAGGCCCTTAAAGAGCAGCACATTATAATGTGTCAGTTACATACTATCAGAATATGTTGCTGGAAGTTAAGGTTGCTGGGAGGTTTGGACTTCTGCTGTGAATACATATGAAATCATAAATAAGTCTTTCCTGACTGGTTGACATCTAATATGTCACAAAGGTGATCAGCTGCCCCAGAGAAGTGTGACTGGGGAACTCGCAGACTTATGAGAGGGCTTTCTTTATCACTGGTGCAGCATATCAATAGATAGATGCTCAGTGTGCCGTACATAGTTTGTGGCATACTGCAGCACTTTAAATTCATCCCGTCCATCAAGAAAGAGGCAACTAATAACGACAGGGAAAAAGACACAGAAGTTGTTTTTTAAGTATAAAATTCTCATTTTATGTTTCGGGGACAATAAAACCCCATATGATTAAGCGAGAACAATAAGAAGCAATGATATTAGGACAGCATCTAAGGGTATGTGTCTAGATCAGTACATTTTTTTATACTACTGTCTGATTACAGAATAGTTTATATTCATTCATGCTAATTAATAAGATTAATAATAATTTTTACTCAGCATTTTTCCTTTCTGAGTGAGGAACAAATTGAGACCATTCTGAATTCCTTAGCCCAATGAGGAAGAACCTTCTAATTTGATTTCTGTATTAATAGGTGGCCAACTTTTATTAAAAAGTGACCTTCAATATGCAAAATAACTTATTTTTTTTAGCTAATGGCTATGTCTTCTTTCAGAGATAACCTTTCACAATTAGATTAGTCCCAAATTAAAATACTCAACAACCATTTTCAGATTCTAAATGCACTGAATGGCTAATGTCTATCATAGTGTTCATTTAATGATTTAACTTAATAAGCATATTCCCAAGAAACAGGCTGATGGATTGACATGTTGAAGAAGCCAGTATAAACTTTTAAAATAATCTGTGATTTAATTTAACAAACACATCTGATATTTGCATATGATGATTGTATTATTTATAATTAACTTCCCAAATCATGTATTTTGCGCCTTCTAATTCCCTCTATATCCTTCTGCCTCATTGGGGCTGTCAAATGTGACTGAATTTGTCAATCTGGCATTTAAATGTGACAAAAGTAGACACAACAGTCATTCTTTAAACAATTTACACTGAGTGACATATAAGAAAATTTTCTACTGTTTGCCAACAGTCGCTTTTGCCTGTGGCACTCATAGATCAGACATCTGAAGGCTGAACACTTCACTCTAATACAATAATAGCACCTGCTGTGTTTTGATTACTTTTTATCTATAGAAATAGAAAAACTGAACTGGCTACACCTTTTAAAACATATACAATCGTCAGTAAACACTACAGATGAATGGGCAATTTGTTTTGATTCTATTCAATATGTCTTGTTAATACGAACATACACAATCAAAGTTGGTTTGAAAAAAAATATTTTAAATGTTAGAACACTGATGACATGTTTTGTCCTTTTTTGTATCCTCAATCCCTCTCACTCCCCCTCAATCGTCTCCATCCCAGCTACTGCTCTTTCCTTCTGCTTCTTAACATCACCCACTCCCTCAGTGGGACGAGAGACTCATACCTGGTTTAGCGTTCAGCCTAGCTCTCCCTGAAGTCTGTAGCAGCTGAATTGGACCTTTATAGAGTTCCCAGCTCTGCCTTTGTGCTCTTCTTTAGAGCTGACTTCAAAGAAAAACAATACAAGTTCATGGAGGTTATTAGCTTCTGGCCAAGGTGATCAGGGATGTAGCCCCATATCCAGAGTGACCCTAAACCTCTGTCTACCAGAAGGCAGGAGGGGAAAACTGGGGCAGATCAATGCAACTATCATGTTCTGTACACTCCTCCTGAAGCTCTGGTATTGACTACTGTCAAAGACAGGATACTGAACTAGATAGACCATTGGTCTGACCCTTTATGCCCATTCTTATGTTCCACTCTGCCATCTGCATCATTGTTTTTCTCACTCACTTCATGATGTGACCTGATTCTCTGCTGTTAGTTTCATGCCTAGAAACCAACAGTAAGATGAGGAGATTAATGTAAGGGGAGGAGAGAAGAGGAGCTCTTTGCAGGAAGGTGGTGGGTGGAACCTGTTGCTCCTTAGAGTGTTGTTCCCAATTACCTCCCAGAGCTGGGCCCTAAATTACACAAATAAATAAGTTAGGGTTGACAGTATTTAGCAAACATTTCTTCTCACCAGAATGGCTTCATGACTACATATATTTGAGGTGAAAAGTTCCTGAAATTCTGACATTGCATTAGGACATTTACCATGTTTTTTGGGTTTTTGTTTTTTGAACTAAAGGTCAGGCCTAGGGAGAGCTGGTTAGATGTGGAGTTGTGGCCTTTGACACATGTCATAAAAGATTAATTTTTTTTAGTTTAATTTTTTTAAATGAACAATAAATAAAACCATACCAACCAAAAATAACAACTACAAGTAAATATAGTGAATTCATAATTATAATTACATGCATGTCTAATATTCAGACCTTCATATAAGACATTTGTCAAAAACTGGCATCTTTGAACCTCAGTGGCTTTTTATCACAATCCTTGTTTTCGAAACAGTTCCTTATGCAGTGGCCTTTTTGGCTGTTGAGGTGATTCCATCACCTGAAGCCTGTTTGTTTGCTCTTCATGTTTGTTGTCAGTGGTTGTGTGTTAGTTCTGTCCTCACTGTCACTGTCAGTAGTAGTATGGATGCCTGAGAGCTATTGTTCTTTTGATTTTTATTTGTGTGTGTCCTGTTCCTCCTGTGGAATTGACTCTCTGAGGAGGTAATGACATCTTATTGCAGATGGTATCTTGGCATATTGCCATATACCTTTTTCTTTGACATCTAACATTGCAATATAAGTATCTGTTTGATGTTGTAATATTTCTTCTGTACTAGCTGTTGTTCTGTTCTAACTTCAGGACTAGTTGTCTTTGACTCAAGTAGCCTGTTTGATATCATTACTAATCAGGACTGGTGATCTTAATAAACCATTGTGGGGTGTGTTGCAATACAATTGTAAGTATGGTTCCCTTGATTTAAAAAAAAAAAAAGTTATGGTGGATTTTTGTACTGACTAAGGGAAAAAAGTCTATATAAGCATACTGGCTACAGCACAGTTGTCAAAAAATGTGCCTTAGTGGGGAAAAAATACTTACTCAGATGTTAAAAGTCCTTTAGCTTCACCAGTGTACCATAAATCTTGTGCAGTGATGTTGCAATCTCATGAGATTTAAATCAAATCTGTGACAGCTTCTATTCAGATATTTATTATGTGAAACACTCATCTTGGCAGAATCTTGATGGGTTCTATCATTTTTATGTATAATGTTGCTGTAAGGAACTGCATTTATTGACTTCTCGGGTGAAAATGTGATATTTATGCAAACTGATTTTGTAAAGCAACATCTGCTGTTTGCTTTTCTCGGCTATGTTCCCATAAAAGTCTCTGCATAGCTATAAAAGGAGGTTAATTTAAGATTAAGCTCATCCCTTTTAACACAGCCTCAAGTAAATAGTTACAAAAGGAAAAGAAACTCTTCGGTATATTTTCATAAAAATAGGCTGAGCACTACAATGCTGCTGTGGATTAAGCTGTTTGGTGAATACTAAGAAAGGGTCGACTAATGTGGTCAGGCTACTCAAATACAGAGATCAATTTTTCCCTCAAACTCAACCCAAACTTTAAGGTTGTGTCTGTGTTGGGGGGGAAAACAGGTTCAAATTGAAAAGAAAAGTTCAAAAATAGAGCAATACACTGGGGGTAGGGGGACAGTGTGGTCCAATGGATAGGCTGAATGTCCAGCACTCAAGACAAGAATTCTGTTCTCGGTTGTGCTACAGAGTTACTATGTGGCTTTGGGCAGGTCGCTTAAATGTTCTGTGCTTCTGTTTCCTATTTGTGAAATGGGAAAAATAATTCTCTCTCATCTTTTTAAAGCACTTTGAGAGTTTCAGAGGTTTTTAAGCTGCAGCTTGACAAAACCCTCGCTGGGATTATTTAGTTTAGGTTAGTCCTGCTCTGAGCAGGGGGTTGGACTAGATGACCTCCTGAGGTCCCTTCCAATACTATGATTCTATGATGATTCTATGACAAGTGCTTAATACTATAATAATCTTTACTTGTACAATAAGCATAACATTAATAAAGGAATTTATATGTAATATTCATGTTGAATGTTTTATTTGGTTTTCAAAATGTTGTAAGGAAAGAATCTTTTATAATCAAGCTAGTTCTATGAGTGTTATAGCTAATATCTATCCATTATTAATATAATTATTTGTATTCTAATGGTACTCACAATACTGTTATAATACAATACCAATAGCACTTTGATGAGTGCTGGTCACTCATCAAAGGTAGTTCCAGCCCTGAACAGCTTGTGGCCTAAAAAGACAGGGAAGAAATGAAGGAGTAGATAGAATAATAAAACCTATATGTCTGGATCCACCCTCTTCCCAATAAAAATAATCTAAACCAGATTTTAAAATGGTGTAAATTACCGTAGCTCCATTGCTTTCAGTGATGCTATACTAATTACGCTAAAGCAATGATTCTGAATCCTACGAAGGAAAAAGTGGGGTGTCTACGATTACTGGGGAAAAAGCTATCCAAGTCCTCTTCGAGTTTCACCGGATATCGGCAAGGGGTTTGCATAAACTTCAGAGAATTTAAGGTTTGCAATCAAGGTTAATACAATCCTCTATTGAAACATTCTTTTGTTTTATATAGTATCTGCCTTAATCATTTGTGCTATGGGTCGTGCTAGGCATTCAGCAATATATGTTATGAAGTAATAAATTTACGTGTAATTCCAAAATAAAAACATATAAAAAACAGTGCAAGACATTACTATGGACTAAAAAAAAAATACATTGTACACTTTTATAAAATAAATTAACTGAACAGAATTTCAAAATCAGAACAGTAGAAAACACTAGTGTCCATTTCTGCCAAACATACACCAACCATGGCTTTCACAGGTCACCCACCGTATGTTGCCCTCTAGTTTTCCTTACTGTCCTGCAGCATAGAGTAGTAGGGGTATGCCACGTGATGCCATGTGGAATGTTGGGAGGGAGAAGGTAAGGGAGTTCAAAAATAACTGCATTGACTGCAAAGGGAGGCAAGCCAGTGACTGTTGGACCTGCTGGTCAACTAGAGTTTGTGGCTTTTGTGTCTGACTGATAAGGTCCTGGTGCATCTGCCTCTCCTTTTCCTGGGCCTTTCTCCTATCAGCTCTTTCCCTTTCTAGGCTGTCTGCTATATTGATCATCCAAACTCTCTGTTCAAGGTCTGATGTGGCACTGACTTGTGGACTATGGAGGAAATGTTAAGTGAGATCCTGTTTCTTTCTCCTTCTCATCAAAGTCAGGCATTCAATAGGTGTGAAGGGGGCTCCCCTCAAGCCTGCAATGGCAGCAGCGCCAGCTAAAATGGACATAGGTATCATATTTACAGTCACAATGGAAAGCAAAAGATAAGCTTCAGAACTCCCTTACCTTATTCCCATAAGAGTTTTTAAAATAAGACATGATTATTGACACTTCCGCTTTGGAGCTCCTCTGCAAAGAACTGCTCTCCAGCTGCAGCCTTAGTAGGTATGTCCTGCCAGAGGCCGGGAACTGAGGAGAGAATTATTGGTTGAATAAAACAATAACATTTTGATCCCTATTTCCATGGGTACGGTACTATTTTCCATAGGAGATGGTGATTTTAGCTGATATCTCACTCCTGAGGGTAACCAAAGCACAGAGAGCACAGCTGCTGCTAGCATCCCAAAACCACCTGAGCCTGCATGCTGATAGTTTGTTCACTGCAGTGGTGCTTGTTGAAGCTGTCGTGTAGTGGCATGGGAAAGTAAGAAGGCAGCCATCCTTAACCTTTGGGAGATAATTGTGGAGAACCTCCATGAAAGTTTTGAGATTTCACAGAAGGATACAAGGGGCATCTGTATGTACATAAACTGCTCTGCATTTCCCTCCCCCCCTCACCTGCCACTTGCCTTCCGCTACAGGGGAATGAAAAGCAGATAACTACTCTACCTCTGTTTTGTTGGACTGCTACTTCTTCTCATATGAGTTAAACAGTAGAAAGCAGATAACCAGTGTCCTGATAACTTGAAGTTGGGCTGGGTTATAGCTTCATATTTAAATACTGTAAGGGAGAATGCATGTAGATGCTTACTCGAGGTTCCTTCCCCTGAATCAGGCTCCTTTGTGCTTGGTTGGCAGGAATAGGTGGGCTGTGGTGGAGTCTCAAAAAGATCTTGGCTTGCAGCATAGCTGTATACCCAGCCACATATCCCTCCTTCTGACAATTCATGGTAGGAGTCTCTGCCTTGAGGTCCACAAAGGTATCCATAGTGGTAGTCTTCTAAGTGTGGTGTGCAGCTCATTGTAAAAAACAGCAAGTCTGTGGCTTGGCACCAGATCAGCTCTTAGCCTTCCTGGCATTGGCCTGACACAGTTTCTTCACTGTCACAAGATACTGCTGCGGATCCCCATCATACCCATTCACCTGCATCCCCCATGCAATCTGCTCATAGATGTCCACATTTCTATGACTGTTTTGTAGCTGTGTTTGCACAGATTCTTCTTTCCGAAGGCCCAGGATATCCAATAAGCTTATCTACTCCAGGCAGGAGCATGTCTAGAATGTGTAACCAGCATGGTCAGTTGGACAGTTGTACACAACAGTGGAGAGCAGTTCGGTGTGTTCACCAAGGGGGACAAACAGGAAAAGGCATTTTAAAATCACCTGAGGGTTTTAAAGAAATGTGTAGTTTGGACAGTAGAGTTCACAACTGTAACCGGAGCTTTCACTGGTGGCATTGTGGGACAGATGTTGGAGGACTGTTGGGGTCACTATAGGTCACACAGTATCTACTTTTGCACTGCAGTGACCTTGGTTCAACGCAATTCGGGGAGGTGGTGTTACTGTGTTGCAGTAAAAGGGTGTTCATGCCGTGGGAGACTTCTGAATGTAGACACATGCACAACTGGACCAATGCAAGGTGACTTAAGTTGACCTAACTCTTTAATGTAGACCTTAGTAAGATTAAAAAAAAAAAAAAAATAAGGCCACAAAGATGCAGTTGAAGCCCGCACAAGCACAGCACAATGGAATAGTACTCTGTCATCCTGACCATTTTCCCACTTCATCAGGCAACAAAGAGATTCTCACCTGCTTACATAAAGAAAAGTAGAAAATGATGGCTGCTCCAAAACCCATTAAAGTCAATAGGAGTCTTGCCGATGACTCCAAAGGTCATTTGATCAGGCCCCATATAAAAAAAACAGATTTACATGAGTAATTGGGATGGATATTGAAGTAACTCCTCCACCATCATTTTGACCAGTTTTCTGGCTTCTGTACATTAGCAGAGAGCACTAGATTATCAGTGTAGTGAGCTTCTCTACCCTAGTCTATCACTCTGATATTGTTATCCCATAAATTTTGCATGTGTAAATAACTAGCATCATGAAAAATGTAGCTCCTTATGTAAATCAGCTATATGAGAATAACTGAGATATGTAGCTATATTCAAATAGTCTTGTTAACAAATCTAAATGACCGATACATAATCACATATCCGTTATGTCTTTGTAGCAGCTATGAACCAGCTATATTATTTAATGGACTGTATTTTTATTATAAAAAGATCTTGAATTCAAAACCCCTGATTTCAAATCTGAGGCTGGCGATTTTTCTGCCTGCCCCAACACTCTGCAGAAATTCAGTGTGTGGTAAATCCCTGGAGCACTCTACTTTCACCACTCCCCTTGACAGTCTTTCCCAGAGCGCCTACTGATTAATTGTTAGACTGAATAGGCTTGAATTAGTCATTAATTTTGTCTAAAATGGAATAATTCTGGAACACTTTCTATAGCAAGATGATATTGCTTGCATTATTAATTACTTTCTCTAGTGGCTGTCACCTCCTCGCCCTTCTCCTGCACACACACACACACTACTTTTTCTTTCTGCAGTTCAGAAACTTAGTGAAGAATTCAGAAATTTTTAAAGATTCCCTATGGTATAAACTGCTGTTTGGGTGTTTTGTTTTGTTTTCAATTAAACAACAGAACAGTGAAGATGAACTGCATTACATGCTGAGTATTTTGATACTTCATAAACTGTTGGGTGGGAAGGATGTTATTTTGCACTACTTTATTCGTTATTTAACCAGTGTTTTTTCCCTATTAGAAACAGTTGGGAGTATGGGGGTATATTGTGCATGTTTGTGTATCATTACAGATGGTAGAATTAGCTTGAAAGATGGAGATGTGATGAAAGGGAGGGTGACTTAGTTACGGAACTAATCCTTCCTGCTATGGAATCTATAAGTGACCACACACTTTTGACACCATGAAGTTTCATTTTCATTCATAATGTGAAGTACAATGTAAACAAAAGCCTGAGTCCATAACCTGATCTATATGCAGAATTACACTAGTTTAACTGAAGGTGATTTATTTTTTTTTAAAACTGATGTAGGATTTTAAACCTATGTAATTGAATTGGTACAACTTTGTGTGTGATCACTTAAACCAACTGAAAGCTGGATTATTTGAATTCATAGGGCCAAACTAAACTAAAATAGGTTTTAAACTGTTAACAGTGGGTCTACATGAGATTTGAACTGGATTAACCAAATCAATTTAATTAAATTAGTGCAAGTTTGTGTGTAGACAAGTGTTCTGTTGCTCTTTATCCATTGAAACTCATTGGGAGTTAGGTGCCTAACTGCCATTTGTGCCTCTAAAAATCTTCCTCTTAGGTCTGATGCATGTGCCTAAGTGCTTTTGATTCATTTTTATGTATTTATTTTTTAAACACTGGAGTATCTCCATCTCTGTCCAGCAAAGTGCTTAAGCCTGTGCTTATAACCTACTGAAGTCAATGGACTTAAGCCTGAACTTTAGTGTTTTGCTGAATTTGGTTCTTATATCGGTGCAAAATGAATGTAAAGTGGGTGTAAAATGCTAATAAGTCAGAATGCTAGTGTATTACACTCACTCTGTGTTAGTGTAAATCATTAGACAACATATAGGATAAAGCAGAATCTGGCCTAAAATGTTCTGATAATTTGTTACTACTTAAAGTGCTCATTAGCAATTAGTGGCTTTACTTGATTGATTAATTATCCAAATGAGTAATTTATTGAACCAAATTCTAAACTCAGTGACACCATTCTCAACCCAGAGTAACACCACTGATTTCAGTGTATTTACTGTGCATTGACATCAGTATAACTGAGATCAGGATCTCTCCCACTGTTGTTAATTGTTCCTATTTGAAGTGAAACCTTAGCAACAGTTGAGCTAAAATTAGACAGAGAAAATAGCACACAGTCTGTCAAGAGCCAGTGAGCCCTTCATTATTACAATCTCTATCTTCAGGGAATCCACAGTAACTTTTAAAAATGCATGCTCTGGGCTGAAACTTGGCAACATAGGTTCTTGGCTCATAAGCCACTAGTATATGTGCACCCATTCTGAGGAGGGTAAAACCAAGATTGTATTGGATTCATGTGGTTTTTGTTCTTTTCTATCCAAAAGAAAAAAAAATATTGAGGATAAACTAGATCAGGTCATATCATATAACCTGAAATTTTATATTTTCACATTTTGGAAAATATTATTGGCTATTAGGCAAGGTAATATGGTTTTATAAGTAGCTAACATGCAACTTCTTTAAAAACATTGGAACATCTAATTAAATCAAGAGCTTAACTCCATTTGTCTCAATGGAGATTTCAGTTCATTTCATGCGAACTTCTGTTGAGATAAAACAGAATAAACTTTAATTTTAGTGGAGAACTCCTGTTCCATCAGGCTTTGAAATTATTTTGTATGGCTCTTATGTCTACTGATGTCAGTTACAATTAAAAAGCATTATTTTATCTGATTCTCTTGAGACTGAATATGGGTTGCACAGCTTTGACTGAAGGCATATTTTGGACTTCAGAATTTTCGCTTCTGATATGTGAATAGAAAAGAATTCATCTTGGTTTTTAGATTCTAGTATGAGTGCTGGAAGTGAGAATACCTCCCATTTTTGTACTTGTAAATGGAGCACAATAGCTATGAAAATTATTCAGGAACAATGAACATGAAACCTCATGATGACAATTTTAGAGAATCATTTTTTGGAGTAGAATCACACCTTCAAACATTTCAGTCAGTTAATCAGGGAGCAGAAACAATATCATCTGATTCACATAATTGCTTAGCTATTCATGTTGATATGAACGGTTATAGAGCATCTACTATCCTGAAAGCAGTTCATTTTGACCATTTGGGGAATACTTTTGAATATTTTATCTTGAAATTGGGATGCGTTCAGAAATGATTCACTTACACAAAAAAGGGCTAAATTCTTCAGATTATTCTGAATGAGTAATTTATCCAGCTCTATTTTTAAGTAGAGCTTTATTTGAAGTATTTTAAACAATAACTAATTAGCAGGGAATTGTTAACAAGGCAGATTTTTTACAAGACATGCTGTGGTATGTGCACATCCATATCTCTGTGTAATCATATACAGTAGTATTTTTCAAACTACAAGACTTAATGGCTGAGAGCGGGTGTCATTTATGAGAAATATTTAACTGAATTCAGAACATGTCATTCAGTAGTTAAAACTGAACATTTCAGCTTTCAGAACTTCCATAGTACATATTTTTGTCAATTAGTTCATTTTGTTTTTTAAAATGATCCCTTTTGGAGAGGGAAAAAACCTACTGGTGGGAAGCTCATGACATGGGCAATTAGATGATTGTAAATCATGATCTGTCACCAGTGGAAAATTGAAAGAAGATTTTTCAGGGATGCTCCAGAACAATCTCTGGTCACAAAGGTAAGATGATTGAGTTCTCTTTAGAGTTTGTCCTCTTCCATTGTACCCTGCAGGAAAAGTGCTTCATTATTTAAATAAGAGATCAGTGAAGGCAAATGATTCAATCACAGCTAGTTAGTTATCCTCACTTCAGCTAAATTCACAGCTATAAGTACTTTACAGCTGTTAGGGTATTTTTCTTTTCTTTTTTTTTTTTTTTAATTTTCAATCTTGAAATGTGTTGCATTCACACTTGGGCCAGGTCACTTATCGTCTCATCTATTCCAGGGGAAAGAGAGACAAGCACAACAATATCTAATGGCTTCCCATGAGATCTTCAGTCTGAATTCAGGCTTTATTGATTTTCCAGCCTTTTTCTCCAGGAGTTTTTGTGCCACCATCTTCCGTAGGACCTTGAGTCCACTCTCTACTCTGGATTCTAGCCTACTGACCTGATATTAAATAGCTAAGGTCTGTTGATGCAGAACTGCTGCTTCCTTCCTGGGTTATTTCCAACCTTGGCCTGTTTCTAGGCCTCTCACATATGAGAGGCTCACTTCTCAGGCTCACTCCTCCATAGGTCTCTTAAAGGAAAATAGATTTGTTATGGGAAAGAAAGCAAATGTAAAGGTCCCATGCCAGACCTGCATGCACCAGGAGGCTCTGGCATCTAGAAGACTCTAGGTTTCTTCAAGCTCCAGCCCAGCTTTCTGCAAGCAGTCGGTATTTAGGCCTTGGCCCCAGCCTGGAGTTCTTTCAAGGGGCTAGCATGGGTTGGGGCTCGCATGAGCGTCCTTCTCCCAATCAATCACTACTGAGTTGGGCTTTTCTTCTTTTAACTCTCCCCATGTTGGATACCTCTCGCAGGTATAACAGGGCAGGGCTGACTGAGCTCACAGGTGGTATTAACCACTTCCCAAAGTGTTCTGACAATTTCAAATCTTTAAAACATTTTTGAGTCAGGAGATTTGTCACAGCTGGGCCTTTGCATGAACAGTTTCTGTTCCAATGAATTGCCATATTTTTTCAGTAGAAAAACTGTTCTGTTGGAAAAACTCCTGAACAGCTGTAGGGTTGAGGAACATTTTAGACCAAGGCTTTACCATGAAGCAGAGAGCCAGAAAAGTTTTAGGGTAGAATTGTGTTGCTCTGTTTTTTTCTTTTTCAGGAAAACATTGCTCTTTTCTTTGCCTTGTGATAGGAAATATATTAACTCTGAAAGATGTTTATCTTGCTACCCAACACACGAGTAGCAATTTACAATGTGTGGTGTATGACAGAAATCAAACCATTTTTCCATCTCTTATGTCTGTGTGGCCAGCCAGAAAATGGCAAAATATTGTCAGCAAAAATAATTCTGTATGAGAAACTATTTTCTTTATCAGCTTTCTTTGAAGCATGATTGTAGATGGTGAGGGTGTGATAGCTTGTTGAAGTGCTGGACAATTTCTTTTAAAGCTAAATTATAGACCAGGGATTAAAATCTGTTTTGAATAACATCCTATGCAACCTGGTGACATCAGTGTTCTCTCTCTGGATTTACCTGATTTGAAAATCAGAATCTGACTCCCTGATTCCCATGCTCTATGTACTGTAACATTAGCATGCTGTACTGCACTGTGTGAAACACTGACTGCTTTTATAGCAGTTACAATACTTATAGCTCTCTATAGCTGCTTCTATCAATTTTTTTAAGAGATGGTCATGTGTAGCTTTCTGCACACACTCTTATCTGATTTTGACAGATTATTCCTTCTGGAGTGTAACTCCAAGGTTTCCTCAGAGATACAGTGACCAGATGTCCTGATATTTGGGGCTTTATCTTATACAGGAGCCCATCACCCTCTGCCCCCACCCTGATTTTTCACACTTGCTATCTGGTCACCCTACTAAGAGATCTCCTTAAGGGCATTATTACCAATCTGTACCCACTCCTTTCATCTTTTTAAATATCTTGCAACTTGCAGATCTTCTTGTTTGGGGAGCTGTAAACATTGTACATTCCTTAAGCTTGTCATTCCACTAAAAATAAGCAAGGGATCATTTGAAAAATAAAGTGTTGCATATCTCAAGTATGCCACAACATGTTTTAAAACCATTAACAACAAAACACTACTTACACTTACTATGGGCCAGAATTATTATTATTATTATTATTTTATTTATTTATATTATCATAGTGCTGAAGAGCCCTGGTCATGGATCAGGATCCCATTGTGCTAGGTGCTGCACAAACACAGAAAGAAAGACGGTCCGTGCCCCAGAGAACTAATGGTCTAATAATTATCTCACTGCGTAGCAGCTTACACAAGAATGCTTCAATGGGACAAGGTACAGTTCATCATGGGCCAGGGTATCAGATTCTGGCTCTTAATTGGGATACCTGTGCAATTTTTCTCATTGAAAATCTTTCTCAAAGTTTCGAAAGAGGACTTCTGTCCAAACTCTTGGTGAATATAACAGAACCATAGATTAAATAAATGATATCCATGTAGCTTTTGATAAATATATATGATTTTTTTTTGAAAAATCACTTTGTCAACAGCTTCTAGTTTGTAAGTGCCATTAGCAATAATGCATAAACAAGGAGAGATGACTACACTAAAAAAAATAAAAAGAGTAGCTAAAATAATCCACTAAAAGCTCTGTGGAGAAATTTCTAAGCAAACTCCACAACAATGGAGAACCAAGTTCTTTTATTGAGATTAACATTCATATTTAATTTAAATTTCATGATATAATGGGCAAAATACCAGCAACACACACTCATGTCAATGGGGCCAGTATTTCATTCAGTGTTTCTTCAGATTTAACAACTAGGGCCAGATCCTCAGTTGATGGAAATTGGCATAGCACCATTGTGGTCAATGAAGCAATAGCAATTTGCATCATTTTCTGATTTGGTCCAATGATTCTAGGGCATATTTGTTTCAATCTTTCAAGGGGCCTATTCTTACCTATTGGCACAGAGATTGAAATTTACAACCCAATAATACAATTTAGAGCTATTTTTCCATTCATGTAGATGTCCAGTAAGGTTGTATTATCATTCAGATCAGCTAGTACCAAATATAGACCAAATTCTGTCTTAAGGTTAGAGTATATGTGATCCATTGACTTCAACAGAAGTTCCATACATGCATCCAAAGGTAGAATTAAGCCTTCGTGGGCCGAACTGTGGGACTTTATCTGAATTGTGACTACACAAAACATGCATTCATTCATGCGGAGTCCTATTTCTTCATGGTGTTCAGGTAACTGCATGTTTAACTTCCCTCTTTGCACATGCCAAGGCCCATTTGCATATTTTCCACAATCTGAAGTCCTTGAAAGTTTGCCATTATGTCTTTGAAACCCTTTATAATTTGCCTAAAATCCTAAAACAGAAAAACCTGCAAGAAAAAATGTGAACAATGGGAAAAATCAAAATCAAATCAAAAGAACTCCCAATCTTCAACTCCCAAGAACTTCAATCAAAAGAACTCCCAGAATGCAGAAAAACAGTCAGCCACAGGGGAACAAATAATGGGGAGAAAAAGTCCAGCTGTCAGAAAGCCAGTCCAGTAGAGCAAATTTTTTCCAGAAATCAGCAGGTTGACAATGCTATGGCATGGGTTGCAATTCTTTTTATGATACAAACTACTTATGGTGTTGGCATGAAATTCAAAATGTCTTTTGTGCCCATGATTGTCTCACTGGACTGAATCAATCAATCACAGTTGCACAAAGAAGGGTTTCCTGTTCCAAGCTGTTCACTCTAATAGCTGCCAGGCAGTGGTCTGAAAAATATTTAAAAATAGAGAGAAGAAAAGTTGCATTCACTGCTCTCCCAGGATAGCAGGATGTGTTATACCCTATGTCCATCTGCTGCAAGACAATGGATTACACACATGCACTTCCCAGACTTTCTGGGCTTGATCCTCATTTGTTATATATTGGCAGTGTCCACTGACACTGATTAATTGATTAATTTTATGAGGTCAGCTGTCTCTATCTTCCACTTGAACCTATCCAAACTCTATTTCTCCTCTCCAGTCTTATGTTCACTTTCTTCTATTGCTGTGGCAGTGGTGTTGACTGGGCTGACAACCAGTTAGCTATGCTCAGGTTATTATGTGGGTGGGTGAATGAACAGTTAACCTATCTTTTTGATAGTAACCAACTGGGTTGGGTTGTTGATACGTACAGACACAGGGCATTAGAGGTTTGTAAAATAAGTAAATAGTGGCATAGCCTTATTTATGAGCAAGATGAGTAGCACTGACAGTTAGGGATGAGCTGAACTTTCCATTATAAAGTCTGTTTTCAGTGGTGTATATATAACTCAGTTATAGTAATTTACGTTGGGATGAAACCTGGCATAAAAATTGGCAGTTCAGATGTAGACTTTTTTTCCTAAAAATGGTTCAGACAAGCGTCTGGCACATAGCAATCAGCTAAAACATGATTTAGATAGAGGGGAAGGTTTATCTGACCAGCTTTAGTTAAATAACAAATGCATTTTAAACATTCACAGTGTGCAAGCATTTGGCATGGATTAACTCTTTGTACCTATTAAATAAATAACCTGAAGAAGGCCTCCTTCAGATCTTATGTACATTGAGTATAGAACAGAAGTAACTCCACTGAAATCAATTGAATTACAGTGGTGTAAAATGGTGTAAGTGAGACAAGAGCTAGGCCTGTAACAGCTACTATTCCTCAGAAGATTAGTTGTGAGGAGTTACTATTATTCATTTTCCATAAACAATGGTGGCAGTGAAGTCTACTTTCCCAAATATTCACAAGAAGTGAACCCAAAAGAGGCACAAGCAGGGTCTCAACTAAATCATTTAAAAATTCAAGTGTTTATTAGATTTATTTATTTTTTGTGATAACAGCAGGTCTATTCACAACCATGTGGTCACATTGCTTGGAATCTCTCTCATCCAATCAGATCACTTCATAATTTTGGTCTTCATGCACTGCATTTAGAGCTTTCTCTATATGGCAAATTGAGAAGTTACAGCAAGAGGTCACTATCCAATCTACAAAGTGAATTGACTGTCTAACCTAAGTAATTATTGCATTCCCCACAGGTAATAACTTTTTGCTTCTAGTGACAGATCTGCACAGCTGTCTGCTAACCAAGGTCATCTAAACAACTTAGCTTGTAGTTTAATATTGAAGAACAGGATAGAAAAACTTGCTGTATGAAGCTGCTTCTAGTTAAAGTGCTTGAAAATCACTTTCTGTATAAACCTCTAGAGTTCAATGAGTGATTCCTTGTGAAAGTTCAAATCCCACTTTAATGCATTTATTTAACTTCTACTAACATAGGCTTGTGCTTGGTAATATTTGTTTAACCTATTTTGAAAATAGATTAGGAATTCAAATAGCTGAAGACCTCTAATAATATTATGGGAAATAATGCAGTGCCACAGTGTGAACAATAAACTTTCCTTCCTGTCCTACTGCCATTATTTGCAGCAATATTTTTATAAATGTGTTAGTGAATTTATAGGACAAGACTCTGCCAGCATATTCTGATATTGGATCACTTATCCAGCCAAATAGAACTGCCCCCCAACCCCAATTTCATTTGAGTCCAGATCTTCTTATCCATGTTTTTCAAAGCTACTGCCCTTATGGAAAATTCCTACAGAATGCAGTGGAGACCCAACCAATAGAGTTCAATGGAAATGTAATAGGTTTCTTTAGAAATTGCTCTGAAAGAATGTAGACTATAATACAGAATGATGTCTTTCTATTAGTGCTGATTAGGAAACGTTCCCTATTTTTTCACAACACTTTCTAGAAATGTTTTCCTTTTTAAAATCTCAAAATTTTAATCTTCATCGAAAAGCTTACTTTTGTTTTTCCACAAATTTTGAGATTTCATAATTCAATAATTCTACATTGTATAGTTTTTTAAAAATAAATTAATTGTATAGTATTTTAGAACATTAATATGATTTTTTTAAATTAAATTTACAGGATACATTAAAAACCTATAAATAGATTTCTATTAAATGTATTTTCTATTGAGTTCTGGATCATTTGTCCTTAAGGGTGATCCTGTTTGTTTTCCCTGCCTGCCTTCAACAGTCTTAAAACACCCCAGAAAACTTTGGGCTGCTTGCTGCTTTGATGGCAACTGATAGAAACAAAGCATTCTGGGCCTCTTAGCTTTGCTTCAGGTAGGCAGGCAACAAGTTGCTCAGGAATTCTGGGATAATTATTGGTGCGGTGAGGCAAACACAGGCTGTGGGTCAATTTCCTCTTATTCCCTTGGCACTTAAACTCCTGCTCTTACATTCTTTTATCCATGTTCCTTGACTAATAACCCACTCCCTCTTGAAATTATTTTCTGAATAAATAATATGCAGGTAACTTAGTTTAAGTGGCATTTTAAAAAACTCATGGCAAATATTACATCTTGAACCTGCTATAAAAACTATTTTATGGCATTCTGCTGGTTTTGCAATGGATATTTCCTAAATAGAAGCAGGGTTTGTCACAGCTCTAACAGCCCCTGTTTGTTGAAACATCTCTACTCTAAAGACATTGCTTACATTAGAAAACTTAAACAATTTGAACCAATTTTAGTCTTGGGATCTATAATTGCAGTTTATTGGGAGCCATGTATGTACATCCAAAGCAGAATTTGCCCCTCTAATGGGCCTTTGAATTTTAGAAATACATGCATTGAAACAGTACAGAATTATCCATAGAAACATGGAGTGAAATCCTGACCCTATTAAAGACCATCTGAGTTTTGTTCTTAACTTTAGGCACGGATGCTGGAGCCAGGGATGCTGGAGGTGCAGTAGCACTCCCTGGCTTGAACTGGTTTCCATCATAAACAGGGTTTACAGTTTTTGTTCAATTGCTTTCAGCATCCCACTATACAATTTGTTCCAACACCATTGACCTCAGGGGAGCTAGAATGTCGTCTTTTCACAAATCAAGGTTCATGCTACTTTGATTGCATTACATAAACCTATAAAACAGCTGCACTGTGCAGTTAATGGAACTTGCCAGATTTCCCCTTTCAGAGTGTGTAAATAGACCACAACCTATGTGATATTGTAGACTGCAGGAAGAAATTTCATTCTGTTTGAATATGTTTCTATCTCAGTTTGTCTTGCAGATTATTGATAAATGTCATCAGTAACATACAGGCATTCTGTTGTTCAGATACTGAAAGAACAATGTAAAAGCAAACTGAGTAGCTAGGGTGAAAAGCAAATCTATTCCATTGTTCAGTGTTTGTCTTCACATTCCCAATTAACTTTGAGAGATCCTTGTTTACACTGTCACTTACTTTGCCTTCAACTAGTTGTATTTATTGTCCTAAGTTTAACAAATGTTGTATTTGTGTGGCAATTCACTCTGGGTACATTGTCAATATATAGGGGGTAAAGTGCTTTACAAGTTTTAACACTTTTGTTTTTTCCATTTTTCAATTCAGTGCACTCTTGAGCTAGCTTCATGGGGTGTGTGTGTGTGTGTGTGTGTGTGTGTGTGTGTGTGTGTGTGTGTGTGTGTGTGTGTGTGTGTGTGTGTGTGTGTGTGGAGTTTATTTGACTAAATTACTGTGATCTTTGAAATAGAATGTTGAATCAAGTGAAAAGCCACTATAAGCCTTTATGTATAATTGCTATAGTCTTTAGCCTTCATTCCAAAGTCTATACTAAATACAAACACATGACTGGGGAGTATGTAACTCTGCCTCTTTTAATATGAAATTAACAAAAGACTGTAGTTAAGGTCACATCATGGGATTCAGGAGGAGCAAAAAATATGTTGTTAAATAGTAAAAAATGTTTTCAGTTGTCTATCCATAACTAACCACACTTTCCTGAAGCTGTTGACAATCAGTTCCATGGCTGTTTAATTTACAGCAGGATTTAAGCAGATCTTGTGAGATAACACTGATCAGCAAAAGCCTTGTTACTCAGTTTGCAAGATAGATCTTTATGGTCTTTGATCATCCGGGAATCCGAATGAAAAAATCACCTTGGTGGTTTCTACAACTGAGTCCATTCCCTTCTCTTTCATGAAACTGTCTGCAACATTAAACACTTAGGTACAATGACTCAGCTGAATAGATCAGAAATATCTGACTTTATTTATTTAAACATGCATGGAGAATAGCTGCACTAATATGGAGATCACTACAGGTCAAATGATCCCCTCACTTACATCTCAATGACCTTATTGAAATCAGTAAAACAAAAGGCATGTAACTGACCATGGAATGTGCGTCTGATTATTGTCAGACACAAAACTCTTCAGGCAAACTTGGAATCCATTTTTGAAATGTGGCCTTTTTTTGTCTTTGTTCTTAGTGTACAACATGTCTCTCAGGTACAGTAGCTCCTACAGTACACTTTGTGTGCATGTAATCCTTCTGCCAGGTGTTGTTGGCAGCAACAGAGGCAGGGTCCAAATTGGTAGGGGTCCCTTTTAAAACTGACACACACTGCCAGCATGGGGCCCAATCCAGAATTTTTCAGATCACTAAATAACTTCTCTGGGCACACTTATTAGACAATACTTCCCCACATGCAAAACACTTATTCTATGTATGAAACAAAGAAAACTTCATTAGGAGGAAGGGGAACACAGTATCAACTTGGGAAAGAAAATTATTAAATTTTAAACACCTAGAGGGTAATAGAGGGATAAGTAATAGCCAAAATGTATTTGACAAGAACAAGCCATGCCATGTCAAACTAACCTAATTTCTTTCTTTGATAGGGTTACTGGCCTATAGTGGATACAGGGGAAGCAGTAGATGTGATGTATCCTGATTTTTAATAAGGCTTTTGATACAGTCCCACATGACATTCTTATAAGCAAATTAGGGAAATGTGGTATATATGAAATTATCATAAGGTGGGTGCACAGCTGGTTGAAAGACTGTGTTCAAAGAATCGTTATAAATGGTTCACTGTCAAAGTGAGAGGGCGAATCCAATGGGGTCCTGCAGGGTCTATCCTGGGTCTGGGATAAGTCAACATTTTCATTAAAGACTTGGCTAATGGAGTGGTGAGTATATGTTTAAAATTTGCAGATGATACCTGGTGGGGGCGGGGCAGTTGCCAGTACTTTGGAGGACAGGATTAGAATTGAAAATGACCCTGACAAATTGGAGAATGGATCTGAATTCAACAAGATGAAATGTGATAAAGACAACTGCAAAGTATTTCATTTAGGAAAGAAAAATCAAATGCCCAACTACAAATGGGGAAAAACTGACTAGGTAGTAGCAGAGTTGAAAAAAATTGGTGGTTATAGTGGATCACAAATTAAATTTGAATAAACAACTTGATGCAGTGGCAAAACCCACAAATATCATTCTGGGGTGTATTAAAAGGAGTGTGGTGAATATAAAACAAAGGAGGCAATTGTCTCACTCTAATTGACTCTGAGGCCTCAGCTGGAGTAGTGTGTCCAGTTTTGGGTGCTACCCTGTAAGAAAAATCTGACAAATTGGAGAAAGTCCAGAGGACAGTAACAAAAACAATAAAAGGCTTAGAAAGCTTGATCTATGAGGAAAGGTTAAAAAAATAAAACAAAACTGGGTATGTTTAGTCTTGAGGAGACTAAAGATTAAGGGAGGACCTGAGAACAGTCTTCAAATATGTTAAGGGCCATTATAAAGTGGAAGGTGATCAATTGTTCTCCATGTCCACTGAAGGCAGGACAAGAGGCAATGGACTTAATCTGTGGCAAGGGAGATTTTGGTTAGTTATTAGGAAAAACTTTCTAACTATAAGGACTGTTAAGCATTGGAATAAGTTGCCAAAGGAGTTTGTTGTAGATCCTTGTCACTGGAGGTTTTAAAGAACAGGTTAGATAAACACCTGTGTGGTGGGATGAATTAGATATACTTGGTTCAGTCCCAGTGCAGGGAGCATGGACTAGATGACCTCTTGAGGTACCTTTCAGTCCTACTTGCTATAATTCTTTGAAAACACAGCAACAATCTATAAAGTATTTTTCCAGGGTAACTTGGGCAGTAGCCTATTAACTCAGCTCCCCACCCACCAGTATGAACATCCAATAGGCAAATGTCACTTTACCACATCACACCCCCAAACTCCATTCATGGTTTGGTGTCAATGGGCAGCATAGTCCCCAAGTTCTGGGGTGCACTCAGACAGGCCTGTCTCCAGTCCCTTGGGAAGTGCTACCTGGTCCTGTGCTGAGGCTCCACCACCTAACTAAGCTGTAGTGATTTCAGATTTATTTAGTGGTTGGGTAGGATTCACTGGAGTTCATTCAGTTCTGCTGCTGTCTTCTGTGACATCAGATAAAACCCCTTTTTGTATTCCATCCCATCCAGGAGCTGCTTCCATTGAAAAGCCACCGCTGTGTCATCCTTCATCACAAAGTCATTTGCAGTTGATCTTGCAATAAAATCCTCAGTCTGGACCTTACTAGAAAGGAACATATAGCATAAATAAAGGACCTTTCAGAACAATCCTTGTCTCAATATATAAGACCCCTTTATCTTCTCTCTTCTCACTCATTTCAGTACCACTGCCCAACCTATCCTGAATTTGTGTACAATGATGGTGGCTCTCAAAGTTTCAGTGAAGGATTTCTGGGTAGAAAGCTTATGCAAATAAAGCTCTCTTAGTAGTCATACTTCCCCCTGTTTACCAGTAGAGGGTGGCAGAAAGAGCTCCTTTCTCCATGGAGCTTGTTTCTGTCTGGTGTGCCAGTCAAATAGCTCATGAAGAGGAAGCAGCTCTGTGTCCTTTCCTCCCCCTGTTCACCAACAGATGGGAACGAGAGCTCCTTACTCTCTAGAGCTTTAGGCCACAGGGCAAATGTACATGTACTGTATTCAGTAAGGGACGTATTTTCAAAAATAGGTAACTATGTTGTTATAAAATATGAATGCATGGGGGCACTAATGATACTGCAGAGTATGATCCTGAGCAAATCTGAAGTGATTACAGTGCTCTGGGGATGAGGGTGAAGGAGTTGACAGGGACACGGGTGGTGTTCTCATTGATCCTTCCAGGTAAGTGTGGGGACTCAGGCAGAGACACACATTCTGAAGATGAATGCATGTCTGTGTGTATGGTGTTCTCAGGTGGGTTTGGGCTTTCTCAACCATGGGATAATGATCTGAGAAGACCTGCTGAGCAGAGATAGGGTCAACCTATCAATGAAGGGGAAGAATATTTTCAGAAATGGACTGGCTATTGAGGTTAGCTTTAAATGAGATTTGATGGGGTAGAAGACAAACACAGGTAAGTCCAGAACATGGAGTCCTAGGTGAAGGGTCATAATCTGGGGGGAACATGGGCAATCATAGCAGGGACAAAGGAGAGACGAGGGGAAATCTAGAGAACTTTTTAGATGTCTATATACTAATGTAAGAAGAATGGCGAATAAACAGGAAGACCTAGAATATTAGTGAATAATCACAATTATGACACAATTGGTATCACAAAGACTTAATGGGATAGTTCACATGAGTAGAATATTGGTGGAGAAGGGTACAGTTTGTTCAGGAGGGACAGGCAGGGGGAAAAAGGGAAGAGACATTGCCTTGTTTATCTAAGGTGTATATGCTTGCACTGAGGTTGAGGTAGAAGTGGGAACCAGACCTGTTGAAAGTCTCTGGGTAAGGATAAAAAATGTAAAAAAGAAGGTGGTTGTGTTCTACTATTGACCACCTAACCAGGGAGAACAGATGGATAAAAAAAATCACCTAACAAAATCATCCACCACACAGGGCTTCAACTACTCAGACATTTGTTGGGAAGATAATATAGCAGGGCACTCATTATCCAACAAGTTACTGGAATGAATTGGAGACAACTTTTTATTAGATAAGGTGGAGAAAGTGACTGGGGAGAGGCTGTTCTAGATTTGATTCTGACAAAGAGGGATGAAATGGTTGAAAATTTGATGGTGAAGGCAGCTTGGGTAAAAGTGAAAATGAAAATAGAGTTCATGATTCTAAGGAAAGGTAGGAGAGAAAGCAGTAGAATAAAGACAATGGATTTCAAGAAGGAAAATTTAGGCAACTCAGAGAAGTGGTAGGTAAGATGTCTTGGGAAGCAAATCTAAGGGAAAAAAAAGAGTCCAGGAGAGCTGGCAGTTTTTTTTAAAAAGACATTATTAAGGGCATAAGAGCAAACCCTCCCAGTGCATAGGAAAGATAGGAAATATGGTAATAGACCATGAGATCTTCAATGACCAGCAAGTTAAAAAAGAGTCTTCCAAAAAGTGGAAACTAGGTCAAATTACAAAGGGTGTGTGTGTGTGTGTGTGTGAGAGAGAGAGAGAGAGAGGCAAAATTAGAAAGGCCAAGGCACAAAAGGAAGTTAAACTAATAAATGATAACACGAAAACATCTTACAAATACATAAGAAGCAAGAGGAAGAACAGGGATGGTGTTGGCTCATTACTCAATGAGGCGGGAAAGACAATAACAGAAAATGCAGCAACAGCTAAAGTGTTAAATGTCTTTTTTTGTTTTAGTGTTCACCAGAAAGGTTAGCAGTGATCAGATGACTAGCATGGTGAGCATCAGTGTAAATGGGGTGGGATCTGAGGCTAAAATAGAGAAAAAACAACTTAAGAATTACTTAGACAAATCAGATGTCTTCAACTCAGGGGACCTGAAGAGATCTCTAAGCCATTAGCAATTACCTTTGAGAACCCATTGAGGACAAGAAAAATCCCACAGGACTAAAAAGGGCAAATATAGTACCTATGTATAAAAAGGGGAATAAAGATAACCCAGGAAATTATAGACCAGTCCCCTAAACTTGGGTACCCAGAAATATAATTGAGCAAATAATCAATCAATTTGTAAGACTTAGAAGATAATGTGATAAGTAACAGTTACCATGGATTTCTGAAGAACAAATCATGTCAAACCAATCTAATATCCTTCTCTGACAGAGTAACAAGCCTTCCGGATTGGGGAAGCAGTAGATGCAATATATCTTGACTTCATTAAGGCTTTTGATACTGTGTGATAGGACCTTCTCATAACCAAACTATGGAAATACAGCCTAGATGAACCTACTATAAAGAGGCTGCATAACTGGTTGGAAAATCATACTTAAAGGGTAGTTATCAATGGTTCACAGTCAAGCTGAAAGGGCATATCGAGTAGGGTCCTGCAGGGATCTGTCCTGGGTCCTGTTCCATTTAATATTTTCATAAATGATTTGGATAATGGCATACAGACTATATCTATAAAGTTTGCAGATGATACCAAGCGGGTAGGGGTTACAAGTGCTTTGGAGGACAGGATTAGAATTCAAAATGATTTAGACAAACTGAAGAAATGGTCTGAAATAAATAGGATGAAATTCAGTAAGGACAAATGCAAAGTATTGGGCTTAGGAAGGAATAATCAATTGCAAAATGGGAAGTGACTGCCTAGGAAGGAGTACTTAGAAAAGGATCTGGGGTTATGGTGGATCACATACTAAATATCAATCAACAATGTAATACTGTTGGAAAAGAAGTGAGCATCATTTTGGGACATATTAGTAGAAGTGTTGTAAGCAAGGTGCAAGAAGTTATTCTTCCACTCTATTCAGCACTTATTAGGCCTCAAGTGGAATATTGTGTCCAGTTCTGGGCACCACAATTTAGGAAAGATGTGGACAAATTGGAGAAAGTCCAGAGGTGAGCAACAAAAATGATTAAAGGTCTAGAAAACATGACCGACAAGGAAAGATTGAAAAAAAATTGTATTTGTTTAATCTAGAGAAGAAAAGACTGCGGGGACAGTATAACATTCTTCAGGTACAGAAAAGATTGTTATAAAGAGGAGGGTGATCATTTTTTCTCCTTATCCATTGAAGACAGGACAAAAAGTAATTGGCATAAATTGTGGCAAAGGATATTTAGGTTAGACATTAGGGAAAAATTTCCTAATTGTAAGGGTGGCTAAGCACTGGAACAAATGACCTATGAAGGTTGTGGAATCTCTGTCACTGTAGGTTTTTAAGAACAGGTTAGACAAGCATCTATTGGGGATGGTATAGATAACAGTCCTTCCTCTGTGCAGGGGACTGGACTACATGACCTATCGGGGTCTCTTCCAGTCCTATATTTCTATGAATCTGTGAAACTCCAAACAGGTAACTATATGCACAAAATATTCAGCTGTGTCTGTGTGATCTTTCCCTCTGCAATCTGGACTGGTGTATACCTGTGTCATCCCAGTTCCTCACTCCTGGAGCCCATCGTGCTCTGCCTTTCTGTGTGAACTCCTACTCCTTAGTCAACCCACACGCAGCTACCCACAAGCAAGCGGACCTCAACTCAGTGAGTGAGTGATTCTGGCCAGCTACTCGTGGGATTATGCAATAGAATGACCCTAGAAAATACCCCTGGTCCCAGATGCAAACCTACGAACTTTCACCTTGCAATGTTCAGTGCTACCCACTGACCATTGCAAGCTCATGATTAGTTCATCAATTTATCAAAGAAATTGATATGCCCTATGTTTGTCACTTTAAATGAAGTATCTACACACACCCAAACCTCATGCACTGCTTTAGATAAAACAAACAAACAAATGTATTAGGTACAGAAAGATTTTAAGTGATTATAAACCAGAGAAAAGCAGGTCAGATTTGATCAAAGATAAACAAAAGGCAAATCACATTCTAAACTACGCTGAACACTTTCAGCAACCTTATAGTCTTAGGTGACTTTCTTACCACAGGCTGGTTGGTCCAGCTCCAGCCAGGCCCTCCCCTGTGGTCAATGCTTCAGTTGCTTGATGTTGTTCATAGATGGAATGGCTGAGAGAGAGGGAGATTGCAAAATATCTCTTCTTTTAAGGTTTTTCTTTGCCCCCTCTGGGGCCTCACTTCCCTCTTTTAGGGTCAGGTGACAGACAATGTCCTGTATGGCTTCCTTCACTTGAGTCAATGAGTATTCCCTTATCGATGCTTAGGCTAGTCCATTGTTCCTGGAAAAGTTGGTTTGTTTTAGGGATGCCTTAGTGAGGTGTGAACTGCCCCTTTGCTTTTGGACTGTTTTACCTGGGTCTGCCTCAAGCCATGAGACACATGTTTGGGAATATTACATAGCAGAACCTCATAATCATACATATGTCATTGTATTGAACATATCACTATAACAATAAGGTTCAGTATGCCATAAGCATTCCAAAAACATCTTAGATGACATACTTTGCATTAAATAATACACAATCACACCATAAGGGTGTACCTGGGGGTGTAGTGTGTCAAAGTCTGCAAAACATAAGTGTGTAAAAAGCTGCATATTTAGTGCATGCCATTGACTGTTTTTTGCTTACATTCACAGAAGACTCGACTGTCAGAGCTCTAGTCACACGGGACTAAGGTCCGCCTTATTTCCCTTCTTGGCCCTGCATAGGCTGTGACTCTAGCATAGAGGTTAGTCCAAGGCTACTCCCCTGATATTCCTTGCTGTGAATAAATGGGCAGGGAGGGAGCAGAAAGAGCCAAGGAATGGGAGGCACTCTAACTCTATTTCCTTCACTAGCTGGCCAGAGTAGCTTGCAGAGCACACAGGGGGGGAGTAAACATGACAAAGGGTGAAGTAATTTATTCCCCTCCAGAGCTAGAGGGGAGCAGGAGAAGGAACTGTAACTGAATCACAGTTCACACCACCTTTGATGTAGGCAGAATGTAAAGTTAAAATATAGCCCATATATTGTAGGCAAAGCACGGGTGCCTATTTCTGAAAAATTGCATATGTATTCAACTAGTAGTAAATATATTGATTTATTGTCATAGGGCTACACAATCAATCACTTGTGTTGTAGCTTTAAATTGGTAGCTCATTGGGATGCCCCTGCTGAATTTTTATCTCTTTAAAACTTTAAATAAAATTATTACGTTTACAAAAATTCCTTTGCTTTCAAACACTCCCTAGATTCTTGTGCAATTATTCATGTTCATATATGAAAGATACCTATTTTGTTACTATGCTGATCTTATTTGTAACACTTTAATCAGCATGATTGTCGGGTACTAGTTAAAAAACGGACTCAGACGTAGTTACATCTATTTCAGCTGTCATCTGCCAGGCCTGTATCTAATTCGTTTTACTGCTTTCTCTTTTTAAAAATTCATTACAGGAAGTTAAAACCCATTATTTACTCTTAGTATGATTTTCATTTCCTGCATATTTGTTAATAGCAGTCATCTCAAAGTAATGATTTGATTTAATGTTAACTTTTAATGTGATGTGTGAATATGCCAAACCATTGTGTGGATTGTTTGAAGTTTGTATATCACACTTTTATTTTGCTGTCCCTGTCATTGTTTGATTAGCAGTTTACTGGTACATATAAGTATAGGGAGAACATCTTTGTATTGATGTTTTTGTTGCTGTCAAGTGTACTTAGTGTTGAAATACTACTTATCTTGCTGTTGAAATCTTGTTTTTTTTTTAATTAGATCAAACACACTAGGACTCTAGTCTAGTATTTCAGTCTTACCGTTGAGTAATATCACTAAACTTAAGTTTCAAGCGCCTTAATACATTTTCCTAGGAGAGCCAGAGGCATGAGAGGTTTATCACTTCACAGTACCTTATCCATTCACTGGGCACTCTAGGAAATCTGAGTCAGCATAATAAACTGACTTCATAGACAACCTGCTTAATCAGTGTTTATTGCTTTAAATTTAAATTGAGCAGATTTAAGTGCTGTAAATCAGATCTGATCATGTGTCTGTCTATAGCTAGCTGCATGTCCAAAATAATTATGCTAACGTTTTCAAGCTTGGCTACCTAATGTTATACACACCTAAATAACTGGCCTGTTTTTTTTTTTTTTTTTTCCCCCAAAAGTGTTGAGCAACTGAGCATGCACCAGACTGGAAAATCTTTCTGAAAATCAGCTCAGTATGTAGGTGCCTAAATATGGAGTTAGCATCCTAAATTTAAATACTAACTTCTGAAAATATTGCCCTCAGTATCCATCAGAACAAATGATGAAAGTGAGTTTAATAAAAGCCCTGTCTATCTTTGCATATAGGGCATGTTTACTGCTTTGACTCTTGCATTCTTTAATATTCTTTAATATATTCTTTTGAGACTAGACTTTTGACCAGCTGCAATTTTTTTCTCTGGGTAAATACAACTGCATTTACCATTTGAGATTTATGCTTGCCACAAGGGTTAACATGAAGTTATATCCATTATTTCAACTTACCTCACTATTTCCAATTTCTAAGTTGGCTATTTCCATAGTTCTGTGTGTTTTTTAAACTTCTGCTCTGTTTTGAGAGAAAATAGCCGTATTCACTGCTGATGTAAACAGGCACAACCATATTGATTGCTCTCCAAACCAGCCCAGACTGACCCACTCCAGACTGGGCTCCTGGGCCCTGCCCCCACGGTCAGTGCTTCCCAGGGCTTTGCTAATCCTGGGTCCACGCACCTGGGTGGAGCTTACAGGCTGTGAACAGTCGAAAGGTGGTGGTGGGAGCAACTGAAGGGTGGCGAGGAGCTGCAGCTCCCAGCAGCAGTAGCAGGAGGAGGAGATTGGGCCGCGCCATGTCTGCCCACACCGTTTCACCAGCCAGCGTAGCAGCTGCCCCACACTGCCCACCTCCAGCTGCTAGCCTCTGACCTGGCTAGAGGATGGGGCCTCGGGGCTGGCACTTACCTGAGGAAGAGAAGGGGGTGGGGCCACAAAGGGGGGCGGGGCCACAAAGAGGGGCGGGGCTTGTGACGAGGGTAGGGGGTGCAGCCTCCCCAATTTCCTAGCCCTTCTCAGCCCCTCCACCGGGAAGAAGCTGTCACCACCCCTGCTAATAGCCAGTTAATGCTTCTTAGATACATTTATGAAAGACTTTGCAAAGAAGAAGTTCACTTATGTTATAGTTGCTTTTGAAGACTTTGATATCTGTTTATATATGGTGTTACTGCTTGGCAAAAGGTTTCTGGGGCAAAATACACCTTTTACCCATGTCTCAGGTTGGTGAAGCTCTGGATATGTAATCTCATTAGTTGAAATGGTGTTTTCTTTTTGCTGTATGTTGATGGAAAATTATATTGATTTCTTGTTAGTGGTTGGTTAATCACAAAAAGGAAGTCTAGTGTGGAAAATTCTTTATATAAAGTTTGCTTATTCCTTTCACAGGTTACACTTCAGTACTTCTGTGAACTGAATGTGTAGTATAGTATCTCTCCAGGCTTAAATAAGAACATGAAAGGATAAAACAAAATCTTTAGTTTCTCTGTTCTATTCTACCAAAATATAATGGAGTTAGAGCTCTCTTGAATTCTTTACGTGACTCCTGTGAATTCTTTTACTTGATACTGGGTTATCTTTGTCCTTCATGCCATTTCAATTGCAATGTCATTTTCTATGGATATTTGCCTTATAATCAACTTCATTATTGTTCATTTACAGGCACCTGTATTATTCTTAGGCCCTGTGTAATCATCATCCTTAGAGTTTTGTATGGTTTTGACAATTTTAACATCTTGTTCACATTGCTATTTCTTGTCATCTTTTCTCACGATCATATTTTACTTACTTTTTTTCTTGCCCAATATCATTTATCACCACAATGAAGTTACAGTGGCGTACAAGTAAAAGTAAAAATATCAGGAAAAGGCTATTTTAATTTGAAATTAGGACTAGTGATATAGTGTAGAAAAAGAATGGAATAATCTTATAGTTGAGCAAAATCAAAATATAAAAGAATCTTTTCATGACTGCATGAAACTTGCTAGTAAATTGAGTGAGAGAGATAGTGACATGAAATAGGAAATACTACAAAGTAAGTTACTGTGTTCAGCAGGTAGGTATATCATTAATAAACTTGAAATGGAAAATGAACAATAAATTGCACTGAATTCATCTGACAGCTAGACCATTCATATAACTGAAATGGAAAATGGAACTATGTTCTGATGATATCTAGGGAAAAATCATAGGGCTTGTGAAAAGAAAATAGACATTTAAGGTTAATTCAAAAAGTTGACACTAGAACAGAACAAAGGCAAAAGAAGCAAAATAATGATCAATAAGAATGGAAAAAATGTTAAGACAAATAGAAGGTTTTATAAGAAGGAAAAGGAAAGAATCTGTAAGTAGAGCTGGGTGAAGAATTGATTTTTTTCGGTTCAGATAGGACGCTGCAAAATCCAAAAGAATGTTCAGTTTAATTCCAAAAATGTTGGAGAGTTGTAGAGCTCTTGGCCCCCAGGCTGGTTACTTGGACTACTGTTCTCAACCCCTTTCTGGGCTCTGTTTTTTGGGCTTTCTTCTCTGCTCCAGTATGAGCCGAGCGCTGCCCTGCCCTGCGCCTCCGAGATAGCCTTCCTAAAATACTCTGCCTGCCTGAGCACTCTGTCCTTTTATGAACCACGTGTCTATGAAGCTGTCACCTGACTTTTTGTCTCACCCCTTTAGTCTGGGAAGCCACTATTTAATTTAATTTAATTTAATTTAATTTAACCGGTGCGGCTGGCCCCATCATCCCTTAAAGGGGTCAGTCACCCAGTGACAGTACAATACAAATCTCTATCTTGGTTTCTTTCAGGTTTGGAGGAGAAATTCCTGAAACTAACCTCAGTAACTGGTCAGTTTGGAGTGAAATACAAAATCAGAGTCTGGAAACCAGAGCCATTTCCTATATAATGCAGTTTGTTCAGTTTAGTTACATGAATACTATGGTACAGAATCATTTCTTTATCTCAAGATATATTGTTCATTTTACAGTTCAGGTCTCTCTCTGTTCCATTTCTTATTTCCCCCTTATATCAGTTATTCATAACCTTTATGTTGCTATGATTAGCAAATGTTACCACATTGTCGTCTTTTTATCTGGATCATTCTTACTCCAAAGTGGTCCGATGTTTTTTTCACTGAGCACTGAAGTCCCTCATGATTAGAGTGAAGCACATCCTTTCATCCTGTATCAGCTTTTATAGGCTTTAATGTAGATATTGCTTTTTTACCATTTACTTATTCTCTCTCTTCCTTTGTACAATGCATAGACCAGGATCATTCATGGTTTTTACTTCCTCTTCATTTATACAGAGGTTCAGCCTACTATGGTAGACACATTTTTAAAATTAGCCACTAACTTTCGTTAGAATGATGATAGCCTTTTCCTAGATAATATAAAGTTACCTACTTTGATATAATTCTTTCCCCTTTCTCCTCACAGCTTTGTCTGTTTCCTGTTTTCCCATTCATTGATTGCTATTAGAGTTCAGGAGATTGCCTATTTAAACAAAATGATTTTTACCACTTTCTCCTCTTTCACATTCATCAGCACTAACATTTGGCAGAATAAAATTAATTTCCCTCAGATGCAAGTACATATTATTTTAATGGTGAAAAACTTTGCTTGACACTAAAATTTCAAGGCAACATTTGTATAATGCTAGAGTATAATATAAAACCTGTAATTGCAAGTGTTATACATATGAATATCAAGTAAAATACTGAGCGGGTTCACAATAGTTAATGAGTTTATAATGATGGGAATGTTTCTCTGTTCAGTAGAATAAACTTGGAAAACCGTAGTGCTAGTAAAATAAATGTACAGAAAGCACTGGGTAAATTGAGGCAAATAGCCCTGATACAAGACATGCGAGAAAAACCCTATTGGTTCAGCCATTGTCTTTCCTGGAGCAGACACTACCTCTGGTGCAGGTTTTCTGATTTGAACAAATGTGCCCCATGGATTCTTCTAAGGCCTGGTCTACACTGGCGATGGAGGTCGCCGTAATGTCACTTACGTCGATCTCCTAAAGCCTGCATCTACACTGGCACGGTAGTTCCATCGACTTAAAGCATGGCAAAAGTCGATGTAATAAAACCACCTCTGCAAGTGGCGTAGTGCATAATTAGAATGTCATGGGTTGATTTTTAGTCCATGTAGACAGAGCGTAAAGTAATTCAACATTAATGGCCTCCAGGAGGTATCCCATAATGCCCTGTTGTGACCGCTCTGCACATTCACGCTCTGCTGTTACGTGGCCATGCAAACCGGAAATTGCCCCTCCTCTTATTCCCTGGGAAAATTTGAATTTTCATTTTCTGTGCAGCCAGCATGGAAAGAGCTTTGTAGCTGAACTCATCATGGCTATTGCAAGACCCAAACGTGATCCAGCATGGAGTCGACCAGAGGTCTGAGTTCTCATCGGTCTGTGGGGCGAGGAGTCTGTTATGGCTCAGCTCAGAGCCAGCAAAAGAAATTTGGACATTTACAGGAAGATATCCCAGGGCATGTTGGAGAAGGGACACAACAGGGATGTGCAGCAGTGCCGCGTGAAGATCAAGGAGCTACGGCAGGCACATCAAAAGGCCAGGGAAGATAACAGCCATTCTGGCTCCTCGCCCCCGAAATGCTGCTTCTACAAGAAGCTGCATGCAATTCTCGGCAGAGACCCCACCACGGTGCTGCCACGCAGCATCGATACCTCCGCTGCATCCCAGTCCAGGGAGAATGATGAGGACTACATGGATGAGGAGGAGGATGAAGCGAGCTGGGTGCAGAAGAGTGGGGTGTCCGTTCTCCCAGACAGTCAGGATCTATTGCTGACCCCAGAGCAGTCCAGCAACACACAGGACAGCAATAATGGTCCCGGGGAAGGCACATCTGGTGAGGTTTTTTTTCTTCTTAGCAGTTATGCCCTTTTAAATGGGGGAGGAAGGGGATTTCAGGGGTTTAGCGGACTTTACTGGGGGGTTACTCCCGGAACAGATTATTTATGTGCAGAAGTATGCTCCGAGAATCATCTGTTGATATGTCAAGGAAACTTTCATGTAGGTAATCTGTTATCTTTGCACAAGGTTTTGGGGGAGGGCAGCCTTGTTTCTTCCTCCATGGTAGGATACTTTGCCATGCCATACGGCAATCAAATGAGCCGGAATCATGGCAGAACATAGCACAGTGGCATAAGGGCCAGGCTGGTACCCTGCTATGTGCAGCAAATCTTCCCTTTCCTGATGCGTTACCCTCAGGAGACTGATATCGCTTATGGTCACCTAGGGAAGACGGCACATATTTAAAGTACACAAGCTACACAGCCGATACCCTGTACCTCTCTATTCCCCTTTTTATTGGGCTACTGAGTCACTTAAATAATTTTGCCATGGTTTCTGACAAGACTATTAACCCGCCCTTGTTGTTCTCAGCTACACTGTGACTACCTTGTTCCAAAACGGTCATCTTAATTAAACCGTGGTTCCCAGTCAGCCTTCTCATACAGGACATTTGAAATGAGCTTTTTAGAGATAATGAATCCTCTCTATAGCAGAGTAAAGTGCCCCTGGCTTAACATATCTGTGACAGCAGAGGAGCAGGGGAGCCAACCCTTCTGAGATGCTCGTAATGGAATGCGGGTCTGGCTTAGCCTTGTGCACACTAAGGGGAGTATTTTATACATTGTTGCATTTGCTTCAGTTTTCTGTGTCTGCTAACAATGGCAATGTTGTGTATTTGTTTTCTTCTGTAGACGCCTCAGCCTTGGCACCCCCTTCTAGAACTGCTGCGGAAACATTATCGCAGATCAGAAAGAGGGGAAAAAAACTGAGGGACGACATGTTTGGTGAGCTCATGAACGCCTCCACGGCTGCTGAGACAGAGCTCCAAGCGAGGCGGCTGACCTTGGACATGGACATGGACAGGGAGAATCGTAGAGAAATGCATGATTATGAGCCCAGTACCATGCAGGAGATGCTGCAAATCATGCGCGATCAGGCAGACATGCTCAGGTGGCTTGTGGAGCTTCAGGAGGAGTGGTGGCCAGATAGAGTCTTGCTGCAGGCCCTCCAGAACACTCCTCCGCCTATGGCTTTGCTGCCCTCTCCCACACCCAAGCGGTCTCGGAGGAGAATGGCCAGGCTGCAGTATGTGGTGCACTTCACCCCGATGGAGGCAGGCAGAAAGCAGTGGCAGCCACGCTGACAGCTGTCCTGCAGGCAACCATGCTATCCCTTGAGTTTGTGAATGAACACTCGCCCCCCGCCCCCACCGACTTGAACGTTCATAAATAAAATTTGCATAATTTCAATACATGTCTCTTTATTAATTCATAGCTTGTTTGGGAGGGTTTTGGAGGGTACTGAACATTTAGAATATTGTGTCCAGTTTTGGGCCCCCCACTACAAAAAGGATGTGGACAAGTTGGAGAGAGTCCAGCGGAGGGCAACAAAAATGATTAGGGGGCTGGAGCACAGGACTTATGAGGAGAGACTGAGGGAACTGGGCTTGTTTAGTCTGCAAAAGAGAAGAATGAGGGAGGATTTCATAGCGGCCTTCAACTACCTGAAAGGGGGTTCCAGGGAGGATGGGGCTAGGCTGTTCTCGGTGGTGGCAGATGACAGAACAAGGAGCAACGGTCTCAAGTTGCAGGGCGGGAGGTCTAGGTTGGACATTAGGAAAAAGTTTTTCACTAGGAGGGTGGTGAAGCACTGGAATAGGTTACCTAGGGAGGTGGTGGAATCTCCATCCTTAGAGGTTTTTAAGCTGAGGGTTGACAAAGCCCTGGCTGGGATGATATAGCTGAGGTTAGTCCTGCTTTGAGCAGGGGGTTGGACTAGATGACCTCCTGAGGTCCCTTCCAACTCTAATATTCTATGATTCTATGATATCGATGGTAGGAGGGATGGTAAGCAAAGGCACAAAAATAGAAACCATTACTGTGTCTCATTGCAAAACCTGGTTTTCAATGCTTCCCGAAGGCAAAGCGCTCCACAGTTGGCTCTGAGCGTATTGCTGCCATCTGGCTGCTCAAAATTAGTGGCCAGTATTTCTGCCTCCACAGCCCAACCCTGGGGGAACCTTTCCCCCTTCGCTTCACACACATTATGAAGAACAGAGCATGCAGATATAACTGCATCCACTCATGTCCAGCCTAGTAAGGAGACTTCTCCATCTGGCCTTTAAATGCCCAAACGCACATTCCACTACCATTCTGCAAGTGCTTAGCCTGTTCTTAAAAAGCTGTTTGTCACTGTCAAGGTGCCCGATGTATGGCTTCATTAGCCAAGGGAGCAAGAGATAAGCAGGATCCCCCAGGATCAGTATTGGCATTTCCACTCTCCCGATGTGAATTTTTTGGTCTGGGAAGAAAGTGCCCGCCTGCATGTTAGAGAACAGCCCCGAGTTCCTAAATATGTGCGTGTCATGCACCTTTCCAGACCACCCCACATAGATGTTGGTGAAACGACCCCTGTGATCCACAAGGCCCTGCAGGACCATGGAAAAGTACCTCTTGCAGTTTATGCACACTCTTACTAGGTGTGCAGGCTCTAAGATAGGGATGTGCGTGCCTTCAATGGCCTCCCCGCAGTTTGGGAACCCCATGGCAGCAAACCCATTCACTATGTCCTGCACATTTCCCAAAGTCGCTACCCTTCGTAGCAGAAGTCTATTAGTGGCCCTGCACACTTGAATCATGGCAACTCCCACTGTAGATTTACCGACTCTGAACTGATTCCCAACTGAGCAGTAATAGTCGGGGGTTGCCAGCTTTCACAGAGTGATGGCCACTCGCTTCTCCACTGTCAGAGCTTGTCTCAAGTGAGTATTTACATGCTTCAGGGAGGGGTACAGGTCCGTGCAAAGTTTGAGGAAAGTGGCCTTTCGCATACGAAAATTCTGCAGCCACTGGTCATCATCCCACAGCCGTGTAACGATGCGGTCCCACCAGTCTCCGCTTGTTTCGTGGGACCAGAACCAGCGCTCCACGGACTGCAGATGATGCATTACGGCCTGCGGCAATCAGGAATTATTGCGCTTGATGGCTTGTAGCAGGGCAGCCTCAGTGACGTCGCTGTTGTCTGTGCTTCGGGTTCTCGCTCTCCTTTGAAAATACTCGAGGATAAGCCGTGATGTATTTGTGATGCTCACAATAATAGCGCAGAGTTGAGCTGGCTCCATGTCTCCGCAGCAATGGTGAGCGCATGGCACAAACAAACGGTGTGAAAACTGGTTTCCTGTTAGTTTGGAGCAAGAAGGGAGGGGGAAGAAGCGTTGCATCATGGGACAATGAAACTCATCCCAACAGCCCCTGCAGCTAGTTGCACTGTGGGACAGCAACCCCCAGTGCACTGCTTTGAATGTCGACACAAGCATGGCGAGTGTGGATGCACTAGCCCGGCGTAAGGAGTGTGGTGTGGTTCTGCTCTAGTGACTTCTAAAAATGGGCGCATGAAAGTCAATTTTAAGTAAGTCGACTTCACTCTGCAGTGTAGACATAGCCTACGACTACTGTGACAGTTCTTGGGGCACATTGGACTTTGAGTCATCCTGTTATCCCTTACCTCCAGTGAGGAGTCTTTCCTGTGGTAGCTGGATTTCAGTTTCCTAACACCACCAGTCTTTTAGCCACTCAAACACCCCTCTGGGCTATTCCAGCCCTAACTTTACCATGCAGGCTAACAATAGGTGCATCCCTAGCCGCAAATCTCTGAAGTATTCCCATGTGATATCTACTGCTGACATTGGCCACTCACAGAAAATCCAGATCCTGTATACCCAGAGGTACCATCTACCACCACTTGTTAGTCTAATTTTGATACATATATAATATGTATGTATAATATTGTGATGGGGCCAGCCTTGACGGCTATAGGAGGGTGCTGGAAGGCATATATATCAGCCCCAGGCTTAGCAAATCCCCGTTCCCTGGGTGATCCAGCTGGGGCTACTCCAGGGCAATTAGGCCAATCAGGCCAGCTGAGGCCAATCAAGGAGCTTGCCCAGCAGTTAAAAGCCTCCCTGTCAGGCAGATGGGCGCAGCTGAGAGGGAGTTGAGTGGAGCAGAGCTGCTACAAGGCATGGAGTCAGTGGAGGAGCGGAGCGGAGCTGCTGCAAGGTGTGGAGCTGGTGGAGGAGCAAGTGTGGGTGTTGTGAGAGCACCCAGCCACGGCAGTTAAGAAGGAGCCCGTCCAGGCAAGACCAGAGGACACCAGCCCCAAAGAGCCTGAAGGAGGACCACAAGCTGGGGAGGGGGATACAGACGAGCGACCCAGGAAAGACAGTAGCCCCTGGACTGAGCTATTTGAGGCTACTCCTCGCAGGGTCCCTGGGTCAGGGCCCTGTGTAGAGGGCGGGACTGGGCCCTGCTCCCACCCAGCCACACCACTAGCATAGCCGAAGTGAGCGCAGACTCATGAGGCCAATAGGCCCGCCTCGCCACAATATATATATATTAGTTTTTCTTTGAGTGATGTCCCCATGGGTGCTCCACTATGGGTGTGGCAGAGCCCCTGCGTCTGGAGTCTGAGATCTTCAATAGCAGTGCCTGGCAGGTCCACACATGTACACCTTCCCCGTCTCACGCATCGCGAGGGTAGTGTAAATAGTGCTGTGGGTCCAGCCACCCTCAGTTCCTTCTCTACTGCCCATGGTCTGGAGCAGAACTTTAGCAGAGCCCGTTTTTCTCCTCAGAAACCTCATTACTTACCTTTATATTAGATAGCTAGATTTGTTTCCTCTCTTCTTCTCCTCTTTCTTTCTCTCCGTCCTTTCCTCCTCAAAAAACCCTAAACCTTTTTTTCTCAACTACTATACTTCTACTAAACAGTTAGTTCAGTTAGTAGCATTTCATTTCGCCTTCCCTGCCCTATAGGGAGGTTAATCCCTCACCCCTAAACCCGGCTTCCCAGCGTTTAAGAGGTACCTATCATGTGGCGCCACCTTTTCATTAATGGATGGCCATTCACATTGTATACGCTGCCTGCGGGAGGGACATATTCACCACAAGTTCTCCCACTGCCTCAAGCCAATGGTGAGAAAAGACAGGGACATTAAACTAAAGCTCATCCTAATGGAAAAGTCCCTTCATCCAGCATCAGACCCAGAGTCTCAGTCCTTCCCCAAGAGACCCGCACAGTTGGCAAGATCGTCCACTAACCCTCTCGCCTCACGCCTGACCAAGAGAGAGACATAATTTGACCAAGCTGAGGGTAAGAAGTGTCTCTTTAGTGTCTAAGGGTCTAGCCTCCAGGAAACTGTCCCTGGCTAGATCCGTGGTGTCAACTGCTTCTGATAGAGGTCACAGTGGCAAGAAAACACCTGTCCCCTCAGTCTCTAGCGGAAGATCTGAGGGACACATTAGTGCCGATCTACAAACACCAGCATCACCCTCTACTTAGGCTGCTCAAGTGCAGCTTCCTGTTCCAGCTCTGGGTCCAATGACATTTTTGACCCCAAAGAAAACACTGGCACCGACATTGGCACTGTCAAAAACCTCGGCCCCGTCTAAATCCTCTGCCATAAAGGTTTTGGCAGTAACGAGACCTTTGGCACCGAAAGCCTTAGTGCTGTCAAAAACCTTGCCACCAAAAGCAGCCATGCTGCTAAAAGCCCCAGCACCAACAAAAACCCTGGTGCCAATTAAGTCTCCAGAACTGGTGAAAGCCTCGGCTTGGATAAAAACAATGTGCCAACCACCTCCAAGCAGACCTTTAGTGCCATCTGCTGACCCTACTAAGACACATCCACTCACACCATGGCTGTCTTATATACCACAAGAATTCGGATACTCTTTGGATCTAAGAGTATCTGACAGCCCAGAATCTCCACTTCTGATCATCTCACCATCTCCTAACTCCATCACACGTCATTCTCACCTGCAGGCACTGTTCCTCCATTTCCTAGCAATGTTAAAAAAGAGGAGGTGGAAGATGCAGAATCCATTGTACCATCAACTTCAGGCCAATTACCACTGGTCGGTCCCATCTCCTCTCAACATCTCAAGGAACAATCTTGGCAGGGTCTCCCTTGGATGCAGCCTCATATTTCCCTCCCACTAACTTGGCCCTATTGGGATCTATGGGAGTGTATAGAGCTCAGTTTGGCAACCCTCCACCCACCACAACAGGTACAACATCCACCATCCATCCCATCCTCGAATATCTCCAGACCTTCTCAGACTCAAATACAAGAGGAACAAGAGCATCTGCAAGAACAAGAGGAAGAACATGAGGAGGAACAAGACCAAGAGGCCTCCCCTACGCTACATTTCTCATCATCCTCACAGGATGACATCATTATGCTACTCCCCCTATGGCAGCTGATGACTTTAAACACTTCCAAGAACTATTCTGTAGGGTTGCCGACAACTTAAATATACAATTGGAGGAGGTCAAGGAGCAACAACATAAACTTATTGACATCCTCCACATCTCTTCTACTTCAAAAATCACTCTATCTGGAAATGGGGCACTCCCGGAACCAGCCAGTCTCCTATGGCAGACCCCCAGCTTCTATTTCCCCCACATGCAAATAGGTTAATAGAAAATATTACGTGCCAGCAAAAATGCAGAATTTGTTTTCTCACCGTACCCCAAACTTTCTTGTGGAGAATGCTGTGCGTGAAAAGAATCATCCATACCAATACCGATCTTCTCATTCTGATGGAGACTGGAAGTGACTCGACCTATTTGGCAGAAAATCCTATTCTTTTGTAACACTCCAGTTTTGGATTTCCAACTATGAGGCCCTCATGGCCAAATACAATTATAAAAATTATTCCAAACTGGAGGAATTATGTAAGGACCTCCCACCTATTAAAAAAACAATCAATTTTTGCCTCTGATTTCAGAAGGCCATCTCATAGCTCACACAGCTCTACAGGCCTCCCTGGACTCAGCCGATACAGCAGTCAGATCAATCACCACTGCTGTAGTAATGAGACGTGCATCCTGGCTACACTAGTTGGGATTCCCAAAGGAGGTACAAACGACAGTTGAGGATTACCATTCGAAGGCTAAAAACTTTTTTCAGAGTGTACGGACAACTCTTTACATTCTCTGAAGGATTCCAAAGCCACACCAAGATCTTTGGGCATATACACCCTGCAACTGAAGAGAAGATCAGGAAAATATCAGCTCCTCTCAAGATCGAGATTTCAATCATACTACACACACAGACAATTTGATAACCAATTCCACCGCCGCCAATGCCCTTCAAATAACCATAGCAACTGTAGACAATCTGCCACATCCCGTTCACCTTCTAGCAAACAACAGTTTTGAAGATGTAGCTGAGGGTCTGAGAACACCTCCTCTGTTCCAGTTTATGCCACAAGGAGACCATCAGTTTGGCAACAGGCTAGCTTCATTCCTAATATCCTTGAAGCTTATTACTTTGAACCGCTGGGTCTTGGAAATAGTCAAGGAAGGTTATTCCATCCCCTTCCTAACTTTATCATCCCACCCCTGCCCCATCCCTCTTCAGGGACCCTTCTCATAAGATGATTCTCAGGGAGGAACTGAACCGCCTTCTACAATTGGGAGCCATAGGACCGGTCCCCACACAACACAGGGGCTGAGGTTTTTCTTCTCATTACTTTCTGGTTCAGAATATATCTGGTGGGTAGCGCCCTATCCTGGACCTCTGCAATCTGAACAAGTTTATCAGACTACAATGCTTCAAGATGGTCACCTTGTCCACCATCATACCAGCATTGGAATAGGAGATTGGTTCTTGGCTCTCGACCTACAGGATGCCTACTTCCACATCGCCATACATCCTGCCCACAGACACTTGCTAAGGTTCAATGTCAGTAATGACCATTTTCAGTACAAGGTTTTATCCTTTGGCCTGTGGTCAGCACTATGGGTTTTTTCCAAGGTGCTAATGGTGGTAGCAACCTACTTACGGAAGATAGGAATGACTATTTTTCCATATTTAGACAACCGTCTCCTCAAAGTTCCATCCGAGGCCAAAGCCCTTCAAGCAGTTCACACAACCATGAATACTTTCAAAAACTGGGGCCTCCTGGTCAACCTAGAAAAATCCACTCTAAGACCCGTTCAAATATTAAAATTTATTGCAGTTCAACTTGATTCCACACAAACCAGAGCCTTGCCACCACCCCACAGATTCCTGGCTATAAAGGACCTAATTTCCAATGTCCTTGTATGTCCTCAGATATAAGCACACACATGTCTTCAGATTCTTGGACATATGGTAGCAGCCATGTTCATAGTAAGACATACCAGGCTGCATATGCACTGTCTCCAAGGTTGGCTCCATACCGTATACATTCCCCACAGACACAACATCCAAAATCGTTATCAGTGCCAAGACAGGTCAAAGACTCCTTACTCTGGTGGATGAACCCCAGCAATGTTTGCACAGGGGTCCACTTCCGTCAACCATCCCCTACTATGATTTTAACCACCAATGCCTTACTCATCGGTTGGGGAGCCCACCTGCTAGAAAACAGGACTCAAGGCAGATGGACATCCACCAAGTCTACACTAAGAGCTGTTTGCAATGCTTACCAACATTTCCTGCCACTGATCAAACACCAGACAGTAAGAGTAATGACAGACAACCTCGCCTGCATGTTTTATATCAACAGACGGGGGAGCGAGGTCCCATTCTCTGTGCTTGGAAGCAATCAAACTGGAATATTTGCATCCACCACAACATCTCCATTTTGGCCACATATCTTCCCAGACAGAACAACACCATCATGCATATGCTAAGCCGAGTCTTTCCCCAATGGCACAAATGGGAACTGGACATGAGAGCGTTACGTCCCATATTTCGCCAGTGGGGCCACCCCATAATAGATTTATTCGCCACCCCACTGAACTCTCGTTGTCCACATTTCTGCTCAGTGGGCGATGTGTTCCTCATCACTTGGAGCGGAACACTGTTCTATGTATTCCCTCCCTTTTATTTTCTATTCAGAGATCTATGCAAGATACAAGAAGATCAATCTCACATCATATTAATAGCCCCAACTTGGCCCCAACAAGCATGGTACACTTACCTTCTATGGATATCTGTATGCTGACCCATCAATCTCCCTCAGGCATCGTGGATCCTATCACAGGACAATGGGCGTGTCCATCACTCCAGTCCACAAACACTCTACCTGAAGGCAGGGCTCCTTCTTGGTTCCATAGCCTGGGAACAGATTGGAACAGATTCTAAAACTGGTGTGCCCCAAAACATATCCAGGTGACTGAGGCTCTCACTGTCCTTCATTCTGGACTACCTTTTCCACCTCAGACATAGTGGGCTATCTAACAGCTCTATTAAAGTGCACTTAGCAACCATCACTGACTTTCACCACCCTATAGACGGACATTCTGTATTCACCCATCCACTCGTTAAATGTTTCTTAAAAGGCAGTAAGAACCTTTACCCCACACATACGAGCCCACATTCCTATTTGGGACCCCACCCTAGTCCTATTGTCACTAATGAGACCTGCTTTGAGCCGATGGCAACCTGTTCACTCGTGCACCTGACTATGAAAACGACCTTCCTCGTTGTCATTACTTCAGCTCAAGGGGTGGGAGAAATCTCAGCCTTATGTCTTACCCACCATATACTGCATTTTGCAGAGACAAAGTCACACTTCAGTCACATCCTAAATTCCTACCCAAGCTTATAACTTCTTTCCATCTGAACCAGCCCATACATCTTCCTATTTTTCTTCCCCAAACCATACAATAACTCACAGGAAGCAGCTCTCCACATTTTGGACATTAGGTATGCTTTATCTTTCTATCTCAGCAGGACACAACTATTCAGAAAGTCACCGTGCCTCTTCGTCTCCACTATTGAGAGATCCAAAGGCGAGGCCATATAGAAACTATGCCTTTCCAAATGGATTTCACAATGCATTCACATCTTATATGAACTCCACAATACACAGGCGCCCACCTCGATTAAAACACACTCCACACGTGCAGTGTCAACATGTATTGCTTTTTTTAACAATGTTCCCATTGTCGACATATGTAAGGCAGTCACATGGGCATCCTCAGATACCTTTGCTCAACATTACACCATTATGCAAGACTCCATGGCAGACAAATTGGAGGACTGGGCCAAAGGAAATCTGATGAGGTTCAAGAAGGACAAGTGCAGAGTCCTGCACTTAGGATGGAAGAATCCCATGCACTGCTACAGGGTGGGGACCGACTGGCTAAGCAGAAAAGGACCTGGGGGTTATAGTGAATAGGAAGCTGGATATGAGTGAACAATGTACCCTTCTTAATCTCTCCTGTTGAAGCTCTTCCACAGCGTATGAATAATTAAACATGCATTGGGCTATTCATAATAACTGTCATCCAGTGGCTAGGGCTGTCACCTGAGAGTTGTGGGAGACCCATATTCAAATTATTTCTCCACATCAGATGGGGAATTGACTCTGGGTCTCCTACATTCCAGGGAGTACCCTAACCATTTGGCTAACAGTTAGAAGGAAGTCCTCAACCTGCTTCTCCTAAGTCATTGTGTGTGGAGATAGGTGTGCTCGGAGCATGCCTGCCATATTTCATCCTGCAGGTGAGAGAGGCAGGCCAACATCTAGTTTCACCTGCTTTGGGGGTCTCCCTGGGTCTTAGGTGGGAGATAGGCACTGGCCATCAGAACTGAGGCAGCAGTATGCATGCCCAGAGGCAGGAACTTAAGTACTTAGGGCATTTTAATGGTGGAAATTAAGGTGTCAAAGAATTTTAGATGCTCCAGGGTTAGGCAGCAGCTTATTAGGGGTTTTGGGGATCTCAGTGTTGCCTAAATTGTGGACTTAGATGTGTAAAGTGGGATTTACGTTTGTAAAGTAGGTGCCTAAGTCATTTTGTGGATCTGGGCCCAAACATCAACGATCTACAAAAGTTACAGTAATTTTCTTGAAAATCTACTATATTACAATCAAACATAAAAGGAACCCATTTTCTTGCTATTACAAATTTAAACATCTCAAGCAGGTAATATTTACAGGGTTTTCCAAAAGAAATTCTGTAAGCAGCCTTTAAGATGACGCAGTATTCTAACTTCCAGAGAAATACATGGAAACCATTAAAATAACAAGTTTTCTCAATTACATCTAAATACTGATATAACATTTTTATCAGAAATATACAAACTTTTCTTTTTCCAGTCAGCAGTATCTTCACCAAGAGAAAAATGTTGTTGCAGTTTTACATTAAACTGCTACACTTAGATAAAGTACCAAAATTAGATACCCATTCATCATGACAGTGATCTTCATCTTTATGAGATTTCTCTTTATCTAACTGATGCATTGGCTGACATACCCTACCCACTACAGTATTACTTAAAAGAGAAAAACCAAACTACAAAACACTATTGTTAAATTCTTTAGTCAGAGGGAATCATTCAAAGGGTTTAGCAGAGCACCTAGATTCAACAGAATTACAGGTTCAAAACTTGACAGAGTTGACTTAATCCTTCATTCTCCTGCAGTAAGTGCTTGTCAATACTCTGTTTTTTCATGAATTTAACTAAATCAATAGGGAAAAAAACATTTTAGTTAAATTTCTTACATCGTCCTAATGTGGATAGAGTTATACTAATAGAGAGTGAATATTGGTATAGCTTGTTTTACAAAGATCTTTCATGTCCATTGAGAACAGAGGATTTATCTACCCTAGGCCACAAATATTTGGGGAGTGTCCACACTAGCCTTTGCAAACATGTTAATTAAGTTGGGTTAACTGACAAGTCTAATGTAGACAAACCTATGCCAATTTTGTAAGAAAAAGTGTTGTTGGCTCCCATATGGGGCAAAAAATGTCCCCTCCCTTTACTACTATGCAGCTGTACAATAATTGGCTGCCGCTCTTTACCCCTGAATAGGGTGTATTTTGAATAGATGCAGTTTTATGTGCAGTTTGTGAAGTGTTTTGGGATCCTTCATGAAGAAAGTTGCTATTTTAATTGTTTGTGGCTGTTATATTATAAAAATGGATTTTCTTTGGATTTTAAGAATATACCATTTTGTTTACAGAAAGGGAATAAAGACAAGTTATGGTTTTACCATTGGATGTTTATCTTACCCTTTGAAATGACAAATGAAGGATCTTCCAGATCCTGTAATAAGAAAATTAACTGGTCGGGTCACAGTTATAAGCAGTGAGCACCTTTAAGACAATTCACAGGCTAAATTATATTTTTCCACTGATACAATACTCCTTCCCAGGAGAACTGAGGAAGTTTTTTTTTAATAATATGGATGCATAGAAATGTTGACAAACTGTGACACTTCTGTTTTTCAAGACGGTTGATCTGAAATTGTTGGGTGGTTTGTAAACTGGCTGAGAGTTCTCAGGTCTCATTCTCCACTAATTTATACCAATATAAATTGTTAATAACTGAAGTCAGTGAGAGTTTTTTCACTGAAGTCAATGTGATTTTGACTGGTTCCTTAAGTAGAACAAGTCATGGTCTAAATATTTCCTGTAGATGTATACACAGCCCCCATTCACCTAGGTTAACCTGAATTTGATGTTACATTTTTTCCTTTTTGATGTACAGGTACAATAGCAAGCAATACATAATATTAATGTCATTATTACACTTTTCCATTATGGGAGTCATAAACTGAACCCACTTGTGTCTATTTTAAAGTAAAATTATAAATCATATCAAGTTGTGAAAATAATTTTATTAATTAGAAATGAAGAGAAGATGTAATTTTAAAATGCCTGGCAGAATTACTATTATCAGTCTAAATAAACAGTATTACGAGGACGCTGTCTACACTTATCTCTGGGATTCGGCGGCAGTCGACGGCAGTTATGCAAGCTACGCAAAAAACTTGCATAACTCCTGTCGAATTCTGGACTCCTCTTCTGTGTGCCGTCTTCACTGCGCTGCGCTGATGGGAACCAGCACTACACCAATTGCAAAGGTGGTCTTAGTACATTGATTTCTGGATTGACTGAGCGGGTCTTCACTGAACGTTCAGTCAATCCAGAGAAATTGATATGACAGCGGCAACTTTGCCGCCATCAGTGTAGCCGTAGCCTTAGAAGCAGTTTGAAAGCAAATGAACTAAAAATGTATATTTTACATAATAATTTATAGTATAGTATTAACATTTGAGTTATTTTTATAAAATATCCATTAATATGTATTCATAACTGAAACTAGTTATTTACTTCACAGCTCTAAGCCCATACCATGACTATACATTGCAAAAGAGTGGCTAATACATCTTATTTAAGTACTACCCAGCAAATAGCTGATAAAGGACCAGTGCATGCTTCAGTTTTCATTCAGGCAAACTCCCCTTTGAAGTCAGTGGGGAATTTTACCTCACATAGTATGGCAGTATCAGGCCCAGAATATGATATTAAAATGGCATGTTAATAATCTTTGAAATTCAATATTTCTCTCTCTCAAACACACACACACACACCACTTAATGGGAAATATGCACTTGGTTATTAGCATTACTACACCTACAAATATACACAGGCACAGGAAGATTTTACAGTTTATTTAATGGCTGTGAATTCTGAAATTACAGTAAAATTGTTTGGAGATGCACAATGTATACATTACATTATAGTTGTATATTGAGCTGCGAACAAAGAAGCAAACAGAGGGAGTTTGCCTGGGGACCCTTGAGAGTTGCTATGGTTAGTGCTGCATTGGGGGGCTGTGTTGTGAACTGGTGGGTGAATATCTGAGTGTCTGTCTGCTAAGACCATTTGTTTGACTGGTGCTAGTCCCAGGGACTATTTGACTGTGTGTTTGTTTGTTTGAAAAGTGTGAATTGGGAGTGCTTTGTTCAAGGTGGGCCTTGAGTGGTTGATTAGAGGGTGAGGTGTTGAGCTGGGCAACTGCCTTGAGCCAGCAGCCTTATAAAAAAGCAGCTAGTTATGAACCAAGTGAGCTGCGAACAGAGGAGAAGCAAACACCTTGGGGGAGTTGCCACAGAATTTTCATCTTTCACGCTTCTGTGAGCAGTAAATACAACATCTGGAGAGGCTCTTGGAAGGAAGATCATATGGATAGTGAGTGATCAGCTGTTGTGACTTGCACAGGATGTGCCATGTTTGTCTTTCTCCCAGAAGACAGAAGCAACTTCGTCTGTACAAAGTGCAAGCGGATCTTCATATTGCAAGAGAAGGTTAAAGGACTAGAGACCCAAGTTTCAACCCTGCATTGCATCTGTGGAAATGAAGACTTTTTGGATAGAAATCGGGATTTGGCATGCTGAAGAAACAGAGAGGGCAGTGCAGGCGGCCCTGAAGAATGGGGAAGAAAATTGGCAGCATGTTACCTCCAGAAGAAGAAAGAGGAGAATCTATATATTCCTAATGCAGATAAGGGTAAGCAACTGTTTTTTTCAGGCTCTCTGCACAAGCACTATTATGGAAAAAAGTTTGGAAGAGTCATCTGAGGGAATGGATCAGAAGGAGATCCCATTGATCGGAAGACATGGAATGCATTGTCCTAGGGATGGGGGCTCAACGACCACCACTCCCAAGAGAAGGAAACTGATGGGAAAAGAGTCGTCCATCTGCTGTCCAGACTGGGAAACTCGAGAAGTGTGCTGCTAGCCTGGAGCTGAAATTCAGGATGTGACAGTCTGCTGAGACTCATCAAGCCCTCAGATTGTTACGCCTTTCTATGTCTCCACATGGGCACCAATGATACTCCCAAGAATGACCTTGAGTGGATCAGTGCAGACTAAGTGGCTCTGGGAAGAAGGATAAAGGAGTTTGAGGGTCAAGTGGTGTTGAAGGAAAAGGCCCAGGTAGGGACCATTGAACTGTGGAAGTAAATGCATTGTTATGCATGTGGTGTCCAAGAGAGGGCTTTGGATTCTTTGACTATGGAATGTTGTTCCAAGAAGGATTGCTAGGAAGCGATGGGATCCACCTAACAAAAAGAGGGAAGAACATCTTCACAGACAGGCTTACTAATCTAGTGGACAAGAAGCTGGATATGCGCCAGCAGTGTGCCCTTGTTGCCAAGAAGGCTAGCAGCATATTGGGATGCATTAGTAGAAGCATTGCTCCCAGATCAAGGAAAGTTATTATTCCCCTCTATTTGGCACTGGATGAGGCCACATCTGGAGCATTATGTCTGGTTTTGGGGCCCCCATTACAGAAAGGATGTGGATAAATTGGAGAGAGTCCAGTGGAGGGCAACAAAAGTGATTAGGGGGCTGGGGCCCCTGATTTATGAGGGCAGAGTGAGGGAACTGGGCTTACTTAGAAGAGAAGAGTTAGGGGGGATTTGATAGCAGCCTTCAACTACCTGAAGGGGAGTTCCAGGGAGGATGGAGCTAGGCTGTTCTCAGTGGTGGCAGAAACAGAACAAGGAGCTATGATCTCAAGTTGCAGTGGAGGAGGTCTAGATATTAGGAAAAGCTTTTTCACTAGGAGGGTGGTGACGCACTGGAATGGGTTACCCAGGAAGGTTGTGAAATCTTCATCCTTAGAGGTTTTTAAGGCCCGGCTTGATAAAACCCTGGCTGAGATGATTTTAATTGGAGTTGGTCCTGCTTTGAGCAGGGGGTTGGACTAGATGTCCTCTTGAAGTCCCTTCCAACCCTAATCTTCTATGATTCTATAATCAAAGCTTTAGCCACAATCCTGTAATAAAATTCATATGGGTGGACCCTTACAACTGTTTAGCTTACCAAAATGAAGGCTGAGTGGATATAATTGCTCTTTATAAACACATCAAGGGCGCAAATATCAGGGAGAGAGAAGAGCTATTTAAGGTAAAGGACAATGTTGACACAAGAACAAATGGGTATAAACTGTCCATGAATACATTTAATGGAAATAGAAAGTTCCTATCACATCAAAGGTATGAGTTTCTGGAACAGGATCCCAATAGGAGTAGTTGGGGAAACAACCCAACTAGTTTTAAAGTGGAACTTGATAAGTTGATGAACGGCACTATATGATGGGGTTGCCTGTGATAGCAGGATGCTGGACTCAAAGATCCGGGAAGTCCCTTCCAGTCTTCTGTCCTATGATCCTAACTGCTTGGAGAACCATTGACATCAATGGAGCTCTGCCTAGGGGCAAGAATCTACCTATACAGATTTAGTTAGGATCAGGGCCTAATTTTGTATCACCAACATATCCAAATTAAAGAGTGTTGTTTTCTGTTACATTTACAAATGCAAAAATCAAGTTTTCTTTTTTTATCATGTGAATTTGGGATATTAATATTGGCGTCATGTCCTATGTATGTTAACATTGACCTGATGTCCTATTGTGTGATTATATTCATGGGCCGCAAAGTGGCTAATAATATTTATCATTTTTATCATGTATAAACCTCAGTTTCCTTTCCCTTCTTTGACCCCAATCTTCTTGGCTAGCACATGAAAAGTGCAGAATAATAAATATAGTGCAGAATGTTATAAGGCCTGATAAAAAGCAGTAGATATGAAATGGCTGTCACTCTTCCCTTTCACTACTTCAAAAATAATTATTGCTGCTTAATGGTTGACAAGCTGAAATCAATTTTTACAGTCTAAATGTTCATAGTGAATGATGACAGCAAAGAATGTCTGTCAGCAAAAGATTTCTAATGCCTTTTTAAAAAACTGAATCTGTTTGGAGTGATAAAAACACCCAAGTTCACAAATTAACTGACTTTAAAAGGATTTGTCCGGTCAAAAATGCTGGAATTTCAGAACTACTTTAACCTTATGGAGTATCATTGCTATATTTTTATATAGTCTAATATTCCTTTTGTTATAGCAAATCCAGTGAGAGATATGAAGAAAAGCTACAATGAGCTTCTTTTTATTATCAGATTTTCCGATTGTCTGCTTGTATCATGGAATATTTTATTCAGAACTGTGAAAATATTTATTCAGGTAGTGAAAATATTTCCTCTTTTATGCTGACTAGGCAAAGAAAAAATTATGCAGCTTAGGGTTATAGATCTAGATCTTGTTGTCATCAGCAAATAAATTTATAGTAGTAACATCTGAATGTATTTAAACTAAAATATACTGCTTTAGGGTGTTTTCCTTTGGCTTCTGTGGCATTTTCAGGTTTAGCAATGGAGATATGCAGGGGCTGAAATGTCAGAATTTTCAGACAATCCTTAGGTAATACACATTTTTCCTATCCTTTAAATAAAAAAAAAAGTCGGGGGGAAGCAACATATTAGAAGTGTGTTGATGTTTTGCTCGGTTTCCGTTTACAAATGACAAGGCTGCCATCTTTAGAGAGATCACAAGAGGCTATAAAGTTAAGGTTGTTCAGAGACTTGCAGTGAGAGCGGGATTAAAATCCTTCTGAATTTAGATTCCATGTATAATATAATTAACTCTTCAAGGGACAACTGAGTTTTCAATAATATTTTTGTGGTCAAGGAAGAAGTATATTTTAAAGAAAACCCTTTGGAAAATTCCTCTGTGATTCTCATTTTGTAAAAAGAAGTGTAGTCCCTACAAACTCCAAACTTCACATGTGTGCACTCCTTATGAGAGCTCAGACACTGGTCTTTTAAAAAAACTTCTGACCTTAAACATGAACAGAGTTATTCTCCTGATTAACAATAACCTAACTGATCTCTACAGTGGCAAGACACTGTCAAGTTCCATCAGCTATTTCTTTTCTCTAATGCTGACAAACCTGCCACCCTGACTCACCAGCTCTGTTTAGCACATAGCCTTGGGCAGCTGATGAGGCATGTTGGGCAGCAGAGGCATATGGAATGATGAGGGACATGGAGGGGGAGCAGAGGGCTGTGTAGGTGTTATGGAGAGAAGGAGAGCTTAAATAGGAGTGTGGGGGCTAAGTGAATCTGTGAGAATAGTCTGGGATGGCAGGGAGCCCGACGTATCTGTGCCAACGTTTTGGAGCTTGTAGGGCTCCCCACAGTGTTGGTTCTTGGTGCACTAGAGGAACTGAGGCAGTAGTGCTTTGGGGAGACCTTCAAGTGCTGATGCACTGGTGTAGAGATGCTCTGTTCCCCCAGCTCATCAAGCTGCGGTACCATGGGGAACAGTCTTTTTGCACTGAGACACTGGTGCTTGTCAGTATTCAGAGGAGAATTATTTGATCTTATAAAGCACTTTGAGAGTTGAAAGTGCTGTGTACGTTCTAAGTATTATTATATATGTTTTACTTTACAGAAGGAGAATTAGCCAATATTTAAGACACTAGCCTACGACTTGAGACCTGGATTCAGGTCCCTGTTCCATCACAGACTTCTTGTATGACATAGGGCCTGTCTCAGTTTCCCCATCTGTAAATTGGGGATAACGCCACTTCACTTTCTCATAATTCCATTAAAGATTGAAAGGCAATCAGACACTATTGTAACAAAGGCCTTCCAGACTAGGCAGACTGACTCGCTGTAGCTTTGCTCAAGCAAGCATGTTAAAAATAGCAGCCTGGTGTTATGGCACACTGAGCTAGCTGCCAGAGTTCAAACCTGCCCAACCCACAGGGTCTGATCTTGGATGGCTAACTCAAGCTGCTGCCCACGCTGCAACACCACACTGCTATTTTTGACATGCTAGGTCTACTTGAGCTAGCATGAGTCTAACTGAAGTGTAGACTTTTCCATAAGTACCTCAGATGGGTTTTGAACTCTACTGTGTCTTCCATTCACCTTTTGTGCTGGTCAGGAAAGGCCACAGTCTCTGGTTTTCTCCCATAAGGGCAACCTTGAAGATAATCCAGGTTTTTTAAGTTTGGTAGTTAGCATTCAACACTAACAAGATACTTTACCGATAACTGTATTGTTAATATTCAACACTACCAGCTTCTTCACTGTTGAGTGCAGGGGATTTTGTGAGTACTTGCCTATATGTAGGGATGGTATTTTAGTACTCACTCATCACTCACAAGGAAATGTAACAACAGCCATATACCATTGGGTGACTTCAGGCAGAGAGTCCAAACTATCTGGCGAATAGGGAGCTGGTAACTGATGTGTGAGTTGTAAAATGTTGTTTTGTCAACAGGTAGCAGGGCGGGGGAGTCCTTTGAAGCCATTAAAATGTCATTACATGGCATGAGATAAGTCCATTAAAAACCAGACAAAAGCACTTTCTTCAATATTGTATTTGAAATGAGAGTTAGATTTAAAAAGCTAGGAATTGAAACAAGCACATTTCACTTCAGAAAGGAAGGTGAGATGTTTTTATAAGTCTTTGTTAACTAAGGTAACTAAATAATTGATTAAACTATAATGGGGAGAAATAATGGAATCTCTTCCTCAAAAGTCCAGACATTTCACATTAAAGCTCTATTGGCATTTCATGACCTTGAGTAGTTTGAAGACAAACAGCAAATACAGAGCGACAATTAAACGGGGACATAACAATCTATAAATATTTGATGGATGTCAACAAAGAAGAGAGAGAGGAATTATTTAGAGTGGTACACAGAAGTACAACTAGAATTAATGGGACGAAATTAAGAAAGGGGAAATTTAGATGGAATATCACAAAAAACCTCCTGATACTGAGTTCTATTAGGATGCAAAATAATTTCTTAAGGAAGGCTCTGGAAATTTTATTTGCTTAGAACATTTTATACTAGACTGGTCAATGTACAGGGAACAATTCTGCATTGGTGGGGAACAAGACTAGATTTCTATCATATAGTGCCAAATATATAGCAAGTGCTAGACCTACTAGTTCTTTCCTCTCTCTAGTTTCTGTGATCAGTAAGACAGAGTAACACAATGAACACCTGAAATATATAGAAGAAAACAAGTATGACAGTCTCTTTAGGCAGTACTTCTATGCTTTGCAGTTCCACAGATATTGCTGTTTTCTTTTTTGTGAGCTCTAGCTGTGCTTTAGCTTTTCAGAGGGCCCCAGGAGTTTGTTTTTTGTTTTTTGTTCTTAACCCCATTATACTCCTATCAGCTTTTTCTTTCCCCAGCAGTAAACAGTATTAGTACAGCAATATTCTTCTCACAGTGCTGCTCAGCAAGCTGCTACCATGTGGAAGTTTTCATCAGGGTAAATCCAGCTCTGTCCTGGAAGCAACTGCTTAGTAAATTAGTTTTTAAATAAAATATTTTTCCAGAGTAGATCTTTCCTAACACTTTTCATAGCTAGCAAGCGGTTTTATCTTTTGTTTTGTTTTTGTCCTACAAATTAAAAGAGACCCATTTTGTTGGAGCTATAACCCTTTCCCCTCAAAAAGTTAATATCTGCTAAGTTTTTTCAGCAATGCCAAATGCTTTTATAAAGTATCACAGGTGAGTATGCTGCATTCCAAATAAAGATGAATCATTTCTTGCTTTCTCACCAATAAATCCTTTTACTGATCACTAACAATTGAAAGCTGAAGAAAATGCAGAAAAACCTTTAGACTTTGAGAAAATGTTCTAACTGTATTTCTTTGTCCTTATATAATCATTTGGCTTTTTTCTCAAACCCTCACTCCTGTAAATAATCCGTACTCACAGAAATAGCCCCATTGCGCTTAGTGGCCTTACTATTGCAATGATCTCCTCATGATACGCCCTCTCTGTGTGATGCCCCACTGAAATTAGTTGCACTCTGGACAGATGTGGGGATCTACTAGTGTAGCGCTCATTGTTGGAACAAGGAAACTACAGTAGAATCTCAAAGTTACGAACACCTCAGGAATGGAGGTTGTTCATAACTCTGAAATGTTAGTAACGCTGAACAAAAGGTTGTGGTTGTTCTTTCAAAAGTTTACAACTGAACATTGACTTGATACAGCTTTGAAGCTTTACTATGCAGAAGAAAAATGCTGTTTTTAACCAAATTAATTTAAATGAAACAAGCACAGAAACAGTTTCATTACCATCCCAAATCTCTTTTCCTTTATTTTTCTTAGTAGTTTACCTTTAACACAGTACTATAGTGTATTTGCTGCCTGATTAAGTACTTCCTGTTCCAAATGAGGTGTGTGGTTAACCGGGGAGTTTGTAACTCTGGTGTTCGTGATGTCCCTTAGGGTGAAGAAAGGCTTGGAAGTTCAGGCCTTTAAAAATACAACACAGAAATTTAATATACATTATAATAATCTGGAACATAATATAAATGATCAAATAAATCTCCCTTAACTGTACTAGTTCTGTTGCTTTTATAATATCTCCTGGACATGTCAGCCACTACAGAGAGACGTAATCACAAACACTCCATCCCTGTATTAATAGTTACACATATACTAGCCAATTTATTGTACTGTAACTTCTTTTCAAAATTAAATTAAATTTTAAAATTAATTAAATCATTTGACCATTTCATTTTTAAGTATAAAACTGGCAAAATACACACTATAAATAAAAACTCAATAACATATAAACTATTCTTAAAAAAAACCTTCTAAACTGAAAACAATCAAATGGATTCAATTGTTGTTTCTCCCTACACCCCAATTGATTTAACTTAAAAAAAAAATAGTGAGAGAGAAAATGATTAAAATAAAACTTTTTAAAATATAAAATTCACATCTCGGCTGAGAATAAATACTACTTATAATGTTGACGTTTCTTCCAAATACAACATTAGAGAGATCAGTGTAGTACTAAACCTTGTTTTAGGAAAGTTTCGTAATAAAAATTCCAGAGCCTCCTAAATATGAATAATGCTGCAATGCAAAGCTATATCAGTAATATATCATGTCTGTTGCTAGGTCTAATATAATATTTATATTTACTCTTCAGGCAAAGCTCATACACAAAATCACAAAAATTCTGTGAATCAAAATCCAAGAATTCTGAGTGACGATTTGCAGTTTTCTCCTAGTTATTGATGTATTCTTCAGAATCTGAGTTGTCGCAAAAATATGACGTTTCCAGCACTTATGCTTTGCAGACATAGTTTCACAAAGTAAACTGATAGACCATTCAGTAGCCTTGAGTCTTGGGTCTGGTCTACACTGGTGATGGAGGTCAACGTAAAGTCACTTACGTCAATCTCCAAACACCTGCATCTATACTGGCACTACAGTTAAGTCGACTTAAGTCACGGCAAAAGTCGACTTAATAAGACCACCTTTGCAAGTGGTTTGTTGGTTCGATTTAGTGTCAGTATAGACACAATTTCACTTAAATCAACTTTATTGGCCTCCAGGAGGTATCCCACAATGCCCCGTTGTGACCGCTCTGGACATTCGCGCTGTGCTATACTGTGGTCACGCTACCAGGAAATGTCCCCTCCCCTCAAGCCCTGGGAAAATTTGAATTTTCATTTCCTGTGCTGCCAGTGTGGAGAGAGCTTTGTCGCTGTACTCCTCATGGCTACTGCAAAGCCCAAATGCGCTCCAGCATGGACTCGACCAGAGGTTTTAGATCTCATCGGTCTGTAGGATGAGGAGTCTGTTATGACTCAGCTCAGAGCCAGCAAAAGGAATCTGAACATTTATGGGAAGATATCCCAGGGCATGCTGGAGAAGGGACACAAGAGGGATGCACAGCAGTGCTGCGTGAAGATCAAGGGCTGCTTCAGTCATATCAAAAAGCCAGGGAAGCTAACAGATGACTATTTTTATTTTTAAATTAATTGAATTACTTTTAAAAATGAAATTCCTGATGGTTCATATTCCAAACCATGTTGTCATTTGACGGCCAGGTCTGAGGCACAGAGGACTAGATGCAAATACTTTAGTTTTTAATAGAAATATATTCCTCCCCACCCTTAAACTGTTTAGGCTGAACGTTCATTGACCTAGATGGGAAAGAAAAATAGGGGTCTTTTGGCCCATAGCAAGTGTGCTAGGAGTTGGATTTTATAGAGACAGTGTAGTGCATACCGCAGCATGCACATATCTTCCTTGTCCCTTTGGCTTTCTAAAATTTGCCATGGTGTGTAACTGTAGTAAGAGAGTGTTATGTTGTATGGGAGCATATGTGTGGCTGAGAGTGGGCCTCCTGTACAAGATTCCAAACTCAGGAGTACAGCAGCCATTTTGTTAGAATATTTGTGGTCACATTCAGTAGTACTCTCTCTGTAGATGTGTGCCTGATGGAGCAGGTGTTGAGAGCTGGACAGAGAAAGAGTGCCAGTTGCTCTTACTCACAAAAACATCTCCCATTATTTCTGGTCAGAGTAGAATCTAGGCCTTCATCTGCATCTAGTTTTTCTGTTGGGATAAGTAGAGCTCATTGGCCAGCCAATTCATTTATTTAAATTTGAATGAGTTTAATGAGAATTGCTCAGTGTTTTGTGCTGAAAAGTTCTAACAAATATATTAACAGCCTCGGCCACTTACTACTGCCTTTCTGTGGCTATTGCCAAAAATTGAAAATTCCCATCTGCATAAAACTATGCAGAATTACATAATATTTTACTGAATTTGTGCCTGTTTTTGTACTCCTGAAATTTTACAGTTTAAGAAAAAAAACTAGAAAAAGTAATTTGTATGTGGAAACGTGTAAATTTGAAAAATATTTTTTTTCCATGATAAGCTTGTGGAAATGGGACCAATTTAAAATTTGCAATGACATCTGATTATATCAAAATGTGACACATTAAATTTAATTATTAATATTGTATTTCACATATCACTATATTCACACTTGAGCACAAAGCTTTGAATTCAATCTGTTGCCTTCAAGGGGAGCAGAATTAGATCAGTGGTGAGTATTTTGAAAATGCAACATTGAGTGTGTGAATCCTGTTGATTTTTTTCAGTGGGAGAGGAGCACCTGCCTCTTTTAGGTGCTTTTGAAAATTGACCTTAGATCTATACTTAGGCATATTCAAGTACTTTTGACTTTCTGCGGTGTTACAGTTAACATCTCTAAATATCAAGCCACTTATTTTGATGCTTACATAGGGAGTTAGGTGTTTAACTTTGTTGTGCAAAATTAAGCACTCGGGACTTTTTCAAGGGGAAAAGGCAGTATGCCGCATTTATTGACAAAAACTAAAGTAATAACATACTTAAACCTACACACATACACACACATACACGCACCCAAACGTACCAGAAAGCGTTCTATAGTTATATATAGCTACCAGTCCTGGTCGTGGCTTGAGATCGTAGCTAGGGTTCGTTGCTGGAGTTCGTGGCTCGTGGCAGCTACCTGGCCAGGGAAGCTGGGCACGAGGAGAGCAGGGTCCTTGTCGGGCGCGCACCGACCCTCTTCTTTAGATGATATGTAGAATGCTGTTTTTCCCCAAAGCCTTGAAATCTCACCCAGTCTTTATAGGTTTTCAGTTTTGCTGTGTCACGTCGCTTCTCTGTGACCGTTGATTGCTGGTACAATAGCAGACGTGACTTTCAGCTTGTTCTTTGATGTCTTTGATTAAGTTTGATTAAGTTTTTCTGGGGTGGATCCTTCTTTGCTTTTTGGGGCTATGTTCACACTCTTCAGCCTAGGATGGACTTCACACTTCATCAGGACAACTTCATCAGGACAAGCTGGCAGTTTGGGTTTGACTCACACACACATACACCCTCCATTCATACCTTGTTCAGATAACTATCTTATTCATCGAAAGGTTTAGAAAGGGTTTGACACAAGATGGAGTACATAGGGTCAAAATGGGGTTTTTACACAAGATGGAGTACATAGGTCAAAATGGGGTTTTACATTCACAATATGGAGTATGACTGAGAGAAGTTCAAATGTTACATGATTTCAATAATAACCATATAGAGGTTGACACAAATAAGGGTATGAATTAAAAGCTATGAATTAATCTACAGGGTACAATTACAATTAAAAGCAATGAATTAAGCTACAGGGTTACAATTACAATTTTATTCCTACAACTTTAGTCATCTAGGTTTGTTTATTTTGAGCTTAGTCTTGAGAGTATAATCACAAAAATAGTAAAGTTCAGGGTGTGGGTGACCAAGAGGCCATGATCCTGCAACAGGGAAAAATATTTTTTTTTCTAGGAAGCAATTTTAAAATCATGTTTTTACATAAGGTAGATGAATGTTGCTTGGGTTGGACCAACTTTTGTGGCTTGGGGTGGTTGAAAGCGAGAAAAGCAAAGATACCAAAGAGGAAAGCACAGCAAGCCATAAGTTCCAGTAGTGCACTGGTTTCATCTTCTGGCTCTGCACTTTATGTCTGCACCATCTGTGGCAAGGACTTCTGCTTGACAACTGGACTTCTTAGCCATTCACAATACTGTGGCATGACACACGGTACCTGAACTGCTTTGGCGCTTACACCATAATTTCTTAAGACAGTCAGCTGCCTTTTAAATACTTTTGCATCTTTCTGAAAACTGGATTGAAACTTGCATATAGAGTGCCTATTTAATTTTAGCCGTTGTTTTCCTAATACCATTAGCCTTATTAATCCATTTGATATCCCTTATTAGAAATTTCATTCCTAATTCTGAAACAGCCTTTTTTTGGTAATTTTAAATCAGAGACCTGTAATCTTTGTCAGTGAAGAATTTTAAATAGACTGTAAAATATACACATAGAAGTAGCTGCAACTCCAAATGTTACACATTGGGGAAAATATAGTACTTCAAATCAAGAAATGATATGTTAATTGGAAAATAGGCAGTAATACACATTCAAAATTGAGAGGACCATTGGATGAATGTGCTTGCAAAGGGAAATCTTTCGGAAACTGGTGTAGCATGGAGCTTCTGACAAATAGGGACAGATTTTTTGGCCAAATTATTGCAAAAACAATGTGTCACATTTTACAATAAAAATATGAACTTTCACATTCTTCTTCAAGTAGTGTCCCTATGGCTGCTCCACTGTAGGTGTATATGCGCCCCTGTGCTTCTAATCAGAGATTTTTGGTAGCATTGTCCATTCAGGCTGCACATACACTCTCCCTCCCTTGTGGTCTGTCTTGAGGCTATCTAGTGCTGCGTGGGTGATTTCCTTCTCAGTTCCTTCTCTACTGCAAAGCCCCTTAGGGAAAACTATGAAGTAGAGGGAAGGAGGGCAAGTTATGGAGCATCTGTAGGGACACACATCTCAAAGAACCATTGTTACTGCACAAGGTGAGTAACTTCCTCTTCTTCTTTGAGTAGTGTCTTTATGGGTGGTCCACTGTAGGTGACTTCACAGCAATATCCCCCATGGAGCGCTGGGGCTTTGGAGTGGAGTCTGTTACTACAGAGAGTACTGTGGAGCTGACGATGGCATTGAAGGCTGAATCTCTAGTGATCGCATAATGTTCTGTAAAAGTGTGGGCAGAGGCTTATGTTGCTGATCTGCAGATTTCTGAGATAGGGACATCTTTAAGGAATGTGGCCAAGGTAGAAATTGACCTTGTGGAGTGTGTACAGGCTCTGGACAGAGATAACAGGTCGTGCCCTTGATAAAAGTGTTTAATGCAATCAGACACCCATTTGGACAGTCTTTGAGCTGATATTGTGGAGCCTTTGGATCTTTACACAAGTGAAAGGAATAGCTTAGGGGACTTCCTGAAGTCCTTAGTCTTGTTCAAGTAGAATGCTAATGCTCTTCTAACATCTAGCATATGCAGAATTGCCTTCCTGTTGTCACTATGTGGTTTTGGGGAGAAAACAGGAAAATTGATCTGACGACTCATATGGAAAGCAGAGGCAACTTCAGGGAGAAACTTGGGATGCAACCTCAGAGTTACTTTGTCTTTAAAAAAGATTGTATATGGTGGGAGTGCCATCAGGACCGCTATTTCTCCCATGCACCTAGCTGAAATGATGGTAATTAGAAATGCTATCTTCACAGACAGGTGTAAGAGAGAACAAGTTGCCGTAGGCTCAAAGGGAAATCTACTCAAAGGCCTGATAACTAAGTTAAAATCCCAGCTGAAGCAGGTGGTCTCACATGTGGGAAGAGATTCCCAATGTCCTTAAGGAATCTATGGGTCAGTAGGTGAGCGAACACCAAGTATCCATCTACCTGATGGTGGAAAGTCATTATCGCCAGGAGATGTACCTTAAGGGAGCTGTGTGAGAGTTTTGACCTCATGAGGTCTTAAAAAGTAGTGCAAAATCAGAGGGAGGGAAGACAAGGTTGAGTCCATGTGCTTAGAATGACAACAAACTTGGAATCATTTCCGTTTTTAAAGGTAAGTACATTGAATGGTCGACTTTCGGCTGTGTATCAACATGTCTTTCACCCCATCAGAGCATTCTACCTCTAAGCCTTGGAACCAAAAGGAACCAAGACTGGAGGCAGAGGATCTTCAGGTTGAAGTGAAGTATCAGCTCGTTGTTTTAAGAGAGCAGTGAGGAATGGGCCAAATAGGAATTGGAGGACATATTGCTATCTGTGTCAGGTGAGGGAACCAGATTTATCGTGACCAGGAGAGGGCAAACAGAATAACCCTTGCTTTGTCTTGTTGAATTTTCAACAAGACCTTGGATAGAGAGAAAACAGAGGAAATGCATACAAGGGGTCCATCGTTGGTACCGATGGTTGAGAAGGTGCAGAACACTCCCTAGATGTGAGCTTTGTCACACCCGGTACCATTGGTTTTCTCAGTGTTGCTCTTTTAGAGATGACACAGTAATTTTCTTTCTGCTTAGGGGGCAGTACCACTGCCTTGGAGCCTGAGCCCCTGATTTCTCTAAGTGGTACCATGCCGCAGAGCTCATAGAGGGCGCCCCATTTCTGGGTACCACGTTTCAGAGCCATCGATACTGAGATGGCCACACTGGGGAACCCCTCTGGCTAGCTAACAACTCATCTGGGAGCTTGGAGCTCTGTTTCTTTTCTTTTCTTTTCTTTTTTTCCCCTTCTGAGCCTTTACAGGGGGCGTCTGCTGGGCTACTCCTGTGACTCTACCCCATTTGAAGTTAAAGGCTCCTGTGCTGATCCCAGATCAGCACAGGATTCCCCTGGAGGCTAAAGTGCCTTCTACATAAAGAAGAATTTTAACTTCAGCTCCCAATTCCTGCAAGACCACAGCTTTAGCGGCTGGCAGAGGGAGCACTTCTGAGGGACATGGGACTCTCAGGCACCAGACACTGTGAGAATGTCTGTCCTCATAGGACCTTGCAGGAGAGGTACCTCTTGAAGCAGGGGGAGCCAGGCATACCCCTGGGAGGGATGGCTATTACACAAATCTCCAATTAGAGGCACAGGGGTGCAGATATACCTACAGTGGAGCACCCATAGGGACACATCTTGAAGAACCATTGTTACTGTGCAAGGTGAGTAACTTCTTTTTTGCAATATTGCACATACCCTACTTGTCAACACTAGTCTAAAGTCACCCTCAGTGAAACTCCATTAGTTTCACTGTTTTGCTTTCCAGTACATCTCTTTTCCTTTATTTCATGTCCTTCGTGATTGACTCCTCAAAGTGAGTTTTTTTCACAATAGGGATCCAGCCACCACCCCATTCTCTGTAGCCATATCCACTACTCCAGTGAATCTCAACCTTTCCAGACTATTGTACCCCTTTCAGGAATCTGATTTGTCTTGCATAGCCCTAGTTTCACCTCACTTAAAAACTATATCCTTACGAAATCAGACATAAAAATACAAGTGTCACAGCACATTATTACTGAAAAATTGCTTACTTTCTCATTTTTACCATATAATTATGAAACAAATCAATTAGGATATAAATTTTGTACTTAAATTTCAGTGTATAGTATATAGAAAGCAGTCTAAACAAGTCATTCCCTGTATGAAATGTTAGTTTATACTGACTTCACTAGTGCTTTTTATGTGACCTGTTGTAAAACTTGGCAAATATCTAGATGAGTTGATGTACCCCTTGGAAGACCTCTGCATACCCCCAGCAATGTATGTACCCCTGGTGGAGAACTACTGCACTACACAAAATTAGTACTACATCCTCTATGGATGGAGTAAGGCTACTTTAAGGTAGCTTTCTGATGCCAGAGTAACTGCCTCAATAGAATCAAGAAGCCAGAGCCAACATCTAGTTTTTGCTGCCTGATGTGGATGCCCTTTTCCGGTAATATTTGGTTTGTTCCTTTTACCAGACTTGGCTATAGGTTGTATATCAAGAACTGCAGTTGGACAATGTGACATGATGAAGCACTAACTTTAGTCATAAAATCTTTCCACGTCCATTTATCCTAAATCTTCTAGAGTTATGAAGGGAGGGAATGAAGTCCAGCACCTCATCATTCCTTTGCAGTCAATGGAAGAAAAATATTTTACACTGATAGCTGTGCAAACAAAAGAGCCACATAAAGAGTAGATTCTTATTCAGAAAGGGAGGAATGAGGACGGGTACTAGACCTCTGAATTCTTGCACTTTCTTTGGATGTTTATCAGGATTCATCACCAGTCAGGGATAGATCATTATCCTAATAAGCCTTATTCCATGCTGTATCTGAAATGGGTAAAGCATTCACAGAGCTTGTTAATTGTGAATAAACTATCCAACAAACTGCCCTTTTTTCAGTCACCAAAGTCACCAGGTGGTATTTTTTCCCATGACTGTGTGACTTAAACTGTGTAACAGGAGAACACTATACAGTGTTGCCAACTCTCAGGGTTTTGTTTTTTTTCTTTTGGCCAGTATTACCATATTAGGTGTTTGTCTTAAAGCCCCAACTGCAGGAATCAAAAGATTGCTGGAGGCTCTCATCTTTCATTAAAAATAGTAAGTTTCTAGCCTTTCTGGTTGTGGAGAAAAGCTGGAAAACGTGACCTGATCATTCCCAAAACAGAAGGCATATACAAAGAAACCAACATTACCCATAAAAATATGGCTCCCCCGCCCATCAAAATACAACCTTGTGATTTTTAAGCCAATCTCATGCTTTTCTGGAATCTGACTCATGATTTTTGAGCACTTGAGTTTGGCGATATTGCGATAACACAGGATGAACAACAAATAATCTTGCCTGTAGACTAATACTCTTGTTCAATTCATCCTTGTAGCAGTATTCACAGTTGAACAGTCCCAACTCCCAGGGACTCCTGGTACCCCAGTGAATCAGACAGTTGATTCCCTACCTGGCTGGCTACCTGGGCTGCTCCAATGGAGGGCAAGCAGGTGGGTTAGGCAGCCATTCTGTCAAAAAAAAAATGTTTTTTTTTCCCGTTTTACTACAGATTGAAAAAAATTTTAAAATTTCACAAAATGGCTTTATTAAAAGTACTTCACTTAATTTAAGAGAGGAAGTTTGGAAATCTTTGTAAGTCATAAGAAAAGTAAGATTACTATGGGTGGGAAAGCAGGACACAGTAATTCTTTGTAGAACTTTTTTTTTCTTTGTTCTTGGTATGATACACCCCACTTCCAATGTGAGATTTCCAACTTCATGCTCTCTGATGGGCTTCTTCATGGGAATGCCTTCCTCAGGGTCCTCTGCCACTCTTAGCATCCCTCTGAGAATCTAGGACCTATATTCAAAGAGTCATCAACTTGAATTTACAGTTTAACTACATCCACTTGATGGGGAGAGGGTGAAAGAGACATGTCTTATTGATGTATCACTCAAGCCAGCTGCAGGGTTCATATATTCTCATTTCTGGATCTCCAAATCCAATTTTTTTGTTATTGCACCTGTGCCATGTAGCTTAATAAAAAGACTCTATTTTCACTGTTGAGATTACCCTCATTGAGATTGCTATAGCCCGATCTAATAAGTTCTGGTATAACACTGATCATATAGCACAGTAGACAGCTGGGATTGATGATATAATCAATCACACATCTGACCCAAAGATCAAAAGAAAAAGATTGAGATTCAAAATCTGGCAGCATGCAGGTAAGACAAGAGTAGTCATTTGCTGTGTTCACTTTTGATTTCCCTCCTTTTGATTGGAAAATAAGTTATTGGAACAATTAGACCAGGGGTGGCTAAATTTACTGACTGGCGCCAAACTCCCCTCCCCATTGGGCAAAATCCTCTAGCCCCGCCACCCTGCTGCAGGGCAGAAGCTCCGAGTTCCCCATCCCAGTCTGTGAGGCAAAGAATGGGGAGCATAAGGGGCTCCACGAGCCACACTTTAAGTGTAAAAGAGCTGCATGTGGCTCATGAGCCACAGTTTGGCCATCCCTGAATTAGACCATCAATCACTAAAAACTCAGTATGTAGGTTTCATCATGAGCTATTACTAGAGTTATTTTGTGTTAAGAAATATATTTATAGAGCTAATCTTAGTATGTCTTGACATTTACTTCATTTAGAAACTGCACTGTTAAGTATCTCTTACCTGTTTGTATATTTAAATATAATGTACAGTAGGGGTTGTAATGGACGGCAGATATTTGTAAAAAATGAGCATGTTGGCAAGGTGCTGGTATATCACCACAAGGTGATATTGTCACTGTCTGATTATCCTCTGAGCCATGCAGTGATCAGGATATAATCAGGCTATTTTATACTGCTGAAAGGCTGGTGTTTGCATTCTGGCATTGATGAGTGCGTCAAGAATTAAATCAGAATGACTGGATGAGTGAATTTCTAGCTTCAGTTTTACTGTAAATGGTGCAGAATGGCCAGTCTCACCATCCCAATAGCTGAGGGAGGCTGAATTTCCATAGACAGATTTCTGGGATGTTTCTTCCCACTGGGATAAGTCTGATGTCCTTCCATTGCCATTGGCAAAAAAACAAAAAATAAACAACGAAACCTCCCCCCATATTCAAAAAACTGTCGTCTCTATCTCTGCTACAGCCAACAATTATTTTAAATGTCCAGGACAGAATACATGAGCAATGAAAAGATTAAAGACAAGGGTAGTTCAACACTGACTTTTGTTTTTAACCAGTTAATGGAAAACTTCCAAGCGAGAGTGTTTCTGAACTAAGAAGTTTCATGGTATGAAATTATAAATTGGGAGAATCTTTTCAGATGTCACTGGAAAAACATTAAAAAAAATGACTCTCCTGGATATTAAGATTGGTTTTGCACTTAATTAGATGTGTTCATGAATTGTGATGTCCTGTGAGCCATCAGACATGAGTCCCTGATGTCACAATGGGAAATTGTATCTTGGTCTCTCTTTTGATTTTGATAATAGATATTAGCATTCATCGTGTACTCTGTGTGTGTGTATGTTGTTTTTCTCTTTCTGCCTTTACAGTAGGCTTCTGAATGTAGGCACTCCCAATAGTGCTTTCAGCATCTCTACAATCTGCTGCCTATCAGTGCATATTCCTACAGTAAGTCCACTTCCTTTCTTGTGGTCTCTCTCTGAAGCTAGTCACTTTCAGTATAGCAGAGTATATACTATCAGTTAAAGGAATCATGATTAAGAATCTCACTGCCTTAGCTGGGGAGTTAGAAACCTAACCTCAGCCATAAGTGCCATCTTATTTATCAAAAAGATTATTTGAAACAAACATGAAACAAAGTATTAAGGAAATGCATGAGTCAAACTGATTCAACACTATTTATCTATCCCCCGCAAAAGCTATTACTTGTTTTTAACCCTTTTTGGGTCAAATACCCATATGAGCTTCTTCATGAAACCTTAAAATAACAGTCAGCGGGTTTTGATGAGTATGTTTGTTAATATAAAAAAATGTGGTATTTTTACTCAAAATGGGATGAGTTTTGCTTGATGTTTCCAAATTCACATGACAACTTTGTCTGTCCATTATCCATCTTTAACTGTAATATTATGAGCCTTATACCACAATAGTGTTCATATGTGTCACCTATTCAACTTGAAGGGATCTTCCATTTCATCTTAATTTAACTGGACAGTATTGCCAATAGCTGGCCTCTTGGTGAAGTGTGGGGATGGCCATTTTCATGTCTTGTAGTTAAGGTCCAGGACAGAGTGTCAGAAGCTGTTTTATTTTTCAGGCTCTGCTATAGATGTCTTGTGTAGACCTCAGGTAAATCACAAGCAGGGGGATTTTCAAAGGGCCTCTGCAAAGAATTTGGTTGGTTAGAGCTGGGTGCTCAGAAAAGGGGGAATTTTCAAAAGCTAGCAGCAGCTAAGCTCAGTGAGGAGGCTCATGCTGAGGTTTCTATTGTGTTATTGTTTACCTACCTCATAGGAGCATTGTGAGGCTAAATTCCTTACTGTTTCTGAGATGCTGAGGTACTGCAGTGACAAGCATCACAGAAAAAGCCTATATATAAAAGCTTACATGATGAAAATTAATGAAAATTTTGATTCCCGATTTTAAGTACAGCAATATTATTAATGAGAACCATTATTGTTTGTTAATAATGTTATAAATATGAGGATTAAGCAAAATGTTCCAAGAAGTTCCTTTTCTAATGAAATATGAAAATTGTGTTGGCATATAAATTACAATGGCATGAGTGCCAGGACTCAGCTAAGTGTTTTGTTTTAAATTAACCTGGACAGAGGTTTGGGTTTTTTGAAATAACAAAACCTGGAATAATCATGGAAGAAAAATTAGTCAGCCTGTCTTGTTTCTTTTACTGTAGTTTCTTGTTCTCAGAATCATAATCACTTCTAGGAACTTGTTAAAGGAAGCAGAGGTGGGAAGATGTGGAAGGGTGCCAAAACTAACACCTTCAGATATGAGCATTTTTTGTTCCTTTTTGTTCAAGAAGTAGTATGAACGTGTGAATGACTTTATCATTTTTGCTGTTGCTTGCCCTGCTTACACATTGCTAAAATAGTTTAGAATTCTTTTACCATGCAAATTGCATACTTTCAAAGAGAAGAACTCCAGTATGTCTGAGCCCCAAACTAATTAATGAGGTAATCCAGACACTTAAAGGACATGCTCAAATTATTGTTTAAAATAGTGATCTATGTGATCTGTTGTATTTACGGAGGGGCTCAACCAGTAGTATTTGGATCTGATTCCAAATTTCCCCAAAGTTTAAGGGTCTTTGGAACCACGGTTTGGAGTCTCAATCTTTAAATGCCAAGTAATACATGGATGGGAGCTATAAACATCTATGGATATAAAAAAACCTCTTATGAATTAGTGGTCTTATCCAAAGCCCATTGATGTCAATGGAAGGACTCCCTGTTGACATCAGTGGGTTTTGAATCTGATTTAAAAAGCTAAAATGAATCACCATTGCCAAAGCACCTGCTTTGTCAATGTCAAGATGCCAGAGTGGTAAAGCAAAGCAGTTTAGGGCTGAACAGGACCTAATTTATAGACTAACAAGTGGGGGCTGGAGGAGCGGGAAAGGCTAGAGTAGGAAGCCAGGAAGGCATGTGTGTGACGGCATGCATAAGCTCACTAGAGCTTTAGAATGCAGGAACAAATACTTTGAACACCAATTGCATTGATGTTTAAAAATAATAATTTTCTATATGTAAAAATACAATTAATAACTTTTCTCAGACAGTGAATCCCAAATGCTATAAATCCCTTAAAATAAAATTTGGTGAAACAAAGCATTTCTATGCAATGGCAAAGGGGACTGATATAGTCAGTATAGATGACTGTACTGGTTTATGCTGTGCAGCAGGCCGTGTAGCAGGCTATATTTAATACATTTGTTCTGTACTGCACTTTGAATATCGTTGGTACAAGCTACCTACTAGGTATATTGTATATAGGCATGTAACATTCCCCTACTATTGGAATGTTTTTGTAATGTGTTGCAGAAGTCCATTATATTCTTTTACTTTCTATTTAACTTTAAAAACATTTTTGTGCCCTTTCTTTTTCTTTCTATTGTTTCTATTATTAAACCAAGATCCTTAGATCTCAAGTATACATGTTATGTTTTAAGATCATGGGAAATACGTGTGTGCTTATTGATTAGTCCCAATAGTGTGCTTTCCCAGGATTTAGTCTTGCCTAAATTAAACAACAAATTTTGTGTCATTGGAACATTCAGTACTGAACTACTGAAATTGAAATCAATGGGAGTTTTAACTGAATAAGGACTGCAGGACTTAACCCATAAAAACAATTATGTGATTCGGTTCAAATCAGGTATCACATTTAGATCCCAACTCTAAGGTAAGACCTCCGCTCTGCCCCTTAAAGATTTAGGGTGGGATTTTCTAAATGTCTCAGCAATGGCGTAACCCTATTGCTGTTAAAGTCAATTTGAGGGTTTTTTTACCAACGGAGTTAAGTCACTGATGGCTTTCAAAAATCCCATCCCTAGTTTTAAATTAGGGCCTACTAATCACTTTTACAAGAAGACAGTTAGTGGCCAAGACAGTGCTAAATTTGCTTGTAGTAATGAAAAGGAAGCTGCCAGAATAAAAGATAGAGGTCGGAGTAGGGTTTTTTTTTTTAATGTAAACATAGTTACTTTTTAAATAATGACTAACACATTTGCTGAGATCAGAGAAAATGCAGTTCTGCAATATTATTTTTTATGTCTGAGATGTTGTGTAGGTGGAAAGGTGTTTTCTAATGACCACTCAGGAAAGTAGCAGTGTATGGGAAAACAGACATATTCCCCTAAAGCATCAGAGCAAGCCCATAGCTGGAGCTGAATTTTGCCCAATCCTTGATTCCCTCATACTATTCCTTTAGCTTTAGAGACACATTCCTTATCATCTGACTATTTTGTAATGTTAGGGCCAAATACTGTCCTGGATGCAAGCGCAGAACCCCCAGTTATATAACATCAAAATCTTTGTTATTTAGTCCACTTGATACATGACTTGCCTGAAGCAAGGTGAAATCTGGATTTGTTATGTAATCATCTCAATGGATGAGTGCCATAATCCCCTCTTTGCTTGAAACCACAGGTAAGTATAACAGCATTGTGTGTCAGACTTGGGTAAGGAAATCCTTCACAATGAGATATTTACCTTGAAATATTGGGGAAACAAATATAAGGACCAGTTCATTATAATAAATCTGAATGTCAGCAATCCTTGAACAGCCTAAAATCTGAGATGCTTCAGCCTGGTAAGCTGATTGACTAGTGTGTCTGCCTGGGACAGACTTTTTACACTGTAACTAAACCTGGGCCAGATCACATGTTGTTTTTTCAGTCTAGATGGGATTGTCTTTCTGCACAAATCTAATAAATAACACTAGAATTAGAATATAATTTTCTTTCCCAACACCTTAATAATATTTCTAGATGCTGCTTAAAAGTCTTTTCTTTAGCTCCTTTTTACTTTTATCTTTAAAAAAAATAAAAATGAGAACTTCTGTCAGGCTCCCTGACTTGCTAAATCAATATTTTTTCAAAGCAGTATTTTCTGTCTGTCACACCTGTCTGCTTCTGGGAGGGCCAATTTATTACAGCAGAAAGAAGAAAGACAAATGGCTATGATAGGAGGGAGTCCTGAACTGAAATTTTTGAAGGAACTTCTTTGGGGGAAAAATGTGGTGAGGAAAAGTCAAATATTTCTTGAAAGTAGTGCTTGTTCAGCTAGTCATACTCTATAGTTGCCCAATTCTAAAGACAGATCTAGGGAAAGAAGCATGATAAAGGAACATTAGAAAAGACTCTGGGACTATTCACAATGAAATGCATTCAAATGTATTTTAAAAAGGATTGGAAGAATACTTGCTATTGCATAATACACCTGACTGGAAATTGATACATATATTTTATTCAAGTTCCCTAGGATCAATTTGTTAATTTTTTGATCTTTCATTGTTCAGAGATGCCACCGTAGTATACATAAAAGATACCAAAATAAGGTATTTTCATGTTGTAGAAGTGTACAGTTGATAACGATATTAATTTTATTTTTTGCAGCCTATAGTGCCTTCCACGTAAATAAACTCAACAGCTTTTACAGAATTTATATATAAAAAATCATTTGCCAGGATCAGGGAAATATACTCATGTTTCTTTGTGCATATAAACAAGTATTATAGGAGCAGGGCTAAACCATGCTTTCTGCACTTAAGCAGTAAATCTGCTTAAATGGCCCACATTATTTTGGAGGGACTAGGTGTTGAGCCATGACAGCAATATATCCTCCCTTCCTTCTGAATCTGTTGGAGCCCCTTGATGTGTCTGGAGCTTTTGATTTTGGGAAGAATACAGCTGGGTATTAGTAAACAAGGCTGTCTGTCTGTTAGAGGCTTCATCCTGCCAGGTGCTGCATAGTCTGGCTCAATCCAGCAAAGCACTTAAACTCATGCTTACTTTTAAGCATCTAAGTAAAGTCCCATTGACTTAAATGTGTTAGTTGCCTTTCAGGATTAAATCCGATGTCCTGCAGCAACCTTAGTGTTAAGGGACTTGAGAGAGTGATGGGTTCAGATGGCAGTGCAAAGATATGTGTCCAATGTATGGAGTGACATTGGCTCTAGTAGCTTTTGAGGATGAAGGGGGTCTATGACTTCAGGGGGCTAAACTCTTGGCTTTTTCTTTGGAAAGGAAGTGGGAGGAGAAACCTTGGATCCCATGGAAGAATGAGGAGAAAAATTGAGATGAGACTCATAAAATCAGATTGACTGGTGTAAATCAGTTTAGCTCTATTGACATCAACAGTGCTATGCTGATTTACACCAGCTGAGGATCTGACCAGTAGAGATTTCACTCTTCTGTTTGGGAATAACCAGATTTCTGTAAGGGAGCATGAGACCCCATTTCAGCCCGCGACAGCAAGAGGACTAATCTTTCTTAGTGTTTGCCTCATTTTCCTGCATATCAGTCCTTACTCTGGTGAAATTCTCATTGATCCTACTGGAGGTTTTGCACAAATAAGCTCTGCAAAATTGGGTAGTCTTTTGGCAGAACATCCACTAAAAGAGAAATTGAAAGCTGTAGGGAAAGAATGAAAATAAAGTCATTAGAAATCTCCTACTTTAATTTACTGCAAATGGAAGTATAATTCCACAACATTGACTGCTTTGCAAACACTACAGTTAATAAATATTGATAAGTTTCCAGATCATGACAGGTTTTTATACCATGAAGGATGACTAGGTAGTAAATCAAACACATAAATCTTGTGCTTAAATACTTTTTATTAATCCATTTGATCAATGAAATATGATTTGCATAAATATATGAATACAAGTGAATTGCCTATGATATAGTCATTCCTAATTAAAAAAAAAGTCCCAATAATACTTACAATTTCCTGTAAGCAAGGAGATCCTTATTTGCTACATGATTTAGTGCAGCAATAATCTGTGAAAGAATATAAACAGAAGTTAATGGCTTATTTGTTGTTTAACAACTGAATAGTATTTGACATTTCAATGCACCAATTTTGGGCCACCAGAAATTTTTTATAAAGATTCAAGTGGTAGTCAGCATTGCAACAATGTTTATTATGGAAAAAAGAAACAATAGGCCTAGTTTTGTGTTGAAGCATGAATTATGGAAATGGTCTAATGATCTATTTATAATTATATGCAAATTAATTTTCAAGATACTGTGGTTGGATTATGGCCAATATACTTCCATCCCATGGAAACAAAAACACAGAGGAAAGGTAATCAGACAGAATGCTTCAATATAACGTGTGACTACGTTGCCTGGTATGCTCCCTTCAGACAAAAAGGATGTGACAGATGGATCCCCTGGAAGGAGCAGGGGGCAGTTTCTGACAATTCCACAAAGCCTAACCTTGATCCATCTGCCCGGATGATCAGCCTCTTGACACTTATTCAGTGGCCACCTGTACCCCTAACAGCATAATTTCCTAAAAGACCCTCCACCATTGGTTCTCTCTCTGGCAGCTGCACTTTCCTTTTCTCTCCATACAAAGCTGAATGTATGGAGGTCATTTACTTCTGGTTCCACCGGCTCCTGAGAGGAGCATACCACAGAGAATATTAGTCCTCGGCTTCTCCCGCCTCCAGCCCATTCACCTCAGTATTGCATAGCCCCAGCCAAGCAGAGGTCTTGCATCAAGGCTCATGCACAGCTTGCAGGTTAAAGGAATCAGGCTGTGGAAATACTGCTCTCCCCTTGCACTATGAAGCAGAAGGGAGTGTATGGCCCCATATGGTTTTCAAAAAGGTTTGCTTCACATTAAAGATTCTCATCCACCTCTCTAACGTGATCTTTTTACATTAAGATAAAACATTCTTTGTTTAAAACCTGAGTCAGGGGAAGCACATCAGCACTGGAAAACCACAACCGTTTAATATTTACTGCTATTCCATCTGCAAAGATTTAATGTGTTCAATGTTTTGGGTCCCAGCTGGTTTGTCATGAGGCTCACCACACTCTTGGCTTGCTGTTCTTTCACTATCAAAGCTTTCCTTGGACTTGAGAGTACAGAGAACTTGCATATCAAATTACATACCAGACTGTAAAACCATTGGAAGGGCAACCGTGGGCCCCAGATACTCTCTATCACTTTCACCTTGAAGAGTTTGCTTTGAACAGAGTATTCGGAGACAGGGACGGAAGTGAATGGGGACTGATAAAAGAAGCAGACAAAAACTGACTCCTTTTCTTCTTAATGAGAACAGTGCTTTCATTTCGCCAATGTGAAAGGCTGATCAAATGGGATTGGGAACTAATTAAAAGCAGTATTAATGCTAATTAAAATGTGAGCAATGCATCATTTTGAGAAGCTCATGTAACTCAATAGCAAGAAGAGTAAAGAATTCAAAGCTTTTGAAATGACCCTTTCCACATTTTTTTCTTTACTGGAGACATACAGAGCCAATCTTCAGCTGGTGTAAATTGGCATAGCTCCTCTGCATTCAGCTATGCTGATTTACACCAGCTGAAAATCTGATTTGACAGAGTCCCTTTTATATGTCATCTAGCTGTTTTTCCTTTTTACCCTCAGACCAACACCAGTCCCAGCAACTGTCTCTGTAATGGTGAAAATTACTCCTTTGGAAATGACATGTGAAGGCTACGCATAGCAGTTATAGCATCAGATTAACTGCATAAGTGGTACTATATTTTTATAGCCGGCATATCCTTCTTACAAAATTGATCCACTATTTCCTTTCTTCTCCCTCCCCATTATTTGGTTGTAAAAATTAATATCTAAAAATTAGATTGTCAAAAATTTTCGAAGTTTGTGGAGAAAATGTGTTTTTTTTGACAACTTATAGAGATGTTGGAATTTTTTGAACATTTGAAATTTCAGTGAATATTTTCCTGCATTTTTTCAACCAGCCTTAATTACTGGCATAATCAAACTTGAGGCCTTGCTGTTATCCATTCATAGGCCCTCATTTGGAACTCAGTTCAAGAAAACACCAAGGTTATGTATTTAAGACTAGCCCTATTCAGGAGAGCATGATTAACTTTCCAGAATAGGGATGCACTCCTGAATCAGGGTCTTTCACATATTGACTTCAGTTCATTTGCATGGATGTAACTGGGGGAAGAATTTTGCCTTTAGTATGTCTTCCCTTCTCTGAGAGAAGCTAAAGATCCTGGGTGGTTTAACAAAAGAGAACCTCTTGGAAGGGCAGATAAAAAAAGGTCTATGATAAAGGGGACATGCGCCAGAGAGTGTCAGCCCAGGGATTGGGTGCTACTGTTGTTACCCTTCTCAGAATCAAGACTGATGGGTAGGTAGAAGGGCCCCTTCAGTGTGGTACAGTGGATTGACCCTGTTGACTATGAAATCCATCAGTTGGCTGAGAGAGAATACCCAGATCCACCACATCAATTTACTGAAGGAGTGGACGGATTGGGAGAGGCTGTTGGTCATGCCATTTTCCTCAGAACCTGAGTTAGACCCTCAAGTACCTGTAACCCCAGGGCCAGAGGAGGTATCCATCTGGCTGAATCTATTGGGGGAACAGTAGCACCAAGTCCAATAACTTATATAGACCTTCATGACTATTTTCTCAATGATGCCCAGCCATACACATGTTGTGTCCCATCACATAGAAATTGAACAGGGGAAAAAGATAAGCGACAACTTCTGACAGTTACTGAGACATGTGGGAGACAGTACATAAAGAATTACAAGCAATGCTAGCACTTGGGGTGGTGGAAGAGACCCCCAATGCCTGGTGGAGCCGGACAGTCCTAGTCTCAAAAAAAGATGAACAACAAGGTTGTGCATCACCTTCCACAGTGTGAATGTTGTGTCCAACCTTGATGTATACCCAATGCTGAGAGTAGACAAATGGGTGAAGAGACTAGAGGCTGCTGAGTATATCACCACCCTTGATTTGACTATAGAATATTGGCAGATCTCCCTAATTGCTGAATCATGAGAAAAGACCACCTTCAAGTATGTCTTTCGGACTCTACCAATTTAAGATGATGCCCTCTGGCCTGCATGGAGCAACAGCAACCTCCAAGAGGCTGATGAACAAAGTATTAAGACCTCACAACTGATATGCAGCAGTATACACTGATATTGTTATGTACTGCAAGACTTGGGATGATCACCTCACACACCCTGCAGGTCTTACAGGACCTCAAAAACACAGGGCTGAGAGTAAACCCATCTAAGTGTAAATTGGCCAGCAGGAAGGTGACCTCCTTAGGTTATATGGTAGGGGGCAGATGCCTGTGACTTTTGGCAGGTAAGGTGCAGGCTTTGGGGGTGGGAGGGGGGAGTTTCTTTCCTCACCTTAAAGAAACAAGTATGGCACTTCCTAGGACTGCCTGGATATTATAGGAGGTTCATCCTCAACTTTGCCACAATCACTGCCACCTTGAGAGACTTTGAGAAGGACACAGCACTGTGAAACATCCTCGCAATAGGGCTTTAGAACACTAAAGGAACTTTGATGAAAGAACCCTGTCCTATTCCACCTAGACACCTCAGCTGTCAGCCTGGGGGCAGTCCCTATTACAAGAAATAGAGCACAGGAGCACCCAATTCTATACCTCAACCAGAAGCTATTTCACCAAGAGGTTGTTTATTCAGTGATAAAGTGACCCTAGCACCACAGTGGGCATTTGAGACATTAAGAAACTATCTATTATTATGTTTGGTGACAGATCACATACCCCTCAGAGGGCTATTTGCCACAAAGGACCATAACCCACGAATAATGTGGTGGTATATAGTGCTCCAGCTCTACTGCTTTGAAGTGCTACACTGAGCCAGTAAAGACCATAAAAATGCAGATTTCTCAAGAGATGGTGGCAACTTGCTTGCATGAAAGACTCCAGAGAGTCAGACCTGATGGGGAGAGGGTGTGATGGGGTTTACAAACCCACATGAAGGTTGAGTCCCAGGAACAGCTGGAGCAGCACTGGGCCAGGAAATCTCTGTCCCTCAGGCACTGCTGAGCATGCACCTAGGAAAGGAGCATTATAAAGTGAGTTCCAGCAGCCCAGGTTGGGGGAGGAGAGAAGCCATTTCCAGGAGGAGCACTGCCCTGGCACAGAAGTAGAAGAAGCTTTTCTCAAGAAAGTCTGGGTGTGAGTCTTCTCCCACCCACTCCCTTGAGACATTACCCCCGATGTAGGGAAAACCATATGCAGGGGCACCAGAGGGTTGCATGCCTCAGCCCTGAGACTCTAGATGTTTGGAGCAAACGACTATAATAAAACAGCAGCCATGCTCCAAACTGAGGCATCAGGTGGCGATAGGAAGTGCCCCAGGGAAAGGTGAATCAGTGATGAGCTGAGCATAGCCTTCCCCGTCCCCACACTATCACACTTCCAGAGCCTGGGACCTGGTGGAGTGGGAGTGTCCAGGTCCCCACTCCCTATCCCAGACTCACCCAAGCCTACGTCTGGGATGGGCAGGACATGGCGTTTACCAACAAGGAAGCCGACCCAGCTGAACCTTGCTCAGGGATTCTGGATACATTGAATGAAACGAGAGATTGGGGCAGCAGGCCCTGATCCATAAGCATGCTGACCAAAGTGACACCCCTGCTACAGCTGCTTTGTGAGAACTGTTCTTTCTTACATACCACCACTGACTTGTTTGTTTTGCAATTATCTTCTCATTTATTTCAATAAAATTATTGATTCTTTTGTAATTGCCCTGATTTATTTAAATGTACAATAAACGTAAAATAAAGAGAAAATATTTAAGTAATTCCTGTTTGATACTGGACTTTTTTATGTTTATCTCCATTGCCAAATATATTTCAAGATAATATTATTCATTTAAAGATTTAGGCTTGCATTTTCAGAGAAAGTCAGTGTGATTTGGACGCTTGACTCATGTAGACCCATTGGCATAGCCTAGCCTTGGTTCTGTATCCAAATACCTGAGAGTTGGAAACTTCTACATTTGCTTTTATTCTAGAAAAAAGATCAAACTTGGCAAAGAAATATATTAATTCTAAAACTTCAGCAAATTCATATTTTAGCCACGTTAATACCAAATGTTTTCTATAATCGTACATTACAGTTGATAATTAATGCTGTCAAAATAATATGGCTTTTATTAATATATCCTGCCTGAAAACTTTGGAGGAGGTTGTGGATTTTTTTTTTTTTTTTTTGCTATTTCGTTCACTAGGGACAGATTTCACTTCTCTGTGTTTGTTGATTTCCGCACCATTTTCCATACAGATTATTTTTAAGACCACTTCAGAAAATCTGCAGCATTTTAAGATACTGCACAGCAAGCATTTAGTTTCACAGTGCTATAAAACACAATTTGTTTTCATATATACAGAATACTGGGAGTTTAAACATTCCCATCAGTGCTGTGACTGGGCCAATGCCAGTTTTTAAATTGAAATGTTCCTTTCTCTTGTTATCTCAGCTCAGCTATTTTAGTACAAGGAGCCTATAAATGCTAACTCTTTTAGGCACTGCTATAAGATATTAGTTGCTCATAAATAAGAGACATTTACTTGGCTCTGAGCATACATGGTTAAACTCTGCAACGTTTACTCATGATGTACTTAGGTACACAATATGTACAACAAGTTGCTCATCTGAAGTGAAGGTGGCAAGAAGAACAAAAGCACCAGCAAAGCTCAAGAACAGGTTCCATAGCTCTACTTTCAGAATTCCAACACCACACATCTCTAAGTCCAAGTCCTCAAAACAAGAAAACCACAATCCTAATCCACTCTTCCTCATCACATAGCTTTGTTATGCTCTAAATGTTGAGTTTGGTTTGGCCATATTATTAGTTCTGTATTTTATGCTTTGTATTCCTTGTCTCCCTGCTCTCAGCATTGTGACAATATGATTCACCTTCAAGCAAGTGGCCTCATGTTGTCATATTGCCCCTGGAGCTGACCAGAAGGGTGGTTGCAAGTCACAATCTCATTCCTGGTCTTCCCCATTGGTCCTGGGAAGGAATAAACTGTGGCAAATCTATACCCAATGCAATGTATGTTCCCTGGTGTGCTGGCACATTTACACCACTGAGTTCTGTTTTCAGTGTTTTATTTTTCTATTGGACCAAACATCCGTTTCCAGAGGGCACAATATGATTAGTTGGTTAATGTAGCTTCCCTTCTCACCCTTCCATAAGTATAACTTTGGTTCAAATTCACCTTCTTTCAGCAAAAACTTCCCATATAAGGTTAATGTGTACAATATGGAATGTATAAATAACAGTTATGGCTCTGGGAGATTGGCTATTTGCTAATTTTAATTTCTGTGCATGTTTAGATGTCCCTGGATATATTTTGTATATGAAAATGCCTTAAGGCAGTAAAAGGCTGCAATCATTATTCACCATTTTTTTGCGAAATCCAAGCATCTTATTTTTGTAAGAGAATAAAAATTGTATTAACATTTTGGTCTCAGATATATATATCTAAACACCTTCCTTTTGTCACATTTGGGTATTTTACACCCATGAGAATATTAATAATTGAGTTAATAAATGTGATTTATATTTGCATAAGTCTCCCAAAGTGTGTACACTTAATAGAAACAGTTAAGTAGTTTAAGCTCAAAATTTAGTTTTTAAGAAGTTTCACATTTTCAGAAAATCTAATAATAAAAAAAATCTTATGATTAAAAAAGCTAGTGAATAATACTAATCACTTATACTGTATGCTTTGCTGGTGAAAGATCTGAAAAACATTAACTAATCCGTTAATCAAATATATTATAAATAAACTGCAAACTTACCTTCCAATATGCAGAACCCAAACAACATTGAATCAGGAGAAAATGACAAGAAATTAGATATCATAATGTATTTATTTATTATTTGTATTTCAGTAGCATCTAGGAGCCCGGGTGATGGGGCCAGGATGCTATTGTGCTAGGGGCTGTGCAAAGACAAAACAAAATGATAGTCTCTGCTCCAAGGAATTTAGAATCTAAATACAAGACAAGAGGCAACAGGTGGATACAAGCATACGGGGAAGCACAAGGATCTGAGACAACGTTAGGCCAATAGTTGGAGCAAACCAGTTGCCTAACTATTGTTAAGTTTTTGTAGGCATCACAGCAAGGAGAGTTTTAAAAAGGGATTTCAAGGAGGATAATGAGGTAGTTTGGCAGTTGTTTAAGAACTTGGTACGTGAGGACTCTCAACCAAGGTCACACAAGGAATCTGTTCTGACTGGGAACCGAATTCATATCTCCTGCCATGCAGTCCTTGTTTCTACTGTGAGACTTTCATTCTCTTCTCTAAGCTGAATGTAATGTCAAAATCAATTCTGAAAAGTAACCTCAATCTTTACTATTATTTCCATTTGATGATCTTGCACACCTTTAAACACATGTATGACTTTGTTCACATGAAGCCCTTTCTGAAATGATTATGCAGGGTAGTGGCTATATCAGTTGCCCTAACATCCCAAAGACTACATCGAAGGAAAATGTGTCTTGCAGAGTCTGGAACTACTGCACATAGTGGATCACTGGGCTTTAAGGGACATTTAGAAACAGCCTTGTAGTTTTCCAGGTTTGCTTGCTTCGCTGTCAGTGTTTTTCTGACTTTTCTTTTAAAAAGTTGAAACATTGGAGGGGGAAAATAAAATTCTGCCTGATTTTATTACATTGGGAATTTTTCAAAATTTCTCTTGAGGAGACTTTGGCTGTTTCATGACAGCTTTTTTATATTCTTCATATTCAAGTACTAGAGACAGCTGGTTGAATATGTTCTGCTTCTTTAAGCACCTCACCAATAACACAAAAAACGTATATAACAGTGTCTTGCAGGAAGTTTAGCTAAAATTTATACAGATACAAACAGCATGTTTTAGGTTTGGCCTGCATACTTTTGTAAATCAGATGAGGTGGGGAGCAGTACTTAATTTTTCTGCTATAATGTGCTTATATATTTTCACGTATTCTTTGAATAATGTTAACTTTTATTGGTTGTACTCCATGGACTAGATTATAATCTATCTGTGTAAGTGACAGCACATAGATGCACTCCCCCAGGAACAGGGCGGGAGCCAGATTGGTGAGTCAGTATCCCTTTATCTGTTCCTGAGTTCTGCAGAGGCTACTGGTTAGTGACTGCTAGACTGGGAAGCTAAGTACTGGCCAGAGGTGCTGAATGGTTCATGTGATGTAGGGATGTCATGTGCAGATCTTTCACTTTGAGACCTGTATGAAGGAGTTAGGAGGATCACCAATGGGGAGAGGGAAAGAATAAGGCACGGGTGGCAGAGAACCTGGATGGGTGGGGCTACCAGGAGGGGTAGGTGGTGTTAGGAATGATGTCTGTTTACATGTAATTAGATAATAGATGGTGCCAGTAGATGGTGCTCAAGAATGTATAGCAGGGTTTCTGAGTTGTATAGGATCAACAAAACTTGATGCTGTAGCAAATAGCTTCCTTTATGCAGCTCTGTACATGGAATCTTAACAGAGGGAAAATGAAAAGAAACAATAGGCTCTGAAACAAGAACTGGGGATAGGATAGATACCAGAACAGAGAGAGAAAAGAGGACAGATTTCAGAGCAGGAGGGGCAGCTGATGGGAGACAAGCATTCTGAAACCTAATAGAGGAATACAAAAAAGTATCTGGTGATATTACAAACTCTGAGCATGTTTATAATTAATAAAGTGAATTTCTTTTCTTAAGTCAACCTGCTTTGATGTTCCGTTTGCTTTAGCAGAGGTACAGAAAGCAAAGTCTGAAGTTAATTATTGCAAGGATGCTCATTTAAATAAGATTTATGATTTTGTGACAGACCAAAATTTCCCCTTGTATTTTAAGTTTACCTTAATAAATCCAGCTATATAGACAGAAACTCTGTATCATAGGTATAACTGACAACATCTGAAAACCTTTGGAAACTGGATATTAGTCTGGGCTCTTGTTCAAATAAAAATAAAAAATAATTGGTACCAGACCAATTGTTTTGACAGCACTTTTTGTCATACTAATCTTGATTCTGTAATCTTGAGCTGGCTAGCATAATGGTTCTCTCTCTCATTTGCTTGCTCGCACTCTCTTGTAGTAAACATGAAGTGCCATCACTTTCCCAATACATTAACAGAAGTTAAACTATATTAGGCATGGTTATAGTCTTGAACATCACTACTTTCAACTCTTTCAATAGCTGCAGCTACAAATAAGAGCTACAATACACTTTCAAGTAATATCACCGTATGCATATTATATGTGTTGTACATAGCTATCTGTAATATAACTACAGGAATGTTATTTTTCACGTACACTGTAACTGTGACATCTCAACAGCCAGAGGGCAGAAAAACATCATTTATTTTGGAAATGAATAAAAGTGATTAACTAGGATCCCAAGCCTGCAAAGATGACATAATTATTAATAGCATAATTTTCAAAACGATTTATTTTGACTCCTGATTTTTCATTGCTTCATTCCTAGTTTTTTCTCAAATATTTTTCTGCCACTTATTTCTCTAAGTCTTGCTTATTTCTGCCTATATCCATTCTTCTTATTACTTTTTGCAAATTCTTCTCTTGTGATTATTGTTTTCAATTTCTTATTTGTCTGTTCCTCTTTTCATCCCATTCTCTTTGTCCATTTTAGTATTTTTACTTTAGCTTTTAAAATTTTATTTCTCAACCTGTTTAGTTTTATTGTTTCATCACGTTGTATCCCTTCATTTCCCTCTGTACTGGTTATGCTTTTTGTATGTGCTCTCTCCCCTCTTCCCTTTCTGCAGTTACGTATGCTCTGGTTCAGCAATACTGTTCCTGATTCCTGAACAGAAGAGAGGAATTTGGTGAGGGAGATTCCAGGGCTGATAGGAAGTGTAGGCTAGATGCCATGGAATGTTAGGAAGCAAATCTGCATAAATGCTGTACCCGTTCCCTTATGAGACAGAGACTGGGGAAAGAGCCCCCAGGTGGGTCTTCCTTTTGAGAAAGCCTTGGAAGGACAGGCTGTGGTAGAATCAAGAAGAGTGCCTGGGAAGGCTAGGTTGTGGTTGTGGCTACTGATGCTGGAGATTTTTTTTCTTTTTGAATTTTTGATAACCCAAAAGGAGTGGAGGTTTCAATTTTGATGGAGGATTAAACCACAGGGAGAAAGAAAGACATATCTGCCTTCCCATGATGGAAAGGTAACCAAGTGCTTCACACGTCTCTTCAAATTTGCACAAGGTATGCAGATGTGGCTTCCAAAATGCCCTAGTTTCATCCTCTCCAGATTTGTCCAAGATTCCCACTCCCTTGCACTTTGCCAAAGATTTTACCTTGATTGACTCCCAGCCTATTGTTGTCTTGCATTGTGGTAATGCCTTGCAATAAGTGCTGAAAATGATGCTGAAATGCCTTGCAATAAGTGCTGAAAATGATACAAGTGCTGCCAAGCCAATAAAGGACCACATGAATCCCCCCGTGAATTCAGTTTTGTATATAATTCACATTTTATATTTTGTCTGAAGAAAACAAAGATCCAGATAAATAATAATATATTGTGTTTAAGATTTTGAAGAAAGATCATGGATTTTACAGGCTTGCCACTGGGAGTTCTCAAAGTTCCATTGTGAAAGGTCAGTGGACTATTGGTATCATTACAGTTAAATTCTGTGCCTACAGGGAGAAAATATTAAATGTGAGTTTGACCTTATACTGTATATGGTCTGACATATAATTATGTGTGATAGTTTGGGTGGTTTTTACTTTGTCTGCTGCCACTGTTAGTTTAAAAAGAAATTTATAGATGCTTGAGTTTCGCATATTTTAAAATGATAAATAACCTTTACAACGCTGTGCCAAGACTAAATGCTTTAATCCCCTTCTAAAATACCGTTCAAACCTTTAGCTTTCATAAGTAAAATGGAGAGTACATAGGAAGAAACCCAATTAAACCATGCAGATTCATTAAAAAATGCCAATGACAGTCTTAGAGATGAAAATAACAAAGGCTGGGAACTTCACGTATTCCTGATATATAAACGTAATACATAAGTCACTGTAGTATATGCTGTTTTAAGGCTTGTGTATTTGGAAAGGTGGGTGATAGGTAGGAGGTGTTACAGTGATTGTTGTATCAAATGAGACATAGATCATAAAATGGCTTTAGTAATATATGGTCCAGTCATGTGTACTCTTACATTTAACTGCAAGTTGTTCTACAGTAGTAATACATTAACAAGGGAGTGTTCTCAGGATGAGGCCTATAACCTGTTATGAATAAGTTAGTTGCTTTAAATGAGAATATCTTGCAGTCTGCATTTAGTCTAATCATGTCTTATACAAAGAAAAGACTATTTTTACTATTACATCTTACTTACTAAATGAAAATGATGCCATATCAGTTCTTCCTTGAATGAAACATACACATCATGTACACTTACTAGGACTGAACATTCTCCATCAAAATATTTTTCAGTGAAAAAATGCAGTTTCTGCAAAATTGAAATTTTCTTCAGGAAAATGTTGATTTTGCTGAAATTTTTCAATTTTCCACCAGGAAAACTGAAATAGAATATTTTATTTGGGGTTGGGTTTACTTTAATGGAAACACTTTGGTGTGCTGAATTGAATCAAAACATTTCATTTCAGGTCACTTTGACATTAATTTGTTTGACTGGGTTGCCACAGTGCCTGATGGGAATTGTAGTCTAGGTGGCTCATCCTCCTTTACGAGGCTGTCTTCCCAGCTGGCCTACATCCTCCATGATGCACTGTGGTCTCCTCCTGATTGAACCAATGTGGCACATAATGGACGTCATATGATTATTGGTCATGTAGTCCATCTGGAGGGACTGCCTGCCCTCTAGAGGAGAACGGAGTCATGACTTAGACCCTGTCTGCACTTACCTCCGAGATTCGGCAGCAGTCAACGGGAGTTACGCAAGCTACGAAAAAAACTTCTGTAACTCCCATTGACTTCTCTGCTTCTCTTCTGCACGCCATCTTCACTGCACTGTGCCGACGGGAACCGCGTTCCCATTGACGCAGTGCTACGCCACTTCTGAAAGTGATCTTAGTACGTCGATCTCTGGATCGACTGAGCGGGTCTTCACTGACCGCTTAGTTGATCTAGAGAAATTGATCTGATGGTGGTAACTTTGCCGCCATTAGTGTAGCCATAGTCTTAGTATTGTAGCACTGGAAGGGACCTCAAGAAGTCTTCTATTCCAGTCCCTTTCACTCAAGGCAGGACTAAGTATTATCTAGACTATCTCTGACAGGTCTAACCTGCTCTTAACAATTTCCAGTGATGGAGATTCCACAAACTCCTTAAGTAATTTATTCCAGTGCTTAACCACACTGACAGTTAGGAAGTTTTTCCAAAAGTCCAACCTAAACTGCCCCTTCTGCAATTTAAGCCCATTGCTTCTTGTCTTACAGGTTAATGAGAACAATTTTTCTCCCTTCTCCTTGTAATAATCTTTTATGTATTTGAAAACTTATCATGTTCCCCCTCAGTTTTATCTTCTCCAGATTAAACAAACCCAATTTCGTCAATCTTCCCTCATAGGTCATGTTTTCTAGACCTTTAATAATTTTTATTGCTCTTCTCTGGACTTTTTCCACATCTTTCCTGAAATGTGGCACCCAGAACTGGACACAATACTCCACTTGAGACCTAATCAGCAGAGCAGAAGAATTACTTCTTGTGTCTTGATTACAACATTTCAACATTTCTGATCTGAATTTTTTTGGAACTTTCAGTTCTGGGGAAAAAAATTGATGTTTGTTCTTTTGTGCTGATTCAAGCTGAAAACAAATGTCAGAATATTAGAATTTTCTCATTTTTTAATCAGCTTTAGTACCTTCTATAACATTGTTGTGTGTTTGCACCGTGTCTCGCACAATGGGATCCTGGTGTATAGTTGGGTTCTTAATTAATTAATAATAACAACATAACATTTATGTGAATGTGCATTAAATTGTCTGGTTTTGTTTGTTTTTTTGTGAATCTTATTCTTATTCTCTTACTGTAATGTTGGTAACCAAACAGACCTTTGGAGGAGAGCTAGTGGTCCAGACTGTAAAAATAAGAACAACTACTTTTCCCAACTTTAACAGAAATTTTGATATAGCTATTTTTATGTTATCAAAATTAAACAAAGTTAAGTTTAAGCTATTTTTCTTGCAGTCCACGTGACCCAAATAGCTTAATATTTTCAAGATTTGTAATGGACTAATCTAAACCCATTTATTGTTCAGAAATATTTTAAACTGACAAATATTTATCACTGAAAAGGATTTGCTGAGCAGGTACTGTTCCCTATCGTACTTTCAGAGCATTTAAAGTGGCACTGAAATCCACTGTCAACAAACCATGTGGATCTCCAAATATCCAGTGGACAATCAGTCACACGCATTTTGGTCTGCATATTCTTCAGCTGATCATATATTAAAATCATGGAAAAAACATTTTAAAATCATGTGACCAGTGGAAGGAATTTTTTTCATTCATGCTAATGGATTTACATGGATAAATGGAGACATTTTTCACCTTTCTCATTATTTTAAGAAAGAGGAAAAAAGACAGGAATTGTTATGCTTAGAAAAGAGATGACTAAGGAGGGGTATGAGAGAGGTCTATAAAATCAAAAGTGGTACAGAGAAAGTGAATAGATAAATGCTATTTACCCCATCCCATAACGCAAGAACAGGGGTCACCAAATGAAATAATAGTCAGCAGGTTTAAAACAAAAGAAAGTACTTTTTCACACAATGCACAGTCAACCTATGGAACTTGTTGCCATAGGATGTGGTAAAGGCCAAAAGTATAGCTAGGTTAAAAAAAAATTAAATAAACTCATGGAGAAGTCCGTCAATGGCTATTAGCCAAGATGGGGAGGGATGCAACTCCATGCTCTGGGTGTCCCTAAACCTTCAACTGCTAGAAGCTGGGACTGGATGATGGGATGGATCACTTGAAATGTCTCTGTTCTGTTCATTCCCTCTGAAGCACCTGGCTTTGGCCACTGTCGGAAGACAGGATACTGGGCTAGATGGACCATTGGTCTGACACAGTATGGCTGTTCTTACGTTCTCATGAGACTTTTCTAAATATGCTACAGCACACTAAAAATGTTCTACAGAGCATAGCACTGCTCAGTTGCCTTGTCCAATGATATTAATGCTCCTTTTGATCTGTATTGATGCAGTATGTAAAACTGAAATGAACCAAAAAAGCAATCAAAAGAAATGCATTAAAAATGTATGTGAAATTTATCCTAGAATAATATATTTTGAAAGTCGGAGTGATTTACAAGAGGTAATGGTGTTTCCTTATGGTGGTTGGCAGCTTGAAAGAAGATTTCAGTGTTGTTAGTGACAGCTGGTGGAGCTGCTTCTTTATTAGTATTAATGATAAAGCAGAAGCCATTAAAAAGTCAATAGGCATTGAACAGTATCATACAAAATGAAGTCGTTTCTTCCATCATTATTCAGATTGGGTGAAATTCACCCTGTGCGATTGCCTTCACCTAAGGGTTTTTAAGACCTCAAAATCTGGATTAAGTGGTACCCCCACCATGTTCTTAGTCTAGGAATAGGCATCTCTTTTCCCCATAGGCAGTTTTGTCAGACTCAAGTGTTCAATAATTATGAGTCAGGCCCCCCAGATCATTTGACTGATTTAAAATCATGAGATTTTAGAAAGTAGTGATTTCGGCATTCTTCAAATTTGCCTTCTGGATTTTGAACCTTAAAGATAGACTTGGGTCACTTTTTTCAAGTTTTTCTCTGCAGCCATGTGTTCTATAAACTCTTTTTTCTTTTAAAGAAAAGATGAGATTCTCAGCTAATCACAAGATTCTGGAAGCTGGGGCTTTAAGAAACCCCCCCCAAATTTCATAAGACTTGAGATAAAATCACAAGTGTTGGCGTAGCATTTTTACTTCATAAGTAGGCCCCATAAAACCAATGTAACTGCTCATAGAGTAAGATCCTATTTAACTTGAGAAAGGATAGCAGAATCTAGCCAGCTTTGCCAAATTTGAAAACAATAGTTTAGCAATCCTGTGCCCGCTATCAAAGGGTTTAGAGATGTTATTGCAATACGTGTTATTTTCCTCATAAATACTTTATAGATCTTAAAGTAAGAATGAAAGTGAATGGGGGAGGGGAGGAAATTCAGTGGTCTGAAATGCATAATTTGCAGATCAATATGTTAGTGAGGCTATCATTTTTGTGTTCTTAATGTATTTATGAAAGCCAGGTATTGAGGTAAGTGCTCCAACTAACAAAGCAAATTACATTAAAAATGCAGTCTTGTTCAGTTTTGAGCTTTTCAATTGGAAATAATTGTTCACCTTCACAAAGGAACAAAAACTGATTTCAGAGACAGGCAATCTGTTGGATTACATCCAGTAATTTATTTTGGAAGCTTTTGAAATGCTATTGGCATTGAAATTACGATGAGCACTATATTCCTTAACTCTAATTACAATAAGCTTGATTGTATAATCCTCCTCCTCCTAGTAACTGCATTTCCAGAAGTAGATATTGGCCTTACCAAAATCCAAGCAACTTTAAATTTTCTGATTACATTATTAAAGCCCTAGTGTAAATTGTAAAGAAAGTAGATTTGCAATGCATCTTTATGGGCATAGTTTGAGTTGTCCAGGGAATGTGAAAATGTGAGATGTAAAATTTTATTAAAAAGTGATTGAAAAAAACATAGTATGACCTATAAACAGCACACTTGCCAGTGACAGCTTTGCTTGCATGGATTTTAAGAGCTTAAAAAACCCATCTTTTTAGAATGTTGACGTGTGTTCACAAAATGTTTATGGTTAAACTGCAGCCAAACCTTTCCCCTCTTCTATTTTCCACTTCCACTTGATTGCTGTCAAAGACTGTAAAATCCACTCAGCCTGAATAAATCATGAGTATTCAGGCTGATCAGGAGGAGTTGAGGAAGCAAAATCTACCACAAACCTTAAGTCAGGGCTAGGACTGTGTGCCCCAACCCTGAAGCTTCTATTCCATGAAGGCATTGTAGTCTAATGGAGAAAGCACTGGATTGGGATTCAGGAGACATGGATTTGATTTCTGGTGCTGCTACTGGTTGCTGGGTGACACTGAGCATTTCACTTAATTTCCCTGTGCCTCCATTTACCCATGTATAAAATGGGGATAATAATACTTAACTCCTTTGAGATGTGTGCATGAAAAGTGCAGAATGGAATAACAGCTGCAGCCAATTTTGTGGGCTATTGGGGCATTGGATCCATATAAATAAGGATCTAAGGCTCTAAGTACTCTGGCTCACACTCAGCTCACCTCCAATATATCTTTCTGCACTGGCCTATGCAGGGTCAGCATGCATATACCTTTTCCCAGCATATAATGGGTGCACAGGCATGCTGGTTTGGCTGCTCATCTAACAGATCCTCATGTAAGGTTTAGGGGATGCAAAAGGCCTTGTGTTTGCCCTAGAACCAGAAGAATTTCACTGCTTCAGATTAGGTACAACATTTTGTGGCTATCCATTGCTACAATTTAAAATAGTCCATACTACAAGCTACTTTTTTATTTGTACAGATACATATAAGGCTGTTTTTGTTGCTAAAGTGTTTAGTAATGTGTGTTCTGTACTGTTCAAACAATTATGTAAATATACACAATATATTATACCATTTTTCAGAAAATGGTATAGTGAGGATATGTCCTTGTAACTCTAGTTCATACTACTACTTTACTATAGAAGGTTATCTTTCTAATGGAATAGATTTGATGGAAGGCTTGCTGACTTCTGAATATGTCATTGTTACATTTCACTGGCTTTCTCAGCTTAACTATATATAGATATAGATAAAAAAAAATGTCACAATGACCAACCAACAGTGGGTCTACCAATATTTCTTGCATTTTGTAGTTGTGATCCATATTGATCTGATCTCTGCATTACTCTGAATGCTCTTTCAACCACCATGCTTTATTTCAGTTTCCCTAATTAACTCTAGTACCCTCTTTTATCTATTTTAGGATGTACCAGACTTCACTCAAATGTTTATTTTGGAACCTCTTGTGCATTTTTTTTTTTTTTTTTTTTTTTTTTTGCTGTTACCTCTGACTACAAATACCTGGACCTTTCATTGCTTTCTAAAATGACTTTGGGGGCAATTCCTATTCTTTCTTATTAGATTCATAATTCTCCCACTCTGACCCAAGACGCTCATTCCTTTTTTCGTCTAAGATATTCTCTCTGGCTTTTAGTATATTAAGGGTTATAACAATGCTTGAACCATTTCCAAACATGGTTATGTTCAAACATGGTGATTGTCATAGCTTCAGGGTAACTGCACCTTTATTCCCCCTTCTCTGGTCTGGTCAAAGTACATCCTCTATGTCTCAGGCCTCTAGCTTTCACGTCTCTGTGCAGGGTCTTTTCCCTCCTGACTAGAGGTTTAGGCTGCTGCTCCCCAAAACACATTATTGCCATCCCAGCAGGTGTGATTCAGAGTTGAGCCTCTGTGCTTTGCGTTCTCATCAAGGGCTTGAGCAGTATGGACCAGTGGTTATGAATAACCAAATAGCTTTTTCAAACCAGAGTATAGTTAATTTAATTATAAAATGTAACAGCAGAAACACTATCCAGGAAATAAGCCTGTTGGCTCCCCTAGGATGCCAGCTGGGCACCTTAGTTAAATCCGCTCCTCTATGAGGGGAATATGACAGTTGTAACTAGAACTGGTTGATAAAAGAAAAAATGGTTTTATAAAAGGTTTCACAACGTCAAAGTCATTTTTGTTCAAAATTAGATTTTTTTTGTTTTGTGAAATATTTTTTGAAAAAAAAATGAAATTTCTTTTTGTTGTTGTTTATTCCCCCCCCCCTTTTTTTAAATTTTTTTTTTGCTTTCAGTAGAATTAATGCTGTCCATGTTTTCAATTTAAGAAACTGAGGAAGTTGTGAAAAGTTACAGATTGTCAAAAGGAAAAATGAAAAGAGAAAGAAAGAAAGAAATTGGAAAGTGAAAGAAACAAACTAACTCTAGACATAATTCATTCTGCTGTACACAGTGGGGAACATGAATGGAAACCCCACTCCCAGAAATCTGAAAACCAAATGTCAAAATATTTAAAAAAATTGAAAATGTTGAAAAACTGGGAGTTTTTTGCAAAAGTTTACAGTTGGGGAGGGCGGAAGAGGGGAGCCAATTATTATCAAAAGAAGTTTTGAATGAAGAAATGCAAGCAGTTCTAGATGTAACATAGCTTCAGTCCACACACAGTTGTAAACCATGGGCCTGATCCTGCAAGTACTCCACTTCCAGACTCCCATTGAAGAAGTTGGGAATTTTGTACCCTGAACAATTGCAAGAAATTATGTTCAGAAACTCTACCAGAATCTGATAGCTGACTGTCTTTAGTTCTGTTTCTGTTAGGATTGGCAGTTTTATATCCTCCACTCTAGGCATTGCATTCAAAAAAGTTGTTTTAAAAAAATTATATTTAATACAGTTCTGTTCCTAGATCAAGACTTCTCACTCTTTCCTTTTCCTCTGTGTTTTCTTCCTCAGCTTCTTTGATAATTTGGATATGTTTCCCCAACTTCCCCTTTGAACTTTCTGTTATGTTTTGAGCATGCATTCTTATTCCGACAGAACTTCAAAAAAGGGTACTTTCCAAAATCCAGGAAGGACACCAACGTATAAACAAGTGTATGTGATCTGGTCTGAGAAGGCAAATTCAGATCATTGTCAAGGGCTGCAAAATATGTAACAAGAGAAAAAAACAAAAAAAATCATCATTACGTCTACCAAACTATCTGACAGAACTTGGCACTGGCAATGGTTAGCCACAAATTTGATTTTTTTTCCAGAAAGGACACACATACATTATTTTAGTGAATTACTTCTCCAAATATATATATATCCAGAAACTTAAGTCAATATTTGCAATATATGGAGTTCCTGAAGTCCTCATACCTGATAATGGGCCTTAATTTACCTCTAAAACATTCCTAGCATTTGTAAAAAACTTTAATTTTAAACATCGTACTAGTGGTCCACATTATCTCCAAAACAAAGGGGAGATAGATAGAGTGAGGAAGACTATAAAAAGACTTCTGCAAAAATCAGTGGGCCCATGAAAAGCACACCTGCCATACTGATTGATACCATTTGCGTCTGGATTATGTTCATCAGAACTTCTGATGGGAAGATTGACTAAGGATGCCTTTACCTGTGGCACCGATACAACTTAACCCTAAGAGGCATAATTTGCAGGAATTTAAAAAATGGGATATCAAAATAAAAATTTGCCAACAACAAAACTTCAATTTTCAGAACAGAAAGAAAGCACTACCTGACCTGAGAGCAGGGATCACAGCTTGGCTCAAAAGATCCCAGACATTTGGAACTATTTAGAACTTGGTAGAAACTCCAAGGTTCTATCTATTGGACACGCCGAAAGGACTTATCCATAGGAATCTGGTTAATCTTCAGTATTTTCCAATGTGATGAACAAAGAGTACCTGCAGATCCCAGATCTTATCAGGAAGTGAGCCCTTTCCACAGGGAACTCCATGCACAAACACAATGGAAATGAGAACACAGTCTGGAAGACTGATCAGACCCCATCAAAGACATGATCTTTAGAATATTGCTCAGAACTATTTAAATCCAATTGAAAAAGGGACATAGTGTAAGTAGTTTTAAGGAATTTGAAGTTTATTTTGAACTGTTGCATGTACGTATCCATTGGTTTATAATTTGTTTTAATCTTTCATTATAAAGAGAGGTTATAGGAGTTCCTGGTCCTCCACAGTTACCAGGGAGGACCAGGATGTGCTGCAGTGGAGATCTTAATTCCCTGGTTAGACGGTTCTCTAGATGCTTTTTAAAGCATGGCTCTGTGTCTGTCTCACACTAGATTTTGTCTTGGTTTCCTGTTGCTGATCTGTCTATCTATACCATCCCTGTGCTATCTAATCACTGACAGTATCTAGTGCTTTCAGGGTACTAGTGCCATAGCATCAAATGTGCTCTCTCCAACTGCTCACAATCTGATATTTCCACAGCCATAACTAGACCTAATTCATGCTCTAGTCAACTCTCATCTTCACCTTCCTTTGTGTTTTGTGGCTCCTTTACATTTTTGTTCATAGAGAAATCAGCAGCAGCTGCTGTAGCAAACTTTCAATACAAGAGCCCTCCTGACACCTGCAATTATTGACCATGGCAGAACAAACAAGTGCCCAGGAAATCTTTAACTTCAATTTTCTTGCCTTGAAGGAAAACCTATTTAAAGAAAACCTCTTGCATGGCTCATCATGATATGTAAACCTGAGGCATGTTACATTGTTATATTTCCCAGGCCAGCTCACAGAAGGGAAAAAAAACCCCAACAATTTACATTAATCCACAAAGTCCATTTCAGACTCTCTAATCTCTTTTGGACCAAAACTACTTCCAAAATCATCTTAACTGAGCTCTGGCTGTATGAGATAAGCAATAGTGCTGAGACAATCCTATTTCTTCCTTTCAACCTAAACATCTATACCTAAGAGCAAGTGCTCTGCCTGGCAAGATGAAATTTAGAATAACTTGAACAGTTTAGTAGAACTGGAGATGGGGGAAGGGCGTGAATGGCAGTACACAGACATTTACTATGGTATATAATACACTCTGGAAGATATATGGCAATAACTGTTTTATTAAAACACAACAACATTTTTTAAGTCAAAACTTAAAAGTAAAAAACCATGAGGTGAAAACTCACTCACACTCTGGGTCTTTTTACCCTCTACCTCTCTTGCCTATTTCTGAGTATTTATATCTTAGACTAACTTAACAGTGTTCTTAAAATTAATGTGAATCTTTTAAAGGGAGTGAAGTCCTTTGGCCACAAACCAGATGCAGCATACAGGAACGGTCAATGCAAGTTTTCTCACTAATACTGCTACTGTCAATGCTGTTGTGCTGGAAGCACTTCTATTAGATTTAATCTCCATGCTTTTGGCCTTTCTGATACTAGATATTGAAGATGGTTCATGAGATGTGGTGATATGGAAACCACCAATTCAGTTCATTGGGGCCACCTACCTGTCTTTTCTCAGCTTTTTCACAGAAGAGTGTTACTATTATAGGCAGCATATGTTAAGTTCTTTATGTTGTTTCAATGAGATTAAAGCAGGAGGAAATTCTTTAATGCATTTAATAATGTACATGCAAATTGGTTGTGTGTGTATTTGGGGATTCAGTCTCTCCTTCTTTAACACACTTCTCATAAACATTAAAATGAGAGATCTCCTTGAGCAAGAAGGAGACAATCTACCCCTATTAGTCACATTTTAACAATAGCATGTTGGTCAGCAACAGAGGTAAGAATAAAGGCTCATATCACCTCCTTCCATGGAGAAACTCATTCAAGGGAGCTCTGAGGAGAAAATTTTTGTGAGGATTTCTCTGTGGAGACCCCATCACATTCTCCCCATGGAAAGGAGGAGGAAGGTTGAGCCAGGCTTTGGCCTCAATGAATGAGGTAGAAGGTCCCTCCCCCAAGCCATCTCCCCAGCATTGTCTCACTCCTTTTCCCTATACTCAGCACTATGGTGAACAATGTATGGCAAGACTTGCTGAATTCATTAGTTAAAATGTATAAACCACTGCTCATTTCTCAAACAGAATCTTCCTGAGGTTTAAAATGTTTGTATAACTCTTTCCCCATTTTTGTGCTGGTTCAAACTATGTTGTTCAAACTATGTTGTCTATGCTGCAATGTAAGCCTGAGCTCCAGCTCCAGCTCAAGCCTAACCCACTTTGTGCCTACACTGCAATTGCACAATCCCCGGGGCTTGGATCCTGGGTCCCAGGATCCTGCAGGGCTGGAGGGGACAAATTTGAGTTAAGTCAGGACCCAGAGTGCAAGCCCTATTGCTTTGCATTGTAGACACAGCCTCATTTGACTCCGGTCCCAGGAGTCAGAAGTATCGCACAATTCCATCTGACAACTACTTTAAGCATTTCTACACGAACAATTTGCAACTCATTGTATTGAAAATGGAAGCCACCCCTACTTTGCAAACAGCAGCATCTTAGGTCAAAGTAAGCAAAATAAGTAGTCATAGGATAAGAGAGAAGGTCCTCTTCTGGATCAAGTAACTGGTTAAAATATAGGAAACAAAGGATAGGAATAAATGGTCAGTTTTCAGAATGGAGAAAGGTAAATAGTTGTGTCCCTCAGGGGTCTGCACTGGGACCAGTACTGTTCAACATAATCATAAATGATCAGGAAAAAGGGGTAAATTGTGAGGTGGCAAAATTTGCAGATGATACAAAGCTACTCAAGTTAGTTAAGTTCAAAGCAGACTGTGAAGAGTTACAAAGGGATCTCACAAAACTGGGTGATTGGGCAACAAAATGACAGATGAAATTCAATGTTGATAAATGCAAAGTAATGCACATTGGAAAACATAATCCCAACTATATATATAAAATTATGGGGTGTAAATTAACTGTTACCACTCAAGAAAGAGATCTTGAAGTCATTGTGGATAGTTCTCTGAAAACATCCACTCAATGTGCAGCAGCAGTCAAAAAAGCTAACAGAATGTTGGGGATCATTAGGAAAGGGATAATGAGACAGAAAATATCATATTGCCCTCAAGTAGATCATTCAATATGCCTTTTCTATCTTTAGATTCTGTGGATCTCTTCTATCGGCAACTATGAGGCTTTATCCTGTTTCTGTTCTGCTTTGTGCAGAAATACAAGAAGATTATATCATTTAAGAGGTGAAGCTAGAAATTATTATTTCTGTCTTTAAAATGAGGTCATTCAGATTATCTAAACACACTTTAGGGAGTCAATTCAGACCTCAGATGGGAGCTAACCTGAGGAGAACTGATCAGCACATTATTGTAATTAGAAAACAGAAAGCAAGATCCTAATGAAAATACTGCCTTTAATCCTACTGGAAATAAATTATCATTTTTCACCCTGACAGGTTGAATTGTCTACAACATGTGTATGTGCCAAATCTAAGTTTGCCTCAGAGCCTGATATATTGAATGGCTCCGATTAATCTAGGATTGTGATCACGTTTTGCATGGATAAAGCTCAGTCTGTTACATGCATTTGTTTAATGAAATGGTGAACAGACAATAGTTTCTGTTCACCTCTTCTACCCTGGTGTGAACCCAACATGACGTCAAAACCAAAATTAGTTTGAGTTCTCAAATGAGTATTTATAGTTTTTATATATATTAAATCCTCTTTAACAATTGGAAAAGTCAGTTCTTTAAGTCACCATATCAGATGCTGGGTAGTTATTCTGTACCAGAGTATAGAACTCTGCACAGAAAGACACTTTATTAGGTAGACTACTATTATATTAATGTGTGTTTCTTTAGTGGAAATAAAAATAATTTACTAATAAGACATGTTCTCCTTTTATTCATTAGGATTTCTAATTCACAATAATGAAGTTTACTATCCAACATAAATGACGTTTGTTAGTCTGTTTTTTACTGCTTAAATAGTGTAATAAATGTCAACAAATGACATTGAAAACATGAAGAAGCTATCTAGAGTGCCCTCATATTACTGCTTCAGCATCTGATGCAACACTTTTCAAAAATTTACTTTGCTGTCGGGGCCTATTTCAGAGACAGTGATTTCAAAAGCAGTGTGCAGTTCGCTACAGTTTACAGTTGTGAACAGAATTCTCACAGCATAATCTGTCAGATGTTAACTGGCAGATAATGTAAAACTTTTTTATTTTTCATGATTATTCCCTTTAACAGCAACACAGGAATGTGGAATATGCACCTCTGCTTCCTTCCCCCTGAATCTTTTAAAGTATGCTTTCTTTTTGGTTAACTAGACCATGGGTTTTTGAGTATTCTCATTCTGTTTTGAATATGGTTTTACATAACAAAAGGGGTGTGAGGAAGGAAAAGAAATTTCTTTTCTAATATGTTCCCCCCCTGAACTCTCTAGATAAGGCCAAACTTGCCTGTACAAACATTTCTTACGAAATGCAAGGCAAGCTGAGTTGCATTGAGAAAAAACCAACTTTTAAATAACTCTGCAGAGAAACGGACAAGAAGACGTGTATGAAAACTGCAGATGCAGGGACTTTGGTATAATATGCTAGGCAGATAGTCTGCTTTTTAAACAGTGAGACTAAACAGTGAGACATAACAGATGCCAGATTTTCTTAATAAAGTGAGTGAGTTTTTGTAATCTTTAGGATGGTGAGTATCCAGGTAGACAGACTGGCCAATGTGAAAGAAAGGATCAACAAGAAGCAAACTTCAACAGTCAGATAAAAGAGAACAGATGAGGTAAGTGATGTTATCATGGACTCAGGATGCAAGATAATAAGGACCCATGTTGTGTATATATATTGGTATTCAAAAAGCAGATTGAACTGTCAAATAGTAAATGAAGTAGTCATGAATATTAATATGTTATTAAAATCTACATGAATTCCCCAAAGACAGCTGAATGAAATGCCTTCACCCTTTTGCTTATTATTATGTGTAGGATGTGTACTAAATTCATTGGAATGAGTATTCCTTTTGTTCTTTGAACTTTGCTAACTCAGAGATACCCATTTATGCATTATGACAAAAAGAAGCAATTTTCTCTTGTCAAGTATGCTAGGCAAAAAGCAAACTCAATAATGTGAAACAAAAATTACATGTAAGGAACATCTACGCCAGTGACTGTACCTACGCTTGTTTGTGCTATAACCCCGCTATTGTCCACACCTAAACCTCTGTAGCATGTGGCTGAAGATGAATAGATGGCAAATAAGCTAGCATGTCTGAGGGGTGTGGGTAAGTGCATGCCTTAGTCTGTGTCATGGCCGTGTACTCATGGCAGTGTGGAGAGGGGTAAGGGTCATGTACCATGTCTTGAGTTTCAGTAGTCTTCTGCTCCCATTTCCACAGTGTACTGAACTCTTTTCTTTCTGAACCCTTACACAATTTATAAAGGTCCCTGTTCCTCCTTTTCACCAGAGTACTGAGCTGCACTGACCACATTAGAATAGCCTTCTGGAAAACTCTTTACATATCAATATAGGTGACCACGGATCCTGTTCCAAGAAGAGCTGCCTGACTTGCCAGCCACACCTGTGTGTTGATCAATGTGTGGTTGGAGTACACTGTCCTTCATGACTCCAGCCCAGTGATGGGAATGCATCAAGCACATAATAGCCATAGTCTTTGTTTACTTTATTCTTAAATTTATTTATATTTATTTGTTTTATATTTTATTAAATGAAAATTTTGTAAGATATATATTAGTTACTACTTGACCATCATTTAAGAGGTTCTCAAATATGAAAGTGATGGATACAGTATAAGACTCTCAATAGAAAACATCTTTCAGTATATTTCTCTTCAAATATAATTTAGGGGTGTTTTTAGCACCAAGGGTAGATAGATAAAAATAAAATCCTACTCTTTATCATATGCAGGGAAAGTCATTTTTTTCTTCTCAGATTTTTATTCCAAATAACATTTCATAGTCAATTTTTTTTATAATTTCTACTGATGCTTTCTTAATTTTTTGATAAAGCAGAGTTTTTTCTCTGCCCATTCATATATTTACTATTTCACAAAAAGGATTCCCATTTAAATGCATGAGTTTTATAACCAAGAAAAAGTGCTTATATGATATTTTACAAGATTACTGTTCAGATATGACTTATTACAACAACCTTTTTTGTTTTGATCAATAGTCGCATGTGTTATGAAATATGACATGATACAAAATTTGCTAGAAGGCTAATTTACACATGCTAATTATGTGTATTTTAATACTTGCTTCTACTTGCCACCTCCAATTTTTTTTTAAAGTTTTCTCATTGTATGAGCAAGATTTTGCTGTCATTGTTACTGTGGTGAAGTATAGCACCATTACGATACTCATTTCCACAGACTATGAAAAGTCTTGTGATGGCTGGAGTTAGAACCTTTTAACAGGGAGAGGAACTCATGTCAGTCTTAGCTCACAGACTTTATACTGCCCTATAAAATAATGTTGCCATATAATGATCCTCCATTGTGTTACAGAACTCTATCAGGACCATGCCAAAACTGGTATTAATAATGACTTCAGTGGAGTTCTCTGATTTGCACAGTGCTTTAATAAGTAGGTCAGAGGCTTTTTAACAGAAAACCAGAGGATTATGACAGTCATACGCTTCAATGAAAAAACTGGGGACAACTTCAGGCACTCATCAAAATTCAGCTTGCTGATAAACTCATTCAAGACATGGTTGGAGTGACACATTATATGGTGGAGGACATCCTTCACTGAAGTTAAGCAGTCAGTTACATAAAGGACCATGATATTACTTATGGCATTGATTTGCAGGCTGTTATGGGCCTTGTGTGCTGCTTATTAAAGCCATTTGCAACTTGTGTAGAGACTAGAAAATGATCCAGTCTTATCCCACAAATCCATTTTTTTTTAATGTCTCAAAAATCTTTGGAGTGAGAGTACAAAGGGAGGCAGTTATGCAGGAGACATCAGTTGGTCTTGCCACAGACATGGGAGGCAAACACAAGGATGATGCACTTGTAAACTGCTTGCTTGCACTGAGCGGAAACATCCTGCTGGTTCTACAGTTTAACCCAGTCACACTGGGCCAAATTTTACTCATAAATACTGTCAAAAATGCTGGTCAGTTCCATTAACATTAGTCAAATTACTTCTTATTTACACTAGTGGTCTGTTTTGTTTGCGTATTGTTGCATGTAGGACATAGCACTCTCTGGAGTGTCCTTTGTTACCTAGGCACAGTGGAATGAATTTGTAAAGCTGGGCCTAATCTGGCTAGGTGCCCCTATAAAATGCAGAATATTCTAATCTGCCACTGACTTAAATGGGAGTTAAGGGCACTTAGAAGAAGGAACTCAGCACCTTGGAGAATCATTCCTGCTTTTTTTACCTTATCTTTGATTCCCTTGTTTGGTGGGTTTAACTTAGAGCTTAATGTTATTTGCTTAAGTTACAGCACTTGATTCTCCACTATTCCCACAGGCACAGTGGCATACCGTGGGTCTCCGTCGCCCGAGGAGTCATACTTACATTGGTGCCTCCCCTTCCCCCCTCGTCGGCGCAGTGCCCTGTGGGAAGCAGTGGTGGTCTGTGGGCCTGTTTCCTGTTCTCGTGGGGGCTGCCCAGTGGTGTGGGGGGGTCGTGATGGGTTCTGGTCCCCGCGGCTCCCTCCTTGTGCCCCGCTCGCCTCTTGGTACGCCAGTGAAAGGGGGTTTCATTGCCCTTCTATATCCCTGACATACCCCCTCTCTTCCCTTATGCCAGGTGAGAAGGTTTCAGTTACAGGAGAATTCTCCAGTAGCAATATTTAGCCACTTTAGGTTTACTTTGATGCACATAAAAGTGAACTTGGTGAACAAGAGGATTTGGCCCATTGTATATAAGGGAGGTGTATCTGATGTAGGTTTATGTTTCTAGTCCTTGTTGCAGTACTGAAATATTATTCTCATCTATAGTTACTAATTTACACGTGTAGTCTATGTTATGATTAGCATATTGTCTAGCTATCATAGGTGTTTCTAAAGCACCTATAAACATAGCAATCTAGGACCATGTATGACAATTAAAGGGCCCAGTCTTGCAGCCCAATTAATCATGGGAGTAAGTATTAGCAGAACTGGGAAAAAGGAAGTACTGAAGCAAAGTAGGAATAAATTACAAATTAACCAAATATATCCATAAAATGTTCACTTCCTGCTGCTGCCTTACTTTGTTGTTCTTATCCATCCTCCTTTACTTATATCGATTTAGCATGTGCCCAGGAAGGACTATGGGATTTTTATGTGACCACACAATTTCCTAATTGATGGGTTAGCACAAATAGCCAGCATCCCTGGAATAACGAGTTCAGTAAACAATGGAACCACATGTATTTATCACTGAAGCAGGTACAGAGGCAGCTCTGCTCTACTGTTTCTGGCCCTGCTGTTACAAATGAGTCCTGCTTTAGCCCAAAAACAGAAAGCACAGATACACTTTCTGAATTTCCTTTCAGGCTTAGTTTCTGAGACCTGGCTTCTTTCCATCTGGGAGGAGGCCTACCTTTTAAGGACTGAATGTGTGTTTGTCAGGTACTCATACCCTCTCTGCACAGTAACTCTGTTACAGTATGGTTGAAGTCACTGTTACTGTACATATGGAAAGACTTTCAGTAGTATTTTTCTTTAAAAATGGCTAACTGAAAGGTACTCTGAAGTAGTGCTCTATGGTCATATCCCAAGGACAGCTTCCCAGCTTGCTGGTTATGCTATACTGCTTTTTTAGACACCTGTTTAAACATTTCTTTATGAACTCATCTTTCATTGTGAAGAATTCTATCTTACATTAAGCTGTTGTCATTTTATGGGAGTTGAAGTACAGTATCTATAATTTTTGTGATGAGTAATAGTAATTCTACATCTCTGAGAATATATCATCAGAGAGAAAAGCATTCTGGAATCAAAATAGCTTTCTCAACCAACATAATGGGGTTTCTTATATTTTTTTATTCATTTTCTAAAATGAATAAAAAAATCTTATTTCTTCTATGTAAAAAGGAGATCTCCTATTTGATATAAGAAAATTATCTCTGATTCACATCTAAGTGTAGATAGCTGGTGTATTATGAATGGACAATATGCACAAATTTACTATTGAGGACACATTAAATATACCTGGAAAATATACCTATGCATCTTTTACAAACACACAAACCACACACATGCAAATTGGTTAGCTCTGTGTGTGACTGGGTACTTAGGGATGGACTTACTGAATATGCCACACAAGGGCATTGTTTTTGGTATAGATATGCTCATTGCTTCTTCCTTTGAAAAGATGGTTCTAGGGGTTGCTAGTTAATATTCTTGCTGTTTGTGGAAAATTATTTCAAAGATGGCAAAGTTTGATTTCCTTATTTAAATGTATGTTATATTAATTTCTAGAAAAGCTAGTTTCAGCCCCCTCAGGTTCTGACATTGGGCAAGGTTGAATATTCTCAGGCCCTGGCTCATTCCTCCCTCTCCTCCTGGCTACAGAACGGAAGTGCTTCCTGTTCCCAGGCAACCTGTGCAAGACTGAAATCAGGAAGACGGGTGGCTTTTGAGAAACTGCTTTGGGGTGCTGGCGAAGGGAGGAGCAACTAGAGGTGGGATAGCTGAGGAATTATCTGCTCACCATTCACGTTTCAGATCAAAGGGCTAAAGAAATCCCTGAGATCTACAATTGGGGTTCTCATCACAGTTGCAAAGCTGGCCATCCTGTAGAGCTACATCTGATATGGTGCCTGCTGACATGAATGCTAGCAGTTTAAGTGTTTCATGGGTCCCAAACACCTACTCACATCCCACTTTCCTATGAGTAAGGCAGACCAAACTGGTGTAATCTCCACTGTAAATTGCTGCAAGAAGGTGCATATTAAAGTAGGGGTAACTTACATCCACCTATTTTCTTCTTTTATTACTACATTTTTCTCATCGCTCTGTGTGTGATTTAAAACACAGTCTGGTTATACTCAATGGGACAAATTAAAATATTGCTTTGAAAGTCTAGATGTCTTTAAGTAAATAAATTTCAGTGAATCTATAAAGAGTATGATTTGCTGTAAGGGTAGAGTTGGGTAAAATTTTTCAACAGAAACATTTTTAGTAAAGAATACAGATTTGGTGACACTAAAACATTTAGTGAATTCATTGTTGTATGCAATGTAGTTGTAGCCCTGTTGGCCCTAGGATATTAGAAAGACAAGATGGGTGAGGTGATATCTTGTTGTCCTATGATTGCAGAGGTGTTAACGGGCCACTCTACCTTGAATGGTCCTTTGCAATGTGCTAACTAGTTATGCTAAACAATCTGTTCCACCTGGCATTTTGCTTTGATGCTGGGAATAACCTTTCCCAGACTTGAAGAAGAGCTCTGTGTGGCTCAAAAGCTTGTTTCCGTGGCCAGCAGAAGTTGGTCCAATAAAAGATATTACCTCATCCACCTTGTCTCTGTTGTGAATTCATGTCAGTTTTGCTGAATTGTTCATTTAACCCTTCTCCCCCCAAAAATAATTCTGATAAAAATCGAAATGCTTTGTTTTGACATTTTTTAAAGGAAACATTGCAATTTTTTAATTTGAAATTAGTTTTTATTTCAAAACTTCCTTTTGTTTTATTTTAAAAGTTCAAAAATGTTTAATGGTCAAAATCAAAAAGAACATACAGTTTGACCAAAAAAAAATGTTTTTTTAACTTTTTGAAATTGCCCTCTGTTTCCATCAACTTATATGAAATAAACAGCTTATTCAAAAATATTTAAACTATTTTTTTTAACTGAACAGAACAAGTGATCTCCAAGCAAAATAAAATCTCTCATATCTCTGGCTCTTCTGCTTCCTTTTTTTTAAAGGGAAGAATGGAAGACTCCAGAGATCTGAACATGCATTTTAAGCTCTCTTGCTCAGTTCACTTGTCAAAAGCATATGCTAAGGTGGCAGTCCTCTCTCCGGTTGGGACCCTTGACTACTTATTCATCTCTCCATTTCCTGCATTAGATTCACACTTTTGCTTTCTGCATTCATTAACAAGTACATCACAGCATTCACCTTATGACTGAGAAGGCTGGCAATTTCTTCCAGGACTACAATACCACTCTTTAGCGAGGATATTGGAGACACAATCTGCAATGTATTCCCTCAGCCTAAGATTGCAAACCATTGCTCTTCCATGATCCTCATAGGTTCTGACAGCAAAAATTGCTTCAGAATCTAGATCTTCCTTGTGGCAGCATGGCAAACAACCAGACATAGAACTCAATCCTACAGCTCTTATTCATATGAGTAGTCCTTACTTTCACAAGATGTCTCATTCACTTCAGTGGCATTGATCGTGTAAGGGTAATAGGATTGGGACTGAGGGCTATAGGGCTAGCTTTTTTTTCTTCTTGGTTCTTTAGATATTCATGTAATACAGAAACTGACACGTTCCTCATTAAAAATCAAAATAAATCCATGAAATGCTGACAAAACAAAATGATTATGGTTATATCCAGTGAACAGAAAGGATATTACATCTTTACATATGCTTTTGAATTTAAAATACTTCATAATTTATGAATGACTATTATAACCTTCACCACATGCAGCACCCTCTGAAATTCACAGAAATCTAAGGAAAGCTATCACACCAAAATAGAACATAATTTTAACCTTTCTCTAACCCTCAATTTATACTTTTGTAGATTTAAAGCTAACCGTTAACTTTCTGATTTAAAATTGTAGGTATGAATTTTAATCCTAAAGCGATCTTTACAATAACTGCTTCAGAACAACAGATTTATAGATATAGTTTTCCAATATGCTAAAACATCAATTAACTCACAACTACTTGGCTCCTTCAGATTTCTTACAGCTGTCCTGGAAATCGTTTACTGCCCTGAGTGTCTACATGCACCATCTATGCATGCTCACAACAGCAGAGTGGGTCAAATTATTCGCTGAACTTTGTTATCCTTTGAAACTAAAGTTAGTCATTTGCTATACAGGTGAGATGTAATAAAGCAAAGGAAGAGCAGTGATTGGCTAGTACATGACTTATTCAGGGCTAGATTGTGAGTTGGACTACTCACCTTAAAGGGGGGAGTAAAATCCTTCTTACACGCTTACTTGGCCTACCCACTTATTCCTCCCCCAGAGCAAGTGGGTATGTAGTGATTAAGAGGAGTCGGGGAGTGAATAAAGCTTGGTTAATCTCCCCCAACATGCCTGCCAGAACAACTGAGCTGGTGCAGAGGGTGTTGTAATACCTGATGGTATCAGCCATCAGTAAATTTCTATCCTTCTTGAGAAAGGGGATAATAACTGAACTAGGCTTCACAGATGTATCTAAGGCACAATGCCTTTGGACTATTCTTGGGGTGGTGCTGTTTAGGAATCAGAAGTGTTTAAAAGTTCTCTAATTTCTCAAAATATATTTTAAATAGCTCCTTTCCTTACATTGTACTGCTTTGACTTTTTGGGTCATATCATTCCATTCTGAAGAGAAAAATTTATGAGGGGAATTTTGAGCAGTTCATCATGCAGCCTCCCTGACTCAACAACCCCTTGAAGGAAGTCCTGCACAGGGATCAAGGCACACAGCATTGCAACCATATGGCTATCTTAAGATCTGTGGGAAAGGGATAATTAATTCTTTCTCCCCCACTGCCTTGGAGGTTAGGAGAGGGAAAGTGCAGGAGGCACTACCTGAGCTAGTGAATGGCTAGGGCTCAGAAGTCATTGAACTCTGCAAACTTGGGGAATGGTATATGAGTATGAGCCCTGTTGCTCTGGCCTGAACCCTCTCTTGCACTTGGCTTAGCAGTTCACACTAGCAGTTGAAATGCCACCACAAAGATAGTGCTGCAGATGCTTGGTGCCTCCCCAGCATGGTGGGGTGGTTTTTTCCCCTCTCCTTTCCACAGCAGCTCTAGGACCTGGTGGGATAGGTCAAGAGGAAAGGTGTCCAGAGCATGTATGCATTCTGTAAGGGGTTGAGTTCCTTAATAAATCAGAGATGGAAGTGGTCTTAGGGGAAAGCATCCCCTAAAGAAGCTGGGAAATGGGGTTTGAGCACCTAATATCAAGTACAGCAAGAAGACAGTCGCCTTTCCCCAGCTCCTTGCTCCTCGTATGGTGGGGTCCCAGGAGTGGACTGGATCCAGTTGTGGAGGGGTGAGGGGCTGATGGCAGCCCTCTAACAGGTGGAAATGATTAAGGAAGGAACCATGGACTGGACTGTACAAGATATTGCTAGATAGTTCCCTGGTGAGTTACTTTAACAAAGTTGTGACCTAGTTAAACCACAGCCCTTGCATGTTGCCTTTCTTCCTGTGTATCCGGGACAACAGTCAAACCATTAGAACACTAGCAGACACTTGCAACAGTAGGAGGTAATTCAGCCTTCCCAGTGATAGCAATTTGCTTTTGGAAGGCTATTTGGAAAAAAAGTATGATAAAAAAACCCAGGGTAATCTCAGTAATATGACCATATATATTAATGCTACTCCAGCAGCTTGCAGGCATTCCCAGTGCAGTGACGGCTGCAGGTGCTGCTACTTTGGCAACAGTGGAGGAGAGGTCTTAGAATTTTCATGATCAGTTATAATTTTGATTTACTGCAGAAATTTTCCTGAGCAAAACAAATAGGAGAAAGGAAATGATGATTTATAGAAGTTTATCTCAGTCAAACCTGAAAGGCGTTTTATGGGACAAAGAAAAGGCATATGCTGGTTTCACTGAAGAACAGTGTGGCTTACTGAATAGAGCACTGGACTGACATTTAGGACACCTGGTTCTGGTCCTGACAGCGGGCTGCTGGGTGATCTCAAAAAAGTCACATAATTTCTTCTTGTCTGTTTCCCCATCTGTAAAATGGATAATGATACTTACTTCCTTTGTAAAGTACCTTTCAATCTACTGGTGAAAATTGCTATGTAAGAGCTAGGTGGTATTATTCTCTTTTCCACTGCCAAATTTCAAAGGGCTGCTGTAAACAATGGAAGTATTAGAGCTTCTCTAAAAAAGTACGCAAGAATCTTTATAAAGGAAAACATTAGGCAGCCTAAATATACCAGCTACCTCTATAATGATGCCATGTGTAATAGGGATGCATGTGACTTTAATCAACTGTTGCATTCTAAATTAATTAAAGTCTGGGCTAATGATGTCACCAATGTCACTAGCTCTACCACGGTATATCAATATTTTCAAAGGTAGCGAAGATACAGATCCATTTTCAACACGATTATATTACTTATTTTACTTTTAAATGAATTAGAGTAAAACAGCAATATATGCATCAGCCTTTCTTGTACCAGCTTCTCACCTCTGATAGGGTAAGAAAGCAAAAAGCTACTATTTTGACATTTATACAAATAATATTCTAAATATTTGAAAATGTACATTGTCATCTTATTTTTGCTGCATGGCTATTCAGTGATTATCATGTATTTTGGGGTTGCTGTTTGTTTTTCTGTTTAAATATATTTATTTATTGTATTTTTAATCAACTCTCAGAGACAGCTAGAATATAAGATAGATGCCTTCTGTTATTTTACAATTCTAAATAAATAAATCTAATCTCTTATTTTGAACGCTCTCTTTTTCCACCTTCTAGAAAAGTAAGGGAATGCATCTAATTGCAGAAGTATGTAACACAGATCTATGATTGATACCTCTGACACCATAGTCTGAAATTCAAATGGAAAAGGGCTTCAGATGTTATTTCTGCTAGCACAGTGAGATAGCCTTTCTAGCTGAATATTGAGGAATTCTAATTTAGGATTAGTTCAGTTCAAAACCAGGCATTGAATATAACAGGAAACCATTATTTTTTCCCTATCCCGGGATACTTTGGGGACTTGATCCATAGTATGGTTAAATGGATAGGGATAAAGCCCGTGCTTGACATCTTCTGATATGTTATTGGAGAGGAAACACAGGTATGCATCACTTCATTTGAACTGCCGGGGCAAGGAAACTGCAATGAGGGTGAACAGGTTACAGAAAAGCTTCTGAACCCTGTGGACAAGACTGAATTGTCTACAATATTTTTAGGAAGAGAAGTACAGCCAAAATGTCTTATGACGGTATGTCTATACTGACGGCGGCAAAGTCGCTGCTGCCAGATCGTTCTTTCTGGATCGATTGAGTGGTCAGTGTAGACCCGCTCAATTGATCAGGAAGTCGACTGAGTAAAACCACCCCCTCAAGTAGCGTAGCGCTGCATCAACGGGAATACAGTTCCCATTGGCACAGTGCAGTGAAGACACCCCGCAGAAGGGGAGCACAGCAGTCGACAAGAGTTATGCAAGCTACTCTGCATAGCTTGCATAACTCCCGTTGACTGCCGCCGAATCACCAGGTCAATGTAGACCAGGGCTTAGATTGCGGGAGGAGTCAGGTTTCTGGAATGTATTATGCTTATGCTAGCTATGGATCTTATTGATAACTGTATCTTTCAACTTGAACTAAATGAATATTTATGTAAATTGCCTTTGTTTCCTTAAAAAAGGAAATTCAAATTCAAATGCTGTAATGCTCATTTTAAAGCTTCCCAGGGTAGATCTCAAAGCTCAAAATTACTAGAGTATTCCAAAATTTCTGTTTGCTAAAAGCAGCTCCACAGTAGTCCTTTATAAAACTTTTGAAGCCTCATTGGTAGTGCAGAGCTATCAAAAATACAACTATATTGTTGTTACAGGTGATCGTGACTGGATTATACCCCTATTTAACTACCTTGATGTTAGAACAACTTGCACTCTCACTGGTTCTATTTTACTGCTTTATGAATGGTACTGAATGCTTATAATTCTTTGGACCTTTATCCATTTTGCTTAATCTATGAAAAGAGAGCTGGAAGTAAAGTCAAGCAATAGTTAACAAACATTGTGCATTCTAATGGATAAGAATTATAAATATTACAGGTAAAAATAGACATGTGGGGGGGGGAGAAATCTTTTAAGTGGAAGACATCTCATTTCACAGTGCGTCGTCTATCAAACTTTGCAGTGCAAGCGCAAATGTTCCCCAAATAATAACTCTGCTCATGTCATTGCACAATATGTCTTCTTCACAAACTAAATTACTTTGATATTTGCCCAACAAGTCTTCCAATTTCTCTTCAAAGACATCTGAATTATTGAAGGCTTATTTTCCCCCACCCATTTTTACTTTGAGAGTGAGAGCAAGCCTTCAGAAATGGTTTGGCAGCATGACCCTGACCATTAACATACAAATAATGTATAGCTGGTCTATATTTCAAGAGGTATGATTGGACCTGTAAAGGTATATGAACAAATCTGTTTGTTATTTAATCCTCATCCACACAAAAATAATCAAACTAGCACCAGCCTGTGAAAGATAAACCAATAAATCTTGGGAAGAACCATGGAAACCTTCAATATTTGCTTTGAGAAAGTAGTGAATAAAGTATATGTATCGGTTAAAAAATATTGATGGATAAACCCATCTTTTCTAAATACTGAGGCAGTGTGGCTGTTAGACTTTATTGATGCTGACATGATGGTCATTTTTATTTTGGCAACAAATCATAGTATGACAGATAAAAGAGTATTAGGTGATAAATCATCAGGGAAGAAGATACATATCACTTTCAGAAAATATCTTCTTTGCAGAATAATATTTACATGCCATTTACATATTAAATCAGGGAAACATATTGTGTAGTATTCTTTGGAAGCTAAACTGGTTTGTCTTACACACACACCTCTGTCTAAACTAACAGGGGAGAGGAGACTGGAGTTTAAACCAAAACATATTTCAGTAACCTGATTTTGGGGAAAGAGGGATGCATTGCATTTCTGCCACTGCTACATACCAAAAATGTATTCTGTGTCCCCATTTCTTAAATAAATTATTCAAAATGCTGAAACTACAAACTTTTAAAGGTACATTTATAAAGAGAAAGTGTGGTCTAGTGAATAAGGCACTATATTAAGTTAGGTGATCTGGATTCTATTCGGAACTTTACTACTGATCTGCTTTGTGATCTTGGGCAAGTCATTTCATCTTGCTTTGCTTATTTTCTTCCTACCCCTATGTCTGTCTTATTTATTTACTTTGTGAGCTCATTAGAGCAGGGACTGTCTCTTACTCTTATTTAGACTGCATAGCACGATGGGGCCTTGATATCTGTTGAGGCCTTTAGGTAAAATGTAATACAAATAAATAAATAACAATAACTGCACAGACTTGCCTTACAGATGTGTCATGAAGTACAATTTACTTTTAAAGAAGTGAAGCCATTTAATTCTACAGGAAACTCCCATGATGGGCAGTAGAGGGGGAGGATGTATGGAGGCCTGTTGGGCAGTGGGATCAGATTTACATGAGCTCCCTATCCCTAATGAAGCTTTATAGAGCCACACTGCAGAGTGGTGAGGAATCGGTCTGCACGCCTTCATGTGCTGACTTGATAACTAAGCCAGAGTGGATGTGAAACCAGGGGTTGGGTATTGGTCCTGCATTCCCCTTTCTCTTACATTACAGGGGGTCTGTGAACACCAATAACAGAGTGCTATATTATATTTGATCAAATGGAGCCAGGATTTTATCTGTACTGTTCAACACATCTAGACAATCCTCCTCATCTACAGTAATGGAATAATAGCTATTTTCCTGTTTATTCAGATCAACAACTCCACTACCTGTAGATCTGTGGTATTTTTTTTTCAACCCGCACTCTGTTTCCATTCTTTTCTTCTCAAAGCAATTCCCAGCCAGTTAGAGGAGGAACACAACCATACACAAATCTACAACAAATATGCATCTGCATAAGACCCAGGCAGGAAGACTGTTTTAGGCTGTGCTGGGGAAAACACATTCAACTGTAGTGACTACTATGTCCTAAAAAGTGTAGTCTGTCCTTTCCTTAATTACATTCTCTGTGAACTAACAGCTGCACAATATTGATGGATTCTAGGCATACCCCGTACTTGCTCATTCGTCATCCCCTTCATTATGGTGACCACCACTGGCAATGCTAGCCATCCTCTACTTGGGCTCAAGAAGCATGAGCAGACCCATTCTGTCTTCCTACATGTGTATGGTGTAAATGTATAGAGGGAGAAGATATGCACTGGAGGGGCTAGGGGTTTTGCTGTGCATTCTCCTCATTCTACGCACCCACTTGTGTACACCCTGCAAATCCTGCTACCCATAGACATCAGGAAGGGGTGAGAATTCCTAGCCAAAGCTTACAGCTCAACTCTGAACACTTTGACGCTGCTTAATACATACATAACAGTGGTTCTCACAATGGTTAACTGCAGTTCCTGTTGACACATCATAATCCCTTTTCCCTTCAGCCTAAAAAGAGAACTAGGTTAAAGTTTCTTTATAGATAAAGACATGTTATCAGTGTCTGTGATGAACAAACTCCACTATGGGTCAGAAGGGGTTAAGGAGAGTTTGTAGGCTCAATCAGCCTCTCCTCCCCTCCCCACACACACCTGCAGTAGTCATCAAGCCTTGAAAGAGGAGCGATTAGGGCTAAACCCAGATCAGCTGGGGGCTGACTGGGACGGAAAGAAGTTTGTTTGCACACAGTGAGAGAAGGCTGCCTGGAGTTAGGGAACTGAGCTGATCTCATCTCATCCCATCCCTTTCCTTCCTCCCTGAAGGAGGCTAGATCTGCAATAGGGAGTTATAAGGCACAGGGGAAGGAAGTTCACCCAGGTTTTTCTGCACTGGCAAAGAAGCTTGCAGGCTCATGGACTGTCCTGAAAGGGGAATGGAGAAAACTGTCCTGCTGCAGAACCAGCTGGGTGGTAGAAAGTGCTAAGAAGCTCTACAATGAGTCTGGGAAAGAGGCTTAGAGAGAGACAGTGATATACTAGTAACCTCGGAAGAGACTGTAGCAAAGGTCCAAGACAGGTTGAAGTAGGAAGTGATCCAAGGAGGCAGCAAGGATCTGCCTAGCCAGGGCTTGTCTGTTTATTAAAGGGTCCCTGGACTGGAACTCGGTGGAGAGGGTGTGCCTTGGTTCCCCAACTGGGAACTGGGTTCCCCACTAAAGAAGGCCGGGGGGAATCCTCTGTACACAAGGGATATGGATTACAGATACTAGGGATAAATCCAGAGTTGGATTGAAGGACCAACAAAAGGCTGATGGACTACTGTTTATTGGATTATTGGGTTACTCCAGATGGGGCATGACTGTGTGACCTGGCTGGAGAGTTGAGTCACAAGGAGCGGATTGCTGGAGCAGCTGTCAGCAAGGTAGACCAAAGGAGGATAGCATGCTATGCCTAGCCACAAGGTTGCACACAGCTTGGTGAGTCACACTCTTATAGTTTCATTATATGGTCTCATCTAAATGATGGTCTGTTCTCAATTAAAGGTATGTCTCTTTAAACTCATGTTTTTCACTTGGTATTCATGATAGTAAGGCACCTCAAAGCTGGTTGTACCCTTGGCTAACCAATTTCAGGGGATGGCTGGGCTGGTATACTGGGAAGCTGAAGAGTCCCCACCCACTCTATGGATGGCTCTCTACCTTTCAATAGCCTTGCCCTAAGCCCAATTCTATCTCGTTCAAGACTGAACCCAAGGGAATTAATGCAGCCACACTTCTTCTGAGCTGCCATATGGGAGATCCTTCTTCACACTGCACTGCTCACCCACTATACATCTGTTTGTAAATTAAGGAGGAATTTGGCCATATGTGAGATCTTGGAAAGACACTACTCTTAGAATCATAGAAAGGTAGGACTGGAAGGGACTTCAGAAGATCATCTAGTCTAGCCCACTTTGTTGAAGTAATACCAAGTAAACCTAAATCATCCCTAACAGATGTTTGTCTAACCTGTTCTTAAAAACCTCCAATGACAGGGATTCCACAACTTCCCTTAAAAGCCTAATCAGGTGAGCACTGGATCACTGATTGTAATATCTAACCTAAATCACCCTTGCTGCAGATTAAGCCCATTATTTCTTTTCCTACCTTCACTGGACATGGAGAACAATTGATGATCATCCTCTTTGTAGCTGTCCTTACCCTGTTTGATGATGGTTATTGGGTCCCACCAGTCATCTTTTCTCATGATTCTATATGCCCAGTTTTTTAACATTTCCTAAAAGGTCAGGCTTTCTAAACCATTTTTTTTTTGGTAGCTGTCATAGAATCATAGAATCATAGAATATTAGAGTTGGAAGGGACCTCAGGAGGTCATCTAGTCCAACCCCCTGCTCAAAGCAGGACTAACCTCTGCTATATCATCCCAACCAGGGCTTTGTCAAGCCGCAGCTTAAAAACCTGGATCCTCTCCAATTTGTCCATATTTTCCTTGAAGTGGGGGCACAGAACTCCACACATTACTCCAGTTGAGGCCTCACCAGTGCCAAATAGAGTGGAACAATTACTTCCCATGTCTAACATATGACACTCCAGTCAATACATGCCAGAATGATAGCCTTTTTTTAGGAACTGCATCACATTGTTGATTCACTTGATTTGTGGTCCACTATAACCCCCAGAGCTCTTCAGCAGAACTTCCATCTAACTTTTTATTCCCCATTTGATTTTTCCTTCCTGGGTATTGTACTTTGCCCTTGTCTTTACTAAGTTTCATTCTATTGAATTTTCATACCTATGCTCTGTTCTGAATCCCAAGGTCCTAACCATAGAGTTTAAAGCCAGAAGGGACCACCACATCATCTAGTGAGTCTGACTTCCTGTATAGCATAGGCCACCAACACGACCCTGGAACACGCATGCTAAACCCACCAATTTAAATGAGACCAAAGTATTACAGCCCACAGGAGACCAGAATATTATGTGCCACGAACAGAGAATAGATGAGACCAAGCTGCCCCAGTGCCTGAGGCCCTCGCAATGGCAGGGAAATGACGAAGTAAGAGACACCCAGATAATCTTGGCAAGTGGGTATGTGTCAGTTTCCTTTGGTAAGGGAAGAGCTGCTGGGCCATTTTTAATGCTCACAGTCACCTCGGTGAGGTACTATTTGAAATATTTGTACTAGCCTTGATGTCTGTAAAGACCCCCACAGTTGCAGAGATATTCAAAAGGGTCCTTACCATGATTACACTTGGACCTAGGATTTGATCTCAGAAAGTGAATGTTTTATTAAACTACTGGCAGGCTATGAAATACAAATAGAAGGGGAAACTATATCAGCTATCAGAGTTCACTGCTCAGAGCATTCAGAATGTGTGATCCTGCTAGGAATTGAGCACCTCACAGGAGGTGCTGAGCAACCCCACTTACTGCTGGCTTCAGGTACCCTTGATACCCACAGTTAAACCTTTAATTAGCAATACTCCGAGAAAAAGACATTTCTGTCCCTTATTATGTAATATCATTTGTTGGTCACTTTTGTTTGTTCATTACAGAAGACCCCACCAATTTGCCTGTTTCCTACCTCTGAAATGTGTTAAGCCTCTAATTTGCAGTCTATATTTTATGTATCATGATCTTGGAGCAGGCTGAGATTATCTGCTCTGTTTTGTGAGAGCAAATGCTTCTATTATAATGTCAGAAATTTGCTGATATTTGTAAAGGTTGAAGGAAGTATTTTGAAACGGTTATGTGGAAAAAAAATCAATCTTTGGGACTACAGCAGTTAGTTCATTAACTAATTAAATAACTATTTTCCTAAACTGAGGAGTAGATGAGACAAGTGCACAAACACATAAGCAGTCATATAACTTTTTGTTTTATCCATATTGAATTGGAAGTGAAATTCAAGTACTAGACCTCTTGGAGTCTGAATGGGATCTTTTGGTTTTGACCTGTAACCCCAAGTCACTGTTGCTGTAAGTTCTACATTTATTTCAACTCCGTGTGGATAGCTTTCCTTAAGGATAAAAGTCAATATTATAAATGGTGGATATTTCTCCTCACCCCCCATCTTTATAGCAGTAGCTCTCAGCCTTTTCAGATTACTTTACCCCTTTCAGGAATCTGATTTGTCTTGCATTCCCCCAATTTTCACCTTACTTAAAAGCTACTGGCTTACAAAATCAGACATAAAAATACAAAAGTGTCACAGCACACTATTACTGAAAAATTGCTTACTTTTCATTTTACCATATAATTATAAAATAAATCAATTGGAATATAGATATTGTGCTTACATTTCAGTGTATAGTATATAGAGCATTATCTGTATGAAATGTTAGTTTGTACTGACTTTGCTAGTGCTTTTTATATAGCCTGTTGTAAAACTAGGCAAATATCTAGATGAGTTGATGTACCCCCTGGAAGACCTCTGTGTACCCCCAAGGATACGTGTGCCCCAGATGAGAACCACTTCTTTATACTCTGGTCTTCCCAACTCAACTGATATTTTAAATTTGTTTTAGGTAATAGATATTTTTAAATAGAAGATATCTTAAATTCATTCAGTATAACCATGTATAGTATGTGAAAAATGCCCAAGGCCAACTTTTTTTTTTTTTTTAATTCTTAAACACTTCTTTTTAAGTGCATGTCACAGAGTGGCTGGTCCCTGTGATTAAATTAGGTTCAGCCACCTGGTGCCAAAACGGTTGCTCCCGGTTAACCAAATTAAGGGGGACGGTGGATGCACCTGGGCTGTAAGGGTAGCGCTTGAAGGGGAACTAAAGAGAGGGAGGATAGCTGCTCAGACAGCAGTAAGAGACAGTATCTCAGAGAGTATGGGCTGTGCCCAGATTAAGGCTGAGTAGAAGATTTGCTTTTTTTTTTTTTTTGTGTCTTTTGGAACTTTGTGGTAATAAAGAAACCAGACCCCAGGAAGGGCTTTTGTTAGATGAAAGACTGTGTTTGAAGTTTGTTTAAGTAGCCCTGAAGATGAGAGAAACTGGGCAGTGCATTGCAGAGGGCCCTCTGGCTATGAACAGATGCACGAGTGGTGGCCATCATGTTACAGTGCAGTTTTTCACTTTCCCTTCTTCTGTTTATAGCTCATTGATTGACGTCTAATAACAATACCATGGCATATCTCCAAGGCATTGGAGATTTCCAACTAATAAAGCATGAGCTTTTGAATATGAGTGCTCCAGTTTATTTTCAGGATAAAAGCTAATTTCATAGAGAGATTGGTTTTTAATCAGATAGGACTATGTAGTCCACAGAGAACTGATTTGGGGGTTGAATTAAAAACAATAGGAAAGCCTTGAACAGTGACTAAACAGTCTAATATCCATCACAGGATTTCTAGTGTTCATTCAAATTTGACTTAGCATCTCTACAAGCAACTGTGAAGCAATATTCTATAATAAATTCAATTATACATAAAATAACTGACCCCTATACTTAAAATTTCTTTATACAGTCCATCTGTGCCCCAATATCATTAATAAAGATTAGCAATACAGATTCATCCTGCTTTTCAGTCCAGTAAGTTAGCAACATGTAAAGTCCGTGATTAAAAAGAGATTCATGTTTTGATATTGCTTCAGATATGTCTTCATGCTTTCTAAATTAGAACTGACACAATCAAATATCTTTTACTTCTTTTGAAAAAAGATTAATTCCATTTTTAGTTATCAGAAATTTTGTTTCTGCCATAGTCATGCTTTCTAATAAACCATGTAACTATTTGCAGAAGAAACAAAGGCTGAGGTTGACAACTATACCTCTGAGGGGAAAAAAGGATTTTGTATGTTTTTGCAAGTTAGGAATATATTTTCACTTAGAAAAATTGTTCCTTGCACAACAGTACAGGGATATTTTCATGACTTTGTTTTTATGTCCCAGTTTCAGGACTACCGCTGGGTAAGCCATGCACAAAGAATAATATATTAAGTGTAAAGAAGTATGGATGCATATATTCTCTCACTTAGTGAAATGAAAATGTTTGGCATCCTCTTGTGAAAAATATTTTAAATGACTTTTTATAAATGAAATTGGAGATTCTTATGACAATGTAAATAAGAGATTTTCAGAACACAGTATATTTCCAGACAAAAACTGTGAAGATGGAGTTAGAGTTAAGTACATGTCAATAATTTAGGATAAAATACATAACAGGGAAGTTGTAATAATCCTAAATGTAAGTGGTATAACCCCACAAAATTCAGCTAAATTTAAATGTTAGGGTACAGAAATGCACAGATAAGGAACCCAAACACCATTAATTCTTCCTTATAGTGATACCATGAGGCAAAAAATCCTGAAAGTCTGTGTCGTTGGAATCATATTGATTTAAATAGGTGCAACTTTAAAAATGTATATTTAGGATTAATGGTAATTTTAGTTATCCTTCATAACTGAAAGTTTATCCTTAAGTAGAGGCTGGTTTATAAAATTTCTGTCAAACAATTTCATGGAGAATTGTCTTTGCAAAATGGTCACCATGGCTTCAATGGAGCAGAGGCCGGAGGCTGCCTTTAGCAAAGATGGTTACTGCCTCCAATCATTCCGAATGAGAATGAAGACAAGCTGTTCTGAGGGAAGATGGTGTTCTCTCTATGCTGTCAGGAGTCAGAAATGAGCACTGTGAGAAACAGGATAATAGAGCTTGTAGCAATGGTGGTTCTGGGCAGATGATGGCATTATTCCCATTGGGAACAATAGGAGATTACAACCATTCATTGAGGTTTTTTTCCTCTGCTTAATGAGACATTTTCATTTTATTAAAAATAATGGAAAAATTGCACTAATCCTCAAGTTATTTTCAAAAACTACACATTGCATCAGATGTACTCAAAAATCACTTATTTGCCAGTTTTTGTGTAGATAGAAAATACTCTCTTTAGAGGTGCCAAATTAATTTAAAAATTGGATTCTTTAACTCAAACTAATGGATTTACTTGTAAATTCTCAAGTCATTCTGTTCTCAGACTAAATACTGTAATTTTGGGGAGGATTTTTATACATAACAAAGAAACTGAATCCCTACTTGAAGTGCAAAATTCAACTCAGTCTGAATTTATAAAGCTGGGACTGGCTCCTCCATAATGAATGCACTGCACAGACCACAGTCACATACTTTACCAGTGGTGGTGATGAAGTCAGATGTTCAGCACATAGAGTGCCATTCAGTTTAGGAGAACAATGGAAAATACAAAATGGTGAAAAACCAAAAAAGATAAGTAGAGTGCTAGGACTGGTTACCTTTTTTGTAAACCTCACGCTTTCTTCAGGGTTTAGTTAGACATGGTCAATCTAAAAGCATTTGTGGAATAGATAGAAGAGGCACTATTCATTCTGACCATGCCTGCCATGCAATATTGTGCTTTGTGCTAAAGAAAAAGAAGCAACCAGTGAGAGTGCTAATTTTGTTTTTTCCTTTGTAAGCAGGCAAAATATGTCAGTATCTTCTTTGTTTTGAATAATTGTGATTATGCTTCACATTACTGTTTGATTTGAACGAGTTATCATAGATTACATTTCTAATCACTGCTGCAGGAGTGAGCAGTTTTTGTCAATATCTTTAGAGTCGTTTTCACTGAAACAACTTTCAAGTGAAAATCTGACACGTGGTATTGCGCAATGAAGCTGGCAACAATAAATTGTCTTGGGGAGTGGACAGATGGGTGCGGCAGGGATCTGACCCCCATTCTAATCTCCAGTAAATCTCCATTTTGCTAAGGCAGAGAAGTAACATTGTGGCTCACAATTCTGTGTCTCCTGAGCAGAAAGCTAGTCATATTTTCCTATTATGCTTTCTTTGTACGTTTTTCAGAGTGTCTGCTCTATGTAAAGGATGTGTCTAAGTCTAGTTCATTCAGCTGAAATCGCACAGGGCATTTCCCTATTAACACTGTTGCATGCACGGAACTTGGTACAGTATTGTCCTTTGTTGCTTTCCTGTCCTGACAGCCTGAACCTGATATGTTCTCGGATTTAAGGAGACAGTCAAGATGTCGTCATCACCGCTGTCTGATATGCCCTCTTCTTCTTGTACAAGACTGACTGAATCTTTCTGGAACCTTCCTCTGCTCTTGCATGAACTGCTATAATAGTTCAACTAGCCCTATTCCTTGAAATGCTGTACCTGTATGTACTGGCCTCTAAAGGTGCTTTGATACCCTGTTGTTCAGACTTTTGATTTCCTTATACACTGAATTATACACTGGATTTTTCCTTCATGGTAAGCACACATGTTCCACCATGTTTTATTAGCATAGCAGTAAAAGTGAATGCAGGTTGAGTGGAACATGTAGAACTCATACCTTGTTCTCCAATAAGACTTTCATCCTTTCTTTTGAAGTGTCTATGGCGTGCCCTGTGTCTAAGCATCTGTCTAATGTGAGACTGTTTTCCTGGAGCAGATGCTCCTGCAGGAGGTGATCCCAATTGCTGCAGACTATTCTGTCCCCATTTAGTGAGTCTGTGTAGTCCCCAAAATTTCATGCAGCAGCCAGTGTGCATCAGGCTGTAACTAAGCGGTCTAGCACCTGCCCTTCAGATTGGTCTCAAAGGAAAAACCTGTTGCTCCACATTTTCCTTCTGCTTTGGAGCACAATAGTTCCCCAGGGCTCCTAGTACTGCTGTGAGGCTTGAGGCAGTGGTGAGCTTCAGAGTGCTGCAGCCCTTTCTGCCTTATTCCCCAGTGAGGTAAAATAAGTTTTACTTTCTTGCTGTTGTCGTTCTCCTGCATGGCCAGGTCTGTGTACAGCTTGTACTCCTTCTACTGGGTTTGGTTTGTGTCTGCAAATTCCAGGGCGCTGTGGGGCTTCAGATAGAGTTCCATGATTCACGCTGCTGGCTGCTGCATTACAGAGAACTAAAAGCTCAGAGGCTGTCACCATTTTTCATGATGATAGACTGAAGCTGAATGCAGGTTAAACTGAACATGTGAAACATAATCCCTGTGCACAGCTCAGTCTGCATGCCTGCGCTGCTTCCAGCCTAACTCCTCAAGTTCCCTGTTTCCACTGGTCTCTCATCAATAAGACTCTCCAGGGAACCTGGGTCCTCTGAGTCCAGTTACACTGATCCTGATACACCCCTCCAGGCCCAGCAGTTGCAACAAAAAATTTGGTGGAAGTTAGGGGGAAAGGAAGATATTTCCTGGTCCCAAATTTATTTGGTTAGCGAATTATAGGATATAGGACTCCCACTCCCCAGGGAGCTCTACTACCTAACCCAGCTGGAGTGATTTCAGCTTTAGTTGCTGGGTAGGCAGGCTTGCACCAGAGTCGATTGAGTAGGCTGCTGCTCTCTGGTATGTATATAATGAAATTAGACACTTGTAACTGACCCATGCCAAATGGCTTGGGCGCTCGGTGCTTCGGCTAAGGGGCTGCTTAATTGCGCTGTAGATGTTCGGGCTGGGACTTTCCATCTCACAGGGTCCTAGAGCCCAGGCTCCAGCCTGAGCCAGAATGTTTACACTGCAATGAAACAGCCCCTTAGCCACAGCCCAGTGAGCCTGAGCCAACTGGCATAGGCCAGCCACATGTTTTTAATTGCAGTGTAGACATAGCTTGAGCTGAAACCACAGGGTACCTGGCTCTGCTGCTGCTCTATGCCATCTCTCTCCTCAGAAGTTCTGCTGGTGACCTGAGCCATCTGTTGCCTTGGGAAAGCTGCTAGTGCAGACTGGCCTCGGTATCTGTCAAACTGGAGCTGTTGGCACAGCTGCTCTGTGCCATCTATTGCCACTAAGCTGACACTACTGCCTTGAACCTGCCACCACTTTGCAATGTCTACTGTTTAGCAGTCTCAACTCTGCTCTTGGGAGAAACAGGTATCTAGGGCCCTTGACAGAGTCCTCATCAGAGCCATTTCCCCCTTCCCCTCTTAGCTTAACTCTCTCTTGCTTCCTTACCCAATTGAACCTGCCAGCAGTCCAGTCAGTGTGACCCGGGGCACATTCAATGTTGATGTTGTGTCCTTGTATTTCCCAACAAGGACAATTGCATTTTATTGCCCCAAACTCAAAACTTAACTGAATTTCAATCAAAATGCTACAAACTGTCACAAATCTGAAATGTAAGTGAGGCCTGGCCTTATCCAACTCCCTTTGCTCTCCAATAGATGCTAGCAGAAAGCTCCCTCAATAGTGGTGCCCCTGCCCATCTACAGTTCTTAAACCACTCTGGGCCACTTTTCTGCCACTTCATCAAAAGATGACAGTATATGTTTCTCTCTGAGACTGTCTATGCTACAAGGTAGGGGTGTGATTTCCCCAGCTTATGTATGTATACTCACAATAGCTCTCACCTAGCTAGAATAAGTATGAGTAGCAGTGTGGCCATGGTAGCATGGAGAGTGGCAGTAGGAGGCATGGTTTAGCCATGTCAAGTACAACCTGCCTGAAATCCATGGGTATGAATATGGCATAGCTAAGCCAAGCCTCTGCTACTGCTACCCATGCTTCCATCGCTATCCTCATATTTTATATTTGCACTAGCTTGATGAAAGCTAGCATGACTGTGTACATGAGCACGGGAATCACACTCTAGCTTCTAATGTAGATATAGCCTTAGGCTGCAGGTCACAGGGATTATGCTATGTGTATCAAAGTTAGTCTGATACATGCCAATACAAATCTGACCAGACTTCATATTTTTATTTGTATACATAAGCAGATCCTAACTTCTGCCTTGAATTAGGCACAAGCTGTCTCCTATGAACGATCATGGTCCCAATTCTGGCTGCAGAGTACTCATAAATTTAGAGCAGAAGAGCATGAAAATGGCTTTAAACTAGCTTTACATCCCAATGATCCAGGGATTCTCTGGGTACTGATTTGGTCTCCGGGCAACTCCCATATATGCCAAAGAGACTCATTATGATAGTTGAAGGATATCTGGGTGTAGGGATGCCTCTAACTCACCATCTTATTTTCTTGCCACATCTCTGCACCACGGAACCAGAGGATCCTTCTCTATAGAAGGTTTTATTTAATAGTCAGTTAAAATGGGTTAAGGGTTGCTTTTGAGTCAGGATTTTATAATGGGGGAGGTCCCGGATGATTGGAAAAAGGCAAATATAGTGCCCATCTTCAAAAAAAGGAAGGAGGAGGATCTGGGGAACCACAGACCAGTCAGTCTCACCTCAGTCCCCAGAACAATCATGGAGCAGTTTCTCAAAGAATCCATTTTGAAGCACTTGGAGGAGAGGAAGATGGTCAAGAACAGTCAGCATGAATTCACCAAAGACAAGTCATGCCTGACCAACTTAATTTCCTTCTATGATGAGATGGCTGGCTCTGTGGATGTGGGGAAAGCGGTGGACATGATATACCTTGGCTTTAGCAAAGCTTTTAATATGGTCTCCCACAGTATTCTTATCAGCAAGTTAAAATAGTATGGGTTGGATGAAGGGACTATAAGGTGGATAGAAAGCTGGTTAGATCATCGGGTTCAATGGATAGTGATCCACAGCTTGATGTCTAGTTGGCAGCTGGTAACAAACAGAGCGCCTTGGGGTCGGTCCTGGGGCCAGTTTTGTTCAACATTTTCATTTATGATCTGGATGATGGGGTGGATTGCACCCTCAGCAAGTTTGCAGATGACACTAAGATGGGGGGAGTGGTAGATATGCTGGAGGATAGGGATACAATACAGAGTGACCTAGAAAAATTGGAGAATTGGGCCAAAATAAATCTGATAAGGTTCAAGAAGCAGTGCAGAATCCCATGCACTGCTACAGACTGGGGACTGACTGGCTAGGCAGCAGTTCTGCAGAAAAGGACCTGGGGGTTACAGTGGACAAGAAGCTGGATATGAGTCAACAGTGTGCCAAAAAGGCTAATAGCATATTGGGCTGCATTAGTAGGAGCATTGCCAGCAGATTGAGAGAAGTGATTATTTCCCTTTCTTTGGCACTGGGGAAGCCACATTTGGAGTATTGTGTCCAGTTTTGGGCCCCCACTACAGGAACGATGTGGACAAATTGGAGACAGTTCAGTAGAGGACAGCAAAAATTAGGGGACTGGGGCACATGATGTATGAGGAGAATTGAGGAAACAAGGCTTATTTAGTCTTCAGAAAAGAAGAGTGAGGAGGGATTTGATAGCAGCCTTCAATTAGCTGAAGGTGGGGTTTGAGGGATGGAACTAGGCTGTTCTCAGTGATGGCAGATGACAACAATGAACAATGATTTCAATTTACAGTGGGGAAGGTCTAGGTTGTGTATTAGGAAAAACTTTTTCACTAGGAGGGTGGTGAAGCACTGGAATGGGTTACGTAGAGAGGTGGTAGAATCTCCCTCCTTAGAGGTTTTTCAGGTGTGGCTTGACAAAGCCCTGGCTGGGAAGATTTAGGTGGGGTTGGTCCTGCTTTGAGTGGAGGGTTGGACTAGATGACCTCCTGAGGTCCCTTCTAACCCTAATCTTGTACCTTTTTTTTTTTTTTTTTTTTTTTTTAAAATACTGATATTTGTCTCTCTCCAGACAATTATAACTGCAAGGAAAAATCTCCTTTAAATCTCCATTAATTTCAATTTCCCTCAGTATTTCTCTTAAGACATCTTATGTTAATACTGCAGTATACAATCTTATCTTGTATTTCTAAATACTATATTTTTGGTGAAAACAGCATGGTGGAGAAGTTCCTCTTGCAGATGCTTGAGAACCACAGTTGTAATTCATTGTTCTTCTCCAACACTAGTGCTTCTAGGAGTGAAATTCATTGTCCTCATCACTGACATGTTAAGATCCAGAGTACTGTCCCTAGCCACACCTATAAAGAGTCTGTATTAGAAATAGAGATGTGTGAATAGTAAATTATTCTATTCCTTTATTCCTGATGACTAGCAAATTATTTTAATAACCGACTATTCTATTCATGTATTATTTAAGAATGATTGGAAGTGAATAGCTGTCAAGAAGGCTCTGCAGCTGCAAAATTACTTTTATACTATATTGTGTTTACTTTTCGATGTAATTAATTTTCTCTCTCTTGCTCTTCACTGAGGTATCTGCCATTCAGCTGCCTCTAAGCTGACCCTTAGGTATACTTAGATAATACTTAGTATTGTCTTGCAAGTGTCTAGGACATATCTTACTTGCAGCACACTTATTCTCTTTTTTCACCTCAAATTAAAAACTGTTCTTCGATTAGCCATATCTGTTCAACATGAATCACAGGTCAGGGTCCTGTGCCCTTAATCTAAAATGAATTTTGCACAATCCCAATAAAATATTACCATCTAAAATCTAATTTGTCTAAAATTTTATATGATTTGGTGTCAAAGTTTTTGGGACTTATTTTGGACAAGACTTTAAATCTCCTATGCAGATCATTTATCCTGTAATGAATATTTTTGTCATCTGCATGATTGCTTACAGTAAAAAACGCTATTCTTTGCATCAATATCTCTGGAAAAAAGTTTAAAATAAATGAATAAAATAAATAAATTAATAGACACTGAACATGGTATTGCTTTCATTTGTTGTGCCTGTGACATGGGATTTTTTTCATAGATTTCTGTGATGTTCACAGAAGTGTCCACATTTTTCATGCTCAGGCTAGAATTTATGCTGCTCTGAACACTTCTCAGACATGACTAACTCTTTTCCAGCGGGTTACTTGGCCACAGGAAGAACCACTGTGAGATTAGGGGTGGGGATAGAGGGCAACGATCAATTCCATTTTAGCCTAGTACAGAGGGAGTGAAATATTACTAGTCTGAGTCGATAGCATTTTACATCCACTTTGCACTACTTCTCATTGGTATAAATGACTAAACAAGAGGGAGCACAAAGGTGAATTAGGCCCAGAGTGTACAACAATGGGGGAAATGTAATGGCTCATGGCATGCAAACAGAAGTTAGATTAAAAATATTGGAAGGCTTGAAGGCTGCAATGCAACACTACTGTATTTCTTAGTATCCAGAATAGCACACATGAACTAAAACAGAGATAAAGCAGCCTGCTTCCTGAAATGGAGGTAGAGCTCACCCCATCTTACTCTAGAACAGTTGTTGGCTGGTAGGTCTAGATTGCATGTTGTGCTATAGAGCCTCTTAGCCAGCAAGCCAGACTTGGAAAATTTAACTTTTCAATACATCATTGAAATGAAGGAGGAAAGATGGGAGATTCTTTGAGTGTTTCTCAGACGTATTCAGGATATTCTATCAATAATAGAATAAAGTCTTCTCTGCATGGTGCTTCAGTCTTCAGGAGAGGGGTGTAAATTTTAGTACAAACTAACTGGTTTGTGTAGACCCTACTTAAAGTTTCATAGTCTGAATAATGTAGCCTCTATCATAATTAGTGGAACTGGAGTTGGAAGGCCCGTGTTCCCTGGAGGGACTGTTATTGATGGGACAAAAGGAAAAGGGCAGGCAAGGGGTTGGGCTGGAAGCAACTCAGCTACATGGACAGAAAAGTCAGCAGTGTTGAACTAAATTCCACTTATTCAAAATAAATTGCATTCAGCATCACTTGTTGCAAATAAAACAGCCCCTTTGAAACAATACTATATTACTGCCCATTAGGGAACTTCTAGTGCACATCAGCAGGGGCTGGTTAGTGTATGATGTGCTAGTGTTTACGGAAATTTTACACCCCTCTGGTGCGGATTAAAGCACCAAACAAACAAGCCTTAAGAGTATAGGAGGAAAAAATACAAAATGGTCGCTACTACCACAGAAATTTAATTTTCTATAGCAATTTATACAGCTGCAGAGTGATCACCTCTTACTATTCTTTATTAATTATAACCATAATTATATTGGTATTGTTACAGATAAAATCAAAAACACAAATGCACATGAAAGGAAACAGCTCGGTTACTGTCTATGTTTTTCTATGATTATACCCCATGCTTGTAAGGTAATGTCTTCAAAGGGTTGAGTATTAATCAGCTCTGGACTCAGAATCTGAGGCAGCAACACCAAAAGTTTATCACCATGCTATTGGGTGGAGTTATTAGAGCCCTGCCACAGATACCAGAGAGGACTAAGATGTGTTGCAGGGGAATCTTAATAAACGGAGGGACAGCCCAGTCAGGGAATACTCCAGTTGTTCCTTAAGGCAGTGCTCTTTTTGTTTGTCATCACACAACAGTAGGGTTTCACTTTGGTCCAAAGCATAGCCTGAGAGTTATAGGTCTCTCGCAATATCTCAGAAATGGAAACCCTTTCCTGAGGCTGCAAGATTGGCTAGTTAAGCCACATTGTTTCTATCTGGCCCCGTTCTACCATTCCTACCCCCTGTGTGCTGGCACAGAGCAAGGCTTCATACCACAAAAAGGTATTCTTCTCTTGAGCAGACTTCTCCAAGTTTTATCACAGTGGAATTGAATTAGTTCCGTTGCCTAGGGAAGATCACACTCATAAGGCAGGAAGCAAATGTTTTTCATGAGAATGTCCACAGATCACTCAAGTTTCATTAGTAGTGGTAACCTGAGGCCAAATTTTCATGGGGCTCCTGTTGTTTACCCACATTATTTTCTGGAAAAAACATTAGAAAGGCATTTCATAGAGTATTTTTCAATATTTCTAGTTTCTCCCTCTGTCCAGGTTAGAAAACATTTAAAAAAAACAAAAAAACCCCAAAAAAAAAACCCCCACACACAGGCATCTCAGATCATTTTAAATAAGGAGTCATTTGTGTTCAGTTCTAGAAATGGGTACAAGTTTGTAGAGGGAGAACTTTTTCTATATCTAACTGGTTCACCCATCGTTGCCATTACCTAAAAGGATAGAGAATAGGTTTTTTATTGTAAAAAGAGAGTGGGCATAGCTTTAAATCTGGAAGCGTAAGGATCATTTGTCAAAATTTCACCTTTTATCAAATATTTTTGTTGTAGGTGAATTCTAAAGTTATGAGATGGTAAAGATTTTTTTTTCTTGGAAAATTCTTTTTGTCCCTTTAATAATACAACAAAGTTTCATCTGATATTATTCTCCATATTTTAAGTCTATTACTTTTAATGGTTGTATGTAAGACCATCAATCATCTACTTTCAACTATCAGTGGCCTCAGTATTGTTATACCATAAGAGGTGAATATTAATTGGCATGTATCTTACTGGCATGATATGTCAAATTTCCAATTTTCTTTGAGGTAATTACAGTATTTTACAAATTTCATTAATGGCCACTACTTGCCATGATCCTTATCCAGAACTTTGAATTAACAAATAATAACAGTACCAGTTTACATTTTAAAGGTTATTGCAATTCTTCATTTATTACAGTGCTTTTCCTTTCTTTTTTAAAGGGATAACCCCACTACCCTTAATTCATCTTCTGGTTACAAACTTCACTAAAGTCAGTAAATATTACCTCTTTAGAATCAATAGCTTTCAAATCATATGGTCTTAATTGTCAGCAAACATGTAAGTGAATTACTAAGGTTGACATCCAATTAACACAGTCTTTTACGGGTTTAATGAGCAGTGATCAATTTAAATCCTTTCTTTGGCACTTTTAAAGTAAGTATAATTGCATCTGGAATGAACTAGAGAGATTGTTGTTTAATTGATTCATAATAGATTCTTTAATTTATTTGGGTTGAGACAGGAGGTGTCTTTGCAGTGAAGGCCATAGGTTACTTAAATACTTTTGTTGGTAGTAATGTGCAATAAAACGTTAATTCCTACACTATGTAGGATAATAACAGGGTAAAATGAGAAATACTGTTTCATTGCTTGTTCTTATTTTTAGACATTCAATTAGTATCCTTATACCACTAAAATTTGTGGCTTTACTTGATTTTCTTTGATATACTTTTCTGCTAGTTGTGAGAAAAACACTGCTTGTTGTTTAGGTAACATTAGAGATTTGATAAAACATTTAATTATAGTTTTAATTAGCAAGCATGGCCTTCACATCACATGTTCATTGCATCTCTCTGCTTTTCAAAATTAGGAATAGTAGCTCTTTGTTGAGAAAAAGTCTTTGGGAAATGATTGATATATTTCTAGTCAGGCTGAGATCACCAGTTGTGTTCTTTATTAAAATAGTAGACCTGATTCTCCTCTCTCTCCAGTTCTACACTGGTATGACTCCAGTCATTTCATTGGAGCTATTCCTTGTTCATATCTGTGCCAGTGAGAGCAGACTCAGGACCATTAAATATAAATAGGCAAAGAAAACTTGAAGAGATGGTGTCTGATTCATATCAGAACGACTCTCCTATTGTAAGCCCTTTTGTGTAGGGACAACCCTTTTTGTTCTGTTTGTACAGGGCTTAGCACAATGAGGTCCTAATCCATGACTAGGGCTCTTTGGCTCTTCTACAATACAAATAATTATTTAATAAAAGTAATCTTTAGAACAGTGCATCTGCTCAGTCATTCTAACTTAATAGTTGTACTAATGAATTTAGTAGGACTTGCTATTTGGCAAAGATTAACTCTGATACTGACCTCACTTACACCTCTATACTGGTAACTCTATTGAGTTCAGAAGAGGTATCTTGATACACATTGATTTGAAATTAGTCAGACCCAAAGGTTTCAATTATAGGTTCTTTAGGTTACACATCTCTCACTAGATATAAACAGATGAATATTTATGGCACAGGTTCTTAAACTTCTTCAAAGTGGGCCACAAGTATTAGAGAGATTCTTATGGATATTATCTTTTCCATATAGAATTATGCAACCAACCTCCCTTTCTTTTTCCTGTTGTATAGTGTGACTATGGCAACTACAGAGTTGATATGTAAGTTACTCATTAATGAGTGGGTGTGAGTTTAGAGAGAGTCTAATTTGGAGTAACATTTACTTAGCATCAGAAGAAATTTATAAATTACACATTTAGACTTCCCCCAGACATGCCTAGATTCACATCTGAAATTGGCCTACTCTGTGTGAGTGATCCTTTTTTTGTGAGTGGTTGTCTGCACACAAACTGGAACCAAAATAACTAAGTTAGTTGTAATTCACACCATTAGTTATTTTGGTACTAGTCCAAGGGACAAGTGGGGACACTCCTATTTCAAATTAAATTTTACTTTTTTCCTGCCATAAATTAAATCAAAATAGAACATTCTTAATCCAAAATAACTAAAGGTGTGAGTTACAATGGATTTAGTTATTTTGGTTCCAGTTTGTGTGTAGATAAACCCTTAGTGACTGGCATTTTATAAAGGTCTTTGTTCTTCTGAGCTTTGTAGAAAAGAACTGTATAAGAAAATATTTCTTCTGCTATAGGAGTATCTTTTGAATGAGGATGTCTCTCTCTCTCTCTCTCTCTCTCTCTGCTCATATATGATGATGGGTTCTAAATTAGCTATTACCACCAAAGAATTATTTTCTTCTCAATGTGCAGCAGCGGTCCACAAAGCCATCAGGAAAGGGATAGACAATAAGTCAGAAAATATCATAATGCCATTTATAAATCCCCAGTGTGCTCAGAGCTTGAATACTGTGTCTAGTGCTGACCATTTAATATCAAAATAAAAATAAAAAAACATAGCAAACTTGAAGAGATTCAGAGAAGGGCAGCAAAGATTATAAGGGCATAGAATGTCACAACTAAACTGTGGAACTCATTGCCATGGGATGCTGTGATGGCCAAAAGTATAACTGGGTTCAAAAAATAAATGGTTAAGCTCATGAAAGATAGGTGCATCAATGGCTATTAGCCAAGTTGGTCAGGGATACAACCGCATGCTCGGAGAGACCATAAACCTTTGACTACCTGAAACAAAAACCAGAAACATAGAGACCAATTCTGATCTGATTTATTCTGTTGTACATCAAGAGCAACTCCTTTGATGTAAATGGACTTACATGAGTTATTTTAGATTTTCTGCCCTGTAACAGATGTGGACTATTGCCTAAAAGGGACTACTCTAACAAAATTGATAACAAATAAACATCAATTTTACCATGTTTGCATTCAGAACAAATTCAACTACAGATACAATGTAAACCACATATCATGCAGAAGATTTTTTTCCCTAGTTGTACAAGTTTTCTGAATTTATCTTTTTTCCAACATTTCTTATTACAAAATTATTATTATTAGCGGAATATATATTGTATCAGGTATAATTCATCTGGGATTTAAACATTGAGAAGAAAAATTGTTTCTAGGGAGTTAACTGCCTTACACCTAAGAAAACTGTTAAACTAGTTTTACTAACATCACATAGGAAAAGAGCTTTATTTTGTCCTCTTGCATATCTGTTTTTCAGTGACACTACACATTGTTACTCCTAGTATTCTGATACGCTGAGTATCAGAAATCCTAAATATCCATCATGCTTGATACCAATAATTTTCTGACACTCCGAAGCAGGAAGCAGTCTAAAACGTGCTGCTCATCTCTGATAACATTTTTATTTTTGTAGGAAAATTTTTAAAATGCAAAACTCAGTGATCATCTATGAAAGTTTGGATCAAAGTTCCAGATCACAGCCCTAGTTTACAGAGGTCCTGAATAACCTACTTATGCATCTGTTTATTTTATAATCAAATTTATTTTAGTTATTTTTTAGGGCACCCATGATCATCGTATCTGAGCAGTAACCAACTGAAATTTTGAGAGTATAGTGACTATTATTTTATTTATTATTTGTATTACCATAGACCTAGAAACCCTAGTCATAGACTGAGACGTCATTTTGCTAGGTGCTGTACAGACATAGAATTGAGATGGTCCTTGTCTGAATATAAATAAAATAGCTACTCGGTATATGAGCCATAACTAGGTATGTCAGAAGCCTGGAGACAGAAGGCATAAACTTGTATGCATAAAGAGGAACCTGAATCTATATTTTTATAACTAAATACATATATTTTTCAGAGGTGCTACGTACCCAGAGCTCCTGTTGATTTCAGTTCAAGTTGCGTGTAGTCTGTAACTCTTAAAAATACTTGAGTGTAAAAGTTTGAAAAATTTGGCCAGAATTTTTATAGTTGTGTTTTAAGAAATTATTAGAGCTAGTCAAAAAGTTCCCAGTGGAACAATTTTTTTGTTGAAAGAATGCAGTCTTACTGAAATCCAAATATTTTATTGGAACAATTTCAACATAATTTTTGATGGGGGGGTAGGGGGGAATCTAAACAAAACATTTAAACTTCCTTGTTTAGTTTTAATAATGTTAATAGTTTTTCAAGCTCTATGTAAGCTTGAAAACTCATCTCTCTCACCAACAGAAGTTGGTCCAGTAAAAGATATTCCCTCATCTACCTTGTCTCACTAATATCCTGGGACCAAGATGGCTATAACAACACTGCATATAGGAAAATCATGGTATCTAGGATTGCCACCTTTCTGAGTTCATTTAACAGGACAGGCATTTAACATCAAAACAATATGATGGCCACTGGCAAGGTACCATCCTAGTGCCTCCTGCTCTTGCTGATGCCTTACTTCCCACTATAACCATGACCCCCAGCGGCTATTTACTTCCCACCGATATCTTCATGACCTATTAAGTGCAATCAGAGGCATGCACAGGAATTAAAAAATGGCTGCTTTTGCAGGGGCACTTTCTGTGCCCCCCATGGCCTGTGGAGCTGGCTCTCCCACCATGGCCAGAGAAGCTGTTATTTCCCACCCTGGCCTGGGGCAAGAGGAGCTCACTCTCTCTACCCTGGCCCCAGAGGAGTTCTGTGCACCACCAATTAGTGGGGCTCATGTCCCTGCTTGCTCCCTCTGGCACAGGCAAGTCCCTGAGTTCCATATGGAATGAGCTAACTCATCGGCAGGCATTAAAAAGCAGTTTTGGAACCAGTTTGTCTTCACCTGCAGGCAGAAGATTAGTATCGTTGATGTACCTTTCTCCAAGTCTATACCCACAAGAAAAGTCTGCAGCATTTTCAGGAAGGCAAACAAACAGTTGCCTAATGAAGTCTGATAAAAATAAAAACTGTGAGCTATACACATGCAGAAAATTGCTAACATTAATATGATTCACCCTGAAAAATATTCTGAATCACTATTGCTAGGAAAGGTTCACACTATAGAAAGGTTTCACCAGGTTATACTTTATTTCTCCTCAGCATCTTTTTATACCAGAGCTGAATCGAGCCCATTATGAACATAATTATTGGAAAATATAAGTTGTGAGCTTGGGTAATCATGGAAAACTAACATTGGGACAATGACTTTCAAAGCTAATTAGCAGTTTGACAAACCTATAAGATCTGGTGGTCTCATTTTCAGATATAACTGAAGTCAGTAAGAGCTGTGGGTGCTTAGCACCAGCAAAAATCAGGCCATCGGAGACCAAATTCAGATCGATTGCAAGGAGATGTAACTTTGACATCAGAGATCATGCTTCTGTTTATACCATGTGTGATGTGACCACATTCTCTGTGGTGGGATTTTCCCCACTTACAGTGAAATTCAATATTTCCCGATTGAAACAGGAGTCTGAGGTAATGGGCTAGGGCTTGGGTTCTATGTAAGTGTTTAAGCACCGGGGAGGATTTTTTCCTCATCTGCATTTACTTTAGTTTAGGGATATGTTTGTGTTTTTGTATCTCTGATATAGTTCTAGAGTCATGGGTTTCGTGTGTACCATGTTGTCCCTGATTAAATTCAATAGTTTTCCTTGGTTTTATATACTCCACTTTATTTAGAAACCATTGATATTGCATACAAATAATTTTCATTTTGATTCTAGGATTTTGCTAATATCCACCTCAATGGAGTATTATGAATTGTAGATAATTAAAGCCTGAAAAACACTGTGAGGTTATTGAAGGTTGGAGGTATGAAGAACAGAACAGATATTCAAATTATTAATGACCATGTCCACCCTTGAATCCTGCTAGGTTTAAACAAATACATGAGAGGGGATCACTCTGGTCTTCTTGGCCCTAAAGAATAATAACCAAAATAGAGTGATGGTGTTAATCATTATAAAAGCCTTCTAGAGAAACCCTGTATGATCGATGAATTCTCCACGTGTGGATTATACCTGGTACAATTTAATGAAATATTGTGAAGACTCTGCATAGAATGTAAATTCATAAATAATGTGCTCTTGTTTCAAGGAAAATGCTTGGAAAGAAGGAATGAACATAGATACCTCAGAAGACTTGTTCTCCCACTCTCTATTACCTCATTAACTCTCTCTCAGGTTATTTTCCATTCTAGTCAATACCACTGATGCTGATAGCAGCAACCAGAATTGGTCACTGATAAAGGGATTCTTTACCTGTAGTAAAAAGTGTCAGGCTATTTCTAGATGGCTGAATATGGAATTGCGTTCACTGTTCTCTATATCATTGTTATTTTAAACAGAATTAGATTTTTGCCTTTCATTAAAGGCATTCCGTACACTGAAGCAATCCTTCTTACTGCATTTCCTTAACAACTTTTTTAGTATGTAGGTCACTTAGACAAAAAATAAAATAAAATAATAAAGAAATTAAAGTAAATGTTTTCCAGAGCAAATTTCTCTGAACCTTCACAACCATGTCTGAGACAATTGATTCAATATATTCTCTTTTTTTCTCTAAAACTCTGAGTTAACTGCAATTTTGTGTTAGGAATTAAATTAAATGTATTAGGAATTAAATAACAGTCTCAGTCATTAAACATTGCATGGATAGGGTTGAATAAGGTGAAATTAGGCTTTTCGGTTTCCTCGTTTACTGTTGGTTTATCCACAGCTTGCTGGATTCATGAAAGTGGTAGAATTTGAATTTTGTGTTGATTTTCTTGATGGTCTCTCCCTTCCTTTTTTCTAACTAAAAGCACAATAGTGATATTTTTAAAGAGTTTGGGGATTTGTTCTTCCTCTTTAGATTTAACTAAACTTCCCCTCTGAAAGATTTTCATAGTTTAAATTTCCTCCAATTGACTTTGGCAAAATGCCCCATCTTCTGCTCTGACACTTGGGTGTCATTTTACAGATTTTGCCAGACTTATCGCTGTGTGTTCTTGCTAAATTTCTGTTTCTTCTTTCCATTTTTCAGTTTTCCTTATGAAATGAGTCATCTTCATTTCCTAAGGAAGAAGCTTAACTCTCCACACCTCAGTGACAGAGGAGAAGACTGCATTATTATTACTAAGGCAAAGCCTGAATTTCTTTCTCATGGTCATAGAGTGCCATCAATTTAGGCTAAAGCCCACATTTAAATTAATGTCACTAATGTAGCTGGAACCTGATCCCTGGGTGGCTTTAAAGTTGAGGATTAAGGTTTTGAACTGACAGAGGAGGGATCTGAGCACAGGGATGATGTACTGATGGCAGCCTGGCCTGTTGAGACAGTGGGCAGCTGCATTATATACAACAAGATGGATTCTCTGAAGTGCTTCCACAGTTCAATCCCAGATACAGTGAGCTACAGTAATCAAATCTGGATATAATGATGTGGATCACTGTGGTCAGATCTTCATTTGGGAGAAAAAGGAGGGCGTTTCTTATCGACCTGCTGGGGGAAGAGGACTTTTATCAAGACTGGATGCTACCCAGATGTGTAGGTTTAGCGAGGAGTTGCACTGAACAATGAGTTTAAGGGGGAAGATCCCCTTTAGTTCTTCAACAAATTCCTTATCCCCCTACCACATCACCCTGTTCTTGGCTGGCTTCTGTTGTAGTCAGCTATTCTTCATCTCAGAGCTGGTCTCTTGTAGGCATTGTGTCATCCTTGTGAAGGAGTTATTTGCATCTCAGGATGAGATATATACACCTTGGTGTCACTGGCATATTGTTAGTAATGGAGCCTGTGGTGTTTCACAGGTTGAGGTTGAAGGAGAATGGAGACAAATGGCTGAGTGCCTAAATGTTAGGTTTTGCAATGCCCAGTCTAAGGCTATGTTTACAAGACCCTGTAGTTTGGACTATGGGGATGTGAAAAGCAGTGCGTGCAAGCATGCTGCACTGTAACTCCCTCATCTGGATGCTGTGGGTGCCAACTAAATCCTCTTTCAACAGAAATAAATTACCATGAAGTAGGTACATTTTAGGGATCCCTGCAGCATCGGCATATGGGAGGTACAGTACAGCATGCTAGAGCATGTAGTCTAAACTGCTGGGCCATATAGACAAGCTCTATGTCCTCTTCTTGGATCTAGCCCTATGTTTTAAAAATGAAGGACGTGGCTGAAAAGCAACTGGAAATAATTGTCTTTATCTAGTAAAGTTTTGAGGCAATTTTCTAGAAAAAATTACTTTTAGTACAAAGATTTTTTTTGTTACAAAAAATATAATTTTGAAACAGACAATTTTATCTTAATGAAGGCAGATTAAGCCAAGCACAGTTTCACAAAAGAATAACAATGCTGTAATCTTGAGCTGTTTGAGGATAATATACACTGAGTTCAATAGACATATTCTGTACAAAAACTGAACAGGATATTAAATTATCAGTATATAGAAAACAGCAATTCACTGCAAGTACAAATGTATGGTACATATAAAGTAGCAAATTACCATTAAAACGTCTCTAGGTTCAAAATCAAGGATTTTGCAAAGGCATTAGTCAATCGAAGTGATACTCTGTCATATTTTAGAATTTTTACAAAAGAAATCTTCAATGATGACACCTCAGGCAAAGTGCAGAACTTTGAGATCTGCCCAAATGGTGTGCCATAATGTATCATACATTTTACCTAGCAGGTTTTATATTTAAATTAGATGCTTTGGATACGTCTACACTGCATTTGAGAGCGAGCCTCCCAGCCTGGCTCCATAGATTTGTGTTTGCAAGGCTCACACGAAAAACAGCTGTGTGGACATTGTTTTGACCAGGTGGCTCGGGCTAGCACTTGGGTTCTGAAGCCCTCGTTGTCCCCAAGCTGCAACATCTACACAGCTGAAGTAGGTAGAATGCTAGCACAAGATCCGTCAGAGACCCAGGCTGGGAGGCTACCTCCCAGATGCAGTGTAGACCTTCCTTTTATGATCTAAATCCTGCAGTCTTTAACCAGGCAATGTCCCAGTTGATTTTAATAGATGTTCCCTGAGTAAGGATCAGAAAAGCTGGCCCAATATTTATACCACTGAAATGTCAAATTACTTCAAGGGGATAGTGCTAATTAGATAAGTTCAAAGGATTGGAAGAAGGGATGGCCTGATTCTTCATCGCTCTGTACTTTGTACAGTTACTTATACCAGTGCAAAGCAAGCAAAAAGTGAGTGTTAAATGCCACACCCACTTGGAACTCATATTGTTTCACTTTTGTGTAAATGAAGGTGAATCAGGCCCAGGGAATTCTCAATCCCAATTTCAGTTTGTTACTCATTCTAAAAGGTGGGCTTCCACAATTTATTCATGTTGAGTAATACCCTGCTTCATGATCTCATCGAAAATCAATAGGATTGCTCAATGAGTGAGATATTACTTAATATCAGTGAGGGAAGCAGAATCTGGTCCTTTGTGATCTTGGATATTATTCAGAGCTATGGGGATGGTCTAGCCAACCTTAGAACTCCAGACTTCTTAGTTTTCAATCACATGAATCAGTCAACTAGAACTAGTGCTTTTGTTACTCTTATTTTAAGCTATATACATAAAGATTATATTCTTTATCTGATCCTTAATGTAAATATACTATTATATCCACAAAGAGAAATGATAAGAGCTAATTAATAGAGCATTAATTTGCAATGAAAGAGGTGCTGAGGTTCAAGCAATTTTTTTACTTTCATAACTGATGCAGCAAGCCCACAAGTGCTGGGGCTATGAACTGCCAAGTTAGGGGCACAAATTAAGCACTGATAAGCAGTGCATGCATGCTGCAGAGGAGAAGGATCATGGAGAGTGCTCCCAATGGGGGAGACGGCAGAGGACAAAGCAAAGGAAGGGATAGCATAAGCTGCTGGTTCAGCAGAGTCCTTCAAGGAAATTTTAGGGTTTTCTTTTTTGGAGTTTTAGGGTAGAACTTTCAAAAGCACTCTGTATTGTGTTAACTCTACTGTCAATGAAATAAATTCAAACGCTGGTCTTCAATGGAGCAAACTTAGGTTAATGATGAGCACTTTTGAAAATCTTGACCTTATTGTGCAGTAATTACTGCAAGAGAAACAACCAAAAAAATTACATAACTAGGAAATATGGAGGACAAAACCCAGTTAGAGATATGAGCCAGCTTCATAACATCTGGATACAGGGTTCTGCTTTCTCTCCACTTCTGTGGTCTCTTTGAGTTCCCTTATTCTTTTGGTGACTTTGATTTGAGGCCTTCACTCTTTTCTTTGTTTCTCTGCACAGTAAACGCATGAAACCTGAGCAGAGTGTTGCTGCAAACCAAGTAGAAGATCAGTACTCTGCCACAGAGAGGTTCAGAAAGGAAAAAGGTCAGAGAACAGAAAACATGAGAGGAGGACAGAAGCCGGGAACAGACAATGGACAGAAAAGAGGGGACAAGGAGAGGAGCTGAGAAGGAAGAAAGGCGGATGGATGAAGAAGGAAAGAAAAGTGAGAAATATCTTGTTTCAAAAGTCTCTCTTCCCTGTTTTGTGGTCTATGTGTCTCCATGTTGCATTGGGAGGCTCAGGTTTGTCCATAAGTATAAGTCAATTTTAAATGGGCCAGATTCCCTGGTTCCATCTAGTGGTATGCGTCATCAGACAGGTAGCTGTTAGCCATTAGTGAATCTGGCATCCACTTTGAAACCATATATATTTTACTGGTTTTTGCATTTTAAATCCTATTTCTGAGATTTCTGGAGATTTTTTTTATTAGAAAATATTTGTTTGCTCTAATTCATCTAATTAAGGTGATTTTTATTGAACTGTAGTTTTAAAACCATCTCCCTGAGTTTTATTTAGACTCACTGAGATCTTCCCTAATTTTTCTCCACTAAGGTACGATGAATGCCTTTTAATTGTGTATATGTAAACTCAGAAAGGTGCCAGCAGTTAGATATGACTCCTTTTTTCTTTTTCGTTTTGACTAGAACTGTCTGTACAGAAGGAGCTCAGAATGCTTTTCAGCTGTTCTGAATACCCAGAACCCAACTTAAACTGAGTGGAAGCAAGTAGATAAAAAGCATAGAAGATAGAAAGCAAATAGAAGCAAGTTTATCTGCATCATAACATGGGGCAAAAAGCTTGCTTTGAAGTTTGTGAATTAGAAAGATCCTTGCAAAGTAAGACCATTTGGGTCTTTTTAAAAATAATACGTTTTCTGAAATACAGAAGGGAAACCTTATTTTAGTTTAATCCCATTTCTCTTGAGCCTAATGATTTTCAGATCTAATAGGGCTGGCATTCAATTACCACCAGCTAATTTTTAAACTTTTTGAACTCAACAGATACCGGTAGTTGATCCTTTGCTTTTCTTTTGTAGCTGTTCAGTGCTTCCCCAAACAAAAAGCTCTGGCTGTCCTAGGGCCTGATCCTGAGTTGCACTGATTGTCTCCTACAGGGTGCTGTTGAGGACCCTTCACACTCATTAAGTTCCATGGCAGGTGGAGACACTTAGCATCATTAATGTAGTGTTCCGCATACAGAAATAAAAACAATATTTTATAAGTCCTTTTAGCCAGATAGTACATTTGTAATTTCTCCTCCTTTTAGTTGTACTCATTTACAATATGTGCTTAGATGAATATAAAATCTTACCATATAAAATTATCTCATTTAGTTTGCACAGAAGTAATAGGAAACTGCACCTCTTCTTTAACAAGTGAACACATAGTTTATTTAGATGGGCCCCGGTTCAGCAAGGTATCTATGTACCTGCTTAATTTAAAGCATGTGAGTGGTTTCACTGAATTCAACAAGACTATTCACATGCTTAATGTTAGACACCTGTGGAAAGAAGATTCTTGTATGCTGTTGTATGAATTTTGCTGGGATAAATGGGCCCAGAGAGTCAAAGGTGTTAACAGCATCTTGTCATTGTACACCATTAATAGTTTCAAACAATGTTCAGAATACCTTGCCTGCTTTAGTATTCTATATATACCAGAAAATATAGGATGAAGGTTGGAAATGTATTCATTGAGATATCCAAAAGGAAGAGTAAATACAAGGCAAAAAGTATTGAATCTGAAATCAGGCAGTTATACAAAATAAACCTAGTTAAATCTATCAAAATCCCTTTTTCAGGGAAAAAGGTAATTGGTTAGCGTTTCTTTTCATATCAAGCAGTCTTTTTTGGTGGAGAAGAAAGGTTTAGTTCTGTTGTTTTGATTTAGAATGGGGAATGACAGTCACTTGCCTGCTTTCAAAAAAATCAGACAGACACAAGGGGGTAAAGAAATAGGATTAAAAAAAAAGTGAGGGAAGTATGGCCTTTGATGATGTTTCAGGATACAGGGTGGCTGGTGAGTCAAAGGCGACTGCTAGCAGGATAGCCCTGGCAGCTGTGTTTCTGTGTTCCAGCTTACCTCCCCATTCAGGGATATCATCTGATTAATCTGGTAAGATCCTGCACCTTTACCGGTCCTCCTTAATGTGAGCAGAGCTGGATAGGCCATCTTGTCTTGTGCTGTTGTCCTGCAGTGCAGTTGATTTCAGGATCAGGTGAAATACTGAAAGAAACAGGTAGGACAGGAGGAAGATAGTGGGGGGGACGGGGACTGAAAGGAACATATGAGAAAGGGGAAGTCAGAGCAGGACCTCACAAGGATCAGGCTGGGATGATAGCTGGTGGTGGTCAGGCATCCCCGCTGGTGTGCTAAGGTCTCCGTGTCACAGTGAAAAATCCCTTAGCAGCTGCTGTAGTAGAGGTACTAGTAGTTTTTCTCTCCCCACACCCCCTCTCTTTTTTTTAAGGGCACCCAAAAGGAGTGGGGGGTGAAATAGTCCATCCACTCATTATTTTTCTCACCAATTAGGCCTAATTTTTTAACCACCAATTTTGGTTCATTGATTTCTGTGTCCACATTTCTGTTGTTTACCATGCATGTTTTTAACACAGTCCTTGAACTAGATCAGTAAATGTTTTTAGACTAATTCAGTTTCTGGCCCAGTTATTACAGTGCCCTTCAGGATCTGGCCCTGTATATGCAGTGTCAATTTCTCAATCAATAACCATATACTACAAGTTATTATAATGTTTGTTTTCTTTACCTCCTCTTATTTCAATTTATATTTTCTGATTAACTCAGGATTACCTATCAAGAGGGTTGGTCTATTAATTATTTTTATGTGATCAAATAAAGTGGCACTACTTATCACCAAAGCTTTCCACTTGACCAAATATATTTTATGCACCTAAACTACCATCTTCATATACAGTTTTAAAATTTAGCACCTTCTTCTCATACCTCAAATTATTTTCTAAGGTTATGTCATTGTATATTCTTCAAAAATATTATGAACCATACATAATGAGGACACTTTTTCTTAAAATGTGTAGTGTGGCTACTCTATTCGTTAGCCCAGTGTTTCCCAACTTGTATGGCGTCATGCCTGAGCAGGTGTGCCACAGAATTTTTTGAAAAACTACTTGAAGAGTTCTGAATTGGCTCATGAGTTCATTTGGAGACTATATGGTGGTGTGCCTCAAAATAATTAAAGGTAACAAGGTGCGCTACAGCAGAGAAAAGTTTGGGAACCACTGTGTTAGCCTATATGTACCTGCGTTATAACATGCTTTTTCTGTTGTATAAAGGCAAAGTTAGTAGACACAAATGTATAAAATAAAAACCCTCTGAAAGGAAATATAGATGCTTTAGGATTGGCATATTATGAACATACATTATCCTTGGTGCTTGTATTAAATGTGATGATATAAACTGACAAAATATAAAATCCAGCTTTGTCTTCATATACTGTAAAAATGGTAAGCACTAGATAGACTAAATTCAAATAATCTTGTTGACTTTCATCTCATTTTGAACATTGGGAAATTTAACAAAAGCTAACAGCCTAGAGATCATAGTATGTTAGGTCCCCCATCATCTTGCAGAGTAAAAAAGCTTTAAATGACCTTCTGAAGAACACATGAGAAAATTGCCTACTGTAGATAACAGAGTAAGTATAACCAAGGACAGAAAGGACATATAATTCTGTATAGTGAACTTTTTACTGGCTAGTGGCAATCTATTACTGACAGTTTGAGGCTGAATGAATATCAGACAGTTTTACAGAAAACTCCATCTTCCACATCTAAGGAAAGCCAGGCACCTTTTGATTAGGGCTGCATCAAGCTGTTCACCAGAGATTCACACTTTTGCAAACAAGACTTTTAGATAAGGAAGAGTGAACTGGCCTTTTGGACAGTTCCACATACAGCTCAATTAATTAATTTCATTTTAAGTGGGCCCAGCCTTCCTGAGGTTCTTTAAAGAAAGAGGGCTCCCAGTCCATGCCCCTATCACCTACTATCATGTTCTTACATCTCAGCTAGCTTGATTAGTGTTCCACCTAATACTGAAAAGTTGAAAATTTTACTCCAGTACTGGTGGGCTGTGGTATTTACTGTGTATCTCGCAGGCTAGGGTGCACATATACTTGTAGTAAGACTTTTTAAATAACATAAAGAATAAACAACAAACCACAGGTGACATGACCATTATGAAACTGTATAAACAGAGGTTTCAGTTCAGTGTGAGCTTCAGCATAGCTGAAAGAAATGGGCCAAAATTGTCAGTGCTTTATGTGGTGTATTTGGATTCCTGTGGGTCATGTCACCTGTGACTTGTTTTTTGTTTTGTTTTTTATAATTTGTTCTTTAAAAATATTACTAGAAGTGTGTGGGTTTTTTGTGCTTACATAGAGACGTGTGTGTGTGTGGCCAACGCAGTCTTGTTCTACTAATTCTTAACAGCACCTTATGTAATATCTCATTACCATGAACAAGGAGGTAAGCCTTTATATACATGGTAACTACTGAAATATACGTAAGTATAGAATACCAAATGTAAATGACTAATATTTATGTAATAGGTGAAATTCATATTAGATAAGCTAGAGAATCTGCTACAGAAAGGAACCAAGTATTATTATACTTACTCACGTCTCTTACAGGACAATATAAAACCTTATGATTCCTTGCAAATACTGGGCTTATTGTAATGGGAATTTAGACCCCATTACTTATGGATAGTGTGCATTATCTCTGGTTCACTATTATTTGATATTCATGCTCCTGGTGGCAGTTCAGTTAAGAAATGGTCTTTCATGTTGGAATACTTTCTCCCACCAGTCTGCTGGTGGAGAAGTAAGCTGCAAGCTCCTATGGCGGGCTGAAAAGTCTGTATGGAAAATTGGAGTGGTGAGGGTATTTCAGAAGTGCACAGTGTCTACAACCCCACATCCATGGGGAGCTTGGCATCCAGCTAGAACAGACCCCACAGTGAATAGCGCTGATAGGGAAAGTGGCATTGCAAGGGCATCCACATTGATTCAGACTATCTAAGAGGCAGCCTTTGCCCAGTGGTGCTTCTAGGAAACCCTTGACTGTGCTTTACAGCTCCTGTCTTTCAGTTTAAACATGACTGCTATCTCCCTCAAGATCAGCTGGCACAGGAACAGGGGTTGTAAATTGCTCATTCCTCATGCCAGCAGGTCTATTTGTGTAGTAATTGTGCAATATTGGATAAAAGAGGTTCTCAAACATTTTCGTTGTGTGGACTCCATGTTAATAGAGAATTCTCATGGACCAGGTTCCCTCACATTTGCAACCATACAACATCCCCATGACACATTCAGCAATTGTTTGCAAGGAAAATTAGAACTAGGAAATATTTAATACAACTATAGCTTTGTTTTAGCAGCAGCTGGAAACAAAAGGAGAACTAGCACTAAGTAACCAGCCTTACAATCATAGAAAATTAGGGTTGGAAGGGACCTCAGGAGGTCATCTAGTACAACCCCATGCTCAAAGCTGGACTAACCCCAAGTAAATCATCCCAACCAGAGATTTGTCAAGCCTAACCTTAAAAACCTCTAAGGAAGGAGATCCCACCACCTCCCTAGGTAACAAATTCCAGTGCTTCAGCACCCTCCTAGTGAAAACGTTTTTCCTAATACCCAAAATAACTTCCCCCATGGCAACTTGAGACCATTGCTCCTAGTTCTGTCATCTACTACCACTGAGAACAGACTAGCTCCATCCTCCCTGAAAGCCCCTTCATGTAGTGTAAGGCTGCTATCAAATTCCCCCTCATTCTTCTCTTCTGCAGACTAAACAAGCCCAGTTTCCCAGCTTCTCCACATAAGTCATGTGCTCCAGCCCCCTAATCATTTTCATTGCCCTCTGTTGGACTCTCTCCAATTTGTCCATATCCTTTCCTTTAGTGGGGGATCAAAAACTGGACACAATATTCCAAATGCAGCCTCACCAATGCCAAATAGAGGGGAATAATCACTTCCCTCAATCTGCTGGCAATGCTCCTACTAATGCAGCCCAATATGCCATTAGCCTTCTTGGCAATGTGAGAGCACATTGTTGATTTATATCCAGCTTCTTGTCCACTGTAACCCCCAGGTCCTTTTCTGCAGAACTGCTGCCTAGCCAATTGGTCCCCAATCTGTAACTGGGCATGGGATTCTTCCATCCTAAGTGCAGGACTCTGTCATTGTCCTTCTTGAACCTCATCAGATTTCTTTTGGCCCAATCCTCCAATTTGTCTAGGTCATTCTGTATGCTATCCCTACCCTCTAGCATATCTACCACTCCCCTCATCTTAGTGTCATCAGCAGACTTGCTGGGTGTGCAATCCACTCCATCCTCCAGACCATTAATGAAGATGTTGAACAAAACGAGCCCCAGGACTGACCCCTGGGGCACTCCACTTGTTATCGGCTGCCAGCTAGACATCAAGCCGTTGATCACCACCATTGAGCCGGATGATCTAACCAGCTTTCTACCCATTTATAGTCCATTCATCCAACCCATACTTCTTTAACTTGCTGATAAGAATATTGTGGGAGACTGTATCAAAAGTTTTGCTAAAGTCAAGGTATATCACATCCACCATTTTCCCCATATCCACAGAGCCAGTCATCTCATCATAGAAGACAATCAGGTTGCTTAGGCATGACTTGCCCTTGGTGAATCCATGCTGAGTGTTTCTGATCACTTTCCTCTCTTCCAAGTGCCTCAAAATGGACTCCTTAAGGACCTGCTCCATTACTTTTCCCGAGGTGAGGCTGACTGGTCTGTAATTCCCCAGTTTCTCCTCCTTCCATTTTTTGAAGATGCACTAAGTGACGAGCCTTCTATCCACATAAGTGCTTTGTGAATCACCAGTGGTCCATGGACTACAGTTTAAATGCTCAGATCTAGGATATTGCATTCTGTTTCTTAAATTCACTTGCATCCTGAAAATTATTTTTAAAATGTATTTGCATCTGAGGTGAAGACTAGGACTTACACAAGACACAATGGGTTCCCAGCCCATCAACTTTGAGAAGCTGATGTCATCCTAATTTTACTCTTTGTAATGAATATTGACATGAATTTATAACCCAGCTGCTGCTATCCAAGTATGTCATGTATTTCTTTTTTCTTTATAATTATCATTTTTTTAATCCTCCATGTAATTGTAGAAAGGAGTTCACATTTGAAAATGCACAATCTACGTTTTCTTCCAAACTTCAAAGAAGTGCAGAATTAGCACTAACCATTTACTAGCTACTGTATTTAGTCTTCAGGATAAAAGCTTTTACTTTCAATAGTGTTTGAACTGTGATTATATATGTGAATAAACTACTCGTTGTTAACGAATCATATCTCAAGTTCTCATTTTGCTCCAGCACTGCAAAGAAACTAGATTAACTTTTTTTTTTTTTTTTTTTTTTTTTTTTTTTTTTTTTTTTTTTGCTATAAACATACTTCTTAGAATAAGCAATAGGAATATGAAACTTTAAGGGTTTTGATTTGAGTCATACCTCTCACCATTCTAACTAAGTGTGACACAATACGGAGAACATATTCAAAAAGTGTGATCCCACCTGTTTAATGCACACAAATGAATCCTTATTTCATCAAATATACTACTACAGATTCAATGGATTAATGAAATATTGTTTTAAACTAGAATGTTTCTCAGTTTTTACTTTTCTTTCCTTTTATATATTTTTCCTGCACATTTTTCTCCTCCCTACACATTTGCTGCTGTGACAATCAGGGTCTGGACACCACTGGGGGAGAATAGGGAGCCTGAACCCCAAATGATAAGCAATTGAATCAGCTGATTATATGCTATATTACTGTATTATAAAAGTGTATCAAGTAAGATCTTTTATGAAAGCCAGTGACACAGTAGTGATTAATATCATTGGTAAATCTATGCCTTAACACTGTATGTGGAATTATAGATATTCCCTGATATTATGCTTTAAAGTCTGTGACCAAACCCAGGGAGAAACAGGATTTCCCCCAGACAGGAGGGAGGATAGGTAGATATCGATCTCCAATATAAATTAAGCATTATGGAATCAAAACAATGGAAACCCCATTTGCACATGATTCTTCAGGGGGATGTTAAATCACAGGAGACTGCAAAAATTAACATGGCCTCAGCTGCCTGGTAGACCGAGTAAGCTAAGCCCCCCAGAGGGCTTCCTGCCTTAGAAAACAAAGATAAAACTTTGAGGATATAAGCAGAAGGAAAAAGTCATAATGAGGGAGAGATGATTGCAGACACCTTATTAATAACAATACAAGTACCACCATGTTCAAAGCCTTTATTAAAAAAATCCTTTAGAATTTAAGAGAATTTTAATATTTCTATACATATTCTGAATCGCTCTCAATAATTTGAAAGAGAATCATAACCCAACTATAGAATTCTGTAGGATGGTTCAAAAATCCTGTAGGAAGATATTTGTTTTGTATAGGCTTTTAAAAGAATGCTATAGATTTTATATTTATTAATTCTATAGCATTTTTTCACAAGGGAGTTTAAAGACCTACTAGAGTTTCCCATCCCGCCTCTAATCTTGTTCAATATGTTAAAATCACGCCGACCCCTGACTACATTGTATAAGGCTATGTCTTCACTGATGGCAGCAAATTCGCTGCCATCAGATCGATTTTTTTTCTCTGGATCGACTGAGTGGTCAGTGAAGACCTGCTCAGTCGATCCAGAAATCGATGTATTAAGACCACTTTCTCAAGTGGCATAGTGCTGCGTCAACGGGAACATGGTTCCCGTCGGTGCAGTGCAGTGAAGACAGCGCCCAGAGCAGAAGCAGAGAAGTCGACGGGAGTTATGCAAGTTTTTTGCGTAGCTTGTGTAACTCCGATCGACTGCCGCCGCATCTTGGAGGTAAGTGTAGACAAGCCCTTAGTAAAATACAAATTATGTAAAAGAAAATCTTGGTGGCTTGACGTAATACTCCGATGTGGTACAGCATCCAGATAGCTAGTGCCCATAGATATCAATGACAGTATTCAGTGAAAGCTGGATCAGTCCCTTGGTAAACATGCAGTCCCCTTGGGGTCTCCAACAACTTAATCTCTCTTCTGGTAGGACCAATGGCAAAATGGTACTAAATTTCACTCAATGTGTTCTAAGAGACTTAAGGGACAAATATAGATACACCAATACTAGGGCAAGTTTGTTTCCCAGGGCAAGAGCTTTGCCAGCACCTCTGGGATGTGGCCTCTAAACCCTGTAAGGCACTAAGCACTTGAAAAAGAAGCATTTGTGTAGAGGGTGTTCAGGCTAGACATCAATGAGTGAGGGTAAGCATATATGAAAAAAGGATCAGGGTCAATGCAAGGGCTAGTGGATAGGATAACAGGCAAAAACTGTGGATACATTGCAGTTTAAAGTTCTGAATACAGGAGAAGGGAAAGAATTGGTAATGGGTAAGGCCTGGAGGAATGAGGAAGCATGTAGAATTTATTTTAATTTATTAAAATTATATAATGTAAGTTAGAAGTGGAAAGCCACATAAAGTTTAAGGACTGGTTAGGATTATAATAGGAGGAAATAGATTAAAAATGGAAAAAAGTTACATGCTTTTTCTCAATCTTCTGTCTGCTTATCTAGTTAACTCCTTAGGGGAGATGCCTGTTTTACTAGATGTATAGACATTTCTTGCTTACTCATGTATATTATGTAAATATTCAGAAAAACAATAGAAGGCCAAAAGCTACATTATATATTGTATCTACATGTTTCATTCAGGGTTGTATCTTTATATACTCAATTGGAGAAAAAATTCACAAAGAGAAAGCATGCAGTACAGAAAACAAACTGGCAATCTAATAGTCACATCAAATGTGTTATTCACTGAAAAGAGGAAAAGCTCAAAGTGAAGTTCTGAGTCTGTGGCTGATGGTGCCTCCTGAGAACCCTTGTCCCTCCCTGCTTCCCCCCCCCCCCCCCTTGTTGATCTGCTCCTCAGTGTCTTCACTAATTCTTTGATTCAGGAAGACAGACGTTCCTCCGGGGTTAAAATGACACATGATTGACTAGCATATCCCACACGATACCCAGCATGGTACAATACAGCACAAGATAGTCCAATAGACCATAAATGCTGTTTTATAATAGCTTTTCTCCTCCTTAGAAGAACTATAGTATAATCAATGAAAGAAGTGATATTGGAATCCTGATACTTAATATTACACTGGGTTCTTGCAGTTTTCAAGCTCAAATTCATAATGTTAACATTTCCTGAGATATTCTCTTTGCAGTTTTTCTTAGTGAGGCAAGCAGAAGTTCATTTAACAAAACCAGAAAATACAATGATTCTATAAAGATCTACACTCCAGTTTGCCAAAACCCAATATCCTCCATCTTTGGAGCACCAACTATTCAGAAATTAGACTCCTTTGCCTTTATTTCATAGTCCTGCAGTGTGTGATTAGCTGCGAAAAGCAGCCCATTATATATGTCTTCCATTCTAGCAACATTCTGTACAACTTCCCACATCTAACCAGGAGGAGATTCCATTATGGGCTCCATCTCTCCTGGATGGTGAGAATAAATGTGATGTATTGTTTACCTCAGAATATGAGATTTTATTTTCAGGAGCTTGAAATGAACAAACCAGATTCCTCCTGAAAATGTCAGACGTCATTTCTGCACTATCACTCCTAGCAAAGCTTTGGACTTGTACATTTGTAAATGAATAACCCTTCTCACTACTGAGAAAATAAATTTTGTCTTTAGCCATGAGAAGAGCACTACTATTTAATTTCAGTAATTTATGATTTAATGGTGTATGGAACACTAACAGAATAGGCATAGTCAAAAAGGTATTTAATTTTTGATTACTTTGAGTCCTTTTTATAAACATTATAGACAGATAACTGGTTTTCTTTTAATTATATAAATATGTTTGCTGGAGCCTTTGTTACATTTCTCCAATCATTTTTCTGGTTTTTCTTTCAGTATCCTATAAAATGTCCTTAGGACTCATAGCCTGGCATTAAAGCAGTTAATCATGAAAGATGGTCAGGGATATTTGATTGCATCCTTGCAGCTAGAACCAAATGATAATTAAATCTCTAGGTCTTTAGATATTAGGGCTCAAACTGAGCTAGTCTGTCATCCTGGCACCTCTCTTAGGATGTCTACTTATGCTCCAGAGTAGTTGGGCCATGAAAGCGTGAGAAAGCCACCAGGATAGAGTCAAAGGCACCCACCTGGGATGTGGGAGAGCCAAGATCCATTGTCCCTGCTTCAATAATTCTTTAATTATTTATCCACAGTGGAGCAGTTTCAACAGGAGACATTACCACCTCAGAGTATCCCATAATCAAGTGGTTAGAGCACTCTCTTTAGTGGTGTGGGAAATCCTTGTTTAATAAGAAGGGGAATTGAGCCTTGGGTTTCCCACAACCCAGATGAGTGCCTAGCTGCTGGATTAATAGTTCTAAAGTTGCTGCCACCACCACCACCATGTCATATACCAGCCAGATTCTGAATGGGACCTGATCTGGTAGGCAGTCTCTGAGCACACAATGTGGATTGGGCCCTGGAGGGCATTGTAGGTGCTCTTTCACCTCTCTTCCCCCACTTGTGGATAGCTCTTTGGCTTTGAGAGATAGTAAGTATCCAGATACCTAGAATGAGGCAAAAGGGCACAGGGCCGAGAGGAAAAAACTTAGATGTATGGGGAACTTCTACTGTGAAAATGTAGGTGCCGAGTGAGTTTAGGCACCTACAGAGTTCAATGGCAGCGAAGCAGGGCTTTTGTGGATTGAAATGGATTTTAAAACTGGGATTTAGGCTCCTAAGTCTAGATTTTGGCACCCAATACTTATATAAAAGATTTTTAAGATGCTCTAGTCCATATAAGGAGAAGAGCACCAGAGACAGCATTTAGCCACCCAGCTGAAAAGAAGGCAGAAAGAAAGAGAGAGAGCGCGGGGGGCGGGGGGACATCATGGATTTTATCTGTTTTAATTAAAATAACAAAAGTGGTGACAATATTATGATGTTTAGGCATGAACAAAAATATAATTAGTTTTAGGTTAAAGGATTTTGATAAGTAGTAAATAATAATAGTTTAGAGCAAGTTTTAGCTAGAAATCTAAATTGGTGGCCACGATGATGTAGAGCGAAACAAAATAGAGGTGTTAAGAAACTGACCAGCAGAAAAAAGGTAGATTGGGGTGAAATAAAGGTCACTCCTAATACCTTAAGGGGGAGGGTCAGTTGGGTAGGAGGGAGGATCTCATAAAGGTTCAGTTTGAATAAACAAGTAAAATCTAATTAGCATATCAGACAACTGGTCGAAAATGATATTACCCCCTAGGAGGGGAAGATGCTGATGATTGACATTAAGAAAGCAACCAATCAGGAAGGGTCGGAAATCACATATAAGGCAGAGAGCCTTAATGAGTACAAGCCATTGGATGGTCGGGAGACGGCAACAACGGCAGAAGGCAGCAGTAGCAGTGACCGCAGCAGCAGAAAAAGATAGAATAGAAGGACCTAAGATTAGACAGAGGGATTTGATCAAGGAAGGAAGTATAACTTTTCTTAAGATAAGGAATGTATACAGATGATTGTAAATAAAGCTGTATGCTTGAGTTTGAATGACCTCCTGCCCCACCCATTCTGTGATTACCTGATCAACACTCATAGAATGCTAATTTGTAGTACTATTATTGAATGTGTTATATTACTTTATGCATATGTATAAGAGAATTGTTTGTTATGTTGTAATAGGTTTGGTAGTCTAATACAGTATTGTATTAAGGCTTTTATACATATGTATGAAGGATTCTCTCTCGCTCTCTTTGTCTCTCTCTCTGTTATATGTTGCAACATTGTATGTTTCTCATTCTGCACAATTAAGTAGTTATAGCATTGTAATATTTGTTGAGAGAAGATTATATTTTCTTATGAGTATTGTATTGCAGTTTGATGGTTTATATTATAGTATTCTGTATTGTCTTAAGCCATTTATTTCATATGTTACATAGTTGATTTTTGATTTAAAATTGTATTAGAATTAGTATTTAACAGAGACATTTTGTTTTAGAAGAAATTGCTGTTCAAGTGTAAATCCTTTGAGCGGAGGGCTGTATCCATGTCCTCCCAAGGGTAAACTGAGGCAGTCAGGTCTAGGGAGTTTTCCAGGGGTCTAAAAGTAAATCTATGGTAAACCTTGTAAAGCCCTTAGGGCGGACCACCTCCTGTTACCTGTTTATAGATTTAAGGCTTGTGATTGGTCCATTAGTATACTTAAGCCATTATAGGGTCCCTTGAGTCCAAATTTTGGGGTAACAATAACTTTGAATCTGGGCCTGAGTCTCCAGCTCTTATGGATGTGAAGAAAGCCTTGAAAATGTGAATGGAGTGAATGACTGGGATTTAGGATACATGGATTTTATTCCTGGATCTGCCACTGATCTGGTCTTTGACCTCGCACAAGTCACTTCTCCTCTGTGTGCCTCTGTTTCCCCTTTCATCTTGCTTCTCTTGTCTATTTAGACTGTTAGTGCTTTAGGCAGGGGACATCTTTTACTATCTATGCATAGTATTTAGCACAATGGGCCCTGACTGGGTCTGTAGACTATAGATATTAATGTAATACAAATAATAAGTAATCATCATGATATTATGAAGACAGGTCTGAGTGACTAATCATTATGGTGCCATGGATGGATGGGCTTCAGAAAGCCATACTGACTTACTTTGCAGAAGCAGCTACCTTCCTCTCCAACTGACCTGATATGGCAGTGAAGTTGGGAGAGATTTCCTAAATTGCTTGGCTGCTTAAACTGCAGTCATAGGAGCATGGAATATTCCGCTGCCTGTCTTGGGCAAGGAAGCGGCCTCATAGGCTATGAGCTGCAGACATCTGCTTCCCCTCCTCTGAGATCCTATGTACAGTATGCACGCACGCACGCACACAGATGCTCCTCTTGAGAGCCACTGTGAGATAGTGTGCTGTTGCAGGTGTGGTGTGAATGTGGCTAAAGATAAAAGATGGAGTGTGAATCGCGGGTCGGATACAAGGTGATTCTTTTGGATTTGGATCGGATGCGGATCCACATTTTTGTATCTGCTCAAGACTCTATTTATTTTCTCTAGATTGCTATCTGGTATCTATTGGTAGAATAAAATGTAATGACAATTATGGTTAATTATTGGTTTCTAAGAATTACATCAAGTTAATTTGCAGGAACAATTTCACAAGATTGGAACTGCCTTTGGCTCAAAGCAATGTAATACTTACACAAAGAAATTACTTACAGAGAATTGGCAATAACTCAGCAAGCTTCTTCAGTTCTTATACAGAGCCTTAGAATAACTGTGAGAGGCTGAAAATATGGATGAATGGTTTAAAACAAAACAAAAAACACTTCTGGTGAACATTTTTATTTACGAGCATCTGAAAAATATTAAATATAGTTTTGCAAAGTCATTTTAAAGTAGTGTGTCAAAGTCCTCTCTGATGTAACTCTATGGAAGTCACTCGAATTACAGGAAGGATGATTTTAGTTTGGTATTTCCAAATTGAAAGAAACCAGGAATGTGATAGTTTTCTGTTAGATGCAATAGAAATTTGGTCTATATTACGTTTTTGTTAGTCAATTACATTTTGAAACATTTTGAGACCATTTGAGCTGCAGCAGATTTCATTGCAAGTGTTTGCAGAATACTGCATCCTAAACTATAGTCCACTGAAACTTAGTAAATGTAAGAAACTGTCAGAAGAGATATATCTATTAAATTTGCTCCATCAAATCCAGTACTTCAAATTCTCAAGATTAGCAATCCTCATTTACAAACTGCTGAAAGATGACAATGTTTTTCAGTTTTCATTTCCAGTTTGTGACAGCATCAATGGATTTGTCACTCAGCACTTGGTTCTTCCTGCACCATCTTGACAGAATTGGGAGGCAATTATGCTGTTTCACTGTTAACATTAAAACAAAACAAAAAAACCCCAACAACTTCACTATAGTGAACTTCTTCACTATATTCCATAGGTGAGTGAATGTGTTGGGAATAAAATCCAAGGTCATTTAAGCGTCTTGTGTTTGAAAAATAATAATTAAAAAAAATCTCAGTCAGAACATCATAGGCCAACTGCAGGGTTCAAATATGCACTACAAAGTTGTGATAGTGAGGTTGAATATGCCAACAGACTTCTAGAGGGCAAGAAGAATAGCGAATCACACTTGACTAATGATTCCTTTTTGGAATTATTTTAATAAAGGTGATTTCCAAATAAAATCTAATTTACAATCATATATAATCATTTTTATAGTCTTAATGTTCTTAAAAGAACCTGCAATTAATGCAATTACTTAGAATTATTTACATAAAAAACCACTAATATTCAACTTTAATATCTTTCCTCTCTCCATGTGTAGCCCCTTCTTTTCTAATAAATGTGGGGTGAAAATCTGACCCTCTTCTCTGCCCTCCAGTCCCCAGATGTGAAGGAAAAGACCTAGGGTGACAACGACGCTATTAAAGCCCTATTCTGGCTGAGGAGAACTTCTTTGGTGCACACATTGGCCATAGGCTGGCTGTAAGGACACCCTCACAAGCCCGGTCATAGGAAGTGTAGCTGGGAATGTGAGAGCTGAGCTGGGAGGCATAGCTGGGATAAGCCAGAGCTGCAGCAGTGGTGTTGCAGACATTTTGGGCAACATGACTGCCATAGCAGCTCCAGATTATGTATGGGTCTTCTTCAGACTTCAGAGCAGCCCAGGACTGTGTATGTGCAAAGTGACTTAACATCTGAATCTCACCCATTTGTTTAAGTGATGGAAAATGAATTTAGATATATTAGCTTCACCCATCTTATTGCCACATCAAAACTTATTCATATCACCAGAACTGCAGCTTATAGCCGTCTGCTTTCCAAGTGGCAACACATATTCAACTAAATGGAAAAAATGATTAAACTAAGGTTAAAGAAAAATAGTAAAATAAAATAAAGTCAATTGAAGTCAATGGCACTATGTCAGTTTTTACCAGCTGAGGATGTGGCCCATTGTGTTAGGTATTATGCAGTAAAATTTGTCCAATGATAAATCAATAATAAAGATACAGAGCAGTTTACATTCTCTGACACTGGGATTTCATGTTTGCTCTTTTTGCAAACGGTATCCATTTTCAAAAGAAGATGATTGCCAGCAGAGGTCTCAGAAATTTACATTTGAAATTACGTGACTTTCAGAAATATTTCACATAAGTTTTTAAATAATGAGAAGTACTTCTCATTAGGTGAACCTAAAACCTGGACACACTGATTTTATATATCTGTGTGTGTGTGTATGTGTGTGTGTGTGTGTGTGTGTCTCTCTCTCTCTCTCTCTCTCTCTCTCTCTCTCTCTCTCTCTCTCTATATATATATATATACACACACAGATATATAATATAATATTTGCAATAGACTAATGAGTGGATGAGGAGATGATCAGGTCAGCTAGGAAGTTGGAAAATGCAGGTAAAATAATCAGATGCACTGACAAAGGGAAACATGCTAGTGAAATGTATTTTTAAAAGCTGAAAAGGAAAAATGAACATGATAGTCAATGGAATTAAATATTTCAGAGAATATTTTCAGGGATTTTGTATAGAATTGTGAAATCAACAGACAACGCAGTCTTGGGGCTTTGATATTGATTGATTATTGGTCTAATTCTTCAGGGATACAATTTTCTCATTAGAAGTTAGAGGGAGTTTAATAAGAATAAACCTGCATATTGACCCGACAGGTTAATGAGTCGGTTGGAAATTAAGGGTTTATTAAAACAACAAGAATATAAAAACTAGATTGGGGGGGGGGTACGGCTATTACTTTTAGAGCAAGTTTTAAACGAAAGCTAAAAGGGAGAGAGGAGAGAAAGGGTTAATGTCTTACCAGCATCAGAAAGAGCTGCAACATGACACCCAGAAGCTTGCTGAACAGCAGAAACACAGAAAGACGGCTTGTACGATTCGATACGCGCTCGGAGTCAGTCGGGAGAGGGAGAGATAGGGACAGGCCAGATGATCAGTCTGGTGGACGGCGAGCTCTCTCAACCGGAGCCTGGGGCGTGCCCTGGTTTTATACTAGGGGCTTCAGGTAGCCAAGGTTGCTCCGGATTGGAGGGGAGATATTTGAACCAGGACAAACCTTTGGCTGGGTGATGAGGCAGCTGCTCTCGGTCACCTGGTCAGTTTCAGGAGGGGTGAGGAAATGGCCTAATAAGGTCAGTTTCAGGAGGGGCGAGGAAATGGCCTAATAAGGCCAGGTCGAGGTTTTGCTGATGCACCAGGTGGTTAGGTGGGGGCGAGAGGTGGACATATCAGGTACTGTGTTGCAACACATATGAAGAAAGATCTGAAAGCAGTAGAGATAAGAGAACTCAAAGTTTGGGATAAAGGACTTCTTCCATGTACCTTTTTTTCAAAATGAACAGAACTAGAGGCTCCAGTTGTACTATTTGGGCCTGATTCACCGCTGTGTTACACATGTAGGTACAACAGTGTACAATTGGAGTAAGTGAAATATCAGGTTCTTTGTGTTTATCTGCTTTTATTTTGTGTCTTAATGAGATTGTAGACTCTTTGGGGGCAGTATTCATATCCTTTTATTTGTTAGTAAAATGTTGGTTCTAAAATACTAAATAAAACTAATGCACTAGATCTGGAGAGGCACTAAGAATGTGAAATTCCCATTAAAATCAACAGACATTTTAGATGCTCAATACTTACTAGGATTTGGCCTAATAAATGGAAAGAGCAAAATTTGCTGTAGACCATCTTATCAGAATAAAACAAAGTTTGTGAGATTGACAAACAACAAAGTTCATTTTCCCCAGTTTCTGAGGGATTGCTACTTTTAGTTGCTTATTTTGAACTGTGAATCTTGTTTGAATAAACAGTCTGAGAAAATGAGGGCCTGTGTGAATGCAAATGAAGGCATTTATGAAAGCACTTTACTTTGTATTGGCTCTCTAAAATAAATAACCTGTCCCCTTTCCCCAAAAGAGTTCTGTTTCAAAAAAGACATTTCTGTTGGTTGTGGGAAATTGTTAGAATTGGGCTTGGTTGTAAATGCCTTTGTTAGAAAACAAACAAAACTTACAGTCATTGGCACATGATAAGGAGAGTTATAGTACCAAACAGAAGCTACTGTATTATATACCAGAAAGAGAAAAAAAAATGAGCTTCTCCAAATTTGTTCATTATTGCTAAATTCTTTTTCCACAGTAGCTGTTTCTTGTCTTGTGTAGTTAATTAGCATAAATATATTATTTTAGGTTAGTGCTACATTTTAGCAACAAATTCTGGTTCTGTACATCAGCTGATAGTGCATATGCTTTTTCATTGGTAAGTGTATTTATAATTCATGAAAGCTGCTGCCTTTGACAGATGTGGAGACTGAAGTATGCTTTTTGGGTGAGCACTAAAGTAACGTAAGAGCACATATGTTGTTTTTCAACAGAACTTGTGCTGCTGAGTCACTTACGCATTTTTGATAGCCTCATCCTTTATCTATGGGACTGTTACAACAGGAGATAATGACAGTTCAAACTTCTCCACATAAGCCTACTAATGTGCTTCAACCCTGTTCTGGATGAACCACTACAATTCTGTGTGCATTTTAGCAAGCAATACTTTTTAAACTGTGTGGTTTAAAGAAATAATTTTGCTTTATAACATTAGTTTCCTCAACCACAGGGCAGGTTTGAAAACACTTTATGGAAATGCCGTTACGTATTATTGGCATAGCCCCTAAGTAGAAAAAATTGTATATTATGAAAAATTCATTAAAATCAGGGCAAATGTAGCATTCACAATTGCAAAAAGTGCTCATTACCTTGAAACCCTGCTGAGAGGCTGTGAAGGAGAGCAAGAGAACAATAAGGAAAGTGGCTATTTTGCATCCCACATAGCTGGAGGGGTAGCTGTTGAAATGATTGGGTTTATTGTATCAGGAACAGAATATCTTCTATTTAGATCTTCTATTTGGGTTTTTTTTGTTTGTTTGTTTGTTTTATCAAGATTTTAGAAAGACAAGGTGTTAGGGCGCACAATAAATCGTCACGCGAAATCAGTGTAGATTGACAAAGGCGAGGCCCTGAAAGCAATGCTAAGCTTTTGTAATCATTAGAACAAGAGTTAGGCCTCTCGGGAGCAGGGCCCAGACACTTCCCTCTGACAAGCTTAAGCCCAAAGGAGGAAGTACCACGGGGTCTGGAAAGTCCCGAGATGAAGTGTAAACCTGCTGATGCTTGGTCAGTGGAACAAGTACTATTTTAGCTATAAATCAAGTAATATCAGCATTGTGATTAAGCTCTTCTGCAGCAAACAACTAACATCACCTTTTTTCCAGAAAGTCCCTAATTAACCACCAATAGACTAATGGAATTTAAGATAAGGCCCAATCCCCGTGGGGATTGAGACAAACGTCACCTGCCCTAGTGATAGCAAAAAGGATATAAGAAAGCCTAGGAGCCCCCTCCTTAGGGAGACTCTCCGTGGATCCGCAGAAGATTGTAATATTCATGGTTACATAGGACCGAATTCCAGACTCACTGGAGTTTTGCCATTAACATAACTGGGATCAGGGTTTGGCCCCTATTGCACATTACTCTGCATAATTACTCTGCATCTACAGGGCCTGATTCTGCTTCCATTCCAGTAAATGGCTTAGGCTTTTGTCGACTGTCTTCAGTGGTAGCAAGTTTAAAGCAGTGTTAACGTGTAACGGAATACTTTGTTGAAGGACTAATGTTGAAAACAGCGACATAGTCAAGCTATTTGAAATTGGTACACACAGTGCCAGTCAATTGTCCCCATGCCCCAAATCTTTTACCATATTACTGTATAAAACACAATGTAATCAGTAACACACTGGAAGAACTTAAATATAGCTATTTGAAACTGTGTTAATAAAAGGCCTGCTGATGATGATGAACAGAAAACCCTGCCAGTTCACTTTAAGAAACAAATTCACAGGAAATTTTAAAAAATTGTATGTCTTTCTATACCTATGTTTGGAAAAGATTATTTTTCCTCTGCATTTAACCCAAATCCTTAAAATACTCCAGAGGACTTTTCCTAAATTAGCATCAAAGTCTGAATAAACTATATAACCAGAGCACCAAAGGATAATTACAATTACCACAGTAACTGTCAGGAACAATGACTTCAGAGAAAATATCTGTACAATAAAAAACTAGGGGTCCGAGAAAGAGGATTAATTTCTGGTTTATTCTGCTAAACAAATGTTATTTCTGTGCATATAATATTTACAAGTATAAAGGAAACTTTAAACATCATTTTATTAGCTGATTAGGGATAGAAATTTGGTTCTCAGGTGGATTGTTTTTTGCTCACATCTAGTGAGTGTTCTAGAAAGGGGAACTGTGTTGTGTTAGAATTTAAGACTTACTGAAATTTATTCTTATATAAGCAGCATGAGGGTCTTCTTCCTGGAAGAGAGTGCTAGTCATAGCTAGTCAGCACCACACTTGGTGACCAATGCCCATCCAGTCTCTTAAGCAAACTTAAGTGTTCTAGGGCAGTAGGGTAAAAATTAGGATTTCTTGCTTTGCAATTTCATTGTGGGCCATATGATGAAAGGTGCTTTTGTAACCCATGTCTGCTTGGTGTGGCACTCTGTCCCCCCTTTAGTGGCAGCTACACCAGACTAGATGGTGTCTTTTAGCTCATATAGTACTGTCTCATGCAGTAAGCGATGGAGTCCTAGGTTTGATCACAGCTGCCACTGACCGGGGTCTGTCGGCATTACGTTGTGTGCCTACTGAAAGATATTTAATAAGTGAATTGAAGGTTCTGAACGTTGTTGTTGAGGTACTCTTTTGTCCTGTGACACAGCTAATAATAAAAATACTTCATTCAACCTTAGGAGTTTTACTGATATATGTGAAATAAATTTTTCTATGCCCAAAGCTGTACTAGGTTATTGTCGTATAAGAAATGATGAAAAGTTGTTGAAAAGGACACCCATGCTTTGTGTAGGCCAATATATTCAGAAGTGGCCGCTGGGTTCTGTATAACTCAATATTGGAATGCCCAGTTTGAGTCTTAGGCTGGACACAAAAATCTATAGGCACCAAAATTAGTGGACGGTTTTGAAAACAAGGAACGTGTTTAGTGCTTTGCTAAATTAAAACCTATAGCAATTAGCAGAGAAAATTTGTCAGATTTGCCATATGGCTTCCATTTATCTAGCAGAAACTATTGTCCAGAATGAAAACAAAAATAACTGCTTTCTGATACTTACCAATAAGTAACCTGCTGGTGTGTTATGCATCCTGCTCTTCCTCTGCAAACATTTAGGTGAGCTGTTTGATGCACAAATTAATATCTCACCACGACAGGTTGAAGATAGAACATGAATTAGCCCATCAGCATTCTACACCATTGCCAGAGGACTGAGGAGAAAATGAAACAGAATTAAAAGTAGAACTAAACTGAGAGAACTAAAAGTGGGTGGGAAGGAGAAACTATGGTGTGAACTTTTTCTCTCTCTCTCCAATTTTCTATGGTGGATGTGTCAAGTGGATTATAAATTGCAGTGTGTATCTGGAACAAACATGTTTATTTTGTATTTGCCAACTAGCAACAACCTAATTTGTTTTTATCTTAGGAACATAATTTTCAATTGTTGTACAGAGGGGCAATAAAAGTAAGTTAGGGCTGTAAAGAATACTTTTCAGAGGGAGTCTTATCAAACGTTTTAGAGTAGGGGCCATGCATTCAGGACAGTTGAGTTTTGTTTCCTCCTCTGGCACTAAATTTGGAAGTTTTATCATTAACTTCAGTGGGAGCACAGTTCGGCAGCTGCTGAGTGCTTATGAAAACCTCACCTGTAGTGTTGCCAGGACCTTAAACTCAATTTAAGATGAACCAGTTCATAACACATTTTTAAATTCAATTTCAATACAATTTGGTCCATATGAACCACCTAAACCATGACATTATACCAGTTTTAAAGTCTTTAACTTGGCTAGTAAGCGACAAAAGAGGAATTATTAACCTTTCCCCACTTGTAGAAAGGAACTAATAGTATTTTACCAAACTCAGGAGTTTTGAGCACTAGTTAGATAACTTTTGTGACCTGCTCTCAAGATTAAAGTACTATTTAAGTGTTTTGTACTTGCTGAGGACCTGATTGTTAGAAAGAAAACAATTATTTCCTGTTGATTCTTATTGTGTTCTTGAAACCCAACATCGGGGGGAGTGGGGAGTGTGTGTGTAAAAAAAAACATAACCCCACCCCAGCATTGGTTCATCAAGGGTTTTCTTTGGTGAGGTGAATCATTTCATGTCACAGTCATTAAACATGATATATTTTTCCAGTTATTAATCCGTATCCCTACCACCATCTCTGCGCAGAGCTGTTTTGATAGTTCTTCTTTTAGTGTAGTGCAGCAAGAAGAGTGCAATAGCTGATGTAAAAGATTTTGGGTCACAAAGTCAAATGCCATAAAATCAACAGTCCTTAAAGTTGACAGACAAAAGGATGACATGTTGATCACCAGAAAGCTGACAGGCTTAAGTGTTGGCAGGTCCTGGGAAAAGAGAGATGAATTACATCCCTTTTGCTAAATGATAGGTTTCTAAATGGAAGAGTCTCTTCCTTCTTAAAGGATTAGAATTACATTTTGTTTCTAAAAATGTGGTTTCTTTTTGCAAATTGGAGGTAAATCCAATCAAATCTATCACCTTGACTATGATACTTAAGGACTTGGATATACCTGCTATAATACCATCTCTAAATGGTCTTTCTTTGGAACTTCTTTTTTCAAATGTAATTAAAGTAATGGTTATTTACTTCATCTTCTGAAATCCCAGAAATTCTATTTTAATCATGGATTTCCTTTGTAAAATTTAATAAAAGCAGTAGTAAGAACTAGAGGTTAGAATCTATAGGGGCCTTTACATCTATTTCTGAGCAAAACCAAGTGCTGAAAAATATAGTTATCTGGCTGTGAAGTGTGCAAAATTTCATGGTCTTATTTCAGTTATACTTGAACCATCTCACAGGGTCGTACTCCTGAATAGGTTGCATTATGAATTCTAATTTTATATATTTTAAACAGGACCCAAGCTAAATGAAAGTGCACTGCATCTGTTTCTGCTGGCAAAGTCAGGCTCAGAAGTGAGATATGACATTAATTTATTTGGCAAGTGATTTTATAAAAATGTATAAACAGCAGAACAATATGATTAAATATTACTTTTGCTGACAATTACAACTGATGTTTCAACAATGTAAAGCAAAATGCCAATAGCTCAGGCAGGAATTAAGCTTTCTTAATGAAATGCATGGAAGAAAATGAGTAGTGATAAAATTCAGGCAAAAAATTTCCACACAGATCAGGCAGAGAAAGTATGTTTCTAGGTTGTGATATATTATGTGCAAAAGGCAGCTTTCCAAAGCACATATCACTCCTTGTTCCTGGATCCAGAGGACATAAATAAAATATTTATTTTGGTCTCCACTGAATTTACCTTAAAACTGTATGAAACATCTATTCTATAGTGTGGACTACTGGATCATTACCCCATTGTCACCAGAAAGGATGAAATCAAGCAACAGGGAACTATTTTTAACTCTAACCAGTAACATCTGTAATTGCGGAGAAGTTTTGTCGTCTTGCCTATCTGACTGTAGCTGTGACTGTGCTTTGCTTCTGAATTACATTATTCTGGACATACTGGAAGAAAAACAAGATGCAAGAGATGTGATTTTAATTAGGTTACAACTTTATTAGTTTAACTCATCTGGGAATTATTCATCAATAACTTGCACTGTACAGGTTATGATTCCTTCCCTAACAATTTCCACCTGATGGAGGGTTGCCATTAGCCCCCAGTGCTTCCGCACATGACCTGTTGCTTGGACCCCATTGTCCTCTTCTCATAGGAGGATTAAGGGTCTGGGAAAGAAGGTTATTGCCTCATTGTACTAGACATTAGGAGCTCTGACCGCTTTCCTCAGCTTCTTTAAAGGATGCCTTCCTCTATATCCACTTCCAATTTCAGTTTATCATGAAACTGGACCCCTTGGAAAGAATACCTGCACTGTGCTTTGCTCCTGAATTACAATCTCATGTCAAGTGCTATGGGATGTAAGCTTTATCAGTCTGGGAAGAGAATGGCTTTAAAATATGTACAGTACTTTGATCTTGATGGAATCTTCAGGAGGCTGAAAAAAGACAGTCCTGTTGACTGTCATGCATATACTTTTGTTTGTTTTAATGTGCATATTAATTTGGCACTCATCAGTATCTGGGTGCCTTGTAAAATGTAAAGCACATGCGTCAGTGGGAAAATAGAAACTTCCTCTACAGGTGCCCCTCTCCTGTCCACACTCTAGACTCAATAGTTCAGGGGATTATTATTATTGGTTTTATTATTATTATTTATTATTATTCAGTTTTGTCATCTGTAGTAATAAATCTATTTTAAGTCACTTGAAGTTAAGCCAAATACTGAATTTTCATTGCAAAATATTTGATGTTTTGAGACCTCTAATTCATAGTGCTGACAATTCCCTGATGATGTGTGTTTCGAGTGTTTTGAAGCTGAACAAGGCGGAAGTTTCTGATTTGAAAATTGTCCAGTCTAGTGGTCTATTCGTATAATTCCTAATTTAACCATAAACTGATGATGTGATTCTGGCATGCCTCTGGTTGCTTGTCTGCATTTGGCTGGGATATTTCATTGAAGCTGGTCGAATATATGTGTTTAAAATTAAGTATGTGGCTTTTCAGTGTCAAGACTTATTACAAAAATGATTTTTTCTGCACTGTGTTGTCTAAAGTGAAAAATAATTCACTGGTTTTACTTTATACTCAGTGTTTTGCACACCTTAAAAGAACGTGTTATGTAAATTACCTGTCATTAACAATGTAGTAAGATTTGTATTTCTAGTACAGCATTAGCTTTTTATTTTGCAAGGTCTTTTGAAAGTCTTCATAGAAATTCTGAATGATGTATTGATGTCATAATTTCTATATTTGTGGTTACTTTTGATGTCCACTCTTTGTGCTACTCAGGATATTAATAATCACGAACCAAGATTTAGACAACTGAAGTAGAGACTTCATCCAAATAATTCTTCACAGGTTTTATACTGAATCCTGCGTGATAGGTGATGTTACTTTGAGAGCACCATTTATGCTGTACCTAAATGATCAACAAAGTTCAAAGTTCTGTACCTCACTATTGAGTTGTGTGCCATGGTTTAAGAAACTTTATAGGAAGCTGGAGCATAATAAACCCTACAGCTGTAAATACAGTTGTTCTTCACTACAGCAAATTTTGGCTCCTTCTTGTTTGCTCTTTGGGGTGGGGGAAAAAAAAAAAGGTTGAGAGGGTACTTCATGCAGTGGTGTACCGAGAGGGTCTGGGGGTTATGCCCCTGGGTGCCTGCCTGGGTGGAGGGGGAGCCGGCCAGGCCCTCCTCAGAGGAGCTGCCCCCTGTTGCAGGTAGCCAGGGTGTACTCCCAGCCCCTCTGCCCCTGTGCTGGGTGCAAGGAGGGAGCCACGGGGACCAGAGTCCATCACGCTCCCCCCCCCCCACTGCCGGGCAGCCCCTGCCACCCCCACGGGGGAGGAAGCAGGAAATAGGCCTGAAGACCCCCCATGGAATGCTGCCCATGCAGCTGAGCCGTCAATGGGGGGAGGTGTGTGGGGGAGATCAGAAAACAGGCCCGCAGACACCCCCCCCCCATGGGGTGCTGCTGCCAACGGGGGAGAGGGTGCAGGAGAGTGGGACACAGGCCCGCAGACGTGCCCTCCCTGCCCCAGGGCATTACTGCCACCGGGAAGGGGGGGTGGTAATGTAAGTATGGCCCCTGGGCGCCCTATACCCACGGTACGCCTCTGACTTCATGAGTATGATTTGTGGTATTTTGACAGAGCAGTAACTTTCTGAGAGTTGCAAATTTGTATAACATTAGATTTAGCTCTTTCTTTGCATAGTAAAGCAAACCTCCAAGACACAGCAATATCAAACATACTGAACTGGTGACTCTGTTGCTTTCTGTAGAACTCCAGCATTTATTTACAACCAATTATGATTCTAGCCCTTACAAATGTGAAGAAAGCTTTCTATATGAAGTGCTGTCATCCAAAGTGTGCAGAAAGAGGGCTAATTTTTCACTGGTGTAACACCATGTAAATCAATGTAGAACTAGGATGAATTTGGACCAGGAGTTCTGGAAGATGTGAACTGTCCTGTTCATCTTACTAGGGTGGTAAATATGAAGCTTAATGACAATTTTTAAATAACCACTATTTCATTACTGTTCGTTTGAGCAGACTTATAGTATTTAATTTCATTTAGTGTTGGTTATCATAGCGGTTACACTATAATGTCCAGATGCTTTTCCTCAGGCAAGGGTAAGATAATTTCCTCTTTTCTTCCTATCCAAGATTTTACAATCCTTAAGGGATCTGGGGATCCCGTTTAAAATCTCTGGGGCTTGATAAGACAAAGCTTGTACCATTCCTCTGTTAAGCAGGAGTTTCGTAGCAGACGGCAGAAAAATAGGAGTGTGTGTGTGTGTGTGCCATCTGTGTGCCATAGCATATACCCAGGTCGGGAGCTCCATGAATCCTCAGTTTGCATGCCAGGATAATAAAGTCATAAAAATACGTATTTTGTGAGCTATATTTTTATTAAGTGAATGTTGCTCAGTAAGAATACCTTGCTCGGCACTGGAGAAATGAAAGATCTGCCCTGTTCAGATAAAACATTGATGCTTTGCATAGTAATTTCTAGCTAGGGATGGTAGAATCCCTATTAAATTGTCATAGTAATGTCTAGCTATGGCTAGTAGAATCCTATTTGTAGAATTACTAAAGCAAATGTAATAAATAGCAGAAAATTTGACCGGCAACTGGCACATAGCTGATAAAGTGCAAAAAAAATCCCCAAATCCCCGTCTCTCCCCAAAAAAACCTAAGTTAGAGAGTTCATTTTTGTCCTAACTGGACATTTGCATAAATTAGCAATCACATGAAGATTCCAAAAGCAGTGAGGATTGGCTACCTCAGGACACTCGTGTGTGATACTTCCCATCTAGCTTGGTGGATATAATACTTGCAGAACTGTACATTTAATCCAGTTAGAAAACTAATACGTGTTGCTGGAATGAACTTGTCTCCATGGTTGGCCATCCTATTCATTTCAGGCAGTTGGAAGACATCCTTGATACTCTCCTTTCCCTCTTCATTCTGCATGAGGTTGGTGGATCACTGGTTAATTTTTTATAAAGCCAAGTATCTTGAAACAGGGTCACTGGAATAATGAATTAGACCTCAGTGATGGAAATCTGATCCAATGGACACTCCTGCATAGTATCGTTGGCCTTAATCATAACTGTTCTACCACAATCCAGCCAAAATCACTTGCAGAAAATCTGATTTTTGCTCTATCTAGTCTTCTAAGAGAATCAGGACGATTTGCTCAAAGGTATTTCTGCATTCACCAAAGCATACCACTTTTATGGGTGGGTCCTCTTAACATCTGTCTTTATTAAACCTGTTGGATTAATTCCCTTGTCTATCCAGTTCACCCTTCCACAACCCTCATACATAGGTCTATCCATACCAGGAAAAGATAACACTTAATAAAGTAGATAAACAGTACCAACTCTTCTATGGCTTGTGTTATTCAAGAAGTCGGACTAGATGACCATTGCTCCCTTGTGGCCTAGCAATCTATGAAAACACTTAAAGAACAGGAATTCTCACTTCTTTACCCTCAAATCAACCAAGTCACACAAAAAATGAAATATAGTGATGAGAACTCAGTGTGATAATGAGAAATAAGTCATTCTTCTTGAAATTATAAACTAAAAACAGGGATATACTATGCCTGTCGGTCCGAAGTATGAAGAGTTTTCCTCAGACACAGTCTGTCCTTCAGAGGAAAGGTGATGGGAGGGGGAAAGGGCTGCCTCATGGGATTTACTAGTGACTTATTCTTAGTTATTCTACATTGTAAATGCAAGTGCTGCAGATAAAGTACAGTGAGACGTAACACCACCCAGAGGGAATTGTACTGAAACAATAGTTATAGATTTCCAGCAGAAAGATCTCTCTCTCTAGGAAGGTCAGGATCCTGTTAGCGGGTGATGAAAATACAAGCACTCTTACTTTGAATGTTATCTTTAACAAAGCTTGAGGAAGAAATATAATTGGCAGTTTTATAAAAAATAGAGAACTTCAGAAGTGTGAATAATAATGTAGAAAACTGTGCAATCATTAATTCAAAAGAACAATTTGTGTTCCAAGTGGTAGAAGCACATAGGAGATAGGACAACTGCTCTGGTACTTCAAAGAAAAACATTTTCATGGCAACCAATAGAGACATAGCTGTAAAATATATGATTTAGACATGTACTCTATTATTCAACAGAATCAAATTATTATTCAGACATACAAACATGAAATGGCAATCTTACATGAAATTGCTGAATTGCAAATGTTTTAGATTTCCTATGAAGCTGCATCACCGCTTGTCACAGCATAGACAGATCAAAAAATAAATAACTCGAGAGATGCAGAGTAAGAGAGAATCCTGTGGCTGATCTTGAAATAGAGAAAATTTTGAAAAATCTGTATCTAGCAAACCACCTAGCAAGCATTCATCACCATAGTATTTGAGTACCTAACCCTGTTGCCAACTGCTAGATCACCATGCTAAACTGGTGATGCAAGTTTGAAGGCCATTATATACAGTAAACTTTCAGCATGGATCCTGGTGACATAGCAGTCACTTCTATTAATGCTACAGGTGAGATACAGTTTATTTCTATGCACTGGGGTGGCAGAACCAAGGGGGGCAGTGGAGGCTGGGACCCTCGCAATGAAATATGGAGGGAAGGAGCTGTTGTACGTTTCTCTCTCCCCAAAACCCCAATATTCCCCATGCACAGTATCTAACGGAGGTGAGAGTGGGAACTGGCTCTTGTGCCTGGAGGGGCAGAGGCAAGAGTGGGACCTGTAGGAAGTACTGCAGTGGCTGCTGCAGTGCCTGGGCCAGCTCTCCTTTCCCTGTCTTCTTTCACTTGGCTGGCAACACTGTCATCCATGTGATGTGATGTAACCCTTCCGGGCCTAGGGCAGCCACCTGAGAATGCCAAGGTCAAGGCAGGCTGCAAAAGGAAAGCAGATTCTCCCAGGACTGGTGGGTGGCACTGAAGCCAGACTTCTCAATCAGCCACAAACTGTGCTTCTGAATCCCCACACTGGTTATCAAGAAGCCAGTACACAAATACATACAGGCCCCATTACTGCATTACAATCTTCGGCTCCAAACCAGCCACTAGGTCCAGTAAAGAGACCAGTTATTTAAACTCTATGCTCTTTACTAAAAAGGTTCCCTCTGACCCCAAAGGGTCAGCCACAGTACCAGATCAATATAAGTTTGGATCTTACCCAAAATACCATGCTGCCAGCCAATCCTTTACTAACTAAAACTAAAGGTTTATTATAAAAAGAAAGAAACCATAAGAGAAATGTTAAAGCATTAAAGTGATCAGATACATACAAGTGATTTGAATGTCCATATACATCAAGTTTCTAGAAGAACTGTGGAGTTTGCAGGCTTGTATAGTTCCTCTGGTATACATCCAGTATTTGGATGGGTCTCAGTCCTTTGTTTCACAGCTTCAGTTCAGTTGTAGATGAGCTGATCCAAAAGTAGGTTGGTAGCTGAATCCCAACTGAAGAACAACATGGATTCCCAGGTTGCCACTTTATATACCCTTTGGCCCTAGCCATTGTTACCAGATTTGCCCTTCACTTTGGGGTATGCTCATTTATTAGGGTTATCTTCCTGGAAGGGGGTTGTGATTCTAGGGATGTGATTCAACTAATGTACTGCTTGTGTTACTTGTATGTTCATATGGCTACAAGCCCCATCCCAATGGAGCTATCCTGCAGGACCTAAGGTTTTCAGGGCTGGGTTCCTCCAGCACCAGATTCAAATCCCCCCCCGTGTCCTCCCTCCCCACTCACACATTCTAGATTAACTGAGTATGTCTGAGTGGACCGGGCTATCAGCACCCTCAGCTGACCCCTTATGTGTCCCTGAACTCAGCAGGCTGGGTGACACCACACTTTCAGTGGCCAACCTTATATGCCCCTTTGCAATGCACCAGAATAGAGCACACTTCTTGAGCAGGCTGGGTCCAAACAGCACTTTTTGGCTACTCCCCTTATTTGCCCCTGGACTCCATAGGCTAGGCAGAGCAGCACTTCTCAGCTGTACCCTTCATATGCCCCTTTACACCACAATTGTTGTAGCAGTAACCCCCTTGATGAGCAAACCCCATAGAATTTTTGGGCACTCCAGAGATCTTTGGCTTAGGTAAGAGAAGCGTTACTACAGAGCAAGATAGGGACCAAGAACACAAAGGAGTAAATCCAGTTTGGAGAGAAAGAGAGAGAGAGAAAGTGGCAACCAGCTTGATTATAATAGTTATTTTATTGCTAGGTATATAAAACTTATGATACTAATAGTAATACCATACAAGGAGAGAAAAACAATCAAATGTTTACGATACTACACAATTACAGTTGGGGGATTGGAGAAAGCTATCCCAGGTTTGATTACAAAAGTAGAAAGATATACCTGGACTGAGAGAGATAGAGAGAGAGAGTGTGTTGGGGGAAGAAGTGGGGGGAGGGGGCTGTCTCACCACTCCATGCAGCTCAGAGGTTCCCAGGAACAGGCTGGTCAGCTTAGGGTCTTGGAGCGCTTTGAGTCTGGCAGGGTCCCCAGCAGGATCAGTCAGGAAGAGGGGGAAGTTACAGTGGAACTGATGCAGCATTATGGATCCAAGCATCAGAACAGAGGTTTGAACCCTGACAGGGGGTTTTGTAGACCCCAGGTTTGTTTATGGATAAACAATGTCTGGACAAAAAGAGCTGATCCTTCCTGGAAGGGCATCTTTCCTTGAGAGAGAGCTCACAAAGCAACCAGGATACAGTGTTTTGCATATCAATAACTAGAATGGTCTGATAACTGCGGAGCTGGATGTGCACAGGTGTTAGTTCATTTACATCAAGAGTATAGATCTCCCAACATGCAGTGTGTTCCCTGCTTTTCCAATCCCAGAGTTCAGTGCGTGTTCCATTTTTGATGTAGATGAGGCTTCTGTATGCCCCCTTTTTACATCTTTGATGTAGATGAGGCATGGGGAGTTGTATCGCCCTTGATGGGAGGGTTTTCCACTGCCTTTTCATATTGAAATGCCTTTGGTTTCTGGTTCAAGCATGGGCTGGTGAGGGGGTGGTGGGGTGGTAATTCAAGTGAGCCAGAGAGAGAGTTGGGGTTTTGCGCCCTGGTTCCCCAAGAACACAGAGCTGCTAGGTAACACCATGCTGTCAGTGGAATTTTACAGGAATAAAAATGGAGTTCAGAGTCACATGAGTGAGTCCCGGTGACTCATCACATATGTCCCTGGCTTCTCCCCCGGGCCCCAGGCACCTGGGAATGTCTTAATGGGCCATTAAGCAAGCTATTGTCCTGCCGCCATCCAGTCTGGGGTGTTGCCCAGGCAGCACAATTTGAAATAGATATTTCAAATATGTCCATAACTTCCATTACACATACCACACATGAACATAAGTATTATCATCTTACTTAGCATATTATAACCTTTCTAATCGTACCTGACTTGGCATATCTCACATGAATTATTATGATTTTGACATACTGATGTTAAACCATATACTAAATGTTCCCCTCCCTCCCCAATCAAACCAGCGTGACATGTGACTCACTCATCCTGACTTCCCCACACCATGAGTCCTGGTGGAGATAAATGTCATGGGGGAAGAACAGGAGCACATGCACCAGCTGCTAGGGTAGGGTGGGGAAAAGGGCATAGGCACCTGGGCACACAGCAAATACATGTCAGCACACAGGGGCACCAACTATCAAGATGGGGCTGGGGAGGAGTAAAGGGCACAAACCCCACCATCTTGGGTCCACAGTGGCTTGTTGTGAGTACTAATTCACTCCCAGCACAATCATGGAGAAATAAAACTCAGTGCCATTAAATGTGCAGGACACCATGGTAAGGACAATACTGAAAACAATGCTGCCAGTTTCTATTTTTTTAATTTAATTGAGACTTTAAAGAAAGAAAAGGCCACTGAGACTAAGCGTAAAATCCACTTAATAGCACAAAGCTGTTATGTGGTTATAGCAGTTATCTTTATTATTCATCTTGATATCGATTTTAAGAAACAAGAGTATTGAAGGATGTACAGGCTTGGTATATTAATACAGTGCTTAGTGTGTGTGTTTGAGCAATACAGCTCAGCCCCTCACACTCATACCAAGCTTCTGTGGCCTATGTTACCATTAAACATCTGTGCTAAAGAACTTTCCTCTGACCTAGAGTGAAAATTTACTGTGTATTCAATTGCTTTCTAGTCTCCATGTGTGGTGCATTAGTTTAGTAGTTGCACACTTGGGTTTCTAATAAAACCTATAATCCAGACTTGAAATAACATGTTTATGCTGTTTATATTGTACACCTGGGTGTGTTTGATTTACCTATTTCTTTTTTCCTTTGCTTTTGCTTTGCAAATGAACTATGTATGTGTATCACATGAACAGGAGGTATAAAGACAAGGCTGCTTCATTGAACACAAGTAGCATTTATAGACTCATTAGATTTTTAGGTATTTTAACTTACTCTTTTAGATATAGTCAAGCAGCTGAGCATCTATATGCATGTGATAAACTGTTACTGAAATGCATGGAGAATTAGGTGCCTAACTTTCCTTTTAGCACTAATAGGAAATTTATCTTCAATTCACTAAGCTGAAAATGGCTACATACATTGCAAGGGCTGTCACAAGGTGCCGTCACCATGAGTAAAAGAGGAGATGTTGTCAGAGATTGTTATAGGTCAAAACGTTCCACATTCTCACTCATTCTGAGGAGGTTTGCTTTGGATTGTTGGTGATTCTCAAAAGGTCCAGCATGTGTGTTGGTTTTCTCCCTCCCTCCCCATCTCTCCCCGCAAAAAATACAAACCTCATCCAAACTCTGAATCTTTATAAGTCCCAGCTTTCAAAACTCATGATCCTCCACATCACAGGCCTAAGAACTTCTTTTTCTGAAAGCATATTATAAGGATGGCACTATTTGGGGATTTTTGTCTACTCTGTCATGTCAGTAGTGAGTGGCATAGGCTTATATTTCACAATATCAGGAGTCACATATTTTGAATCATCTTAGTGTCTGTCTAGTTTAAGCTATAGCTATCCATATTTCCTTCTGTATTGTTTAATTGAGTTCTCTTGGATTTCTATCTGAAGAGCAGTTGACACTGCTTTGATATATACAAACCCAAAGTTCTCATGCCAAAAGAACTTAAAAATTAAAAAGTTAAAATTGGCTTTGAATATGAGATTTTAAATCTTGTGCTAATTAAGGAAATATCTTTTTTTCCATGACAAACTTCAGGCAGCAGCTGTGAGCCCCACACTATTATTTCTGGCGAGGAACGAGAACTGTTTCATTCTGAAGCTCATTGAATCAAGGACAGCAGGAATGAGTCCATTAATTATAAGAGGGCAGCATGCTCTGTACAATTATTGTATTTTTAGGTTTGCACTGCAAGCTTCTTTAACTACTAATTTCAGTAAGTCTCAGTTATTTTACATCCAAAAAAACCTGACATTAAAAGAACACAAAAGTTGCAAAGCCAAGGCCTAGAAGTTTGGAAACGCAGAATTAAGGTTGCACTTGTGAGTATTAATTATGATACAATTTTTACAATTAAGTACATGATCACATACTATTTTCCCTCCCCTCCACAGACTCTGCCTCGTTCAGTGCACAGACTGGATAGTGCTCCCTGAATGAACAGTTTTTCAATATTTTTATCCTCATCATTGGCTGTCTGGCACCAGGCCTGTCTTCATGCATGCCATCCAAACCCTGCTCTGAAGACAGAACTTCAATTTGCTCAATAGTCTTCTCTAAGGCACACTCATAACTACAGTAGCTGAGTGCTTGACAAACATTAATTCATTCCCAAAACCTCTGTGAGGGAGGGTTGGCATTATTCCCTTTTTATATGTGGGGAATGGGCAACCAAAGCTCCCATAGATTCCAGCTGCAGCTGTGAGTGCTCAGCACTTATGCAAATTCAACTCCAGCATCTCAAATTGGGCATTTAGAAAATGAAGAACACAAATAGTGACCTCCAGTGAAAAGCTTGGTTTAAGTGATTTGCCTAGCATTGCCCAAGAATGTTGTTGCAGAGGTAGGGATAGAATTCAGTTCTTTAGGGTGTCATTCAACAAGAAGGTGGCCAGGGAAAGTGTGGGCCCCTTACAGAATGGGGGAGGCAACCTAGTGACATGATATGGAAAAAGCTGAAGTACTCATTGGTTTTTTTCTTGCTCCTGTCTTCACAGACAAGGTCAACTCCCAGACTAATGCACTGGGCAGCACAGAATGGGAAGGAGGAGAGCAGCCCTCAGTGCTGAAAGAATAGGTTCAGGACTATTTAGAAAGGCTGGACAGGCACACATCCATAGGGCCAGATTCAATGCATCCGAGAATGCTGAGGGAGTTGGCTGATGTGATTTCAGAGCTATTGGCCATTATCTTTGAAAACTCATGGTGACTGGGAGAGGTCCCATATGATTGGTCAAAGGCAAATATAGTGCCCATCTTCAAAAAAGGGAAGGAGAAGGAACCGGTGAGCCTCACCTCAGTCCCTGGAAAAATCATGAGCAGCTCCTCAAGGAATCCATTTTGAAGCACTTGGAAGAGAAGAAGGTGATCAGGAACAGCAGCATGGATTCACCAAGAGCAAGTCATGCCTGACCAATCTGATTGCCTTCTATGACAAGATGACTGACTCTGTGGATGTGGGGAAAGTGGTGGATGTGATATACCTTGACTTCAGCAAAGCTTTTGATACAGTTTCCCACAATATTCTTATCAGCAAGTTAAAGTAGTATGGGTTGGTTGGATGAATGGACTATAAGATGGATAGAAATCTGCCTAGATCATCAGGCTAATGGGTAGTGATCAATGGCTCAATGTCTAGTTGGCAGCTGGTAACCAGCAGAGTGTCCCAGGAGTCGGTGCTGGGACTGGTTTTGTTTAACATCTTCATTGATGATCTGGAGGGTGGGGTGGATTGCACCCTCAGCAAGTTTGCAGATAATGATAAGCTGGAGGGAGTGGTAGGTATGCTGGAGGGTAGGGATAGGATATAGAATGACGTAGACAAATTGGAGGATTGGGCCAAAAAAAAAATCTGATGAGATTGAAGAAGGACAAGTGCAGAGTCCTGCACTTAGGATGGAAGAATCACATGCACTACTACAGACTAGGAACTGACTGGCTAGGCAGTAGTTCTGCAGAGAAGGACCTGGGAGTTACAGTGGACAAGAAGCTGGCTGTGAGTCAACAGTGTGGCCTCATTGTCAAGAAGGTTAATGGCATATTAGGCTGCATTAGTAGGAGCATTGCCAGCAGATCAAGGGAAGTGATTATTCCCCTCTATTCGGCACTGGTGAGGCCACATTTGGAATATTGTGTCCAGTTTTGGGCCCCCCACTACAGAAAGAATATGGACAAATTGGAGAGTCCAGCGAAGGGCAACAAAAATGATTAGGGGGCTGGAGCACATGACTTATGAGGAGAGGCTGAGGGAACTAATAGCTTGTTTAGTCTGCAGCAGAGAAGAATGAGGGAGGATTTGATAGCAGCATTTAACTAACTGAAAGGGGGTTCCGGGAAGGATGGAGTTAGGCTGTTCTCATTGGTAGTAGTTGACAGAACGAGGAGCAATGGTCTCAAGTTGCCATGTGGGTGGTTTAGGTTGGATATTAGGAAAAACGTTTTCACTAGGAGGGTGGTGAAACACTGGAATTAGTTACCTAGGGAGGTGGTGGAATCTCCATTCTTAAAGGATTTTTAAGCTGCAGCTTGACAAAGCTCTGGCTGGGATATTTCGTTTGGGTTGGTCCTGCTTTGAGCAGAGGTTTGGACTAGATGATCTCCTGTGGTCCCTTCCAACCCTAATCTTCTAAGATTCAACCAACTTAACCATGAGACTGTCCCATCTCTTCCTGCATTCCTGTACTTTATTCATTGCACACCTTTCAATTTTTGCAACAAATAACAGTCTGATTCACAGTACAACTCGGATTCATCCTTAAGCATTGTCCAGCCTGTGCACTGAATGAGGCAGGAATCCCTCAGGTGGAAAAAAGCCTCAGTATGTGATCATGTAAATAAAAACTATATCATAAATGTAAATACACCAGAGGGCTGGATTAGGTTTTCATGGGCAACTTTAATTCTGGCAATCCTTAGACTTTGAGTTCTTGTCTTTGTAACCTGTACATATTCTCTTACTATAAGAAATTACATTTAAAACCCCTCAATATTAAAAAAGCAAACTGAAAAAAAAAGAAACTGGATTTTCACAATGAAATCTTACTGTCCCACACATGGTTCATCAGCAGGTTTAGAACCACAATGCAGATCCTGGCCACTTAAGCTAACAGAGTAACTGATAAACAGTAAGAGGTTGTTGTCCTCCATATACACACACTACCCATATGAATGTTCTGCTTCTGCACCAAGCCTGAATGCCAGACATGTCTTTGAGAGAGACATCTTTGCACTTAATTCCAGTGACCACTGCTTCAGTGGCCTCCAGAACTAGGTGGAAGAATTGCAGGGTAAATTCTGCTCATCCCTGGAGCCCTGAGATGGGGCATATTGAGTCGATCTATGAGGCTACAGTATGCACAGTTAGCATATAGAAGAAGTGAGGGCACAAAGCATGTTCATTGTACACAGAATTTTTGGAGAATGTAGCTGACAAAGTCTAACAAGCCCCTACTCAGTTTATGCGAAGTGTGATTTTCATGGGCTTATAGTTTGACCAAGTTTGGGCACAATTTCACACAGACAGCAAAAGGCATATCTCTTACACCAAGCCACTGCCTACCAAATTGTAAGTCCCTGCTTCTCAAAGCATGGCAATGCTAGAGTTTCTCACTGAAGCAGTTGTAAGATTTTTTTTTTTTAACATAAGCAAAACTTTCCCCCCCTAATTTTGTTCTTAGAAATGATTGAACCATGTTTACTGAAACTTCCCAGAAACAATAAGCTTGAGGCAGACACCTGGCATGGAAAATTTCAGCCTGAATGATTAGAGTTTAGCAAAGTTATAAGCAACTGAAAACAGTTTCATAATGGGAAGTGTCAGGCAAGCTTAACTACAGATGGTGCTACTGACACTCCCTTTAATTTCTTTCCTGCTGGCTAAGAAGCCAGAGCTAAGTCACTCTGTCTCACTATGTTTATTATACAAACTCAAAAAATAAACCAAATATATTATCATTTGCATACATCAATACCTTTATCCTGGCTGCATTCCCCCCTCAGTCCACTCAAAGCATAACTGCAGTTATATTAGCAATGCAAATTACATTTCCATGGCTCATTTTGCCTCCCATGTCTATTTTGCCTTTGGATAAATGCCGTCTTTTATCCAGCTGATGAATTGAGTTCAATGTATTCACTGAAGTCAATGAGGTTACACTGGTGCTGCTGAGAGGAGAATATAGCCAAATGTGCCTTTTCTTGTGTGAAATATTAGCAGTGGTTAGTGTGGCAGGGTCACTTGTTTTGTCTCAGTACTTTTATCTGTTCTGCCCCTCAGTAAGATGCTGCTTTCAAATGGCTACATGCTTTCAAGCACATTTTAATAATTCATCGTGAACAGCTAGAGTAAGCAAAATATATAACGTTGTGCACTCTATAGTGGCACCTCAAAGGCAAGGAGTGTAAATCCTATTTAACTTCAGGATTTCGATCGCCTTTCAGTTTACAATCAAGGAGCGGAATGCCATTTTACAAATGCTTCCGTATTTAAACTTAAGACTCTCACACCACAAGGGGGAAAAAGGGAGAAAAATAACTTTTTTTTCTTATTTGGAAAGATTCAAGAAGAGACCGAAACAGTCCATAGTACAATATGACAACAAGGAACATTTAAAAAAAATAAGGCACATTGAAATATAGTCGTACAACACTTTTAAAATTAATTATATGTACATTGTAAATAGCAACTTGCTATCATCTCAATTATCTAATTTTTTTTATCTAACAGTGTTCTCTAGGGAACTATTTGTTAAGACTCATTCTGATTGTTTTATAGATGTAGGGACCATTCATTCATTCATTCTATTTCCAAGTATCTCTGCATTTCCCCTTTGAGGAAACTTGACTCACATTAACACATCACATCACATGCTCCTTTGACTGTGTGGTGTACAGTGGATTCAAGCAGAACAAGAGGGTTCTACTCTCTCCCCTGCTGCTCTTTTCTGCAGCTTTATGTCCTTATGAAGCACTGCAGGAAGGAGAGGAGAAGGACCTGGGCTACAGTGGGAGCTGATACTGTTCATGTCAGCTCTGCGCCTTCTGTCAGACTTGGGGGATAGGAGAAGATTAGTAGGGCGTAGGAACAGTGGGGTCATCAATGGCTACATGGTTTCTGATTGAACCAGGATGCCCAGGAGGAGGGGGAGCAGCACAGCAGCCTCTCTACGTATGTGTTCCAGGATATAAAACACTGGCATTTGGTTCCTTCACAAATCCTCAAGCCCGGGGGATTTTGCAGCACTTTCCCCTTTTCTTCAAGATTTTCCAGAGACGATGATGATTTGCCTCCCTCACATTAGCCATGTCTTTAGTTCTGTATCCAGAAAATCTGTTTTGCCTAGATGGTCATGCATAGCTTCATCACATTCCTGATAGAATGATTTGGTCCTCCAAATCAGACTTGTTCTCCATCCTCAAGTACCATGTTGGTTTTGCTGCTGATTCAGTGTTTTCACATTTTACTCCTTTTATTTGGAATTCTCTAACCTTCAGATCCTCTGGGGTGCTGGCTGCCTCCTGCAAAATGCTGATCATCCTCAACTCTGGCACTGCATAGGATCAGGCTGTGGGGGTAAGGCTCCCATGAGTAGTCTCATACAGTTAGAGGTGACAACCATAATTTATATTCCTATAGTTTCTTTCATTCAGAGGGACCCCCAGAGCACTTTACAAACTGACTTACAAGCTATACGTTCTGTACAAATATCACTGAATCTGCCTCTGAAATTCTGCTGGTGATGGTGTGAAACACAGCTATTGTGTTCTAACAAACTAAGGAGCTTTGTCAGACAGAATGAAATTACCAACCATGAGCTTGGCCAGCACCCAGGATGGTTAATGAGGTGTGTAGCTTTTTCATCAGTGGTTTAGCACATTTCAGCTGTCTTAAGACCCAAGTATTATTATTTATCAACTCCCATATAATGATACCTACCAAATACAGAAATCATGTAAGGAAGTATTTTAAAATAATAGTATATTTGGCTGTTTTATCTTGATCTACCTATGCTGACTCTTACTCAGCTTTTTTTTTTTTTTCTTAGGATACCAGGTTTCTTATTACACTTGATGCTGAAGGCTGCATTTCTGGCTGGTAGAAAAGAAACACATGACCCAGCAAATACACTAACTACAAAAATAAAAGTGCATTACTTTTTTTTGGCACATTCTGTTTAGAGTGGGAGGAAGAAATCATTACTGGATGTTTTATTCAGTAGAACAATTATTTCACTGATTTGTTCCAGATAGTAAAGCACTGTGTGTAATATATGCTACTGGAATTAGTCAGCAGGTGTTTGCGTTAGGTGGTCATAATGGCTTTTTTAAGGGCTTTAAAATGTCCATATTGGTTAAACAGACTTAGCTGGAACTTAATTGCTGTGGAGATTTTATGGAAATTTTCCATATTAGGCTATTCTTTGAAGAATTATCACATTTTCAGATAAGGATAATAGAGAGTTGAGTGGATGCCTTCTAATATGGGACTATTCTGATGCTCACATGCATAGGGAGCATGTTGTTGCCTGCACCGTTCATATATCACCTTTAGCACTGCCAACCTTTATTATCGTTCTTGCATGTGTGGCAGGCCTGCCAAGACTTTTGCCTAATGCATTAGCATCCCCTATTTGGGATTTTTCTCTTCTCTTGCCAGCCACTTCCTAAGTTCTTGCCAGCTCCCATTCCCCACAGTACGTCAGCCATTATTTGCAATTTGTTACTTTTCCTTCTTTGCTTCTGATTGGGGAGTTGAGTATTTCAATCACTTCACCAAATAATTATATTGACAGAATGACTGGGATATTTTATATTTTTCTCTCCGGAAGGAAGGCCAACATTTCTGTATCTATTTGATTATTCCTCAGTCCTGCCTTTATCATTAAATTAAACGGTTAAGCCTAAAATGAATTGTCTCACACCAAGGATCATGTGATTGTTTTCCAGAATATGATGTACACACTGGTCATCATTATAATAATGGTAATAATCCAAGTTACCATACATCAGCTCCATAAAATCAGAACAGGAAATAACTATGGTATCTTACATACCCCATCTGTGGTGATAGTTGGAAAAATAGTCTGTAATGGTGACCATTTTCACTCTGCACGTAAGTGCATGGGTTGTTGTTTGTTGTAAAAATGGAGTACCCAAGAGAAACCTGAAGACAAACCTGTAGTGGGGAAGACAGAACAGTCAATCAACAACATAAAGTAGATGGAAGAAATAGCTAATGCCAAAAAGGGATGGAAGCAACTAATTTCCTCTCTGTGTGCCAACATTGGTAGGAGAAGGATGTAATAACATACCATTAGTTGCCTGTAAACTGTATTTGCACATTTGGAAAAAGAGAATAACCAAAATAAAATATACAGTAGAGGTGTACAGCCAAATTCTGTCCTTAGATGTATTGCATGCAACTCTTTGATGTTAACCATTCATTGATGCTTCAGAGTTGAGATGCTGTACTGTATCAATTTCTAAAAGAATTTGACACTCTGATTGCTTTCCTGGGTTCTTTCCCCACACTTACTTTAGCATTCCAGTACTGTGAATTTGACAACTACAGGTTGATCAACTGTTTCATTCCAAATGCTCCACTGTTCAATAAGTCAAATAAGGACTGTTACTAAAGGATACTGATTTATTCTTTTTTAGTAAGTGGGAGGCTTTGCTTGTATTCCTTTTAGATAATTGCTATTGTTTCATTGCAGTCCTTCACTTGTTTTAAACAACTGCATTTCAAGTGTTCTTAAGCCCTGTTATATATAGTCTCTTCGAATTATCACTGAATATTGTGGATATCTCTTTTTGGAAGCCTACCTTTCATTTTGCATTTAAAGTTTCAACTGTGAGGTCTTACTGAAGAAATCACTTCTTAGCCTGCTGGTATTTCTAATTAATGCATAGCACCTAAAAGGGGACCTTACAGTACATGTAAGAATGCCTTGCATTCTAATTTAGATATGACTTGGAGGCAAGAAAAGCAAGTTGGAGACAATGGGAGATGAAACTTTTGTGAACATTTGTGCAGCAGGATGGAACAAGTTTTTTTTTTTTTTATATGCACAATTTTTAAGTCTTTTTTGGTTCACTTCCTACTGGTATCAGGATGTCCTTCAAATGTAGTTCTGTCTATTGACAATGTACAGTATGTTGAATTTTCATTTACTTCTTGTATTCCTATGGCATCTCAAGGCTTTTAAAAGTTAATCCATTTTTATTATGTGTCAGAAGTGGGCTGGAGAATTAAAATTATTTAAAAGCCTGGAAACTTATTTTTGGCATTTTTAAAATGAGTTGTATAAAGGATCTTGGGTTTGGTATATTATGATCAGCCTATGAGAGATGGATTAGTGGGCAGAGTGCAGGTGAGGCAGTTAAAGGTGCACAATAAATGCAGTTTTTCACATGGCCACATTGCTTTGCAATTTATCATATGGAGATTACCATCTCATAAGTGATGTGTAGTGATATATATATGTATTTAAAATATAGCATTAAATCAACATCTAGAGATTTTCAACATTTCAGTTTTGACTTTGTTGTAATTTGGTGACGTTTGTTGATTTCAAGTACTGTAGTGACATTAAATTTTCAAGAACAACTTACAGGGCAGTATTTTAAACATTTTCTTTTTCCCCTGAGGACAGTAAACTGGAATTGATGGTGTCATTCATACAAAGACAAACGCCAGTTGCTATATTCTTCTTTTAAAGAAGAATGAGCACATCTTTAAAAGATTTATGGAATCAACATTTCAACTGAAAATGACATTACATATATGAAAGGAGTAGGAGGCAGTCAAAATAAACTTAGTCACATATTTTTTCTCTTTGTTTTTGGTCAGTTCTTATTTTATGTTGCTAGAACTACACTTGATGGTTTATTAGTAGCAATGGAAGAAAAAAGTTCCTTAATTTAGTATCTTTGAGGAGATTGAATTGGATGTTTCTATTCATTTAAATTTTGTAAGAGGGAATGGGAAGTCTGTTTTCGACACTGAAATGAGTTTTAGAGCACATTTACAAGCACTTTTTAAAATGTCTTCTCTGTAATTGCACATCTACATTGCTTGGATGAAATATCAAGTAAGGTTTTATTACACACAATTTTTACTTCATGCATTTGCTGCTGTAAATCTGTTGATCAGGTTACTTGTGCATTTGATAGGCTAACCATTGAGTACAGCAAAAATTGATGCTGGTCTGTTTCAGTGGAATTCTAGGAGTTCTGTGTCTCAATAGGGGAAACACTTCTAAAAAATCCTGGGAGCAGAGGCTGGAGATTGATCACTGACTAAAGTGGAGAAGAGTGTAATGTCCACTTTAATCTGTACCTGGCCAGCTCTGCTGGTCATGTGTGGAGGAGAGGAACCCTTGACACCTTAGGTAATCAGACACCACGGTGTTTAGACTATATAGTTTGCATGACTGCAGTAGTGCGCCACCAGGGGCTCCTCTGCCCCGTCTCTTCCTGGCTCACAAACCACTCAGAGACCATCTAGTTCAGCAGTCACCAATGCAGTTTATTTACAGCATGCATCCCCACCACCTTCTTACTGTACACAGCTTGGGCTAGCTGCCTCACCTTCTGCAGGTAGAGCCTCTGGACAAGAGAATGGGGTGAGGCCATATCCACCAGGCCCCTCTGGGGTTTCCTCCTCATTGTCACTAGAATGATGGACAGTTTCTGCCCTTTCCCCTACCCTTCAACATTAGTCCAACCACAAAACTCTGCCAAGCCATACTCCATGTACGGGCAATCTCCCTTTTTATGTCCTGGTCTGCCAGCAAATGATCCGGCGGGCCCCAGTGGGAACTCCGGGGATGTCCTCCCTTCTCTTCCCTGGCCTCTTTCTGGGCCGGGGTTCTCTGGGCTTTCAGCTGGACCCTAAGTCCCTATATGGCCATCCCTTCTTCCTGGGAGAATCTGCTTCCGTATGTTCCTCCCTCAGCTTCACGGTTGTCTCCACTGTGCTCTGCTGATGCTTTGCAGGAGGAACAAAGCATGTAGAGGGGAAAAAATGGATTTTAAAGCTATAGGCTGTCTATATCCAGGAATCTCTTAGTTAGTCTGAACATGGCCTGATGGTATCCTAGACAGGCGTAACTTTTTCAGATAAAAAAAACAGTAAGCTGTTTTGTCGCTGCTTACCACTGGTACCAGCTCCTAAAAGGAAGAACTGCAGGTGCTCAAACTCCGTTGGATTTGCTGGGTAAACACAGATGGCACTATAGCCCAGGACCCAGTCTAAGAGTGGGGGAGTTGCAGAACTGCACCCCAGGAAAAGAAAAAGCACAAGACCCGGCACCTGAGGGGGTACACTCCATGAGACTAGAATAATGACAGAGGTGCCGCTAGCCTGGTAACCATGATAGACTGTACCAATATATAAATACCGTTCATGACATTAAAGATTTCTAAATTCAGCTCTTGCTGTTAGAAAACTCAATTGGGAAAGGAGCTGAGACACCAGGAAAGCACAGCTAAGTGCAATTTCTGCCAATGAACAGTGAAGGGTAAATTACTGCTTTGTCTTCACTGCTGAACTCGCTGTCTGCCTCTTTCCAGCAACAATAACTTGACAGTGTGACCCCCTTTAACTTTTATTTATTTTAGATAATCTGAATGAGGAGATGTTTCAAGTTCCTTAATTCTGTTTAACTAAAGGAAACGAAAGATATGGCCAACCAGTGGCACCTTATGACTGGCTGGTGTGTGTATTACATATGGGGGAGGAGTTGGGGAAAACTGTGCAGATTTTGGATTCCTTTCTAAATTAAAGCTTGTAATGTCTTTTTAAATAATTAAAAATAAGAGCGGAAGCTTTGAATTTGTTTACATCCATTTCCATAGATTCATAGGATTCCATAGATTCTGGGGCCAGAAGGGACAATTGGCATCATCTAATCTGACTTCCTGTATAGCATATTCCATAGAACTTCTCCAAAAGAATTGAGAGAATATTTTTTATTAAAACATCTAGTTTGGATTTTAAAATTGTCAGTGACAAAGAATCCACCACAATCCTTGGTAAATTGTTCCAATGATTAATTACTCTGTTAAAAATGTATGCCTTATCCCCAGTCTGGATTGTCTAGCTGCTTCTTTCACCCAATAGATGACGTTTCAGCTTTCTCTGCTAGACTGAAGATCCCATCATTAAATATTTGTTCCCCATATAGGTACGTCAATTTGTTGAAACCAAATATTTTCAAGGGAAAGGATCAGGTCTGACAGATCTTTAGTTGGGAAGGTTTTGCAAAGCCAGGATGGAATTGTTGGTCAAAGTAAAGAGAAAGAAAGAACACCCCCTCAGAATAGCCAATAGCCTAGTTAGAGTACTCACCTGGGATGTGGAGACCCTGGGGTGTGTAGTTCAAAGCAGGGACTTAAAGTCAGGTCTCCCCCTGTGAAAATCAGGGTCCAGACATCCCAAGGAGAAAATGGGTCTGAATCCCAAAGAATAAGCAATCAAATCAACAGGTTGTATACAACATTACTGTGGATAAAAATATGCCAAGTAAGGTCTTTTATGAAAGTTTGACCATGCAGTTCAGAATGTTACAATATGAGATGTGTACAGACCATGGTTATGAATCTGTGTGTATATATAATAGTTTGCTCATGATTGATACTACAATTTCAAGTTCACCTCACAGCAGGGAGGGGCTCAATCCAAGTCAGTTGTTTACACGAAACTAACTTCAAGCACCCATCCATTGTTGAGCCAAGAAGAGATAATGATAGACCATATGCATTAATGGGAAAACATAGAAACAACTTGGAACTGAAAAGAAAACTCTAGTTTTGGAAAACTAAGAGGAGAAAATTTCCCTCATCATGAATGACCATAGTCTGAGAGAGAGGATAAAAACCCTGCAAACCTTTAAAAGGAAAGGGGTTTGAAGTGAAGAACATCTATAAACTGAGGGCCAACATCTAGGCTGGGTGTTATTTTGTAACACTGGAACTCCTCTTTAACAGGGGTATGCTGGAAACTGTTCAGAGGCAATTGGTAACTTATATTAGAAAAGGCAATTTAGCTAATATAGAAGTATAAAGTCTTAAGATGCGTCCTTGTTTATTTTCTGTGTAACTTGTATGTGTTTGCTTTTTCTTACTATTTCATCTTTGAATCTGATTTTTTTCTAGTAAATAGACCATTTATTTTTACCATAAGAAGGTCTGTGTTGCGCAGACTTATGGAATATGCGTACCAAAATGAACTGAAAATTGGGGGAAGTTTTCACTCCTTTGGGGTGATGAACCAGAAGGAAAAGGCCAAGTGTCTGGTAGTTAAAAACTCAGGGTAAACAGATTTGGGGAGATTTGGGACCAGAAAGGCTATTGAGGCCACTCTGCAGAGTCTCATCTAATGATGAAGTGTGTGCGTGTGTAATTTTTCTGCATTTGATTCTCCTTAGCCCCTCAGATATGACAAAACTAAGAGAATGAGCTGGATTCTTCAGCTTCCTCTCCACCTTTACCCTTCTGCTTTCACACATACTCACAGGATGGTTTGATGAAGCTTTTGTACCATAGGCAGAATGATGATGTAACATCAGCCACCTCTCAAAATTCCTGAAGCACCTACCCCATGGAGAGCTTTCTAGAACCTGAAATAGTAAAATGTACTTACCCATCTATAACTTTTCATGCTCAGAGGTAGGCATCTAGAGTTCCCTGATCCATCACAACTAGCAAGTGGCTAGCAACAAATCTTCACAAACAGGAGGAAAACTTAAAACATCAGGAAAAAACAGTTTTCATTTGAAGGTGTTTTCGTTTGGTTGTGTTGCTTGTTTTTTGTTTTGTTTTTTTTGTTCTGCTTTTCTTTTACCTCCCTCTCGCCCCATAGGAAGGATTTTACTGAAGGCAAAGCAATAGATGCTGCAGAACCCTTTATCCAAAAGCCATATCAGGCAAACACAACACATCTATTTTAAAATGATGGCTGGAAGAGTACACTGAAGACCAGGTAGCCACATGGAAAAATTATGTGACTGAAGCGCTGTGTTGTCTGCACAGGAAATGGCCTGATTGAGTGAGCCCTCACAGGAAGAGGGCAATCTGTTATAAAATGTCTTTTTTATAGAATGTTATAAAAGATCAACTGCAGAGGTGATGAACAGAGGTACAAAAACCTATGGACATATTACACCAGGCTGTTTTCCCTAACTTTTCTCTCAACACCGATATCAGGTCAGCTCCATCAAACATAGTGAGGACAATCATTTTTGTCATTGTACTATGTAGACTTTTTCTGAGCTCCCAGGGTTACATGGTATTCATGGTTAAAACTCCAATAGCTATAGGGCCTTCTTTACACTTGTTGTTTTCAGCCTGTGCTTTTTTCCCCTTCCTTTCTTCCCTTTTGAAGTCCATACCATCTTTTTTTTTCTCTCCACTGTCCCTGCTCTGACTTTGATGCCCGGTTGCTAACTTACTATTACCTCAACCCCATTCCCTCATCAAAGGCCACGTCACTTTCCAAATTGTGATCTGATCTGATTTGTCTTCCTCTCGTTTCTTATCTTAACAGCCTTGCTTAACCTCCAAATTCTACACAACTCTCTTGCTCCCCGTTACTTTCCATTTTGTGTCTCACTAAATCCCCTCCCTCTGGCCACCACTTGATCTTCAGCATTTCGCAATACTCTGTTCTTCCCCCATCCTGTCTGTTTTATGATCTTTAGCCTATCAACCTCCTATCTGTATACCTTTATCTCAGTACTCTCTTCGCAACTTTTATCATGCAGTCTTCTGTGGTGGAACTGTGTTGCACTTCTCTGCCAAGCCCACAACCTTTTCTCCTTCAGGTCCACCTTTATAACAATCTTCTTCCAGGATTCTCTTTCCTTCACTGCTCTCCATAACCTTTGCTCACTTTCCCGCCCTTGAACTGTTGTCCCCTCTCTTGCGTGGTTTCTTTGTCCTCCCATTCTTAGACAGTAAGCTTTTCAGGGCAAGCAACGTGTCTTAAATGTATAGGGCACTGCACCGAGTTATGTGGCTAGGGGTTGAAATCCTGATCCCATTGACTTCAATGAGGCCTAGATTTTACTCATGATTTTGAATAGTAATAAGGTGTTTGTAGTCTTCCACTAAAAAAGTAATACAGAATTACGTTACAATGGTTTAAAATATGGTAAAATATTACACTACAAGGTATTTTCTTGTAATATTAAAAATATATAAAGCGCTCTATTAGTATGAGCTCATGAATGTTTAAAGTACCAAGTATCATAGATGACAGTCCTCAAAATTTCTATGCATTAAGCCACACATGCATAAATATTGATTACTCCTGAAAACTTAAAGCTAGTTAGATGAATGCAAGCATGCACTGACATGAAGCTTTGTAACAGGTGCTTAGTAGTGCCAATATATTAAGGTTTAGGTACTCTTTTCTTTATACATACTGGGGGGAGATTTTCAAAAAGGCTATGGGATTTAGGAGTACAAGTCTCATTGGGCTAACTGAGAGTCAGATACTGCCACTGTTACTGATATTTGGTGAAATCCTGGCCCCAGTTGTTTCAACAGGAGTTTCACCATTGACTTAAATGGATTCAGGCTTTCACCCACTTTCACTGATGTCAATGGGCTTTGGATCAGGGCTGAATAATATATAATTTGCAAATAGTTCTATTGAAATCAATGAGACTGTTTGCCGCTGTTAGTATAGACATACCCTTATTCTGCAAAGTCGCCGCCATCAGGTTGACCTATCTGGATTGATTGAGCAGTCAGTGAAGACCCGCTCAGTTGATCCAGAAGTCAACGCTGGTAAACCACCCACTCAAGTGGCGCAGTGCAGTGAAGACACTGTGCAGAAGGGAAGCACAGAAGTCGACGGGAGTTATGCAAGCTATTCTGCATAGCTTATGTAACTCCCGTTGACTGCTGCCGAATTGCCAGGTAAGTGTAGACCAGGGCTCAGATATTCATGTGACAGATGGCAGATTCTGGCCCTAGATAACAATGTTGTTATTTCCTATAATTCTTGGATTTTTTAAATATGAGTCCACCAAAAAAGCTCAACTGAATGTTTTCCACGGAAATGTAGACTAGATATCAGACAAAAGGCACTTTTAAATAGTAACCAAAGCTATCTAAAAACATACAATGTTCAATTAATTAGCTAATAATATAACATAGTAGGTGGTAAATGAGCTAATAAAATATGTAATATAATTCTATGTTGGAGTCCAGAAATGAGTTAAAATAACATTTGTTTGTAGTAATTTGTATAAGCTGCCTGGCAGGTGGTGAGTGTTGCACTATCTCAGAAATTATAGCAGGAGCAATTTCATTATTAGTATCAGCAATGGAAGGAAATTCTGTTAATCTTTTCCACAACTCATTTTAGGAGGAGTGTTATAAACACACAGATCAGTGATAGGTATTACTTTAGGGTTTGTTTTTTTTTTGTTTTTTTTTTAAAGCTCAAAAGGCTTTGTCAGCAAGTCAGCAGTACAATTAGGAACTGCTCATTTAAACTGAAAAATAATTTCAGTGAAAACTCCTAAAAGGATTTACAAAATGTTGATTCAGGTAACTTATGCTGATGCTACAGAATTATAGAATAAAAGACTGGAACAAACACCATGACTGAGAAACCCAACACAGAGACACACTGAATGATTAGAAATTGCACATGAAAAGTTTGTAGATACAGAAATATTGTGTGGAAAAATCATCATCATAGGCTTGATTCTGCACCTCTGACTTTACTGGGGTTTTTTTTTAGAACCACAAGGGCAAGATTGGACCCACTTTAGATGAAGAACTTCTCAACTCAGACCACCCAGTGAGTCACTAACAGAACTGGGAATATATCCCAAGTCTCCTAATGTCCTAGTCAGTGACCTATTCACTGAATCATAAGACCTACCTAAATGAAAAAATTATTAACCCAACTCTTCTCCAGCCTCAGAAAAGGATCACTTTGGATTTTGGGCAAAAGATTCAATCAAATTATTTAACTATTTTTTACATTATTACTATTCCTACTTTAAGCAAGGTTGCCAACCACCCATAAATTTACAGTCAGTAAAAAAATGTACAATTTTAACTGTCCATAAACCTGTAAATAAATGAAAATGGCAGTGAAATTGGGTAGAAATAAAACATGTATTTTGACATTGATTGTCGTCATTCAGAATCACTTCTTGTATCATAAAACTACACTGACCATGACTTTATCAATTTTCTGTTTTCTATTGCACATGCCCAAAGAACCCAATTGATCAATTGACTGCAGCTAATTATGAATGCCTGTGTACAGAATATCACGAGTGAGTACACACTTTTGTGACATTATTGTATTGTTTATAGTATTTTTAATGATGTCAGTAAAAAGTTTACTGTATCAGTCAAAAAAAAAAAATCAACTTCACATCTTCATGTCAATAAAAACTAAAATGCAAGTCCCCAGTTCAGGAAAGAACTTAAGCATATGTTTAAATCCAGTCCTATACAGGACAACACATAACATGCTTGATTTCTAGCATGTTCTTAATTACATGTGTTTTTTAAGTGCTGTCCTGAATAGGGATGCTTGCCTGAATTGCGGCCGCAGAGAGGTAATTATTATTCTACAAATAGCTTTAACCGAATGCCTTGTTTACTAAGGAGTAACAGTGTTGTTCCTAAAATAATGTATTTGTTTCAAGGCATACAGTTGATCTGGTATAACTCAACAGGCAGGGTCATTACAAATGAAATATAATGAGAAGAACACAGGATAAAGTAATCAGAAACTTGAATTATTCCATTTAACTTCTTGGATTCTATACTCAATGCTTCCTTCTCTCCCATATAGAAAATATTAGATTGGTATATTCATAACAGGTTGTTTAGTATGTAAAGAGAAAATTGAGGTTATGGATTAGAGCTAACTTGGTAGAAAGAAAAAGTATTGCACAAAGTCCTGTCATAAGCACTCATATAATGCTGATTTATTGAATGAAATATGAAGAAACTTTTCTGGAGGGAAACCACCTCCTCAGTGCAGATATAAAGTAAAGGACAAGTAATGGCATACAACAAGCTATTGTACTTACAGAAACATTTCAGTGCTACTACTCATTTTGAGTATTTAAATATATATTCTACATGTACCATTACCTGTGTGCAAACATATGTATGTTTTGTGGTTGTAACTTGAGTAGCTATTTGTAAAAATGTAGACCAGAAGGATTTGAATGTAAGCCAAATTTGGTGAAATAATATCAGACTTTCTCACCTACATTATTTAGACCAAAGTTGAACTTGGAGCAAAGTATATAATCACATTATAAAGTGCGTGTAGAAGAAAAGGTGGTGAAGGGGGGTTCAGACAGGGAAACAAGGATTTTATATTAGAAGTGGTGATATTTAATTACCAGGAAGCTAATAGGTGCCTCTAACTGAAAAGAAACATGAGGCAGCAGAAAAGATAAGGCCACATGCTGGATGAGTATAATCTGAGTATCTCAATTCCAGAAATTTTATGTCATCTGATTAGAGGGAGATCATAGAAGAGCAAAATATTATTCAAATAGTAGAGATTAATTTATAAAATACAGTTAACTGAAAGGTGTATTAATCAGACAAACTACCAGGAGGGAGGGAATATATTAATAGCATTTGATGGGAGGAAACATGAAGGAGGGTGAAAGAAGCTTCTGACCATGAAAACTCTTAGACAAAGGAATTGTTTCCCATTGGCTGAATCATTTTAAAATGGGATTAGGAAAAGCACTTGAGAACATATTGTAGGAAACATTTCTTTGCTGGCAGGGTATGAGTGCTAGAAATAGATAAAATGACTTAATAGGTCTATTCAATTTCTAATTCCATGAAATTAAAGTCAAAAGCTGATATTCCTTGTTAACTGCAATATGGAGTTAGGCATGTGATACATGAACTGAAAAGTAACCTTTAATGACAGAGAAAGATTGGGGCATTACAAAACTGCTTTCCTCTTACTGACACAGCTAGATCAACATTTGATTAGTTCACAGATTGTAATTGAATTAAAGCTTTAAAGTGAAATATATAGAGTATTGATTTTTTCTGTTGACTAATCAAGAAGCAACAATTTTGATGCTGAGAGATTAAAAATCTTGCCAGAAAAAATAGTTGATGTTAAAACATGGCAAAGTAGGGCAATGACAAAATCAATAGCAAACTGAATATCATGCAAGTCTTGATAATTTTCATTACTCTAAATTAAGCAGGTTACATTCTATACTGACTTACACCCCCTATAACCTCATGCATTTCAGAACAGAATTTGGCCTAATACCTATAGAGCCATCCATCTACTTAAATGATGACACATTTTCTGTGTTCCTTCCTCACCTTGGGCCCGCCTTGATTGAAGTCAAGTTCTGCACTGAAATTAATGGAAGTTGGATCAGGTTCCTGTTTTTAATATTTATTGTGCAACTGTTTTTTCCCCTCAATCTTCTTGGAAAAGCTGATAGTTCCTTGACATGTTGAGGGATAAGCCAATTCCGCAAAGCACGTACACACATGCTTAACTTTAAATACATGAGCAGTCCTATTGAAATCAATCAATGGAACTGCTCCTATGTTTAAAGTTAAATACATGCTTAAATGTTCTGCTGCATCAGATCATAAGTTTAAAGAACTAGATGACACATTCTTGCAAATTTCCCTAGTTATAAAATATATATGTCTCCCACTGATGTTTCAACTGAGTTATTTTTTTCTATAATATTTTACAAGTTTTCTGTGACTCTACCAGATATTTCAAAATGACCGGGTCATAGGCAGTCAGGCTTAGTTGTCTGAGCAGAAATCAGGCCTACTGGTCAGTCTGAATACCAGAACCCAAGGTAAAAGCAGAGACAGAACCAGAGATAAAAGCCAAAGGTCAGAACCAAAGTCAGAGCCCAAATGCCAGAGTGAAGGGTCAAGGCAGAGTCAGGGTCAAGGGCCAGTTTTTTTTTTCCAGATGCCAGAGCCACGGGTAAGGATAGAGTGAGACACAGGGATCAGAGCTAAGGTGAGAACTGGATTTCCTATAGTCAGGGAAGGAAGGAGCAGGGATGTTTCCTAGGCAGGAACAAGGCTGGGACAGGACTGGAACAAGGCCAAGTTCAGGGAAGAATCTAGGCTGGAGTAAGCAGGAGCAGAACTTGAAGTGAGGCAAGCAGAGAAAGGCAGAATCCACAGGCATGTGAATTGAGTAGCCATTGATCCTCTGCAGCTGCTGGTCCTAAGAGCAAGACACCTGACTGCCTTAGCCAATCAAGTGGTTCTTTTGTGGCCCAACAGCACAAAGAGGCTGAGTGAGACTGGGCAGGCACAGCTGCAGGCCCTCGTTCCTGACACTAGATCACCCTTTACATGGGCTAAACACTTAAAAGAGAGAGGAAATCCAGTGTGGGCCTTAAATTTCCCAGAAACCGTATGGATTTAGGAAATGAGTAGACCCTGGGATGTTCTGGCTACTCCACACAATGACTTTGCTGATCTCAGAGAAATGATGTTTTAAACAGCATTAACTCTTAAGAAGAACGTAAGAATGGCCAAACTGGGTTAGACCAATGGTTCATCTAGCCCAGAATCCTGGTTGACTGTGTGTTGTGCAAAGAAGTACTTTCTTATGTTTGTTTTTTAACAATTAATTTAATTGAGTGACTCCCTAGTTCTTGTATTACATGAAGGGGTAACTAACACTTCCTTATACACTTTCTCAAC